>NW_026526832.1:8347500-9674166 GCF_024362965.1 Panthera pardus | reverse complement strand
GTGCAGGGTCTTTGCTTCAGTGGCTAGTAGTGAGGCTCATCTGGGTTCACCAAATAGGTACGAAGATTATCTTGTCTGGTCATTTCCAGAAGGGCAGTTTTCACTTAGGCAAATCAGCACAGAGAGTGAAAAGAGTTACACAGACATTCACCAACTTCATAAAACCCAAGGATCATTTATTTGACTTAGTCACATTTAAAAAAACACATTCATTGGATCTGGGGTAGGTCTGACTTCCTGGAAATTCTCAGGACAGCAAAAAATGTAGTTTACTTTGTTTGTAGTTTACTTTGACCCCAGCTCAAGGTGCCGTGACATCATCTGCTTTTTCCAACTTGCATTTCTGCTCAGATCCTCATAGTTCCTTACCGGAGCCTAGAGTGTGCTCTCTCAATGTGTGCAGGACACCCAGCTCACTCACCCAGCTTACTTAGAAAGTAAGTAATAGAACTTACTTTCTATTACCTTGTGATGTCTCTGGCTCACATCTCTTCCTAGGAATGAGGATATTATTAAGTGGTTTAGATTTAGATGTCCCCCTGTGTAACTGAGCACAAGTGTGAGAAAGAAAAGAACAGACCTCTTTTTCTTCTGGCTTCTGTTTAAGCATAGGCTATGTATCAGATGATGGGGAAGAGGTTAGAACCGTCAAAGGAACTGAGAGCTAAGCACTATCTTGTCTCCTGATGACAGTTCAAGTATTTTCTTGGAATATCTCAAGTACGCATGGATAATATGGCAAAATAGAGCTAGGACTTCTCTATCATGACAAGGTTTTAATTGCTAATCTTTTTTTTTAATGTGTGTTTTTGAACGAGAGACAGAGCATGAGTGGGGGAGGGGCAGAGAGGGATACAAGGAATCCGAAGCAGGCTCCAGGCTCTGAGCTGTCAGCATACAGCCTGATGTGGGGCTCTAACTCATGAACCGTAAGATCATGACCTGAGCCTAAATCGGACGCTCAACTGACTGAGCCACCCAGGCACCCCACCCTCCCCCCCCTTTTTTGACAGTCTTAATCTTAATGTCTTTAGTGAGAAGAGGGAACTCCGATGGGCATCCTGAAGAAAATGAATAAATAAATTTAGTAAGAAATGTCATTTTTTTTAATGTTTATTTTTGAGAGAGAGGGAGAGAGAGAGTGAGTGGGTGAGGGGTAGAGAAGGAAGGAGATGCAGAATCCGAACCAGGCTCCAGGCCCTGGGCTGTCAGCACAGAGCCGGATGTGGGGCTCGAACTCACAAACTATGAGACCATGACCTGAGCCGAAGTCGGACGCTTAACCGACTGAGCCACCCAGGCGCCCAGTAAGAGGTGTAATTTAAAAGAAGTATCGCTTTACACTTAAATGTTAATGACTTGAGGAAAGATCTATTACTGCACCTCACATATAACACACCCTTCAGACCAGTGGTTCTCAACGCCAGCTGCATACTATCACCTGGGGTGCCCAACAGACATCAACAGATGCTTAGGCTCTACCCACAGAGATCCAGGTGTAACTGGCCTGGGGTGAGCCTGAGTGTGTTTACTTATTTACTTTATGAATCTATTGTGATTGACAATGACTGCTTTTGATGAACTTAGAATGTATCTAGAGCTTTTCTCCTCTCCTGATGCCTCACCTCCAAGCAGAGAATGAAGGCAAACAGTGGGATGCTCCTGAGGTCTCTTACTTCATTGTAAATAACCAAATTCACTCACTCACGCATTTCTTCAGTGAATCTTTACTGGGTGCCAGCTATGTGTTAAGCAAAGTTCTGGCGCTGGGAATACGGTAAGGTCTCTGCTCTGACGGAGCTTGTGGGGTAGAGAGATAAATATCCAGGCAGTGGTAAGTACTAAGGACATAAATTTTGTGTTCTACTCCAAGACGTCTTTTAATATGAAAATAAACTCCTTCCCCTTGAAGGAAAAATAAGATACAAACAGAGAGGGAGGCAAACCATAAGAGACTCTTAAATACAGAGAACAGACTGAGGGTTGATAGGGGTGGGGGGTCGGGGAGGCGGAGGAAGATGGGTGATGGGCATTGAGGAGGGCACTTGTTGGGACGAGCACTGGGTGTTGGATGTAAGTGATGAATCATGGGATTCTACTCCTGAAGCCAAGACTATACTGTATGTTAGCTAACTTAACAACAACAACAAAAAAGTCCTTCCCCTTCCCAGCTTCAAAATCTTTGAGTAAAACAGATGCTTTGCAAAGATGTGTACCAGCATTAGTCTGGCTTCGCAGACCACTTTGGAAAGGGGCCTACAACACCCTCACAACAGAAGACAGAACCCTCTCTACTATTACAAGATAATAAACTTTCTCTTTCTTGTGCACTCGTTATTGACATCGTAGCCTCTGACGGTCATAAGAAAAATTAAAATCCAGTTCAGTATTCGTTGTCTGGTTTTGAGGAGAAGGTGAAGAGTTTGGGATGCTCACTGTCCACTTTGAGAACATCATGAAAGCTATGGTCCCTCTCTCCAGAATAAAGCACATATGTACAAGCATATACTTTTGTGTACAATTTCAGGGGTTTATGGACACAGGTTAAGAATGCCTGGTATAAGGGCTCCTGGGTGGCTCAGTCGGTTAAGAGTCTGACTGGCTCGGGTCATGATCTTGCGGTTCATGAGTTGGAGCCTGCTGACAGTGCAGAGCCTACTTCAAATCCTCTCCCTCTCTCTCTCAAAAATAAATAAACATTTAAAAAAAAAGAAAGAAAGAAAGAAAGCCTGGTATAGTCACTGAAAAAGCTAACTTCCAGTAAGCAGTGATCTGCAGAGTGCCTATATTCTATCCTCCACGTAAGTAAACACAAATTCACTGAAAAGAAGTAAAATGGGTCAGTTGGACGGTTCAGCACAGAAGGCCTCATGTGAGAGGATGTGAAATAGGAGTGTGTTTTACACAGCTGCTAAAGCCAAGCGTATTCCAGAAGTAACACTTTCAATGTCAAGGGAGGACAAATAAGACAAAGCTACAACACCCTCTGGTGTGCCCCTGCAATAAAACGAACACAAACAAACTGCCACAGAAACAACTCACCTGAAGAACTCTTCCGGACAGGAAGTTCTGTCTGCAGTAATTGTAACTTGCACGCATGCCTTCTTTCGTACTTAGCTGCCATCCCTAAGTTTTGAAGAAAATATAAGTGAACTTACTCTGTCTTTGCTGCCAATTGTGGTAATATACCTCAGCTATGAGGTTAGATACTTACTTTATATGCTCGCAGAAGGGCCAGATAATCACTGTTGGCAAATGCAAATTCTAGCTTTTTCTGGTTAGCTTCCTCTTTTTTATCCCAGGGAGACACCTAAATGAGGAAAACCAGGTGTGAAGGGCACATTTTACCTGAGGTTTCTTTTCTATTTTTCTTTTTTAAATAATCACTGCCTTTTATTTTATTTTTTTTGTTTATTTATTTATTCTGTGAGAGAGAGAGAGAGAGAGGGAGAGAGAGAGAGAGAGAGAGAGAGAGAGAAAGCACATACAAGGGAGTGAGGGGCAGACAGAGAGGGAGAGAGAGAGAATCCCAAGCAGGCTCTGCACTGTCAGCACAGAGCCTGATGCGGGGCTCAGTCTTACCAACCATGAGATCATGACCTGAGCGGAAACCAAGTGTTGGATGCTTAACTGACTGAGCCACCCAGGCGGCTCAAGATTTTATTTTCAAATAATCTCTACACCCAACAGAGGACTCAAATTTACAACCCCTAGATCAGAAGTTGCATGCTTTTCCTGACTGAGCCACCCAGGCGCCCCTACCTGAGGTTTCTAATGGCACTTTCCCATGGCTGAAGCCAGGTGCCTTGGGAAGTGTTTTGTGCGGATCACAAAGTAGACAGTGAGTGGCTGATTAAAGGCAAGTGTGGTGGTAACTGGCAAGCTAATAGTCCTATTGCCCTTGAGTCTCTCTGCCCATGCAAACCAAGCTCTGGCGGGTCTTTTAGTTCCTTGTGCCAAGATGTCGTCATGTCATCAAAGAGCCACTCATTCTAAATTTTTTTTTTTCAACGTTTTTTATTTATTTTTGGGACAGAGAGAGACAGAGCATGAACGGGGGAGGGGCAGAGAGAGAGGGAGACACAGAATGGGAAACAGGCTCCAGGCCCCGAGCCATCAGCCCAGAGCCTGACGCGGGGCTCGAACTCACGGACCGCGAGATCGTGACCTGGCTGAAGTCGGACGCTTAACCGACTGCGCCACCCAGGCGCCCCAAGAGCCACTCATTCTAAAAGCCAGATCTAAACTCTAACATTCTGTTCGTTTTGGGGCGCCTGGGTGGCTCAGTCACTTAAACATCCGACTGTTGATTTCATCTCAGGTCATGATCTCACGGTTCATGAGATTGAGCCCCATGCGGAGCCTGCTTGGGATTCTCTCTCTCTCTCTCTCTCTCTCTCTCTGTTCTGCCTGTGTGTGCTCTGTCTCTCTCTCAAAACAAACTTAAAAAAAAATTGTTAACTCTGTGGTATCTTTATTTTACAATTTCTTATTCACTCATCTTTTATGCTTGAGTCTCCCCTACTTCCATACCCATAACTAATGTCTTTTTTCCTATAGACTAATACCTCCTATGAATATAGGTGTAAAAATTCCTACCAAAATGATAAAAAGAACAAGGCTGGAAGACTCACATTTTTAAATTTCAAAACACACTATAAAACTAGAATAATCAAGATAGTGTGGTACCGGCATAAGGACAGACATTCTACTCAATGGAATAGAATTGACAGTCCAGAAATAAACCCATATATTTATGGTCAACTAACTAATTAATTAATTATTTATTTTTAGTAATCTCTACACCCAACACGGGGCTCGAATTCATGACCGTGAGATTGAGAGTCACACACTCTCCCGAATCAGTCAAGTGCGCCCCAGTGGTCAACTGATTTTTGACAAGAATGCCAAGACCATTCAATGGTGAAAGAATAGTCTTTTTCAACAAATGGAACTGGGACAACTGTACAGTCATATGCAAAAGAATGAAGTTGGGCTCTTACCTCATGCCGTATACAAAATTAACTCAAAATTGACCAAAGACCAGGGCGCCTGGGTGGCCTAGTCGGTTAAGCGTCCGACTTTGGCTCAGGTAATGATTGCATGCTTCATAAGTTCGAGCCCTGCAATGAACTCTGTGCTGACAGCTTGGAGCCTGGAGCCTGTTTCAGATTCTGTGTTTCCCTCCCCCGCGCTCGCTCTCTCTCTCTCTCTCTCTCTGCCCTTCTCTCACTTGCACTCTGTCTTTCTCTCAAAAATAAATAAACACTTAAAAAAAAAAATAGACCAAAGACTATAATGTAAGAGCTAAAACTATAATACTCTTAGAAAAAAATGTAGGGATAAATGGGATAAATCTTCATGACTTTGGATCTGGAAATGGATTTTTTTTTTTTTTTTTTTTTTTTAGTGTAGTTGACACAATGCTACATTAGTTTCAGGTATACAACACAGTGATTTGACAAGTCAATAATCGATATACATTATGCTATGCTCACTACAAGTATACCTACCATCTGTCACTAGACAATGCTATTACAATGTCATTGACTATATTCCTTATGCCCTGCCTTTTATTCCCATGACTTACTCATTCTGTAAGTGGAAGCCAGTAACTTCCGTTCCCCTTCAGCCATTTTGGCAATGGATTCTTTAACTATGGCAGTGGAAGCTTGAGGAACAAAAAACTGGATAAATTGGACTTCATCAAAGTTAAAAACTTTTGGGTTTCAAAGGACATATCAAGAAAGTAAGAAAGGTAACCCACAGAATGGGAGAAAATATTTGTAGATCATATGTCTGATAAAAGACCTGTATCCAAAATGTATAAAGAACTCTTATGAATCAGTAATAAAAAGATGAATAACGCAATTTAAAAATGGGCAAAAGGGGGTGCCTGGGTGGCTCAGTCGGTTAAGCATCCGACTTTGGCTTAGGTCATGAACTCGCGGTCCGTGAGTTCGAGCCCCGCGTCAGGTTCTGTGCTGACAGCTCAGAGCCTGGAGCCTGTTTCGGATTCTGTGTCTCCCTCTCTCTCTGACCCTCCCCCGTTCATGCTCTGTCTCTCCCTGTCTCAAAAATAAATAAACGTTAAAAAACAACAACAACAACAACAACAACAAAAAATGGGCAAAGGATCTACACAGACATTTCTTGAAAGAAGATATACAAATGGCAAATAAGCAAATGAAAAAATGTTCTCTATCATTAGCTATTGGGGAAATACAAATCAAAACCACAAATTCACACCCCCTAGGATGATTATAATAAAAATGTTAGATAATAACAACTGTTGGTGAAGATGTGGAAAAATTGCAACCTTGATAAAATGCTGGTGGAATGTAATATGCAGCTACTCTGGAAAAAGAGTCTGAAAGTTCCTCGAAGAGTTACCATATTTGATCAAGTAACTGTCCTCTGAATACCCAAGACAAATGAAAACATATCTCTACATAAAAATGTGTACATGAATGTTTACAGGCAAAGGTGGAAACAATCCCAAGTGTCCATCAGTGCTAGACAGATAAAATGAGGTATGTCCATTCACAGGAGTATTGTTTGGTAAAGGAATGAAGACTGATTCATGCTATAACATAGATGTACCTTAAAAGCATTATGCTAAGTGAAGAAGCCAATCACAAAAGAACATACATTATATTATTTTACTAATACGAAATGTCTAGAGGAGGTCCATCTGTGAAGGCAGAAAGCAAACTGGTGGGTGCCTAGGGCTGCAGTGGATGAGGGTTTTGAGGGGAAAGAGGGAGTGACTGCTGAGGGGTTTCTTTATGAGGTACTAAAAATGTTCTAAAACTGACGATGGCGAGGACTGCATAATATTAAAAACTTCTGAATGTACAACTTAAATGGGCGAATTATATTTCAATAATGCTGTTTTATTTATTTATTTTTTTAAATTTTTTTAACCTTTATTTATTTTTGAGACAGAGAGAGACAGAGCATGAACGGGGGAGGAGCAGAGAGAGAGGGAGACACAGAATCTGAAACAGGCTCCAGGCTCTGAGCTGTCAGCACAGAGCCCGACACGGGGCTCGAACTCACGGACCGTGAGATCATGACCTGAGCCGAAGTCAGACGCTTAACCAACCAAGCCACCCAGGCGCCCCTCAATAATGCTGTTTTAAAAAAGTGATCTGGGGAGCCTGGGTCAGTCAACTAAGCATCTGACTCAGTTTCGGCTCAGGTGGTGACCTCGTAATTTGTGGGTTTGAGCCCCCTGTTGGGCTCTACACTGACAGCGCGGAGCCTGCTTGAGATTCTCTCTCTCCCTCTCTCTCTGTCCCTACCTGCTCATACTCTGTCTACAAACAAACAAACAAACAAACAAACAAACAAACAAAAACAGGGATCCAGTGTATTTTATGCAGGGGCACCTTTCGCTTGCTTGCATTTTCTGATTTTTCTTTCTTTTTTTTTTTTTTTTTAATTTTTAAAAAATGTTTATTTTCTGAGAAAGCGAGACACAGTGCAAGTGGGGGAGGGGCAGAGAGAGAGGGAGACACAGAATCCGAAGCAGGCTCCAGGCTCTGAGCTGTCTGCACAGAACCTGACGTGGGGCTCAAACCCATGAACCATGAGATCATGACCTGAGCCGAAGTCAGACGCTTAACTGACTGAGCCACCCAGGCGCCCCATTCTGATTTTTCTTTAATGAGCAAGGATAGTGGATACCATAAAAAGCACATTTATGTTACTTCAGTAAGTTGGATCTTCAGTTCTTAATCTTTACTTGGGGCATGGATTTCTTTGAGGATCAGACAAAAGTTAGACATTGTGACCTGAAGAATTCCCATATATCACCCTCACAAGAAAACATGTTAGGAGGATCACATAACCCTGAAGCCCCCATGGTCCCCTTAGAGACCTATGGACTCCAGTTTCAGTGAATGTTGTTTACTTACAAAAGGAGACTTAAAAGCCAAGCTGGCGGCAATGGTGAGGGCAGGATCCAAGCAGCGGAAGATAGACCCAAACAGCATCAGTTTGCCGATTCTCACGTCCACCGGCAGGGAGGCCAGGTGATACCCTAGAGGGGTCAGCTTTTCATCTGGAGTTAACGCTCCTAAGTCTCGTAATCGTATTTTTGAGGCACGGAGAGAATCTGGGTGCGGCGGCTCAATGAGCCGAGAGAAAACAGACTGGAGACTGTGAGTGCTAAACATCTCTAAAATTTTAATTCTACAAAAAGAAAAAAAAACATAATGCGTCCATTTTATTTCTGGAGAGATGACACAGAGGAACAAGCTTCTTTCTTGAACGAAAATAGTTGCCAACTTCCAAGGCACATGCTTTCATAAGCTAGACCATGCTAGGTGAAATACATTAAAAAAAAAACAAAACAAAACTCTTATGTCTTCTAGTTCTAGCAATAAATTATAGAAACACTTTCAAATCCTACCCTGAAACTTATGGGGATTCAGGATAAAATTCTGTCTATAAACTTTCAAAATGCTTCTCTCTATCAAATATGGGTTCAAATTATGAAACAAGTCAAATGATCCATTTACTCTTTCCCACATCTGAAATTGTACCGTAACTGCTGATAAGCTTAATCTGCAATGTGTCTTGCCTTGAAGAGCTACTCTTTTAAATTATGAATTGAAGCAGTTTTCAGAAGAATATATATATATATATATATATATATATATATATATATATACATACATACATACACAAAATCTATTTATTTCACTTATAATTCCTTTTTAAGCTGTCAACCTAGGAACATAGTTGTTTATTTTTACTAATTTTTTACTAATTTTTACTAATGTATATGCATTTGGTACCTAGCTTTCTCCCACTTCAACCCCCTAGATATTTCACTTTAAGACATGCATGGACAGTAATCCACTTACTTAGACTTTAAATGAAAAAAAAAAAGATAAGAAAAAAAGATGAACCATGTTGGCCTATATAATTTGCCTATTTCCCCACTGCTGCATATCTGAGTTGTTTTTAAATCATATGTGCCACATATATACATTTCCCCTCTCTCATCCCCTCTTGTGGGTCATTCCACTTCCAAAGTTTTCTCAAGTCCCTTCACTCCTCATCTGCACTATTACTACCTTAGTAAGGTATGTGCCTGCCCAACTTTTTAAGACCTGACTGTGGACACTTAAAAGCAGGGCCTGGGTCTTGTAATCCTACAGTAGCTCTAGGGCTCAGCCCAACCCCTGGCAAATGGAAGGCTTTCAAAATATACCTGCTGGATAAGAGGAGAGCTATAACATCTTTGTATAAGTAATTTGCTTTGGGTTATTATTTCATGGGCATATTCCCTCATAGGGACTGGGTCAGAGGGCATGGATGGTTTGAGTTCTTACATAACACCAACCACATTTTCAGGAAGGTTGAACCAAACGTTCCCTAGCTTCAGTAACACTGAGTTTGATCATTCATTCATTAAATCCTCTTTTATGATATTTGTTCTTGTTTGTTTATCAGCTAAATAATGGTGTTTTCGAGTTGTTTTTGTTTACTTTGCTCTGATCACGAGGCTGTAGACTTTTGACCTTTAATGATTCAATATTGGTATTGCCCCTAGCAGAAATTTCTTGATAAATTAGATCACTTTCCTGACTTCCAAATGTATTCTTAAGCTCTATTTTAGGGCCATTGTTTGCAATGTAAGAGGTCTTCGTGTGCAAAAATTTAAATCCAATGGTAAAAGCAACAGTGAACAGCTCCTTTTTTGCAAATGAATGAGTTCATCCATGCCCACTCTTGGCAAAATGTCTTCTACTAAGAAAAATAAACCCACGGAACTTAGGGTGAGAAACATGTAGACCTTCTGGAAGCAGAACAGAAAGACCAAGATGTACCTCAGACACAGCTGTTCCAATGGCACTCTTTGTATTTCTGGTAGCTGCTGCTTTAAGAGCTGGTGATTGAAGTGATGGCTGGTAAATAAATGGAAGCAGACCCCAGAGGCAACACGGCCCGCTCGACCTTTTCTTTGCAGAGCATTGGCTTGAGAGACAAAAGTATCCTCTAGGCTTTCCATCCCTTTGCTGGCATCATATCTATAAGAAAAAGAAAATGTAGAGAAGAGTTTTTTATAAAAACATGGGTAAGACCCGACCTAGCACGGACAGAACAAATGAACTACCTCACTTCCAAGGAAGGACAGTGTCCTGTGTGTTCCGGGAATAGTTCAGCCCCTGGAGGGAGCACACAGTGCTGTTTTAAGTGGTATCAAATGCTACTACACATAGTTCCTTTATGCAACCTTTTCTCTTTTTTTAAGTTTATTTTACTTATTTAGAGAGAGAGCAAGCAGGGGAGGGGCAGAGAGAGAGGGAAAGACAGAGAATCCCAAGCAGGCTCCGTCAGCACAGAGCCTGACGTGGGGCTTGAACTCACGAACCGTGAGATCATGATCTGAGCCACAATCAAGAGCCGGATGCTTAACCGACTGAGCAACCTAGGTGCCCCAACCTTTTCTCTCTTTATTCTTTTTCATGGTTTATTTTGACATATAAAAACTGGACATAGGTGTACAAAGTGGTTTTGATATATGTATGCATTATGGAATGATTTCCACAATCAAATTAATTAACACACCCATCACCTCCCATATCATTCCATCTTTTTCATTCAAGCACATGTAAAGCATATGGAAAAAAGACGAAAAATAATTAATTACTTCCAAGGGAAAGCCTTAAACCTTCCACCTCTGTTTGACTTTAAGACTATGGTCCTGGTATAGAATCACTCATATATACCCATATGCAGTTTCCATAAAATATTTTTCCAAACGGTAACCCATGTAGCTCAAAAGCATCAGCCATTAACAGCCGTGGCACTCTAATGCATCGTTAGCCCCTCTCTCACATTGCCAAAAGAGAATACCTCTTTTCTTTCATTTTCCCAGAATCGATGACATAGACAACATCATCAATGGTTATGGATGTCTCAGCAATGTTGGTAGAAATTATAATCTTAGTTACACCCACAGGGGGTTTTACAAACACAGCCTGCTGCTCTTCACTGGATAAAGATGAATGAAGTGGGTGAACCACGCATCTGGAAGGAAACAAACGCACATTTAATATTCTGGCACAAAAGGCTGGAACTGGATTAATGGTGGGTGAATTTCTATTAAAATTAACAATAGAACTCCAAGTATCAGCAGCTTCTCTAGAACCTGCCCTCAGGGTCCAGCTCTTCTAAATGAGAAGGTTCTTTCTGAGCCTTACAAAATGTTGACTCAGCTCTATGAACTAGAAACCTTGCACTGACTTGGGAAAAATTGGAATGTAACTCAGTAGTAAGTAATCAAGAGAACTGTATAGCTGATATTCTATAAGTAACAAGCCTCGCACACTAACCAGGAGAGAATCATTTTTCCTCTACCTTTATATCCAGAGAACCAGAGGCAGAGGTAGTGATGTGAGCTAAGCCAAGATATTCCTATATTCCTGGGAGTGTTTATCTCTTTAGTAGCTGTCGCTTTAGATATAAAAACACATGTCTTGCTACTGGAAAAGGAACTGTTGCAAATTATTTTTTTCTCAAATGGTAACATTTCTTTGTTGTTACTTACACTGGCTTCTCCCATCCCTCCCCACCCCCCATCTGGCAACTGAAATTACATGCAATTTTGCTGAGTCACTACGCTAAGTGAAGAGAAAAATTTTTATTTAATGGAATGGGAATGATTGATTATCTGGAACAAATAGGTTTGTCTACTTCCAGCTGGCATAAACAGACATATTCTCGAGCAGTGACACCATGGTCTAAAGGGGGTGATGACTGTCACAGACCATTCTGGTTATTCATCTTTGCATACAATACAACTGCAGATGGTTAAGGCTACAGAAAGCAATTAACTTACCGATTACTGCGTCTGTTGTTGAAAAGAGAATTGGACTGTAGCTGTTCATATAGCATTTTGATTTCTGCTAGTCCCGGTAAAAATACAAGTATAGCCCCTGGGTATATAAAAAGAATCGATCTGACAGATGCAAAAAAGGAAAAACTAATATGGATTATAGAGCTATTTTAAACTTTAAAAAATGTAATAATATGAGATTTCTCACTATCAATTTTCTTTTTTTTTAAAAAGTCCCCAAGGATTTAAATGGATGACACTGTTTTTATCCATTTTCTGATTTACCTTTCTACAAGAGGAAAACTGAAGTGTAGAAAAAATATAACACTTTAGGCCATAAGAATCATTAGCAAAGCTCTTTTTAATTCTTTTAACGTTTATTCAGTTTTGAGAGACAGAGAGAGACAGCATGTGAGCAAGGGAGGGGCAGAGAATGAGGGAGACAGAATCCGAAGTAGGCTCCAGGCTCTGAGCTGTCAGCACAGAGCCTGACGTGGGGCTCGAACTCACAAACTGTGAGATCATGACCTGAGCTGAAGTTGGACGGTTAACCAGTTAACTGACTGAACCATCCAGGCACCTCTCATCAGCAAAGCTCTTTAAATATACTTCTTTAGTGCACTGGGCACTGACATTCTGTTTCTATAGGAAGAGTTATCCTTCTAATCTTATATAAGACAGGAAGACTCTTCTCTCTGTTAGTAAATAAAACCCATAAACATTTTACTGGAAATGAGAAAAAGAAAAGAAAATTGGCTGGTCAACCTGATAATCTAAATTCAGATAGATGTTAGAGAGGCAGCACGTTAACTGGCCATGCCCTATTGAAGGTTTTATGGGCTTTTAAATTTTAATTAAAGAAAATAAGCAGTGATAACCGATTACAGAATATTTCTGTGCCAAGAGTGGCCACTCAGCAAGTCACCTTCTTCTGAGCTTTTTCAAAGAGGAAATTGACACCATCTTCACTAGCCCCTCCCTTTAATCCTACAAATATTTATTGGGGGCCTATGTCCGCTCTGTGCTAGGTACAATGGAATATAAACCAAAAATCTGCCCACAAGGAACTCAGGACCTATTATTTATCACAGTTATTTGCTCTACTAAGTAAATAAGGAAACTAAGTTATGAAAATGGAACTCCGAAGAGGGCAAAAGACATCTTTGAGGGTTAGTTTCAAACACCTCATAGTATACAAAGTATGTTTACATACATTGTCTCATTTGATCCTCATGGCCACTCATTAAGAAGGTTATTAGTACCTTTAAAGTGACTCAATAACTCAGCCAGGCGACAGAGTTAATGAGAGTGGGGCTTGGACACAAACCTGGGTTTCTGTGACCCTCTCCCCTCTCCCCTCTCCCCTCTCCCCTCTCCCTCCCCTCTCCCTATATCTACATCTATAGCATCTATATCTGTATCTGTATCTATATCTGTATCTATCTTTAAGAGACAGAGAAAGCACAAGCAGGGGAGAAGGACAGAGAATCTTAAGCAGGCTTCATGCTTAGTGCAGAGCCCGATGTAGTGCTTGATCCCACAACCCTGGGATCATGACCTGAACCGAAATCAAGAGTCAGACACTTGACTGACTAAGCCACCCAGGTGCTCCTGTCCATATTTTTATGTGCCTCCTGATGTGCTCTGCCCTCACAGCTTGGCCATTTGTATCAGTGGTTATCTTTTTTTTTTTTTTTTAAAGTAAGCTCTATACTCAATGTGGGCTTAAACTCAAGACCCCGAAATCAGAAGTGATGTATGCTCTTCCCGCTGAGCCGGGGAAGAGGTGTCCCTTTAACATTCACAAATATGTCAGCGCCCCCACTCACTACATCTACTCTGCTTTGAATTTAGGTAATTTTCTAGCAGTTCTTTTGTCCACTATACCTGATTTTTTTCAACAATAGTCTTTTCCTTTGGGATGAAACAAGATATTTAGACCAGTGATAATGCATTAGCAAACACGGACTACCCGCCCGAGATGACCACAAGGTACTTCAATCCTTTTGCGTGGCTCATATGTCTCTTCAGGAAATATCACGTAATGATTAAAGTCTAAGCGGTGGAGGACAGCCACTCCCATTTCTCTTAAGCGCTGTGCAGCGAGCACATGAGGTAAGTGTTTGATCTGTCGTTCAACTTATGATCACCCAACAATGGCTGCATCTATTCAGGCAGCAAATATTGCAGGTACTGCCCTAGGGTCTGAGGAACACAGTGGTGCCTGATAAATCCACATTCTTGAGCAGTTTACATGCTATTGAAGGAGACCGTCAGTAAGCAGAACTATGCTTCTGGATAGTGCGTGGTGCTACGATGAAAATGAAAATCACTTTTGGATATCACGATAGAGTAAGAGTTCAGAGAAGACTCCTCTGAAGAGAAAATGTTTGGCAGAAACCTGAATGATGTGACGGATTCAGTTACGAGATTTGGGGGATGAGGGACTGCCAAGTGAGCTTAAGAAGGCCATTGGGATAGGACGACGGCGAGTAAGGGGAAAGTAGTCGTTGCTCTGCGTCACAGTAGTAGCAACGATCATAGGAATAATAACGACGAAATACGTTATCATCGCAACGGTATCGTTTTTAGGCGGAGTATCGATGGGCATTAACTGCATGCCAGGCACTGCGCCAAGTGCTTTACATATGGTTTCTTTCTTTTTTCCTTTCTTTTTCTTTTTTTTTAAAGATTTTATCTTTAAGTAATCTCTACTCCCAGTGTGAGGCTTGAACTCACAGCCCTGAGATCAAGAGTCCTGTGCTCCACTGACTGAGCCAGACAGGAGCCAGGGACCCCATACAATGGTTTCTTTTAATCCTCAAAATATCTTCATGTCAGAGGACTTATTATAATGTCTTCATTTCACAAACAAGGAAACTGAGGCATAGCAAAGATAAGGGCTCTCTACCTGCGACTACACAGTTCCTGAGTAGCAGAGCTAGGACTTTATCAGACTCGAGAGTCTGTTCTCTTAACCCCCCTGCCCTGTGACCTTCATGTGAATCAAACACTCATTACCAGACTCCCATTTAGCCTGGGGCTAGGTGTTTAATACGTGGATCACCCAGGCCTTCTTTTCAAACTTCCTCCTTGTGGACTTTGTGTTGTTAACATCTTTTTGCCCAGCGGGAACAAAAGAGTGCTGAGTGAAAGCTGCAGGTGAACCTCAAAAAGTAAAAGGTAAAATCCTCCCCCCTGAAAAGCCTAATAAGCAACTTTACATACAACTGTCAGTGAAAAAGTGAGGGTGGGGGTGACGGCTCCAGGAAGGGAGGTCGCTCCCACAGCACCCATCATCTAAGTGAGCTGCCTTCCTTTTGCCGTCTCCCACACAAATGAAGAAGCGATTACCTGGAGGGTAGGAGTGCTTTCCATCCACGATCCACTCTAACAAGGCCTCTATTAATTCCAGATTAACCTTTTCGAAATCCATGATGGACATAGTTTTGATGACTGATTTGCTAACCCCTGAAAGAAAGATAAAAATCAGAAGGATAACTAAACCTTATTAAAGACAGTGATGCCTGTGAACTAGGTGGGTCTCACCTTGAATTGCCAACACAGATGTTCACACTGATGCACTGAAATGACTTGGTTTCTTTCAGTCGCTCAGAAAGTACACGTTTACTAGGAGAACTTTTTGCTTGAACAAGGACCCAAAGAACAGGCTCCTGACCCTGCTGGAAAGGCTCAGATAGGCTGCTGTTTCCTTTCTTCCTCCCCCCTTTTACCCATCACACACTTAGTGACCATTTAAATCCCAGAAACAAAATACAAAGACAAATACACTTTAGAAACCCCTTCTAGATTCAATCAAGTCATGAGTCAGATCAGATGGAAGTCCAGGCAATAGTAATCCAGGGAAATCAACAGAGACCAAAGCTTTCACTGACATCTTCACAATAGTGACTCTTTCCCGCCCCCCACCCAAAGTTTATTTTGAGAGAGAGTGTGAGCAGGGGAGGGGCAGAGAGAGAGGGAGAGACAGAATCCAAAGCAGGCTCTGCACCAGCCGTGCAGAGCCCAGAACAGGGTTTGAACCCTCAAACCATGAGATCATGACCTGAACCGAAATCAACAGCCCGAAGCTTAACCGACTGAGCCACCCACATGCCCCACACAAGATTTGGATCTTCCCTGAAAAATACATGTGATTTTAACGGCTTCACTAACAACTCCTGAAGGCTATCCTCAGACTTCTAGTTTAAGGGTTTCTAGTCTCCTCCGAATCTATCTGAGGCCTAGTGAAAGACACAGTTCTTTGTGCTCGGGCTATAAGAGCTATAAGCTTGGGCTCTTTTAAAAACAAATAGCATATTCTTGGGAGTCTAACTCTCTAAAGACTACTGGCCTTTCTTCTTGGGTCCTCTTAATAGCCCATCACCCTAAATATAGTCTAACTAGAACAAAATAGCTGCAGGTAGTATCATGGAAGAGAAGTTTCCTATATTAGGCTAAAAAGTTTGAAAAGGGGCAAAAGCAGTTTCTAAACAATGTTGTTCTACAGTGTGGAGCCTGTGTGGGTCAAAAATGAAAGAAAGAAACAGGTTATATAAATAAGGGTGTGGTAGGGTGTGGAAGGCAGAGAAGGAATCATTTTTATCTGTCAAGATTCCAAAAAGCTAGACTTGACTTTTCTTTTTTTTTTAAGTAAGCTTCATGCTCAGCGTGGAGCCCAGTGTAGGGCTTGAACTCATGACCCTGAGATCAAGACCTGAGCTGAGGTCAAGAGTTGAATGCTTAACCCACTGAACTGTCCAGGTGCCCCCCAAAAGCTAGACTTTTTTTTCAAAAAGGAGGAAAGATCAGCTAACAGAAAAAAAGAGAAGTGAAATCGTTTTTTAAAAAAATTTTTAGGGGCACCTGGGTGGCTCAGTCGGTGAAGGTTAAGTGTCCCACTCTTGGTTTCTCGTGGTCCATGGGTTCATCCCTGCATCAGGCTCTTCACTGACGACGCACAGCCTGCTTCAGATCCTCTGTCTCCCTCTCTCTCTGCCCCCCCTCCCCAAAAATAAACATTAAACAAATTTTTTCAGGGGCTCCTTGGAGGCTCAGTTGGTTAAGCATCTGACTCTTGATTTGGGTTCAGGTCATGATCTCACAGTTTCAGGAGTTCGAGCCTGTGTCAGGCTCTGCCCTGACAGCAGGAAGCCCGCTTGAGACTCTTCCTCTCTCTCTGCCCCTCCCCTGCTTGCACTCTCTCTGTCTTTCCCAAAAATTAAAAAACAAAACAAAACTTTAAAAAAATAAAAGCAAAGGGGCATCTCAGTGGCCCAGCTGGTTAAGTGTCTGACTTTGGCTCAGGTCATGATCTCACAGTTTGTGGGTTCGAACCCCGCGTCAGGCTCTGTGCTGAATTCTTGCTTGGAGCCTGGAGCCTGCTTCGGATTCTGTGTCTCCTTCTCTCTCTGCCCCTCCCCCACTTGTGCTCTGTCTCTCTATCAAAAATAAATAAATGTAATAAAAGAAATTAAAGAAATAATAAATAAAAGAAAGTTTTTATAGTTGGGCAGTTTTTACTACTTAAAAGGACTGATTATTACTTTTTTTAACTAGAAAAAGTTTTAAGAGTTGACCTCAGAAACATTAGTTTGATTTTCTGAAAAATGAGAGAGCCTTGAGATCAACCAGATTTAGTCTTTTTGTTATAGGGAAAGAGAAGCTAGTGACAGAGCCGGGTTTCATGACCCCAAATCTTCTATCCTCCTCCTCCCCCCTCAGAAAGGAATTCTCAAAAGTGCTTTCTGAACTTTGGTAAACTGTGTGCTTGAAATTGGAAAGGCCTGGCTTAGATCCAATCATAATTTTTAAAGAAAATTCCGAAATTTCAAAAGAGAAACCAAAGGGGTTTTCCTGTTCCATAATTTAATAGAATAAGGAAATGGGAATTATAAGCTGGTATGATGTACAGAAGGAACACAAACTTTTGACTCAGACATATTTCAGTTAAAATCACTAATGTGTATTGACTAGATGGGCACCGTGCTGTGGATTCGTATTATCTCATTTAACTCCCTAAACAACTCCATTTTATAGATTAGGAAACTGAGGTACAGAGAAGACAAGGGACTTGCTTGAGGAATTCTGAGGGAGCAAGTTGAACCCAGGTCTGTATGATGCAAGTTCATACTCTCAACCTTACTTCTCAGGATGTTGGGAAGATTAAGTGAAATATTTAGGAGCTATGCATATCTTTCTGAACAGCAGAATAATAGCTAATCCCCTAATTCCTGGATGATTACCACTCCCCACACAGGACTGGGAAGAATAGTCTTTGACGGAAGGAGAAAAAGGAAAACTCATTTGCTTCTTCTCCTATAGAACAGGGGGATGCAGGCTCTTACTCCTTGAAAGGTAAGCACTTTTGTTTTTTTGGAAGGGCTAGAGGAGTTGGGGTGGCAGTCCAGGGAAAAAAGCAGGGAGGGCAGTTGAGACATGTCTCTGGTCTAGGCTTTAAGGAAGAAAGCAACAGTAGTAATGCTGCCGTGTCTGTGTGTTTAGCCCAGCTCATATGCACAGAAGACTATCTAGGAACAAAGAACAGTTAGGTGGGACCTGGCATAGGAGGAGGGATCAGCTAAGAACACATAAAGAAATGCTCAGTATAGGACGGACCCACAAAAGATGCTATTTGAAAGCCTGTGAGTAATGCTAAAACCAGTGGATGACATTTTGAGGATTTTAGAGGCTATTTAAAAAGTCTTCAAATATCTCTCCACAAATGACTTATTAACTATAAAGGCAACAAACAGTGACCTACACAGGGGAGACACGTAGCCAACATCTCCTTAACCAAGTGATCAAAAACAACACTGCCAATAAAGGGACAAACTAATGTCATATGCCTCCTGATACGATGTGCCAAAAAGGACTCAACATTGTTTCTGTGGTTTTTTTTTTTTTTTTTAATTTTTTTTAATGTTTATTTTTGAGACAGAGAGAGACAGAGCATGAACAGGGGAGGGGCAGAGAGAGAGGGAGACACAGAATCTGAAACAGGCTCCAGGCTCCGAGCTGTCAGCACAGAGCCTGACGCGGGGCTCGAACTCACAGACCGTGAGATCATGACCTGAGCCGAAGTCGGACGCTTAACCGACTGAGCCACCCAGGCGCCCCAGTGTGGTTTTCTAACCAAAAATGAAACCCAAAAGGTTGGGTTTTCTAACCTAAATTTAATCATGGGGAAACATTAGACAAATCTAAATGAAGGGATATTTTAGAAAATAACTGGCCCAAACTCCTAAAAAATGTCAAGATCTTAAAAGAAAAATAAAGGCTGGGGAGTTTTTCCAGATCAAAAGAAACTAAAGACACACAACAATGAATGCAATACATAATTGTGGGTTGGATTCTGGGCTAGAAAAAAATAGCAATAAAGGACATTTTTGAGATAATTGGCAAATTAGAATAGTGACTATGGATTAAATAATAGTATTATATTAGTTAAATGTCTTCATTTTGATCATGTCCTGTGCTTATGGTCTTAAGAAATACATATGTCCGTTCTTGACTTCAGCTCAGATCATGATCTCCCAGTTCATGGGTTTGAGCCCTGCATCAGGCTCTGTGCTGACAGTGCAGAGCCTGCTTGGGGTTCTCTCTCTCCTTTCTCTGATCCTCCCCTGCTTGCAGGCGCGTGTGTGCTCTCTCTTTTTCTCTCTCAAAATACGTAAATAAACATTAAAAAAAAGAGAAAGACATATGTACTCATATACGAGGGATTAAAGGACATGATATCTGCAACCTACTCAAAGGGTTCAAGAAAAAAACATATAACGTGTGCACAGTGCAAATGATAAAGGAAATGAAGCAAAATAATAATTGGTGAGCTGGGGTAAAGGATATATGAGAGTTCATTGTATGGTCCTGCCAGCTTTTATTATGAATTTGCAATCATATCAAAATAAAAAGTTACAAAATACTAAGGAATATACTTGTATTTCACTACTTCCCAATTTTTCTATAATAAACATTTCTTTTATAATCAGAAAACACCTATATGTAAATATAATAACAATTACATCTAATATGTGTTGAAACTGCTATTTTTTTTCCAAGTTTAAGGTTGTTCTGATGCATTAAAGACAATGTAGCTGTGAAACAAGAGCCACGTTTTTCTTCCTCTGGATCACGGTGGGGGGTGGCGGGGGAAACTGGTTCCCTATGACATAACCATAATATTCCCCCAGGAAACACATTACCTTTATAGCGGGCCAGGAGCTGCTTGAAATCCAACTGTTGGTCTGGCACTGCATCTCTGACAGAATCCTGGTGCTGGAGGTGAAGGGAGAGCCTCAGGTCTTCCTCTACTTCTTCAAACGCAGTTCTGCTGCGCCTCGCTTTAAGCTTCTCCTTTGACATCTGTTTCATGGAGCGCAGATAAGGGCTCCCATCCTGCAGCACGTACCTGAGGAAGTTAAACAAAGGGATGGGGCTGTTAGTATGTAGGTCTGATGGTGAGGAATGAAAATATTCACCTATTTATGTTTTCCGATCAGCAGAGTGTTGCTCTGTCTCTGCCCAATTCATGTGCTTTTCTTTCACCAGTCCAGGGTTCTGCTGGCCTGTGCCCTATTTCTGGTAGGGAACACACTAGAATGTTTTTGGTTCTGTTTCAAGGTAATTCTGGAGGCAGTGAGTTTGAGAAAGTGAGAGAATAAAGACAGGTAAACTAGTTAACACGTTAATTTCCCCAGAGATTCACAGCGGAAATGGGGTAGGGCCCCCACATAACAATTTATTTAATAAGTTCCCTACATAGGCTTATTGCATGCAAAAGTTTGAGAGCCCCTGTTTTGGGGTTTTTCACTTGAGAAAACTGTACCATTAAATAAATAGAGAATTAGAAGTAGGTCTTATTAGAAAGGGAAGGAGCAGGGAGTAGGAGAAAAATTCTGAACTGAGTTTTCGGTGCCAGACTGCAAGGGCATTTTCTTTCTGGAGCTCAGAGGTCAGGAACAAAGATACTGATTTGGAAATTCTTGGCACAGAGGTGACATCTGAAATCACATGAGTCTAACAGAGGGACAAAAGAGTTTAATGGTGAGAAGGAATAGCGCAAGGATAAAACCATGGGGGGGGGGGCTTCATGGTCAAAGAGTAGGAAGAGGAATCAGGGCTTTCAAAGGAGAGAAATATGTTTGTATCCAATGGAAATGGCCATTTTTTACCCAGCGCTGAAATTATGCAGACATCCTGACTCTCACACTAGACTGCAAGCTCCCTGAACACTGCAGGATGATGATGATGATGATGATGATGATGATGATAGCTAACATTTGTTAGGTGCCAAGCACAGTTCTAAGCATCTGCAGCTATTAACTCTAAGAATTAATTAATCCATCCTCATGACAACCCTGTGAAGCAGCTATTAATATACCATTTTACTTGTGATGAACCTGAGTCACAGAAAGATCAAGCTACTCATCAATGTTACAGTTAGTAAGTAGAGGGCAGAATGGGTACTTTTTTTCATATTAAATTCTCCATATATCTGGTCCTTCATCATTTAAAAAAATTTTTTTTAATGTTTATTTAGTTTTGAGAGAGAAAGAGAGAGAGACAGAGACAGAGAGAGCGTGAGCAGGGGAGGGCAGAGAGAGAGGGAGACACAGAATCCGAAACAGGCGCCAGGCTACAAGCTGTCTGCACAGAGCCTGATGCGGGGCTTGAACCCATGAACCATGAGATCATGACCTGAGCCAAAGTCAGATACCTAACTGACTGAGCCACTCAGGTGCCCCTGTCCTTCATCATTTTTTCAATAGACTTCATTCTTCAGTACAGTTTTAGGTTCACAGCAATACTGAGCAGAAGGTACAGAGGTTTCCTGATACTCCCTGTTTCCCACAAACGTATAGCCTTCCCCATTATCGACACCACCACCCCCGCCCCCCAACACCAGGGTGATATAACTGTTATACTGATGAAGCTACAATGGTACATCATGATCACCCAAAGTCCATAGTTTACATAGTTCCAGTCAGTACTCTTAACATACAATGTGTACTGTGATGTGAATTGCAAATGGTTTGTATAATATTTGCTGAAAAGGGAAAACCAAACACTCAAATGGAAAAATCAGAAGAAAAACTAACATGTCTATTAAAATGCTGGCACACTGAGGTAAAATAATGTTTTCAAAGACTTTCACCAAACCTTAATTAATGTCTTCCTTACCTTGTCACAGCAATTGCATCTTCCAGAAAAAACTGATCAACAGGAAATGTACGACCTAGAAGGACAAGAAAATAAGACTCAGGATACCTGTTCAACTACCTTGAAATAAATAGTTTGCAAATGTAAAATTCTCTTAAAACAAAGCTTGGCACATTAAGGTACTGTTTGCTCTGTTGTCTTAAACATATCAGAAGAAAAGAAAAGCTTTTGATGAGAGAAATTAGAAGGGATAGATAGATTCCAGCTCATAAAAAAACAGAAGTATATAGGTGGAAATGCTCATTTGGTAATAGGACATTTTTTAACCTCTTTTTTTTTTTTTAAACCTGTTACACTTTTCCCACCCTCCCCTCCCCCAAGGGGACTTTTAAACATTCAACAACTAGAAGAAATAGTACGATTATTCGTCAAAATCGTCCATAAATTGTTCTTGTGACAATCAACTGCAGAAGGATAAAGCAACGTCCAAGGTGATAAATTAATCCCACAGAGAGACTGTGAAAGCACCAGAAGACACAGACTACTCAACTTCACTTTCTCCCAGAGTGGATCAACAAACAGGAAGTTAGCAGAATCCTGTAGTGAACAAATCTGCTATACACAGAGACAACTCTATGACAGATTACCACTATTAACTCATACTTCAATATTAAACACAACGGAATTCTAGAAATCCTAATAACTGAGACTTTTTTCAAAAGCACATGTAAAACTGAAATCTCTTAGCAAGTGGATATAATGTTGCTTCTTTATTAATTTCATTATATGGTCATTAATTTTATTTGTTATAAATCTAATCACTTCTTGAGAAAATATCAATACCTGTTATTTTACATCTCAGATGAACTTTAAAAATAATTATATTTGCTTATCAGAACAAGGCATATTTAATGATGCATATTAATCACCTGGTATAGTAATAATTGGGCAGGAACTGAAATATTCTGAAAAGAGCTCAGCATTTAAAGTTGCACTCATTAGAATAACTTGAAGAGTTGGTCTCTGCAACAAAATGTCCTTCAAGACGAGCAGCAAGAAGTCACTAAGGGAAATAAAAGAAACACCTCAAGATCAAAAAAATTTAATACATAAAAATGAATTAGCTTTATTTTTTTAAACGTTTATTTTATTTTTGAGGGGGGAGGGAGAGAGGAGAGAGAGAGAGAGAGAGAGAGAGAGAGAGAGAGAGAGAGAGAGAGAGAGAATGAGCAGGGGAGGGGCAGAGAGAGACAGAGACACAGAATCTAAAGCAGGCTCCACGCTCCGAGTTGTCAGCACAGAGCCTGACGTGGGGCTCGAACCTGTGGACCGTGAGATCATGGCCTGAGCTGAAGTCAGAGGCTTAACCAACTGAACCACCCAGGCGCCCCAAAATGAATTACCTTTTGATGCATTTTGAGCAAGGAATGTGTAGACCTATGTGAAAAAAAAAACAAAACTCTACAGCTTATAGAAAGATGTGTCATGATCCTAGATGTGAAGACTTAAAATTATGAAGATATAAACTCAAATAACCAAATAAACTCAAATCGGTGTAGTACCAATCAAAGTACCAACAGGATCTATCATTGCATTTGATAATTCTACTTCCAGATATCTACACATACATAATGAAGAATATAGAAAGATTTTCATAATAACATTGTTCGTAATAGTAAAACAATGACAACTGCCTAAATGTCCATCGACCAAGAAGTGGTTGGCTAAAAAGAAATCACCCGATCTGTGGAATAACATGAGGCAGACAGAAGGAAATAACACAGAGCTTTAGATACTGATATGAAAACATCTCTGAAAAAAACCCAAGTATGTACTGCAACAAGTACTGCACAAAAGCAATATCCTTACTGGTCTCCCTGCTTTGGCCCATCCCCTTGCAATCTCTTCTCAATAGAGCAGACCAATGGTTCTGTTCAAATGTAAATCTTACTGTGCCGGTCTTCAGCTCATAATCCTTTGATGACTTATTAAAATCCTCACTAACAAGTTAGGTCCTACATGACATTTTCTGCCCCTACCACCACTTGTCTCCGGCTGCTCTCCCCTTATTCACTCACTCCAGCCACATGGTCCTCCTTGTTGTCCTGGAGGCATGTACCTCAGGTCTTTTGCACATGTTATTGATCTGCCTCCAATGGGCTTCTCCCAGACATTCACAGGTAGTTCCCTCATTTCCTTCAAGTTTTTACTCAAAGATACCTTTGTAGCCAGGCCTTCCCTAGTCACTCTATTTAAAAATTCAAATGCTCCCCTCCCCTGCATTTCATATCACCTTTTCTCTTCTTGGCACTTAACATATTTTACTTATTTATCATTCTTATCGTTGAGCTCACCCATCAGAATAGAAGCTCTATGAGGACAGGGATTTGGGTCTATTTTGTTTACTAATAAAATAATCTAGAACAATGTCTGGAACAATAGTAGCTGCTCAAAAAACCTGTTGACTTACTAAATGAACACATCAGTTGTATAAGAAAAAAAGGTCAGAAAGCAAAAGTACCTATTTCTAACAAAGTAAACATAAATGTCAGTGTATAAAAAGGACATATCACTAGTCTCATCACCACAGTTATCTCTGGGGAAGAGACTGGTAATGCTTTGGAAGTGTTAAGGGAGACTTTCATTTTATCTGTATTGCTTGGATGGATAGATAGGTAGATAGATAGATAGATAGATAGACAGATAGATGGATAGATAGATAGATAGATAGATAGTAGGCTCCATGCCCAATGTGGGTCTCAAACTCACGACCCCAAGACCAAGAGTTGCATGTTCCATTGACTGAACCAGCCAGGTGCCTCCTGTATAGCTTTAATTTTTAATGAGAGCATATTCTTGTACTATTTCGTTCTCTTTAATTTCATGAGCTAATTAACTTACATGTATGACTTTTGTTTCTTTTTTAGGGAAAAGGACATAATATAACAATTAAGAAATGCTTAAATAATTTATAATACACGCATACTTAAAAACTCCTTCTGCAATTATTAATAACTTCAAAGATAGTTCATGCTATCACGTTAACTATTATATGAGAAGCAGCACACACAACTCCAATAGTGTTTGTGGAGACATATATCTCTCTCTACCACATCTCTCTCCTAACTCCTAATATACTCCCAGAAGAAAACAGACCAAAATCGTAACAGGTAATTATTATACAGGGGACAACAAATATTTTTTGACATTTCTTTGATACTTTCCAAACATTGAGAAAAATCATGTTATCTCTATGGTCAGAAAATCTATTAAAAATTTTAAACAAACACAGCTATAACTTTTCTACATTTAACCTTTAATCTTATGTATATTTTTACTGATCTTGAGTCCTAGATTTTACTATTTTTTTGTTTTTCTTTTTCCATCTGAGCCGGCAAATATTCCCCTACTTTTTCTTGTAATTTGTACACTCCTTTCCCAAAGGCTGCTATTTGTAAATGACTGAATCTCCCTTCTCCAGAGTGTAATTTATCTTTCATCGGGTATTATTTTGAATTTTTAATTGTTGATATTCTACAAGTCATTAAGTTTTATATAAAAATCTTTCTCTTTTGAGATCACGATTGAGAAACCAGATCCAGTACTATGCTCTAGTTTCTCTGAGTTTGTGGAAATATAGATGTTATGAAAGCCAAAACCATTTTTTGTATTTAGAATTATACTGGATATAATTTCCCCTAAAATTTTAAATGTACCTTTAGAATATAACATTTAAATATTATTAGTCTGGTAGAATGTCTTATTTGATTTCTTCCTCCAAGTTGTTTAGTGATTCTGTGAAAATATTTTCTTCTTTCAAATGTTCACTTGAACATTTGCCTGCAAAAATGAAATGACTTACCATTTATTTTTCCCCCCACTGTTTTCTGGAGTCTCTACAAAAAAATTATTTGTCCCTCAAAGATTCCCAGTGTTTTATGTATAGTCATTTAAAATTTACTATTGCCATGTCCTAGGAATTATTTCTTTTTATTTTGATCTATTCTTTTTATATGTAAGTCCGCTTTTCCTTAGTTTCCAATTACTTGATATTTCTTATTTACTAGAGTATCAGTGTATTTATATCTTTGAACAAATAGTCTTCTGGTCCTATGTCTTCCCTGCTCAGTTCTTAAAAACTTTTTATTAGCAGTAGCAGGGAATCCTTTTCATGTTTTTTGGTTTGTTTCTTTTTTAAATTTTGCTATTAGCTATTTTCTGCTTCTCTGGCAATCTGCCAACTTTAGTTACTTAGATATTCCTTCCATTCAAGGTACTTATAATAGTATAGTCCTTTTTGGGAAAGTCTAATAATTTTCATGGGATTCTTTTTTTTCCATACTACTTTTTTTTTTTATTGCTCTAGAACATGATCCACATGACAAACTATGATTAATGCCACCTATTTACTAGGCCCTTCCTTTTAAAATACTCAGAATTTTGATTTTACATCCCAGCCCTTTAATGACTTCTAATTTCATAGAATAAAATCTAAATGCTTTATTGTCATGGTATATAAGCCCCTGAAGATCTGGTTTCTTCCTTTTCTACCTGCTACTTTTTCCCTCATTTACTACAACCAGCTGCACAGGCTTCCTCCAGTTTCTGGGCTCATGATACCCTTTCCCACTGCAGAATCTGAGAATGGTGGCTTTGCCCCCATTTGTCACACAGGATGCCTTCTCATACTTCTGTTTTTAATTTAAATATCATCTCTTGAGAGACAGCAGCTCTGACCATCTCAGGGATCTCTCCCCTGCAAACACAGCAACCTGTTTACTCCTTCATAGGACTTACTCCAATTCAGAATTGTTTACGTATTTATTTGTTCATTATTTGTTTTTCCTACTAGACAATGAGATAAAGGGGAGTCATATATGTTTGCTCACTATAGCAACCCCAGCAATTAACAGATCACTTGGCACTTAATACAGTCTCAATAAATGTATGAAAGAATGTCAGGACTGAATGACTGACCAAATGAACAAAGAAGGAAGGACATACTGACCAATCCATCAACTACAGCATGCCTCACACCTGCTACTCCTAAGTACAGTGCCCAGCTCAGCATGATGCCCAGGAGGTGTTAAGTATCTCCTGGGAGAAGATGTCCATCTGACAGGATGACTCTTCTAGTGATGAACATATGCCCTCCTAGCCTTTTTAGTATTACAGACCCTGGAGATCAGGAAAGCGTTCCTCTTCTCTAACTTGGGCCTCCTCTGTGGCCTTCCTCTCTAGCTCTGTGAAACTGAACTGGAAACAGAACAAAATTCTTTCAGCCATGTCTTCATTTTATGTGTGTGGCTATTTGTTAGGAAAATCTTTGTTTTACCTTTCTTCTGTCCTCTCATGAACTTCATCAACAATGATATGGGTGATTCCTTGTAGAGCTGTGTCTCCCTCCAGCCTTCTCAGCAGCACGCCTGTGGTGCAGTACAACAGTCTGGTGGCTGAGGACTTACACAGAAAAGGGCATAGAAGGCATTCATGGAATTTTTGAAAAAAGGAAACTCTTTCTTTCTTTTTTCTTTTCTAAATTTTAACGAGGCTCCACATCCAACTTGAGCCCACGTGGCTTGAACCCATGACCCTGAGCTTAAGAGTCATATGCTCTACTGACTGAGCCAGCCAGGCACCCCAGGGAACACTTTCAAAGCCAAAATGGCAAGGCCATTTTGAATGGATAGGGACAAAGAATATTGAAAACGTCAGCAGTTGCATTTAATCTGAAACCACACTAAATGCATAGTTTCTTTCTGGCAACAACAGTAAAAGCTTTTCTACTTTATATCAAAAATTTAAGTTTAAACCTCATAAAAAACATTAAAAAAGTATTATAAAACATAAAAACAACAGTGAATAATAAACCCAATTCTGAATTTGTCTGTTCCTTATTTGGTTAAATGGATTAAGTCTCAGGATTAAGAGTAAAATAGCAGTTACTAGATCACTTCTGCCAATAAAGAATAAAAGGTCTTTAAAAAAAAATGTTTCTTTTATTTTAAAAGAGAGAGAGGGAGAGTGGGCTTGCATGTGCAGGCAAGCAGGGAAGGAGCAGAGAGAGAGAGGGAGAGAGAGAATCCCAAGCAGGCTCCGTGCAATCAGCACAGAGCCTGATGATGTAGGTCTCAATCCCATGAACCATGAGATCACGACCTGAGCCAAAATCAAGAGTGGGACGCTTAAATGACTGAGTCACCCAGGTGCCTCAGAATAAAAGGTAGAGGAAATTAAGTACACCCAAATAAGAGTTTATACCAAAATATTTCTGAAAGGTCTTTAGCCCTACCTAAGTCTATATCCCAAATTGCCCATGTGTCTCCGGACCCCAAAAATTCTTTATACTTGAAAACTAAATTTCTGTTATCAGGAAACAAGCAGAGCATACGAACCTTGACACTTTCCAGCCGGATCTGGTACCCCACAGTCAGACCCACTCTTTCTGTCCTTTCTTTAGCAACACGTTCAGCAACAGATATTGCCGAGATTCGTCTGGGTTGCGTACAGATGATATTGGCCACCTTCTCAGGTGGTCCATTCAGAGAATCATCCAGAATAAACTGAGGAATCTGGGTGGTTTTTCCACATCTGTATGTCAAAACAAATAAGTCCTAATATGAGAGTTTTCAAGTGCTAGTTACCAAAAAAACAAAAACCAAACTAAAAAAAAAAAAAACCCAAAACAATCATGTGCAGTGAGGAAAGTGAGAAACCTGATTATGATAAAATGTGCTCCACTTCATTTATCTTCTAAACTGACCTACTGACTTGTTACCTACAGCTCATAACTGCTAGGAATTTGCACTCAGATTAACAGGGCAATCAAATAATCATTTAGTATCATTTGTAAAATTGAGACAATTGAACAGACATTAGATTAAGTTCTGTAAACACCACTACAAATGACCTCTATGTTTGAATCCTAAAGAAATGGGAGTATTATGTTATGATTTTTATGTATTATCTTACTGATTTGGCTACAAGTAGACTGAGGTTAAAAAGATATGAAACTGAGGGGCACCTGGGTGACTCAGCCGGTTGAGCGTCCAACTTCGGCTCAGGTCATGATTTCAGTTAGTGAGTTCGAGCCCTGAGTGGGGCTCCGTGCTGACAGCTCAGAGCCTGGAGCCCACTTCAGATTCTGTGTCTCCCTCTTTCTCTGCCCCCCTCCCCTCTTGCGCTGTCCTCCTCCTCTCTCTCTCTCTCTCAAAAATAAACATTAAAAATTTTTTCTTAAAAATATAAGAAACTGGAAGATCTCTTTAAATGTTTATTTATTTATTTTGAGAGAAAGAGAGGGCCAGCAGGGGAGAGGGGCATAGGGAGAGGGAGAGAGAATCCCAAGCAGGCTCCACACTGAACCGACATGGGGCTCAATCCCATGACCACAAGATCACAACCTGAGCTGCTATCAAGAGTCAGACTCTTAACTGACTGAGCCACCCAGACACCCCAAGAAACTGGAAGATCTCAAATTACTACTATATTGGTGAGTCTGGGCACGAATGTAATTATTAGGTTAAATACTTTTGAATAGAGAACTAAATTAAGGCTACAACCTATCGCTGCTAAATAAATTTGGATAACATGCGAAAAGGGTAAAGTAGGAAAAATAATATGCCCTAAGTTGTTATTAAAAGAACAAATAAAAGCTCTAAGGAAATCAGAATAAATTTAGCAGATGGAAGTTTCTAAGTTAAATGTTCTAGAACTATCCTTTACATTTAAAAATGGGCCTGGTAAAAGTCTTCATTTAGACCTTTTACCTTAAAATTGTCTCAGGGAAGAGGTGTGCAATGTCTATAAATTACTTGATGGATTTCTGAGGTGTTTTTTTGTTTGTAATTTGGGTCTGTTGGCTAAAGATCTGTAAAATTAGGTTCTGTGAAATATTATTTAATATCTGACAAGTAAAGCACAAATAACAACAGTTACTAGTTTTTTACAAGTAGAACTGGTTATGGTAACCAGGGTGCATACCATATTCATGGATGAAAGCTGCATTACAAATAAATTGCATTCTTACCCAGTCATACCACTTATAACAAGCACTTGGTGATCGCTCAACAATTTAAGAATGGTTTCTTTTTCTTCCCAAGCAGGGAGCGATTGTCTTTCTTGCAGAATTGCCTGGAACTGTCTGGAAGCCTAATAATATAAAAGATAAGGCATCAGTTACGTTACTTTGAATCATCTTTCACAAAGATCTCAGGTTGGAATCTCATAGCTAGACCCACCCTTTCTGCTCTTTAACAATTTGTTCAGAGACAGAAATTGCAGATTTGTTAGGATTGGGGGCTGGTGACTTCAGCAGAAGGCTGCTTAGAGAATCAGCCAGAGAAAGCTGTGAAATCTTTGTGATTTTCCTACGTCTGAATAAACTGCAAGATCTTGTAAGAGAAATAAGCCATCTTGTTTAGCACTACCCAGCTCTTCCTAGCAGGATTCTCTGCACCAGCACAATCCAGTAGAACCTTCCATGTTAATGGGAATGTTCTATAATAGCATTGTCCAAAAGAACAACCTCTGACTACACGTGGCTAGTGAGTATTTGAAATGTGGTTAGTGCTACTGAGGAACTGAATTTTTAATTTTATTTAATTTTAATTAACTTAAATTTAAACACCTGCATGTGGCCAGGGGCTACCACACTGGATGGCATAGTTCTATCAGATTTTTACTAAAATCAGTAATAGTAAGAACACTCATGAAAGGTTCTTTTTGGCCACCCATCACATATATGTAACTCAGTCTGACGTCCAATGGCCAATAAACATTGTAGCATATGTTAAATCTAAAGATATATTTTTGAATAATATAAGAAATTTACATTAACACATCATTTTCTGCATATAATGTTATCATATAAATTTATCACCTCTAAACACAAACTGATCAAACTGAATATGTAATTTTTTGTTTTTACTATCTTACTACTTATGGTGTGAATTTCTATTCATTTTGATGTTCTATAGGCATTGCACTACGTATGCCGTAGTGTTATGCTGTGTCAAAAATCAGAATCAGAACTTCACAATTAGAAATGCTGCTAGACAGCATCCAGTCCAATCCCCAAACTGGCTAAGCAACTTGTTTTTGTCCTACATCCAACCCTGCCCTAACAGTTCACTTACAGGTTCTTTGAAAACAATCTTCATGTGAATGGGATAAAAACATTACGGACTTTGGAAACAGAGATTTAACTTGAAGCCCTTGTGTGGCCACCTGCTAGCTCTGTGACCTTGGGCAAGTTATTCATCCTAGGATTCTCTCAAATGGAGTCAGAGTCCCTCCTTCTCCTTTCTCCACTATTTTTTCTAATATAAATCACAGCACTAATTTTCATTTCACTTATCAGATTGCCTGTCATAGTACCAGAGCCACAAGATTCTGAGAATATTTGGTATATATGCGTGCATTTCACTTTCACTAGCCATTGGATTTTCCAAAACTATCTAGAACATGCACCCAAGTTTGCTGTGGCTTGCAGAAACTGACCACGCGGAGTTAAAGAGAAACAAAAGCATACTAGGGAGGGTAGCGAGGCTTTCTAACTCCTAACCAGTTCATCTGTACAGTAGGGAGGCAATGCTAGCCAATCTCTGGGAACACCCTACCTGTTTGATTCGGAACTGCTTGCAGAGTTTAGCATTTTCAGCATGTACTGATTTTGCCTGCCAGTCATATCTTCTGGAAATCTTTTTCTTAAGGTTCACATAGCTCTCATTCTCCACTATAACTGGTGCAGGACTTTCATCCTCCTCTGAATCCTCCTCAGGTTCTGATTCTTTTTCAACTTGCAGGGGATAAAAGGAAACATTTTCCATACGGAGCCCTTTCTTTAGCAAAGGGGGAGAGTCACTCTCTAACAAAGTAACAACAACAAAAAAATCGTAAGATGGAGAAAAAGCTAAAGCTTGAATAAAGCAGGTTCATTTGTTTCAAACAACTACTTCTACTGCTAAAGAACTTAAAATGCATCTTCAAATATACTTTAATTAGGAATAAGTGGCTATTGCTAAACCAAATTAAAAACGAAGAAGAAAAAAATCATGGCATGCTTTGTTAATTCTGTAGACTCTTTACATTCAAGGAATTAACTGACAGTTTCAACTATTTGCAAGTGTTCCTAAAATTCTATGACATGAGGGGCGCCTGGGTGGCGCAGTCGGTTAAGCGTCCGACTTCAGCCAGGTCACGATCTCGCGGTCTGTGAGTTCGAGCCCCGCGTCGGGCTCTGGGCTGACGGCTCGGAGCCTGGAGCCTGTTTCCGATTCTGTGTCTCCCTCTCTCTCTGCCCCTCCCGCGTTCATGCTCTGTCTCTCTCTGTCCCAAAAATAAATAAAAAACGTTGAAAAAAAAAATTAAAAAAAAAAAAAAATTCTATGACATGAAACCCAAATGTCTACCAAATGATAAATCAATACACAAAATATGGCATGTCCTTATAATGGAGCGTTATTCAGCAATAAAATGAAGTACTGATATATCCTACATGAACAAACCTTGAAAACATTATGCTGAGTGAAAGAAGCCGATCACAAAAGCCACATATTGTATGATTCCATTTCCAGGAAGTATACAGAATGGGCAAATGCACAGACACAGAATGTAGATTCATAGTTGTCAGGGGTTGAGGAAAGGGAGAAATGAGCACTCGCTGCTAGTAAGTATGGGGTTTCTTTTAGGGTTGACCAAAATGTTCTGGAATTAGACAGTTGTCATGGTTGGGGCGCCTGGGTGGCTCAGTCAGTTAAGCGTCTGACTTCAGCTCTGCCATTCCTGAGTTGGAGCCCCGCGTCAGGCTGTGCTGACAGCTCAGAGCCTGGAGCCTGCTTCAGATTCTGTGTCTTCCTCTCTCTCTGCCTCTTCCCCGCTCACGCTCTGTCTCTCTCTCACTCAAAAATAAAGATTAAAAAAAAAAAAAAAACAGTCGTCATGGTTGCACCACTCTGTGAATATACTAAAAAGCCACTGGACTGTACCCTTTAAAAGAGTGAATTTTATAGTATGTACATTATATCTCAATAAAGGTGTTACTTAAAAAAAAAAAAAGGCCCTGTCACACAATCTGTCATTTCTCCAGGAATATATTTGAATCCCACATACTAGAAACTGCTGTTTGGCAGCAAGTGGCTAGTGAGTGAACCTGGCCAACTGTATGCCATTCACACCTTAATGCAGTTTCATTGTTCTCTACTTACTGATGTTTACCTAAGAACTCTTGTGAAATCAGGAAAACTTGTTTCTCTCAAAGAAAGATGGCAACAAATAAGAATTCCTTGAAGAACTTTGAAAAAGGAGTTTAACTGTGCTGTACGAATCTGTATGGCAAATCCGCAAAGCGATCAAGCCAGAAGGTTCCACACACATTTTTTAAACTGAGGGTTTACGACTTCATAAAGATAGCCTTAACACTAATGGACTTTGGGGGTCTAGTATACTGTGGAAAGAGAAATATCTCTAAAAACTCAGTTGAAAGTAATTCCATGTAAAACATCAGAAGTAAACATGTGAAACCAAATGGATTAAATCAAACAGATTTTCCGGGAAGATGCTTTAAGGTTCTTCCAACCCCCAACTGTAGAATAAACTTCTGTATCACTACAAACTTTCAATGCAGACAGCCCAATCACAGTGACAAAACTGGGGCTTTCAATTAAAGTCAGGCCACAGTTCAGGGGATTCTCATTCCCTTTTGCCCTTGGACTGAAGAGACTGATTGGCCTAAGATCACCGGGAGATCCTAGAGAAGCCCTCAGAAGCTCGGTCTTCCTTAATCCATCCTGAATGCCCCCTCCACAAAACCCTCCACTCAATCAAAGCCTTCCATACCTTCAGGAGTCTGATTTGGAGCGAAATAATTGTTTGGGATCACTGGTTTACGACAGACAGGATTATTTATTCTGGTCCCAGACGATACTGGTGGAAAATTCACAGGAGGGACACTGTATTTGTGATGGGTATTTGTTAGTAAATTGACTATTTCTGATTCTTCCTCTAAAAGGGTTATCAAAGAATATACAACAGGTTCGGAAGTTTCTGCAAATGTCAAGGCCTTGCCATAAAGGAACTCAGAGATATGTAAACGACAAGCCAGAGGTAGATTCTCATTGGTGGAATAAAATGCCACAAGGGGAGCTTGATAGGGGTATTTGTGGTCTTTAGAAAATCGAATTTCAAGTTCATATAAAAAAGAGGCATCTTCATGAGCATTAAGATGAGAATCATCTACAATTCTTTCTGCTCTTCCGACAATTTGATTTGGGGGCACTTCATGTTTGAATTTGCATCTTGATCCAAATTTACAATTTCCTTTGAGGTAAAATTTACAGATTTCAAGTGAAGTCTCCTGTGTATTTTTGGTGCTTTCCTTTTGCTTTGATTTGCAGAATTTACTCGTCAAATACTCCAATTCCAATCCAATGGTCCAGACTCGGTTCTGAATTCTTTCGATAAATTTTTCTCCACAGATTGACTTCAGAGCAAATGCCTCTTCCTGCCGCTGTTCCACACACTCATCCACGCTCACATGGGCAACCGCCTCAGAGAGCTTCATCCTCTCCCCGAATGTCTCTGAAAAACACTGTGTGAGCAGATGTTCCAGCGATGCCCCCACATCTCCATCACAGATCCGCAGGGCTGCCTGACAGCGTTCAGGGTTGAACCCATACCTACCAAGTGTGAAACATGACAAAAAATATTGAGTAATTTCAAATCACAGAAGTGAAGTTCATTTAAACATGCTCATGTGAAGTTATAACTGTATATAGGCAGGATTGGCATTTTGAGAAAGTATCCCTGGTAACATGGATCCCTCCCTAGTCACCCTGTCCTGAAAGAGAGGGTATTAGGCACATCAGCACCGCAGCAGCCCCTGCAACAGGAGAGCTTTCCAGGAGCGGGGAGTAGGGTTTGTAATGTGATTCCAGTTTCTTCAGTTCTCCCCCAGCCGCCATAAATGTTGAAAGCAATCACCTGGCAAGTTTCTGCACTGCAAATGTTGAGACTGTGAATTCTGGATTAGGAGGCTCCACTAGGCCTGAGCCAGCACATTCCAAAGGGTCACAGTCGGGAACAAGGGAAGCTTCTCGGCCAGCAGGCCAGTACTGTTCATCATCACAATCAGGCTCGTCATCTTCCTCTTCCCCAGAAATGCCTCTTCTGACAAAGGTAACATGTTCATATTATTAGATATTAAGTTCCACTTACTTCAAAGTAAAATTTAGCAAGAGTCTAAGAATTTAATTCAGGGAGCCAAAGGACACAGGATCCTAACCATTCTTCAGTCACTGATTTGAACTTTTACTGATCTAACTTCTATCTTGGCAATTAATATTTATCAGGCATTTATTAATGCCAGGTTCTATGCTAAGTGTTGTATGTGTTCTAGCTCTTTAAAAATCTCCCCACAACCCTCGATCAGATACTGCTGGGATGTCCATTTTTCAGATGATCAACTAAAAGTTAGAGAGGGTTAGTAATTGCCAAAGGTATACAGTAAAGAGCAACTAGAGATTTTAACCCAGGCAGTGTGACCCCAGAGCCTGTACTCTTAACTACAGAAGCCCTGGCCATCCTCTTTCTCCTCATTCATAAAAACCATCCCTGATTTTTTGCTTTGCCTAACCACCTTTCCTAAATCTAAGGCAGATAAGAGATGCGTAGGTAAGACGGAGGCTAAACTGTTGACTAACCCACCCATCGGTTCTGGTGAATGGAATGCACTGACTTCTTTGACTGAAATCACAGAGCAAAAACAGCCAAAATATTAAAAGTTGTTTCTCTGAGGCAGATGGTTATGAGAAAGTGTAATCCTAAGACTTCATCTGATCAACTCAATATTTGCTCCTCGAACAACACGTCTACTTGTTCACTGCAGGGTTTTATTTGGAAGTCTGTCAATAAAGCAATTACTGAATCCATACCAGCATTGTCCTCAGAAGAAAAGACGCAAAGGCAATCTGTACTGCTCCCAGATATTGCAAAACAAACGCGCTCTAAAACTGCTGCTGAATAATTATTCATGTTTTGCTTTTGGCTCACTTTCAACTAATCACATTGTCACAATAGGATCAGTACTGAAAAGCATTCCAAAGACACACTGGACGGACGGACGTTCCCACTGCCCCCACTGCCCCCACTGCCCCCACTGCCCCCACTGCCGATATATCTTCCTTAACATAATAATTGACTCAAATAAAATAACTCACTCAGATCCAGCATCCGCATCTTGTTCTTGCAGGTCTCGGAGAAGAGCTTTCACTTTCTCTTGATTCTCAGAAGTCATATGCAGAGTCTGAAGGGGCATTTTGGCTTCGGGCTTCCATTTGGGGCGTGCCTCTCCTTTTCTACTGTTGCTAGGTCTGCAAAGGACACATTTACCTGTGACCAGAACTCTTACGCTCTCCTCACAGTCCTCAAACAGATACAACATGGACTGGACTGTCAAGTGTTTTACAAAAGATGACAATGACTGTGAAGAATTTCCCCTTTTCTACAGTATTTACCACACTTCATTATCTTGCAACTGCTGGGGAAAAAAAACAACCTGGTTAGATTCCTAATCACTAAATCTGGTTTCACTAACTCAAGAATCCTCTGGAAAAAGTAATGCTATGATGACTCCTGCTGCAGTTGAGAGTAGAGACTTTCAAAAGAAATGTTACACGCAAAGTTATTTCATTCTGTTTTAGGTGCCCAATCTGAAAACAATGGGAATATTAAGCCTTACTTTTGAAATATTTACTGACCTTATCGTTATTTCCTGATTACAAAAAAAAATAAATAAATAAATACATGTTCACTGGAAAAAAGCAGAAAACAGAAGCCATCGTAATTCATATCCTTTTTTTTTTTTAATTTTTTTTTTTTTAACGTTTATTTATTTTTGAGACAGAGAGAGACAGAGCATGAACAGGGGAGGGTCAGAGAGAGGGAGACACAGAATCTGAAACAGGCTCCAGGCTCTTGAGCTGTCAGCACAGAGCCCGATGCGGGGCTCGAACTCACAGACCGTGAGATCAAGACCTGAGCCGAAGTCGGACGCTTAACCGACTGAGCCACCCAGGCGCCCCAATATCAATTCTTTTTATATACACTTTTAAATGAAAGTATACAGCACATATAATCTTTTATAATTTATTTTATTTCCTCATCAAAATAAAACTGGAATTTTCGTAAGATTAAATATTCTTCTACAACATATTTTAATTTTTTTCTTTTTAATATTATCTGTTATTTTAGAGAGAGTGCATGTGAATGAGGGAGAGGGAAAGAGGGGGAGAGAGAAAGAGAGAGAGAGAGAGAGAGAGAGGGAGAATCTTAAGCAGGTTCCATGCTCAGCACGGAGCCCAACACAGGGCTCAGTCTCACGACCCTGGGATCATGACCTGAGCTGAAGTCAAGAGTTGGAAGCTCAACCAACTGAGCCATCCAGGCGCCCCACCTATATTCCTTTTTTAACTAATATTTAGTTGGGAGTTGTTCCCAGAAAAGGGAGAGAAAGAGAGAGTAGCTAATCTCTAAAAATTCCAGTAGACAGCTTGCAGCGCTGTTTAAGAGACAATGAGAATTCTATACCTATACTGCATAACATGCAGTAGTAAAATCTTTACTTTCATTAAATATTCACTAGAATGATCAGAATTTATTTGTTATTTAAAAGTTGAATATGAAAGAAGCCTGGATATGACTCTGTCACTGGTCACCTGAAGCACCAGTGAAGATTTGGCTGATATGTCTGGAAAATAGATAACTCATCAACTAAAAAGACAGAGTACAGTCACGTCGAATTTTGGCATTTTCAAACTACAATGTGTAAGGAATACTTAAAATCATTTTCATCACTTTCGCTATTTCCGATATTTGCTTTCCTGGTAACATTAGTTTCAATGACAGTATTACATTCAATTCACAGTGTCATGTAAGTTGAAGTTAACTTCAGATTTCAACCTTCGAAAAAAAAAAAAAAGCTATTACTTGGCATCATGCCTTTAGAAAAGGTTACAAAGTGGGGGCCTTCAAGGGTTTAAAGTAAGAGGAGGGCCACCTGGGAGGCTCAGTCGGTTAAGCGTCAGACTCTTGGTTTCAGCTCAGGTCATGACCTCACAGTTCATGAGTTCGAGCCCTTCATGGGGCTGACAGTGTGGAGACTGCTTGGGATTCTCTCTCTCCTCTCTCTTTGCCCCTCCTGTGAGCGCTCACGCTCTCTCTCTCTCTCAAAGTAAATAAACTTAAAACAACTTTTTAATTAAAAAAAAAAAAACAAGAGTATAAGTCCCACAGATTAGAAATCGATACCGTTTCTATCTCTGAACATGAGAAAGGCATAATGACCTGAACGTGCGCCTCGATTCACTGAAGATACAAAAGTCGTCACCGTCATCCCAAATTCTACTCGAGGCCTTTCTGTTGCCAGCACTGCCACCACCACTGCTGCCACCCCCATGAGATTTACTAGTGTGACTCCTGCCTCCTCTTCCTCCTCTAGAAGACCCTTTTCCACCTCCTTTGCCTGGCTTGCCTTTTCTTCTTACTGAGGAACTCATTTTCACCTGCAAGAGAAAAAAGTAATACAGACACCATAAAATCAGACAAATATAATAACCCTTTGTCGAAGTTATGGATATAGCCCATTATAGACAGATAAGGAACTGCATATTTTTACAAGGGTCAGTCTAGGGGAAAATAGGTAAATTCTTTTACAAAAGTTTTACAAGCACATCCCTCTGAGGATTAATATTTTTTAGTGACTTTCTCTGACACAGGTTGCTTAACCAAGGATGTGCATCAAAAATACATGGAGAAGTTTCCAAACACGTGTCCTTAAGCCTCAATCCTACATTCTGATTTGGTTAGATTTGGTATAGGGTTTTAAAAACTCTAGTCGAGAGGGGCACCTGGGTGGCTCAGTTGGTTAAGGATCCAACTCTCGATTTTGGCTCAGGTCATGATCTCACAGGTTCGTGAGACTGAGCCCCATGTTGGGAGGAGCCTGCTTGGGATTCTCTCTCTGTCCCTCCCCCCATGAGCACATGTGTGCTGTCTCTCTCTTTCTCAAAATAAACAAACATTTAAAAAAATACTTTAAAAAACACTGTAGTTGAGAAGAGATGTTTTTCATGTATTTAATACGTGATTTGATAAAATTTTACTTTACGTATACACTTTCAGAGACACAGACCTGGCTCAGAGATTTTGCCTGGGTAGAGTAAAAGTATAGGGCCTTTGTATGCCATTGAAGTTGTTAATCAGTTTAAAATAGAATGTTATAACTATAAGATGTTTTATGTAAGCCTCATGGAAACTACAAAGCAAAAATCTACAGTAGGCACACAAAAGAGAAAGGAAATCAACATACTGCTACAGAAAAAGCATCAAATGACAAAGACAGCAAGAGAGGAAGAAAGAAACAAAGGATCTATAAACCAGGAAACAATGAATAAAATGTCAATTATTAAGCCCTTAACCTCTCAATAATTACTTTAAATGTAAATAGATTAACTTCTCTAAGCAAAAGACACAGAGTGGCTGAACAGATGAAAAAAACAAGACCCAGCTATATGCTGCCTAAACGGAATTGATTCAGCTTTAAGGACACACACAGGCTGAAAGTGAAGGAATGGTAAAAGCTATTCTGTGCAAATGGAAACCAAAAGAGAGCAGGGGCAGCTATACTTTTATTGGGCAAAATAGACTTTAAGGCAAAAACTGTATCTCGAGACAAAGACGGTCATTATATAATGATAAAGGGATTAATTCATCAAGAGGATCTAGCAGTTGTAAGTATTTATGCACTTAACATCAGAGCACCTACCTATATAAAGCAAAATGGAAAAATGAAAGTAAATGAAAAAAAAAAGCAAAAAGAAAGTAAAAATGAAAATATGATACATTAAAATTATAAAATATAGCCAAAATTAGATTCAAGATATTTTTTTTTGGATTACATATTCCTATAATAAGAGAAAATTGTTTTCACTCAAGAAGTAATAGGCTGCATTACAAAGAATAAAATACCTAGGAATAAACTTAACCAAGGAGGTGAAAGAACCGTGTGCTGAAAAGTATAAGACATTGATGAAAGAAACTGAAGAAGATACATATAAATGGAAAGACAGTCCCTGCTCATAGATCAGAAGTGATACTATTAGAATGTCCACAATGCCCAAAGTAATCTCCAGATTCAATTCAATCTCTATCAAAATTTCAATTGCATTTTTCACAGAAATAGAGCAAACAATCCTAAAATTTGCATGAAGTCACAAAAGACCCTGAATAGCCAAAGCAATCTCGAGAAAGAAGAACAAAGCTGGAGGCATCACACTCTGATTTCAAACTATATTAAAAAGTTATGGTAAGCAGTATGGTATTGGTATAAAAACAGACACAGAGATGAATGGAACAGAATAGAGACCCCAGAAACAAACCCATACATACACAGTCAATTAACTCACAACAAAGGAGCCAAGAGTATAATTAAAAAAATTTTTTTTTAATGTTTATTTATTTTTGAGAGAGAGAGAGAGAGAGAGAGAGACAGAGCACAAGCTGAGGGAGGGACAGAGAGAGAGGGAGATATAGAATTCGAAGCAGGCTCCAGGCTCTGAGCTGTCAGCACAGAGCCCAACGTGGGGCTCGAACTCACGAACTGTGAGATCATGACCTGAGCTGAAGTTGGATGCTCAACCGACTGAGTCACCCAGGTGCCCCAAGAATATACAAGGAAAGAAGTTTCTTTAATAAATGGTGTTGGGAAAACTGGACAGCCATGTATGAAAGAATGAAATTCAACTACTATCTTATACTACACACAAAAATGAACTCAAAATGGATTATAGACTTGAATGTAAGACTTGCAGCCATATAACTCCTAGAAGAAAACATAGGCAGTAAGCTCCTTAGCATCAGTGTTGGTGACGCTTTTTGACTCTGACTCCAAAATCAAAGGCAGTAAAAGCAAAAATAAACAAGCGGGATTACATTAAACTAAAAAGGTTTTGCAAAGCAAAGGAAAACATCAATAAAATGAAAAGGCAAGCTACTGAATGTGAGAAAATATTTGCAAATCATATATCTGATAAGGGGTTAATATCTAAAATATATAAGGAGCTCATACAACTCAACAGCAAAAAGGCCAAACAATCCAATTAAAAAATTGGCAGAGGATCTGAATAGACATTTTTCCAAGGAGAACATACAGATGACCAACAGGTACATGAAAAGATGCTCAACATCACTAATGGGAAATATAAACCAAAACTACAATGAAATATCACCTCAGACCTGTTAGAATAGCTATTATAAAAAAGACAAGAAATAACGAGTGTTGGTAAGGACGTGGAGAAAATGAACTCTTGTATACTGTTGGTAGGAATGTAAATTGGTGTAGCCACTATGGAAAACAGTATGGAGGTTCTTCAAAAAATTAAAAATAGAACTACCATACAATCCAATAATTTTACTTCTAGGTATTTAGCCAAAGAAAATGAAAACACTGACTAAAAAGATATATACACCACCATGTTCACTGCAGCATTATTTACAACAGCCAAGACATGGAAACAATCTAACTGTCCACTGATGGATGAATGGATATAGAACATGTGATACACACACACATATACCATGGAATACTATTCAGTCATAAAAGAGAATGAAATCTTGTTATTTGCAACAACAAGGATGGACATCAAGGGCATTTTGCTACATTAGTCAGAGAGAGAAAGACAAATACTGTACAACCTCACTTATATGTGGAATTTAAAAACAAAAACGACTAAGCTCATAGATACAGAGAACAGATTGGTGGTCACCAGAAGTCGGAGGTCGAGGGTAGGTAAAATGGGTGAAGGGGGTCAAAAGTTACAAACTTCCACTTATGACATAAGTAAGTCATGGAGATGTAAAGTAAAGCATGGTGACTATAGTTAATAATGCTATATTGCATACTTGAAAGTTGCTAAGATAGTAAATCTTAAAAGTCCTCACCACAAGAAAAAAATTTTTTTGGTAACTATGTATGGTGATGGATGCTAACTAGACTTACTGTGGTGATCGTTTCAAAATATATACAAATATCAAATCATTATGTTGTATATCCAAAACTAATATAATGTTACATGTCAATTATACCTCAATTTAAAAAATGATCCAACTACATGGTATTTATCACTTGAAATTCAAAGATACAGACAAATGAAAAGTAAATGGGTGGAAAAAGATAAATTATGCAAACAGCAACCACCAGAAAGTTGGAATGGCTAATAGCAGACAAAATAGACTTTAAAGCAAAAAATGTTACTAGAAATAAAGAAGGACATTTCATAATGATAAAGGGGTCAATCTATCAGGAAGATATAACAATGATAAATATATATGTACCTAATAACAGAGCACCAAAATACATGAAGCAACAACTGACAGACATGAAGAGAGAGATAGACACTTCAATGATAACAGAGGACATTTCAATACCCCACTTTCACCAATAGTGTTAGAACAACTAGACAGAAGATCAACAAGGAAACAGAAGACTTGAAATACAGTATAAACCAACTAGACCTAAGGGGCATCCATAGAACACTCTGCCCAACACGATACACACTTTTCTCACATGCACAAGGAAAATTTTCCAGGATACACCATATCCTAGGCTATAAAACAAATCTCAATAAATTAAAATAGATATAAAACAAAATATTTTTTGCAACCACAGTGAAATGAAATTAGAAATCAAAAGCGGGAAAAAATTTGGGCAACTCAGTCAATGTGGAAATTAAACTAGGCCTCTTGGTATTCCTTTCTTCAAAATCCTTCATAATCATACATTTTTATACAGTGTTTATCTATATTTATCTCCTCCTTCCTCCTCTCAAAAAAGTTCTTTGAAGGCAAAGGATTATGTCTCTTTTTTAAGTAACACAGTACCTCTAACACAGTCTTGGGTGTATAGTAGTAATTCATGACTAAAGGTTGAATAAATGACTGATATGAGAATGGAGATTCATTCAGTCCACAAACATTTATTGAGCACTTATTATGTGCCAGTTCCTAGGGATATAACAGCAAAAAAGACAAAATTCCTCATGAAGCTTATGTTCCAGAGGGTAAGACAGACAATAAACAAATAAATAGATAATATCAGCCAAGTGTTATAAAGAAAAAAACAAAACAAAACCCTGAGACTGCTATTTTAATTTTTTTAACGTTTATTCATTTTTGAGAGACAGAGAGACAGAGGGGCAAAGAGAGAGGGAGACACAGAATCCGAAGCAGGCTCCAGGCTTGGAGCTGTTAGCACAGAGCCCGATGTGGGGTTAAACTCATGGACTGTGAGATCATGACCTGAGTCGAAGTCAGATGCTTAACCGATTGAGCCACCCAGGCACCCCTTGAGACTGTTATTTTAAATACAGTGGTCAGGAAAGGCCTGAGATCATATTTGAGCAGACAGCTGAACAAATTGAGAGAGTGAGCCATGAAATATTTGTGAAAAGAATATTCTAAGGGGAAGGTGCCAAGTCCAGAATAGCTTCAATACACCGAGCTGGACAAACAGTCAGAAGTCTGATGGGTCTGTACTGAAGTGAGGAGAGGGGATGAGGTCAGAGAGCAGAGAAGGGCCAAGAAAAAGCTGGAGACAGGGAGCACAAGGAGGAGAGGCAAAAGATAACAGGTTGTGACCTCAATAAAACCTGCAGACCACAGAGCAAAAGCTGTAGAACCACAGTAACAATCTAGGTGTTCAGGTTTTAATTTAAGTTGCAGTTATTGCCAATTTAGGCTAATACTTGGCTTTTGTGTGTTATACATCATGACTTGGAGATCTCTGCTCTAAACAAGAGAATGAATTTTCTTTTTTTTTTTTTTTTTTTTTTTTTTTTTTAAATTTTTTTTTTTCAACGTTTTTTATTTATTTTTGGGACAGAGAGAGACAGAGCATGAACGGGGGAGGGGCAGAGAGAGAGGGAGACACAGAATCGGAAACAGGCTCCAGGCTCCGAGCCATCAGCCCAGAGCCTGACGCGGGGCTCGAACTCTCGAACTCACGGACCGCGAGATCGTGACCTGGCTGAAGTCGGACGCTTAACCGACTGCGCCACCCAGGCGCCCCGAGAATGAATTTTCTTAAGGTGAGCTTAGTTTCTGAACTTTTGGTGATTCATGTATGCACATAGATTCTGTGATCCCGTTTCATAGTGCACCATACAGGAACACTTCCTATAAAAGAACTGCTTTTTATTTTCACGTTATTAGTACTATTACGGTCCCATTACATGCCTATTAACCTCGTACATTTGTCATTAGTCTTTGAAGGAAAAAAATATGTAAATATGTATGTGTAATATAAGAATTCCTCTCTAAAGCAGGGCTTAAAGTTTTTGAAAAAGTTTGAAAAAGTATATCATGTGAATTCCGATTTATCTCCATGCCAAGAATTATGTTTAGATAGGAAAAAAGAGACTTGTTTTGATCTCAAGTAGAGAAATAGATTGCTTTGGGTTTTATGTAGCTTTAGACTTTACTTATTTTTTAATGTTTATTTATTTTTGTTTTTAAAAAAAAATTTAATGTTTATTTTTGAGAGAGAGACAGAGTGCAAGCAGGGGAGGGGTAGAGAGAGAGAGAGGGGGAGACACAAAATCTGAAATAGGCTCCACGCTCTGAGCTGTCAGCATAGGGCTGGACGTGGGGCTCAAACTCGGGATTGGCAAGCTCATGACCCGAGCCAAAATCTGACGCTTAACCGACTGGGCCACCAAGGCACCCCTGTAGCTTTAGATTTTAAAAAGGCTAGAATTTATTCTGTTTAAGAGATGCTAAATATGATAGGAAGTCACTAAAGAGCCGAGGCAAAAGACTGCTAAGACTGACTCATGTTTTCAGAAAATTACTAGCTGCTATGTGAACAATAGACTGCAGAGGGGTGAGAAGCCAGGAGGCCAACTAAGAAACTACTCAGTTGTTCAGGCCAAACAAATACAGAAAAAATACAGTGGGTCGGACTAGGGTGGGAGGAGCAGAGTTGAAAAGTGGTCACAGATTCTGAATGTATTTTTTTCAATGTTTTATTTAGTTTTGAGAGAGCACAAGCAGGGGAAGGGCAGAGAGAGAGGGACAGAGGACCTGAAGCAGGCTCTGTGCTGACAGCAGAGAACCTGATGTGGGGCTTGAACTCATGAACCACGAGATCATGACCAGAGCCAAAATCAGATGCTCAACTAACTGAGCCACCCAGGTGCCCCCCGAATGTCTTTTAAATGTAGACAAATTATAGGACAAGTATGAGACAGAAACATCTAGAATTACTATAAGATTTTTTTGGCTTAGGTTAACTGGGTAAATAGTGGTGCCATATGCTCAGAACTGTAATATTGGGAAGGAAAAGATCTGGGTGGGGGAGTCACAAGTTCAGGTTGGATATGTTACATTTGAGCTGCCGGTTAGATACTCAAATGGAGACATGTTGAAGGTAGCTGAATACACAAGTTTGCATCCAGGGGAAACGTAAGATCATTTCATTTAACCCTCTAAAAACCTTGTAAGGTAAATATTATTTTCTATATTTCATAGAGGAGGAGGAGACTAGAACATAGATAAATTATATGACTTGTTTAATGTCACCTAATGTCTAGCAGCAAAGTCTGGAGCCAGGGTTTGAAACAATCTGTTTGACACCAAAGCCCAAATTCTTTCTGCCACATCTCCTGCTCACCACATGCATGTACCTTGTATCGTCAATTCAAAGTTTAATGATAAACCAAACCCCTTTGAGTTGTGCCTGGGTCTTAATTTATAAAAGTAACCACAAGGAGAGGTCAATGTCACTGAAAGAAAAGTTTAATGTTATTCACCGTTTGGCCAGGAAGAAGAAAGGCATGTCATGCCATGCCAGGCCAGGCCACAGGAGGAAACACCGGTGTCAGTCAGGAGGAACAGAGGAGCCAGCCGAAGGCAGAAGGCACAGCCTTTCTTGGGGTTTCTGCCAGAAAGGCAGGACAGAGTAAATAGTTTAGGGTTGGCTAAGTAAGATAATTCCAGCAGGCTTTGGGGATCAGGGGCTGTCCCTCCTTGGGCTGATTTCGGGGAAGGGAGGAATTGGCTTGATGTGCAAAAATTAGATAAAGGAGGTAGGTGGTTGGAGGTTGGTTTGCAGATGAGAGGTGTGTTCACAGGTCAAGGTGTTAATTAGCTATCCCTAGGAAGGGCAGTTTCTTCCTGGCCAGAGAGGCCCCCAGTGTGTCAAAATATAACAAAGTATGACAATAAAAAATGACTAGTACACTTTTCCAATCCAAATTCTAAAATCCTTTCACTGTAAGTTTCCTCTGACTCCAGATCCTCTTAGATAAGAATATCATAACTCTCAAACTCTTCGGTAAAAACGGTGAAACTTATACATATACTCACAAAAATGTAGGGTCATTAAAAGCTTAACGGGAGGCCGAAACAATGAGACAAACTGAATTCTATAAACTTGCGCATCAATAATCACCTACTATTTCTAAAATTCAGGAAAAGGGAAAGGATATACAAATCAGACAGAAAGATCAGTGCTTCAGCTCAAAAACCACCCAGGTAAATCTGTGTAGTAAAATACATTAGGGAAAAAAAGCAAGAAGAGACTGTCCTCTGATTTTTAAAAAGAAGAGTGGCTAGCCAACCAGACCAAGCCACAGCTAGCTCACCTAAATAACGATCAACAACTTGTCTCATACCAACCCAGAAAATATCACCTTTACCTGATCTGAGATCTGCTCTCAAAATGTTGAAGGAAAACTTGCTGGCTATATCCAATAGGACTCTGCCCACATGTTTGAAAAGGAATGGGAATTAGGTTGTATAATCTACATGGATGGACCTCACTATTCTATTCCATTTAGCCTGGGAAGGTTCCAACTATCTTTCTACACCGTAGACACAGGGACCTAAGTTTGGCTCAAAGAGTATCCTTTGTTTCACACCCCAAATAGGCCCCCAGGAACAGAATCACCAGCGGGGCACTGAAAACTGATCACACACCATTCCGCTCCCAGGCAAATCTCTGACTGACCCCATATATCCGGCTCCACGCTGATACCTTCACCTGGTACCTTTCTTCCAGCATACATCGTCTCCAGTGAGCCACTCAGTTTGAGACGGTGACAGAGACAGGATGCAATGCAACCCCTTACCCCTCTTTGAGCTGAATTGGGCCCCCCACCCCCCTCTTGCCGGGGTGTGGACAACCCGGAATCCTGATGGTCCAGACTCACCGGCCCCAGCTAGCCAGGGTGGATCCCGCCGGGCGGGATGCTCCTCAGACCCTGGCCACCCCCGGAGAGGGAGGCGGTAAAAGGATCCGCACACGGACAACCAGGGCGGCGCGCAGACCACGCACACGGGCACACATCCCTTGCCCGCGGAAAGGGAGGCCGTGGCGGGTTGGCAGCGCTGCTTCCCTGGGTGGCTGTCAGGAAGGAGCGCTCAGGATTGAGGGGTCCCACCACGGCTTCGCCACCCACCGCGATCTCACCTGGAGCGGCTCAGCCGCGGCCCGGCTGCAGCTGCACAGCCTGCTGCCTCCCGATTGGCTCAGCTTCGGCTCCTCGCCTATTCGCTTCCGGGTGAGAGGTGCCTGGTCGCCCCGGCAACCGAGTCGCGGTCCGCGCTGAGTAAGCGTTTGGTTCCTTCAAGGCCGTAGAGCTGGATGCCCAGGAGGAATCGCCGAGTCAAGAAAATCTTAGCAACACACCTCTGTCAAGTAAGTGTCCTTCTCCCAACGCCCTGAGCGGGGAAGGGCACCTTTAAGTAGAACTCGCATGAAGCCAGATAGCTTCATGGTGGTAGCTCAGGTGTGGGTGTGACTATTTCCTGATGGTCCTACACAGCTGGTGGCGTGGGGGCGCAGAGACCCCCCCTCCCCCGGCCTAGAAATCAGACACCTGGATTCTAGCTCTGATTCGGCCATTGATTTGCTGTTGTGACATCTTAGGCAAGAGCCATCCTCTCTGGGTTTGTTTCCTCCATAGTTCCAGATGGTCTCCATCTCTTAGGTTGCCCTCTAGCTCTAACATTACAAAGTTTCGAATGTGGAACCATGTTTTAGGGCATTTGAAGGCAGTTCTGTTTTTTGTATGATCAAGTTAAGCGCTCTGCTTAATAAGCATTTAGCGATTGCTTTCCAAATGCCATTCATTCACTAGACATTGAGTTCCTACCACCAAATACTAAGTACTGAGCTAGTCACTAGAGTGAGAACAAAGATTCGACTAATCCCTGATCCCTAACCTAAATGAGCTGGGTATTGTGATAGGGGATTCCACCACAAAAGCGTTATTTTATTAGGGTTCTAAGTACTATGGTAGGGATCAGCCCAGGGTGCTGTGGAGACTCCCAGATGCATCTGGGAGTGAAGGGAGATCAGACAGGCTTTGCTCAGGTAATACTTGTCTTTTTCTTTGTGCCTTTTTCTGGGATAAATTTTCAACCTCGTTTTCCAGTTCACCAATTTACTTTTCAGTTGTGTCCATTATGCTCTTCAGTCCTTACACTAGTTACCTAATTCATTTCCTAGATTGCTAATTGGTTCTTTTTCATAACCACCTCTTCCTGTCTTAAGGATACTAGACTCTCCCTTTCTCTCTGTTACAGTATTTTACAGTAGGTTATAGTATTTTAAAGTCTTCTGCCTATTTTCTTATATTTCCTCAAAGGGGATGAATCTCTGGTATTTCTCAATTGGCACCTAAACTAATTTAAAAAATTTTTTTAATGTTTATTCATTTTTGAGAGACAGAGACAGACAGACAGACAAAGACAGAGAGATAGAGAAAGTGGGGGAAGGGCAGAGAGAGAGAGAGGGAGACACAGAATCTGAAGCAGGATCCAGGCTCTGAGCTGTCAGCGCACAGCCCAATGCAGGGCTCAAATTCTAGAACGGCAAGATCAAGATCTGAGCCAATGTTGTATCCTTAACTGACTGAGCCACCCAGGCGTCTCCTGAATTAATTTTTAAATTAAAAATATCAGTTCTCTTGCCCTACCCATAGAAATTCTGATTCAGTAGTATAGGAACTTGCAAGCATCCCAGGTGATTCTGATGCACGAGACACATTTTGAGTAACATTCTGGTAGACTCTATTGTCCTAGAAGTTAAAATTTACTTATCTTCTCTACATATATGTTTTCTTTGGTATTGGAAAAAAATAATTTCTACTGATTTGGCCCACTAAATATTCCTGTGCTTTGATGCATTGATTCCCCTCAGTTCTGTGGTTTTCTTTCTTTCTTTTGACTTGGTCTCCATTCCAATCTCATTTTGTTTAGACACCTTCACTGCTACTTCTCCCCACTATCATTTACTATCTTTCTTTATTTTCTATTCCCTCCTTTCGCCAATTCCTCACTCCATTTTACCTTTGTGAGGGCATCAATAGGTCATATAGGCTACCCAAGAGAAAGAAAAACATATATCTGTACAAAAACTTATACATGAGTGTCCATAGCAATGTTGTTCATAACAGTCCAAACTGGAAACAACCGAACTGTCCACCAATTGTTGAATGTATAAACAAACTGTTATTTCTGTACAACGGACTGCTATTTGGCAGTAAAAAGGGATGACGTACAGCTACATGCTACAACATGGAAGAACCTTGAAAACATGCTTAATAAGTCAATCACAAAAGGCCACATATTATATGATTCCATTTATATGAAGTGTCCAGAATAGGCAAATCCATAGAGGCAGAAAGTAAATCAGTGGTTGCCAGGGGCTGGGGCTAGGGCTGGGGTGAGGTGGAGATGGGGGTAGAGAAGAGGTGGGAGTCAAAATTAGGGGAATAGAGATTAACTGCTAACATATTCTAAAGTCAGATTGTGGTGATGGTTGCATGGCTATGAATATGCTTAAAAACATTGAATTATATACTTTTAAAGGGTAAGTTTTCTGGTATGTGAATTATATATTAATAAAGCTATTATAATAAACACATAAAAATAGATCATCTAGACAAAGTTATTTATTTCCCCAAGATCCTGCAGTAGACACTGGAAATCATGATATGCTTGTGATCATATGAAGTGAGTCTGTTTGGTTAGCTCTTAAAGCATATTTGTTATAGGTCTTCTGACATAAAAATACATAAGCTTATGTGATGTTTCTTAAATCTTTTAAAACAGCTGCAGAAGTGTATAAGATAAACTTTGTATTTCCAAATGGAGACAAGTATGGTAAGCATACATTTCAATTACTTTTTCTATCTAGACTAAGATTAAATAGCATAAGAGTAACAGCATCATGAGACTGTAAATTTTGTAAAACTACTATTGGGATATCAACTCCATTAAATAAAACTAACATAGAAATACAAATAGATGGACAGATTTTAAATTTAAACTCTAATGTTAAGTCTAGACCGTATGCCTTGGAAACATATGTACAGGATCTATCAGTCTTCCTGGCTGGTTTGTTTCAATGGTTACAAGACCTCCTACACTTGATCTTAGCCAAAAGGCCGAGAAGCGATCAATGGTTACAAGACCTCCTAAGGGGTACCTCACTGGCTCAGTCAGAAGAGCATATGACTCTTGATCTCAGGGTTGTGAGTTTAAGCCCCATGATGGGTGTAGAGATTACTTAAATAAATAAATAAACTTAAAAAAAAAAACAAAACACAGGACCTTCCAAGTCCATGGATCTCCTTATCTCTGGTCTCATTGGTTTCAATGCTAGACTCAGAGACCCATAAGGTACAGCTGTGATTAGTCCTGAACATAAATACTTTATTACCTAGTGAAATAAGGTTCCCATTCATAATGGATCACAATATATTTCTCTCTTGTTTAGATGGTGACTGTACAAGAACATCTTCTGGAATCTTTGAGAGAAATGGAATAGGTATTCATACCACTCCTAATGGGATTGTCTACACAGGAAGCTGGAAAGATGACAAGGTATCATTGCTGTTTTCAATACTGACAGTGGATAAGTAAGTCTATTGGTTACATGATTCTTGGCATTTCACCATTAATCAAAAGCACATGTGAGTAGGCTATACAGTACAAATAACTGATACAAACATAGGAGTAATTATTAAAGTCATACAGTGTTTATTATCTTTTTTTTAAGTTTTATTTATTTAGGTAATCTCTATACCCACTGTGGAGCTTGAACTCACAATTACCGCCCCCCACTCAATGAAGAGTCACTTATTCCTCCCACCCAGCCAGCAACGTACCCCTATCATCTTTATTATCATCTTTCTCATCTCCTATTCACTGAGTAAGGCTAACCTCACTACAGAATTTTCTCATTTAATCCTCACAGCAACTGCATGGGGTAGGTACTATTAATGCTCCTGTTTTATAAGTGAAGGAAATCAAGCTCAGGTTTCTTGCCCAGTGAGTGATGAAACCAGATGCGTACTCAGGGCTGCTTGAATACAAATGTTTGTTCCTAACAACTTTTTTGTACTGTTTCCTGGGCTAACTAAACTGGTTGTCCTTTAAGATTTTTGATATATTTAAGATATCTTGAGGACCCTATTTTCACCATCATGGACCTCCCCTAGATGTTCAAATGCCCCAGATCAGGAACATTTGACTTGGTGGACTTCACGGAGAGATATATTTAGAGGACAATGATAAATGGTAAATGTTGTCTAATTTTTGTGGAAATGGTGATACAATGATAGATTAAATAATAACTAAGTGGATGATAGACATATATGTGCCTTTTTGAAGTGTTCTAGGGAAACTGAATATTAGTTACTGAGGTTATTTCCTTTGTCACAAACAGATGAATGGTTTTGGAAGACTTGAGCACTTTTCAGGAGCAGTATATGAAGGACACTTTAAGGACAATATGTTTCATGGATTGGGGACTTACACATTCCCAACTGGGGCAAAGTATACTGGAAACTTCAATGAAAATAGGTGAGCTTAAAATAAAAAGTCATTGTAGTTCTAAAAGGTTCTTTTCAGGCATGTTTGCTTAATTATTATATTTAGTCAATGCTAAATATTCTTTTGTAATATATTTCATTAAGATATATTTATTAAGAATTCTTGGGTTAAAAAAAGTAAAAAGGAAAGAATTGTTGGGTTATTTTGGGGGGCAGAATGTTATAAGAGAGGCTAAGACCATTATGAGCCTCCAAAAGAAAATCCCATTCTTGGTGATAATCTATTAGATTTTTCATTTATTTCCTCTTAACTCTCCTCTTCCTATAGAACTTTTTACAGTCAGCTTGGAAATGGAAAGCTTATAATAATTATAGAGAAAATTTAGGCCAAAAATTACTTTCACTTGAAATGTGCTGATAAACTTTTTAAAAAGCAGCCTTGGGAATAATTTCATAATTGTTTATTGCCTTTGACCTGATATATGTGTATTTTTACTAAGCTAGTTTTTAAAATGTAAGCAAAATTAGTTAGTTTTCAAATTGTAGAAATGTGCCCACTGTTGTCCTCTCTGAGCTTATGCTTAAAGGAAAACTACAAGTGAAATGAAACATAAGCACAGTTTCATAAGCTTAACCTTCACACTGAACACCATACTGTGTCGTCTAGAGGCTCATGTTCATTTATAAATACTGCTTTATTTATTTCCAGAATTGAAATGCAACCTAATTATTATGAAATGGTTGATATAAGTACATTTTGAGGTGGGCAGAAAAATGTTCACCTATTCTGACTCCGATGATAACACAGACTTTTTCCACTGATGTTAATAAAGGGAAAAAAAATCTAACCATGGAATAAAGGTCTGTTTATGTCTGTGAAGTACATTTTCACCACTCCCAAGAGTCCAAGAAAACACCCACATAGAGCACAGCACCTCAAACATCGTTGATGGTTAATAAATATTTGTTGAATAAATAAATGAACTAATATGAACTTTTCATTTTTTAACTGATTATTTTGGTTTTATGTAAATTTAGTGTATGTGATCCTAAAATCTTGAATTTATACCGAAATTCGTATAATGGCAATGTCTGGAATAGTAATGGTTTTGGTAGGATATGAAAGCAGGATGCTGATTTTTATTTATTTATTTTTTTAGGATGTTGAATTTTATTATATTTATTCATTAAAAAAAATGTTTAAATGTTTTTATTTATTTTTGAGACAGAGAGAGACAGAGCATGAGCAGGGGAGGGGTAGAGAGAGAGGGAGACACAGAATCTGAAGCAGGATCCAGGCTCTGAGCTGTCAGCACAGAGCCCGATGCGGGGCTCGAACTCACAGACCGTGAGATCATGACCTGAGCTGAAGTCGGACGCTTAACCAACTGAGCCACCCAGGTGCCCCTCATTTTTTTTAGTGTTCATTTTTGTGAGAGAGCGAAACAGTGTGAGTGGGGGAGGGACAGAGAGAGAGGGAGACACAGAATCCAAAGCATGCTCCAGGCTCTGCGCTGTCAGCACAGAGCCCCATGAGGGGCTCGAACACAAGCTCTGAGATCATGACCTGGACCGAAGTCAGACGCCTAACTGACTGAGACACCCAGGCGCCCCCAGGATGCTGAATTTTAAATCAAAGTTTGAAAGTGGAAAGATACCATTTTTTAGGCATAGAGTATAATATGCCAGACAATCTTCTTTCCGGACTGTAAATTCTTGGTCTTGAGTAACGAACAAACTTACTTTTCTCTATTGCAGGGTAGAAGGTGAAGGACAATACACTGATGTCCAAGGACTGGAATGGTGCGGTAACTTCCATTTCACTGCTGCTCCGGGCCTGAGACTAAAGCTCCACATGTAGGATATCCTGCAGTAAAGTTTTAATGTAGTAATGAAAGCTTTTAGTTGTAAGGAAAACACTGAAATCTGTCAGCTGAAATAACTTCATACCCTACCTCTAGATGTTAACTTTGCCAATAAAACCATCACTCACACCTTTTTGAACTTGATTTTCATCATCGTATACTCAGTGTAAAATAAATTATGTGATTCCTTTTAATAAACACAGCAGAACTATCTAAATCTTGGTAAAGTCAATTTCCAATTCTGTGCCTGAGTTTTGTCATCTTATTTAAAAAGTATACCTGTGTGGCGGCACCTGGGTGGCTCAGTTGGTTGAGTGTCCAACTTCGGCTCAGGTCATGATCTCATGGTTTGTGAGTTCAAGCCCCGCATCAGGCTCTCTGCTGTCAGCACAGAGCCTGCTTCAGATCCTTTGTCCCCCTTTCTCTCTGTCCCTACCCCACTCACACTCTCTCTCTCAAAAATAAACATAAAAAAAAGCATATCCGTGTGTTAAAGGAAACTATCAAGAAAATGAAAAGACAATCCACAGAATGGGAGAAAGTATTTACCCATCATATATCTGATACAGGTTTAGATTCCAGAGTATGTAAAGAACTCATACGTAAATGTATGGAAATAAAAACACAAACCCAATTAAAAAATGGGTTGAATAGACTTGTCTTCAAAGAAGATATGCAAATATCTAATAAGCAAATGAAAAGATGCTCAACATCATTACTGTCTAGGAAAATGTGAATTAAACCTACAATAAGACAGGACTTTACAATCAGTAGGCTATATTAAAAAAGACACAACAAAGGTTGGCAATGATAGGGAGAAATTCGAAACTGCCAACAGTTCTGGCAGGAATGTAAAATGGTACGGTTGCTATGGAAAACAGTTTCTCAAAAAGTTAGACATGTAGTTCTCATATGATCCAGCAATTCCTACCTTGGGGACATTCCCCAAAAGAATTGGCCTATATGGGAATGTTCATAGCAGCATTGCTCGTAACAGCTCGATATTGGAAACAACCTAACTGTCCATCAACTGATGAATGGATAAACGAAGTGTGGGATATCCACAGAAAGGAATGTTTTCAGTCATAAAAAGGAATGAAGTACTGACCATGCTACAAGACAGATGAACCTTGAAAACATTATACTAAGTGAAAGAAGCCAGTTGCAAAAGGCCACAGATTAGCCTTTATGTGAAATGTCCAGAATAGGCAAATCCAGAGAGACAGGAAGTAGATTAGTGGTTGCTGTGGGAGGGAGGAATTGGAACGCATGGGTTTCTTTGTGGGGTGATGGAAATTTCTGGAAATAGTGGTGATGATCACACAACCTTGGGAATACTAAAAAACACTGGATTGTTCACATTAAAAGGGCAAATTTAATGTGTGGTATGTGAATTATATTTCAATTTCGTCAAAAGTAGATCTATGTGTCCTCACATATTCTATGCCAAGGAAGCTTCTTTACCTTGTAGATAATATAATTTAAAAATTATCAGAGCAGTATATGACAACTACATATTAAAACTACAATAAACTACAATAAAACTACAGTAAAGACCTGAGGGTTTGCTGAAACTATTTTCCAAAACTGACAAATGGTGTAAACAATAGCTTCCATATCATATTTCTTCATTCAAAATCTTATTGAAATTTGTACCTCTCAATATATCATTGCTAAATTAAAAAAATTTCTGTCGTACTACTATAAATCTGGGTTAAAATGTTTTTTAAAATATATAAATAAAGGGGTGCCTGGGTGGCTCAGTCAGTTAAGCGTCCGACTCTTGATCTTGGCTCAGGTCATGATCTCACAGTTGTGAGAACGAGCCCCATGTCAGGTTCCATGCTGAGTGCTGAGTGTGGAGCCTGCTTAAGTTTCTCTCTCTCTCTCTCTCTCTCTCTCTCTCTCTCTGTCTTAGCCCCTCCCCTGCTTGCGCACTCAATCTCTCTCTCTCTCAAAAAATATATATAAATAAAAGTGGTATTTGTGTTAGTTTTTCATAATCATAGATCATGTATTTAACTTCCAAAGACCCTATTTTTAACTGTTCAAAGATACATTTTTAAAATTAGACACTTTTGGGAGTGCCTGGGTGGCTCGTGTCTGTTAAGTGTCCAACTTGGGCTCAGGTCATGATCTCACAGTTCATGAGTTCAAGCCCCACGTTGGGCTCTGTGCTGACAGCTCAGAGCCTGGAGCCTGCTTCAGATTCTGTGTCTCCCTCTCTCTACCCCTTGCCTGCTCATACTCTGTCTCTGTCTGTCTCTCTCAAAAATAAACATTAAAAAAAATTAAAATTAGACACTTTTGGATTTGTTGCTTAGCATCAATTGGTATGTTTTAGAATTAAATATTATTGTATTGTAATTCATACAAATTAAGATAAAGTGAGAGGCTGTTTTCAGGGGACAGGATATATAATGTTATTTCAAAACTTCTGGAAAATATAGGAAAATATCTGTTTTACTGCAAACTAAAATTTTCATAATATTTTTCTTTAAAAGTATTTAAGGCAACAAGATACATACTTTGGTCTTAAAATCTTTAACTTTTTGATATAACTTTTTAATGCTGAAGTTTCCAGTTTTCTAAGATAACAAAGTCATTCCTTTTAAACAATTATCTTTCTTTTACTCCTTGAAACTAAATGCAGTTCAGTTGATTAGTTGATGCTAGAATTTGACCTGGAGCTTATATAATTAGAAGAGACACTAGTTTTCCTCATTCAAAAGCCTAGTTAGCATATGACAGTCTCGTTTCCGGGGAAGTCAAACCTCTCCTTTTTTTTTTTTTTTATATAACCTTTAAATTAATTTAGGATCCAGATAAGCCTTGATCTGAGGATGATATAACCACAGCAAGCAACATGGGGTAAGTGTGTGCTATTATGTGCTTTGAAAGGCATTGAGAGGGGAAATATTTTCATAAAAGAAGAAATCCCATAAATCCTTACTAATTTAGATTCAAACCATGCCAACATTTATTTAAGCTAGCTATTTAAAGAAATAACTATTTAAAAGTTCTAACAATTTGTAAAATATTCATATATTTTCTTGCTTAATGTTTAAATTATATCATTATCTGCCTTTGCAAGTTATCAACTAATGAAACGTTCGGGGACTAAAGAGTTGCACGTTTACATATTAATCTGAAGCGGAATTAAAGAAAAAATGACAGGATTCTTGATTTACAAGGCAGATAAATCCAACATGTATATGCCTCTTTGGGACTAAGAATAAAGAATAAAAAAGATTAGAAATGCCTTTTGTAACACATAAAAGAGACCAAAGATTCTATCAGAGTTCACTTCTCTATGTTCAGAATAATGTGTGCTGATTAATTACACAGGGACATTAGAAACTTAATTCTAACTCTTTGTGGGGTTTTGGGAGCATGATGAGAAGAACTGGGTTTCACTTGAAAGCTTTCTATTCTTTACTTAAATGAGAATAGCATTCCATTATAATTAGTAGTGGAATTATATGTGTTTTTATATGCTAAAACTAGTATTCTGAAAATATAGAAATACATCTTTTTATTACCCTTTCGTCTTTTTAAATAGCTCCTTTCAATACAAAATTACATTGCTGCAAATGGTATAGCTATTTCATTGAAGGTACTTCTGAAGGATTTAACAGAAATGATCAGAAATTTATAATAGAGAAATTTTTTGACACGTTTATTCTAAACAGTTTCTATGAATTTAATTAATATCTACATTTTTGTTAATACTATGGACTCTGAAAATGCAATCTAAACCAGTCTGAAACTTCAGAGGCTTTTGAAAAGAAAATGATTATACTATTGTTAACTTTTAATACAAGCATCACATAAAAGTTAACAGGTAAATACTTTGTACAAATTTCACATACGTTTGGTTGATTTGATTTGGGACAGAACTGATGAGATTCCTTGTTTCTCTTTATTCCCCTTCCTTCCTTCTCTCTTCTCTGTATACAAGAGTGAATATCAATATAGCAGTAAACTAGTAAACTCCAAGCAATGGGCACACAAAAAAGTCTTCCTTTCTTCCTTCCTCTCTGAAAAAAAAATTGCAAAATCACACAAAATTTTGCAAACAGTATTAGGAGATTTACAGATGGTCTGAATTTTAATCTATGGACCTCAGGTTAAGAATCTTTGATTCTGAATTTAAGGACCGGAGCATGAGTTTCCCAATACTTTTCTCAGTTTCTGGATTTTTATAAAATGTAAGAATCAATAATTCCTGCTAATCTTTTCTCAGGGACAATGTTGAAGGTACTGATTCTCCAACTGACCACCTCCTCACACACACACACACACACACACACACACACACACACACACACACACTTTACATGGGAATACAGTTTGTCCAATATCCATAGTTTGATAGTCACATTATTGCTGCTTGTCCCTAATGACTTGATTAATTGATTAATCATTTGTGCTTTCAAGAGTGCCAGAAATCACCTTGGGAACCATGGAAGAAAAAAATCCTCATTATTTTATCTGTAAGGTGCTTTCTTCTCAGTGCCCCAAATAAAATGAACCAAACCATGAATTGCTAAATATTACAGAGGACACTCTTCTGATTATTTTGTTATCTGCTCCTCCCCTTATTGAGAAAGGAGAGGTAGTAGATATTAACACCCTTTTAAGTCTTCCTAAAATAATCAGAAAAATAAAAAGAGAAATTGGCAGCCGAGTAGATGCTCAAATTTGTTCATCTGAGGATATCTCTAGAATTTATCCCCTGGGAATGAGGAAGTAGTGCTTTAGGATTTTGTGGGGTGGAGGTTAGTTATCTCAAAGCTATTTGAGAATACAATGCGCTTATATGGGTCTGTGCCAGCTCTTTCCATGTTTCCTCAGGCTATGCTGGCATGGTTTTAAGCGAGCAAGGAAGAGGCAAATGTTAGAAAATTCTTATGTTCTCTAGAAAGCTTCCTCTTTCTCTTAAATTTTCACTGGATTCCTAATGGAATGTGTGGGTGGACGGGGTGGGTAGAGATGGCACATAAGGGTGGTAAAGGGATAATTGGGGAGAAGTGGAAAAGCTTTACTGTGTAAGGTAGCCTGACACCTGCTATTCACCATAATACCTGGGCAGAGGATGAACAATGGGAAGGAAGGTATGATTGTATTTCTTTGCTAAGATACTTTTCAATACTCTTTCCCCATCTACCAGTTATTCATGCGCTCCCCCATTGACATCTAAGGATAATAGAAGTTAAGGTTCTGATAAAATTGTAGAGCCAGAAAGTTCATTAGTACAGCATATTCAGCCTCCTTTTAGTTTAATTCAAATAAGGGTAATTTTAAAAATTTCTTAATGGGTATATTCTTCACATCTGACTCTGAGAATTACAATCCAAATCTTTTTCCTAGGCAACGTACACATTTAGCTCATGCAGTAATCTCTGAAATGTTGCTTCTGTGTCTTCCTGTCCTTTCTAATGGTTGCTTCCCTAATTCAGAGCATCTTTACCTCCTACTCTCTACTCACCGGCCTCTTTGCAGCCGGTATTTCCTCTGTCATGCCTTTTTTAGGAGGCATCTTCTTACTGAAGTCACATGATGGGCCTACTCTCTTGTTTAAAATCTTTCAGCGACTCCTCATTCTCTCTACTGCAGAGCAGGCTCCCAAAAAGATACTCATGGCCCTGTGTCTGTCCTCAGTCTACCAGTCTAGTGTTTCCTCCTCCTCTACCCTTCACACTCCCTAGAATCTCCAGATGCGCCTCTGCCTTGTGACTTTCTACCTCTGTTCCTTTGCTGCTCCTCTTTTAACCATTTCTACATATTGTTCAAACCGCAGTTCACATCCTATCTTCTTCATGAAATTTTCCATGATCCCCACAACTGGAACTCATCCTTTTTCCTCTGAAAGTTTTAGGCACCTTATGTTTTTCTTCTTGCATTTCTTACTGCCCATCACATGCTGTAGTTACTGATGTGTCTCCTCGAAGGAGGAGTAATGTCACCTTTCTATTTCTCCTACTGCCTGGCACAGGGCTTTTTACATGATATGTGCTTAATAAATGCTTGCTCAATTGAAATGAACTATTTTCCCTTTAATCCACAAAGAGATAAAAACTTAATTTCAGCCAAGCTTCCTTCTTTCTTACCCAATAGAATGGCCCCATTTTTCAAGTTCCTATCTGAAGAGCTCAAATGAGTGTATAAAATTCAAAATGTGGGTGTTGCAAGGGAGGAAGGTAAAAACAAGGACTGGAGTGACACTTTAGAGGCTTCTGAAGAGTGGAGAATTCATTGTTAAGTAGAAGGGACGCACAGGCTCAAAGGAGAGAAAACTTTCAAGAATTAAAAAAGGTTCTTGGTTCAAGACTATTTCCTAGAGGGCCAGCATCTCAGTAAGTTTGGGTTCATCTGTATATGATGGAAAAGCAAAAGAATAGTGGCTTAAACAAGCCAGAAGTTTATCTTTTACGTTAAAAAAAAAAAAAGCTCAGGGGTGCCCGGCTGGCTCAGTCAGGAGTCAAGAGTCAGTGACTCTTTCCTGCTTTGTCAAAGATTAGTTGGCCATACGTTTGTGGGTCTAGTTCTGGGGTTTCTAGTCTATTCCATTGGTCTATGTGTCTGTTTTTGTGCCAATACCATGCTGTCTTGATGATGACAGCTAAGTGTCAGTGACTCTTGATGACAGGGTTGTGAGTTCAAGCTGTACATTGGGCATGCAGCCTACTTAAAAAACAAAACAAAACAAAAAACAAACCCAGAGGTAGGCAATCCAAAGCTGTTAGAGCAGGTCCTTGTGGGAAGGATCCTGGTTCCTTCGATCCTGTCCTGCCGTCTGTAGTGCCTCCCTCTTGGTCCAGAAGGTTGCTCAGACTTCCCTGGCTCATTTGCATTTGGACAGCAGGAAGGAAAAGTAGGAAGAAAAAGATGTGTTCTCTCTTTTGAGGAGACTTCTCAGAGATCACTGTCATTATTTCTACTACTTCAGGGGTAGAATCTATTCTTGTGGTTATACCTAGCAGTGAAGGAGAAGGGGGAATGTAGTTTTTTAACTGGGTTACTAAAGAAAAAGGAACACTGGGTGGCAATGAGCAGCATCTGACAGAGCAAGTATCAGGCCTTACATTGTCCCTTATATTCCTTCAGGACAAAGAACAGCATTATGCCCAAAAAGGAACATTTTTGAAAAATTTTTGTAATGTTTATTTATTTTTGAGAAAGAGAGACAGAGAGAGAGAGGAGGGGCAGAGAAAGAGGTAGACACAGAATCTGAAGCAGGATCCAGGCTCTGAGCTGTCAGCACAGAGCTTGATTGCAGGGCTCCAACCCACGAACCGCGAGATCATGACCTGAGCCGAAGGTGGACACTTAATCGACTGAGCCACCCAGCCTACCCCAAAAAGGAACATTTTAAGAAAATTTTCTGTAAAGTTAAAAGGAAAAAAAAAGAGCAGACCAAGCTGGAAATAAACATAGAGTCTCTTTGGATATAGGAGCGAACCTTGACAAAATGATGACAGTGACAAAAAAAAAAAAAAAAAAAAAAAAGACAAAGGTGGCCAAGTAAGCCTTTGGTCCCCCAAGGGCCCACATTCCAGCCTCTGGCCCCCAACCTTCATCTCCTTTCATCCTCACATCTGCATTGTTATTGTTATTATGCCAATTATACAGATCAAGAAACCAACGCCCAGAAAGATTCTGTCACTTGGCCAAACTTCCCAAGGAGTTTCAGATAATGAAAAATAAATAGAACATATAGCTGGGTTGAAACCTGCTGTATTACTCAAAAAAAAAAAAAAAAAAAAAAAAACATATACTCATAGGGTATTTTCCAAATGGGTTTCCACTTAATTTTAATCGTGGATCACCTCAATTAGCCCCAGCAGAAAAACCTATTACAAACCTATTCCACTTGTCACTTGAAGTAGGTGATTTCATTTAATGTGGGATGCTTAGGAAAATCTCTACATTTGTGGCTTTCATTATTTTAGGGTCAGATGAACTGCTCTGAATGTTGGAGTACTTCAGCTGATTTGAAATACATACACATTTATTTTTATTAGTCAATAATAGTTGAGCTCATTTGTATTTGTCAATAATAGTTGAGTTAATAATAATAGTTGAGTGCCTATTCAACACCAAGTGACTTAAAAATGGAAAGACTCAAAGAAACAAGAACTTTTACTTTTTACTTGATATGTTATTAAATGATTAGATTTTTTTTAACAGCAATCTATTGAATATACAATAAAAACCTTTAGTTATAAAATTATTAAAACAAAGGGTGGTATAAATTACAAGGTACCTATCATTATCAATGGCATTTTATTTCTTGTAGAACCTCTAGAAAAATCAGAAAGACTTCACAAAACATGGTGTGATGTCTACTGGTGGAGACAGGCCACGAGGTGAGTGAATATTTCAAAGAACCTGTTTCTAGTAACCACACAGATGAACGGAGAGCTTAGCTTAAACCAGTGTCCTTGTACTTTATTTATAAATGTAAATGTAAACATTTATAAATTTCTTAAGAATCTTGTAACTCCTCTTTGTTTAAAAACAAGCAAATATATCATGGGATTCCTTATTAGTTAGGAATCAGAGCTAATAGCCGCCTTATAAACCAGCCATGTTACATCAGACTTTTACCAAATGTATGAATGCTTACAGTATTGAGACAATAGTGAACTATATTTTCATTGAGTCCTACTGTGGATGTCTTTGGGCAGGGCAAAAAAAAAAAAAAAATCAAAACACCTAAAGGACAACAAAATTTGCATTAAACTAATATTTACTGAGTCCCTACTTCATACTAGGCTTTGTAATGTGATAACTATGTGGGATAGGTAAGTATTAACCTCATGTTACAATTGAGGAAATGTAGGCTTATAAAGGGTAAGTAACATTCCCAGGGGCACAACACTAAATAAGTAGCAGATGTGCAATTTGAAGTTAGATGTCTCATGAACTTAAGAAGAAAGTCCTATGGTTTAAAACATTATTTTTAAGTTTCAAAACTAAAAAGCACACATTATAAAACAAACTTGATCAAGACAGAAGAACATAAGTATGAAAGCCCATCTCACCCCTAGCCTGTTCCCCTTTCCAAGCATAACCACTGCTACTAATTTGGCATAAATGTTTCTATATTTTTCCTTTTGACTAATGTACTTTTTACTGTATCACACTTCCTGTCTGCTTAAAAACATTGATGAATGGAGGAGGCTGAATTTACTATATATCTACTAATATAAACGTCTACCTCTAAATAGTAACTGAAATGTTGAGGTGCCTGGGTGGCTCAGTTGGTTACACAACCGACTCTTGATTTCAGCTCAGGTCATGATCTCATGGTTTGTGAGTTGAAGCCCCACATTGGGCTGTGCACTGATGGCACGGAGCCTACTTGGGATTCTCTCTCTCCGTCTCTCTGCCCCTCCCCTGGTCCCCCCCCCCCCAAATAAATAAATAAACATTAAAAAAAATAACAGAAATGTTCATTTATCTAACATTAGCCATCTAATTGTAGAGATTCAAAGAAGTATAGAACTGACTTTCTGATTCCTAGGGACTCTTAGTCTAGTGCAGTGTTCTTAGTTTGGTTGTGAGAGGGTAAATATGGACTTTGTTGAGAGTCTGATGTGAGCTCTGAATCTTCTCCCAGAAGAAAATGAACCCCCATAAAATTCTGCCTATAATTCAGGGGATTCATGGACACCCTGAGAGTATATGGACCCTTGCCTTTTGTAGAAGTAAGATTTTTAAGTGAATACTTTCACATAAATACCATGTGAACATAGTATTTCTGTGGACAAAACCCTAAGGCAGCACAACAAAAGCAAGGGCTTACCTTTAGCAAGTCATGTCAAGAAAGACAGGGAAGAGTGGTACTTGCACTGACTTTGACAGACACAAGGAGCTAACCCAGAGTAAGGGAAGGATGTCCACCGAGGAACAACTTTATAAAGCCCAGAGGCTAGAGAGGCTAGAAGACAGGGAACCACAAGACTGTCTCTGTGATAGGAGCCCTGACAGTGACTGACATAGAGGCCAGATGAAGGTAGAGGTCTACTGCATGAGGACGTCTGAACTTTAGGAGTCACTGAAGGATTCTGATTAAGATTTTCATAGGTAGGTAAGAAGCCTATAATTAATGTATGATTGAACAAATGAACATGGGAATAATAAGTTAGATGATAGAATAATAAGTTAGATGATAGAATAAGGTAGAAAAAAGAGATAAGACCACTTGATTCAGACTTGTTGGAGGATCAATGATGAAACCATATGCTATTAAAAAGATATGTTGCTAAAAATCAGATGGAATTCATTGCAAAGTCTTTGGTTTTGTAAAGGAGATTGGGAGAACGAAGCTTGGAGATGGCGTGTGTAAGATAAAACTCAAAATTTGGGCAGCAGTTTGCGCCCTCAATGCAGGGAGTCCCATGTAGAACCAGACTAGTGTCAGTCACTCAGGGTATATCACTCACTCCCGGTCTGCACACCCCCTGCCTTCTGCATGGACTCTAGTAACTCCTGGTGGACTGTTCACTTTCCTAGCAACTCTTCCACCTGCAAAGAGTAGCAAAGAGAGGAGGATAAAATCAGTTGGTTTCAGTATTTCTACACTGAGTATATGTATTTCTTTTATAATTATTTTTGTAATTTAGGTTTCAAAGTAATACAACTAGAGCAAGGCTTACAAATAATTCCATAGCTAGTTTATTTCTTTTTGACTCTACCTAACCTAATATACCCAGCTAAAAATCCATCTGTAGTCTCACCTCCTACTGCTTGGCAGTGGCTTCATAATTGAGGAAAGACTATAATGTCTCAAGGATATTTACTTGATAAATGTTTATTATTAATTAAAATTTTACTTATTAGATGCTGTAGGAGCTTTGAAGACTAAACTTACATATATATTGAATAGGCACTTTTGTGTGTATGATGGATCATATGTATATATATATTTTTTAATACAAAGAAGCATTTGGTCTTTGCCAAAGGGTAGTTGCTCCAAAAGATTTCCTGGTCCATATGTTTAGACAGTGAATTTATGTTAAAACAGAATTTATAATTTTAGGTAAAATAGCATTGACTTTTCCAGCTTGCCTTTTCTAGCTTATTAATTTAAAACAAAAATGTATCTCCTTGCTATTACTATGAATAAATAAAGTTCTGTACTGTTTTCTTTTTCCCTCAGCTTTAGTGAGGAATAACTGACAAATAAAATTGTAATGTATTTAACCAGCTGATTTGTTATATGTATATACAATGAAAGGATTTCCCCCATTGAGTTAATTAACACATCCATCACCTCACATATTTACCATTTTTTTTGTTTTGTTTTGTTTTTTGTTTTTTTTGTTTTGTTTTGGTTTTTTTTGTTTGTTTGTTTTTTTGGTTTTTTTTTTTTGGTGAGAACATTAAGTTCTACTCTCAGAAAATTTCAATTATAGGGGCACCTGGCTGACTTAGTAGGAAGAGCACCTGACTCTTGATCTCAGGGTTGTGGGTTCAAGTCCCATGTTGGTTATAGAGATTACTTAAATAAATAAACTTTAAAAAAAAAAAGGAAAATTTCAACTATACAATATTATTAATTATAGTCACTATGTTATACATTAGACCCTCAGACTTTATTCATCTTATAGCTGAGAGTTTGTACCCTTTTACCAATCTCTCCCTATTGTTGTTTGCTTTAGGGAAAAAGAATCATTAACCATCAACATCCTCTGGAATTGAATTAAATTCAACTCAAACTTGTGTTGAGCATTCATCACAAAACATTCTCAAACTTCACGTCAGAGGAATGTGAACAAATAATATAAATGTATTCACCTTTAAAAGCCAAGCTAATTTTTGCATGCCCCTCTATAAAATATCTCAGCATTTAAGAATGTATATTTTTAAGTTGCTTATTGTTAAGTAAAATTGCCAAATAAGGAGATGATCTATATTTATCCTGAGACTTAAAGTCCAGCTCTCTAGTTTGGTAAGAATTCACTGTACCCACTGGGTACAATGGATATGAATAAGAAATGGTCCCTGCCCTAGTGGGGCTGACAGTATCCCACGGGAATCAGACAGAGAGACTGTAGCCTACAATGCCTAGCAGGGAGAGATACTAACAGTATAGCATGAGAATGTAGTAGAAGAGGGGTTGACTAAAGATAACTTGGAAGATCAGGGCAGGCTTCATAGAGAAAGGTGCTTGAATTGAGCCTTGAAGGATGAGAAATACTTCTTTAGGCAAGGAAAGATACTTGAAGCATAAAGAATGGGATAAACAAAGGTACAGAGCCAAGTGTTTGATGAAATGCATGAACTGTGACCATCTACACATCTATACCACATATACTAACTACTATAATGTTTTATTTTAAATACTATGAAATAGAGAAACAAATCAAGTAAGTTCAACTGGTTCAGTTGATAGCTGCTACAAGTAGCAACATTATATCAGCTAGTGTCTGGTTGGCACAGGGACACATGGGGAGCCCCACCCATGCAGCCTCTCCAAGGTTCCAGACCAGAGTGCTGGAAAGGAGATGACGAGATTGTGATTTGCAGAGCCAATGAGCTAGAGTTAGTGAGAAGGGGCTCCTAAGATATAAAATTAAGGATCAAGACACCTGAGGCAGGCTAAAAATCTGATACTCATTCAAACGGATTTACTATCAATTTTCAACATTTGAATAAAGGACAAGCTGATTCCTTCATGGAGGAAGAGCGAAAAATGAGGCCCCTGAAGGGCAACACTTGGCCTCCCATCCAGAATCAATAGCAGCTCAGCTGCAGCCTCACTCTACAGCTCTCAGCAAAACATTTTACTAGGAAACCGGACTCACCTTTCTTAGAAGGCTTTTTGGTGACCATTTGTTGCTACTTAAGACTGCATCTAGGGGGCGCTTGACTCACTCAGTCAGTAGAACATATGACTCTTAAATTCAGGGTCGTGAGTTCAAGCCCCAGGTTGGTTGTGGAAACTACTTAAAAAAAAAAAAAGAATTATGGGACGCCTGGGTGGTTCAGTTGGTTAAGGCGTGGGACTTCAGCTCAGGTCATGATCTCATGGTTTGTGGGTTTGAGCCCCCCTCTCCTTCGACTCCGGTTGGGCTCTGTGCTGACAGCTCAGAGCCTGGAGCCTGCTTCAAATTCTGTGTCTCCCTCTCTCTGCCCCTCCCCCGCTCAAGCTCTCTCTCGCTCTCTCAAAAATAAATAAAGATTAAAAAAATAAAAAAGGTTAAAAAAAAAAAAGACTGCACGTAGGCCATCACCCCCATCCCCAAACACACCCGCGTACCCGTACCCACACACCCTCATAATGTTGATCAAGCATTCCTTTCAATTGCACAGGATACTTTTCCTTGAGAGAAGTCCTGACAAACATAGTTTTCTCCCTCTCCCATTTCCAGAGCTCTGTTACTGCCTCTGATAGACTGGTGCATGTCTGTCCTTCATCCGGCTGTAACTGGTGTTCAGGCCCTGCTGGTTGCTGGGGGCTCCCCCATGCCACAGCTGGACGGAGGCTGCCTGCAGAGGCAAGCTCCAGATTCTGGCTCCTGTGGTGGTAACCAGGGCCTCTGAATGACTCATTTTATTATTTCTGTCCAAACAAGAACTTAGGATTTAGTCAAGTCACTTAACTGCTTGACCTCATTTTCTTCATTCCTGAAGCAACAGGGTTTGGCTGGCTGATGTCAACGTAATCCTTCAGTTCTGATTTTCTTTACCACTATATGCTTCATCTTTAGTTTGTGCTGCAAGTAATTCTGGTTTGGTTTGGCTTGGTCTCTCCAAACTATGATATTGGTTCATTCATTTATTTAACACCTATTTACTTGAACCTATTCTATGCTGGATCCTGTGTCAGACTTCAGAGAATGCAGAGTGAATAAAACTGCCCATGCCCTAATGAACTGGAGGTGGTGGGTCAAGATGGTCAACGAACGATAAATAGCGCTGTCATTTGCTGGGAGATGCATCGAGAAAAACGAGGCAATGGAAGAGAGATGGGCAGTGGAGGCTGGGTCCTGCTCTTAACATGTGGTCAGGGAAGGCCTTTCTAATAAGGTGACCAAAAGCCTTGGAGCCTTTTTATCCTTGCTATATGATTATGGGATATTGTAAGTTTGAGAAGACCTTGAAGTTGCCAAGAGATAGGAACGAAATAGGCCCTGGTGGAGGTGTGTAAGAGTTTGGGTTTCAATCTAGCTTTCCCTTCTCACATCTTTCGTGTCCTAAGATTTTCACCAATGAGCTTCTCTTGCTTCTGTGAGTCTAAACGTTCTATTTCAGCATTTGAATGATTTTTCAAATGTACTGCATCTACTTATTTATCTCATTTTTCCCCCATGGGAATTACGGCTATTAACAATAAAGTCAAAAAGCTTTGATAATTGAATTTACAGGAATTTACCAAGGAGGGATTTGTTTTGCATGTGAATTTTGCACCCAGATCTTCAGTATTTTTCTCTTCAGCTCCACAAACCACAGCCTAGAGGAAGGACCCCACCTAAAGACTGTGTGGGAAGGAGGTAAAGAATCAAGGACTAGATTGGAAATACTGCTTTCAAAGGGTGGGCCTCCCCCCCGCCCCGCCCCAGATTCATCTTGCACCTGCTGGCTCCTTTACTGCCTATAAGGTGATTTGCTTTGGAGGAGGCTGGAAGTGTGGGTCCCCAAGCAGATGAATAGCAGACACTGCAGGCTGAAGGCAGGTCCTGTGGATGTTTAAAGAAAAGAAGTGGGCAAACCCCAGGTAGTGACGTTGCTAAGGTGCATTCCAAAGTGGGTTAAGGATGAAAGGATTCACTTTACCTCTAAATCCAAAACATTCTAGTCTAGTGTGTGTGTGTGTGTGTGTGTATGTTATATATATAATAATAATATATAAGATTATATATAATATAGAATATATAATTATATATTCTATATATAGAGATAATATATAAATATAGAATATAAATATATAACATATAAATATATAACATATAAATATATTATATATAATAATATATATAATATAATTCTAATCTTATTTGAATTAAATATATATCTGACAAGGGCTAAGCCACTACAGATCATCTACTTTTGACCCTGTAACTCTGAAAATGCCCTCTAGGGCTGAGATAGAGCTTTAAATCCCTCTGTTCCACTATCCCAGCCTGGATTTCCTGTGGCCAAGTTCTTCCTCCCTTAGTCTCTACATCCGTGACTACTGATTATCAGATTTTTAGGTAAGAGAGCACTTAGCCAATTAATTACTAATAGTTGATTACACCTAATTAACACATTAGATTACATGCTAAATAGTTATCATTGACAGTGTTTGGCAGTTTTGTCTCTTATTGAACAAGCTTTTACTGAGATTCTACTCTATGTAAGAACATAGAATGGGCTCCAAGGATCCCAAGAGGTGAAGAAATAATCTCTTTTCTCAAGAAGTTTATAATGTATTGAGACAATGAGATTATTTATGTAAGATAAATAACAGTAGAAAGTCATGGTTTTGGTTCCATTTGAGTTCAGAGGATTCCAAGAAAGGAGGGTTAATTTACTATTGGATTGAAGGAGGAAGTTCCAGAGGTTTTGGACCTGAGTTAGACCTCAGGGAATGAGGAAGGATTTGACAGTTGGGGTAGGGTGAGGAGGGCAGACAAGGCAGAAGGAATGGGAGAGACAAGGCAGGAATGTAGGTGATGAATTAACTCAGAAGGCTGGAATATCCCGTACAAGTTGGAAACAAGGTTGGAGAGGAAGGTCAGGGACATTGTGGAGGACCCTGAAAAAATAATTTATGTATTACATTTTATAACTCAAGTTTTTGAGAAGGAATAAGAAATGACCAAAGGAAAATAATCTAGTAGTGGCCTAGAGTGTTAAATAAACTGATTAGGAAGCTCCTACAGAGGTTTAGGCACAGAGGAGTCAGGGTTGAAACAAAGAGGTAACATGAAAAGCAAAGGAGGAAATGTAAGAAATCTGACAAAGAAAGACTCAGAAGGATTTTACTTCCTTTAGACTGGACGGGGAGAGGAAGTTCATTCAGAGGTCTTGAGCCTGGGTCAATGGTAGTGCTAATGACAGAGCTAGAGGAATCTGAAGGAGGAGGCTGGATAGGTTAAGATGACCAGTGTGATAAAAACAGCTTGAGTTTGAGGTGACCATGGAACAGCCAAGTGCAAATATTCATTGGAAAGAAATATAACAACCAGGGATATTCATTTAGCAGGGAAAAAAAAAAGATCAGAAGAAAAGCCAGTTTTGTTTCTTTCCCTCAAAATAAAGACCTGAGTACTAGGGGCACCTGGCGGACTCAGTTGGAAGAGCATGCTACTCTTGAACTTGGGGTCATGGATTTTAGCCCCACAATGGGTGCAGAGATTACTAAAAAATAAATAAATAAATAATCAAAAAAACCAAAACCAAACCAAACAAACAAAACAACCTGAGTACTAAACAACAGCCCAAACTGCATACTGAAAGAATTAAGGATTGGGAAATTATAAACTACTTAACATAATTCCAGTTGGGGTTATAGTGGGTTTTTTGTTCTGTTTTCATTTTGGTTTTTTGGTGTTTCAGACTGAACAAAAGAACAATTATGGGAGGCTGTGGGGACTGAGGGGCTGGGGAAGGGAGGCCACTGGTTGCTATGTCACCATGTTGCTAAGTAATATTTGGAGATACCCTGCTAGATTTTATTTATAATAAATAAATATTATTTTTTTAATTTTTATTTTTTGTTTTTTACCCTGCTGGATTTTAATCTCAGCATTTTAGAGCTCCAAAGACTTTGAGAGCCTCCTTGTACTAGATCTGAGAAAATGGAAATACAGACTCTCATGGCTTCCTCTTGGCCCTGCCGAGTGAGCAGTCAGGGTTGGATCTCAGTCCAGTGTTCTTCCCATTTCTTGACCCTGCCAATCAGCAGGTCAAGATCTGGGGGGAACATTTTTACATTGATCCATGATGGGAAGCCTTGGTGAAAATGTTCAGATTGCATGATTGAAAAGCAAAATGGATGGTCTATGAAAGGCACTAAGTCCCCAGCATTGGAGGTGGAAAATGATGTGGCTCAGCATGTGTGTGCTCCTCTGTTAAACTGATTTGCCTTCAGGTAAGGGAATCATTTTCAAATGACATCAGGACAGGATGAAATGGGCATAATCTGTGCAGGGAATGATTTCCTTATAGTATGTTTAGGCAGCCCTGGAATAGATTTCAAGTGAGATTGTTCACTGTGTTTCTATATACAGTATATTTTTCAAGGTTCTGAAGGATAGGATTGCTATCTAACTCTCCGGGATGGGAGAAGTATGTAGTTGTTTGGAGACAGGAGGATGGAGAACTTCTATGTTTCATTTACTTACTCTTGTCCCAAGTTGTTCCCCAAAGGAAATCGAAACAGTGCAACAAGAGATTTAGGAATCAGTATATATAGCTTCTTAGCGAAACCAGTCCCAATGTGTTCTGGTCTCTTTATGGAGTATTTCTAGACCTCTCCACTTTGTGCCAAACCTTCCAGATATTGGTAAGAAATGGTAAGAAAGTACTCAGTGATTGGGTTCAGTATGCTTTAGCTCTAGGAAGGCCATGTATGAAACAGGCTGAAATGATTAAAGAAACAATCAAACTAATGATGAATTTACATTTTTTCATCGATGAACAAAAATATTGAATGTGTCTTATATTGAGGTTAATATGTTGTTGGACTCTAGTCATAACAGGTTATAAGATGATCCTTGCCTTTGTGAGGATAGGTGACAGTTGAGGAGAATAGGTGACATCAAGGCAGGCTTATGAAGGGTATAATTGCCCTTTGAAGGTTGAGTGGGATTTGGGTTGGCAGAGTGCAGAGGGTTTTAAGGCAGGGGAAAGGCAGGGACTGAGATCCTCAGGTAGAAATGCATAGACCAGTTGTGCAGGGAGAATGTTGTCGTTTTTTAGTGGCTCAAGAACATCACTGACTCCTGTCAATGGTGCACGAGCTGGGGGCTATTCTTCTAACTGAATTTACAGATTTGCAGGGCTTGTCTATGATTTCCAACTTCTGGAGCTCCCTGGGAGGTAATGAGAAATTACAGTCATTCTCAAGATTGGATTTGCTCTATTCTCCTTTCTAGCAGTTCTGAAAGTGCCAAAGGCAGATCCAAATTGGATGTGTCACTTTATCTGAACTATGAAAAAACTCCCAGGAGAGGCAGCAGTAACCTGGTTTCCCCTCTTACCTAAAAAGGCTTTGGTGACTGATGATCTATTTCACAAGGTACTACTAACTCAGTCACGTGATCCAGCTCTTGTGAGGCCCACTGCTGTCTCTGCCTCAGCAGGAGGAATACTTCCCGAGGACTAGCTGAGGTTGGCCACGTTGATAGACCCCTCTGCTAATTAGGGTCATCCCTAGGGCTGGAGGGAGCTCTCTCTGGGGCTCAGGCTCTTTCCTTCACAGCTCTCCCAGGAGCCTCTCTTGCCCTTCCCATTTTCCCAGGCAGGACCAACCTGGTGAGAATACAGCGACAGTCACTTCATCTTCCTTTCAAGTACGCATTTGCCTTGCACTGGGGCCACACTGTTCTCTCCATCTCTTGCAGAGTGTCTCAGAGAGGCTCTGAACTTCAACTCAGATGAATCTAGGGAGAGAGCCTGTTTGAAAGGTTGAAATTAAAGTGAGTCAAACTGGGATAAGAAAAGAGAGAGGGCGCATTTTCCTAACCAGACCCATACTATAAAGCATTCAGGTTCACGAAATTGGGTTCTGGCACATTTATGTATGCCAGTCAATAAAATGAGTCAGAAGAGCCATTTTCCAGAAGAGCCTGGAAGTAACAGGGTCGAAAACTCTTGGTACGTTTTGATGTCTTAAATGACATGATAAGTTAAATTTTAATTTTAATTTTAAAATAGTTATCTCTAACCACTGGGTTGTTGTGTGTGCGTGTTAGCATGCTGGTGTTCTTTGTTTTCTGATTGACATGTTGACACATGGCAGCTCAACCAAATAACTATCCTGACTGATATTAGGGTAAACAAACAACTTAATGCCCCATGGAGCGGAAGTGGAAGGATCTCTGTTATTCCATATTCTGATGTAAAGAACCTCTGTGTGCTCTTGATCTATGGAATCGCCCACTCTTTGCCCTCTTCTCACTGGCTTTGGGTGCTCTGAGGTTGCTGGCAATGGTGAGCTTCAGTTATAATTCCTTTTGGTGTGGGACCATTCGTCAGGAGATCCTGCTCTATCCCGGTTCCAATGGTGGGCACAGGGGATACATCCTGCCACTAAAACTTTGCTTGATGGGTTTTCCCCCCTAACAAAAATTGCCTCCAGGCTAAACCCTTGTTCTATGTAACAGTAATTCTTTTTTGCTTATGTGAAGCACGTGTGGGAAAAAGCATGCTTCTCTTGTGGTACTGGATGAGAATTCAGTTCATTTCCATGAATATTTGTTGATGATGTGCCCAAAATGGCACAAGGAGCTGGGGATACAAAGATGAATAAGACCACCACTCTGCTCCCAGGTTGCTCACAGTCTGGTGAGGAGACTAGCGCTCACGCAGTTAACCAAGGATGTGATGATGGCCTTATGACCTGGTCAGTGACAGGGGCTGACCTTTTTCTAGCAACACCTATATTTGGGAAAAAGTTAATTAAGAAGCTGACTTGAGGACCAAAGACCATTTTCAAAATAAGACTGCTTATTTTTTTTCTTGTTCAGCTAATTTTTTAAAATTTTATTTTATTTTTAAAAATTTATATCCAAATTAGTTAGCATATAGTGCTCCCCCCTTCCCCTCCCCCCTTCCACAATCCCTCCAGTAACCCTCTGTTTGTTCTCCATATTTAAGAGTCTCTTATGTTTGGTCCCCCCTCCCTGTTTTTATATTACTTTTGCTTCCCTTCCCTTGTGCTCATCTGTTCTGTGAATAAGACTGCTTATTTTGAGGGATGTCTGGTGGTCCTATATTTTAATTCTTTAATTTATTGCCTTTGCCACCATAAGTTGCTATGTATTCAAGAATGATTTGATGATTGTACATATTTTTGGAAGCAGGTATAAAAATTACATTATCATTGAGGTATCCTCATTATAAACACTTGCATCTGTGCCCAGGTATTGTGAAATTTGCTTTATCTCCTTACCATTTTGCTTCTAAGGGTCACACTGTGCTCTCTTTCCTTTCTTGAATTATGTTGATTAATGAACTGTATTAATAGATTTGTAAGCATCCAGCCATTTTTACACTCTAGAACGAACTCATGGTATTGTAATTTTGCTTTCAGACATTTTATTTAGAATATTTGTATTTTATTTATTTAGGCTATCCTAGAGTAGCTTTGGTATCAGAATCTCACGGGATGGATTTCGTGATTTACATATATCCTATTCTCTGATACAGATTAAATAATACAGTCACTGTTATTACAGAAACTTCTTGTGATATTATCCTAGATTATTTCTTATTTGAAGTATAGACATTTGACACCCCTCTTTCAATTATCTTCTCTAAATAGGTGTTGTGGTTGACATTACAGTTTTTAAATTATTTTATTTTATTTTAGAGAGAGAGCACACAAGCAGGGAAGTGGGACAGAGGGAGAGAGACAGAGAGAGACAGAGAGAATGCTAAGCAGGCTCCATACTCAGAGTGGAGCCTAATGTGGGGCTTGATCCCACAATCCTGGGATCATGACCTGAGTTGGAATCAAGAGTCAGACGCTCAACTGACTGAGCCACCCAGGCGCCCCAAAAACAGAATTTTTAAAATAATATTTCATAGCCTCTGAATTGGTGGTTATAGCCCTCTTCTTTGTCCTATTTTGTATTCTTTCTTTTTCTCTCAATCTCTCTCTGTCTCATCAGACTTGCCGGAACTTTTCTCCTTTTACCAATCCATTTAACCTGTTTGTTCAAACAGCTCTCAGAGCCCATATAGGAAGTAAGACATTTGTTTTAAAGTTTATTTAATTTTGAGAGAGAGAGAGCACAAGCAGGGGAGGGACAGAGAGAGAGAGAGAGAGAGGGAGAGAGAGAGAGAGAGAACCCCAAGCAGGCTCCACACTGTCGACGCAGAGCCTGATGAGGGGCTCGATCCCATAAACCTTGAGATCATTACCTGAAGCAAAATCAAGAGTCAGATACTTAACTGACTGAGCCACCCAGGCACCCCAAGAATACATCTTTAATGACAGTAAAAGTGGTTCCTTCTATTATAGTGTTTTGGAATCCTGTGTCATGAAGTGGCTTATTTAAAGATCTAGGCTAATAGAATAGTGGTCTTACTTGGAGCTACTTCTTGTGTAACTTTGAGTAAATACTTAATTGTTCAGAGCTTCAGTTTCCTCTGGTCCTGGGTGGTAACAGCGCCCTGCACAGCACTGTTGCAATGATCAAGTGATACAGTGTAGGAGAACCTGAAAACTGTGACATATGTACAAACAAGGTCATGAAATATGCCATTTCATAAAACCTATGTCACTTCTAAGCTATAGAAAAAAACCAAACAACGACTTCCATAATTTTTTTCAAGCATTCTTCTACATCACAAAGATTTTAGAGATTTTCTTCTCTGAAAACATTTGCAGAATTTGTCCTGATGAATTAGTTTCAGGGGAAAATATTTCCTCATCACCCTCCCCCCAACATAAAAAGTTCTCATTCTACTAAATTAGAAATGTGCACTAAAGACCCATTCAATAAAGGACACTGAAATGGAAATTAGCTCAAGTCTGCTTTCAATTAATTTCAATTCCCCAAAGTGCCAAACTTTCTTTTTCTGTCACAGCAGTAATTGGAAAGTAATAGACAGTCCTAAGTTTTTGTGGTCTTATGCGTGTATGTGTGTGTGTGGTATACATTCTAGGTCAGTCTGGGGGAGGGTCAGGAGATTTTTCTCAGTATTCTTTAGGCTTGTAGTAACTTTACTAATATTATAAACTTTATTAATTTCATAAAATCTGGCTATAACTTTTTAGATTAATTCCTATTTCTCTATTGCAATAATTTTAGAGCCTTTGTTTTTAAGCAGCAGAAACCAATTTTATTTTATTTTTAATTTTTTTATGTTCATTCATTCTTGAAAGGCAGAGCATGAGTGGGGGTGGGGCAGAGAGAGAGAGAGAGAGGAAGACACAGAATCCGAAGCAGGCTCTAGGCTCTGAGCTGTTAGCACAGAGCCCGACGTGGAGCTCGAACCACAAACCGTGAGATCATGCATGACCTGAGCCGAAGTCGGACGCTTAGCCGACTGAGCCACCCAGGTGCCCCTAGCAGAAACCAATTTTAAAAGGAAATGCTTCCCCACAAGCTGCAGTTTGTTTTCAGGCAAGAACAAAGAGACTCTAGTTGAAGGGGATGGAGAGAGGGGCCCAGGACTCCAGGAGCTTGGTGGCTTTGTTTCTGTTCCCAAGGCAGGTTTGAAAAAGCCCGAGGGCTTTGAAGAGTACAGACTGAAAACCATTGCTCTATATAATGACCAGGCAAGGTTTAGTAACTAACAGGCTTTTCCTAAAAACATTTTTCAAGGGTCTGCCAAGGCCCACACAGGTGTTTTTAAAGGCTAGCACTGTAGAGATGGAAAGACAAGAGGAAAACTGGGGAGGAGTAGAAGCCATATGAACTTGGTGAGAGGAATGTGGCAGCATTTGATGGTTATTCAAAGGTAGGAAGTGATTCCAGGGCAATGAAGGAGAGAGCAGAGAACGGGCTCAGAGAGTGAGGGATTCCCACAGAAAATGAGGAAAAGACTATAAGTAAGATCTCAAAGGGAATCTCAGAATGTAGTAAGTCTTTTCCTAGAAAAAGTCATACTACTTTTCCATGTAATCTTGTTATCCTCCCTTTTAAGATGTGCTTTTCGATATATGTTAGTCATTAATATGACCATAGTGTTGGAACTAGTAATTCTCTTCTGGAAACCTTGCCTAAGGAAAAACAGTGTCTTAAATATGGAAAGAAAAAAACTATATTCCTTTTAATATTCATTTGTTATAGTGAAAACCAAAAAACTCTCCTAATGTTCAATAATTTTGGGGAACGAAAGAAAACAATAACACATTTCCTTAAACAACTATCTTTCAGTAACTAAATATAATGGTTGTATAACTATTTGGAGAAAGCTGCAAGTAATAAAATACCAGTTCTGAAATCACAGAGACCTAAGTCGCAATCCTGGCTCCCTCTGCCATTTTTTAACTATGATCCTGGCTATAATATTACCTCCTTTTTCCAAGTCTCAATGTTCTCATCTATAAAATGAGGATAATAATACGTGTTCAACGGGACCAATATGAGGATTCAATTAAATGTGACAGTATAAATAAATATGAAGCATAGTGATTGGCACATAGCAGGTGTTCAATAAATGTTATTTCTCTCTCCACCATTCTTTATATAGCACATGGAAAGATGCTTATTTTCTATCGACAGATTGGTTGACAAACGTAAGGAAATACATGGTTTCCTAGGAAAACATAAATTACAAAATTAAGCAGAAAAACTGAATAGATCAATTACCTTTGAGCAAAATCTGTCTACCTTTTTAAAAAAGGCACCAGGTCCAAGTGATTTCATAGCTATACTCTATTATCTTTTAAACACCAGATAATTCTAACTTAAGTGAAAAATTTCTAAATTATAGGAAAAGATTGAAAACTCTCTAATTCATTTTAAGAAGCTAGCGTAACCTGAATGCCAAAAAAGAATAAAAGACAAAAAACAATAAACCTCCCACAGATCAAAATCATTTATGAATATAGATACAAAATGCCTAAATATTAACAAATAGAGTTCAGTGTACCAAAAGAGGTGTACCTACAGCCAAGCAAATATTATAGGAATGCAAGGATGATTCAACATCAGGGAATCAGCGTAATGCATTAAAATAATAAAGGAGAAAAAAGCAATTCTATCAATAGCTATTGAGAGGACTAATAAAATATAGTATCCATTCCTAATAAGAAGTTTTAGTAAAATAGAACTAAAAGGAAATTACTTAAGTCTGATAGAGATGATTTACCAAATAAGAAGCATCATTCTAAATGACTTTAAAGACATTTACATTAAAATCAGAATATGGATAATGATGTCCACTATCACCATTATTAGTAAACATTATTCTGGAAGCTCTAACAAATACAATAAGATAGGACAATGAAATAACCAGTATAAATATTTGAAAATAAGGATAAAAATCACCTAGAAAGGGAGCACCTGGCTGCTTCAGTTGGAAGAACATTTGACTCTTGATCTTGGAGTCGTGGGTTTAAGTCCCACATTGGGCGTAGAGATTACTAAAAAAATAAACAAACAAACAAACTTAAAAAAAATCTAGAAAGCGGAACAAATACTCATTTAAAAATCTTCCATAATTAATAAAGGAATTTACTAAGGTGGCTAAATGTAAAATAAGTATGCAAAGAGATAGAGAATACAAAAACCAGCTAGAAGTAGAAGTGAAAAAATACCATTTAAAATAGCAATAAAAAATACTTAAGAATGAATTTCACAGGAACAGTACAGGATCTTTAAGAAGAAAACAATAAAATCTGATGGAAAGACCTAAAACAAGATCCAGTCAAATGGAAAGAATATTCATGTTCAAGGATGACAAGATCTGATGTAAGAAAATATCAGTTCTCCCAAATTAATATATAAATCTAATGCATTTCCAATGAGAATTTAAATTTTTTTGTAATGGGTAAAATGACTTTGGAGTTCATTTATTCACATGGAAAAATAAATGTCAGGTAAAGCAAATTACAAAAAAAAATAATAGTTGACTTGCCTTACCAAATATGTTTAAAACACAGAACAGCCATAGTTTGTGGTTTGGGAACAGAAATAGATCAGAATAGGATAGAGGACGTATAAAAGATCTCTGCGTGACAAAAGTAATATTCAATTCCATGAAAGAAAAGGATGGCTTATGTAATGGCTGGTGCCAGTACAAGTGACCATCCATCTGGAAAATAAAGAAATTAACACTCCCTTGCACCATATATTATAATAACAAGTTCCAAATGAATGAAACACTTAAAAATAATGAAAGCCTGAGAAGAAAATTTAGGGAAACATATATATAAAATCTTGGGGCTGCATAGAGCTTTTTAAAAAAAATTTTTAAAAATGTTTATTTATTTTGAAAGAGAGATAGAGAGCAAGCAGGGGAGGGGCAGAGAGAGGGAGATAGAATCCCAAGGAGGTTCTGCACTGTTAGTGCAGAGCCTGAAACATGGCTCAAATCTGAGCTGAAATCAAGAGTCAGATGCTTAACTGACTAAGCCATCCAGGAGTCGTAAGATACAGAGAACTTTTAAAGCAGCTCAAGAAATCAAGAAGTAAATTAGGAAAAAGTTCTATTTGACTTCATAAATTCAAAAATGTTTTAATAGCAAAAGTGACTGCAAAGTCAAAAGACAAAAAAGACAGTTGGGAAAAATAATTAAAATTCACATGACAAATAAAAATCTAATCTCTAGCATATAAAAACTCTTACTAATTGATAAGGAAAAGACAGATGACTCAATGGGAAAATATGCAAAGCAGAGGAATAGGTAATCCCCAAACAGCAAATCTAAATGTACAGGAAAGACACATAGAGGTGCTTGGTAACTCTAGCAATCAGCAAAAGTAACAATGAAATATCCCTTGTCACACTCATCTGACTGGCAAGAACTAAAAAGTGTTAACTTCTACTATTGGCCGGGATGGGATGCAGGAGAAAAGGTACTCACACAGTTTTCCTGGGGGATATGGGAACAATTACAGCCTTTTTGTAAAGCAGCCTAGTCATATCTATTAAAATCCCACATAATTAAAAGCATGAATATGTAAGGCTCTATGTACCAAGCTGTTTGTTGTGGCATTGTTTGCAGTGGCAAAATAATGGAAATAGAGGGAATGTACATCAATACAGAAATGATTAACATAGGTCATTCACACCTCATGTATTGTGCAGCCATGAAAAATAATTTATTAGCTCTACACCCATTAACTTGGAGAGACTGCCATGAAAGAAATAAGATGCAGGGAGGTGTAGTGGGATACTACCATGACATGTATGTTCTGTATATATGTTTGCACATGGTGATATGAAAATGGAGAGAAGAGTGGAAGAACACCGGCAGATTGTTAACACCAACTGGGACTGGGGAGGAATGCTGCCACTCTCTGCTAAAGTGGCCACAACAACAAAAAAAACCATGAGTAACAATGATCCAGTTAAAAAACATTTTTTTAAATTAATTTATTTTGAGAGACAGAGAGAGGAGAGGAGGAGCAGAGACAGAGAAGGAGAAAGAGAGTCCCAGGCAGGCTCTGTGCTGTCAGTGCTGAGCCGACGCGGGGCTTGAACTCATGAACGGGGAGATCATGACCTGAGCTGAAATCGAGTCGGATGCTTAACCGACTGAGCCACCCAGGTCCCCCAACAATGATCCAGTTTTTAAAAAGAAAGTAAAATGCTCATGCTATAATGCAGGTGAAATAGCAGATACAAGTAGGTCCATGAACAATCATGTAAAACATTCAAGAGAAAGAAAGATGGGCAGGCAATACAATTAAATGATCATCATGGTTACTTAAGTGAAGGCATTAGAGTTGTCTTTTCTATGTTTTCCAAATTTTCTCTAATGTAGTTTTGTTACTTTTGTAATTAAATAAATAAAATAAAAATTCTTATTTACCCTATGTTAACCACACTCTTTTGGTTATGTCTTGAAATCCATGACCATGTGTACATATGTGAGCTTGATGATGTCCTAACTCTGAAAATGTGTAAATTTACACTATATCTATGATATATGAATGGTATTTTTGGTTTGTTTTCAATGACTTGTAAATTAGATAACTAAATCCCTAGGAAGTAGTTAGCCATAAAAACATGGCTTTACGTATTTCAAGCTTTTTTTCCCTCTAAACAGTAACAGAAATCACTTCTAAAAGTCATTTTCAAAGCTGTGTGGCTTTGGGCAGGTCATTTCTCTTCCACTCTCCAGACCTCAGTTGCTTCACCTATAAATGATGAAGCTGGATGAAATAATTTTCTCAGGGCCTTTGGCTCTAACATTTCATGATTTAATTTACATACATCATAGAATGCATTAGTTGTCAAACAAAGGAACAGCTGCTAAGGAGAAGAAAGTTTTCATCTCAGTAACACTCACATCAGCTGTAAAAGACATTCAGATAACTAGAGAAGATGCTCTACCCTGACATAATGTTCACGCTCGTGTAAAAAGGGTGTAAGATCCCAAAAGTATGTAGCCTTGATTTTCTTGATATCCCTCATTTATAAATTATTATATATTGATCAATCATTGGAAAGGATTAAAGTTCTAGCTGGCCGAAAAGAGGTCCAACATCCACAACACTGACATTTAATCGCATTTTGAACCCTCAGCTATGTGTCCAATGGTCGCTACAACCAGGCCACATTCAGTAAGCACCTCCAGTGTGTAGTCTGCCAGATGCTGAAAGTGGGAACAAGGTCATCCAGGAGCTTACTGTGTGATGTATTGGCCTTCATACTTGCTCAAGTTTTTTTTTTTTTTTTTAAATTTTTTTAATGTTTATTTTTGAGAGAGAGAGAGAGAGAGAGAGAGAGAGAAAGAGAGGCAGAGCACGAGCAGGGGAGGGGCAGAGAGAGGAGACACAGGATATTAAGCAGGCTCCAGGCTCTGAGCTGACAGCACAGAGCCTGATGTGGGGCTAGAACCCATGAACTGTGAGATCATGACCTGAGCCGAAGTCAGATGCTTAACTGACTGAACCACCCAGGCACCCCATCAAGTTGTTTTTTTCTTAAGATGATTTCCCTGAACTATATAACCTGTTAATAAAATCAATGGGTCTAAAGTAATTGATAAGATCCAAAAAAGAATATATTAAAAACTATACATTAAATTTTTTTTTATTTTTTAAACTTTATTTTATTTTTTAAGTTTTTATTTGAGAGAGATAGAGTGAGCAGGGGAGGGGCAGAGAGAGGGAGACAGAATCCCAAGCAGGCTCCACGATGTCAGCACAGAGCCTGACATGGGTCTTGAACCCACAAACTGTGAGATCATGACCTGAGCATAAATCAAGGGTTGGATGCTTATCTGACTGAGCCACCTAGGTGCCCCTAACTTTTTTTTTTATGTTTATTTATTTTTGAGAGAGTGCAAGTAGGGGAGGGGAGAGAGAGGAGAACAGAGGATCTGAAGCGGGCTCTGTGTTGACAGCAGTGAGCCTGATGTGGGCTTGAACTCATGAACTGTGAGATCATGACCTGAGCTGAAGTCAGACACTCAACCGACTGAGCCACCCAGGCACCCCAGTTAACTTTACCTTTTAAACTAGCTATTAACTTAGTATCTTCACTCTTCTGAAATTACATAAACCTCAAGTTGCCTCTAATAGCTGTGTTCATTCCAATCATTTTAAGTTAGCACATAAAGTAAGTCCAGTTACTTCACCAGTTCTGCCTGCTAACCCTTCCTGTTGATTTCAATGGGCAGGTCCAGAGAAGAAGGGGTGGCCTGATCCAGGGACAATGAAGATGGAATGCTGAAGAGTAAGGTGGAGGAAAGAAGCAACAGGCACCATGGAAAAGACCAAAACAAAGCAAGGTTAGATTTTTTCCAATGTCTTGCTTTAGATCTCAGAATTTAAGAAATGTAGGTTTCAGTCTTCTTTTGCCATTGTATCAAAACATGAGAATAAGTTGCCTTGGCTATTCTCATTTCCTTATTATATGATGACCACAAAGAGCACAGACTTGGTGCTGGAAAAGCGGGAAATGCTGTATCTATAATTTGGTGTGAGTTGTTATCTTATTTTTCTTAGCAATAACTTTGGGACTTGCTTCAGAGCAACCTGCTGAATAAGGCCAAGATACAGATTCAACTAATAAACATCCAACACCTTCTAGGTTAGCCTAGAAACATAAGTGCTCTCTCTTCTCATCTTTACCATATAGAATCAACCATACAGAAGTAGGTTCTGTCATCCTCTCCAATTTACAGATAAGGAAACAGTCATAGAGATGTCAGGCTACAATCACGAAGTGTCAAAGTTTGACCTGGGAGCCTGGACTTGGTTCCCATGTTCTGGTTCTTGCCATGGTACCAGGCTGTTGGGACATAGTATAAAATGGGCTAAGTAATCTTTACTCAGACTTGTGTGGAGAGTTGTGGTGATCTTAAACCATCTAGATTTTATAGGAACAGCCTTCTGTCTGTGTAAGCTCTGGGCTGAGGTTATGTATTATTTATTATTTATATTTATTTAGAGGTTGGCTCCTCTAAGGAAGGGTTTTCTGTACCACCATATCTTAAGTGAACAATATATACGTCCACACAACCAAATATTCGCAACCATGGCTTAAAAAAATTTTTTTTTAACATTTATTTATTTTTGAGACAGGGAGAGACAGCATGAACGGGGGAGGGTCAGAGAGAGAGGGAGACACAGAATCTGAAACAGGCTCCAGGCTCTGAGCTGTCAGCACAGAGCCTGACGCGGGGCTCGAACTCACGGACCGCGAGATCATGACCTGAGCCGAAGTCGGATGCTTAACCGACTGAGCCACTCAGGCACCCCAACCATGGCTTTAATCTATAAACTGCAGAGGGACACAATGGAGATATAGCTAAATGGATGAGCAATGAGCTGCATGTTTTACTTGGATTGTCCTTCTTCATGGCCAACCAGTGTGGTTCTGCAAGGTACACTGTAAGCCGATCTTTTTTCTCCCTAGTTTGTAAGTGGTTTTTACAACCTGCTATTTCCTTTGTATTTGCCCTGTGTTTCTCAGTCTTTAGTGTTGCCAATACTATTTTCTTTCTGCCTGCATCCTTCCCAGAATCTTTCCTTTGACAATTCCCTTCTACCAACCCTCTTGCCCAGGAAGACAGTAAGATTGCCTTAGGTGATCTAGGCAGTGACAGCAGGGGAGAGCTCAGAAGTTTGGCAAGGACATTGTACGCAGGCCTCCTGAGAACAACACAGTGACAACTAGACAAGTGCTGGGGCAGCCTTCCTAATTGTAGAATACCCTCTCAAGTAAACTTCCACCAGCCCCAAGGACAGGAGGGAAACCTTCATGGGCATTCCCTTCTGGCTGATTAATGAACATTCATCATTCAGTTTGGTTGCAAAACTTGCCCACTGTGGTAGGACATTTTTGTTTTGTGTTGTTGTTGTTTTACTACAAGAAAGAGTTATATCAGATAGATATGGTTTGGTCATTAGGATGTGAATCTAGAAACCACCTACACCAGCTTATGTTTTGTTCTTGTATCATTGGTTTCTTGTCATGCAGCCACAGATTTAAGATCCTAGAAGTCCCCTTATTCCCTATGTGTGTTTGTGAAGGGGATAGGGACAGAATGAGTCATGTCCATTGAACAAAGCTCTTTCTTCCCACAGGAGAGAATGAACATATACCGATGAATAATCCTTCCACACAGATTTACCAGGTAAAGACAACTTAGATTGTTTTGAACACTCCTATATGTAATAGTGATGACTGTCATTTATGTATAAAGTTTTCCAGCACTCAACAATTGCTTTCACATTTGTCATTGGTGTTTGTTTACTTAACAAGACTGAGGTAGGCGGGGCAGAGAGCACCATTCACATTGTACTTTTGAGCAAACTGATTTTTGAAGGACAACTTATCCAGGTTATAAATTACAGTGCTACCCGCTCCCCCCCCCCCCATCAACTCTGCTTGTCTTGCCTGTTGCCACCAGCACTATGGACATTAAACTGTGCAATAACATTTCCGTAAGAGAGAAGGAGAAAGCAAGGTCTGTTTTTCCTTAGTTTGCTATTTTAGCAGAGAGCATTAAGAACTGAAAGGGGGTTAACATTGCAAATGTTCAAATATGGTGACAGAAAAAAATTTAAGCTCCTTTTAAACAATGGAAATAATTTACAAGAAATATAAATTCTTCAAAACATTTTATAATATGTTTGCAACAAGGGTCGCATCGGTCTGCTTTGGCTCTCTAAACAGTGTTTATTTGGCTTCTATCTCTAAATGTAAATTTAAAGTAAAATTCTGTCCTTAAAAATCATGGAAGTTTATTCTGATATAATATGTAATATAAAAGCAGCTTGGGCTAGGAAAATCCATGCTCCTCTCTAGAGTTAAGGCACTGTTATCTGGAAAGCATGAGAAGGAAGAGACAATTGACAGGGCTTGGTGGAGGCTGGCAAAAAGGGTAATTTCAAGTTGGCCATAAGACTTTAAGCTTTGGTAAGGATAAAGAGTGGTCTCCTGAAAAGAGATACAGGAATCCAGAAGAGTGGAGAGTTTTGGGGGGAAATGTTATTTAGATTTGTTGAGTTTAAGTGATAAGTAAAGTGAAAATAACAATAGTTCCCAGAAATATCATGCAAGATATCATCGCTGTGTGCCGAGTCAGAGCAAGCCAACACAGGATTATGAAAACATTTTTGTAATCATATTGCTCCTAGACCAAGACCAGCAATGGAAAGGGGTAGAGGAAACAGCCTCATTTCAATTTAATACATATTTATTGAGCAGTTACTATGTGCAAAATCAACTGCTTGGCCTAATGAAAAATAAAACAGACGCAACAAACATTCACAATTGATTTTTAAATGTCCACCACCTGGAAAACATATACAATAAATAGCTCACACAAGGCAGGCCACTGGAAGGATTACACAGAGGCATTGATATGGGGGAGTGATGAATGAATATTGGCTGAAGGATTTCAATGAGGCATTTCAGGACAAGTTGATCATTTGGTAAGTGGGTATGGGGAAGGGTATTTCAAACAGAGGGGCCAGCTTGAACAAAGGCCTGGAAGCAGGGGTCAGTCTTTCCTCAGTGCTAATTTGATGCCTCACTCGTCTATGACCTTCAAATGCCTTCCCTGCCCACCTCCACTCTGTTCACATCTGACCTATGTATGCATTTGAATGAGTGTGAGTATGTCTTTAAACTGAGGTATGATTTAAACTCTATTATAGGTTTTATGTAGGTCACTCCCTGAATGTTGGCTAAATATAGCAGCAGCGGGGGGTGGCCTCATTCTCTTATTGTATCACAAATCCAAGTACATCTGTTCACAGTGGAACAAATGAAGCAGTGGAATGAAGTTGGTCTACATGACCTCTGTGATGCTGTGATTATAACCCCATCCTTGTTTTAAAAGAACGCTTCCTAAATCCCAGTCTGTTTACTCCAAGCAACAGTTAACCAAAAGAAGATGAAAGAGAAGTAAAGAAGAAGAGGAAGAGAAAGGAGGGAAGCAGGGAGAGGTTAACTATAATAGAATACAATTTACAGCACAAAGGGAGAGCAAAATATGACATTTGAAGCAAAATATGACATTTCAGCCGTTTTCTATGTCTTTATTTTATTTTCTTGATAGACCCCAATCCCTACCTGAAATTATAGCAAATATTAACTTGTTTCTTTCTTTCTTTTCTTTTCTTTTTTTTTTTTTTAATTGTGTGTCTCTTTCTCTAGAATGTAAGCTCCAAGGGCAGGGATTTAGTACGTTTTGCTCTCTGTTGTATTCTCAGCATAAAGTACAGTGCCTGGAATATAATGCATGTTCAATAAATATTAGTTGAATGAATGAATGAATATCTTCAAGATGTGTATATTGCTTTGAGCCAAGAGATCTGATGCACTTATTCAGTCTGGTGCCAAATGATGTTTGGAAAATTGTCTGGTTCTTTTGGGGAAAATTGTCTTGTTCTTCTTTGGGAAAAAAAGAAAAGAAAAGGAAGACATCCTTACTTCATACCCCAATCAAAATAAACTAAAAAATGGATTAAAGGACTAGAAATAAAAAAAGTCAAACCATAAAAGTTTAGAACTAGTGAATATTTATCTTGTATCTGGATGTGAAATGTCTTTTTAAGTAAAACAGCACTGGAGGAAATCACAAAGTAAAGGGCTAGAGATTTCACCCACATCACAATTAAAAATTTTCCCAACATAAATATATTTTTAACAAATTCAAAGGCAAATAACCAAATGGGAAAACTTCTTACAAGAAAATATCGTAAGGGTTTAATGATATAAAAATAGTTGATACAAGTCAGTAAAAAAAGGAAACTTCAGAGATCTCAGTAGATTAAGGGCAAAGGACACAGACAGTTTACCAAAGTAAAATTACAGATGGCTAATAAATAGAAGATTGAGGTTTTCAAAGCTGACAACAATCTAATTAGCAAATAATGAAATAATATTTAGTTCTGATGAGTGTGTGTAAATTGGTGGAAGCTTTCGTAAGAATTATTAGTTAAAATACAGTGAAAGTATTAAAATGTTCATACCTCTAATTGGCTCTCTGTTCTTTGGATGGACTTGACCTCCTTGGTGAGTAAGGAACATTGACCCAATCAGGTCATGGAAGCCAACAGGAGAACGAGCACTACTATCTCCCAGTTCGTTCCAGAAGTATTACCAGAACAGGTGAATCTGTGTGGATACACTGACTGTCCTTAACTCACATTCCTTTTGATTGGAATCCAATCCATCCCAATTCAATCTCATCCTTTGTCCGCTGTACATAGGCCTCTCAAAGTTTACCCAATCTCTTTTCCAGAGTCAGATTGTGTTGCTTCAGACTGATTACTTCCGTTTGCACAAGGATTCTTTAAAATAACAGTCCATTAACACGAGCAGTGCTGGTGGAATCTGCCAGTCAAGGCAACAGATGTGGTAACTGCACCATTTAGACCAGCTCAGCTCTTGCCTAATGATGTGAATTCCAACTGTGGTTTTGGCTTACTTGTAGGGATGTAAATCCTGTAGCTTCCTCCACTTATATTACTTATGTTTTATGTATTTTATCCAAGACATGTTTTTCTAAATACACTAATTTAGCCCTTTAGGTCAAATACTGCCTAACATCCTTAAACTCACAGTAATTTCATATTTAGGAATTTATCCTAAGGCAATAATCTGAAATACATACAAAGCTTTAAATAAAAAGCATTATATGCCAGCACTATCTATAATATTGAAAAGTTATTAAAAGTTATAGATTTCCAAGAAGACTGAATGGGTAAACTCTGGCACAACTACAGGATGGAATACTGAGTGGCCATTAAAAATAGACAGAAAACATTTTGAAGGCTATAGGAAAAGGCTTATAAGAGTGTTGGGCAAAAAAAGGAGGGGCAGAATAAAAATATATCTGTAGGGTGATTTCAACCATATAAATGTCTGCACTTACATTCATAGAACAAAGCAGAAGGAAATGTGCCAAAACATTCGTGGTTATATTAAAGTAAGGAGATTCGAAGAGATTTTTTTCTTTTTTCTTTTTGTCTGTAATGAAAAGAATTTAAGCAAATGAATTATGTGCCAAAAGGACCCCTAACTGAAAAACCATGGGAACCAGTCCTACAGCAATAGGTTTCATCATTAAAATTGTCATTGTAAGTTTCCAGGATTTGTAAGTCCTATTTGAGCCTCAGTCTCTTTTTGCCATTGGGGAGTATCTTCTAACACCAGAGAAATTAGTTCTACTAGGCCTGTGGTGCATTCGGGGATGGATAAGATAAATATCCAGCATGCCACACTTCACATCAGCTTCCATTAAGAATGGAAGAATGGAAGTAAGAATGACATTAAGGATCAACTTCTATAGGGAGTGTAGAGGAGTAGATTTGGGAAATTTGCTCTTGACCATTCGGGCAACTTGCTGCCCACTTTGTGTTTTAAATTATTACATTTATGGGGATTGATAAAGAGGCCTAAAATTAAGAATATGAAAGCTGGCAGAAAGACCACATTTCCTCTCTATAAACCCTGGTTTAGGGGGAAACCAAAGAAATTATGTTGGCATCCTTGCCAGCATGTGCTGCTTCTCACAGAGCCTTTAGTCAGGTGTCGAAGGAATTCAGCCTGCCTTCTGGAGTTTTTTCAAATCTTGACATTTATGACTCAGCAGGGTTCTCAAGGCACAGGCCCAGTCCCCCGAATTTGCCCCATAGTAGTCTTTGACCTTGATAATGGGACAGAATGAAGAACAAGTCTGTGTAAAAAACAAGTTGGAACAATTTGCATAATGTATGAGAATTTAGTCTGAGGGATCTTTGGTGGAAAAAAAATTGGAAGACATTGATTAAAATTCACCTTGAGAAGAGTTAAGAAGCCAAGAAAGTAAAGAAAATTGAGAAACAGAAATTAAGAACAGGAAATAGGAAGAATTCGGACTCCTCTCCCCTATTTCTTTGAGCCTAAGAAGCCCTCTGTGGTACCCTAGGCTTCGAAGTACAAGTCTTCCCTGAACCTGCCTCCAGTGGGAGCCCGTCTCCAGCGGCAGGATGGAGGGATCATAACCTCTCTAGAGCAGCTTCATGAAAAAATCAACGAGATGAGGAACGTGTTCAACTCGCTGGAGAACAAGGTAGACACCCATTTCTAATCCTTGGGGTGGGCTGCGGGCTGTCAAACAAGAGAGTTGAAGAGACAGCAGAAAAAAGATGTTAAGTCCATGTCCTGGGAGTATTTTTCATTCACAAAGGAATGGCCAGTTGGTACTGGAAAACCAGTCCATAGCAGCTAAAGACATTGAGCCCCACGCATCTTAAAAGTGACATGTGTCTCAGGTGTGTGATTGTGCTCACTTTTGGCATCTCCTCCCTGTCTGATCAGTGGTTGTGAAGCCGTTTATAAAGCAGTAGTGTTACTTCAGTGGTAGGTACCCAAGGGGCTCAACGTAATATATGGGAAGGAAATGGGCTCATAGCTAAAATGGTTTCAAAATTCCCAAAGTCCCCATACAACCTGGCTGTTAGGGAAAACTTAATTTTTTTTTTTTTTTTTTTTTTTGAGAGCTGGGGTTCTACAGGTGAGGAAAAGTCCTTTCCCCCGAGGATCCTACTGCTGCATTTTGCTGCTGGGGAAAACTCTACACATCCACCTAAGGGAGCAGTGATAATGAAACCTATTTCTGTCGGATAGTGGTTCCCTTTCTTTTCAAAGAGGAAACCTGAGAGAATTTCAGAGCACCTGAATGAATGTCAGGTTTCCTTCCTTCAACTTTAAAACTTGCATAAATTTTGCTTTGATATTATATACTGTTGATTTTTTTAAATTTTGTTCACAGAAGATGAATTTACATAATGAGAATTACCAGATCAAAAGTAGTTGAGCTGGTGATTCAATCCATTCTGATGACTAGATTAGGATGTGTACTAAAATCCATCACGAAGATTAATTAAAATGAAAAATGATTGGAGTGAAATACAGATTGCTCATGTTGTTTCTCCGGCTTCCAGCCCTGAACATGTGGCAGATCCTGTTTTTTTCCTCAGAATGATCTCTTTGGTTCCTCTACTTCCTCCCTATTCCCAGCCCTTGAAAGAAACCTTTGCGAGGCACAGTGAAACACAAACCCTGTATTTTTAAAATGTGGTGTAGGAGACCAAATCACTTTATAGTGGGAGGTGTTTTTGCAAGTTGGAATAATTTGGATAACCAGATTCTGAAAATGTTTAGAAATACACATTTGAAGGAGTTTTGTTAATTTTGTGAAAAGTTCTGTTTTAAAGACAGATCTGGAGCTAAGAGTTCCTCTACTTAGCAGAGTGTAAGGTCATAAATTTCAAGAAAGTAACGTTTTTATCTTATTGTTATTATTATCTTAACTTTCTGTCTGTTGAAATGCTTTTTTCATTTGTTCAATAAAAAAACCTGAACTGTAGAAGTGCTCCATTTTCTCCACATTTCTGTTTGTGTTTAACTTTTTGATTTGCCACTTCAAGGGGGAGAAGAATTAAAATTTCTTGAACACGTTCTATGGACAAGCATGCACTGTAGCAGAAAGCTTATCTACATTTATTCATTAATTCTCCACACAGTCCTGTGAAATAGGTGTTATAGTAATTATTTTATGTATGAGGAAACTGCTGTGAAGAGGTTAACCAACTTGCCTGAGGTCTTACTTCATGTAGGAGAGAGCTAGGATTTGTACCCTATCAGACTCCAGAATTGACACCTTTGTCATGGTGTGGAAGTTGACAACAGAAATCCAATGTGCACACTCCTACACGACCAGGCTTGACTCTTGGAGAGAATTCAACATCACTGTCAACAACGTGCTGAACTCCTACCATTTTATCTGTTTCCCACCACTGCAAATGCTGTTATCTCCTTTTCCATGACATCATTCAACTATCTACCTACCTATCTATATGACTTCCTCACCTGCAAAGAAATTCTCAGATATGCTTAGTTATTACTCTTTTTATTATTTTTAATTGTTTAAGGGGAAAAAATGACTGAATTTCTTCATTTTCTTATACCACTAGGGGTAATATGACCTATCCCTTCTTTCATGGAATTGAAAGGGTTACTGGATCAAGATTCTGTTTCACATGCATATGTTGCTTTTCAAGTAAATCTCACTTTAAGCAAAGGTGTTAGAAGAAACAGTAGCTGGCAGGAACACTTGTAAACTTAATTAATTGCTTGCTTGCTTGTCATAATCAAGCTTCAGCATGTGTTGCATATAAAAGACCCTCTTTTCCCTAAATGAATGGGGCCAAGTTTGTCTTAAGTTGTCAAAACTTTAGTTTACCGGGCTGTAGATTTTCTATATCCTGGTTTCTTAAAAAAAAAAAAGGAAAATTCAAGGGTTCAGTGGTACTATTTATAATAGTTAATAGCATACTGAACTTACTCTTGGCGATTATCATTTAGTTGCAGGCCTTGGCCTCTGAACTGAAAACTGGTTTCACAGAAGCAATGCAAGAACTGTCCAGAATTCAACATGGCGAGTATGCTTTGGAAGAGAAGGTTAAGAGTTGCCGATGTTCCATGGAAGAAAAAGTTACTGAGATGAAGAATTCGTTAAACTATTTCAAGGTAGGCCCCTCTTCTATTTCCCTGCTAAACAGAAGTTCTTGGTCTTAGTCACAGAAGTAGAAAATATCTTTTCACGTAGCAGGCAAATATAAGAATTTTTCCTCCTGGTCTATTCATTAATTATCAGGCAAAAAATATCTATTTCATGCTTTTCTTTCTTGTATCTCTGTGTTAAAATTATAGGCCACAGTAGAAGTAAGATGCTCATCTCTCATTCATTCATTCATTCAACAAATATGTATTAAAATATGTATTATATACCATGTTATATCCTTTTATCTCTTCTACTAGATTAAATATGTATCAATTCCTATTTTTTAGGAAGAGCTGAGCAATGCCATGTCAATGATTCAGGCCATCACTTCCAAACAGGAAGAAATGCAACAGAAAATTGAACAGCTTCAGCAGGAAAAGCGAAGAGAATCTCGGAAAGTTAAAGCCAAGTGAGTGTCTTATAAAAAACTGGTGAAAGGCAAAGCCATAAGCAATGGCTTATCCAGTGGCATCCAGAACACCTTCCCTGCTATCAGTATACAGCTAACTGTCTATATACTGGTGGAATCTGTGGGTCAGCATGTGATGGAGGTTATAGAATCATAGAAGTTGATTGATATTTGGGTGCCTAGGTGGCTCAGTCAGTTAAATGTCCGACTTCAGCTCAGGTCATGATCTTGCGGTTCATGGGTTCGAGCCCCACATCAGGGTCTGTGCTGACAGCTCAGAGCCTGGAGCCTGCTTTGGATTCTGTGTCTCCCTCTCTCTTTCTCTGCCCCTCCCCTGCACATGTTCTCTCTCAAAAATAAATAAACATAAAAAAATTTTTTAAAAAGAAGAAGTTGGTTGATATTAAAGATGGATGGTGATGATTACATGGACTCAACATAATAGGAAGTGGAATGAAAATGATAGAAGATGGTACGTAGAATTTATTTAAACTGTGAAAATGTAAAATAACAAAGATGAATTTTAAAATAATAATTGGTGTGTTAAGATACTGGGGTCACCAGTGATTTTCTTTTTTTATTCATTTTCTAAAATTTCTCTAATGCTACTAGTTTACTTCTACCATTGAAAATTAATGTATGTTAATAGCTCAACCAGTCTGAATCAAAACATATGCGGTAATCATTGTCATGTTTTTAACTTATCACGTTTTAAATAGAAATATGCCAATAATAACTGTGTGACCCTGGAGACTGGCTTATTGTTTTTCGTTGAAGATCTGCTGCTTCCCGGGACCTTTTGTGTTGTTTTGTTAAGAGAATGTACATCATCCCAAGCAGACTGTCGCCATGGCAAACTCTCAAGATCCTGATGACAAGGAAGCCAGTAACAGAAAAATAAAAATATAGGTGGTACGGTTAGGATGTGATTTATACATATTTGAAATCTTTCCCCAGCTTTGGCGATGAAGTAAGTTGAACCCTAAAAGTTGCTAATATATGTTTTTAATTTACAAAAACAGCAATTTTATATGGTTCAACCTAATAATTTGGAATTTTTCTTGGATTATTCTGAACTGATTCTCTTCTGAACCTCTCAGGTATTAACACCCTTTGTTTCCCTTCCCCAGGAAAACTCAAAAAGAAGAACATGGCTCACAGGCGGGGCCTGCTCAAGCACAAGGAAGTCCTTTCCGTTCAATCAATATCCCTGAACCTGTTCTTCCAAGTGAAGACTTTACAAACCTTTTGCCTTCTCAGGCCTATGAAAAAGGTACATTTTGCAAATCATATTGAAAAAGCCAACCTTTCCCCTGGATTCCTAGAGCTTAAGTAATAGTGAGCATGGGTTTATGTCTTCCATCCTTATCTTATTTAATGCTTATGTATTTATTTTGGGGGGGGGTGGTGAGGGGCAGAGAGAGGGAGATAGAATCTCAAGCAGGCTCCACACTATCAGTGCAGAGTCCAACACGGGGCATGAACCCATGAGCCGTGAGATCATGAGCCTGAGTCGAAGCCAAGAGTTGGATATTCAACCGACTGAGCCACCCAGTGCCCCTGTCCTCCATCCTTATTACAGGAAAATGATGTATTGCTCAAAATTTTTCCTCCAATAACTGGAATTTAGAAGAATCCAGAGCATCCTAAGAGACCAGGAGATCTGCCCAATTTGAAAGATTTTCTTTTGTGCTCGCTTCGGCAGCACATATACTGAAAGATTTTCTTTTTGGGGGGCGCTGGATAGCCAGAGCTGGTGCTGTCCGTTGGCTGACAGTCACTAGCACATCTCTGATCTGAGGGATGATAGAACAGATGCTAGAAAACTGTTCCTGGGCAGTCCTAAAGAAACTGGCTTTCCATCCAGTTCCATCTATCTGTAACCATGTCCAGTTCCACGTTTGCTACACTTCTGTATGCTCAGCAATGTCCAGCAAAGCACTTCTACACAGGAGAGTGAATGTAGACATTAACATTGTTTAGAGGAATTGTCCCATCTGTCTCTCTCTCTGTCTCTCTCTCTTGATCTCTCGTTTTTGTTTTTGGTTTTTTTTGTCACATCTAGAAAATCTCCAAGAGTCTCAAGGGCTTCTGAACCAATTGTAAGCTCCTCAGTGGCAGTGCTGGTGGGTCCTACCCTTATGGCTGAAGGAACAATATATTCATAGACAGTAAATATGTTCTGCATAATTAAATTTAAAAATCTAAATCAGGGGATGCCTGGGTGGCTCAGTCAGTTAAGCAACCAACTTAGCCTCAGGTCATGATCTCAGGGTTTGGGGGTTTGAGCTCCGCATTGAGTGAGCACAAGCCCTGCTCTGGGCTCTGCACTCTCTCCCCCTCTCTCTGTACCTCATGGGATTCTCTCTCTCTCCCTCTCTCTCTGCCCCTCACTCACAAGCGCTCTCTCTTTCTTTCATTAATCAATCTAAATCAGATGGCTTTTTAAAAATTTTTTTTTAAACATTTATTTATTTATTTTTTGAGAGACAGAGAGAGACAAAGCGTGAGCAGGGGAGGGGCAGAGAGAGAGGGAGACACAGATTCTGAAGCAGGCTCCAGGCTCTCAGCTGTCTGCACAGAGCAGACAGGGCTGCTGTCTGGGCTCGATGCCCACAAATGCAGGGCTCGAACCCACAAACCATGAGATTATGACCTGAGCCGAAGTCCAGGGCTTAACCAACTGAGCCACCCAGGCGCCCCTAAATCAGATGGATTTTACTCAGTATAACTTCTAAGTATGGATTTGCTTTTATTTCTGTAAGTTTTTTTTGTTTTATTTTTGTTTTTGTTTTTGTTTTTTTACCTCTTTGAGTAGTTACTTTTGAGACCAGTAGGTGCAGCTTGGCAAAACTCCCTGATCCATCTGGGGAATGAGGGGGTTCGTCGCAAGGGGTTCTATTTTCTTTGCTCCATGTCATGAAGAACATGATGTAAAAGGATGATCTTATTAGGAAAGAATACAGGACAGCCTTGGAAAGTAGAGGGCAGATCAATGCCAAGTGTGGGGAAGTTGAACATGTTCACAAGACAAAAGGTTTAAAATGATAACTTGCGAAGTGCTCGATGGAGTTCATTTAGCTGCGTGATGGTAACCCTCCTTCCCCCACTGTTATAACAGAGGTAGCTTATATAACATAGTTGATTCATAGCTGCTGCTATGACTCTTTTAGGAGATTGCAGTCAAGGTGTTGACTCTTCCACTACCCATTCGTCTTTCCTCCTATCCATCCATCATCCCAGACACTGACTTAGATGGTGGGAGATAGTAGTGAACAAAACAACAAACACTCCTGCCCTCCTGGAGCCTTTGTTCTGAAGGAAGCAGACAATGAACAAGATACATAAAATATGTAGTTTGTCAGTGATAAGGGGGAAAATAAACACAGGTGTAATTTTAGAGAGGGTGCCCGGTAAAGACCTGAAGGAAGTGAGGAAGTGAGCTCCTGCATACCACAGGGAAGAAAGGGAACAGGTCCTGGTGGGAACACAGCCAAGATTTCAAGGAAGAACAGGAGCAGTGGGGCTAAGGCAGAGTGAACAAGGGAGACAAGGGGAGATGGGGTTTTAAAAAAAGAAGGAAACACCAGGCAGGGAAGGGAGCAGATATTTTAGAGCCTAATGGTCATTATACAGCCTCTGGCTTATGGGAAGCCATTGGAGGGCTAAGCAGAGAAGTGACAGGGTCTGACTTACATATGAGCAGCGTTGTTCCCGCTCTTCCCATCATCACCATCCTCTCCATCATAGTTAAATAATAATTTAGCTCTTACTGTGTATAGGTTACACATAATAACTGATTTAATTCTTACGGTAGTCTATGAGGTAAATGCCACTTAATATATCTTTTTACAGATGGGAAAATAGTGCTTGCCACTATATTGAGATTTTATTATTATTTTTTTTACTGCTCTCTCTCAGTAAACTGTCAACTTTGAGTCTGTCCCCAATGTCTGGCTCATAGAAGGTGCCAGCCCATGTTAGTGGAATGAGTACTGATTGAAAGCTTTCCTTCCTCTGCAGCTCAAGAGTCCCGATCCATGCATGTAGGAGACAGTAATGTGAAGGGGATGATGGGTCCTGGTAAGTGGCTCTGTTTTTAGTTCTCTTCTCTTCTAGCAAGTATGCCCTTTCCCTGCTTTTACCTTTCCTGTTTCTACTCCCTCAGTCCCAAAGCAGGCATGAAAGAACTCAGGCAAAGAGAAAGCACTATGGTTACTAAGAATCTAAGATGAATGGTGGAGTAGGTCAGTGACTCAGTTAAACCCAAGGAGCGAGAATGGGTCAGGATGTTTAAGACAAAGCCAGAATCCTTGGTTCTTTCTGGCTCATTTCAATTATCAATGAAATAACATTCAGGGGAAACCTACAGATGTACATAGCATGACCTAAGTTTTCTGTGGACACATTTTATAGTTTACTTAATTTAAAAGTTATTTACTTAATAGACAATTCACCAGTATTTTATAAATTATTTCATCTTCCCTCCCTCCATTCCTCCTTCCTTTTTGCACCTTACCATTATCAGGACCAAGGAAGACAAATTCCACAAAAAAACATTGTGTTTGGCATCTTTCTTCTGTATTTTTTTCCTCTGGTGTGCTCACCTAAAAGGAAGGAGATACAGGGAGTCAACGTATACTATTACAAATTAATATATTATTATATAAACGTTTTAATTTTTTTTAATGTTTATTTATTCTATCTGAGAGAGAGCAGAGCCTGAGTGGGGGAGGGGCAGAGAGCAAGGGAAACAAAATCCGAAGCAGGCTTCAGGCTCTGAACTCTCAGCACAGAGCCTGTTGCAGGGCTCAAACCCGCGAACTGTGACATCATGAGCTGAGCCAAAGTCAGCGCTTAACTGACTGAGCCACCCAGGCACCCCTATAAATTTATTTTTTAAAGTACCTTAGTTAGTAGAAACTACATACAAAGAATAAGGATGTATAGGCCAGAAACAGACAGAGGTGATCCTTTGTTAACTGTGGAAACTTTAATCCTTAGTTGATGTACTTAATCCTCAAGTGGAGGGGGTAGGTATACCCAAACAGGGGCATACTATTTAACCGTTAACAACAATTTTTTTTTTTTAAACTCAGATATTGATGGCAGGTGCTATTTTTCAGGAATGAACCCAACAACTCCTGAAGCGGAAGAAAACCTTAAGCCTTGCCTTTCGGCTGATATCCAGCCCAAGGGCCATCTCTCATCTGGTGTGTGGAGGCAGCCCAAGGATGGTAAAGAATGGGGAGAGGAATATGTCACGAAAGACCACCCAGATAAACTCAAGGACGCTGGCCAGCCCAGGCACAGTTCTCTGGAAAATGTTTTATGCGAAACCTCTTTAGCTGGTAAGCCCTAGAGGGGAATGCAGGCCGAAAGTTTGAAGAACAGGAAGCCTACAGGCTACAATTCTTGCAATTTAGATTCAGTGGAGGTATGAGACCACCTGGTCTCCAGTTTTCTTTTCAGATGAACACTAAAGCCTGTAGAGGGGAAGGGATTCACCTGAGGTCACATGGCAGGCTTGGGACCACCACCTTGATTCTGGGGATCGATGACATCTAGAAATGCAGTGCTTTGGGAGAAAAAAGGCATAAAGGTGGTGGAGAAGAGGGCAGAATTTTGTGAACTCTTTTGTCAGTGACGCAAAATCTTCCATATGTGCATCTTGGATCGGAAGTCTGCCACTAAAATACCAGATACTGCATCAAGGTCTGTCTTCCCTCCCTCCCTCGTTTCCTTCCTTCCTCTCCTTTCTATCACTAGTTGCTACTGAACACCTATTATATGGCACATAATGGCATCTCCCTCTGGCTATTTTGTGGAAAGTAATTTTCAAAAATTAATTTTTATTATCAAACACATGAAAAAATAAAGAGTACCGGAAGGTTTATTATGAAGAAAGCAGCAACCCCTTTAAATTGTTTTCACAGTTCCTTCTGGTACTTGCTTCTGTGTTTTGAAACCAGTTTATGCTGCTATTTTTTTTTTATCAGTACTTTACTGAGGGTGAATTTACATAAAGCAAAATTCACAAAACCTAAATTTAAGCTTATTGACTTTTTATGTATGTATGTATGTATGTATGTATGTATGTATGTATGTATATCCCCTTGTGATCACTCTCTGGATCAAGATATATAATATTTCTGTTACCTCAGAGAGCTCTCTCATGCACCTGAAGAACCACTCTTCTGACTTCAGTCACCATAAATTAGTTTTGTCTGTTCTGGAACTTCATATGGAGGGAATAATACAATGTATACTCTTTTGAGTCAGACTCCTTTCTCTCAATACACTATGTGTCTTTCATTCAGTAGTTCAATCACATGGAATATATTTACCACAATTTGCCTATCTATTTTCCTGTTGATGGACATTTGGACTGTTACCAGTGTAGGACCATTATAAGCAAAACTGGTACGAATATTCTCATCTAAGTCTTTTTTGGATGTATGCCCTCATTTCTCTTGGATGTATACCTAGAAGTGAAATCTCTAGATTCTGGGATAGGATTATGCTTAACTTTGAAAGAAAACATCAAACAGTTTTCCAAAGAGGTTGGGACATTTTATACTCCTACCACTAATATCTGAGAGTTCTGGTTGCTTGACATCCTTCCCAATATTTAGTATGGTCAGTCTTTGAAATTTTAGACAATCTCATGGGGGTGTAACTGGTATCATATTGTAGTTTTAATTTGCACTTTCCTGATGACTTATAATGTTGAAAATCTTTTCGCATGCTAATTGGTTATTTGTACACCTTCTTTTATGAAGTGCCTCTTCTTATTATCAGTTACTAGGATTTCTTAATATATTTTGGATATGAGTTCTTTGTTAGATGTATGTGCAGAGAATATTTAATTCTAGTATGTGGCTTGCTTTTTCACTTTCTTAATATTCTTTTGATGAACGGATGCTCTTAACTTTGATAAGGTTTATCAATTTTAAACTTAAATTTTTTTTAATGTTTATTTATTTTTGAAAGAGAGAGAGAGACAGAGACAGAGACAGAGACAGAGAGGGAACAAGTGGGGGAGGGGCAGAGAGAGGGAGACACAGAATCCAAAGCAGGCTCCATATGCTGTCAGCATAGAGCCCAACCTGGGGCTCCAACCCCCGGGCCATGAGATCATGACCTGAGCTGAAGTTGATGCTTACCTGTCTGAGCCACCCCAGCACCCCAGTTTTAAACTTTTTAAATAGATCATGATTTATGTGTCCTTCCAAGAGATCTTCACCTATCCCAAAGTTGTGAAGATATTCTAGTTTGTTTTCTTCTAAAATCTTTATAGTTTTAGCTTTCACATTTAGATCTATTACTTATCTTTTGTTGTTGTTGTTAAGTAAACTCTACACCCAACATGGGGCTCAAACTCATGACCTTGAGATCAAGAGTTGCATGCTCTACCAACTGAGCCAGCCAGGCGCCCCAATCTATTAATCTTGAATAAATTTTGATGTATGGTGTGAGGGAGTCCAGGTTCTTTTTTTTCCTCATGTGATTATTCAGTTGCTTCAGCACCTTTTATTGAAAATTATCTTCCTTTCCATATTGAATTGCATAGAGAACATCAAGTGATCACATTTGGGTGGGTCTAATTCTAGACTCTATGTTCTTTTTATTCCAATTAGCAGAGAATTTACATCTTGATAGTATTGAGTCTTCCTATCAAAGAACGTGGTATATGTCTCCCTTTACATAGGTCTTCTTTAATTTTTTTAGCAGTGTAATGGAAAATCTTTCATTTACATTTTTCTTCTTTTCCCCAGAAGCATGTGTCCAAGAGACCTCTGTCCTCCTGCTCCGTGCTGGCCTGTTGCACTGCTGCCTTCCCGGGACTTCCCACTCTTCCTAGGAATTCCCTTCATAGTTCTATGCTAGATTCCTGTTTGTTTTTATCTTGTGTGTCCTTCTTGGTTTCTCGGTTTACTTCTCGTTTGATGGAACCTATTGTCCAGTAGCTTCCGCATACTTTGTTGATAATTTAGGTGAATATACAATCTTTTTCCCTCATCATTTTGAAGCCATTGTTCCATTGTCCTCTAATTTCTCGTGTTACTGTTGGAAAGCCCAGTACCATTCTGATCCCCAGTCCTTTGTATGTTACTGGATTTTTCTCTCTGGTAACTTTTAGGATCTTCTCTTTACCTCTGGTGTGCTGAAGTGTCACAGCGGTGCAAGAGTCTTTTTCATTAATTACGCTGAGCACAATGGGCTCTTTCCTCTAGAAATGAGTGTCCTGGTATTTTTTTTTTTTCTATTATTCATTTGATAATATGCTCTCATCCATTTTCTTTATTTTCTCTGAAACTCCTACTAATTTGATGTTGGGTCTCATGGATTGAGTTTCTCCACTACCATCTTTTTCTAGTCTATTTTTCTTCAACATGTCTTTCTTGTTTTGGGGGTGGGGGAGTAGGGAAGAAGGCAGGAAACCTCCTTGACTTTACTTTCCACTCTTTCATCTTTGAAAAAATGCCAAAAAGTTTCTTTTTCTCCTCCTCCTCCTTCTGGAGTGTTCTCTTTTCTTAAAACAAAACAAAAACAAAAAACAAACAAAAAAAACCCAGCATCATGTAACTATTAAAATTTTTTTTTCCCCAATGTTTATTTATTTTTGAGAGAGAGAGAGACAGAGCGCAAGCAGGGAAGGGCCAGAGAGAGAGGAAGACACAGAATCTGAAGCAGGCTCCAGGCTCTGAGATGTCAGCACAGAGCCCGATGTGCAACTTGAACTCACAGACCTTGAGATCATGACCTGAGCCAAAGTCAGCCACCTAACTGACTGAGCCACCCAGGCGCCTCTAGCATCATGTAACTACTAAATGATTAGAATGTTTTTCTCGTACCTCTTTGAGGTATTAACTGTAGGATTTTTAAAAAGTTTTGTTTCTCCATTGTCTCTTTTATTAAGGTATATATAATTGACATGCAACATTATATTAATTTTAGATGTGCAGCATAATGATTTGATATTTGTATATACAGTGAAATGATCACTACAGTAAGTCTGGTTAACATTGTCACTATACACAACTACAATTTTTTTTTCTTGCCAGAACTTCATGTCTACTTTTAGCACCTTTCAACTATGCAATATGATATTATTAACCATAGTCACCATGCTATACATTCCATCTCCTGCATTGTCTCTATTTATTCCTAATGGGTAAATACCTTTTTCTTCATATACATACAGCCCTAAATACTGCATAATTCTATATTGGCCAAGCTTATCAGGAAATGGGCTTCACTGTAGGCTAATCGAGTGGCAAATTAACTTTTTGATAGGTGACTTCCTTATGTCAGTGTCTGTAGGTCTTTATTCCTTGGAGAGTTCCATTTCTTCAGTGGTAGATCCTCCAGTCTCCTGCCTGAAGAGTGGCAGGAGTGGGAACTGGCATTGTGGGAAGACCTCCAGAGGAAGGGGCTGCGGGGGGGGGGGGGGGGGGTCTCCCTGTTCCTCCAGAAGGACACAAGCCTTCTGAGTTCCCTTGTTTTCCTTTTGGCATCTCAACTCTTCCTTCTCCTCTCTGATGTTTTTAGTCCAGACCCCAGAGATAAGGGCCCCTCTAGTTTAGTTTTTCCCATTTTCACATGGGGCATAAATGAGGAAGCCATGTGGCATGGGGGGGAGGGGCCTGGAAGTTCAATTGCACTTTATGTAGACCATGTCTCCTGTTTTCAGCATTGCTCCTAAATTGCACTTTCTGTGGCACCTGGTGCCTCCACTTCTTGAGCCTTTCTGCTTCTTAGCAGATTTTCCATCTGCGGATGAGAACACCAAGGTTTTGTGCCCTCACTCTGAATTAATTACCATGCTTCCATTCTGTTTTCCATCTTCCAAAAATTTGCCGATGTCTCTTTTTATTGGGTTTAGTGTCTTTTTATTGCTTTCTATAATTTAACAGAGTTTTGGGAAGGAGTGGTTGACAAAAATTCCCTCTTTGATTTATTTTTAAAGCTAAAAGACAGACCGTGGCTCTAGAACTGCTTGAATCGGAAAGAAAATACGTCATCAACATCTCTCTGATCCTGAAGATCAAGGCAACGTTCCAAGGGTCAGATGGAAAGAGGAATTCCAAAGAGAGAAGGTACCCATGTATTCATTGCCTTTCCTTTTTCAGATTGCTTAAGATTTAAGGTAAGTTGTTTATTGTTTCCATTTGGGGAATTCTGGGACCTGTGAGGAGTTCCAGGAATAGTCTTTGAAAAGAGCATAGGCAGTGATAGCAGGTAACCCCTGGCAAGTCACAAATTTAGATAAGAAACTGAGTATAGTCTCTGGGGCCTTCAGTATCCCTGGCATGTCTGTAAAGAACCTAAAGGGAAAATAAATGCTACAGTGAGGGAGATGTTGCTCTCTGTTGACATCTGCATGTTCTCGTGGGACCACAGGTCTCACGGGGGGTGTAAGGGAATGGACGCAGGGAGGTCTGAAGCACTAAGTGGCCATCAGATAAATGGCATGGGGATGGTTAACACTGGGACTTGGATCTTTCTCATTTGTTCAGGTGGTCCCATAGTACCGAATGGTGCACAAGTGGTGTGTGTATGTGGTGTGTGTGTGTATGGTGTGTGTGTTGTGGGGCAGTGCTTCCACAGGGTCTGGAGCATGCTGGCCCCAAGATTACAACACTCTTTTGACGGGTATCTGTCCATAATCTTTCTATTTTCTCTGCCTCTTCTCCATTGAGAAAAGCAGGAAGGAGGAAACTCTGGTTTGGTGGAAAGGACTAATGTGATGAAGTTGGAATAATCCAGATTAGTTGAGGAAAAGGTCAATCCAAAAGCTTGGAAAGTCTAGATTATGGCCTATTATAGATAAACGTAGCATTACCGGTTTAAATACGCTATCAGGTAATAGACACTGATGGTTCATATTGTGAATCTATCTAGGGAAGCCCCTAATTGTCAAATTTTCCTGCTCTTTTCCATCCCCTCGTTTTACTTGGCTTTGCGGCTACCAACAAGGTACCTAGTCACCAGAGCACAAAGCTTCCCATAGCCAAATGGCCAAGATGAGGGGATACTCCCTGACAAACTCGAAAGTGACTTCACTATTTTCAAGAATTATTTTACTGCAAAACTGAGGTAAACAAAGCATAGAAAACAAGGGATAGAAAGGGTGATGTGACATGGTGAAAGCTCTGACCACTGGAGGCCCTGGACCAGGCTTCACCTTCTCTCGGTGGCCACCTAGATTCCTGCTGGTCGTTCCTTCCCCATCTGGCCCCTTAATTCCCCTGCTAGACTCCAATCTTACATATGAATCAAATGTAAAGGCAAGTCTAACTCTGGGTGTGGTTTTGCTTCCACATCTGAGATACTAAGCCAGCAACTTCTCTTCCTTGTCCCTGAAAATTTGGGGATGGGGTAAGGAGAGAGAATTGTTCATTTTGGATCACAGTAATTAGGCATTTCAGTTATAACTTCATGAAACCTTCACAAGAACCCTGTGAACCCTGTCTTACAGATGAAGAGACTCAGGTCCAGAGGGGTTTAAAGCCACATGGCCAATTAGTGCCCGAATTCAAACCCAGGCTTGTGTGCCCCTGTCCCTGTGATCTTTCCACATCATGCCACTTCTCTAAGGACCTTGTAGTTTCAAAGACGTCACCTGACTGACAAGCACCATATCAAGTTTCTCAGCCAGAAGCAGACTTTCTGTTTCTTCCCATCTCACAACTTACGCTTCCCTCCTAACAGCCCACAGGTTCTTACTTCAGATCTCAACTGATTTGTCAGGTAGGGATGCTAGAAATGTGCTTGGCTCACGGAAGCTCTCTTCTACTTGCCGTCACTTCCTGCTTGTCTAAGATGTTCTCCTATGACCCACTGCTGAGGAAGGACTAATCTCCCCCAAATCCTGAGATTAAAAAAAAATTAAAACTATTATACAAAATTCCATGAAAGTAAGATAAGTTATTCCTGATATCCATGACGATGCTATGCATGTTAGTTATTTACTAAGCTGACCCTCTTTTTTCTTTTCATAGATCAAGATGAGAAAAGCTTTAAGTTGATACTCTCAGTCTTACTAATATAAAGATTCTAGTTCTGAGCTTTGCAGTGTTGCCATTTTTCCACCCTAGGGTTAGATTTCCATTATCCTCCTTCAGTTACTACATTTCTTCTTTTTTCTAAGCTTTTCTGAAGCCTCTGTGTGTGCTTTAAATAGACCAGCTGAATGAAAACATAGCAGAATGGGATTATTCCTTTTCTCTACTGACATTTTCCCCCATGTAAAGATGAAAATAAGTTAATAACATTTCCTATCTTTCCCATCACACATTGCAAGGCTTCAGCACTTTCTGCTCCTGCTGAAAAGTAACTTGGGGGTGAAAATAAAACCCACCGTAACTATAACCTGACACTCAAAACTGAGGTTGCCACATCTTCTCAAACCTTTAAGATACAAATTTAGGATTTCCCTAGGGGGGAAAAAAAGCCTTCAAGAGACTCCTCAACCTGTTTCAAGCCAGCCCTGCGTCTGGGCTGAAAACTGCAGTGGCACAAGCTACCAGCGGAGGTCTGAGTGGAACATGTGGGCTGTTGTTCATTTGTTGGAGGATCACAGAAGTTGGAGTTCTTGGATTTTTCTGGTCTGATTCACTCTATAGATAGAATTATAAGCTCAGGATCAAATAGTCCTGTCTGTCTGAATACTTGTAGGGAGGGGCAAAGTCAGCTTGACTTGACTGCCAGTTAGTCTTATAAGCTAAACTCCAGTGCCACATCCACCAAGAACTCAGTATGCTACAGATCACCACCAGGTGGCGAATGTTTCATTATCCACGCGGGTCAGATTGGGTCACATCCTGCTGCTGAAACTCAGGAGTTATTTTGGCCTAAAATTGAACTGGCAAGAGCTAAGTTATTAATTTGAAACTATAACTGGGTTTTCTTTCATTGCTTTTAGTTTATTTCCCTTGTTTTTAAGTACTGTAGTGTGGGAGTTGAAATAACTTTGAAGGTTTTAAAAAACAATAAACAAATTCACGTTGCTGTAATTTCACTCCTGGTAAGGAACAGATAAGAAGTTGAGCATTTAATACTTTCATCTTCATGAAAAAGTTGCTTCTGAGAATCAGGTCTGGCTCTAGGCAAAACAGTGAAATAGGTTATGTGTGTGTGTGTCTATACTGCTTGCCTTCTTTCTCTCTCTGTTCTCCATCTCCTGGCTCACTTTCTCCACACTCATCTCCAATTTCAAATAATATCCTTATTAAATAGAACATTTTCCCCCCAATATTTGGTGAAGAACCCACCACAAGTCATTGCTCTTCCTGTAACTTATGTGTTTCCATAATACTTGATGGGGGCATTAGCCTTTCCTGACCCTCATCCCTCACCCTGAAATCTGTTACCCCAGTGGACAGTCCAGGAGGTACTTGGACTCCAACCAAGTTACCAGCTCTCCAACGCTGCAAGTACACTGATCACCATGTAGCAGAAGGCAGCTGTCTCAAAAGAAAGAGAAAGAAGGTGAGCTCAGGTGAGGCCAGGCAAGGCCAGGAGAGCAGTAAAGAAAGAAAAAAAGGAAAGGGGTAATCTAAGAGATATTACAAAACCTAAAAGGACAACCTATTTCCAAGTCAGATCTTACCATGGTGTGGGGGCCTAACAGCTTTCAGTGTCACATCAGGAATATCACCGGAAGCCATGGTAGCGTTGGGTGGGGAGAAATCTTTCACATCTAGACCTTTTGCTGGCACAGTGTTTCACTTGTTCAGTTCAATCAGTTGTGCTTTCCTCCAGCAATGTTATGGTTTCCTCCCAGTCAGACTGTCTCCTAGCCACTCCTCCAAATTCCCTCTGATCCAGACAGGGATCACTTAGATCTCCTAAGCCCACCATGCCAGCCATAAGAGCTCAGGAAGCGCAGACCAGCAGGCTTTGCGTATGCGGAGACCAGTGGCACAGGAGGTGGAGGGGGAAAAGGCAGGAATGAAGGAGGCCTTGTATCTTTTCACAGGGGGCTGGGTACCCTCTCCAGTCTGTGTGTCTTCTCTGAGCTATAGCTCCAGGGGAGTCTTTGCTCTCCTTGGAGATGGGTTGAAAGACCTCTTATCAAACTGATGGTCTTTCTACTGTTCTCAACAAAGGTCTGCTTGTTCAGGGTGGACAAAGCACACCAACTGTCCACTAACTTACTCTCGTTGGACCCTGGAGAAATATCCACGTAAGTTCAGCTCTCGGTGACAAGCAGGCCAGCACTTTCATCTTTGTTAAACATGTGGTCTTCAAAACACAAGGGAACCTACTTTCAGTTCCTGTAAGTCACCAAGTTAGGGCTCAGATCCCTGCTGTAGCCCAGCAAGACTCCATTTCCTTGCAGCTTGCATCCTTGTTCCCATAGGCCTCTGATTGTCCCACTCTTCTCCATCCACCCCCTTCTTCCTCCCATGATTCTTTCTCTCTCTCCTCTCCACTGTGTCCTTCTCTGACACTTCTCCTCCCTTCATTTCCTCTGAAAAAACAACAAAACAAAACAACCAAAAAACAAAAACAAACAGACAAAAAAAGAGGCACACTAAGGGATGGGGGAGAGGGCTGTGAGAGTAGGAAGGGGCTCTGTGAAACTCCTGGGAGTAACAGGCCAGGCCTGGTCTACAGCCTTCCCAGGCAAGTCTCTGTCCTTGCTCAGTTTTCCTCTTGGATAATGACGGGAAGGGAAATGAACACTTTCATATGCCTGTCCCCTGAGCGTTTAGTTGCCAGCTTTAAACAAGTTTTCCTTCTTCCCTAAATCAGTCTCTTACCCAGTAGCTAAGAATGACCAAGTGCCACCTCAGTGCTGTTGTCTACAACACTAATTAGAATAGACTATTTTGCACATCAAGTGGAAATAACTTTAAAATTTTGGAAAAGATTTCCCTGAGAATTTCCACTGTCACATAAATGAGAGAGTAACAGTTTGGCTTTAAAAAGGCCATTCAAGGGGTGCCGGGATGGCTTTGTTGGGAGAGCGTGTGACTCTTGATCTCAGGGTTGTGAGTTTGAGCCCCTTATTGGGTGTACAGATTACTAAAAAAAATAAGCTTAAAAAAAAAAGCCATTCAAGTGATATGCTCCTTATTAGTACAATATAGATTTGTGTAGGAACCATTGCTAATGGGTCTTTTCACATCCTGAGGATATTTTCTGTCAGGTCTACAATGGCAAACTTTAAAAAAAAAAAATCCTGAATGCAGAGCTCAGGATATGCAGAGCTCAGAATATTTTGAATGAATGGGAAAATGGGACCTCCTGCAGATGTTCTTCTGGCTCTTTTCTTCTCTACACCCGGTTTGTGTGATCCTATCTCTATTCTGTTTCAAGCCTCTTCCCTGGTTCTTTACGGTACCTTGTCCAGCAGCACCTCGATTTGCTCCATGCTCTGCAGGAAAGGGTCCTGAAGTGGCCACGCCAAGGAGTTCTTGGAGATTTATTCCTTAAATTAACAAATGATGAGGTAAGTTGTAAAAAAAAAAAAAAAATCCTGCATAAACTTGAATTACATGCACCTGTGTCTCTCTTGTCTGCTTCTCTGAATGGAGAACCTCAAACCAGTGATTTTTCAGAGATAGGAAACCCGCTGAGATCTAGTCTAACCTCCTCACTCTACAGATAACGAAATAAAGTTCAGAGACATTGAAAGACTTTGCTGAAATCACCCGGCTAGCTAGGCAGTCATGGATCTGTTACCCAAGTCTCCTAACCTCTAGCCCATCGCTTTCCACTGTACTATGTAGAACGGCCCATTGAGTATGCACGTAAGCGTGTGTGTATTTGTCTATCTATCAATCTATCAATCTATCTATCTATCTATCTATCTATCTATCTATACATATCCATCCATCCAAAATTAGTATAGGGGGGTTTGTATATGTGCTTGTATTTCTCACCTAATTTCATTCCTTAGCGGTATTTAAAAATGTGATAGGCAGTGGTTTGTCTTGAATGTTTTTTATTTTCACTTTTTGGAGAAGAGTGCTAAGTTTTGAAATCTCTGTAATGTTCTACAAAGAAAGTATGACCCAGGCCAGAGGTTGCAAACTCAAATGCCTACGGGGCCAGGTAGTGATATAAATCAGTGGAAATAAGCGGAGTGTAATACAGTATGGACTGTTGGGAGGTGAGCTTAAGTGGAGCACATATGCTTTTCTACAAGGAATATTATCCAATTATTATCCAGGAAGAAGGGACTAGAGTTTCCAGATCTGATATTTTAAGAGACGCTGGAAATCCAGAATTTTGTATGAAATTTCTTATTTAAAAATATTGTGAGGGGCGCCTAGGTGGCTCAGTCGGTTGAGCATCCGACTTCGTCTCGGGTCATGATCTCACAGCTCGTGAGTTCGAGCCCCGCATCGGGCTCTGTGCTGACAGCTCAGAGTCTGGAGCCTGCTTCGGATTCTGTGTCTCCCTCTCTCTCTGTCCCTAACCCACTCACATTCTCTGTCTCTCTCAAAAATAAATTAACATTAAAAAAATATATTGTGTAGGCTAATTAAAATTGGTCTGCAAGCCATAGTTAGCCTGCAATCAAATTCTGTATATTGGTGATTCTCAACTGTAGGTAATAAGACAAAGTTCACAAATTATTTACTTGTATAGTTTACAAACTATTTACTTGTATGGATATAATGCAATCCCTCTAATACCACTTTTACTTGTTTGTATTCAGTATGCTTTCTTGGGCTGAGAGTTGTTATATCTGTGGGAATATAACTTTGGAAGCTGAAAATTGTTTTCTTGAAGGCATACTGCATAGAAGAATAAACAAATGGTGGGAATATACAATTAGTGGCAAAAACTGAGAATCACTGGTCTAGACACCAGAAGGTGGGTTGGACAACGTTCCTCACTGGATGCAGATGGCTGAAATTAAAAGTCACTTAAAAACAAAATATGCATTTTAATCATTTAACAATTTAAAAATACTTTTTCGAGGTGCCTAGGTGGCTCAGTTGGTTAAGTGTCTGACTCTTGATTTCAGCTCAGGTCTCAGTCTTGCAGTTCTATGGGATCGAGTTCTGCGTTGGGCTCTGTGCTGACAGTGTGGAGTCTGCTTGGGATTCTCCCTCTCTCTCTGCCCTTTATCTCTCTCAAAATAAATAAATAAACACACACAAAAAAATTTTCAACTTACATGACCCCTCTCCGCTGCATTGGTTTTTCACTTTCTCTCATGAAAGCAGGATTATTGAATGTTGGTTCTCAAGTTCATAGGGATATTTACCTTAAAACCAAAAAGTTTAAAGAAATGAATTAAAAAACCCCCCAAAACATATTAACGAACACATTAAATGATCAAAATAATCTCTGCAAAGTACTCCTTTGTGAAACACACGACTGTAAAACTATTAGCTGCTATCATTCCTGTTTCCAGAGTCTTACCATGCATTTTTGTGTTTGTTTTTAAGAATAATTTCTTGGATTATTATGTTGCCTACCTGAGGGACCTACCTGAATGCATCTCTTTGGTTCATGTTGTTGTTCTGAAGGAGGTAAGGTGACTCTGTGTGTGTACTGCCCTTTGGTTACAGGTATATCTGTAGGAAGTTGCTCATCCACCCAGGGGAACACAACACATGCACTCAGCTTGTCTTCCAGGCTGAGGAATGGCTCCAACAGAGTCCCTGACACCCTACCTGGAGTTAAAGGAGCCCACTCGAGGATGAGTGCCAGTGCTTTGGTCCACGCCCTGCCTCGCTGACTCTCTGTTCTATTGCACTGGAAGTTTACACAAAGTAAACAGGTGTTCTAAGCAGAGATCCTCAGGCCACAGCTTGCATGCTCTATGAGGGTTTTTTTTTTTTTCCAGGTACAATTTGAATCTGAATATTAAACTGAAATCATCCTGTGTCAGTTTATAAGATCATAAAGCGGTTCTAATCATGTAGCTTTAAGTATTGCTACTGCAATGCTATAGTAGGTGCTCAAGAAGCACATATAAATATCTAACAATTCTAGTTATTTTAGGTCAATAGGAAGAAACTCTATCAGAAGCCTAAAGTTAAGAGTTAATCAAGTTTCACGAGAGGTGAGGGTCTCTTTCTTATTAACATTCTACTTCCACCCCCCCTCCCAACTACTCTCAACCCTATAAGTATAACGCCTACCACATGTTAGCACACATCAAATATTTGAGGAAAGGAAAGTAAGGGGAGGGGAGGGGAGGAGAGGGAAGGGAAAGGGAGGGAAAGAAAGGGACATGGGGAGAGTCCAACATGTTTGCTCTGCCAGCCCGGCTGACCAGTTTCTAGTTATACTCTGTCTTCACCCTCATGAGGCTCCAGTCCACCCTTAGGGCCTATTACTAAGCCACTGTAATGAGTACTTACAAGAGAACCTGAATGAATTTATTCAACTCGGTTATAATTTATTGAGTGCCCACTTGTGTCCAGCACTGTGCTAACAAGAGTAGTGGGGAGGGAGGGGGTTGTTTGGAAAGTTGGGTGGATTAGAAAGAATGATATGATATGCTCCCTGCTACAGAATTGTCTCCTTGAGCATGTCTCTGAACAAGTGGCCTATCCAATGAAGGACCATGACACTTTAGAGAAAGAAAATGCTCTGGGAATAAAAAACTCTGCCTACTCTGGTAGGACTGACTTTGGGGTTCTGCAGCCAGAGCCAGAGGGACACCGAAGAGTGACTCTACCTTTCTTTCATTCAGGGTGACGAAGAGATTAAATCTGACATCTACACACTGTTTTTTCACATAGTCCAGCGCATCCCTGAATATCTGATACATCTGCAGGTAGGCGTGGCTAGGAAGTCACCAAGATGATTTTCAAGCTAAACTACTATTTTTGGCTTCTAAATGAGAAACACTGTAAAGGGTCAAGGAAGAATCATTGGTATTTCTAAAGAGTAATTAAATGATTTAGATTGCTATGATTATCCCATTCCTACCTTGTAGTACGAACCACAATCTCAATGTCTAAAAACTTTTGGTTCATGATGTCTGCCTTTGAAGTTCTATCTTCATTTACCAGCAATCACCACCTCTGCTGATCCAGGATCTTTCTATAGAAGCTCCTGGTAGACTCTAAGTACCTATTGAGTCCCTTCCATCTTGTTCTACAGCCATCTAAATGTACCCCTAAACTCTTACCCCATCCCTGGCATCTAAGAAGTATCTATGTAACCTGTCCACTTAAGTGCTCTTTGACTACTTTCTTTTGGCTTGAGTCCAAGAGCCTTCCATATATTGCTTATGTCTTATGTCACAGACAAAGCATGAAGAAGTTGATGAGGTGACTTCTGCACATCATTTTTCCACAGGGCTTGCAGCACCTTGGAGGAAGTAGAGTTGAGAGAAAGGCTCACCAGCATCCCTACCAGTCCCTCTTATTTCTAACATCCACCTATTCTGGTTTAATTGCTGACTGATTTTCCTAAGTAATTCAGTTGAAAGCATCTTAGAAATGCTTAGGATTTATCTCAGGTAGAAGTAGCCCAGTATCACTATTAAGAAGACTTTCAATTATATGTGGCTTTAGATTTTAAGATCTTCTCACAATAAATTAAATTATCTTATTTAATGTTTTCAATAATCCCATGAAAGAGGTATTATTACCATTGCTTAGATAAGGAAATACAGAGCCAAAAAAGTTAAGTAACTTCCTCAAGTTAACACATGTTATAGGTGAAAAAATCTAGGACTCAAACCCAGGTCTTGCAAGCAGCATGATAAATGAGAGCCCCGATTCTACTGTCTGACAAGTTCAAATTCTGGCTCTGCTACTTGTTAGATGTGTGGCCTAATGAAGATTACCTCACTTCGGTGTGCCTTGATTTCCTTATTTGTTAAACAGAGATAATGATTGCACCTATTGAATCTATCTGTGGTAAACATTAAATGAGAAAACAAATATGTAAAGGGATTAGTACTTGGCAATAGGAAGACTCAATACACATTAGCTTTCCAGATCCAACTAACATGCATGTTTCACTACCACACAGTAGGCAATATAGTAGGGACCACCAGACCAGGTTTGATCATAAACATCCTCCCCCTGATGTCTGACATTCTCACCATTAGTCTGACTTATTTGGGTTATAAGGCATTGCTTATAGACAGTAATTGTTAGAATGGCTCCATTACCTCAAAAATCTAATGAATAGATCCTTCAAATTTTTCAGATGGAATTAGCCTATGTTTACATCCAGCCAAAACAGGAACAGTGATGACTGTTAGTCTCCCTTGGTGGGATGGACAAAGAGAACGTCAAGTTTAACCTTTCAGATTAATTAGATTAAGATTAACCTTTCAGCCAATTAGATTGGCCATATGTATTGTTGTTTTGATTAAATGGCTACCAAACGCTCACAACAGATGGAGGCAAAGGGTACAAGAGACAAAATGTTTCATTCTAATTATGCAATGCTGCTTCCTTTTTTCCTCCATCCAGAACGTCCTGAAGTTCACAGAGCAGGAACACCCTGACTATTACCTACTTCTGGTGTGTGTTCAGCGCCTTCGAGTATTTATCTCGCATTACACCCTGCTGTTTCAATGCAACGAGGATTTGCTTATTCAGAAACGGAAAAAGCTCAAGAAGTAAGGTTCTGATGGTGCTGCTTAGAGGGTTTATCAAAGGTTTCTAAGAACAAGAATACAGACAATGTGGGTACCTGCCACAAGTAACCGCACTGTATTGAAAGTGGCTGAAATGCAGTGACAGGAGGTAGAAGAGAACAGAGAAGAGGTGGGGAATGAGATGGCCAGGCTGGCTATAGGGAGGGAGGTACCTATTACCTGGGGGAAATTACCTCAGAAAAATAAACAGTTTTACTCTAATACTTATGCAGACCCCCTTATCTCATGTTACTAACCATTGAAATTGTTTCCCTAAGCTTGCCAGACTAAAAAAATGCAGTTTAAAGGCCAGAATGTAGGTTCTTTCATTAATTCAACAAATATTTACTGAGCACTTACTATGCATCAGGCATTGCTCTATGCACTGAGTATACTGCAACGAACAAAACAAGCAAAAATCTTTGCCACATGGAACTCACTTTCTAGGGCTGGACAGCAAGTTAATAAGTAAGTTAGATAGTGATAAGTGCTATGGATAAAAACAAAACAAATAAGGGAGGGGTGGTGGTTGAACAAATTAATGCTAAAAAGAAACAAAAAGGGCTGACTGGGGAGAATCTGGGCTTCAGAGGGAACAGAAGCAATCTGTAGCAGAACTTTCTAATGACCTGGATTTCCTTCAACCTCATTCCAATCAATGAGGAAAACAGAATAATTTCTGTGGGTGTTTGAGACCGGAAAAAGATGCTGGTCTGGGAGATATCTTCCTATACCACCCCTTTCCCCCAAACTTAATTCAGGCAATTAATCAGCATCCTTATTCTTGCCCAGCATCTAGCTTACACTGTTAGGTAAACAACCTTGTTTGTAGAGGGCCAGAGAGAGAGAGAGAGAGAGAGAGAGAGAGAACTTCACAGATGAGCTTCATCTAAGAAATGTCTCTTTATCTTTCTTGTCCTAATCTGTGTGTTCAGAGCCAATTTCCCAATGTACACCCTGAAAATGATTACTTCTATTCTCACAGGTCATCCATGGCGAAGCTGTACAAAGGCCTGGCTTCCCAGTGTGCAAACACTGGACAAGATGCTTCCCCCACTGCAGGCCCTGAGGCTGTCCGTGACAGCGGGATCCACTCAGAAGAGATGCTACAACCCTACCCTTCTGCTCCCAGCTCTGGCCCTGCTGTCACGTAAGCACCTGTTGCTGTGGAAATGCTAATGGCAAGGCCCTGGGTGCCAAGTGGTCTGTGTGGGGTAGCAGGACAGCCTGAACGAGGAGTATGATCTACAGGACTCTCCTCTCTCTTGCCCCATCAGGCCTATGTGGGCAGGCAAGCAGCTGACGCAAAACTTGGATCCCAGAGGAAGGCTAATGTCAAGGGGCAGGCCTAGAGGCTGACGGCTACTCCTAACAATTTACCACACATAACCACCCTCCATCTACAACATAAGTCTCTTTGGGTTTGGACAGTGATTGGGTGGAAGAGAGTGCCGCAAGAAGACAGGAAGGCATCTTATAGCTCCTCAGAAGGGTGGGAACCTACTTACGTTCTCCAAAAGGTACAGTAGAGGGAGAGAATCCCAGTCGGGGGGAGTGGAACTCCAGGCTCTGAAAAGAGAAATAGGCCTGAGGTGATGCACAGAGAGTGTAGTTTAGTCCTCCTGATTCCCCTTGAAGCTTCTTCATAAAAGGACTTCATAAGCTCTTTTCTCCACTTGTGACAGCTTCTCTTAAAGTTTTTCTCTGCCGTGGATGTATTTGACAGCTTTTTAAAGTCTCTGCATACAATCCTCTAGCACACTAAGCTGGATTCTTTTTTAAGTTTTATTTATTTTTGAGAGAGAGACAGAGAAAGTGAGTGGGGGAGGGGCAGAGAGAGGGAGAGGGAGAGAGAGAGAGAGAGAGAGAGAGAGAGAGAGAGAATCCCAAGCAGGCTCTGTGCTGTCAGCATGGAGCCCAACGCGGGGCTCGAACTCACACACCGTGAGATCATGACCTGAGCTGAAACCAAGAGTCGGACTCTTACCCGACTGAGCCACCCAGGTGCCCCCACTAAGCTGGATTCTTATTGAACAAACTTCTTGATGATTTTTACATTAAGGAATAGGCCATTTATGTATCTGGAACTCTTTACCTCTAAAGGATAAGGATAAAGTCAACTTGGCTACTTTTGAAACCAGGATTTCTGGAAAGATAAGGGGAACCAAAACTCAAAATTCCAGGGGCACTGGGGTGGCTCAGTCGGTTGAGCATTGGACTTTGACTCAGGTCATGATCTCAAGGTTCGTGACTTTAAGCCCTGTGTTGGGCTCGCTGAGAGAGAGAGAGAGAGAGAGAGAGAGAGAGAGAGAACACACAGGAGCATGTGGGGCAGGGGCATAGAGAGAGGGACAGAGAGAAACCCAAGCAGGCTCTGTGCTATGAGTGCAGAGCCCAACTCGGGGCTTAAACTCACGAACCATGAGATCATGACCTGAGCTGAAATCAAGAGTCGGATGCGTAACTGACCTAGCCACCCAGGTGCCCCCACTTCAGCTTTTATGAGAATGATCTTTGAAGTGAAACAAACAGAGCCCCAAAATGAAATCCCTAGAGATTATATCTAGCCCGAAAAGATGGCTGCCATTGCACTCTGTGTTGGGAAAATAGCCAGTAAAAAACTCAACAATTTCCAAGTTAACAGACAATTCAGGTTAGGTCAGCATTTCATTTATCATTTCTTTTCACCTTTGAAAGTGGGAGACCTCATTTTCACCTGATAAAGATACTCACCAGAGTATCACCAGAGAAAGATACTCAGCATTTACATTTGTATTTTTAATGCATTTTTGTGGTAGAATAAACGAGTAGAACAATCAGGCTGGGTCAGTGTGTAGTCCTCCACTCACATCTGCCTGGCTGTTACCTTCCAGAACTGGCAAATCACATCCAATCTGATGTGTATACTACCCTAATATCCTATGTAAATTATTCGTTATTCATGATTAAACAAAACATCCTTCCATGAAATTGGGCATATTCAGAGTGACAGCCTTTTCATTTCGGTCATGTTTTTGTGGGTGAAAGTTTGAGACAACTTTTAAAAGCATGCTCTATAGCCACAAGGAATTTTTTAGTTTTTTTTCTTATGAAAACTTCAAATATACACAAAAGTGTACAGGGAACCCCACATACCATCATCCAGATTCAACAGTTTTCAAGTTTGTACCACACTGATTTCATCGAGGAATATAATTGTTCTTAAGCGTGTAGGTCCAGGAGCCGAATAAAAGTTCTTTCCATTATTTTGTATCATATTGCTAGGGCAAAAAAGGGAGAGGAGAGAAAGGAGGCACCTTGGGGCTCTGGACACGTGGTGGGCGGGTAAGAGCTTCCATATGTGGAGTGATGACCATCCTGGCTCACCAGCCATCTCTGCGCAGAGCCTTCTTGCTCAGACGGATACTTCAGGCATCCGCTTTATAGACAGCATTTTCACCCTCCCACGTGGGGACCAGGGCTCGTGGGGACTCCCTGGCTGGAGACTAGCCTACGGAGCTTGGTCGGTGACACACGTAGACGCCTGGGAGGGCAGAGAGGAGAGGACCTGGCAGTTTTGCGCCTAGGCGCTATCTGGCTCCCGTGTTGCTCCCGGCTTCGCGCTGCTTGGGAAGCGGCCTGAACTAACCAACCGTAAGCACACCTCTTTTTGTACTGTTTCCTTTTTTACAGACATTTGATGCCCCCAGTGAAGAAAAGCCAACAACCGCAAAGCTTGATGGAGAGCATGCAGCCCGGGAAGCCCAGCGAGTGGGAGATGGAGGGCAGAAAGCACGAGAGGCCCGAGAGCCTCCTGGCGCCAGCGCAGTTCTGTGCAGCCGAGCAGGACGTGAAGGCGCTGGCCGGGCCCCTGCAGGCCATCCCCGAGATGGACTTCGAGCCCTCGCCCGCCGAGCCGCTGGGCAACGTGGAGCGCTCCCTGCGCGCCCCGGCCGAGCTCCTGCCCGACGCCCGCGGCTTCGTGCCCGCGGGCTACGAGGAGTTTGAGTACGGCGGCGAGATCTTCGCGCTGCCCGCGCCCTACGACGAGGAGCCGTTCCAGGCCCCGGCCCTCTTCGAGAACTGCTCGCCCGCCTCTTCCGAGTCCAGCCTGGACATCTGCTTCCTCCGGCCCGTCAGCTTCGCCATGGAGGCCGAGCGGCCCGAGCACCCGCTGCAGCCGCTGCCCAAGAGCGCCACGTCGCCTGCGGGCAGCAGCGGCGCCTACAAGCTGGAGGCGGCGGCGCAGGCGCACGGCAAGGCCAAGCCGCTGAGCCGCTCGCTCAAAGAGTTCCCGCGCGCGCCGCCCGCCGAGGGCGTGGCCCCGCGCCTCTACAGCACGCGCAGCAGCAGCGGCGGCCGCGCGCCGCTCAAGGCCGAGCGCGCCGCGCAGCCGCACGGCCAGGCCGCCGCCGCCGCAGCGGCGGCCGCCGCCCGCGGCGCGCCCAGGACCTTCTTCCCCCAACAGAGGTCCCAAAGCGAAAAGCAGACCTATTTGGAAGTAAGGAGGGTAAAGTAAAACCGAACCCAGACCCACAGCGCCGGCAGCCCCGGGCCTAGATCTCCAGGGAGCAGCCTGGGCTCCCCTAGCGTGGAGGGGAAAGCGGGCTGGCCAGAGGGGGAGCGGAGGCCGTCGAGGGAGAGCCCAGATCGGAGGTTTGCCCCCTCAGATGCCCCCGGAGGCGAGCGGTAGCGCCCGTTCTGCAGTGCCAGGGCACGAGGGCGTGTTCTGCATGTGTATGTATGACGGCAAAGAGCCAGCAGGAAAGACGGACTGTTAGACCTGCTTACACGGCCCCCCTCCCGCCCCCTCCAAGAGTTAGAGGTGTCCTCTGCCTCGCTGCTTAAGCTGTGGCACTTCACAGTTGCACTTCACTTTTAAAGACCTGCACGCAAGTCCCAGGCTCGTTTCTTCCTCTGCCCGCTAGGCGCACCTTCTTGTTGAGGCGTTTAAAACCCAACGCGGTGTGCCAGCCTGCTCCACTCCTCGACACGCACTAGCCTTGCTCGTAGCTAGGGAAGAGGCAGGTGGCTCCATCTCACAGTAGACTCCCTGCAAAGTCAGCGGCAAAGCGAAGTTCATTTCTGCTTGCTTACCTTGTGCCTGGGAAAGGGTGTTACACTGCTTTGCAGACTCCACTGGGATGGGGACAACAAAATAGTCAAGGAGACATTGACTCACAAGTACCTTCTTTAGCGTCCATATCATTGTTCAGTATTTTGATGCCTAACCTTGCTGTCTGCAAGCCTTGGGACATTTAAAGAGGTGTTTAAATACTTACCCATGAAAGGTCTAGTAGTTCCTGAGCAAACACTTAATTTCTCAGCATGTGATTAGAATAACGCAATTTCTGATTAAGCAGAGAGTAGCTGGATAGCTTTGACCTCTGCCACCATCCTTCCTGTTCAACATCACTTTAGAAATGGTGGTTAGGGTTTACAGGGCAGCTCTGTATTGGTACATCTTGAAAATGATATAGTCCAGAACTAACTTTACCTGCATTAAGTATCATTTGTATCAAGCGCTGGAGATCCTTTGCCTAGGCTGAGGCGGCGGGTGTTCCAGGAATAAGGGCCCTATACACCTATTCCTATTTCCAAGTGAGTGGGGACAGAGTGAGGATCACTGACTCCTTTCATTCATTCATTTTTCAGCAGACACGGAGCCCCTGCTTCCCACTGGGCTCTGTCCTAAGTGCTGAGGGTTCAGAAATGAATGGTGCCTAGTCTCTGACCTCCAGGACCACTGGCTTATCGCAGGGAGGAAACACAGAAACACAGAATTATAATAAACTGTGGGAACACAGGGGAGGGGTATTTAAACCTTCCTGGGGTGATGATGGTCAGAGAGGGCCTCCTGGATAAACTGAATGTCTGAATTCAGTTTTAAAAGCTGCCTAGATGACGAGTGAGATAGGGAAATATGAACAAATGTGACAGGCCCCAGGAACAGGAAGGGACTGGGTTGTGAAGAACCTTGGAACTTATAGCTGATCTGGACTCCAGGAATCCAAATCTGACTGGTTTCTGCAGAGGGACCTTCCTATGCTCAGCTAAAATTGCTGGGATTCCCCCAGGGTTCCCAGAGTTGTTTTTTTTTTGTTTTTTTTTTTTTTTGTTTTTTTTTGTGGGGGCTCTGATTTTCAACTCTGAGCATTACAAAATTCTATTAGGCAAAATTTCTTAGACAACTCAATCTTGGATATGTGTTGAACTTTAAAAGTTCATTAACAAGGGAAGGAGATAGGAAATAATAATGCCAATTCAAAGTGACTTGGGATGGGCAAAGATTTACATACAGAACCTTCTAAGTAGTATAGTCTAAGCTTCAAAGAATGCTTTTCACATGTTCATAGAAGTATCTTTTATCCCCCTATTTAATATGTGAAAAAATGGGAGTTCAACAATTGACAGGAAAAAAAAAACCCCATTAATCAGAGATAACAATATACCTGAGAAGCAAACAGTAAGTAAAATATTTGTGGCTGTTTATCAGGCATACCAGATAATACTAAACAATATATCAGGGACTATTAATCACACATACTAGACAGCAAGTTTCATTCCTTAACAGTGTCAGACATGAGTCAAGTCAGTTCAGAAAGTGACACTAGGAGATATCAAACAGAGATCAATTAAAACAGGCCTTTTCTCTTACGGTTATCCCTAAATTTGCCAAGCATGTGAGGTTTTCACACAAAGTTCACCTTATTATTTCCATTTTTGGACAAAATTTTTCTTTCTAAAAATCTAGAAGGTGTGGATCGTTAGGAATCCTAGAGAGAGGCAGAATGCAAAGTCCAGGTGGGCCGAGGCTGTGTGTGTCTGTGGGTCTATGTGTGTGCACGTGTGTATGGGTGGGGATGTACATGCATGTGTGTATAGGGCACATCTATGTTTGTGAATATATGTGTATGTGTGTGCATGTGAGTGTGAGTGTTTTTGAGGTGAAAGTGAGATGGGGTTTTAGTTGGCAAAAGATGAACCATTCAAAAGCCGTGTCTTTAACGGTGTCAGCTCTTTCCTGCTGAGATGTATAAAGCTCTTACTGTTCCATCTCCTTAAATATACTCTGTGTATCTTCCACCCCTGCCCTGCAGAACCCGCCAAACCCTGTGTCTCAGAGTCAGGAGAGAAAGCAACATGATTTAGTGCAAAGAGCACCTGACTAGGTGTCAGGAGATCTGGGTTCTAGTCCCGGCTCTGCTGACAAATAGCTCTGTGCTTTTGGACAATTCACTTGGCATCTCTGTGCCTCCAGTTTTCTCATCTGTAAAAATAAGCCAATATATACCTTACTTAGCTCACAGGGTTGTTGTAGGGTCAGGCCAAGAAAGATAAAGTATGTGAGAATGCTTTGGTAAAGTCTGGGATGCTATATAAATGCAAGATATAATCAAGATCATGATTGCACAGAGAGATTTTCCTTAGACTTAATATATGTAGTTCCTAAATAGTCCCTAAAAGCCCAGTTTTCAAAGTGTGATCCCTGGGCTAGTAGTTCATTACCTGGGAGCTTAATTGTAATTGCAGAATTTGAGCCCTGCCCCAGACCTACTGAATCAGATTCTGCATTTTAGCAAGCTTCCCCGGGGTGACATACAAACATTAAGTACAGGTGGGCAGGAGGATAATTCAAACCACTGATTTTTAAAATCTAAGTGTGCATAAGGATTACCTAGACCTAACTCCAGAGTTTCTGATTCAGAAAGTCTGGGTGGGGCTCAGGGATCTACATATTATGTTTTATTTTTTAAGTTTATTTATTTATTTTGAGACACAGAGAGAGAGACAGAGACAGAGACAGAGACAGACAGAGAGAGAGGTGGGAGGGAGCAGAGAGAGAGGGAGAGAGAGAGATTTCCAAGCAGGGTCCGCAGTCAGTGTGCAGCCCTCTGTGGTGCTCGATCTCATGAACCATGAGATCATGACCTGAGCAGAAATCAAGAGTCTGATGCTTGACTGCTCAACCAACTGAGCCCCCCAGGTCCCCCAGGGACCTACATTGTAAATAGAAGCTCCAGTTGATTCTCTTGCTCTAGGACCACACTTTGAAAAATGCCACAGTAAGCCATCAAGATATTGCTCTCCATAGTTTAGTTATGACTCTTAGTAGAGTCCAGAGAATCTCTAGATCTGCTACTACAACCCCACGTTAAGTTCTCAAAGTCAAACCCATGTTTCCTGAAAAAAAAGAAAAAAATCCCCACGCTTCACTTCACTGTCAGCAAGCAGTCACCCATCCAGTTCATGAAAGTTTCGGGTAGTGTTTGCTTTGACTTATTGGGTTCTCACGTTCAAAATTAAGCAGCTATTTTTGGTTACTTTTAAGTTTCAGTCACCCTCATAGTAAATATTTTGTTCATATGGAACATAAATATAAGGGCATTTTTTATTTAGCACATCTCACTTATTTATTTATTTATTTATTTATTTATTTATTTATTTATAAATATTTTTGAGAGAAAGAGACAGAGCACGAGCAGGGGAGGGGCAGCGGGTGAGGAAGACACAGAATCTGAAACAGGCTCCAGGCTCTGAGCTGTCAGCACAGAGCGCAACACAGGGCCTGAACTCATGAACCACGAGATCATGACCTGAGCCGAAGTCAGACACTTAACAGACTGAGCCACGGAGGCACCCCTAGCACATCTCACATTTAAAAAGAAACTAGAAAGTTCACAGGAGATAGAGCCTTCTTTTTTATTTATTTTTACTTCGCACGCCAAATACCACGGACTAAGAATTATAAAAACCGTATTAAAGGTGTATTTGCAGGTTGGAAATGTGTGGCACGCACACAGACACTTGCACGTACATGCCCAGATATACATAGTTGCCATTTACTTCTAAACAGATCTGACCTCTCAAAGCCTCCTTCCCTCATTTATGTCTAGGAGAGTCAGGAACATGAGTTTAAAACTAACATTACAATCAAGAAACTGCCTTATTTTGTGGAAAGAGAAACATATGCAGAGATGTGGGGGGACCACTACTTGTTTTCCAGCAGAACAGTATTGGTGCCAGAATAAGAAGTTATTCTCCATAGTCTAGATACTTGCTAACTTCCTTTATGTCCTCATCTTTATTGTTATAGGATAATCCTACTCTAAGACTGTTTGCCTTGATACATACAAATTATTTCTGCACTCAGCAGAAAATTGTCCTCTGTTTAGCTTCTGATTTATCATTTTTTTTAATGTTTATTTATTTACTTAGAGTGAGGGAGAGTAGGCACGCATGTGCAAGCAGGAAACGGGAAGGGGGAGAGGGAGAGAGAGAATCCCTAGCAGGCTCCATGCTTAGTGAAGAGCCTGATGGGGCTCAATCTCACGACTGTGAGATCATGACCTGAGCAGAAATCAAGAGTCAGACGCTTAACCAACTGAGGCACCCAGGCACCCCTCAACTTCTGATTTCTTAATTAGCCTAGGTTTGCTTTAGTTGGAATAGGGTGCTCACCATTAGTGTGTTGGGGTGGGAGAGGAGAGTGACAGAAGGTAAAAAAATTGTCCCAGTCAGGATGATATTAGCTTTGGAAAAGAGTAAATAAACACCCCTCTTTTGTGTTTTCAGGAGATGCATTTAGAAGATACCACCAGATTCTGTCCAAAGGAAGAAAGAGAGAGCGAACAGACCTCTTTCAGCGATCAAAACCCCAGGCAAGACCAGAAAGGGGGCTTTCGCAGCTCCTTCCGCAAGCTCTTTAAAAAGAAGTGAGTAGCCCTTAGACAAGACAGCATCATAACTCCTTTCCCTTTGGGCTAAATCTTGAGGTTTTAATAGTAATAAGTTTCAAGTAGCCTGGTTCAACTGCTTCAAGCTCAGTGCCTGCAGCCAGTAGCCATGATTCCTGCCAGGTCAGGATGTTTCTCATTGTAATCTCCTAGAGTTAAAAGCAAACTCAGCCCTGTCCTCTGCCTCTTCTATCTTTTAGCTCTACTTCCTTGTTCCCAAGTCATGTGTCTGAGGAGAGTAAGCAGAGGAGGTCCCCTGGGTAACGAGCTGGTGACAATCAAATCCCTTTTAGACTGGGAGGCGTGGGGTTGGGTGTAATGGGAGGTTCCATGCGAATCTCCCCACCTGTGGAAAGTTTTCCAAGGGATCTCAGCACTTCTGCCTGTAGGAGTGTATAGTTATCCTGGATGCTAGTACATGTTTATTGGGACTTCTGCTAGTGTTTTCCCTAGCAGAAATGATAGAATGAATTTGGTTTGGGCCCTAGTTAAAAAATCACTTTAATGGAGCTTCCATACTCCATAGGAGGCAAAAACAAGACATTTCCCTTCTGTGGTCCTTCTAAGGTTCTAAGTCCTTGTTGTATGAAATCACCCACCAGGCATTTTGGCCAGCACTTACCAGCACTGTCTTACAGACTGGGAGAAGGTGGCCAAACCCCAGCATGAAATGTAAGGAAGAGAGATCTGAGCATTTAGAGTTTGACCTTAGAGGGATTGTCCAGTCCAGCCATTGTCTGCCTGAGAGACTACTGTCTCTATCTCCACTGGGCCTGAGGCCACCACCCCCCCTCCTTTAGAGAGATTTCACCCTTACTTAGTTTCTCTCGGTAGAGGTGGTTCTTGCAGTCAGTTTTAAACGTTTAGTGGATGGGAAAGTATATTGCTGCCTTTGGAGAGTTGCTGATAAGTGAGGAAGTACAGGGAAATCACTTTATCCTTGAGGGTAGAATTTACTGGCTGATTTAGATAACGGTTTTGATGGAAGAGTTGAGGACAGGCCTGGAGTAAGAACTTTTTTTCATGGTTTGTCTAATTTTTCTCCTATGGGGAGGGTGGTACTGAGATTAGTGGATCTCTGACTGAGGATCCCTGCCTGTTATTACTGGAAGAATGAGAAAGAGGAAGAGAGCACCAGTATTGCAATTAGACACAGCTAATTTCTGCTGAGGTAGTCCGGTGCATGCCTGTTGCTAGATCCCTTTATGCAAGGGGTGAGGAGTTAAGACTTGTATCCCTCTCTTTAGGTTCATAGACAGATTTTTCTCGGCCCAGTGCCTGTTTCTATCATGTTTGGCCGGGGTGGAGAGACCTGGAAGGAGACAACTCTCCAGCCTGACCTTGGGATTTAGGCCCCTAAATCCTTCTAAGGACTCCTAAGATAGGCACTGCTTGAGCCTATCTCTTTTTTAAAACCACAGTATTCCCAAAACAAACAGCTACTTTTTGCCCACTGACATTTATAATGAGTGGGTACTGTCTGTTGGAAAGCAATGAGCCATGGATTCGCAAATTTCCTTTTTTCAGAGAGATGTTAGAAAATGCTCTGCCAGTACTTGAGGCAGAGGGAGTAGACTTGTCCTCTGTGTATCCAGGGGGCAGAACTAAGAGAAATGGGTAAGAGGTGCCTGAATCCGGAGCTGGCTCCCTCATGAGGGTGTGGGTTCTCCTGAGTAGAAGACGGTGGCCCTCCTCAGGGGTGCTAACGGAAGGGATTCCTACACTAAGTGGGAGATTGCCCAAGATAAGCACCTGAGTTCTTCCTAGTGCTGAGATTTGCTTTGTTGGCTTTGTTTTAGATCAATCTGAGTAATCACATCTTTTTAACACCTGGAACAAGAAATTAATATGGCGTTGGGACCTATAATTTTAAAGACTCACCATGTGGAAGACCTGATTTATCTTTCTGTAGCCCCCCACCTCCCTTGGCACAATGCTGAGGACTAGCTGTGGACTCTCCAAATTCATGTTGGTCGATTGCTTTCTGTCTTCTTGTACCTTTGGGGGATCCTTCTTCTTAGAGGGTTAAATGGATCCCCTTAGCCTTCTCATCCTTTCTCATAGATCAGTCTTTCCTGCATCAATCACAATACTGCCACCAATCGTGCTGCTGCCTTTGTATTTAAAATCTGAAGCGTTACCTGAATGGAAGTAAAGGGGGGTACCACACAGATGGCTCTTCCCTCCGGCAGGCTTTCCTGGCTTTGAACATCTGGGGTTGGACTGTGAGCACCGCCAGGTGATACTTGCTTATCGCCTGTGTGCACGGTGCCACAGCGTGCGCTCTGGGACTCTGCACAGGATAGAGACGCAGCTTGAGTACCTTCTCCTGAGTGTTCTCAAGGAAGAACCGTGGGGAAGTTTGCTCCATTATGCTAAGATGGAGAGGAAGGGCAGGAAGGTCCCAGTGTAGCACAGAAAGGTCAGTGACTCTTAATTCAGATGAGAACACACCATTCTTCTCAGTAGTTAAGCATTCTTTCTTACATGCACGTACTGTATAAGACGCTTGTATAGGAATCACAAACGACACAGTCCCAGCTGCTGTATAGGAGCTTGCACTCTGAAGTCAGGCATGTGGACAGGTACAGGGAGGAACCGGAACGAGACATTTAGCTTATTCTCCTCCCATGTGTTGGGAGGTCAGGCTGGCAGCAAGCCCTGTGACTTTAAGACGTGGTTAATCCTGGGTACCAAAACCATGCCAGAACCTGGCCTCAGAGGTCCAAAATGGACTAGTGCCAGAAAAGCCACCTGTGTCACACCTGGGGCTCGCTGCCTGCCTCTCCCACAGCCCTCTGGAGGCTCATTCCTGTCTACACTGACACACTTTTTGTATCCATAGGGGCTTGTTTGGCTGGTGGCCCCACACACCCAGAATGCTGCTTCGGGATGAAGCTAGGCATGGAGCCAGATGCAACAGAAAACCTGAGAAAGGGTTCTCTTCCCTCTGAGGCTGGGAGGGCCGAATGAATGCTCATACCCACAAGGATTCAAAAGGGAGAGTCAAGTTGACATCATTAAAAACAAAATCCTGAAAAACACCCAAGATATTTGGGGAAAAGAATGATGCTCTGATTATTTCTATCTCAGGCACATTTGTCCTGGGTAGATACCAGGTCACATGTCCCTGAAAGCTGCCCAGAATTGATCAGCATAAAGACTATACGTATCTAAAGCTTGAAAATGTTAAGTGACTTTAAAAATTTTTAATGCAGATCCTTAGAAGCCAGAAACAGACCTAATGTGAGAGGCTACTGCTGCACTGAATCCTTATTTCCCTGCCTTTGATCAGGGAGTAAGGCAAACTCCATTCTAGAAGGCTGTACATGGAGGCTGTCAAAGACTTATATCTAGACTATTCTGAAGTGTGAGGCAAATGCTACTTTATATATAAATCCTGCACTTACTTTAGTAAGTATTCTTGGTTAGGGGTGTGGCATGGAGGAAGAGGATTATATAAGGCAGTTTAGGGGTAGAATGTAGATGCTCTTTTTATCTGCAAATTTGGGAGAGTAGAAGAAAAAGAATATGGCTTCCAAATGACTAATTCTCCTTCCTTACCCATTCCCTTCCTCTTTAACACTTTATAACTTACATACCTCAGTGTCTCCTCCCTGCACCAATCACATCAAAATCCATTAATCATGCACACGCACACACACGTGCAAGCACACACACACGCACACACACACACCCATTTAATTCTACAGCATCCCCATTTAATTGAACGTCAGTGAATTCTCTTCTTTTGGTGACTTATCAGTTGTTTTAGTATATGCCCAACATAAAACATATGCCCATATGTTTTAGTATATGGGCAGTGGAAAAGATCATGTCATTGAAAGCAGGACTCCTAAAGATTTAATTGATAATTTTACCCTCACCTTCTTCTTTGCCTCCTCAAAGCCTATCTCAAGTCCTTCTCCTCTTCTTACCCACTGTGGGTTTCTCTCTCATTTCCCATCTCATTTCCCTACATAACTTTAAAATTGAAGGAGGTGATTAAAGGCATAACATTTTAGATTACTTAAACCTCATTACAAATTTTTCTTAATAGGTCATTTGAAATCAATCACTAAGTCAGTGTACTAGGTTCTGTCCAGCACAAAAGAAGTAAAAGAAATAGTTCTCGCCCATTAGAAGCTTACAGTTCAGATGTAAGGGTAACCTAGCTGAAGGTTCAGTACCTAGAGGATATTAAGCACTCAAAAGACATATACTAAATGAGTGCTCATTGTGTTACCCTGTTGATTACTAGGGCTGACTCATTTGGCTGACAGGATGGTGTTCCCCTGCTCCCTTACTTTTCCATGTGCTCCTGAAGCTTTCACAGTGAACAATCTTTCCAATCAGAAAACCAGCCCTTCTTAGGTCAGAGGGTTCCAAGGCACTGGATTCTACCCCTCCTCCCTTTCCAAGCTCCAGACAAACTTTCAAGGCTTATTTGTAGCAAATCTGTACTTGTATAATGTACCCAGCTTGTTATTTTCTTTGTGTGGACTGAGTAGAAGGGAACTTAGCAACAGGTTGTTCTCTTTCCATCAAACACTTGGATGGCTATGTGTCCCAATGTACTGGCAGCCATTGTACCTTGGTCCAGCAAGTGTTTGCCTGCCTGCCCCTCCAGTGTCTGCTCAGATCTGCCCTGCATTCAACCAGAATGGCCCCAGGAGCTCAAAAGCCATTCCTGTTTTATAGATAAAGGGAATACAAGCAAATACGCTGGCGATTTCTCCTAGATTCTGTAGGTATTTCCCAGTAATTTAGGTACACATTACATCAGAGCCTCATAGCCACACATTTGGAAGAGTCCAAGTGACCACATACCATGTAAGCATGTAAAGAGATCAGTTAAAATTACCTTTACAAGGGTAAAAATAAGCTTATAGTTCTGGCTACCGTAGAATGCTGGATTTTGAGAAGGATTAGCAAGTTAGCCATTAGTTAATTAATAGTTACTATCGAGAAATGCACACACCTGGAGACACAGAGAAGGCGGTTTGTGAGAAGAGCGGTTAAAAAAAGAAAATACTAAGCTGAGTTTGTGGACTTTGAAAACTAGACAGGGCGATTTTGGCATTTGTTTCAGAAATGGGAACGCAACTGGTGAAGATTTCTGTGGTCCTTGGGGCTGGTGGTGACATCAAAGCTTTCCCATTTCCAGGTAAACACTAAACAGTTGCATGTTGGAACCATCAAAGTGTGACATATTGGGTTTTGGAGAGATCAGATGTAGCTAAGAGGGGAAATGAGAGGTAAAGATTTTAAGTTCTGACTAATGGCTTTCTGATCAGAAACTGCCATGTGGGGGAACATTCAGAAGAAACACCAGCCAGATTCAAATCTTGCTTCCTACTTCCCACCCCCCATAACTATAAGCATTCCTAGCCTTCTGTATAAAAGAAGAGATGGGGAAGGAATAAAATGGTCAAAAATATATCTCCCTAACATTTTGGGTACAACTGTACTAATCAGGGATGATTTGAACTGGAAGTAGGTGGGAGTTCTGAGTTGAGAGAAGGTGTAGAGTTTGGGGGGGGGGGGGCACGTGAAGGCTGTTTCAAGGGGGCTTCTCAAAAGGAAAAGGACTTTCACCCCAGCCAGATATAATCTTACCTGATGAGTACCCAGATGCACTGGTGTGGTGAGAAAGAATAGTTTTTCCTCCATGCCCTGGGATGTAGTGGGATGGTGCTTCTTCCTGACTGGAAGTAGAAAACATGGTGGGCAGCTCTGGCTTCATCTGTGAGGCCAAGTATCAGGGTGAAGAGTAAAAAACTCCAGTCAGTCATCAGATTTCTAGACATCAGGATTTTAGTCTTTGTGTGGATCCAGCTGCTTTCCTTGAATAATGTAAAGGGATGTTTGAATTCTGCCCAATTAATTCAGTAACTGATAAGAGTCATAGTTAACTTATCTAACAACAACAGTGAGGACTTGTAGCATACCAATGATAGTGAAAGAGCTTACCTTTCTTTTGTGGATGGTGGAAGCATGCCTGATTCTGCCTCAGCATATGGAGAACTTGTTCAGTTGTATAGGAGCTTTGGACAAAGAATTTCATGTCTAACATCACTTCCATACATCCTGCATGAGGTCTTTTGATACTGGTTCTCAGTCAGTGGGCTAGTTTTACCCATTCTAGCTCTGAGTTTAAGCTAGCCAAAGGGCCCAGCCTAGCCTTTCAAAGGTTATTTCCAGAAAGCCTCCTCCCTCCAGGGACTTCTGACATGAACAAACTGGAGAAGGTGCAGAGCTGGGATGGATTACCCAACTGGCTTAACCAAGATAAAGGAAGAATGCACCCTCGACTGGGGACGCCATTGGACTGATTTGAGTTGTTGACTATTGATTGGGCTTGGTCTCCTTTGTGGTGGTTGAGATTATAGAATCTCCTCAATCTGACTACTGTACTAATTTCTGAATTCTACCAAATGTAGCATATGTGTGTGGTTGGCTTCAATAAATTTTTCATTTAAAAATGAAAACAAGCAACAGCAAGAGTTTGTAATGTAATGCCCAAATTCAATGATGGCCCTTGTTAGATAACCTCAGTTGAGACCAATGAATTCCATCCATTTTAATTTAAGGGCCTTGGTAATTTGTGGAGTAGTTACTCGGTTGAAACAAAAATAGGATTTACTAAATTTTCTGAGCCTTTATTTCCCTTTTACAGTGTTATCACATAATATCTTACACTAACATACACAGTTGTCACAATTGTCTCCATAAAGCATTAGAAAGAAATTCTCTTTATGTTCTTTGCAAATTTTAGCTACACATGTCCTGAGTCATGAAATTCAGGGGAAGTAAAAATTATTCCAGATCTAAGAGGCAACTGTTTTTACAAATGCAAAACAATTTGGATAGATAAAATATCTGAAAACAATTAAAACCAAATCAACCTGTACTTTATCTGTGTGCTGAGATTTTAGGTCCAGTGGATCAGAATACAGGGAAAAAACTAATGAGAATCCCTCAATGGATCCTTCACCCACCAAACAAGATTTCTTCAGAAACCGACTTGCTCTTGCAAATGACCTTGACCAAGGAACAGCTGTGTAAAACATACTTAAAGTTGTATTGTCAAGTGGTAAGATGAGGGTAAAAAGCTTGTATATATCTGTGTAGGAATATATATATACATATATATATATATATATATATATATAGATGTATAAGTCCCTGAGGAAAACTAATATAAATACTTACATATGAAGCTAAATCAACATACAAGACATTGAAGAGATGAAGATTAGTCTGTGGTTGAGAGCTGGCTTTTTGAACTTCAGCACTTGGGAACAGGGAAACGAAGACTTTTCACAGCATTATAGAAACACAATAAATTTGGAGGAAAATAAATGTTTGTAAGAACAAAAACTTCCAACTTGAAGTCATTCCCCCCCAGTATAAAATTGAGCGTGTAACATGGATGTGAATTTTATGCTTCCTAGGCATTTACCTTATTAATTCATCCCAATGTTCTTAGGCTAATATACACGATGTTAGGGGCCAGTTCTGTCTTGCTATATGTCTTCCCCAAAGCAATACCCAACATCCCTTAAGGCAAAGGATCAGTAAAGAGTTGTATTTTACGTGTTGCCAATCTGAGTTGTGGAGAATTTGTGCTTACACCATGACATAGAAGGTTCAAGGGTTATAGACACACTGGTCTCCAAACGGGAAGAGAACCAGAAGAGTAGTATTTCTCTCTCTGTGGCTATGAGAATCAGTACAGGGAACAGTGATTTCTCTTGAGACTGGGAGGCCAAAGAAACGTTTTCACTTGCGTGAGTTGTGCTGCAGATGAGAATAGTCTAGAGTCTATGTGTTATTGAGTTCTCAGGATTCAGAGACACATTAGTGATCCTGAGTGTCACATACACTCATGGGTTGGGGGAAAAAAAAAAACTTATTTAGCTACGTCTTCTTTTAAAAGACTTTCTTCAGTCTGGAAAGAAGGTGGCAACAACATCAGTGCTTTAATAGCACATGCACAGCAGTTGCTACAAAACACCGGAACAGGATGAAAATTTAGGGCTGGTAAGACCTTGTTCTGTTTTCCAGAAGTAAGCTGTTTAAAAAAAAAAAAAACACAAAAAACAGAGTTCTTAACAGCTCAGACAGAGGAATCATTGCAGTGAGGCTTTCATGGCTACAGGATAATAAAATGTGCTCTGCTTCCCCACGTCCAGGATGGTCCACAGCCTTGACATGCCCCTAACACAAGAATAATAGAAAAAAATTAGTTTTAAACAATTTGTCTCTCTTCCCAGGCAGTTATCTATAATGAATTAGAGGCATTTGGCTACCACTCATTCAAAATCTTGGTACTCAAACCGACTTCTTTAGAGGCTCTTCCTCTAGGAATGTACTGCTTGATAAAATCGTAAAGTTTTACTTGTTACACGTTTTCTACAAGTCTGATGATTAATTAGGAACTCATCCATTAGCCTTTGAACAGTAGGGGGTCTGGAATGTCTACAGGATTGCTGTCAAGTTTTGGGAGTTTCCAGTATTTAAGGTTAAGCCAAGCTTTTCATTTTCCTGAAATTAATGGACTCCTTTGAAGTTAGATTTATCTCTGTTTAGTAGGCCAAAGAAGGTTCGGGGGCAGGGTCTGAGAGCACAATGCAGAACTGACTGGATATGGAAAGTGAGCTGCAAGTCACAGCCTTTTAAGTAAAATGTAAAAACAATAAAATTTCTTTCCCCTTCATAATGGTTATCATAAAAATGATGGATTACTTGGGAAGGTTTCAAAAACTTCACACACCTCCCAGATTTTCATTTTGATAACATTCTTTGAAAGAATCTTGATGTTACATCGGTAGCACAACTCAGTTTCATTGTATTTTATGAAACTAGCATGTAAAACTAGTAATAATTAGTGCTGCTACTCCCTGGGTCTCCTTCACCTGGTATCTGGATTTTTCCAGTAGCTTTCTAGCTCCGCATCAGTCCTGTACTTCTCTTAACACATTAATATTCCCAAATGCTGCATTGTGTGAAACTCTCTGAACGTTCTTTTTTGTCTACAAATTCTGAACTCCTCGACTTGACCTTCAAGGCTGTCTGTCCAGCATGGTGTCAAGTCTTCTCTTTGGCTGCTGTCTCCTACTTTGCCAGCCTACTGGACTCCCGGCCCTCAGTTACACTGGGCTTCTCTTGCCTGCTGGTGAGCCATGGCCCCTTGCGTCATGCCTTTTCTGTAGCCTCCTTCCCCCTGCCAGTCTTCAAGGCCCTGGGTAAGTCCCTCATCTTTCTATGATCTCTGGTGCCGTAACTTGTCTATCTTCTTATATATTTGTCTTGTCTTCCCAACAAGAATGTTGAGTCCCCTTGAGGGCAGGAACTATGACATATCTTTTAAAATTCCTTTCCACCTCTAGAACAGTACGTAGTTGCAGAGAATAATTTCTGCTCATGATTTGACAGAGCTTCAGGATTGTCTCTTTACCTTCTTGCCTTTCTTTTTTTTTTTTTCTTTTTAGGAAAAATACCAATCACAAAAGAAATAAAACACTGTTGTCTTCTAGAGCAGTAAAAGCACTACTGTCCTTTTCACAGTATTAACATTTGCAAACATCTTTCCACAAAAAAAGAAAGAAAGAAAAGAAAAGAAAAAGCAAGAAAGAAAGGAAAGAAAAAGAAAGAAAAGAAGGAGAGAAAGAAAGGAAAGAAAGAAGGAAAGAAAAGAAAGAAAAAAGAAAGGAAAGGAAAGGAAAGAAAAAAAGAGGAAAAGAAAAGAAAAAGAAAGAAAGTGCTACTCTTTTCTGTGTTGTCCTGGGTCACTTCATAGTATTGTAAATTGACAGCAGAGATAGGATCTTTGATGATGTTTCTTAATGACATTTAATGTAATGTTGCATTAAAGATGAAATCAGGGTGGGAAAGAGGTTTGCAATTCCTCCATCTGTGAGCTCCAGTCCCATGGAGAAGTACAGTTTACGTAGGGGACCACGGCTGTCTTCTGGAAGTGTTTGGGTCCCTAAACAGAAGGAAGCGCCCCACCAAAAGATGAGTTGGGTATTTCTGCACAAGCTGGGAGGGCCAGCAGGTCCCTTCTGTAGCTGGGTGTGGTCTGTATACAAGCCTAAACAAGGATTTGCCCCACTTTACTGACTCTAAAACTGGAAGCTTGGAGAACCAGGAATGTGTGGACCAGCGCTCCAGGGTCCTCTGTTTCGCCCTATGACAAATAGTTGAAACCCATCTGGGGCTTGCCATTAGACTGTTTCTTCCTTGCTCAGGGAGAACCCTTTGAATAGTACTTTCTATAGCACCTCATGACTCGTTCACTTACCTTCTTCAAGTCTTTACTAACACTTTACTTTCTCCATGAGACAACTTGTAAAAATTCAGATTCCTGGCGACTAGTTCAGTCCCACTTTATTGGAATAAATTTGAGAGTGGGGCCCAGGTATCTGCATTTAAAATTTTTTTTTTTTAACGTTTATTTATTTTTGAGACAGAGAGAGATAGAGCATGAATGGGAGAGAGTCAGAGAGAGAGGGAGACACAGAATCCGAAACAGGCTCCAGGCTCTGAGCTGTCAGCACAGAGCCCGACGCGGGGCTCGAACCCACGAACTGTGAGATCGTGACCTGAGCCGAAGTCGGACGCCTAGCCGACTGAGCCACCCAGGCGCCCCCCCAGGTATCTGCATTTTAAATGCACCCAGGTGATTCTTTGGCCCGCTGAAATTGTATAGCCATTACCTCTTAGACCAATAAGTTGGATGATCTAGTATGTAATCAGCACTCAGATTCTATCCATAGATGGAAGTTTAGGACAGAATAGAGAATTGATTATATTTACCTTGAGATACAGAAAGCTGGTAGAGTGACTCTTTCTGAGGTTTTCTTAAATTCATCTGTGATCTTTACTATAACATACAGTAAAATTTTGGTTAAAATATACATATATACAGGATTAGTGTTCTTTGTAATAAATTGGTAAAGTTGATTGTATATTCTAGATAATTGCATGCACTTAGAAAAATGGTAAAATGAATGTCTTCTGTTAAGTTGTGTAATAAAATTAGATACAGTTTTCAGACTAAACTTTCTCTTGAAACATCACCATTAATAATTTTCTTCCTGAGCCTAAAACAGTAATTGGGGACACTTTGGATTCTCATATCCTGAAAAGTTGATTTAACTTAAAGATGTAAGTGTAGTGTTCTCAGCATCCGGGCATCTTGGCATTTATGGAATATAGGCCAGTGAGTCTCACATGGTGGAGAGGGGGTGAGGGAACAGGAAGAGGAGATACACTTCTTCAAAAAGGGAAATGAGTTTAAAAAAAATAGGTTGAGGAAATTGATGGAAACCTATATATTTTAAGGGAAAAAATAGAAATTGGTGTGTGACACTAGACCTAAGTTTTAAACATATGTATAAAAATATGGGATATGATTTGGGCAGTGCTGAAGATGTTGTTTTTGGAGGCTGTCAGACATGCAAAATAGTCAAGAGCTTTCTACCCAAATAACTTGTTTTCCAAAACTTGTTGTTTTCAAAGAGCTTATACATGATCTCGGTAAGTCATCTAAACATGTTTCTTATCTATAAAATACATTCCCCCTCCCGCCTTCTTCCCTCATTCCCTTCAGAGGTAGGAGCATTAAAATTCTCTTAATTCTTAGCAGGAAAATGGAGTGTGTTGTGTTCCCTCCTCGTGTATGTAAAGCTGTTCATCTGAAGACAGTGGGATCGACTTTGTAAAGGACTGTTGCTCGATACTGTGTGTGTTTCTGTCTAAGTGGGTTGTTTCCATTTAGCACTAGGTCACCCTCTCCTTATCACATTTTCCAACTGGGGCAAACCCTTTAGCATACAATCATGCTCTTATTTCTCCCATTTTTAAAGCAAAAAGTATCTTGACTGTTCCAGTTATGCTGCACGTCTCTGCTTACCTTTGAAAGAGGAAACTGCTCCAGTTCTTGCCTCTTATCATTAAACTCACTGGGCTCACGGGGCGCCTGGGTGGCTCATTTGGTTGAGCGTCTGACTTCGGCTAGGGTTGCGATCTCACAGTTCATGAGTTTGAGCCCCGCGTTGGACTCTGTGCTGACAGCTCAGAGCCTGGAGCCTGCTTCGGATTCTGTCCTTCCCCCTGCTCACACTGTCTCTGTCTCAAAAAAGGAATAAATGTTAAAAAAAAATTTAAACTCACTGGGCTCACACCTCCCCCCTACACCGGTCATGTCCAGATCATCACTGACTTTCGCCTTGCTAAATGAGTACTCCACTCTCCCTATCAGATAGTGTTTGACATGCTTATCACCTCTTCCTTCTGAAATAATTTACTAGGCTTCAAGGGCACAACACCCTTTTGGCTGCCATCATTCTTCATTGGCAGTTCCTTCTTTGTCTATTTGCTGGTTCTCCTTTCTTCTCTCTCTCTTGTTAGAGGGTCCCAGGGCTCTCCTTAGATATCTTCTTTTTCCAGTCTGTACTTCTTTGGTGATCTTATCCAGTGGGCTAGCTTTAAAATATGATCTCTATGGAAGTGATTCCCCATTTTATATCCTTGTTCCAGACTCTTTCCCAGATTTCGGACTCACATCTCCCACTGCCTCCTGGCACCCCTCAAATGTCTGACATATTTATTGAACTTCACGTGTCCTAGCCTCTGCTTCAACTCTACTTTTCCCACTTCAGTTAATGGTAACTTTGTCCTTCTAGTTGGTCAGGCTAAAAACCTTGAAGTCATCCTTGACAATTCTATTTCTTAAACTCCATGTTCAGGCTCTCAGCAAATTGGCTGTCTTCCAAATCCATCCAGACTCTGAACAACTTCCCACCACCTCCACTGCTATCACCTTGCCCAAGCTGCCTTCTACTGGGCTAGCCTCCCTACTCCCAGTCTTAACCCCTAATTATTCTCAACATGGCAGCCAGAGTGATCCCCTGCTCAAATGCTCTATGGGCTCTATTTATTTCTAAAGGAAGCCAAAGTCATTACAAGTGACCTGGATCCCATTAAACCTCTGATGGCATCTCCTATTCTGTAACCTCGCTACATGTACCAGGTATGCTCCTGCCTCTAGGCTCTTGAACTGGCCTTTCCCCATGACCTGGCATACTCCTTTCTCAGACACTTGCACATCTCCTTCCTTCACCTCCTTCTTTACTTATATGCCACCTTCTCCATGAGCTGACTCTGACCATCCCATTTATATATCACCAACCTGTCCCCTACATTCCCAGGAACCTTATTTTTTGTTGTTCATAGCAGCTACAACATTCTAATGTATAATATGCTCTTTCTTATTATTGTCTACATCTCCTCACTAGATAACCAATCTCATGATGATAGAGATTTTTGTTTGTTTTGTTCATTGCTGTATTCCTAACATCAGAAGTGGACCTGGAACAGTAAATATTTTTGAATAGTCAGATAGGCCCTATCAAATGTTTATAATACAGTCACTCAAAACCAATTGAAGTGATAGTAAACATCAAAGGAATCTGGATACTAAAGAATCAAGTTAGGGGGACTTCAGGATGAAGTCTCAGCTTCTTAAAAGATACCTAAAAGCAGGCCGACTTTGAAAGCATATCCCTTATATCTTTAGTTACCTTTATTAAGCACCTATTCTGTGAAAGGCATTGGGTTTTACACATATCACCTTTAAACCTCACATAGTCCCCAGTAGATCTATTAACCTCATGTGTTGATGAGGAACAGAGACTAGGATTATTTAAGTAACTTCTCCAAAGTTACACATCTAGTAAGTAATGGAACCAGAATATGAACACAGACATGTGTGATTCCAAAGCAACTGCTTATTGTACTTTACCACAGTGATTCTTCCTTTTCTTGAGGAGTCATGAAGGTAGAGAAACTAGCTTCTAAAAAAGGACGGCATTTTTTTTTTTTTTTTGCCTCTAATGAGAATCAACAGTCTTAAAATGTTAGAATGTGCATACGATTTTTTTAAATGTTTATTTTTGAGAGACAGGAAGAGAACGTGCACAAGCAGGGGAGGGGCAGGGAGAGGGAGACAGAGGATCTGAAGAGGGTTCTGCTCTGATAGCAGAGAGCCCAGAGTGGGGCTTGAACTCATAAACTGTGAGATCATGACTTGAGCCAAAGGTGGATGCTCAACCGACTGAGCCACCCAGGAGCCCTGGATAAGATTTTTTGGAATTCTACTCTGTCAAAGTTCTCCTTGCCTCTGGAAGCTATGTACATCTTTAGCCCAGTTGTGGGCTATACCCTAGAGACTTAACTGTCCTGAATCTGTGATGAGCTAACATGATTAAAATGAGTAAAAAGCAAACCACCTGGTTAAAATTCAAGTGACATTTCAAGAGCAAACTCAGAACCAGGTTGACTAATATCAGTGTTAATGTTATTTTCTGACTAATATCAACATTAATGTTATTTTCCTTTAGCTCTTAAATTGATTACCTAGAATATACTCAATAATACCTGCTTGGATTTCAGTGGCCTATAAATGGAATTTGTACAAATTAATGATTGTGTGTCTTTAAATTTGGAGGGGAACCGCAAATACATTTTAGCTGTTCCTAAAAACAGTCCTCCAAATGCCAGGAGTCAAAGTTGAGCCAACTGTCTCAGTCACTAACTGCCACGTGATATTGGCTTAGTCATCTCACTGCTCCAGGCCTCACCTGCCTTAAGTTTTGAGTAAGGGTATGAGATCTCTAAGTTTTCATCATCTTCTTTTTAAGTTTGTTTTTCAGAGAGAGAGAGAGAGAGAGAGAGAGAGAGGCGGGTGGGGGAGAGAGAGAGAATGCCAAGCAAGCTCTGCACTCAGTGCAGAGCCCAATGTGGCGCTCCAACTGATGAACCCTGAGATCGTGACCTGAGCTGAAGTTGGACACTTAACCCACTAAGCCACCCAGGTGCCCCCAATTGTTTTAAGGTTTATTTTTGAGACAGAGAAAGGGAGAGAGAGAATCCCAAGCAGGTTCCACACTCCACGCAGAGCCCGATGTGGGGGTCAGTCCCATGGCTGTGAGATCATGACCTGAGCCAAAATCAAGTCAGACGTTTAAGTGAGCCACCCAGGCACCCCAGTTTTTCATCAATTTTGCATTCTGCAGTTCACCATGAATGACCTCACACTTACAAAAATTCTTGACAGTGTGTAATTCTTTACAGTGTATAACCATAAACTGTATCTTTTTATGCCAAGCCTAGAAAGAGTTGCTGAATGTCAGGTTGCCACTTTCCAACAGGCTCAGTGAAACTTGCCTGTCAAGGAATTGTGAGATCTTAAAACTTTGATGGAATACAAATGCCTCCCTCAGCCCTTTGAAAGGTGATGCTGAAGGTCACTAATTTTCATCCCAAGGGCCTCCTGCTCACTACAGTCAGAGAGCCTGATACAGAAGGAAATACTGAACTTTTTATAGAGAACATGATACAGGAAAAAGTGTCTCCAAAGCAAGACCATGAGATAGAACAAACTATTTGCATGTGGAAAGCACAAGCTAAAATGAGAATCACGACTGATCTTGAAAAGAGTGCTTTCTAAAATAAATACAAAAATAATACACTTGTGGACTAGGTAAGGCATTTTTCTTTATTATTTTTCAATTTATCTTAGTAATGCCAGAAAAATAACAGCCATTATTTTCACTTTAAATGCAAACCAAATACTGCTGCACGCAGAATACAAAGATTACCTACGAACATGGTCAGGTACAAAGGCCGTATTAGATGTATAGACTGCACTTTATTTTTACATCAAAGTAAGACTGACAGAGCAATTTTTCGACAATTATTTTAGCAAATACCGTGCTACTAAACAAAGGCAAATACACACACACGCGCGCGCACACGCACACACACACACACACACACACACACATATATACATGAACACGTTTCAACTGAAGTTATACATGTCACTTTGACAAAGGCTTCTTCTCTGGTGTGTCTCACCAGATATTTGCACCCCAAGGTCCCCTGCCCTGATCCCGCCCCCAAATGCTGACTTGATCTGAAGAAACAAATTAGAGATGTTCTTAATTAAAGGCACATTTGGCAGCTACTGAAAGTGGCATGCATCTGGCACAGGTGCGCTCTCCCTAAAGCCACACCACATGTGACTTCCATGCTATGCATCTTGTTTGAGTGGTAGTCCAATGTGATCCACCTTTAGCTAACTTGCTTTGTAATTCTGCAGCAATTGGCTACTTAATGCACTATTTTCATTAAAGGCAAAAGGGAAATTTGCTCACAGTCGACAGAAAATGCACTTTACGGTGTCAAAAATGGAAAATAAGGCATGAAATTTACAAAACAAGTATTAGGTGCTTTTGTTTAATCATATAGACTTCATGCTTCTTAACCAGAGCTCAAAATATTTCATTGGCTCATGTGTAAGGGATTTTGATTTTAAGTTAGTAATGAGATGCTTCAAAGGAGAAATATTGAATAAACAAATTAAGTCATCACTTTCCCTTACAAATAATTCTGCATAATTCTTTCAGCCAAACCAATTTTAACCCTGTGGTTTGTATTTTACTGATAAAGATTAATGTGCAACAGGACCTACACTTGTGCAACAGTCATACAATATAGGTTAAAAGAACAAGTGAACCTACCCACAGCAGAATACCAAGAAACAAATGGTTAGTTTCTTTCTAAATCTGGAGGAAATAAAAGGTTTTCTTTGATATGTACAACACTAACAAATTGGGAACCTCTCCCTCCATTTCCATTATTTGTTTTGCTGAGCCACTTAAAACTGAATTTAAGCCGTCTTTAAAGACAGAGGATGAAATACATGACTAGAGTAAGCCAAACTTGAGAATTAAGATCATGATCACAGATACCAAGTTTCGGTTTATGTAACTTTCAACTTATGAGAAAACTCATTAAGGAAGAATTTAGAACCATAACATAGCCTCCAACTGAAATGGTACTTGTTCACTAGACTGTTGTGTTGATTGTAGTATCACGAAGTGTGGCAGGCGCTTTCCTAAATTCAGACCCATTAAAACATTTCTTGAGCTGTTAGAGCGTAGTAATCGACTAAATATCTCCTTTGATACCCAACAACCTCTAGTTAAGAAAACTTTTAATGCTTGTTTATTTCCTGATAATTTGTATTCTTGAAATGCATTAGAAAGGCTGGGAACAGTAAATAATCTTTCAGTAAACTTAGAAACATATACCTATCTGTTCCTGTTTTAAAAAGTGCTCAGACGTGAAAAGCCTCCCTTTGTATTGTTCTTGGTTGATAGCCCACTTAAGTTAAATTCAACCTTGAAATATTTTTATTTTGTGATCCAAAGATGACACATCTAAGAACATTTCCATTTCTAAAAGAAATTTTTCATGTTTTGGGATGTGGTTTAGGAATAGTCATGCTGCATTGACTGTCTTGTAATGTCCTGGATTCAAAAACAGAATTTTGTGGTGATGCATTTGTCTTCTCAGCCACTTCTTGTCCCTGAATAAGTATATTTTAGTTACTACAGAGAATAAATTTGTCAGCTAATTCATGTTTCATGTATGAAGAAGGCAAGGATACAGTCTTCTCCACCTCCATTTAAGGGCACCCAATTGGAATTTTTCTAAGCAGTCACCACTGCAGAAAATATTTTTACCCAAATGTCAGCTTCAGAATACAAATATCCTCTATCCACAGTGCTGATGCACAGTGAAGTGGTCTCCTAGAACCACTGGGGTAGAAGATTGGTTCCCTTTGGGAGAAGTATGATTAGAACTCCAAATCTAAGCTTTTGCTCTTTAGACGATCAGGCGGGTTGAAAAGCCTCCTTTAATGAAGGCTAACACACTGGCCAGGGAGATATTGAATGAGCTCCAATGTGACTTCTCAGGTTCTCATATGGAGTGGGGTGGGGTAATTAAAAAGAGAAGTGATCAGTAAGACAGACAAAGGGAAACCCTAGGGAAAATGAGGCTGTTCTAATAAAAAAATCATGGGGGATTCTGGAATGTGTATTATGATTAATTGTAGCAGCACTAGTAAGCAGGCTTAGATAAACACTTGTTGAATGAATGGTCTTATGGACGTGTTGCACACAAGAGTGGATTCGAAATTAATTTTTTGGGAGACTTTTAAAAGGAGACATTTTACAGAGAGAAAAATGGCTACCATAATAGGAATGGTACAGATATTAAACAAAGATTCAACTCTAACAAATAAATAAGAAAGGATGTGATAGGAGGGATTGCTTAATGATGATGCAATCAACATTCTGGTCTTAAAGGACAATATACTGTACTACTGTGATGTACATTTAATGCTCTAATAAATATCACAGGAAATTATTAAAGTACTAGGTTTGCACCATGATGCAGCACTTCTAAAAATGTCTCTAATGGCATGGTTAACAGAATTGCTGAAATGTTGCTTCATTATTCTGAGGACACATGCAGATACTGACGAATGGATGACTCTCTAATGATGGAATGCTGCACATTTCATAGACATTAGAGTGGAGATTAATAAAACTTTTTCTCTTCAACAAGTTGCATGCATTTCAGTCACAGTATTTGTTAGACTCAGAAGATCAGTACATAGGCTTAATGAATAATCCATATTATGATATTAATGATGTAGGTAGATGTTCTATTATGAATAGTTTTGATAGAGCAAAGACCTCAAGCAAGGTAGAATGTTTAATATAAACTAACAAACTGTATACATGTTGCTTAGCAAATTAAAAAACTTACAAAGTTCTGCTTAAAAGATACCCATCCTATTCTAACCAAATTTTTTTCCTACATGCCAAACTGCAACTTTTTATCATTCTTTAAGATGAATACATACAATCCAGAACTAGAAACCAAGGCGTACCACAATACGTGCTTTTATGCTTAGTGTTTGCGTGTGTGTGTGTGTGTGTGTGTGTGTGTGTGTGTGTGTTTCAACTGAAAGAAATAAGAATCAACCATTTTCTCCATATAATAATTTAATATATGCCAGCCAAACAAAGTATTTGTATCTTTATTCAATTAAATTAAAACAGACCTGCCAGGTTTATTATATAACATTCACTATATACACATGATTTCGGCAATGCAAGGTAATTCTAGATCTGCGGATTACTCAACTATCCGTAAAACATGAGCGGTGTCAGGGACGCCCAGCAATGCTCCTTTCCACACTGGGTGACTGCATTTCCAGAGAATGGTTAGAGGGACGGCTATGAGCCATGACATGGGTTACCAGTAAACTTTTGTGGGAGGTGGGGAGGGGCAATAACAATCTAGCACAGATTAACAGTCTCCTAAATGTAAATCGTATACTTGACAGTTACATTTTTTTAAAAAGTTCTTCTGTCATGTTAATGACACAAAACTTCTTGTTTGAAGGCATCACCACCATATTTTGTTTGTAGGGAGGGTGGGTGGGGGAATGCTCTTAAAATTAATATAATTATTCCTAAAAAAAAAAAAAAGAAAGAAAAAGAAAAAAAAGTACCTCTTTGGTGAAGCCTCGGTACCCATTCACTTCACTGTAATAACCTGTAAACGGGACTGTGGCACAGCACGGGGCCTGGACTCCCACAAGGTCAGGCACCACAGCCACTCCCCACAGTCCTTTAAATGATTTCTAGGAAAATATTCTAAAGTAGGATGAGTAAAAGCAAAGGAAAACAAAGGAGATATGAAGATCCCTGTTTAAGATTTCTTTTTAAAAAGTGCATATTTTGAATTACAAAAACTGTCATCATGTGGGCCTGCTGGACACTAGACTATGTTTTCCATCCCTTTAACGATAAAGATCACTTCACAAAAAGAGGACTCCTGCCTATTGGCTGGAAAAAGTCCCTTTACTTGATTTTCAGGTGCAATCAGTTGTCCAATTCCTCTACATCAGTCTTTCCGTATCTAAACGAATACCATTTTCATTTTATAATTATGTCTAGGTTAAAATTCATTGTCTTATACTGCATCTTGAAGTAGAGTCGTTAGTGTTTGGAGTTGTCACTGTAACTCCTCAGTGCTGGCACATTCCGTGCATCCATTGCCAGCAATGGATTTGGGGCTAGGAAAATGTCCATCCTGGAACAGAGACACTCAGGAAGAATGGGCGTTCTCCAACAGTGGTGGTCCATCTCTGTGCATGGAGGGGTGTGTGTGCTCCCTTTTATAAGTTTTTGGAGGGAGTTTAGGGATATGTTGAGAAGTGCTTTGTCGTGGAGGAACCGGCGGCCCAGTGATGGAAGGAAGGTCCACTTCTTGTGTCAGTGGTGGTGATGGCAGATGCCTTCTCGTGCCATGAGGAGAAGGTGTTTGAGGAGGAGGTGGCGTAAATGGGGAAGGGCTGTTTGGGAAGAAGGCATTGCCATGATCGCTTTTTTTGCCCAAAGGGGGAGGCTGGAGATGTAGTGGTGAGCTGGAGAAAACATCAGGTGTCCTCACAGGTTCTCGCGGTGGTAATAAGGGAGGGCTCTCGGGAGGGTCTGATATAGAGGTCCGGTCTGCTATTGAATACCGCGGTGAATAGGCTTTTGATGTGGGCTGTCTAGGAGGAATTGCTGGGGGGCTGTCCAAATGCTTAGACATAATCTAACACAAATGAAAAAGGAATAAAACACACATTTATTATTAATTGATGCAGTACTGTGACTATATTAAGAACTGGGGTCTTCAAACACACTGTTGGAAGAGCGCGAGGCACGGATCAGGGGGTTTTGCCATATTTTTTAAAGGGAGGGAGTTATGCCAATTCATTAAAAACAATTTTTTTCCAAGTTTTAATTTTTCTCAAAATTTTGTTGTTTGCTACTGTGCACCTATCAATCTAAGACAATTTATGACTTAACCTAAGTCAATCTTACAATTTTAAACCTACTACGTTCACATTTTATGACACTCTGCAGAGTGTCCTGACTTGTCCAGGTGCCCTGCTCTCCGGATCCTCTGAGAACCACCGAATCAAGTCAACAGTTGGCAAAGAAAGAAATTTAAACAAGTGGAAAAAAATAGCTATTGCAAGTCTTTAAGGTCTCTTCCAACCCAGAACTGTTATGAAAATCCCGTTTAAAAGCATATCAGATTTATTATCAAGGGCGCAGACGGGTCATGTTTAAGTTTCACTTAAAACGTGCTTTCATATAGAAAGCTTCACACCTCTTTGCTTTTCTTTCTCTGTGTGGTCTGCGTGAGACTACATTCTACTCTTTTGGGATTAAACTTGTTTTCTCCTGGACAGTACCCATGATTTAGACTCACAGGGTTTTGAAAACATACCAAAAAACTACTTTCAGAAGATAGGAAATAAATATTACCGCAGGGTAAATCCGTATTTAGTCCTCGTCTAAACTCAGTTAAGCCCAGATACCCTGAAGTGTTGACCTAATCTGGTAGGAACTAAACTAGACACAGGCAAGTGATTCTAATGTAACTGTAATGACTCTGGGCTCCAGATGACAGGACTCTCTACGTACCTTAGATGGCGAAGATTCCGCGGGGGCAGATTCTGGCCGTCTTCGTGGAGGAACAGGAGGGGGGACAGGCACTTCGTCAGTGCCCTTGGTTAAACTTATAGATGATACTGAAGCAGATCCTGTAGGATGTGAAATTTTTTTTAACAGTTCACAGGAATTTTATCTCATCTATTAATCCTGAAAAGGCTTAGCTGGAAACTGCTTATATTTATTAAAAGAAATGTACAGAATTATCAAAAGCAGTTCAATAAACCAATACACGGTAGTATTTCCTTTATCAAAGCAAACTGCTATAAAAGCATGCAGAAATTTCTTAGCAGAATTTTCAGGGGAAAAAAAAGCTGCCTAAGATATTCCGTTATTTTGCTTTTGGAACAAAATAACATTCCCACTGTTAATTATTGGAAGTTTTTATTTGGGTATGATTCTCAGATTTCTGGGAGAAACCTTTGGAATGGTAATTTTGTTAAGCCTTTGTGATGGGCTCATTTTCTTTCCCTGACTGTATTAGTATAGAATCTCCCTGCCATTAGGTGGTAGTCAGTCCTTGGGATTAGTTTCTGATCTTAACTGCTCTCCCCAGCGACTGTCTCAAAGGATGCCAGGAAGAATCTTGTGTCTGGGGGAGGGGTCTCTCCTCACTTTGCTTACATATAGGCTGGCTCTCCTTGGCAGAAAATCGGGTTCATCATACTCTAATCCAAACATTTTAATTGTGATGGAGCTATTTAAGATGAGTGAGGCAGCCCTGATAAAAACAGAAATTACACTAAATCTAGTGAACCGGATTTAAAAAGTTGATGAACTGGCACAAGACAGGTGAGTAAAGCTTCTAATCAGAACTCATCCTATAGACATTTATGATGACAAGGGCATAATCTAGGCATAAAATAATTACATTATGAAAGACAACATTCATGTAAGTTGTTAGTTTATGCACAGTATAAAAAAGATATGAAAAAATACTTAAATGATCATCCAGAATTATACTTGGCAGGTTCTCATTTTCCTTTAAGCTTTTGTCAACTAAATGTTATAACAATATAGAACTTAAAGAGTACTTTGTGTACTGATGTTATTCAAATGAGAAACATTTTAATCACCTACCTTTTTTCTTAAAAGACTATGTAATAAGTTAATTAGTTTATAACTAATGTCTTCCATTGGATACATTTTGAAACCATTTGTATGAAGGACAGCAAAAACCATTAACCTATTAGCTTAAAATTTATGGACTAATTTGGTGAATTGTTAGTTGACTTTAAAAATAAAAGCAAATATCTGTACATGGCACTTTATTTCGCTTAACAGTGATGAATATTTAGGCCGCATGATTTAAGTAGTTACAACTATAAGATAGTTCTTCTAAAGCCAAATTACGGTCATTTGCCTGCAGTCTGTGCCAAGGTCGTCAGGCTAAGTGTATCTTGTGACTCAGACGCTGCCCGTAGCCGCCAGCATTCCCATATGCGCATGCATGCTCTTGCTTTTTTTTTTTTTTTTTAAGTTGAGCATTAAAATACTACTAAGAACTCTACAGTTGGGAAAGAAATGGTTAAATGTGGAAGTCACCCATATAATAATGTTTTTTTAAAAGAGAAAAGGGTTTTACAAAAAGCATGAAGAGTATATACGTTTAAGCAAATCATCTATGATCAAAAGGTAGCACAAGGGAAGGCCTCACTTCTAAGATGTTGCAAGCGGGGTACCAGTGCTGCCAGGCCCAAGAAGAGTTTTAGCAGGGAGGGGGGCACTTGGTTTAATTTTTGAAGCCAAAGCAAGAATTAGGAGTCTTAAACTAAATATACTAACTTGGGCCATGGGGCAGTGAAACTTGGACAAAGACGGTATCGCTGCCTGTGAAAGGAAACAAGAGAAGCAGATTTTTTTCTTTCGTTGATAAATTCAACTCATCTGCAGAAATTCATCCACGATAGAAATGTTATTTTTGTCATTCAAGTAAAGAAGGGTACAACAGTCTTTTTCGTAAAAGCTCATTACGTCTCAGTTTTGAGAAAAATAAAGAATTGAGTTAATATCATACTGGGAATGTTGAAGATTCCTTTTAGATTCACTACCTGATGCCATAATAATTCAATGAAAAGCATTCATGAGGAAACTAAAGTTTTCTCTATTAGTGGAATACTTTTAAAATATGTACAAACTCAATTCAAGCAAAGAATTCAGCTGGACATATAAAAATATGTCACTTACTAGAGATTATTTTGAAAACTCAACTGTGTGAAATAAGTAGTAAACAATGAATTTATGTTAGTAAATTGAAAAATAAAAGGGAATTTCTTACTAATATTATATACTTACGAAATTATTCTTAGAGCATGACAAAATAACTACAGCTTTGGATATTACAAAACAAGCTTGAGAGTGATATAGCCTTTTCCCTTCTATATTCTTGAACACTTCTTTAAAAAAATCAATTAATATTTGGCACTTAGACACATTTTGTACAGGAAACTCACTGACAATTTTACAATGCTTCAACAGATTATTAATTCATCTAAGAAAAAAACTGAAAACCATAAAAGTCAAAGCCCCAAGAGCAATAAAGGCGAAAAACAGACAAAAGGTTAAGTTATCTGTAGTGGTTCTAAATCAACATAGTTGTCTATGTTACACTGTCTCATATTACCAACATACGGAAGAGATAATATCCACGAGACTAAAATAATTCCTGTAACACTAGACTCAGCTGATTTTTTAAAACTCAGGTTTGTCTCTCCCCCTGTCTCTCTTTCCACAATAGACAAGCACTCAATTTGGACCACTGTTTCTTTTAGCTTCTTTGGTGAGAACAAGAATAATTTTATGTTCCAGGTTCAGTTGGCAAGATTATTAATGTGATTGCTACTTCTATAGCTATGGGTTTATTTTCCATATACCCCAGTTTCTAACAATCTATCCCATTAATCTCCCTTCCTTATGTACTGATACTTATTTGGAGGCCACAGTTACCAAAGGTAGCAATCCAGCTAATTCTGATAAGTTATCTCTCATAAGATTAATTTTTATACTTTGATATTAAATGAAGCAGTTGCTCTGTCAATGATTCACTCCACTGCTTATTAGGCATAACAGGGGTTAAGGGAGTAATTACCTTTAGTGTTTACCTACTTATGTTTTTTCTACTTTTCTTGGAAAGGAAATAAATATGCCTCCTGGAGATAAGCCTCAAGAATATGGTAGTACACTTAGTATAATACGGGAATAAAATAAAAACACAAAGCTTATGATAGTTATAAACTGCAGACTTGTAAAAACAATTATTATACCTATACATAAACACTTGTGCATACACAGACTTGGTTTTGGTCATATTTATATATATGTATGTCGCAGGCTTAGATTTGTATGTTTGGTAAATCAAGGGCACTTTTCTGATTTGTCATTATAAATGGATTTCTTGGTCTCACTGCCTGGAAAATGCCAAAAAAAAAAAAAACAAAAAAAAAAACAAACCCAACCCTCTTTGAATTATACATGCTCTAATCAAGAAATATATACTAGAAATCCTTGTCAGTGAACAAATTTACTTATAATGAGTTAGGAGTGAAAACCCACTTAATTAAAAAAGTATTAACTTGTTAAGTACAAATCCCAAATGACAGCTCAGTGGTTCTCAGTCTCAAGCTTTTGGAGTGCCTGGGTGGCTTAGTCGGTTAAGTGTCCGACTTCGGCTCAGGTCACGATCTCACGGTTTGTGGGTTCAAGCCCTGCACTCGACTCTGTGCTGACAGCTCAGGGCCTGGAGCCTACTTTAGATTCTGTGTCTCCTCTCTCTGCCCCTCTTCCAGTCACACTCTTTCTCTCTCTCTCTCAAAAATAAACATTAAAAAAATTAAAAAATAAAAAGAACCCCCTGGAAAGCTTTTAAAAATTACTGATTCCTAGTGCTAATACCAGTCTAATTCAAACAGGGGCTGGGCATATAGGTATTTTTTTTTAAGCTCCCCACGGGATCATACTGCACAGTCAGGATTGAAACCACTGTTCAAGATGCTTTCAATTTATAAATGAGTCTTTCTTAAAATAGAAATAAGCATTTCCCTATAGACAAAAATTTCCCTATAGACAAAAATCAATCATGAATAACTTCTTAAACTCACAAAAGCCTGTTATGCAAATTCATTTGAGATCAGAAACTAAGCACCTACAAGAATCTTCTAGGAAGAAAAGCCTTGCATTCCAGCTTCAAGCTTGGACTACCATCTTTTCTTGTCAAAGCTTCCCCTGCGGAGGGACACAGCTAAGCTCATCTGCAGCACACAGACCAGGTGGGGCCTCTGGCTCCCTTCTCTGACCAGGCCATCTTTACACAGGGAGGTCCCTAGAGCATCTCATCCTCTCCACCTTGTTAGAGCAGCAGAGACAAAGCAAGCGAGCTGGGTGGTCTCTCCCCTGGTCAGGGCCACTGTCATCATCACCTCAAAGGTGGAGCTGGCCAGGGCAGGGTGTGGGGCAGGGCTCTGAATGTGAGGGTGTATGTGGGTGCACTAAGAGGATGGCCAGGTTCCTCACCACAAAGCTTGATGTGACCATTCTTGCCCATTCTGTGGTCGTTTGTGTAAACTCCTACAGCATTATGTCTTCACCACTCATTTAGCACTTTGCTTTGCTAAGCCCTTACGTATCTTCTCTAGTTAAGCTTGCAATCTGAGAGTGAAAAATAAACACAGTACGAAGAGAGAATTGCAGCATTTAACAATGGTTAAAGCACTAAACTGTGATTTTCTTTGAACCATGATTATTTTTCCTCTCTCAGTAAGATTTATAAACTTTACCAGAGAAAATGTGATGTAGGAGTGCTAGGCAAGGAGTGAGGTATGCAACAGATACTGGCTGAAAAATTAAGTATGGTTTTGTTTTGTTTTTTTAATTTTTTTTAAATGTTTATTTTTGAGAGAGAGGGAGGGAGACAGAGCATGAGCGGGGCAGGGGCAGACACACACACACACACACACACACACACACACACACACACACACACAGAATCCGAAGCAGGCTCCAGGCTCTGAGCTGTCAGCACAGAGCCCGACGCGGGGCTCGAACTCACAGACCACAAGATCATGACCTGAGCCGAAGTCGGACGCTCAACCGACTGAGCCACCCAGGTGCCTCAAGTACGGTTTTAAAGTAAATCATTCTGAAAGACAAAACTATATGAAGCAAAACAGTACTATTATAACTGATCAAAAATTCTGGTCAAACTGCCTTTTGAAAAACTTAGGCAGCGGAACTTTCTGCTGTTCTGTTGAGTGGCAGGTGTTCAGATGACGTAAGAATGTAGGCACGGCAGCTCTTTCCTGCCAGGCCCTGAGGAAGGGGTAGTTCACGCTGTGGTGGCAACACAGTGGGCAAGGTGGTGGCCCCCATGGTACCAGCAGATCTGTTAAGCAGAAGTGAGGTCAACAGCAGATGAGGATCTTTACTACACGCAGGCCACGTAAGTTTTAAGTAAGCGACTAACTGAACATACAGATGGTTTTAGACTTGGCTAGGTTTTTTCATTTCGAAGTCAGTTATTTTCAGTTTCTACCAAGAGCAAAAGGAATAGGAGTAGGTGTTTTCTTTATCACAAAGAAAGTGAAATTGAGAAAACCCCCAAAGCTAAGACTACAAAGCCCAACTCCTGGAACAGTGGTTTCTCCACTTGTCCAGTATTTAATCCTGTTCCACCGCCACACACGGCAGAGCACAGCTCCAGACCGCTGCATTCCAAGACGACCCCTTCTTCCCCTTTTGGCTAGTTATCGTAAAGATTCAGCACTAGTAGGGAACTAGTAGGGAACTAGCAGGTAACTTATCTCCCGTTTCCCCACCTCTTCCATTTGTAGCTACTTTTTAAACTAAGAGAAGTAGAATTTGCAGTTGATAGCTTTCACAGGACTTCAATAATTTACTTATTTGGGAATCCTTATAATACAGACTAGCTCTCTGCTTCAAGAAAAAAAAAAAAAAAACCCTGCAAACAGTTAAGTGGGCAGAAGAAAAAATGATTTTAGGTGGGGTATACTGCAAAAAATGCTGGTTTCATTACTTAGCTTTAGAGGATTGGGAGAATAGGTGGGATTTTTTTTCTTAACCTGGTATTTATTTGAACTTATCAGAAATATATGTATATAACATGACTCCATAACCCCCAGGAGCAAAATAAAGCCAAGATGTAATTCTCCAAACAAACACACTTTAGGGTGGTCAACAGACAAGACAAACTTCTGGGTAACTACAAATGTATGTATAACACAGGAATAAATAAATAGGATTCTGGACCAAATCTCAAAATAATATACCTTCAAAGAATAATTTTAAGTCGATTTTTGTTAAAAAGTTAGATCCTCTGATTCCTAACTCCTAGGTCACCCGCCTCTCGACCTCCTCCCCACAATAATGACACGCTGTCCCTCAGGACTGGATTCTGTGCTGCCAGATACTGGGGTTGAACTTGGTCTGTACATTGAGCTGACAGCCAATGGGAAAAGCATGTGCAAGTGGCTGTGAGAGGGTTAAAGGTGATGGGATTCAAGTTTGGATTTAATACTGAACAAATGGAAAAAGGCTGTGTGTTCTTAGAGCTTTAAAACTGCACGTGGAATTGATTAGAAAGTCAGTGGAAGCAGGGTGACCCATGTATAAAACGTAGTCTCTTCAGAGGGCTAGAGCTGAGCATTACAGTTTGGTAGCCACCAGCCATGTGTGGATTAAACATGTGAATGTGGCTGGTCTGAATTGAGGTGTGCTGTAAGTGTAAAATGCATATGGGATTTGGATGGTTTAGAACAAAAAAGAGAATGTAAAATATCTCAGTAACTTTTCATACTGAGTTCATGCTGAAATGACATTCTGCATACACTGAGTTAAATAAAATATATTAATCAAATTAATTTCACCTAATTCTTTTTGCTTTTTAAAATGGGGCTGTAGAACATTTGAAGTACATACGTGGCTCATATTACATTTCTATTAGACGACGCTGGTCTAGAAATAAGAAAGGGGTGAGCAACAGTGTGCAGTCTGGGAGATCTGTCCGGCTGGGCTGGAAAGCACAGGCAGTGGATTAGCGGGCACCACATACTGTCCGCCAGACGGTGCAGACTAAGGAAGAGTTTGAATTTGATTCTTGCTGCAAAATCTGAAACTACAGAGTTTGGTGGAACCGGAATGATGTACTGAGTAGTATGCGGAGATAATAATTTTGGAGGCAGCATTTAAAGCGTCGGACTGACAATCCTTGCAGATTTCAGGAGTTATCTTTGTTTTCTCTGGATATGAGGGATGCCATTTTAAATTCACCAACTGAAAGCAAATACTCGGATACCAATTTTCAAGCTTAAATTACTAATTTTCATCACCAGTCCTTTCAGTAAAGCATAATAAATTTAAAGAGAGCAATTCCAACAGGTTTTTAAAAAAATTATAAGTTGCTGGAGTTCAGAATTTGCTTTATATTTTTATAATAATATCTTTTGGAATGGTATTTGTGTACAAATTTACAAAAAATAAAAAAGTTATACAGATTCTTTATTACTGCTAGCACACAGAATACTAACAACTACTTTTAAGCACTTAAAATTTTAGCACCTACTTGAGTGAAAAGGGCTCGAATGATCAGAGTCAAATACGCTGCAAACATCTGTGGTACTAGAAGCACCCGAAGCAGGAGGAGGTGTTAACGGTGTTCTTGGAGAGTTTGGTGCAGATGCTGTACTTTCTGTCTCACTTTCGGGGATCCTACTGTAACTAATTTTCCTTGGCTCCTGCTGCAGAGGTGTGGGATGTCTCATGGTACCTGGTCTTGGGTTTGATGGACGAACACCAGGAGATTTTAGGGGATAGCTGTATTTTTTTGGCTGTAAACACAACAAAAGAAACACAGTATTTAAAACACCATAACAGAAAGGAAGGTTTTTCTATATATGCCCGGTAAAACTCACTATCTAGGAAAACCATAAACCATTAGTAAAGAAGTTGTATAATGATTAAAACTAAAGTGTCCAAGTTAAAATATTAACATCCCATTTCCATAAAGCCTTGGCTATCTAAAATATTAGGCAATGAATTTCTTTAAATAGCTGAGTCTTAGTCCTAAAAATGCCAGAGTATTTGTTATCTTAGTATTTTTGAATGGAACTCTTTCTAAGATATATTGTAGATTTCTCTAGCTTTTTAAATAGACCCTGTTGAACGAATTTAACCTTGCTGGAGAAGCCAGGATCATTATTATGAATTATGATGCCTTACTATGCTGTAATACTGTGATGCTGGAATCATTTGAGCTATTTACAAATGCATTAAATTGCTGGAGTTTTCATCTGTGTGTGTATATGTTTAGGTTTCTGAAATTTTCTTACAGGGTGCTATTAGCGAGCCTCTTTGGAGCAAGACTCTATAGCTATTTCCAATTTTCTGTTTTTAGTCCATCTTTGGAGAAACTGGTTTAGGCTTGAGAAATTTTCTTGTGAGGTAATTGCATAGGCTTTAGTTCACAGATACTTTGAAGTTTATCTTGGTTACGTAGGAAGCCATTTATATTTACTTATTGATTTTTTTACTTTCTTATGAACAAGAGAGATTATGTTCAGATCAGTGAGGTGATGATACTAAACATAAAGTTGGCCAGGCACTGGCAAGTAAAGAAAACAATGGAAACTTTATTTCCCCCACAAAAGTATCTTTAACCAAACCTGTTATTATTATGGCTAATGATTCATAGTTAAAAGTTTTCCTAAGTCATTACTTTAGAAAAGTCATAAATACATGTTTATTATAAAAGGATTGGTATAAATTAATCAAATTTCTGCCCTTAAAGGAAATCTTGGATAACATTTTTGTTTAAAAAAAAAAAATGATTGGGGTGCGTGGGTGGCTCAGTCGGTTAAGTGGCCAACTTCGGCTCAGGTCACGATCTCATGGGTCACGGGTTCAAGCCCCACATTGGGCTCTGTGCTGACACCTCAGAGTCTGGAGCCTGCTTCGGATTCTGTGTCTCCCTGTCTCTCTGCCCCTCTCCCACTTGTGCTCCCTCCCTCCCCCTCTCTCTCAAAAATAAATAAACATTAAAAATATTTTTTAAACAAAAAACAAAACTTATTTATTTGCCCAATTTCTTCGTGTACCAGGATTTATTCAGATTAATATTACTGCTCACTTATATGCAGCCAAATGGAATATTCCTGAGCATATTTATTAAGCATTTATTCGTTACTTTTATCCATCACCTGTGCACTTCATCCCCGAATGCCCTTATGGAAAACTAATCTGTGCAACACATATGGTGTTAATGACATCACCAGATATCGATAACTGCAAAAGATATACAAATATGAAAGAAATATGAATATATGTATGCTTACAAATCTTGGGAGAGGCTTAGGGTTTCGCGGTTCTATTTCTAAGGATTTGTTGAAAAGATAATCTGTAAATTCTTTTTCCATGCTATTTCCCATTGGATTCAAATTTTCAAAGAACCTCTAAATGCAAAGAAATAAACAGTTATTAATATTAAATATTTTAAATGCAGTCTGACATTCACAAAAATAACTGCAGAAAACATTTAACAAAAGAAACTTTGAGTTATTTTTAGTTTTATTTTCCTTTATCTCTTCTCTGAAATAAACCTGTCTTTCATCAGCCGGTTTATAAACTTAATTAGAAAGATGTATCCTCAAATAATTCAACTTACTTTGATATCTGATTCTACTCGTAAACAATAAGGCTGATTTTGGTACTGCTGGATCTCTCCTGTTATTTCTGCTACTTTCCTCCTTTTGCTAAAGTTTATAAGCTCTTTTCCATGCCTTTTTAGGACCTCAGGGTTGCCTTCTTCTGTTTTCAAGATATTAGTTAGATAAATTCCTAGAAGATATAATGAAATTATTTCAAGGATGAAAAAGGAACCAGCTAGTTTTTTTGTCAGTAACTGTAGGCATAGGTACAATCAATATGTACGTGTACAGTAACGTATGTACAATGTACCATCTCAATCACCATAACCAAAGATTTAAGGCACAGATTTCCATTCTATGAGAAACAACCAGCTACCTAAATATCGAGAGAAACATTTTTGTAAGTATCAAATTATTCTGTGACACTTAAGTGTTATAAATACCCAAGAAAAAGGGGGACCAAGTTTAACGAAATTTAAGAGTTTTATCAGGACTCCCCAATTTTCCGTACCTCCAAAACCACATGGTATTTGACATAAGTCACCGTTCTGTTAAAGGAATTTTAAGAATAACCCATCACTTAATAACACGTATTTCTGGCCAAAGAGGAAAATGTTAAATTCAGAGGATCATACTTTCTGCTTATTCAAAGGTTGCTAAGGATTTGTAATTCGGAGGCAGTACCGCTCGGATAGGCTTGCTCATGGGAGTGTGGAAGGCTCTGCAAGCCTAGCAAACACAGCACTGCATAGAATTTATTTCTATTCTGATCTTCAGCACTTTTAGATTTAGTGGCAATGTCGAAAATGAGCTCCAGTTTCCACATCACTGCAGGCTGTGCGCTGGGTGAGGAGGAGAAGGAACCAGGTAACAGGCGCTCTCATTCTGTACACAGCCCTGTGGTTCCAGGAGCACCTGAGTTCCTTTCTGTTCTAGCATAAAGGTTCTGGAGCCAACTCTGCTGCACTCTACTTGCGTGGTCTTGTGCAAGTTGCTTAACTTCTCTATGCCTTGGTTTTCTCATCTGTAAAATGAGGATAGCAGGGTTGTTGTGAGAAATAAGTGAGTAAATGTATGTACAGGCTTAGAATAAGGTCTGACTAAAGTAAATGCTTAATCAGCTACGGTTGTGATTGTTGATGCTATTGTTGCTATTCTTGGCCTGGTCTCTTAGGCTTCTGCGTCTTCCCCTGAAGTACTTTCCACTAAAGAAAAGGGAATGTATGAGTACCTGAGATCATTCACTCAGTACACAAGGACTGAGTCTCCGCTGTATGCCCAGCACTGTCTTAGTACCGCAGACACAGAGATGAACAAGACACACAGTCCCTGATCTCAAGGAGTTCAAAGCTTTGAACGTGGGCTACAGTACAGTTTGGTCAGTACTGCATTAGAGTAATGCGTAAGATGCTGTGAGGCCGCCGAGGACGTGTGCCTAACTCTGCCTTGGGCTGGTGTGAATAGAAAAAGCATCACAGATGAAGTGATGCCTAAAAAGTCTCTAATAATGAGCGAAGTCAAATGAGCAGAGTAAGCTGGAAGGGGATTCTAGGCAAAGCATCTATGTGTTAGAAGGCACTGGTTTGCGACGAAGCTCAGAAGGCATACTCAGAGACAGCACGTTGGTTAGTACGGCCAGACCACAGGGCTTTGGCGTATGGGCTCAGGAAGGGTGCAGGCTGCAAGGACAGACGCGGGCAAGGCATCAGTGGTTCTGGTCCTCCGTCACTGCAGGTTGTGCACAGGATGAGGAGAGGAACGAACAAAGTAACAGACGCTTAGGTTCTAATCCTAGTCAAGTGGGTCCAAAGGCTTTTGTGGTAGAGGCCTACTTTCAACTACTTGAATATTTGCCCTCATTCTTGTAAAGATAAATGACTCAAGCTCAGTGAATAGGTCAGCAGTAATGAAATATGATAGACATCCATGCCTGTTTGGTTCTAAAAAGTATCCAGTTTTTAAGTGTCTTAGTTGGCTATTTCCTAGCACCTAGGCTACTCTTGATTGTACATTCATGAGTCAAATTTACGATGTGTTCTAAAATGCTCAGGCTTTTTATTTTCCACATCTGCCTGTCACTTGACTTGGCTCTTTTACTTGCAGCCAGTTATATTCTCCACTACGCTAAGTTGCGTGATGCACTTAGCTCAATGTTCAGTCTGACAAACGTGCCCGTACAGTACACATATTTAAGGGCAGCTGGAATCAACTTTTCATTACTGGTCACACATTGATGGCCCAACTATGAAGAGTTTGTGGGTAGCAGTACCTGGATTGGATCATAAAGAGGCTTTTTTAAAGAGCTTAATTTGTATTCAATAGTTAGGACATTATGAGCATCTTTGCATTCTAGAAGGATTACTCTGGCTGGACTATGAAGCTAAATGGGTTAGAAGGAGTTAAGACGGGAAGGAGGATGATCAGTTAGCAGGATGAACGTAGCCCTGTTGAGATGATGGGGGCTATCTTAGGGTCCACAGGGATAGAGGGGAATGCACACGTATTTAAGGGGTAGACTCCACAACAACTGATTAACTGTTTTGGGCAGAGGGTGGGGGCTGAGAAAGAAGATTCTCAGCTTTGTGCCTGAGGGACTGAATGGGTGGTGGTGTAATGACTGCCACTGGGAAGATGGAGGGCACTAAGTTATGGGATGTTGTGTGTGTTGAAAGTATACTTGAATGAAGTTGTGAAAATGCTTATAAGTAGCATTTTAAAAGAGCTCAGGATAAAATGTGGAAATTATCTTATGACAATATTAATGGCTAGTTAAAAGAAGAATAAGTGACCAAAGAGAGGGTGTCCAAATTTTGTTGATCATACACTTCCATCAGTAACAAATGTTTAAGCATGGATCCTCTCTCTCTCTCCCTCCCCCCTTCTCTCTCTCTCTCTCTCTCTATATATATATATATATATATATATGTATATATATGTGTGTGTGTGTGTATATATATATATATATATAAATTTTTGAATAAAAAATTTAGTATAAGTATATACAAAGACCTGAATATTATATACTGTTAAAGCGTAATTTTTTTCAATAGATCATTTTACATACGCTGCTCTGGTGACAGCTGTCTGGGAGAGCAAAAGCAAAGCATTATGACATAAATAACGAAGAGGGATGAGGTTTCATGTTTTTGCTAATGCCTTGCCCAGCCTTTCCAGGGAAAAGTGGCTCCTCAGGGTTCTAGGTTCCCGTAGCACTTTGTTCATCTCCAACCCACACATTTCTACGATGCAGCATTACATTTACTGCATATGGTACTGTAATTTATTCTTCTGCTCTTTCAAGAGAGCTTATTGAGGGAAGACTCTGTTTTGTCTCTTGATTCATCACACCTAGCCCTGGGCCTGGAACACAGAGACATTCAGCAATGCTTCTGAATGAATAAAAAGAAGTACACTATTTCAGAATAGAAGAGAAAGCATTTGAAGAATAGATCCGGATGCAAGAGACATACAGTCAGTTCTAAAATGGCGGGAAATAAGAGTGGAGATGAAGCAGATTGACAAGAAACAGAAGGAGGATGCAAAACTAGAGCTGGGTGAAGGGAAAGAGCAAAGCCAATGCTACAGGCTTGGATGTTTGAGAAGAGAGGTGAGGCTTGGTTGAAGGAAGAATCTACATCCTTTTACCTTAGAGGAAATGTTAGTTTGCCTGTATATGTCCACTTTACCTACGAGTAGAACATTTTATTATATGGAGAAAAATTGGGATGTGGACCCATAGTCTGGGGTAGCCTTGGAAGGAGTTGCCTGACTTTTATTCTGTAAATGGTGTGGTACCAGCAAAAGACCCGAATGAGAATTCTGGTAAGATGACAGAGGAAGTAAAAGCATCAGATACTACCGCTGGTCCTCCCGTAGAGAGGGGAAAAAAAAAAGATCCAAAAAACCAGTGTCCAGCATTAAGTATAAGAATCTGGAAGGAGTTTCTCCAAACCACCATACAGAAGAGAGAGAATTAAGAAGGCGTAATAAAAAAACATCTGGCTCTATTCTCGGGTCAGAACCATTATAGGCTGTGTGGCTAATCCCATGAACTGAAAACCTGGGAACAGCAAAAACCTTCCTAGAGCAGAACAGACCAGGGACAGCTGAGAGGCCCTCCCTTAGAAGAGAAGAGGCTCAACAGGCAGGAAAACAGGCAGAAAAGGGTAAAAAGCTGGCAGGCGCGCTGTCCGTTCCTACCAAACTGCCTGCATGTTTGTGTCCACTCACCAGATCACATGGCCAAGCTTAAAACACAGAATCATACTCTAAATACAGGTCTGAAACTTCTTTTCTTCTTGTAACAGCATGTTATGAAGATCAGTTATGGTACGTCATACATTTGGGAGGGAGAGTACTTTAAAGAGTTCAGTCTGTGGGAACAAATGCTCACCGATCAGGGTGATGGGGTCGCAGGGGCCAAACAGTGAGTCGGGCGAACGGGCCCTGAAATTTCTTTTTACCTCTTTGTACCAGAAGCAGTAGGATATCACAAGTAGTGTGACTGTAAGTTCAGTGAACACACTGAAGGACTATGTATTTTTCACTTTTTCTAAGCACCTGACATAGTCCCTGATACTTCACAGGTACTCAAGAAATACTTGTTGACTGACTGAATGAAATGAACGTCAGGCCTACCCAGGTCCCTTGTATGAACTGGCACCATACTCACCATGCTTAAAATACATAGACTTTAAATGCATCTGGCTCCTGATTCTCTTTTTGTAAATTATTTTTGAATTGTTTCTTTACTCCTTATCAGAATTGTCTTTACACTCTCTCCTCTATGAGCTGTGGAAGGTCTGTGCATCTTCTGTAGTGCCCAGATTGGTATATCATTTTTAACTTATAAGATCTTATGTAGGATACATTCCACTTTTAAAATTAAATCTGACTGAATCTGTACTTTTATAATTAAAAAGAAAATGTTTTACCATAAAGAGAAAATAAAATAGTTTTATCAAGAATGTAGGGGGCAAAAAGTTCTCAGGAAGACAATAAATTAGTAATGATAAAAGGTAATACATGATATAAAAAACAAAATCAGATGGGGCACCGGGTGGCTCGGTCGGTCAAGTGTCCAACTTTGGCTCAGGTCATGATCTGGTGGTTCGTGAGTTCAAACCCCATGTTGGGCTCTGTGCTGACAGCTCAGAGCCTGGAGCCTCCTTCAGATTCTGTGTCTCCCTCTCTCTCTGCCCCCCACCACTCACGCTCTGTCTCTCTCAAAAATACACAAACATTAAAAAAATTAAAAAAAAAAACAACAAAATCAGAGAGTAATTAAGTTTAAGATTTTATCTTTTTGAAGTAAGCAAAGTAAAACAAGTAAAAACAAACGGGAAAAACATATTGCAAATAGGAACAATTTTTAAAAATAATGCTTTTGAGACTATAACTGAATACTAGTATTTTAAAAATAATGAAATTAGACAATTGTGTATCAGAAAATAGAAATAGAAAAAAAAAACTAAGGAACAAATGAAAACGTTACCAAAGAATTACATCCTACAAAAGATTCCAGGCCCAGATGGGCTTTTCTACTGGAATATTTCAAAGTTTAAAGGCTAGATCATTTCATGATATTCCAGAATAGAGTAAGATGGAAAGCTACTTAACTCATGTTACAAGGCAAATACAACTATAATAACAAAAGCTGATAAATATAGCACAAAGAGAAAAAAATCACAGATCAATCTCATTTATGTAGATGGATACAAAAACCCTAAATGATAATGAATAGAATTCATTTGTGCATTTAAAAGATCGTGAATAAATAAGTTTTAATATCAGCAAATAGGAAAGTTTGGTAGTAGTAAATCTGTAATTTTAATTTGCTAAACAAAAAAAATCATCTTTCTCTCACTAAGATGGCAACTATTTATAAAAGTAAATGTATACTGCTAACAAAAACACAGAAGATACAGAAGATAACTATGAAAAGAAACTTTAACATAACAAAAAGCATCTAATCGAGCAAAGAGCAGAATCACCCTTATTCCCGCTGCAACGGAGATGAAAACAGAGATACTTATTTTTGTCATTATTGTTTAATCTTTGTGTGGGAAGGTATGACCAATGCTGTAATGCATAGCACAGAAATAAGACAAAAGGAAGAGACATAATCAAATATTTAGAAAATCCAAGGAAATCAGAACTTCTTAGAATCAGTCAGCTAAGCGTCCGACTTCAGCTCAGGTCACGATCTCCTGGTTCGTGAGTTTGAGCCCCACATCGGGCTCTGTGCTGACAGCTCAGAGCCTGGAGCCTGCTCCGGATTCTGTCTCTTCCTCTCTCTCAGCCCCTAACCTGCTCGCACTGTCTCTCCCTCTCTCAAAGATAAGTAAACATTAAAAAAATTTTTTTAGAATTAAGAGTAATTGACTATTAAAAAATGAAGATCATTCACAACCAAAAGTATCTATCATCAGTGTTCTTTCCTAATTAATTGATAGGCTGTTCCAACTGTATTTTGGGGAATTACACCCTCTCCCATTATAAAGTGCATTTGGAAAAATAAAGAGACAAAACTGGTAAAGAAAATACTGAAGCAGCATTGACGAACCAACTTTATCATATATGAAAACACTATAAAGCAAGGTTTCTCCGCCTTGGCATTATTGACCTTTTGGACTGGATAATTCTTTTGTCGTCAGGGGGCTGTCCAGTGCACTGTAGGATGTTAGCAACATTCCTGCCCTCTATCCCATAGAAGCCTCTAGCACCTCCCAATTAGAATAATAATGAATGTCTCTGGACATTGCTAAGGGTTCGCGGGGGGGGGGGGGGGGGGGGGGGGGGGGGGGGGGGGCAAAAATTACCCCTGGTTGAGAATCACAGATTGTAAAGTGCCAGTCATTAAAACTGGGGAACTAATAGAATAAGTTAATGGGAAAAAATATTTATTAAAGGAGGTACCATATGTTAATGGGGTAAAGAAAATTATTCAGTATACTTAGGTCAACAAACAATTTAGTGGAGAAATAAATTTGAAGATTTCATATGATATCTAAAAGAGACTTTGATTAAATAGACTTAAATATGATTTTTAGAAGTCACATTATTAAGCTAGAAGAAAATATGATTGAAATATTAAATTGTTAGACTGGAAGAGCTTTCTAAGGCCAGAAACAAGAGCAATCATAATGGGGAAGATGGGCAGATTACAGAATTTTAAAATATGGTATATCAAAGAATAAAAATAAAAAAGCAGATTGGTAAAATATCTAGCTCAAGAAATTCCCAGCTAGATATAAAGTATCTAGATAGATTGGTTATCTAGCTCAAGGAAGTATTCTCAAATATAGATAAAAGGTATAAATATGATGATATTGATCACAACATTTAGGAAAACAAAAAAGCTGGAAACTATGTATCTAATCATAGAGTAATAAAATAAACTGTCATACCAACTTTAGAGACTATTATGTAGCCATTTTAAATGATATTATGAAGACTGATAAAACACAACAATAAGTTTAAGATATGGTAAGTTAAAGTAAATAATAATGTGTACATGTCATATACTTATGACTATATACAATGTGCATGGCAAAAAGATGAGAAATAAATACAAAAGTGGTTATAAAAGCTCGAACAAAAACAGGCTTTTGTGATAACTGTATGATGTTAATTGAAAAAATATCAGGACAGTATAACGTAAAGCTATATGGAAAATATATAGCTATAGATGAGAAAATGGCTAGAAGGAAATATACTACTTACTAAAAAACCTACACCATAATATGTGTAATAGGCATGATATTTGTAAGCATTCAGAGGAAGAATCATCAGAGCATATATACAAACAGAAAAAAAAAAAGAAACCAGTTGTGAAAGAGATACTGAAGATGTGAAATATAGGAAATAAATGATGAAATAAGATAGAAGAACCTGTATGAAGGGTGAAGATTTGGATGGTACATGTTTCAGCTTTAAAAGGAAGGAAAGGGCACTTCCTTCCTCTGGTGAGAAGGGAAAGAAAAAATGGCAGGTAAAATTTTGATGTATAGGTGTGGGTTCAAGAATGCATGCAGTATGATTTTTAGCTATGTGAAACTGTTTACAAGAAACATGATTATAAATATAAATGACCAAGGCCAAACTTCTTCTGTAGAATGTATGGTTTATCAAAATTCAACAAAAAAAGATTTCTATGAATATAAAGCACAAAGAAGTATTAAATGATATCGAACAGCTGCCCCCAGATGGAAATAAAAAATGGAATGTATATGTTGGGTGTGATCTTAAAAAGTCCTAATAAAGAGAGTAAAATTCTAAGGTGACTCAGGTGCTAGGTATTTATTAAATAAGCATTTTCTGCTGCTATATTACACATATGTATATTCAGTCATTTAATGAAATAAGTATCTTGTTTTATCCAGAAACACAAAAAAATTCAAGAAATGCTTACCAAAGAAAGGCACACACGGTGGATTAATAGACCTGAGTTTTGCCAAATATTTCTTATAGTGATCTTCGCTTAACTCATGAGCTTCTTCTAAAATTTTCTTTTGGCGACTTGGTATTTGCTACAGTAAAAAAAAAAAAAAAAAAAAAAAAATTTAGGGAGTGTAAGTTTATAAAAGGAAGCATAGGTTTTGCCCCAAAATGCCAGGCTAAGAATAAAGCCCAAACACAACGGTATCAGTTTGATTCTAAGAATAACCACATCAAGACACTATCTTCATGGACCCCAGAACAAATTGCAAGAGTGTGGTGTGTGAGTGAAATCTAGCTTATCTTGCCATTCCTTATACAATTACGAGAGTATCTGATTTTATGTTATACATAAATTAAGTGCCGAAAGGTTTTTCTTCTTGTCACCTAGGCTAGGGCCCGTGAAAGCATTTTAACGAGAATTCCTAATTTTAAAAGTGCAACCAGTTCAATACAAATACAAATATAGTGGAATTGAGACAATTCCAGGTTTTAAACTGTCACTGAAAACACAGTTGAGGCACTTAACAATTAAAGACCATGATTCTTAAAATCCTGATTCTTCATTTACAAAATGACTAGACGAACCTACCTCAAATGTGTGGTCTAGTCTGTAAACAGGAGATGAGTTCATAGCACTGACAACCTCAAGGACACCATTGAAATTGTTCAGCTCTTGAAAGACTTGTAGAATCTCAATTATTCGACTCACCACAGCTACTCTTTCTTCTAAGTTTTCAGTTTCTACAATACATCTGGGAATCAAAGACAAAAAAATGAATTAAATAATCTATAATTTCCCCAACAAAGATATGCTTTAAGGAATTTAGTAAATAAAATAATGTGTGTGTGTGGGGGGGGTGCGGTTATCAAGTAACCCCAGAGGATCTATATTCAGAACGACAGGTAAAGAGCAGGAGACTGGATCGCCAGGCGGTGCTCCAGTCAGGCAAGGTGCTCTTCACTGGTTTTCACACGGACACAGCCACCAGTCAATCATTTTCCTGCTGTATTAGAATTAACTGGTGAGACTAACATCTTGTTGACTGTCTGCTGGTCTTCGGGATGTGGGTGTGTCCTAGGGGAATTTATTCTGGAACTCAAGAATTCTGTGTCTCCTATTCTTCACCTAATTTCAAGATTTTGGTGATCATGTTTTCTTTCTTTGAAATAATTAGCTACATTTCTAGGAACGGCTCTTCAGAAAAACATTGTGATGTTAAAAAGTCAATGAAAGTATTTTACCATAATTAAGAATAAAATCTTTTTAATTACTAAGAAAGAGAAAAAAAATCAAAGGCACTTTACATTTAAATACCAAGAATCTTTGGAAGGTATACAGCTAATATACCAATAAATAGCTAAAAGAAAGCATACTCGGTTCAAAAAGAGAAAATTCCTCAGTGAGCATTTACTCTCTAATATTAGACAGAATCTTAAATTTACTAATCACCAGTAAAGAAAAAGGCATTTTAAACTTGGTTTTTAATAATGTAATATAAAATAATGTATAATCTAAGAAAAACAATACACAAAAGAGAAAATAAATATAAATCAATATTAAACATTTTTAAAATTGTAAAGGTGAAAATTACATTATTCTCTGATGAGGATAACCTGACACTAAGAAAAAAACTGTCGCAAAACTATCAAAATAAACATAAAATCAAATTTGCTATCAAATTAAACATAACACGCTTACATGTTTAAAGCATTAGCTAGATCTCTACAAATACATCATATACTGGCTAACTAGTTAGCTGGACATTTAAAAGGGTATAATACAAGTATAATATATTTACATCTTGTATTTGACTACTTCAGTTGACATTACCTAGGTATACAAATTGTCATCACCTGTGGAGTTTCTGTAACAACCAGGTAAGTCTGGGGTGATTTATCCATAGGTGACTCCAATTCTAATATACGTCCATGGCTAAGAGCCACCGTAGCAAACGGACAAGAATCTCTCACACTGAAAAGGCAGAAGTTGGAACCCCTGTGTACTGCTGGTGGGGGGAATGCAAATGATACAGCCACTATGGAAAACTGTATGGAGGTTCCTCAAAGATTAAAAGTAGAGCTATTGTATGATTGATCCACCAATCCCACTTTTGGTTATTTATTCAAAAGCAGGGTCTCAAGGAGATATTAGCACTCCATGTTCGTTGCAGTGTTTGTTCACAATAGCCAAGATGTGGAAACAACCCAAATGCCCATCTATGGATGAATGGATAAAGAAAATGTGGTACATACACACAATGGAGTATTACTCAGCTTTAAAAAAGAAGAAAAGCCTGCAATATGTGACAACACTGATGAACACTGAAGACATTATTCTGAGTGAAATAAGCCAGTCACAGAAGGATGAATACTGCATGATTCTACACATATGAGGTATCTAAAATAGTCACAATTACAGAAGCATAGAATGGTGATTGCCAGGAGTCAGGGAGAGGGGAAAATAGGGAGTTACCAATTAGCATGTATAAAAGTTCAGTTATGCAAGATGAATAAATCCTAGAGATCTGCTATACAACATTATGCCTACAAATTAATAATTTATATAACTAAAATTCTGTATTGCACAGTGGAAAAAATCTGTTAAAAGGGTACCTCTCGTGTTAAATGTTCTTACAGTAATTTAAAGAAAAAGGAAAAAGTGCAGGAAATGGCCTTTTCAGTCATCTATTAAAAAACAGGACAGAAATAAAAATGGTCTATTTTATCAGTTATGTTTCTCCTTTACAGACACAAATTTTAATTATTATGATGGAAAAGGTCTTCTGCATATTTAAGTGGAATTATTTAATTTGATAATGAAGAAATCAGGAAGCAACACTTAGAGGGCAAATGGTAAAGTTTTACTGTTTACAGGCTAGGAAATAATAACATAAGTGACTTGGAATGCTTATTTCTCTTTAGGAATTGCTTTTAAGTCTTTATCCACATTGTAGCATAGGTTCTAGTCATTCCCTATGTCACTGGCCTCTTGTTCTGATAATTCCAATAGGAACCTCATATCACCCTTATAAAATATTAGTCAACTAGTCATAGTGTTTTTACTCAAAAAAATATGGCTGACATATATAATGCCAATCTGTGGCCCCAACTATAAAACTGCATTGAGATTCTAGATTGCTGACATGACCGTATAAGCAGGTCTGCTTACCCACTCCTCAGTGAAACTAGTGAAGAGTAAATATATGAAGAAAAACATAATCATGATTAATATCATCTTCCCCAACATTTAAAGTCTCTGGAAATGGCTCTGAGAGCAAATGGCAAATAAAGAAACATCTATTTGGGAAAACTACAAAAATTCAGTAAGAGAGGCAAGAGTTTACAGCTTTTGAACCAAGCCCGCTCCCTCCTTGCTCCCAGAGGACCCCAGGCAGTGGAGGGAAGAGTCTACTCCAGACAGCTGCAGCTGAGAATGCAGGCCTCCCTGTCCACCTGGCTCCCAGCTGGAGGGCTTTCTTCTCTGGAGGAACAGGACTTCAGCATTTCCAGTCCCCAGCTGGCGGGGGCTGAGGCTAAATCTCTGGCGAGTGTAGCTGGGAAGTGGGGACTCCCTTCTGCCAAACTCCTGCATGGAACACAGGCTCTCACCTGCAAGTGGCACACTGAGAATGCTGGGAAGACAGCCTCTCCCTGGTTCCCGAGGCAGTGGTTCCATGCCAGGAGAGGTGAGTAAAGAGGACCTCGCACACCACCTCCAACCAGGCACTCAGCTCCTAGAGCAGGAATGTTTCGGGGAAATTTGCCACCAGCACAAGAGTGCAGGCTCAAACAGCTCCTACTCTCTTGTCATTTGCAACAAACCGTTGGAGAAGTTTAAACCTAAAGGTGCTCTCAAGAACAGTGAAGGGGGTGCCTGGGTGGCTCAGTCCATTGAGCGTCTGACTTTGGCGCAGGTCGTGATCTCAATGGTTGATGAGTTTGAGCCACAGGGGGCTTACTTCTCTCAGCACGGAGCCTGCTCCAGATCCTTTGAGTGTCTCTCTCTGTCTCTTTCTCTCTGCCCCTACCCCACTTGTGCGCACGCATGCGTGTGCTCTCTCTCTCTCAAAACACACACACACACACACACACACACACACACACACACACACACACACACACAAACAGTGAAGGTTGTGGTGCAGGGCAATGGTAAGATTCTTGGATCTAACAATTGTTGGTTGACTAGTCTGCAGGAGAGAACCAGGGAATAAGAGCTGGGACGAGCCTTCCAAGGGTCAGAACAAATATCAGAAACCTAAGAAACCACTCCTTAAAAGGAGTCACAATTTGGTTGGATTAGTTTGCAGAGCAATTTATACCACTAGGGAAATTGCTGAAAACAATAGAGCAACCAGCTGGCAATTAGCAGGGTTTAACAGCTGGATGTGGTCAGGACAGGAGTGAAAGAAAGCACTACCTCTCCTGCTGCCTTCTTGGAGTGACCGTGGACATACCCAAAACAGTACCTCTCAGAAGAGGAACTTCTCAGCTAAACATCTAAGTGTGGAGGGAGCTGGAGGATAGGCTTGTCGAGAAGAATCCAGCTAGTCACTAAAGGAACAAGCTCTGGGCGGTGGGGAGTCGGAGGGGCAGGACCCACAAGTTGCTACAACAGCAAGTGTCCAACAAAGAATTACCAGGCATGCAAAGAAACAAGAAAGTACAGTAGTGTCCCCTCATCTGCTGTTTTGTTTTCCCCAGTTTCAGTTACCTAGCAGCCAACTATGGTACCACAGATAGCTTCCTTTTGAGGTGTCGTAAGGTCATTTAGTAGCATACCGCTAATGTCACGGTGCCTAAAGCGTTCACCTCACTTCATCTCATCATGTAGGCATTGTGTCATCTCACATCATCACAAGAAGGGTGAGTACAGTGCAGTAAGATATTTTGAGAGAGAGACCACATTCACATACCTTTATTACAGTATACTGTCATAACTGTTCTGTTATTGTTAGTAATGAACAATTAAAAAACAGTATAAGGGGTTTGGTACTATCTGTGGTTTCAGGCATCCACTGAGGGTCCTCTGTGGATAAGGGGGGACTATTGTATGATCCGTTCACCGGGGGAGTAAAAGCAGGGAACAAGCATTGCCTGGGAGAGGGACCAGATGTCAGATTTAACAGAAAATGATTTCACAGTAGCCATTATGAATGTGTTCACAGAACTAAAGGAAAGAAGGCATGATTTAAAAAGTAAAGAAAGATATAATGACAATGTGCAGAAGAAAGTATCATAAAAGACACAGCAATAACAACTGGCAACTCAAACTGAAAAATACGACAGTTTAAAATAAATTTACTAAAGGGGCTCAATTTTTGAACCGCCAGAAGAAAAAATTAATTAACTTGGAGATAGAGCTGTTGTTCAAAAACGAAGGCAAAATAAAGACTTTCCCAGGTGAACAGAAACGGAGAGAATTTGTTGCTAGCACACCCACCGTACGAGAGATAGTAATGGAAGTTCTTCAGGCTGAAAGCAAAGAACCCCAGATGCTAACACCAGTCCACGAAAACAAAGAGCGGTGGTAAAAGTAATTATGTGATTATAGGAGACAGGATAAATGCCCGTTTTTTTCTCATTGCTTCTCTTAACTGATTTAAAAAGCAACTGTATAAAATAATGTGAATGTAACGTATTGTTGGGCCTATAAGATATACATATAGAATAAATTGCCAATAACCAGACAAAGGAGGTGGGGAAGAGCAAAGCTGTAATGGGCTAAGAAAATAACAAAGGGGAAAGCAATAATCGCTACATGTATTGTTAGATTTGCATCATTAATTATATGTAATATGTATGACAATAGTGCCAGGAAAAAGGAAGACAGGGAACAGAGCTATACAGGAGGAACATTTCTATCACTGGGATTAAGCTAGTAGAAATCTGAAGTGGATTCTAATAAGCTGTCTATGGTAAACCTTAAAGCATTCACTAAAAAACCCCCCAAAAGATATAATGAAAAAAATCATTAATGAAATAAAAATGCTACATTAGGAAAGTATTCACTCAGTGCAAAAGAAAGGAGGGACAGAGAACAAAAAAAGGACGCAAGACATATAAAAATAGAATTGCATTTAAAATCATAATAGCTGACTGCTCCGAAATGCGAGAGTGTCAGTAACACTTACTTCTCAAACCACAGAGTGAGGTTAGTGGTGTGCCGGATCATTTTTAGGAGATTAGGAGAATTAATTTCTTTGTCTTCTTTTGTCCACACGCTTCCAACTAATTCTGATGGCTGTACAGCTCTGAAATCATCAAGACATAATTCTCCATGATCCTTTTCCCTGTAGCATACTGTTTTACTAAGTAAATGAGATAAATAAAACTAAACTCCCATATAAACCTTTTGTTTTTACACCAATAGAAAGGTTTATGAAAACAACATATCACAACTAATTATAATTATGTATATTTTTCTATAGATTAAAAAAATATTTTTATGCATATATTTGTGTACTTTTATTATTGCTTTATAGTAGCATTTTGCTTTGGGCAACATTGAGATTTTTTCATATCTTTCCTAGCACTTAACAAAGATTATTTAACAAATTAGGGTGACAATGTAATCGGGGATTGTTCTTTTAAATAATGATACCTGTTATAATAATCAGTTCAATGAGGATATAGTAATCACTGTAATTCAGAAATCTTTTTTTTCTTCTAAAGGAGGGAGGGAAACCCTACCACCTTTTGGTAAATAAAGGGAAATAAAATAGATTCTAATATTGGTTTTTGGGAATAGTGATGATCTTTGGGGTGGGAGGAGATCTATAAATTTAGTTCCTTTTTTTTTCATTTAGTTATTTCAAAAGTTTGCAATCCTTACTAGTCCCCATTTAAAACAAACAAACAAGCAAAAATGGACACTTTTTGAGACAGTAGTTACATCAATGTAGAAAAACTAAAAAAGGCTGTGACGGGCCAGGACTTAAGTTTACAACTACAAGGGCAGTAGCTAACTTACTGAGCCCTTACTCTGTGCTGGGCTAAGCACTGTATGTTATATATTGACTGTTTTCAATCTCACAACAGCCCCAAGAATAGGTACCGTTATTAGCTCCATTTTAACCTTGAGGAAGCTAAGGGACAAAGGGATAAAAGTTTCACACGAAGGTTAAAGTTGCCCAAGCATACCCAGCCAGCAACTGGTAAAGACACACGCTGCACTCAGCTTTACCAGGTAGGAGTGAGAGAAGAGGTGGCCTTCTATACATCAGGCTTTATTACTACTCCCCTTCATATACTAGCTCACTTAGGTCTTATAACATTCCTATAAGGCAGAAAACAGTATTTCATTTAAAAAATCAACTCCTTGGAAATGATTTTTCAGCTTGAATGTCAAATTACATACCGATATAGATCTGATTCAAGTAAAGTGAGTTGTCGAGCAATTTCTATTGGGTGTAAGGTGAGCAGGTCAAAAGTCTCTATGTGCCCAGGCCTGCTTATATGCCACTCAACTGTGGGAGGTGAACTCTGAAATGTAATATTATGACCTGGTCCATTGTCTCTTGCAATTTTTTTCCTTTGGATTATTTTAGTGATGGATTCAACCCATTTTTTCATTGCTTTACCTGAAATACATTACATTTTAAATAACATTTAAATACTTTTTACTCAATATTTTATTCTTTTAAAATATTTTAAAATCATACAAGTGATAGTTGAATATATATTTGCTATTACAAGGTTCAAATGATCAAAATAAAAAAAAAAAAAATGGAAGTTCCTCTTTACCATTCCCTGTTCCCTATCCTAATCTCATTCTTCTTCACATGGGTAACTGCGGTTAATAGTCTGATATATATTCCTCTACATCCCTTCTAAATAAAATTAGAAAGTAATTTATTCATAGACATTTTTCACCTTTACTCTTCTGAACGTCAGTTCAAAATATTATAATTCTCCATAAGATAGATCTTACACACATGAGATTTAGAAGTACAGACAATTCATAGTCACTATTAATCTTATTAATGTTGCATTTTATAAACCAAACAGTACCAGAGGATCCATGCCTTCATTTTAGTGCGAGTTTTTGATGTGGCTTTGTTTTGTATTATGCATGAAAGTACTATTATTTAACTCTTTACTTTCTGATTCTCCTTTAGAGTGCACAAGGGCAATTAGAAACAAGTTTGTCTAGGTCATTCTTAGACCTATACGATCACAGAATCCTTAAAACTAGAGGGGAGACTTTGGAAACATCAAGCCTTACTCCTTATGTTACTGATGAGGAAACCCAAGTCTAAAGAATCAAAGTGGCTTGGCCCAAAGTCCTGTATCTGGTGAGTGGCAGTGTTCAGAAGAGAACTCTCGCTTCTTGGCTCTCGGTTCAGTCTGCTCTGCTGCCTCTCTGATACACCTAACTGGGTGTAGTCAGTTTCCTAACTGTTCACCTAACTGGGGCCTCGTCAGTTTCCATCAGTGGTGTTACAATGGCACACCGCTTCCTAATTGTCTTCTGGGACACAGACCTTCAGATAAGTGGAAAGACAGAATGAATTGAGACTTTTTCTGTCCAATTCCAAAATGATCAGTAAGTGGATTTACTAAATGCAAATACATTGGGCCAGCAGGGTGATTATTGAGCAATTTGTAGGTCAAAATGTTGTTTGGTGAAAATTTTTAACTTTTTCAAATGGTTATGTTGCCACTTATAAACAACTCTTAACAACACTGAACAATGACATCAACTGAGAGTCACCAAAAGGTACTTTTATTACATATGAAACCAGGCACTTAAAAAAAACCATACCTCTTACTGTTCCAATAAACTCTTCCATTCGCTGCAAAAGATCTGCGTCTCTTTCAAAATCATAGAAATGGTGCTCTACCCAATGCCGACATACATTTAATACTCTATGGCATTAACAAAGAAGAATAACTGAATTACATGGGAACTCAGGCATAAATGTTTATCACAATGAATCACATAAATTAAAACAGTAATTCTTACCAAATAATTTTATAAGTGGCTGACTACTTTCAAAATTCTATGTTAATTAAGACTTATACAATAATTTCTGATAATTGCTTTCTACTTCACTCATTTTACTCGTTACCTTCTCCTTGCTTGGGAAAGATCCTTATTTATGTCAACTCTGGAACAAAACTTCAGTACAGACTTAATGCCTTCAGTTATTTAATTACTGCTTACCGCAGTTGTACAGGCTGTATGTATTCTTTCCTAAACCTTTTTAGTTCTGCACTCAAGGGTTGATCTCCATTCTCTATAGCTATGCGATCAGCTTCTGTTGGCTCAGGCTCTGGAATTTCAAACCTAACATAAAAGAGAACAAACTAATGAAAATACTAATAATATCAAGTTATTCCAATAGAAAACCTCAAACCTTTTCACCAGTCAGCACAATCAAGAGAGCGCTGTAAAAAATTACTAAAGACATACACACACATCGGTGAAAATAAGTAAGACTTCTACTGATCTTAATTTCTAAAAAAGAAATTAATACTTGACAATAAAAACAAACCTAGAAACATAGTTAAGAATAAAGAATACATGCAAAGTCTAAAATAGATGTGATTATAAAGTTATGGGACTGATGTTTATTTTTGGCTGTGTAATCACTCAATCACCTAACATAAAACTTTACCCTTAAGGGTAATCCTTAAAAAGTAGACTGCTCTCTGAGTGGCTGAAACACTTCTCGATTATATAATGTATTTGTTCACTGACAAGCTCCATTGTATTCAACATGTGGTATATTTGAAAAATTCTGTTTAGAACATCTAAATCATCAAAATTTAGAAGTCTAAAATATACATTTTTTATATAGTTCTTTAACTATATAATAAAACTACATAAAAGTCCAAAATCCAGAGTCTAAAATATACATTTTTATATAGTTCTTTAACTTGACTAATTCCATAAATATGCAATTTCATAGTTACCATATAAAAAAGAATGCTTATTTTTATACTTTAATAAATGAAAACCACAAGATTATTATAAAATAAATGGTCATCTAAGAGATTTTATTTCTTAAAAAAGTACTCACGAACTACAATTTAAAGCTCATACAATTTATTTCTGAGAGACATGTAGGATCTTAGCTCACTCTCTTTAAAAAAAAAAAAAGAATTTACACATTTTACATTAACAGACCTTTCTATTATAAGACTCAGTAGTTCTTGAGGTTTACAAAAGGATCTGTATGTTGTAAGAAATGTCCGAACAAAATTGGGATCTAAGAAGAAAAAGGAAAAATATCTTATTAAAATCTTTGATTCAGAATGATTAAAGCTATTATTAAAACATTTTCAAGAGAGATGAAAAACAGTCAGTTTTGAAATTCCCAAAATGTTTTGACCACATAGAATGCTTTGGACTTTATAACAAACTGCTAGCTTGAGCACTTCCTAAATTAGTGGCAAAACCATTGATACTAGGATTCTGTAACAGCTTATTTCTTGCCTTCTGTACACTGTGACTAGCTGAACTGAAACTCCTCATCGGCTGCAGGAATGCAAAAGGAAGAAAGGCAAAAAGAGCACGCAACACAAGCTCCCCACCTGCTACCTGGATCTTAGAGCATCTCTGGTTGGCTTCTTTCTCTTGAGAAAGACAAAGAGAAAGAGAAAGGCCACAGCAATAGCCCGGTACTTCTTCTGACATCCAGACTGTTTACCTAGGATCAGTTATCTAGATTTCTTTCAATCACATTAACAGAGCATACGACTAGAAACTGGATACTACAATGTTCTAGATTAAGCTAAATACGCTTTCTAAATGATTTGCTAGAGGTTTTAATTAAAGCTGCTAAAAGAAGCTTACACATACCTGTAAGTTATTAAAACTCTTAAATGTGTGAGAATGTGGATTTGGTTCTATTCACAACTTAATCCCTTTTATTTCAAGTAGTCACAATAAGAGTTTCATCATACGAGCAGGGGTCTCCAGCCCCTTCCAAGAGAGGACCTACTTTTCATTCACATCTCCATGAAGTAAATCAGGAGGCTGACTGAATGTCATCACTTCCCCAGGCCTGGCCTACTCCAGTCTCTCCTTGACAGTATTCTCCCAAGTTGTGGAGAAAGGCTGCTGTCATCAGCACAAGAGACCTGGTCTGTCATCTTCTGTGTAAAGAGGGGGAGAGACATCTTCCCACAATGGAAAAAAAAAAAATCACGCACTTCTAGAACTCAAATTTCATCAATGTCCACATTTAGTTGTAAGTCTTCAAAAAGAGGGAGGGGAGAATTCATTAACTTTTCTATTGGGAACATCCTTTTCCTATTTTACATTACAGACCGGTAAGCTCTAATTTAATGATAAATTCATTGAGAATAGTGAGTACCTTTGTGGATCCTTTCTAAGTACAATATCTTTTATTCAGATACGATTTACTAAGACTCAGAGTTCATTTGTGTGGAAAATTTCTACTTAGGCTGATTCCGTCTGATTAAGAACCACTCTAAATTTAGCCTTAACATAAAATAATGATAATATATTAACTCCCCCAGCAAAGCAAATGAATGGATTTATCATAAAAATAGAAGTCTATTTCTAATCTATTGGTACATGTGGTCATCAAGATAATGAACTGATTTAAATATCAGACAACCTTGAATTTATAATGCTTTTATAAATTAAAGAAAATTTACAGAATAAAAACATACTGGTTTTAAATGTCCCTCTTCTCCTTTGCCTTCCAAGTCTACAGTGGGGTACTGATAAAGGTAATTTAAATATATACAATCCTTTAGTAATTTCCTCTCTGTTGGTATCTTATTGTTTGTCTTCAGTTACAGAGTTCCTCAAACGTTAAAGACTAATGTCTCATCCAGAAGAAAAGATTTTAAAACAGAAGGCTGTACAAGATTTTAAAACAGAGATTTATATCGGTTTCATCACAATCCTCCCTTTCAAGAATCTACTTCCTGTTCTGCAAATCTATTTGTAAGGTGAGGCTACTCAAAACATCCTATGTTTAGGAATCCAGAGCAGTGGCCACTATAGAGGTGCTGAGCTGTCGCTAATGGAGAGAGAGCCCAGACTCATGGTACAACAGAGTGTTCCTAGAATCCCTGAGCTGTGTTCTAAATTTAGGCTGACCCCTCCTTTTTAAAAAATTAAAAAAAAAAAAAAAAATTATTTTGGTCTAAAAGCCTAAAATTAATATTCAGATCCATTTCTTCTCAGATGCCAACTGAGTCAGGTTAAAAAGTTGTGGGATATCAAAGGTACTTTTAAGTTGAAAAACAGAACAAAAGCAAGTTCTAGATGAATTGTTTTTTAAGAAAATTGCCTATTTTTAAAGGCAAACTACTTTAAAATTGCCTTCTCATCTTCTACCAAAACTTCTGGTCATTTCAGTACTTGAGTAACTGATGACAATGCTGGGAAAGTTGTGCTAGGCCTTGGTGCCACATCAGTCACACGGGGATCAAATCAATTCCTGATATCTGTTATGTAACGTTCGCAAAGAGCATTCACATAATTTATTCCATGTGACTTCTGCAAAGTGAGTGGGGCTGTTGTTTTCCCTTTCTACATATGAGAGAAGTAGCTAAGACTCATCCAAGGTTACACAGTAGAATGGCAGAGAGTCTAGATTGTGCGATTTCTAGTTTTATGCCTTTTTCTACTGTGTCACACATAACCTCGCTGGATTAAAGGATCCTTTAAGGTTTCCGCAGCTGTGACATATAAATATAAAGAATGGTTCCATGAGTTATGTAATCATTATAGAAAACTTACATAAATGATTAATTTAGAATATAGCTGTACTCTGCTAATCTTGGTTTAAGGCACTAGGAAAATCACTGAAAAATCAGCAGTCTAATTGTGATTCTGTAATTCTTGTTAAGCCTTCTTCCAGATTTTAGGAAGTAGCTGCTGTGCCTTCCTGTACAGTCTTCAGAAAAGGAGTTTCTGAAGCGGGCAGTGAGATAAACACTCCCACAATCGTCACTGTTGTACTACATTCTAAAGTGACTCAAGTTTAAGTTGTTTTTTAGCTTCATCAGAAGTAAAAGCAGTCTTGCCAAAACGAAACAAAACAAACAAAAACCAGCAGAAGCTAAAAATAAGCCAAAAAAATTTGGCAAAAGTTTAAGTACTTTCGAAAAATATCTGAAAGGCTGCATATATTCCCAGGCTTGTATAATTTATAGAATCCATTTTTAGTCTAAAGCAGTGCAAAATTGCTAATGAGTGAAAAACTTCTATGGAGAGGACATAACACCTGTACTTGAACCTTTACACGAAAGAAGGGTAGATAGTCCAGAAGCTATTTTTACCTCTATCAATTTCCCCACTTAGGTGATTCCAACATGTACTATGTCACACTAACCCCTAGAAACCGTGATCTTACAGATGATGTAAAGGACTCAGATAATTCAATATCTTAAAAATACTCCTCAGTAAGGACAGGCTGTGTACTTTTGTGAGAACGCAGAGTACAGGCAACCATCAGAGCTAAGTCTTAACGCTGGCTCTGCCGGCTGTGGAGGGGCCTCTGCCCACCTGTGTTATAAAACGGTGTTGCATAGACAGCTGGAAGGCAAATGCATGAAAATGCAAAAGCCAGGCCTGCTTTGGTTTTAAAACCTAAGTGCAAATACTTGTGGAGAACACAAAAATTGGCTATTTTGATAGTCTCTTTGTCTGTTTATCACTTGATTGTGGATGTAAATTCCAGAAGCCTCTTTCTCAAACATAATCCCAAATGGATTTCAGTGTGAGCGATGATGCAAACTTCCTTGTGGTTTTTCTTCTTCAATCATTTTACTAGATCCTCCTATCCCTGCAGTAAGATTTCCACCAGGCTCACTAGCTGGTCTGCTTCCTTCCCTTGATGCAGCTCGCCATGCAAACGCCTGCCGGCTGTATTAGCAGATTCCTGGGCTAGGTCCAGGTTGTTTCAAACACAAGCTGCAGGGACTATTTTCTGCTGGTCTTCTCGCTGCCTTGTCTCCCTAACTCGAAAACTATCCTTTGATAATACTTTGTCGCACAATTCATCAGAATCTTAGGAACTCAGAATATACTATCCTACGTTAATGTTCAGAATATAACGTACTAAAGTTGAGGTGATAATCCAATCCCTTTTTCTTAGGTACCTATTTTGATTGACACTTGACATTTTATTTGGTAAGGTCAATGAAATTTATGAAATATTTGTTCTATGGAGCTATTTATGTAAAGAACGCCCCTTCCCCCACCACCGTAGTGAAACACTGTTAATCAGGATGTCTGTTCATGTGATAATTCTCCCTCTAATACAGCCATTTAAAAAGCCACCAGAAACAATAAGCTCCTCAACAAGGATTTATAAACAATCACTCTTGAATTCCTTAAAAAAGGAAACAGACGCTATGCTGACGCACAAACACTTTAAAAAAGTTATCAGAGAGTTTAAAAATAGAACAGTACTGCCCTATAGATCAAAAATTGTTCAAGAGATTTTTTTTTAAAAGTTAAGACACCCAAACTGAACTTATATAGGCCATGAAGGCAAAAGAAATCTAATTTAGATTTTTGAGGATTTTCTAGAAGGGCATAAAATACCAGTAAATACTTTAAAGAAAAATATCAACAGGCTTAAGTTTTTCAACACCATTTTCTAGAAAAGAGAAGTTCATCATGCATGGGAAACACCTTTTTCCCACACTTCAAACATGAAAAGCTTTTATTTCCATGTAATGTCAGTTCTAAATTTTCCCTATTTCAAGGTCACCTCATTTCTCTAAAACAAGACGATCAAACCAGACACACCATTACCACACATCTCTTTACTCATGCTGTTGAAAGTCTCAATAATTAATTTGTACTTTAGAAACAGAAGTAAAAGTCCTCCTCTCATCGCTGCTTCTTTATGTACATTGCTCTGTGCTTTCTTAAGGTAGGTAAGGAAGAAAGTCTCTTCCTATTCTTGCCAGATTCAGAATGCTCTAAGTAGATAATGCTCCCACGCCCCACAGCATTTGAAATGAATTCCAAAGTTCTGATGTAGCTAGTGACTTACTCGACGTCCAGAAATATTGCATCTGAGAGACAAGTATAAATCAGATTCCACACAAGACCCTGTGGCAATCTTCTAAGCAACAGTTAAGCATTTTCTAATTAACCTAAATTAAGTTTTTTCTCCCAGAAAGCTTTTCTTTACAGAGCACACAACACCAGTAGACTAATGACTGGATTTTGCTAAAAACTAAAATGATGCCCAGTATCTAACTATATACTAAAGTCTATGCATTAAAATGGAAGTTTATCTATAGTCAGAGTTAATTACCTATTTCAATAAGAGAAAAAAATTACTCTGCTAAAGTCTTCATAGTAAACTTGTGTGTGCCCAATGATGAACAAGCCATTTATACTACTGGAAATTCAAACCAAGCAAGAAATTCTCTTTATTTTTATTATTTGATACACATAGTAAAAATCATGTTATATTTTAATCATGAAGAAAAATTTGCCTTGGATGAGTCACTATAACATGGTGGAAAGTACAGTCTATTAAGAATCAAGAAACCTAAATTTTAGTCCTTGTTCTGCAATTAATTGAAGATATAATAATTTCTGGCAAATCACATAATTTTCAGGGGCCTTGGGTTTTTGTCTCTAAATTCAGGGATTGGTAATCTGGTCTAACACTACAAATCTATAGCGCTGTTTGAACATTATTGTTAAAAACACTTGAGGGATCAGGTTGGTTAAAGCCACAGTAAAGTCTGAATTAAGTAAGGTTAAGCCAGTTTTTCTTTTTCTTTTCTTTCTTTTTTTTTTTTTTTTTTTTAGGTTTCTGACCAACCCATAACCTAAAAAATGTGTGTAAGTGGTGCTTATCAGATATTAAGTTTTCTTAATTATAGCCATTGTCTTTTATTATAATTCTGTACAATATAATAAAAATGTGCAAGTTAAATTTTAGCCTTTGTTTCAGCCCAACTTGCATTGTGTGTCCTCCAATAAACATATCGAACCAACCAACTGAGACAAGCAAACCAAAAAGAGCAGATGAATAATTCTAAAAACAAATGGCAACTTGATCTGTTATTATGGTAGTGAGGACTCAAAGTACATTTGGGCTGGAAAAGACCTTAAAAAATTAACTGCTTTCATGTTTTATGAGTTCATAGATGGTCTATCAGAAACATCCCACGTTGCCTGTAACACATTCACTGAGACCCCGTCCAGAAGAGCCCAAATAAGCTAGGAATTAATACTAAGCTGTGTGTACTGTAAATCACAGCTCATGAAAACTGCTTGTGGATTCCGGTTACACCAGTCATGTACTTTCGTCACATATGTTAAAATATTCAATTAAGCTTCAAAAGAAGATAGAAAAGAAAAATGTCAAAAAACTCGGCCACAACACTTCCAAAACCAACACTGGCATTTTATTCCTCAAGATATTAATGAATTTTTTTTTCAAAATTTTGACTTTTTAAAAAAGTAAAACAGTCTTGTCAATTTAAATGCGAACACACTTAACTTTGCAAAACTTCTATAAATTTAGAAATGTCAGTGTTTTATATTAGCTAGAAGTAAAACACTTAAAAATACTATTCTACTCAAAAGCTAGAAGTTAATATAAATGAATGCAACTACCTAGAGGGACGAATAAGAAGCCATGGCACATGTACTGCGTCTGCAGACTTGGCCAGTGTTGTGCACGTTAAGGAGAAAACACAGCCAAGATGCAGAAAAACCATCGGCTATGCTCATTCACGTCTTAAAGTAGACTCGTTCGGAAAATAAGTAAAAGGCACACAGTTCCCCAGAAAATATTTAATTGTAGTTCTGCAACTGCTTACTAATAATAGTAAGTTAGTTCTGTGAAATTCAGCAGGCAGTTTAAAAACAATTTTTATCATTAACAATCAAGTTTTACAGAAACAATTACATTTAAAAATTGGGAATTTGAAAATGGTTTCCAACTCAGATCCCACTGACGTGACAGTAAACATTAGGTAAGTCTCCTTAGCACTTTCCACTAATACTGTTCTACAAGAAAAAAAAATCAGTAAAGCTTTGGTCCCACACAGATAAAAATCTAAGGATCAATTTTACGCTAAAAGGTTTAAGAGCTCAAAACACAGGTATTTAAAATAAAATGATGAATAGCTTAGAATACTTATGTTAAATAAATCAATGACTCTTTCAAGACGCTTAAAAATCAGAATAATGTGGCAAGAAGAGCAATTTAAGCTTGTGTAACCTTAAAAATTCCTTAAAAAGCAAAGAAATAAGTGTTTTGCAACCACAAATTTTGAGTACTTTAATGAAACATTTTTGTAGTTGTATTCTAGGTCTTAAAGAAGTATACAGAGGTTGAAAATCATTTAATAAGTTGGTCATAATAATTACTGAAAATTGCACCTCTCAAAATGTTTTATATGTAAAAAAGTTGCCAGAATAACCTATTTCTTTTTCATGTAAAATCTTAGGCAGCTTATTTAACTTTCCTGTGCTTTGACTTTTTTTTTTTTTCCTGAGTCAGTAAAATGGGTGCATGGACTGTGGCAGTTTCTAGGCAAAAAATCAGTAGTAAAATTGGAACGCCAGACTAGTCTTATTTCGCCACCTTCAATGTGTTTCAGCTACTGACTGCTATTACCAAATGCAGTCTGTTTAGAGAACCCAAACTGCTTTTAATGGCCTATGGAAAGCACTCATATCTTACTATGGAAAAGGCTAGCAAGAGAACTACCAATGAGAGGCCAAATAAAAATTACAAAGAAAACAAAAGTCTGGCTTATTTATCCCAGAGACATGTGGACACGATGAAACATTATGTTTATAAAAGTGTTTGATATCACTGATAAAAATATTCTAATTTAATTTTACTTTTTTGCAAGGTGGCCCTGATATAGTTGCCAGGCCATTTAAGTAGTTAAGTGGCCATTTAATAAACTGAAAAGATTAACGTTATTGAATGCTAGTCATCTTTGTTACAGTCGAGTAGTTAATGGGTATCTTTAAAAGTTTAATTTAACTGGTGCCAGAGCAGTTTCCAGAGAGAACTGAGAACCCATTTATAGGACTTTAAACAATGAAAAACATCAACGATGAAAAAAACAAACCAAAACCAGAAACACATCTCCCTCAGAAACGCACATCTCCTAGAGACAGAAATATATTTAAGCAAGAAGTATAGGGATGGAGGTTAACTTTCTCATTCAACTATTTAAGAATAACACTTATGTTCTAAGAGTTACATTTCAGTTTATAGGTCTTTGTAATAAAAACATTCTTTGAAAGTAAGTTTACATTTATATTTACAAAGAGCTTTCACCTTTAGCAGTTCATTTATTCTTTCCGACAGCATTTGAAGATAACTGTTGTGATGTTGATTTTTGAGGTGAACTAAGGTTCTGGGATGGTAAGGAGCTGTGACAGAGTGACGACATAAATCCAGATTTCCACTATACCATACGCTACAGTAGTTTACAATTACCAAGCTTTCTACTGAAGGTCGAAGAATATTGGATTATCATTGGTTACTTTATTAGAAGAAATAAAATTACTTAAAAAAAAAAGTCATCACATTTGTTCCCTGACTCTCAAACATCATATTTGATTCAGCCTCTACCAATCTTCCTAGGTAGCTTGGACATGTTTGTCCTTAAAAAACTGCCCTCCTAAGATGGACTTTTTTTTTTTTTTTTCAATAACATCGGTTGTAAAATGCAAAAAATACTGAAAACTTACATGACTCTCAGGATTGCTAAATTTAATTAAGTCTTAGGAATGGAAATGAAGAAAACCCAATGCCGTGTGTATTTGTACTACCAGCACAATTTTGATGATGAACATATATAAAATTTTTACTGACTTTATCGTCTCAGTAATGGAAACAGACAAAAGAAAAAAACAAGTGGTGAAGGTTATGTGAAAAAGTTTCTTAGACCCTAACGATGATGATTTCTCAGGACTTTTAGTCTTGTTCCTGCCACTAACTGGGAAAATTTAGCCAAGTGATTTTATTTTCTCATTTGCAATCGTGGTTATAAAGCTACAAAATAGTATGTAAATGTGGTAGACAAAGTATAAATGGCAGTGTTTTTTAGGCAAAGGAAAATGAACTGGGATAATGCAGAGATCATCCTTCGTTGTTAGTCTGCTTTCTATTTTAGGCACAGTGACCTGTGCAGCAAAGAATCTCAGCTGGAAGCAGCAAAACACAAGTGACAGGCAACTCAATTACATTTCTTACCTGCGTACATATGGTACGTGAGCCTCTCAATAAGCTTAATAACAGTTCCTGCTTTGATAATTGGAATTCCAGCCTTGGGCTGTGTGTTCTCTTCAAATATTATATTCTCTTCGGAGTCAGGCTCTGCAAATCGATAAACATCAGCACTAGGGAGCCTCATCTGCTCCTCCTTCTCTTCCTGTAGCATCGTCACGTCAAGCATCCTTTCCAGTGTGCTCCGGTACTGGAGAGATATCAGTGCTGCCATCCAATTGTTTTTCTCTTCAGCTGACTTGGCAGAAAATATAACACTATTTTCATCTTTTAAAATTATTTCAAAAGCATGCTTGTACTCACTGGTGTCATCTTTGTCATTAATTTGTACCTTTCTCATGAAAAACTTTTCTTTCAGACGATACTCTGCATTGCTAGCACCAGGAAGTCTTGGCTGCCCATGATTTGATTTACAGCAAATCATTAAGCCATCAAAGAGAAATATGTGTCTCTCATGCTTGGCTCCTACACGTGTAAGAGTTCCTTCCATTATAAATTCATTGCAACACTGTCCAATGTCTTTTCCCTCCCAACCATCAATATTCTTTTGAATCTCGTTCATTTTCTTGATTGCTAGTTGTTTCCCCTTCATTTGCTGACTATAAAACCGACATGCAGATTCACTGGGATAAAGGAAAAAACAGTATTAGTGCACAGATAACAGGCAACCTAGAATTCACGTAAATAAAGGACAGTAATAAGAGTACATTTAAAAAAAAGTTGCACTGACAAGGTGTTCACTAATTCTCCACATATATTAGTGATACAAAACTGTACCATTTAGAAACCAAAGCAACACAGTAGAGACTTTTTTTAGTGACTACTGACAAAATTCTACTCTATAAATCCAGCTACGGAATGATTACTTCTACCTTGGCTACTATTTAGAATGACAAATATTAAAAAGTAGCTCCATACAGTGAAAAGAAGAAGAGACTTAAAAAATTATTTAAAAATGTTTAAGTGGATAAGAGCTAAAGCTAAAAATCATGCACAGATTATAATGAGGAAACTGGAAGCAATGTATCTGAATTAATACCTCAAGTTACATAACCCCTAAATAAAGGACACTACGAATTTTACTTTCACAGAACGGTGATGTTGACATAAATCTACGCAAGACATTTTTCTCTCTCTCTCCTTTAGCTTACCAGTTGGCTCTCAGGAGGTCTTGTCTGGGAGTATGCAAGGAAAATGCACAAATATGAAAGGTTTTTCAAACAATAACAAATTCTCTTGGCTTTGATGTCACTTCCTCTGAAAGACCAAGCTTGTCACTAAAACTATTTTCTTCATTGTTTACTGACGAGGGAACTGAGATCCCTGAATCTATACCAAAATATTCAGGGTGAAAAGGAGGATTATTAAAAAAGTAAAAATATTCACCTCAGTCTTCGTTTTGCAAGACTTTTAGAACATATTTTTTCCATACCACTCTGAACATTAAGCAAAGCTGTTATTGCTTGTTTCAAACATTCCTTGTCTTCTTGATCTTCACTCTTTTCTTCTAACTGCTGCAAAGTCAAAATGACAAATCTGAACCAGTAGGACAGTTTGGGACAAAAAGAATAAAGATAACATCGATTCAACTCTTCCTATCACAATGCAACTTGTAAATGTGTCATAAAATGCATTCTTTTAAAAAAGCGTTTTCTTCTTTATGTATTACTTTCTATATTAACATGCAACCAAGTTTTCCACATTAAAAAAAAAAAAAAACAAAAACCAGTAGAAGCAGTGTTAAGAGATGTCACACCTTGTGACAGGCAATAGTGTGCAGTTTCTCAGGTGACTATTCCTGAAAAGAAATGAGGGACATAAAGTGTCTTCTTAACCAGCACAGGATTTGCACAGCAGCAAGCACATAGATGAGGTTTTCTTAAGTATGGAATCTGGTCTTAGGTTTCTGATTCCAACACGGCTGCTGTAGCAACAGGATGATTAGGAAGATAAATACACACAGGAGGATGCAATATGGTGGAGAGGAACTTGAAGACACAAAACCTAGGACCAAATTTTGACTCTACTGCTGTGTGACTTTGGGGCAGATTATTTGACTTCTGAGTCTCACTTTTCCCAACTATTAAATGAAGCTTCATAAAAATCTTGCCCTGCCTACTTAATGAGGTTCTCTCTCTCTCTCTCTCTTTTTAAAGTTTACTTATTTATTTTGAGAGAGACAGAGACAGTGTGAGTTGCAAAGGGACAGAGAGAGAGAGAAAGGGAGGGAGGGAGAGAGAGAATCCTAAGCAGGCTCCACACTGTCAGCGCAGAGTCCAACGCAGGCCTTGAACTCACAAAACCGTCAGATCATGACCTGAGCCGAAACCAAGAGTTAGACGCTCAACTAACTGAGCCACCCAGGTGCCTATTTAATGGGATTCTTATTAAAAATCAAAGCACTGTGTAAATGGTAATGTACAGTATAAGTTGTTTTCTTTGTAGTTCTATAGAATTAATATTGGTATCATGAAGAATTTTGTCAGTATTCACACGTTAAGATTATGAGTAAAACTAGAAATGTAACTATTAGTGAAACCCAAGCACATTTTCTACTGGTGGCAAAAGTCTGTGCTTAATAAGGATTGAGTCATCAATTACTACCAGTTATCAATACAACAGGTGGCTATAATTGAAGCAAGCAGTTAACTGAGCAAGGTATGAGTTACAATAAGTAACAAGAATTCAGTAAACTTATAAACCTGCTTCTGGCTACCAAAAAGAAAAAGTTAAGAAATAGCATTTACCAATAGTTTTCATGCAATATTTAAGAACATTTACTCTTTATGACAAAGGAAAAGACAGGAGAAATAAAACCACAAAATATTCAAAGTACCTTGTAAAGGTTTACTTTTTAATGAGAGTAATTATTCATTATGACTCTAAGGATTTTATGTTCTTGAAAGATATTCCTTAAAGATCAACAACAAATTCCTTTTCAGTTCTGCTAAAGACTATATACACATTCTGATGATTTGTGAAAAGTAAACTTATTTCTTACTCAAAGCCCTAAACCGTTTTTCTAAAAATAATTTACTTAAAATACCTTAAATGCTCAAGTATTCCATAAGTTATAAATACCGTATTGTAAAGTCTATTTAATGCTCAGCTTTTATCATCCAAATTTCTTATATTCATTATTAAAAACTCACCATACTTTCAACTAAAAGGTGCAAACTACACTTTTTAGAAAAATATTCAGTCTCAATTGTGTTAGTAAAATAAAAATCTATTCACAATAATCCCCCAGATAAAACGGGTAAAAAAATGGTTCTCCCCCCAAAGGATAAAAGACTTAAAATATACATATATCTCATATATCTATATATATCAGAAGATACTCAGATATCACTTACTCATAGTATTGTTCTTCACTATGGCCAGCTAGATTAAAGGAAGTCAATGGCCAAGTGTTCATGAAAGACAGCTACTAGATTTTTACTTAACGGCTATTACTGGTAAGCTGAAGGCTGGACTTTGGGTAATCTCTCAAAATACCTTCCGTCCCTATCACTCTAAAACTATTCACCTCTCATATGGCAGAATTTTGGGAGACAAATAAAATGTTACTGTTAACCCTTACTTCCAAGTCAGCAATCTCACACTGAAAGCAATGTTCATGAAAAAGAGGCAGAATTCTACATGGCATAATGAGAGCACCACAAATGAGAACTATTTCACTGAGTTGTTTCAGAATTTAATTGCTCAGATATTCAAGTCAATAAGACACATGGAGAGTTTTTAGTTTTAAAGAGTTGGCACCAACAGGGAACAGAATATTGAGTCCTTCATATTCTATCCTGTGGTATTTTTTGTATTATTAATTCAGGCAAACAAACCTAAAGTCATACAAAACACAGTTTTAACATACATAAAAAGAACTATGAAAGTAACAAATGCATTTCGGCATGTATTTAGTTTTCTATTCCATAAATGTTTGAAGATTCTGGGTCATTTATCTATCATTTAACGATAGCATTTCACATACAGAATATACCAGTATCTCAAAAATATTGTTAATACATTCTAAAACCCCAAACCCAAAGTCTATGTCAAAACCCATAAATCTTTACTAATAAAGTAATTTTTAAGTTTTTTTTAAAAGATTTTATTTTAAAGTTTATTTATTTATTTTGAGAGAGAGTGCGCAGAGCAGAGAGAGAGAGAGAATCCCAAGCAGTTTCTACATTGTCAGCACGGAGCCCTATGTGGGGATCCAAACTTACGAACTGTGAGACTATGATCCAAGCCAAAACCAAGAGTTGGCCACTCAACTGACTGAGCCACCCAGGCGCCCCATGAAGTAATTTTTAAATGTAATTTTTACCTTCACAGCATTAGTCAAGCATCTAAAATAAATTTCAATGTAATAAATGACCTTTCTTATAGGCACTTTTGCTTAACATAGCTGACTTAAACTGGGCATTGGTGCAGAATAGTTGAAGTTAACTACCATCAAAGCGGTGGCTTATTGTTGCTACAGAAACAAAGCAGTGGCAATCAGTATGTAAATAAGACTCCACAAAGCAGCATCCTCTTTTTACCAAAGTGATGTTCAATACCATGCTTGTCATGGGTACCTATTTAATAACATTGTGCAACAGCAACAATTTAATTTTACAAATACAGTTCTGCTTAAATAGTTAAAAATGATCAAGTCTTGAGGTTAAATTGCTGTATATGAGATTATATTTAAAATAATCCACAGAATCATATTCCAAAGCACAGTGAAAACTCATTGCTCTATAGTGTTGATAAAATTTATATTCTCAAAAGAAAGGATCCACTTATACCAGTGATTACTTTTTCTTGGTCCTTTAGAAATAAGTGAAGGGGCAGAAATCAACATGGAGTACTGCGTGTCCAAAGGAAACCCTGGGAAGTTTCCAGGGTTTAAATGGGTTTAAATTTAAGAAGCTGTGAACTGGAAAAGGAGACAAAACTGAAGATTGTTTACATACAAAAAATAAAGTGTTACACCTGATGCATTTTATAGGAGTCCAACTAATTCACAAACATGTAATGGTTTCCTTTGGTTAAAAAAAAAAAAAAAAACCCTTTGAACTCATGTTTTTATTTCTAGAAATTACTTTTTCCAACACTAGATTATTTAAAATGAAGGAATTGCCATTACTTGATGGCAGAGGCAGGCAAGACCCAGGATTTCTGACCCTGAGTTCAAGGGCTTTTCAATATACTAACCAAAACACCAAAATAAGTTTGAAATACCTATTTAGAAAATATTCACCAAATAAGATCTAGCCCATTCAGATAGGTAAACTGCATGCAGTGCACAGGATGGCAAAATATAGAATCAAGAAAAATGTACTTATCTACGGTTTGGGACATAAAATAAAGATCTGTCTTTGTCTTAAATGTTGCGTGTATATAGAGAGTTTATCACAGAATGGGAAAACACAAGCAAAGATGAGGATCACATTTTGATTGTGGAGTGGTTACTTGTATACTCTTTGATGAGATGCTAAGAACAGATTACAAAGTGGAAAATACATGGTCAAACAGTAAATTTAATTTACTAGTCCTGTTAACAAATGTATGGAATATTATCCAAATTATCCAGAAACCAACTAATTAAACCACTGCTCCCGACTCTTTGCTATGCTTTAACCTAAATATCCCTTTAAAGGCTGAGCAAAGAAAGGCAATGACCCTCAACTATTCTTTTATAGTAGCAGCACAACTAAAAGCTATGGGTGAAAAAGATGAAATTCTTAACTAAAATGAGATTTAGAGATTATCTTCAGCTTTAAATTGCTCATATTACTTGTTAAGTCAGAAAGTACATTTCAGGATGCCTGGGTGGCTTATTTGGTTAAGCGTCTGACCCTTGGTTTCAGCTCAGGTCATGATCTCACAGCTCGGGACTTCGAGCCCCATGTTGGGCTCTGCACCAAAAGCATGGAGCCTGCTTGGGATTTCTCTCTCCCTCTCTCTCTGCTCTTCCCTTGGCTTGTTCTCTCTCTCAAAAATAAATAAATAAACATTAAAAAAATCTTAAAAAATATATTTTTTTAAATTTAAACTTTTTTGTTTTTAATTTTATTTATATTTGAGAGACAGAGTGCGAGTGGGGCAGGGGCAGAGAGAGAGGGAGACACAGAATCTGAAGCAGGCTCCAGGCTCTGAGCTGTCAGCACAGAGCCCGATGTGGGGCTTGAACCCACAAACCACGAGATCATGACCTGAGCCGAAGTCAGACACTTAACCAAATGCACCACCCAGGCACCCCAAGAAAGTACATTTCATAACCAGTTCCCTCCTTTCCCCTCAAAGTTATTTTTTAAGTTAGTGATTTCATATATGCAAATAACTCTATTATAATATATGAAATTTCAACCAGGAAGTGATGTTAATGATATTAACAAAATGTAATCTTCTTTTACTTAATCAGCCTAAAGAAACCCTCATTTTCCCCCAAGACAAGTGAGCAGATGATCATTACCAAAGCTGCATATAATACATGGAATAAACAGTATAAATTTATGGCATAAATGTATACTTCTTCTACAGTTGTAAGTTAAATAAAGTAGTATCTTTATAAAATTAGCCAGTGGTTGAAAATATAAAAATGAAATCTTAAAATATAAATTATAACATGACTTATAATTCACTATTAGGAAATAAAAGCAATATTCTCAAAGATGTTTCAGGAAAGTCACAAATTTTATTGAGATAATGAAGTAGATGTCTTTTGTCTTTTAGAAACTAGAACATTAATAGTAGCTGAGTGGAAAAAAAACCTCAAAAGGGCAGATCAACAAGGCAAAGCCAATCAGGTCCCAACTGGAATTAATTTAGCAAATATTTAATTAACCATCCATATTTATAGCAATGAAAATATGATGGTGAGCAAGCCCATTTGGTCCCTACTGTTAGCTTAAAGCATGGAAGAGAAGAGAAATGAATGACAAAGTGTTATGTAATGGGGGAAATATAGCCTTCTGGAAATACACAGCAAGAAGAAGGGTTCCAGAAGGAAATGACTATAGGAACTGAAGAATAAGAATGGGGAAACATTGGTAAAAGAATTTAAAATAGGCAGATGAAATAATATGTGTGATTGAGAGATTTTTAGGGACCAGGACTGAGAGAAACTAGCTGAAGAGTAGAGCCTGGTGGGTGGGAAGAAAAGAAGTTGGAGAGAAGTGATGGGTCAACCTCAGGCTTTATTAGGAACTTGGACATTAACCTGCGGCAATGGGGAGCCATTAAGGGTTTTAAGCTAGTGACTAACATGATCAAATTTGCAATTTAGAAGGATGACTTTGGTTTACTTAGCTCCTCAAGAGCAGATTGTGTAGGGAAGGGAGATGGAAAAGGCAAAACTAAAGGGAGACTTTCAATAATAGAGATAAGATGATCATGGCCTTCAGAGTATTGAGAGGAAACGAAAAGATGAATCTAAAAGAAGATCCTTTTCAAGAACGAAAAGGACTTACTTGGTGACTAAATGGATGTGACAGAAAGAATGAGAGAGAAGAGTTGAAGACTCTTGGGTTTTTTGTGTTTTTTTTTAATTTTTATTTATTTTTGAGAGAGACAGACACAAAGTATGAGTGGGGGAGGGGCAGAGGGAGAGGGAGACACAGAATCTGAAGCAGGCTCCAGGCTCTGAGCTGTCAGCACAGAGCCTGCGCGGGGTTTGAACTCACGAACTGTGAGATCATGACCTGAGCCAAAGTCAGACGCTTAACTGACTGAACCGCCCCAAGGTGGCTTAACTGACTGAAGCCCCAAGGACTCTCAGGTTTCTACTGAGCAGCAAGATGGATAGTGGGGGCTGCTCATGAGAGAGTGAGCACAGAAAGAGTACTTTTGCTAGAAAAGATAGTGAGTTTTGAAGAAAGTGAATTTGACGTGCTTACATAATAAACAAGCAAAGTTGTTCAATAAACAGTTGGATAATAAACAGCCTACATTTCCACGTTCCCCCCCTTTTTTTTTAATGTTTATTTATTTTGAGAGAGAGAGAGAGAGAGAGAGAGAGAGAGAGAGAGCGCACAAGTAAGCACATGCCCGTGGGAGAAGGGGCAGAGAGAGAGAGAAAGAGAGAAAGAGAATCCCAAGCAGACTGCACTGTCAGGGCAGAGCCCAATGCGGGGCTTTATTTCAGGAACGTGAGATGATGACTCGAGCCGAAATCAAGAGTCAGACATTTAACTGACTGAGCCACCGAGGCGTCCCTCTACATTTCCCTTTTTATACCCCTCTCTTCATTGAATCCTTTTAATTCTAATGAGAACTGCATAAGTTCCTAATTTTTTTCATGTTGCCATAATCAACGTTTGGTGTGGCAGTTTATTACCTAATAGCAAAGGGGTCACTGCTTTATCCAGAGCAATTTCATGAGTAAATGATGGGATTGGGGGTGGGAGGAGATGAAAGGAGTGGTGGGTTTCAGGACATGCTACCCCCCCAAATAGCACCTTGACATATTAAATATTTTAAGTCGAAGGGGTTTTAGAAAACAGATCAATGACCTTCTTGCTTCTGTTTTCTTAAGTTCCTTCACCTTAAATATCCAGTGCGCCAATGCTCCTGTATCATGTAAAAGTGACATCAAATAAACTTGTATGAATAAATAAAGTTGTATGCTTTTTCTCCTGTTAGTCTTTGTCAGTTTACTTTTCAGACCCAGTAAGTGGGTTGAAGAAAAATTTCCTTCCCTACAGGTCCTTGGAGCTGAATTTGTTCTTTTTTTTTTTCAGTACATTTTAATGGAGAACACTTGGCATGGAAATTATGTCTCAATAAAGCTGCTTTTTATTTATTTTTGCTGTTTTTTTTTAAAGTAATACTTTAACACTTTTAGCAGATGCTAAATATGTGCTCTTCAGCTTTCTGTATACCTATCAGAGTATCTTCCTTCTATAAAAAGACTAATAGTTTTAGCAGATTGAAGCTAAGTTCAATTTCTAGTCTGAAACATGCAGTAATAAAAGAAATTACAGAGGCGCATGGGTGGCTCAGTTGGTTTGGCGGCCGACTTTGCCTTGGGTCATGATCTTATTATGGCTTGTGAGATTGAGCCCCACATCAGGCTCTGTGCTGACAGCTCAAGCGTGGAACTAGCTTCAGATTCTGTGTTTCCCTCTCTCTCTGTCCCTCCCCCCTCTCAAAAATAAACATTAAAAAAAATTAAAACAACAAAAAAACTGTGTTTATTCCCCAAATTATACACAGCTCAGGCAGCAGAAAACTGAAGCCTTACTGGTTTCACATGCCAGGGGATAACGTTTAAAGCTGAGAGAATGGCTGGAAATTAAGGATGAAATCTCCAAGTATAAGGGAACCACAGAGACTGTGCCCACAAATCTGAACATCATCTCTGCCCACACACTTATCTGACTACCAAATCATACATGTGTAGGGAAGATCCAAGAGAATCAGGCTAAAAAAGCATCATATGGAAATCCTAGAAAGTAAACAGAGATATCAGCTGCTGTATAACACAGAAGAGACAAATTTGCAGCTGAGTCCAGGAAAGTTAACTGTCTACTAGCGTAAAAAACCAACAATCCAAAAACAAGAATCCCACAATCCTCAACACTATAGAATCCAGAGTTGTTAACTAACAAACAACAGGAAAATATAACTCATGTTCAAGGAAAAAAAGTCAGTTAATAGAAACTGACACCAAGTGGACCCAGATGTTGGATTTAAGAAAGGCTTCAAAGTGGCTTTTCTGATCATGTTCAAAGAATTAAAGGAAAACATGGTCTTACTGAATGGACAGATAGAGAGTCTGTGGAAACTGTAAAACAAAATCCAAATGGAAATTCAAGAGTAAGCAAGATACTAACAGTTCTATTGATAGATCAATAAAAATTACTAATTTGAAGAACAAAGAATAAGATTTAAGAAAAACGAACAATCTTATAGATCTGTGGGACAACATAAAATGGTTCAACATATATGTAACTAGAGTTCCAGAAGGAGAGGAAATTAAAGAAAAATGGCAGAAAATGCAAGAATAATGTAAAAGCAAGTTAAAATCTGAAGGATGGAAAGGAGTCTGAAACTTTAAACAGGATATCAACCCTAAAAAAATGTTAGGATAGCTCATTTATAAAAATAAAACACCTTTCAAAACTATTCTTATCAAAGAGAAAATTACCAAAATTATAAACGCACCTCACAGCAGTTTGATTGATTTAAAATTTAAAACTGGAATAGTACAATAGCCAGCTGTTAATTGTGTTTTTACTACAATGGCTCCTGAATTACACTATCCTATGCTTAACTTTAGACATTTAACATCTGTAGTCAGCCATAATACCATTTAGCTCACTGCTTTGAACCCATGGTTTCTGGATACGAATGTCTAAATTTAGAAATCTAGTTTAAGGGAATGGAAGCTAGATAGACCTCTGTTGCGCTTATTTTTATGATAGAAGCTGTTTTCTAAATCTTCTCTTATTGCTCGTATTAGGACATCAGCTCAGGGGCGCCTGGGTGGCCCAGTCGGTTAAGTGTCCGACTTCGGCTCAGGTCATGATCTCACAGTCCATGAGTTCAAGCCCTGCATCAGGCTCTGTGCCGACAGCTCAGGGCCTGGAGCCTGCTTTGGATTCTGCGTCTCCCTCTGTCTCTGTCCATCCCCTGCTCATGCTCTGTCTCTCTCTCTCAAAAATAAATAAACATTAAAAAAATTAAAAAAAAGAAAGACATCAGCTTATAGGCAGTATAAAAAATGGTCTGATGGGGTACCTGGGTGGCTCAGTCGGTTAAGCATCAGACTTTTGATTTTGCCTCAGGTCATGATCTTGTGGTTGTGAGATTGAGCCCCACATCGGACTCTGAGATGAGTGTGGAGCCTGCTCTCTCTCTCTTTCTGCCTCCCTCTCTGCCCCCCCCCCCCCCCGCTTGTTCTCTCTCTTTCTCTCTCAAGAAATTAACATTTTAAATAAATAAATAGATAGATAGATAGTTTGAAGCATATAGCAGTTAAAATAAATGCAAAACATGAAAAAAAGAAGACAAATTATCCACAGTAGCAGACGTTTGATATTGTCCAGCTCCCAAACGTAAAGGCAGCGAACCAAAGCCATTAACAAATGTATACAAGATGTTTGCAGAAGGGGTCTGAGGAGCAGATTTCTTTACAAAGAATTTCTGGCACACTATGTGAGGGTCACTAGTGAGTGTTTAAAGTGTATGATGTAGCACAATTTATATTTGCCTTTTCCAATTTGTTCTGTGTAGCATTAAAAAAAAACAGACTATTTGGGGAGGATAAATAATCTCTTAATTTTAACATTTCTCAGTTAAAAAAAATTTTTTTTTAACATTTATTTTTGAGAGAGAGAGAGACAGAGCATGAATCAGAGAGAGGTCATGGTCAGAGAGAGGGTGACACAGAATCTGAAACAGGCTCCAGGCTCTGAGCTGTCAGCACAGAGCCTGACGCGGGGCTCGAACTCACGGACCGCGAAATCATGACCTGAGCCGAAGTCGGCCGCTTAACCGACCAAGCCACCCAGGCGCCCCACCATTTCTCAATTTTTGATCCTAAGTTTTCCACTCAACTGCACTATTCAGTTCTAAGTTTTTTTTTATTTTATTATTATTATTTTTTTAATGTTTATTTTTGAGACAGAGAGAGACAGAGCATGAATTGGGGAGGGTCAGAGAGAGAGGAAGACACAGAATCTGAAGCAGGCTCCAGGCTCTGAGCTGTCAGCACAGAGCCCAACATGGGACTCGAGCTCACAGACTGTGAGATCAGGACCTGAGCCGAAGTTGGAAGCTCAACCAACTGAGCCACCCAAGTGCCCCTCAGTTCTAAGTTTTTATCTGTAATCCTTTCCCACACAATTCCTGTACTTAAGCATTTGGGGCTACAATTTTTGTAATATTTGTGATGGTAAGGGGAAAAAGGACCAATCTTCAAATTGGTCTACTACACAAAAATCAAGGAACATTAAAAAATTTAATGTTTAACTTTAACATATAGCCAAAGTCCAACCATGCGAGCCTTCAGATTAAAGTTGTTAGTGTTCTTATTTTCTAAAATAAAGCTTATTATCATGATAAACACTGCACTATTATAAATGAAATTACATCAACTACAATCTTATCATTCTGTTGGTCCTCAATTTAATCTTCTCTATAAATACATGGTTATTATGGTGTTGAAATTAAACTCAGACATGTTTTCCCTCAATTATTTTGCTAATCTTGTACTTTTTATTACCAATAAAACCTAAGAAAGGTGTGGAGATTTCAAGTGTTAAATTTTCTATTTTTTCATTTAAGAGAAAGCATACATGATAACCTCAAACTCAATTATGTACACTTAGTCTTATTCAGATGATTAAGTTAGTAATTTTGTATTCCTGTCGGTTTTTACCTGCCTATAGTCCATGTATATGAAAAATACTGCAGCTGTTTGCTTTTTGCTAGATTTTATGGATGCGTATATCCAAGGTTGTTTCCAAACAATTGGCCATGTAAACAAAAAGGGCACAAGATTAAAATATCTGATGATTCCTTTCAAATTCACTCCTGAAACTAGAGAAAACGCACCACTTTTTTGCAGATTCACTTACATTGCCCTTTTTTTTTTTTCTTTTATAGAAAGAGGGGGAGGAGAGGGAAAGGCAGAAGGAGAGGGAGAGAAGAATCACAAGCAGGCTCCATGCCCAGTGGGGGGGCTTGATCTCATGACTGTGAGATCATGTCCCGAGCAGAAATCAAGAGTCAGATAACTTAACCAACTAACCCATCCAGGCACCCCTACATTTGCTTCTTAACTAGAAAAAGAAAATAGATATAGACTAATATTCATGGGTGCTCACATAATAATTCACAAACTGGTAAAAAAAAATTGCATCATATTTGAATGTTTTATAAATAGCAGTAAGAGTTATCTTACCTTCAAAAGCTCAAAGTAATGCAGACAGTGGTAAACAGGGGCTAGAAGTAGCCTGGGTAAAACATATTGAACAGCTTCTTTGAAACCTTCGCCTATTGACTAAAAAAAAAAGTGATTAATTTTTTTTAAGATTACTTTTCAGACATCATATATCTTGATTTAAAAATTACTATACCTGTAAATAGAGTGCTGCTCCTGGCTTTGATAACTGACTAAGGAAACGATCATGAAAACCAGGCCGTAAGATATCTCGAGCATATGATTCATATGGATCAAATGCCAGTTCCTTAGAAAATAAAGAAGGTAAAACATAAATAAACTTTCTCCAAGTTAAAACATAAATAACCTACCACCAGAAATACAGACAGATGAAATTATGGGTACATCTAAGCTAGCACAATTAGGTACTTCTCTTAAAGCCTCTAAACAAAATTACATGGCCATTAATTATAATTGTTATAGGATAAGTTTAATATTCTCCAGTAAGAGAGTAAGTAAATCAGTTCTTTCTGATGAATAATGGCATTCTTGTATTTTATGATACTTCCCATCAAGGATTCTAGTAGAGCATTTTCAACAAAAACAGTCATAAGAATGGGCAGACTTTTGGTTCCAGAAAACAAAGTTTAGCCTGAACAACAAAAATATAGATATCTACAATGAAGTAAAGTATATAATAAACCTTTAGAATACAGATGCCCAACATTTATTTTCTCAAGGTTATTTCTTAGTGGTAGACTTTTACTTTCACATTCTGTAAGCCAGAGGTAACAGTTTATAGCATCTAAAATTCATTGTTATGGTTTTCACAAGCAATTAAACAAGAGTTTAATCGAAACTGCCCAAAAATTCTATCATCAATCGTTAATAGACTAAACAATTTTAATGGTTAGGTTGTAATCTATTGGTTTTGATGATTCCTGAGGAACAAGAGAATAAGCGTCATGATTTTAGCAGAAGCCATCCTATGCTCTAACTTATTTATGGTTTAAGAAACTATTATGAAAACAGTACTCTAGTTTCTTGCAAGAGCTCATTTCTAGGAAGGGTAATTCTAGAAAGAGGAAGAGGACATCTAGTGGAGGAGTACAGAAAGGACTGACAGAACAAATGATGTTTGTGTTAATTACCCTTAATGTTTCTTAGATTTTTTTTTTTAAGATTGAATAATGACAATATAAGATCAGAAATCAGGAGACTGGAGTTCTATTCTTTGTGAAACACAATATGGCTTATATAGTTCTAAGTCATCCTGAATTCCTTGAACTGGTTCCTAATTCATTTCCCAATTTCAACTCCTTCAACTACTTTCCCAAGTAAAAATTTCTATAATAATGTAAACTGGAAACTGCAGTCCACTGTAGGTTTTACAAGAAGGGATAGTAAGGTTTCAGCAATAACAAGGAGTCAGGTATGGACAGAGTAAATGGGAGAGAGGAATAAAAATGTGATTTGATGCTTTTATCTTGGGTCTCCTGAACTCTAGAAATTATCTTGTACAGAAGATAATGTTTGCATTCCTCCTCTTTCAATAAACTCAAATGTACTATAGAATTTTTATGACAACTATATACATAAAGGCCGTAAAGTGGCTTAAAAGCCTAACTTTAGAGTCACAGGGACTCAGATTCTAATTCTGATTGTACTACTTATTAGCTATGTGAGCTCTGATAAACAAAGCCAGTTTCTTCACTGGAAAATGTGGATAATACCTACTCTCAAGGGGTTGCTTTAGGAATTAAATGATAACATGCAAAATGCTTACAAACAGTGCACGCACATATAAAGTACTGAATAAACAGTATGCAGTATTATAATTTTACCTGGCTAATCTCAAAAGGGAAAAAAATCGCCAACTGGGAATCCAACCTCTCATCACATAGTTTTATCCTTGAGCATAAATTTGTAGAACTCTTAGCACTACTAAGAATCCTTATATAAGTTAATACATGATTTTCCTTATATCCTTATATAAGTTAATACATGATTAGTTTACTGATTAAAACTCAATACAAGATTCACAAAACAATGATCAATATACACAATTGTATATTAATGATTAAAAATGTAGAATATTCTAAACATACAGAAAAGTACATTAGAACAACTAATGTAACTATATTCACCATTCAGCTCCAAAAATTTCAACATTTTATAATTTCAACATTTTATAATACAATAAATAATAATATAATAAAAGAAATAATAATTTCTTTAAAAAAAAAAAGAAAGACAGTTTAGTGGTAATTGATCCTTCTTTCACAAGCTTATCTCCTCCCCTGCTGATCCCCACAGGAAATCATTATCCTGAATTTGAATTTTATCATTTCCATGTATGTTTTTATATAATTACACATGTATCAAGAAATAAGGCAATGCTTTCAAACTTTATATAAATATCGTAATGTATTTATGCTTCTGCAATTTGTACTTTACATTCAAACTTATGTCCAAGACTTATCCATTTGGATTAATGTAGTTTCTTCCACTCATTTATTCTAAATTCTTTAACATTGTATTGAATAAATATACTTTTTTTGAGATAGTTTAGATTCACATGCAATTGTAAGGAATAATATAGAAAGATCCTGTGTGCACACTACTCAGTTTCCCACAAAGGTAACATCTTCCAATAGTACAATATAGTGCAATATCACAACTTGGCCACTGACATTGATGTAGTGAAGTACAGAACATTTCCATCACCACAGGGATCTCTCATTGCCCCTTTAGAATCATACCTCACTCCCTCCCATTACCACCCAAGTCCAAATTATGTATTTTTTTGTTTTGTAGCTCATGCTTTGGTTGTCACATCTAAGAATCCTTTGCCAAAGCCAAGGTTGTGAAGATTTAGCCATGCTCTCTTCTAAGAGTTTTATAATTTTAGCTCTTACATTAGATCTATTTTATGTTTGTATATGGTGTGAGGCACAAAGTTCAACTTCATTCTTTCATATTCTCATAACTTTATAGTGTCTTTTTGTGAATAGAAGTTTAAAAACTTTAATCTTTTATGGCTTGCACTCTCTAGGTTCTTTACGAAAACTTTTCTTTTTAAATATAGTTTTTTAATATTTATTTATTTTTGAGAGAGAGAGAGAGAGAGAGAGAGAGAGAGAGAGAGAGAGGCAGGCAGAGAGGCAGAGAGCCAGAGGGAGACACAGAATCCGAAGCAGGCTCCAGGCTCTGATTTGTCTGCACAGAACCCGACGTGGGGCTTGAACTCATGAACCATGAGATCGTGACCTGAGCTGAAGTCAGTTGCTTAACTGACTGAACCACCCAGGTGCCCCAAGAAAGCTTTTCTATCTCAAAGTCATAAATATATTCTCCTATATTGTCTTCTGAATTTTTTAAAAGTTTATTTGAGAGAGAAAGAGAAAATGTGTGTACAAGTGGGGGAGGGGCAGAGAGAGAGAATCCCAAGCAGGCTCTGTGCTGTCAGCATGGAGCCCAACGCGGGGCTTGATCTCATGAACTGTGAGATCACGACCTTTAGTTGAAATCAAGAATCAGACACTTAACTGACTGAGCCACCCAGGTGCCCCTCTCTTCCAAACTTTCAAAATTTGCTTTTTGTTTTTTAGATTTTTAATCTGTTGAGAACTTGGGTATGAAGTGAGCTAAGGAAGGAGTTTTTTCTTTCCATATGGATAACCAGTTTTTTTTTAAATAAACATTGATTTATTTTTGAGAGAGAGCACACACAAGCACATGCACGTGAGCAGGGGATGGGCGGGAAGAAAGGGACACACAGAATCCCAAGCAGGCTCCACACTGTCAGTGCAGAGCCTGACACAGGGCTCAAACCCATGAACCACAAGATGATGACCCGAGCTGAAATCAAGGGTCAGATGCTTAAGGGACTGTGCCACCCAGGCACCCCTGCTGAACACATGTTCTTACATTTAATGAAATCTAGCTTATCAATCTTTTCTTTTATGGTGTTGGTGTCTTGTTTTAAAAATCTTTGCTTATTCTAAGGTCATGAAGATCTCTCACATTTGCTTCCGCAAGCTTTATTATTTTAAATTTTGAACTCACTCTTGAATAAAAGTTTAGTTGGACAGAAAATTCTATTTTCCCTTAGTACTTGAAGATATTCCTCAACTGACTGTTAGCCTCTATTGTTAAAGAGAAGTCTTCTGTCATTCTAATTATAGTTCCTTTTCAAGTAGTACTCTTTTCTCTCTTACAGCTTTTAAGATTTTCTCTTTATCCTTGATCCATAGTTTCACTGTAACGGTTTTTGACTGTAGGTTTATTTTTATTTATCCTGCCCACTATTTGGAATTCATTTTTGACCTGGGAACTCATGTCTTCATTTCTGGAAAATGCTCAGCTTTTACCCCTTCAAATTATTCTTCTCCACCATTCTTTATCTGAAACTCCTATTAGACAATATGAAAGTCTTTCAGTGTAGACTTCATTACTCTTAGCTGTTCTAAGAGGATCATATTCTAATCGTGGTTTCTGTGTGTCACATTTTCAGTGAATTCCTCAATTCCTTTTTCCAATTCATAAATTTTCTCTTTGAACCAGGTCTAGCAAATGTTGGCTACATAGTGAGTTTTTATTTATATTTAATTTCCAATATTAGGGTAGATGGGGTGGGGGTGGGGTAGAGGATGTGAAGTGGGCTCTGGGCTGACAGCAGAGAGCCTGATGTGGGGCTCAAACTCACAAACTGTGAGATCATAATCTGAGGCAAAGCCAGATGCTTAACCAACTGAGCCACCCAGGCATACACCCACGTCCCTTTTTAAGTAGGCTTCACGCCCAGCACAGATCCCAAAGCAGGGCTTGAACTCATGACCCTAAGATCAAGCAAGACCTGAGCTGAGATCAAGAGTCGAACCCTTAACCGACTGAGCCACCCAGGAGCCCCTAATTGTTTCTTTTGATAGCTACCTGTTCTTATTTTCCCTCCACTTATTTTTGCTTCACAATGTCTTATTTATAAATATTTCTTCATTTATCTCTTTGAGCCTCCTAAACTTCTTTTAAAGTCTTCATATGTCTATTGCACAAAATTAATTTCATCTGGAATGATTTTTTTCCTAATTGTTGATTTTGTTAGATATCACACTAAGCATTATTATTTGTCCTGTATTTTGGAATTGCATATTAGAGATTTCTTAGGGGGAGGCTTCTAATGTTTGGTTTCCTTTTTTTCTCTCCCATCTCTTTATGATCATTCTTTCAGACCAGAACCTGTTCTGTGATTTTTGGGTCTCAGGCTCTGTAGTCACATTGGCTTAATATTGTGGGATAATTTGTTAAGTTTTAAAGTATATTTGTTATAAGGTAGTGTTTCTGTTCCCCCACCTCAAGTCTACAACTTTCTATAAAACTTTGCAGGCAGGAAATTGACAGATTTCTCTGGCATCCTCTTACAATCAGGGTCTTGAAACAAGAAATCTTGCTCACTTTCATGGAGCACATTTAATCTTCATTATCCTTAAGAGTTGAACACTCAGCTACCAGAGATCATTACCTTGAATGCCTACTCTATTTCTACTCTACTACTGATCTTATTTTTTAGTCCAGTTATGCATATTCCTTCTTTTTAAGTTTATAAAAAATATCTATTTATTTATTTTTGAGAGAGAGAGAGCACACAGTGGGGAAGAGGAGCAGAGGGGGAGGGAGGGAGAGAGAGAATCTCAAGCAGGATCCACACTCAGTGAGGAGCCCAACACGAGGCTCGATCCAATGATCCTGGGATCATGACCTGAGCTGAAACCAAGAGTCAGATACTAAACTGACTGAGGCACCTGGGCACCCCATATATATATATATTCCTTTTTTTTAAAAAAAAATATACTCTATGACTTCTATGTGTTTGAAGCAAGAGTAGAGGGGCTGTTAGTGAAGCTTAAGCTATTCTGCCTGAAAATCTTAAATTTTTTATTTTACAAACTCAACTCTGTGTTTGTGGATTTTAGAGTAAGAACAAAGGAAGAGCTAAAAATTTCAGAATGACTACCAATGCGAACTTATTAGGACTAACTCATATACTGTAGCATTTGAATACCCAAGGAGAGGGTCACTATTTTTCCACCCCCACAGCATTTGAATCATCTAGGTCCTAGACCTGATTTTCCTATTCACTTCACTCCTACTATTCCAAATTATAACGTATAGTTATCATATATTGAATAGCTTACTGTGTGAAGGTGGTTAGCTAAATATTTTAGGTAGGTTATTTTAATTTTCACAAAAATCCTGAGCCCTACTATTATCTCTATTTTATATATATATATAAATGGAGGTTTAAAGATTTGAGATAAATTGCCCACAGTCACATACAACTAGTAAGTAGCAGAATTTAGACCAGAACACAAGTAGTCTAACCTCAGATCCAAGTTCCATGGCTTCTTCACTGACAGGGCATTCATGGACTTTTCTTAGCTTTGCTATATAAGACAGATGATTGAGTGTCAGCTGTAAATGCCTCTCCTTGGTGGGATCTCCTTTTTCATAATGGATAAGAGACTACTTTTTTGTGGGTTTCATAAGACAATAGAAACAAATGTTGACAATGACCCTATGAGGAACAGGCAATATAGCTGAGTGGTCATCAGTTAATATCTATGATTTTAGCTGGAAACATGAATTAAGACTCCAATTTTAATGCAATGTAGGGCTTTTATATGGACTTTTTTGGGTGTATAATTAAAGTACTTACCTCTGCTAAGTCTTCAAAGCAGCTTCCTACTAAGGGATGGGGACTACCTTCATCAGTCATTTCCACAGTATCTTCTATATGGCCCAGTAATTTTACACTAAGTTCATGTATATCTACTATACGACTAAATATATTTTCTACGTCCTGTCGGGAGGAAAAACATATTAATTCAGTTAGGCTATAGAATAAAAAACAAATTTTAAGCCAATAAGTCATTTTATAATCATAAAATTTAACATGACAAATACAGTGAGAAATTTTAACAACTTAGAAACGTAAGCAAAAGACAGCTCAAGAATTCTTTTTGCAAAGGTGTACAATTTGCAAATATATTTCTTTAAGGTCAGTGGTTCTCAATATATAGCACTTTTTTGAAAACTGTTAATTCCTTAAAACAGTGAGAAGACTGGCACTTTTTTACATTTTTGCAAATCTCTAATAGACTTAATAGAAGGTAGCTCGATTTTCATATATATGTATTTAATCTGTTGTGAGACATTGTTTTGGTTAAAGCATACAAAGAAAATCTAGCTTTACACAGATAGGTAGTTGGAAAGGGAGGAATATTTTAATTGTCTACTCAAATAATTGTAGATATTCTTTTCTTTTTCAGTACAGTTTCTTTATTGAGATGTAAGTCACATGCCATAAAATTCACCCTTTTAAATTGCACTATTCAATGGTTTTCACGTATTCAGAGCTGTTCAATTATCGCCAGTATAAAATTCCAGAATATCTTTGTCACCTCAAAGAGAAGGTCTATTTATGTCCATTAGCAGCATCCTCCATTCTTCTTTTCTGCCCAGGGGGTGGCCACCACTAATCTACTTTCTATCTCCCTGGATTTGCCTATTCTGGACGTTTCATATAAATGGAGTGAACACCCTTTCATGCTAGTATGCCCCAAATCAACAAATGATAGTTTCTTAAAGGTTAGTTGCAAGCGGAATCTGAAACCACATCAATTTTGTACTGTTACATCAAAATCCATCGGGCTATCTTAAATTTTGAAAGGATTCTTTACCTATGTGTGTTTTCGTAGCATTATGAATTTGGTCACTTGGAAAACAGTGGTCCATTGAATTTTGCAGATTTTCCAAATGTTAACACATTTAACTATAGAATATTAAAAGACCAAACCTATTAGTATCACCACCGATCTTGGGAGTAGATACAAATTTTCCAAAATTTTATTTCATTTGGAAGCTCAAATTTTATCACTGTCAACAAATATTGCCACTCTCCTTGAAGTGACAGGTTTGTTCGTTTTATTCCCCCATTTCATTCATTTTTGAGAAATGTCTGCCAAACACACAAGTCTAAATAACTACAGACCTGTCAGTTGTTCTTTCAGGTAAAAGTAGTGTTTCATGAAGAAAATGGCTAGTTCAGGTAGCCATTCAGTCATACGGCGCTTTCCTTCAACACAGCCACCCTACTTTGGTATGGAGCACAAGTGCTTACACAAACCTCCCAACTGCCTCAGCGCTTCTCTTACCTGGGCTTTCTCATGGGATGCCCAGCTCTTGTTCTACCAGTAGTGACAGAAAAAACCCCCATGAGTCCAGACAGTCCCCTTTTACTTCATGTCTTCATTCTATTCCTTTGTTATCTCATTTTTGTTACAAGTAGACACGATACAAGAATGCTCAATTCAACACTGGGTGACTTACGATGTTCTGTAGGTCAGATTCCTGGATGGGCTTCTGTCATGGGGTTACACACTTGAAATGCCAATGGATATTTTCTTTAAAACAGTCCACTGGTCTACCCTCCCATAAGCAGTGTATGGGAGTAACAATTTGGTCAAACCCTTACATACAACCCTTACATACAAGATTGTCAATCTTAACTTTTAGAAAAACGTCTAGGTAATTGAAAAACAAATACTCATTTGCATTTGTTCAGTTACTTTTTTTATTTGATTATCTTTATTATTGACTATATTTTTTTGTCAAATCAACTTTGAAGTAGGATTCATATGCAATAAGATATACCTATTTTGATGTACTTTTAGATGAGATTTTATGATGGTATTTACTCTTATAACTGTCACCACTGTCAAGATATAAAACACTTTTATTACCTTGAGAAGTTTCCTTATGCTCAATCCCCATTAATCACCTCTATTGCCCCCAGGAAACCAGCAATCTGCCTTCTGTCACTACAGATTAGAATTCTACAATATTAAACAAATGGAATCATACATAATCATATTTGTTTAGTTTCTTAGGTTACGTTTTTGAGATGCATCCATGTTGCTTATATAACTACTTCATTCCTTTTAATTCTGAGTAGTATTCCATACGTATGGACATACCACAATTTGTATATCCATTTACCTGTTGATGGATATTTGGGTTGTTTCCAGTTTGGGGCCATTACAGATAAAGCTGCTATGAACATTCACAAACAAGTTTTGTGTGGACATGTTTTCATTTCTTCTGGGTAAAAACCTAGGAGTGGAATTGCAGGCAGTATGGCTAGTTTATGTGTAATGTTACACCAACGGCCAACCTCTTTTCCTAAGTATTTGTACCAGATTACATTCTTACAAGCAACGAGGGAATTTTACATTCCCACAAGCAGTTGCTTCACACTCTTTTCGACATTTGGTAATGTCACTTTTTAATTACAGCCGTTCTAATGAGTTTGTAGTAGTATCTCATTGTGGTCTTAACTTGCATAACCCTGAGGGCTATGGATGTTGAGCATCTTTCAATGTGCTTTTTGGTCACTGGAATAGCTTCTCTTATAAAGTGTGTAAATTTTCTGCCCACTTAAAATTGTCAGGCTGTTATTCTAATTATTGAATTGTCTAAGTCCTTTATATATTATGGGTTCAAGTCTTTTATTAGGTATATGTATTTCAAATAGGTTCTACCAATCCGTGGCTTACATTTTTATTTCTGAGACAGTGTCTTTAGAAGAACAAAAGTTTTTCATCTTAATGAAATCCAATTCATTAATTTTTTACTTTATGGTTCTTGATTTTTGTGTCCTAAGAAATCTTTACCTATTCTTTACTCCTTTATTTTTCAAAACAACTTTATTAAGGTAAAATTTACATACCATGTAATTTATCCATTTAAAGTCAACAATTCAATGTCTTTTTTACTATACTTAAAGGTTTGTGCAACTCATAAACCACTCCTGTTAACTTTTAACATTCACTCATTGCCGTAACTTGAGCCCCAGTGCCAGCTTCTGTAGTGAGCACTGCTTTTCTATCAGTCACCCATGCCTAGAGTTCTACCTTAGACAATCTACGAATGCAGCCCCCTTAGACAATCTCAACTGTTCTCAGCATTCAGCATTTTCCCAGGATTCAGTTAGGTTGGTTTGATTGCTATTGTAAGATCAGTAATCCCTTCTCTAATTTTCAATGTTATTGGCTCCCTCTCTTTGCTCCCCAAAATATTGTCGTCGCACTTCTATTATGGTAATTACCGTACTGTGTTGCAATTTAACATCAAGTTTACATTTCCATCTTGACTAGACTCAATTTGAGGTAAGGAATTGTTTCCTACTCATCTCTGAATCCTCACTGCCAAGTACTGTATGGTGCCTAACAGTTTATACAGGCAGTACTGATGAAGTATTAGTTGAATGACTCAAATGAGTCAAAATAAACAAAAAAATCTTCCACTTTAACAAGAGGCTTTATTCCTTGGAGTACATGGAAAACTGAATTCACTTGCACTTATAGTTCAGTCTAGTTTAGATTTGGTCTTTTAATTTTTGATGTTGAATTTATTGAAACTGTTGTAGCAACTCTGAGATCATAGTCACTATGAATTAAATCACACAGCTTAAAAAGTTATAACAAATTAGCAATCATAAACTACACAAATTCAAATTTAAGGGATCACGTAAAATTAACACGTACAATGATATATGTGTATACAACAATACTTACATTAGCTGAAAATAATTTTGAATTGGAGACAAAGGGCTCTCTAAAAACTTTTATAATTAAATTTAGTTCCCTTATGTACTGTCGAATTTCTGCCATAAATGCTTTTACCAAATCATAGTAAGTTTGCTCTCCTGAGGTGGAAGGCTCTTCATCGGTTAAAGATAATATATTTATATCTTCTACATCTTGATGAAACATATCCATCAATACCTACATAGTCAGAGATACAAAAAAAGTACAGTGAAATATGAATCTGTAGTTAAAGATAAGCACCCTAAGTTGCTCTTTGAATACAGTTCATAAGTGATAAAAAGCAGAAACACAATAATCTCTTCTTGGCTATATTGCCACTGCTTCCTGCATATTTTCTCTACAAACAGAATTCTACATCTAATATCACAAACTGCCTCCTCCAAGCTCTCTGTTAATACTGCTACCTGTCTGTCTCTCTTGTTAACCTATTAGTTCAAATTTGTTCCCAAATCTTGTCTTAGACTTCCCTTAGTTTCCTCTGTTTCATACCCTTGTCATCACCACCTCATTCCAGGGCCTCACTGCCCTGTATCTGAATAATTCACAGTCTGCTAATTGGCCTCCTTGACTACGTTTGTTGGAAACTGATCAAAACTAGTCCTGCTTCTTCCAAGAAGCCTATTATTATTCTCTTACTAAATCTCACCTTTCCCCTTCTATAAATTTTGACATCATTATCTCTACAACATGATGAAATATTTTATCTTGTATTACTCTGTGCTTGTTTCACAAATGTAAATTTCCCTTCATCAACTCTGCAGCCTTGTTTTATATTTCTTTTGCATCTCCTCTCTGTGTAAGCTCATAGTATGTACTAAAAAATATTTTACTTATCTGATTTAAAAGGTAACAAATATTTTATATTCATTGAAAAATATTTTAAAAACCAAATAGTTATTCATTTAAAAATGTCAATACATTTGAGACCCTTCCTCAGATCAGGTGATTTTTACTCTATATGTTCACATTCTAAAAGACAAAATAAACACTAGAACATAATTAAGTGGATTTAGTAATCAGAGAGAATAGTCCAAATCAATAAGAGTATAGTGAGGAAAAAATGGAACAAAATGCTCATCCGAAAATATTTTCTTTTCTGAAAAGTCATTTTCATAAAATGAAAATATTGAGGCAATCTAGAGTAATAACTAAGAGCTTTAGAATGAGATCTAGAGTTTGAGTCCAGGTTTTGAAACTTCTTAGTAAGTTCTGGGTCAATTTCTGTATCTCTCTAAACTTCAGTTTCCCTTTTATAAAGAGCACCTACCTTACAGGGGTACCACAAAGACGAAAGGAAATAAATTACATATATGCTTAACTTCAATAATGTTTGCTCTTTTTATTTTTAGTAGGCTCCACACACATCGTGGAGCCCAACGCAGGACTTGCACTCATGACCCCAAGATCGAGAGTCAGACACCTAATCGACTGAGCTACCCAGGTGCCCCAATGTTTGTTCTTAATATTTTTATAATAAAACCACAGAAGTAGTATCTAAAGAGAGTTAGGTGTTGAAATAAAGCCCTCAAGAGTTTAGTATTTTTACATTTTCAAAATTTTTTTTCGGGGCGCCTGGGTGGCTCAGTCGGTTGAGCGTCCGACTTCGGCTCAGGTCACGATCTCGCGGTCTGTGAGTTCGAGCCCCGCGTCGGGCTCTGTGCTGACCACTCAGAGCCTGGAGCCTGTTTCAGATTCTGTGTCTCCCTCTTTCTCTCTGACCCTCCCCCGTTCATGCTCTGTCTCTCCCTGTCTCAAAAATAAATAAATGTTAAAAAAAAAAAAATGTTTTTTCAAAGTTCATCATCTTCTAAGTATTCCAATCTAAATAATTTAAAGAATTTCACTAATAAGAGATTATTACTATCATTTACTCTACTTGCAGGAACACATAAAAGAAAAACTGCATGACATTTTTAAACACAGTTTACAGGCAGCTGGGTGGCTCAGTCAATTAAACATCTGACTCTTGATTTCGGTTCAAGTCATGATCTCATGGTCTGTGAGATCGAGCCCCAGGTCAGGCTCTATGATGACAGTGCAGAGCCTGCTTGAGATTCTCTTTCTCTGCCCCTCCCCCACTCACAGGTTCGCTCACTCTCTCTCTCTCTCTCAAAATAAATAAATAAAACATTTTTAAAAATAAACATGATTTAATACTATATATATAATACTCTATTTCCATAAAGTGATATCTTGTGTAGTTGCTATTAGACTACTGGAAATATACCCTAACACATAATATATAATTTTATTATCTGAACAGTATGTTAGCATCCAATAAATCAGGAATAAAAACTTAAGAACAAGACATACAGAAGATCGGTATCCTACCTTATCAGCACACATTGCCACTTTAATATCTTGTTTTGTAATTTCATAATGCCGTATATTTCGTACATAATTCCCCACCAGCTTTAAAATGTCTGCAGAAATGTATTCTAATACTGCTACTATGTAAACAGAAACCTGGTGGTCAATTTTATAACCTAGGACCTCCTGAAAAATTAAAAGAAAAACATGTTTAAAAATCAGATACTATAAATTTGACACACTGATTAAAAATTTAAAAAAACATGTATACAATTTAGCTTAACTTTTACTGAGGCCTGTGATTATCAACAACATTTCGTTGTAAGTGGTTCATCTATGAATAATATACATATTGCTATTTGGAAATGTAGGTAGAGCAAAATTACCTACGATTATGTAAAATACTTAATAAGTACAGATTACTAAATAGATCATCCTTAACTTAAGAAGGGAAGCCCCAGTTTGGGGGACAGGAGAAATGCTCACTTTACCTAATTCAGAATACCTGGAATTAACTATGACAAAAGAGGTTTTTTCTTTATTCAGAACAAAAGTTAATGTATTATTGATATCTGGGAATATGTACACTAGCCTTATACCTCTGTTCTTCATTCCAAAGGAATCTGGGATCCCAAAACCCTGGTGGCGCATTTCTGGTATTTGTACTGTTTCAATGCGAAAAAATTTATGCTATGTTCTACTGAACAACAGTGGTTACTAAGAACATGTTAAATAGTATTATTAGATTTCAAAGAAGGTATGGGCTTTTGTGGGGCTGACCAGTTGCTACAGGGAAACAAATTCTATTTTCTAAACAATCCTATTTAAAAAAAACCTTTGAAACACGAAGTTTACTTATAAGTTGGCGGCAGGTGGCATTTACCTTTAAAGATATGTAAAAACTATGAAATGGCTATAGTGATAAAGATTTATTAATAAACTGAAATGGTATCTGCAATTAGATCATAAAATTCAAAGTTCAGGATCATTACTGACACAGCAGGCACATACCTCAATGTGTTAATTCTCTCAGAATAAAATTCAATGTATGGCTAGTAAAAATTAGGAAAAGAGAATTATACAGAAGTATGTAATTACTAGTAGTTTAGTAATTCTCTATAGCTTGCACTTATTTCCTCAGACCAGTAAAATACAGACAGATATTTCTATTCCAACAACCCGAGTACAAAACATAACCTTTGACAGTCTTAAACATAATCCAAGTGTTTAGTCTTAAATCTTAAGTCTTGGACGAGATCAAACAGACCTGAATTCCCTAACACCATCACTTGGAGCCCTGTGAACATGGACTAAAAGTTACTTAATCCATTTTTGCCTCAGTCACCTCGTCTACAAACTGGGGATGACAATAATAACTTTGTTGAGTAATAAAGTTTAGAGGTAATGTACGCAAAAGCATTAACATTTTGCTTGTATTATAGTACATAAAAATTATCGGTATCATAAGTATTAAGGTTTTAATTACTATAATACCTATATTTTTGACGTGAGAGTTAATCTATAGTTTGTTAATCTTATTAAATAAATAGAAACAGGATTATTAGCATTTCCAACAATTATTCTTTCTACTAGCTCTGGAGAGATTCAGCTGACTGATTTAAATGAGAAGTGGGACTGGGTAGTTTAGGTAATCTTTAGACAATTTTTGCTCAGAAATTACACATAGCCCTGTGGCAGACTCACAGAGGTCCCTACACATCTAACAACGTGAAGGATTAAGATTTGAAGGATGTGTAGGGACACTTAGGTCTAACCAATAAGAAAGGAGTTTTATAAATTCTCTTTGAGGTACTAGTAACACCAGAGCTGAACGAAATCCACAATTATAACTTTTCTTAGTCCCTTCAATTTGCATATTTTTGTCGGTATGAAATTACTTTAAATCATGTTGCCCAACTTATATTTCCCTATTGTCATATCATCCCTCCCCGTGACATGAACTTCTGGAAAAATTAAAATGAGAGAATTTTACTCTTCAATTGACTATTATCCATAAAATATATGCTGAGTGTTTGAAAACGATGGGTTTTATTTTGCTTTTAAAAGGCAAGAAGGTAGTATTTCAGCTTTACCTTTAATAAAGGATGAATTTTTTCTACTGGGAGAGATAAAGGGTTTCTTCGCTTCCTCTTTTCAATAGCCGATTGGGCATCAGCTATTGCCCACTTATCAATTGGATGAGGGAAACTTTTTTGAACACGTTCCTTGGAAAATAGGAAAATAACAACTAAGCAACAAATATATTAAATAGTGCTCTTCACTTATAATTTACTTTAAAAATCAAAGAATACCAAAAGCAGGCTTTTCACATGTGCTATAATTTATACTACAACCATACTTAAGAGAAAACTCTACTGTCAATGGATTAGTTTCTTAATTAGACAATTAAGAGATTAAACATTCTTTGTATTATCTAGGGGAGAAAATCACATTCAGGATTTCAACTTAACTGTGATAAAGCTAATGACAAGAATGATTAGAATAAACATATAAAATCTCAACAAGACCTAAGCTCAAGAAGCAAGTATCTAAATCTAATTTTCATTCATTTGACCTTTTAATAATACCAATTACAACCTCAAGTAGCATTTTGCACTTGAAACCTCTAAGAAATTTTTTCTTTATTCATCATGCAAAAGTACTTGACTTCAAAACTATTTACAGATCATGGAAAACAAGGGTTTACACTGGTAACAGCAATTTTTATACACCGTAGTTCATCATTAGAGTTTGAACCCTCTATAAGTCATTAATTTTTACAAAATACTTCTCTTTAATTTCTAGCACTTACTTGGTTAGCATTTCCATTGAAAGTGAAGAAACTCATGTTAATGTAAAAGCTGAATTTTCCTACTTTAATAAACTAATGTAGTTCACTTCAAGCAAAAGTGACTCTTTCAGGATACCACAGTGAAAACCAGTAGAGGTCGCTATTAACATAATTTAAACCCATGTAGATAACTAGTTTGTAAAAACTATTAGATAAAATTAAATGTCACTCCTGATTATAAACCTAAATAAAAAGTTTTGTCAGTTGCTATTAAAATGAAAAATAAAAAAAGAGACTGTCACATGACACTTTGGAGGGAAAACATGTTGATTTTAGGACATCTTAAGAACAAATTTATAAAGTGAGAATAGTTTAGCCCATTCAAGTTAAGTAAATTTTCTCTTCATCTAGGTTTGAGGCTAAATCAGCTGCCAAAGTTAAGAAGTGATCGTTTCAATTCTAATTAATGGAACTGGAGGTATGTTGAAAGAAATTATTGTAGTTATAAATGGAGTTTACAAATTTATTGAAATGCCTAGTTAAAAAGCTATCTGCCAGGACACTATACAGATAATACAAAGGTCCAAAATATTGGGGGAGTTTGGAAGGTAAAAAAGGAGAAAAGAAAAGGAGGACAAGGTGGAAAGCAACATCCAAGGCTAAAATTCTTTTCCTTTCTCCCAGTCAATACTAGATTTGCTAATCCAAAAATGACAATTAAAGAGATTTAGGACTAACTTAACTATGGCTTGGAATTAAAAATTTCAGTGATGGGTTTAACCTGTGGTTAACCATGGTACAAATCTTATAATGGTATGGCCCTGTGCTGCTATTTTCTTTCCCCTCACCTCTTTCCCTCCCTCCCTCCCTCCCTCCCTCTCTTCCTTCCTTCTAACCTCAACTCACAGTAAGAAATAATAAATTCTTAATACATCTCATTGCATCCTTACACATCATACACATACTAAACAAAGTTCATAAAACAAAACCTGCCCTTATTACACGCTGATATTATACCGATATTTTCTATGCATTAAAAAAGTTTGGGGCGCCTGGGTGGCTCAGTCGGTTGAGCGTCTGGCTTCGGCTCAGGTCATGATCTCATGGTTTGTGAGTTCGAGCCCCGCGTCGGGTTCTGTGCTGACAGCTCAGAGCCTGGAGCCTGTTTCAGATTCTGTGTCTCCTTCTCTCTCTGCTCCTCCCCTGCTCGTGCTCTGTCTCTCTCTCTCTCAAAAATAAATAAACATTTAAAAAAATTAAAAAAAAAAAAAAGTTAGTTGGGCAATGCATAATGTGATTTTATGACTTACTGATGGGTCCTGACCTAGAGTCTAAAAAGCACTGGTGTATGGTAGTGAAAGTATAAGAGAAAAGACGTTGAACTCAATACAACAATTCTTAAACATATTTCACATAGGTCTTTGGAAAAAAAGTCACTGGTAGAATTACATAGGCAAAATGGAGGCAGGGGTTGAGGTGGAAGAAAAAGAAAATAGAATAGCAATCCCTTCCCAGAGAAAGAACAAGTATAATTATGGAAAGACAAGACTTAATAAATTAAATAAAGAAAAAAAATAAATTTAACAAAGAATATACTTTACCAGGAACACAGAACAGAAAAAAATACTATTAGTTTTTTCTTCTATTTTTTTTATAAAGCTTAAATACAGAAAATGAGGGAGAATGAACCGGATTGGAGCAATTTTTATACACTATCTTCTAACATGAAAAATTATCGTGAAAAGACAGAAACAAACAATACATATCCCTCCTCTACATTCCCAGAGCACTCATATAAATGCTTCTTTATTCATCGGGAACACTGCCTGACAGATAGCAATACTCAAATACTGGTGGCATGGATTGTTGAATTTTGGCTACGTCAGTAAAACGAAATCCCTTTCATTTGGACTCTGATAGTTCATTCACAATCTTTAGTACAATTTCTCAAAACTTTTCAATTAACATAAGCAAGATTAAATAACATAATATTCAATTAACATAGTATAGATACATATATAGTCCATCAGTTTTCAAGCACTTTCAAAGTATCTATATTCCTAAAACTATAGGGCAACTAAAACCCACTTTTAGTTTTTCATTAAAATAAATCCCCTTGGGGCCAAGTATTAAGGAAGAATTGCTACTCTACTTTGAATTATGTTTATACTTTAATCAAAACGTATTCTTTAGAAAGACAGAAATTTTATATATTGCATTAATTCAGACTGATCTATTTTTTTAAATGTTTATTTATTCTTGAGAGAGAGAGAGAGAGAGAGAGAGACAGAGAGACAGAGAGACAGACAGACAGACACAGAGCATGAGCAGGGGAGGGGCAGAGAGAGGGAGACACAGAATTCGAAGCAGATTCCAGGCTCTAAGCTATCTGCACAAAGCCAAACGCAGGTCTTTTTGTTTTAAGTACGGTTTTTAATATGGGCCTCAAATTTTTAAAAAAACTTTGATGAATTATCTCTTACCTCAAAATTTATTTGAAGGGCTTATAAAATTCATGACCCTTATGACTTAAAAAAAAAAAAAAGGCTCTGTAAATGTATTAAGGAAATAAAACAAATGTATTAAAGAAATATAAAATTCTTATGAACAAAGAAAGTGAAAAATTGTTTTCTGATAAAAGAATCTAACACACCATTATATTCATTTAAAATCTCTATATATCTATATTTTTGTCTAAATACGCTTCCAGGAATGGTACAGGAAGAAGGGTATTTGACCATGATTAGATTCCAGGTTTCCACCTTTTTAAAAATCTGTTCTAGGGGCACCTGGGTGGCTCAGTCCACTAAGTGTCTGCTCAGGCCTTGAACTCAGGGTTGGGAATTCAAGCCCTGCATTTTATTTAAAAAAAAAAGAAAAAAATTAAATCTGTTCTACCATTCTGAGGGGTGTGTAATCTATAAAATAAGCAAAGTAATAACTACTCCATAGGGTTGTTGTAAAGACATAACTATGTATATAACTGTACTCTGAAATTACAAAGCCCATTACCCAACTGATGGCTATTTCTATTTCACTCATACATTCTTCCCAACCTTTCCCAATTCCAAAGCCAGCTCATTGGTATATCACATGGCTACATCCACTTTAAGGGCTCAGAGTTACCGCTTAAAAATAACATGACAGGGCACTGGATAATTATATATCTTCAATATCTCAGAAGTTTTCTATTAAGAAGCTAAGAAATATCCTTTATTAATATTTAGAGTCTTGAGGGCCTACATTTTGATCAAACCTGTGCAAGTCAAAAACTGACGCAGTAATTTTCAAGAATTCATGGAGATCTCCTTCAATATTGGAAAAATTATATATTAGTTTCTGTATTAATAAAAATAAGGAAATTAAATAAACACAGTATAGTATGAGATATCAAGAAAGAACTGAATTTGAGTTTGCAATGTTATCAAACTAGCAAATTCCTAGAACGCCCTCTAACATCAGAATGATAATAAGCAAGATGAGTTCCATAACCCTACTCTAACACACTAGGCACAAGGCTGAATGCTGTATTTTATAAACACTGTGGGAGAACCTAACTAAGATCCAAAAGAGCAACTGGAATTGTTCATGAGAAGAGTCAGGCAACGAGTTCTATTCAAGATCTACTCTGAAGACCAATGTAATTAAGTGCCTAAAGGAAATCATGAATAAAAGATAGTTGACCTTATAATTCAATGGAAAAATGGGATAAAAATGTATGAAACCTTCTTTAAATTACTTAAGAAATCAAAGTGAATTACTATTCCATTGTATACAATCTTTTCTACATCTACAACCTCTGTAGTTCAATGTTTTCAAATATCTCTTTGCCTCAGCTGAAATCTGGAACTCCCCTGAAGACTTCGAGAGCAAAAACCGCCCTTGTCCCAAAACCTGCATGAAGGTAAATTTAGCATCTTTTCCATTCCCCAAGCTGTTTCTGGATCATGTAAAATCTTGTCATGATCCTGTGTGACCTTACTGTCTACCTTAAGGACACATGAAATACCCTGGCCTCTTAATTCTTTGAATACCTCATCTTGGAGACTTTCTACCCCAGCCACCATCACATGGCCACATCCCGCTTTGTAACTGTGTTACTGAGGAAATCTTAAATTCCAACAACTTTGTCTCTGATCCCAATCTATTCTTTTAATTCTCTCACTCAGGTATTCTAGTGTTATCAGTTCTTAACCTTATTGGGAAATCCAATACCCTAATTCCCTCCATGTTTTTCCAATCTACTTGTCCTCTCCTGGCAGGATACTTGAGTTGTAATGTACATGCAAAAAGCTTAGACTTTCTGGGCTACAGTCTTGACTTCGCTACTTATTAGCTGTGACCTTGGGCAAGGGCAATTTATCTAACCTCTCTGTGCTTCAGTTTCCACATTTATTCATTCAACATGTTATTTCCTGAGTGTGTTCTCAGTGCCAGACATTGTTCTAGATGCTAGGAATTTGGCAGTAAACAAGAAAAATAACCTTGGAGCTTACATTCTAGTAAGAGAAGAAAACAGCACCATCTTCATGGGGTTATTAAAAAACTTTAAATAAAATATAAAGCACGGAACTGTTTAGAACAGTACACAATTATTACAGCAAGCACTTAAATATCAGCCATTATTATATGTCACTTTTTCTCCTATCCAGTTTAGGTTCTCTGATGCTCTTTTCAGAAGTTTCTCATTAGATATGCCTATATTATCAATCCCTCATCCCCTGGGGGACAGGGTAGGGCCTGGGGTAGATAGATATACCTCCTACCCAGCCACCGTTTGAGATAAAATCTTTGTTACATTCTATGTGTGTTGTGTCTTGAAAGGTTGTAAAGCCCTGTTATTACCAATTTCCACCACTTCCTTGTCCTACTATTCTACTGTATGTCTATGGTGAAATTCCATTCAACCCAACTGTCTTTCTTGTGCCCACATTTGAGTACTGCAAAAGAAATGCCAGAGAAACTCAAAGATTTGTACTAGTATACATTCAAGGTCATTAAAGTCAAATGTTCTTTATCGTTGTTAGACAACTTTTATATTTCCAGCTCTATCTCCCATTTTCTACAGTTAGAACTTCAAACCTTCTTTCTTTTCTTCTCAGACTTTTGACTTCTTCAGATGCCTTTTCTGGGAAGCTAATCCCTAGGTCCCAAGGCCTGTGTTATTAGTTTGTCCCTTTTATGGTCTCCCTCAAAACTTTTATGCACAGTGGATCACATCCTGTTATTGCCATTATTCCTGTATCTCCACCAAACTTTAAGCCCTAAAAAAGACAGGGGCCAGGTCACTGCTGTAGTAGACTGCAGAACTTCCTAGGTTTTTACATGTTTCTTTCCCTTCCAATTGGTGGGAAGGAGTTCACTTACTATCTAAAATACATGTAACAACTGAAGACCAACAGATGGATAACTAAATGTTTTTATTTATTTTTGAGACAGAGAGAGACACAGCATGAGCAGGGGAGGGGCAGTGAGAGAGGGAGACACAGAATCCAAAGCAGGCTCCAGGCTCTGAGCTGTCAGCACAGAGCCTGACACAGGGCTTGAACTCACAGACTGTGAGATGATGACCTGAGCTGAAGTCAGACGCTTAACCGACTGAGCCACCCAGGCGCCCCAAAATGTTTTTAAATGACAGTGGGCTTTAAAAACAAAAGAAACATTTGAACATATTCCACTCTTAAAACTGTGTGTGTGTGTGTGTGTGTGTGTGTGTGTGTGTGTGTGTGTGTAAAATTCTAGTATCAAGGAGTAGTGTTTAGGGGTGCCTGGGTGGCTCAGTTGGTTAAGCATCCGACTCTTGGTTTCAGCTCAGGTCATGATCTCACAGGTTCATGAGTTCGAGCCCCGCATCGGGCTCTGCGCTGGCAATGAGGAGCCTGCTTGGGATTCTCTCCCTCTTGCCCTTTCTCTTTGTCCCTCCCCTTCTCACGCTGTCTCTGTCTCTCTCAAAATAAATAAACTTAAAACAAAATAAAGGCAGTGTTTTGAGGCCAACAAAAGTTCATTTCAGAACACTTTCACTGACACTGCAACAAGTACACAGTGTGTGTGTGTGTGTGTGTGTGTGCGTGCGTGCGTGTGTGTGTGTATAAAGCAAATACAAGGCAAAATTTATCATACCTCTACATCTGAAGCACTTCGGGGCTGAGCTTGGCATAGCATATTTAATAACTGCAAAATTAATTCTTCAACATACTGAAGAGCATCATCACTAGACTCAAGAGTAGGATGAACTTGCCCCTGGACCTATAAACAAAAAGCAAAGTAATTAAAATGTAGGTTTATACTCAAGCACATGGTCTGAATTGCAAGTACAGATTTAAATGTGATGACCCAGAAGTTCGTTCTCAATCTCTCCCCAGCCACAATACCATACATGCTTATTAACATGCTCCTGGAGGTTCAGATACCTAACTGCAGATTTCAATATTTTTTTCTTTAAACCACAGTTACCCTGAGACATGGGAATGCAGAGAAGGAGGGAGAGGCTATGGTTTTCATCCAGAACCAGAACATTTACTCAACATACTGCTTGGGCAAAATTGACCTCCCATGGGTCTCTGGTCCTTGTTTTAACCCTACCTTTCCTCCTAAATGATAAAATCCAAGAAGGATTTCTCTTATTCACCAGTGTAACACTAGCACCTAGCACTGTGCAGGGCACAGAATACAAACTTGATAAATGTTTGTTGAACACAAAATCACCCTATACCAAAGGACACAAAATGGGCACTTTTGACAATCTGTGACTGTCTCTGCTTTATGAAGATAACTTGGTAGTCACTCATTCATAAATGTCTGATCATCTTTACCTTCATTTTCCTCAACCATTTGGTTGGAGGCCCATCAGGCCACTGGCTTCTGTAAAATTTACATTTTAATTACCAGCATGCTAGCCTTTACGTGCATCCTTTGTCACTCACTATGGGTCACAACTATTCCTTTTAACAAATGGCAGAAAAATCAGTTCCAGGAAACAAACAATATAGGTTTTAAAATATAGTCAACTCTCCAAAGGGCAGAGCCCTCTTGGGAGAAAAGCGCACAATACTCGCTGGCCAAGAGCATGTAGTATGATCTGTCCTATTACACCTCATTATCGAACAGGGTATGACAGCCTTAGTGTAGGGGTACATTTTTATACACAGTGTACTATATTATCAATTTCTGGAATGTGTGTTAAAAATACATAGATATGTATATATCCGTACACATGAATTTAAAATACTTTTTAAGGAAAAATATTTTAGAAGCAATCACAATTCAGGACTGTGGGGGGAATGCTACATCAAGTATGAGGTTTAAAGCAATTTTTTATTATTTTATAGGTGAAGAAACTAAGCCGCAAAAGGCTTAAATCCCTTGCCCGATCATTTCCGGTCATATTCAGTATAGCAATTATCAATCTGATTGTGATTAATCTGTTTATAAATCTCTTCACCCTGTTAGATGACTGAATGGTTGTGCAGTTAAAATAACGGATAACGTTTGGACTTAGAACCCCAGAATTTGTGTTTCTCAGCTCTGGGCTTACTATTTGCCATGCCATCACACTCTAATGTGTATAGCTAATGGACCTTGTAAACTTACTTCCCTTCAGCACATAACAACATTAAACCACCTTTTTGTTTTTAAGATGGAATTTGATAAAAAGTTTTATTTATTTATTTGAGTACAGGTGACACATAATGTTACAACAGTTTTAGGTCAACAACAGTGACTCGACTTCTCTCTACCTTATGCTATGCTTACCACAATTGTAGTTACTGTCATCATGCAATACTAACACAATACCATGGACTATTCTGTTAATAATCCCGTGATTATTCATTCCACAACCAGAAGTCTGTATCTCCCATTCCCCTTCACCCATTTAGCCCATCCCCAGAGCCCCCTTCCCTCTGGTAGCCATCAGTTTGTTCAGGTCTGATTCTGCTTACAAAATTTTATTTTTATTGATTGAATTGCATGCACCCATTTGGCTTAAATTGTCTTGTCAGATACCCGTTAGCTTCATAACCAACTTATCTTCATTTATCAGTGAATCCTAACACCACATAGTGGGCTTTTCTTGAGGGACTCTCAGTCCAGTCTTTTCATTTTTTTTTAAAGTTTATTTATTTTGAGAGAGAGCATGGGGCGTGGGTGGCATGGGGAAGGGGCAGAGAGAGAGGAGAAAGAGACAGAATCCCAAGCAGGCTCTGTGCTGTCAGTGTAGAGCCCGACATGGGGCTTGATCTCACAACTGTGAGATCATGACCTGAGCTGAAATCAAGGGTTAGATGTTTAACCGACCAAGCCACCCAGGTGCCCCAAGTCTTTTCATTTTTTAATTCTCTTTTCTGACCAGTGACACAACCTGTCCTACTTCTCTTATTTCTTTGCTCCTTTTCCATTTTCTTGTGGAGTTCCTTAGCTTCCTCCACCTCTTAACTGTGGATTCTAGCCTTTTCTGTCTGCTCTTTTCTTCTGTTCTTTCCCAAGTAATCTTTACCTCCACATTTTAAACTACAACCAATGCAGACAACTTCAAATCTACCCCTAGTTCTGACTTCTCTCCTGAGTTTTAATTTTTTTTTTAAATATTTTATTTTATACTTTAGAGAGAGAGAGAGGGAGAGAGTGCACACGAGAGCAAGCACAAGCAAGGGAGGCACAGAGAGACGGAGACAGAATCTGAAGCAGGCTCCCAGAGCTGTCAGCACAGAATGAGCAGTGAGATCATGACCTCAGCCAAAGTCGGATGCTTAACCCACTGAGCCACCCAGGCGCCCCTGCCTCCTGAGTTTTAGACACACACTTCAAATCACTTGTTAGATATCTCCATCTATCCTACCAAAATCTCTAATATAACTTAGTGAGAAAAAGGAACTTACTATAAAAGTTTAATAAGAAAAACTATATCTCAGGGTGCCTGGCTGGCTCAGTTGGTAGAGCATGCAATCTCTGGGTTGTAGGTTCAAGCCCAGGTTGAGTGTAGACATTACTTAAAAGTAAATAAAATCTTTTTTTAAAAAGCACTTGAAAAAATAAAGAAAAATTATATGTCACACATAGAACTCAGTTTAACAAATGGAAATATATTTTAGAAAAAGACAATATAGAAGCCCCTGTTTTCACTAAGATGTAGTACTGGAAAATGTAACTATAATTGGGGTTACATTTCTGTCCAAGGCTCCAGCATCATATAAACTATAGCTATAGATTTATAAAACCACAGAATTTTAGAAATAAAAGGGACTTGAGAAGTCATTTAACTCAGCGCCTCTATTTAGCAAATGAGAAAAAGGAGATGCCCATGATCCTGCAGTTAACTAGCAACGCTGTAAATACAGAACCTGGGCCTCCTGGTGTCTGGGCCATATAGTTCTTTCCACTAAACCCTTGACTGTCGAATCTGGAGTCTGAGGAGTGTGCTAGTGGCTCCATCAGCACAGAGAGAATGCCCACAAACTGTATCTATTCACATAACGGGCTTCCAGAGAACACATGGCTTGATGTATGCTGTCACACTTCAATAAACATTGTCATGTAATAAATGCAAATGCAGCACTATAAATCTCTATCATCTGAAAAGGTAAAATCATTTTACTCATTCAAAATTACAAATAAAGTAAAATTTATAAATTACAAATTCACGAAAAATCCAACATATAGCTAAAATGCTGGAGATAATAAATATTAAAATGAAAATACTGGGGCGCCTGGCTGGCTCAGGCAGTACAGCATGTGACTCTTGATCTCAGCGTCGTGCGTTCAGGCCCCGCGGTGGGCATGGAGCTTACTTAAAAAATAAAAAAATGAAAAAAATGAAAAAGAACATATTTAATCAGCAATCACTTTAGTTAACTTTTTAAAATATCAAAGACTTTTGAGGTATAGGTACACAGAAACACATTTTAGAAAGTGTTCAGGAACGTGTAAATTAATCAGATTATTTTTTTAAAATGTTCTTTGTTTTTCAAAGAAACCCATGGAAACGTAATTCTTCATTAATATAGGTCCCTCTCCAGCTGCTCTTCAACTTACACTTTAAGCTGAAGCAGCAATTCAAACCATTTGTAGTTTGCTAAAACATGGCATGCAGTTTCACTCACACTGTTCTCCATGCCTGTCATTCACGCTCTCGTCTACCTGTTTGACTTTCAAAACCCAGATCTCGTCTCATTTAGGAAGACTTCCTTGTTTCTTGCCTCTCTCCAAGGCAGAATTAATGTCATTCATTTAAATGACTTACTGACCCCATTATAAATATCAGACTTTGTTGGTATTGGATACACAGAGCTAAGCCAAAAACAGTTCCTGCTCATATGGGCCTTATACTCTGCTAATGCTTGTACTAGATACCACATTTTTGTTACCAGTTTGTCATAATGAATTAAAATTACACGTTCCCTTGTCTGCTTGATGTCGATGATCCTACTGGGCAGGGCCTTCTTCATCTATCTATAGAATCATATTCTCTTAGCATTTCACTCTCAATCCCCGACATTCAGAGTATACTCACTCAAAGCCTTGGTGTTGCAGGGGTGAGAGGGATAAAATATTTCATTCTTGGAATTAAGGTTGAAAAGGGATAGTGGTAAGGCTAGATGATTTCAGGAGCATAAACCCTTAAAGCAGAAACCGTTCAACATACAAAGACAAAACTAAAATAGATGTTTATTTTGTAGAATCAAATGAACTGTATATAACCACAGTGGTAAAATGCTATGCTTTAGACAAACAAACTTGACACTGCTTACAATTCAGGCACATATAATCCAAATGCTGGCCAAGTTTGACACCTAGCATGATGCATAAAATTTTAGAAATTTAAATTCAAACAGTTTTATTTATTGATGGTTATTAATATCCAAATAAAACCTATTAGGTAAATAAATCACACAAAGAATTAGGCCTAAACAGAAATAATGCATAATGCCAACTATTCTTCTAAGTTTCTGAATATTAACCTTCATCATATATTAAACCTGTCAAATTAGGATCAAAAGGTTCCTTCGTACAAGAGACTAATAAATTATTTTACTTCCTTAAAAACAAAAAGAATACTTCAAAATCTCTGGCTGAAAAGCATGGACAATGGTAAATACTTCAAGACAAGCAGAACACCAATTTCTGAAATACAGACTTTGCTCTTTATTCTTTTAAGGAAGATGCTATTAGGAGATTTCTTTAATGAGCAGACAGAAGTAGTATTACATTTCCTATACAGACAGAATAAAAAACACTTCTTTTCTATGGGATAGTATTACAGCTAAAGTGTTCTATTCCATTTAAGCGGTACTGAAAGGTATTTAATAGATCGAATGATCCAAATTATTCAAGACCATACAGAATAGGTTACACTGCCAATCTTACGACAGCCTTCAGAAGTCATCTACAGCTGATATTCATTAAGGGTGTGTGTGTGTGTGTGTGTGTGTGTGTGTGTGTGTGTGTGTGTGTGTGTAGTTATAATAAGTACTTAGGATTGGGTTTATAAATTAGATGTGGGTTTTCCCTTATACACAGTTTTCAAAAATATTATATTTTATACTTCTATTTACTGATATCAAAAACCTCACATACTTAGAAAATTACTTTAGGTAACTTAAGTAAAGCAAATGCAAGAACTTCACTGAAGAATTAATTAATCATAGTCGTGAATAAGAATGTCACATGATCATGACAAGAATTCTTTTAGGGTATAATCATCATATTCAACTAAAGATGCCACATTGAATTTTAAACCTTCTTTAAGGACTGCCTGTATCTCTCTTGATGGTTCATTTGGTCTCTAGTGGTTTCCAACAGATTCAGAAGCAACTGTTGGCTCTTATTGCCAGATTTTGTGGAATCTGAAAAAAACAAGGATCAGGTCTGTATCAAACCCTAGGTTGTTTGAGACTTGAGTTCTCTAAGTGTACTCAGCAGCCCCTTGGGTAAACTGCCAGAAAACACTATGTTGAATTCTGATGAATTTTTAATAGGCTTTTCTAGCTAATGGCTCTCTGAAGAATTAGAAAGGCTTCTAGAGTGTATTTTGTCATATCTTGAGCCCAGATCTGCTACTTTTATTTATAAATATAACAGGAGAATATAAAATAAATCTTGTATTCTCAAAACCTTTATCATAGCAAATAATAAAGATTTGCATTGTTAAACTTCTTTGCAATGTTACAATGATTATTTAGCCAACATCTGATGTTTCAGGTCCTCATTTTCCCTCATTCATAGATTTAAAAATCAAAGCAAAACCTTTAAAAAAATTAAAGGAGATAAAAATAAATCAGAGAACTTAAATCTTTTCTAGAAATAAAATTGACTAAAAATATTTTCTCATTTCTTGGAGTCTGTTAATTAGCCTTTAGGTCCATATATGTAACAATCTTTTTAATTTCGTGAGCTTTTTTTTTTTTTTTAAGTTTATTTATTTTAAGAGAGGGAGAATGCAGAAGCAGAGAGACAGAATCCCAAGCAGGCCCCACGCTGTCAGCTGTCGGCACAGAGCCCAGCACAGGGCTCGATCCCTCGAACGGTGAGATATGACCTCAGTCGAAATCAAGAGTCACATGCTTAACAGATGAGCTACCCAGGCGCCCCTTTCCTAAGCTCTTATTTGCTGGGGACACAAAGAGGACACAAAGAGTTCAGTTCACACAGTCAATATACACAACTGACTTAACATAGTGTGATGAGGCTAATATGGAGTTATATTTAAGGCACAGTGACAACCCCCAGCCTCAAAAAAGAGTGACCCTTGCTGAATGGTGTGTGAGGATTATCAGAAGTAAGTATCAAGTAAAACACACTTGAACCGGTGCACAGAGAACGAAGGTGTTAAGGGCAGCACATATGTTACTAAAAAAGCTAGCATATAAAAAATTACAGAGGCCAAGAAAAAATGTGAGGACAGCTAAGCCTGGAAAGGGCAGGCTTGTGTGGAATGCTAAGAAGTGGGGAAGTAACCAGGGAAGTAGAAAATAATTGAAAGGTTTTAAGCAAGACATTGACATAATTAGATCCCTTTGCTTAAGAATCTTTCTGGTATCAGTATTAAGAATGAGTTAAAGGAAGATGAGGTTGAAGGAAGCAAAACTAATTGGACGGATGCTGTAAGGTCTGGAAAAAGAAACCATGGATGCCTGAACAGAGGGAGAAACCGTGGGAGGTGGGAAAGTGAGGAGGTGTGTTTGGATAACTATTTTGGAGGAGAATGGGGGCAACAATCAGAACCACTAAATTAACCAGGATAGGAAATATTAGAATAGGATAATATTTTGCAGAAAAGAGAAGAAATTCAGTTTAACACCTCAATTTAAGGTTTTTGTATTACATGTAGTGAAACAAAACTGAAACTGTTTTTTTTTTTAAGTGGTTTTGAAATTTTTATTGTATTTTATTTTTTTGGTTGTGGAGAATTATTTACCCAAACAGTGTTTCAAATACTCAAGTAGCAAAACAACCTAACTACTGGGTATTTACCATAGAGATATATTTACTTATTAACTTACTAGCTGTCATAACTACAGGAAGTAAAGAGGACTTATTTAAAGAATATTTACAAATAACTTAGTCCCAATTTCCAAGATTCTTCCCCTTTACTAATGTTAGATGAAAATGGTTACAATAAATTGACTGAAATAAGTAAAAATTATTTAAGACTACTTATCACATATTTTGTCGTGTGAGCAAAAATAAACAAAATATCTGAGAACCTGTGAACACTGTAGAAGAAGCTTTAGACCACTACTATGGCCAAAAATATGCATATACAAAAATAATAAAGATAACTTAAATTGTAATGTAATTAAATTTTAAAAATGAAAGCAATGAAAAAAATGATACAGCTAACATACAGCAAAAACTTTAAATTATAGTAAATATTGTTACTAAAAAATTCTATCTCATATTATATGAAGAAATTTCCAACTATAGTAGGAGATATGCACAGAATTTTTAAAACACATACACATTTAACTCTTAATTCAATCTAAATTGTAAATGAAAATATAAGCCTGGGATGTCTTATTGTACCAGAAAGCAAGGAAGCTCTCAGATGAATGGGCCATAACAAACAAAACAAAACGTAACAAAACAACACAGGAATCTCATGAAAAGGCAAAGGGCTACCTCAAAAACCAAATCAGCTGCAACTAACTGAAACACACTGAATCTGTGCTTGCTTCAAGCAGCATATATACCAAAAATCGAAATGATACAAAGAAGATTAGCATGGCCCCCGCACGAGGATGACATGCAAATTCGTGAAATACATTGAATCTACAAAAACCAATGAGGTCAAAATGAGGTTTCAAAAAATACCAAATTGGAAACAAGTGGGGCACCAAGTCTTTATCCTGAAAGAATTAATACACATCCTTCTTTTCCTGTCTGAACTATACTATACTCTGGGATAAACCAAACAACTGGCATTGATGAATTGTTCCTTATAGAAGGATTCCAGGTAACAAATGTAAAAGGAACAGAGTTAGAAAACCACCCATTTGCGACTTGAACAACATAAATTCAGACACTAATTACCAACAGATGAAAGAAACCACTACATAAAGAGATGATCTTTTTAAGTAGGGCTCAGGCTGTTACCTCCTGAATCCCCTGATCAATCTTAGTTAACGTCACTAAAATTGGGGCCAGACTTGATGCAGTGTGAAGCCACAGCACCACCTGTGAAGTATTCTTGCCAAAAAAGCTAAAAATAAATCTAATCAAGCTTCTAAAGCTGACTTCCATTTATAGCAACTATGACAGATATAAGAAAAGTTAGATATTACCCCAAGGAAATAAACAGAGAACTCCAAAATGTTGAACATCTTGCAGGACAACTGATTCAGTTCCTGCAATAAGTCAACTGGAAGAGGAGGATCTGTATATTAAAGAAATTTAAGAGACATAACAACTACATTTAATATGAAGACCTTGATTCCAATAAACCAACTGCAAAACTGACACTTTTCAGACACATGAACAAATTTGAATTTTGACTGGTATTATTAGATGGCACCAACAAACTGCTGTTAATTTTGATAACTGTGATAGTGGCATTGAAGTTATGTAAGGGAAAAATGACCTCTGGTGAACTCAACTTGCTTTCAAATACTTCGGAGAAAAATAAAAAGGTAGATGAAGTAAATGTGACAAAATCCAGATACCTCTTAACTCTAGGTAATGAGCACATGAATATTCATTCTGTCTACTTTGTGTACATTTAAATTTTTTCATTTAAATATGGCTGAGTTCGAGCCCTGCACTGGGCTGCCTCTCTGCTGTCAGTGTGGAGCCTGCTTGGGTTCCTTGGTCTCCCTCTCTCTGCTCCTCCCCCACTTGCATGCATGTTCCCTCTCTCCCTCTCTCTCTCTCCCTCTCTCTCAAAAGTAAACATTTAAAAAAAAAAGACTCTTTAAAAACACTGGAATGGGACATAAAAATATTGCACATCGCCTACAGAGACTATCAACAATGCAAATCCACCCCACTCCAACTATTCCCTTTGCCATGGTCTGGGGACGGGCCCCAAGGTCTGCGTTTTTAACAATACCTCAGGAGTGTCTCAGGAGATCCTTTTTTTTTTTTTTTTTAATATTTATTTATTTTTGAGAGAGACAAGAGACAGAATGCTAGTGGGTTAGGAGCAGACAGAGAGGGAGACACAGAATCCGAAGTAGGCTCCAGGCTCTGAGCTGTCAGCACAGAGCCCGACATGGGGCTCGAACTCATGAGCTGTGAGATCATGACCTGAGCTGGAGTTGGACGCTCAACCAACTGAGCCACCCAGGCGCCCCTGTCTCAGGCGATTCTTGCAAGTGGTCCTGAAATCACACTTCGAGAAATATTAACATAGAAGAACGAACTCCTAGGGGCACCTGGGTGGTTCAGTGCATTAAGGGTATGACTCCTGATTTTAGCTTAGGCCATGATCTCACGGTTCATGAGTTTGAGCCTGACACGTGGGGCCTGTTTGGATTCTCTCTCTCTCTCTCTCTCTCTCTGCCCTCCCCCACTCACGCTCTCGCTCTCCCTCTCATGTCCTAAATATATCTGGACCAGTTAAGGGGGGATTGATGATAGAAGATCTACAACCTGAGCTGACTTTTGAAAACTGAATGAAAATCGTCTGAGTGAATCAAAGAGAAGGGCAATCTAGAAGGAATACTACAGGTAAACACAAAGAGATATGAGAGTATGTATTGCAGGTTAGGAAATGTCAAGCAGTTTTGTATGATTAGAATATTAGGAAGCATGGGGAGGTGGTAAGAACTGAGGTGGGCAAGAGATAGAAAATAAAAGATTTCTGTAGGCCATGCTAAAAAAAATTAAACTACACTTAATATATTTGGTGTTAAGGGAAATTTTATTCTACATTCTAAACAATTCAGTTATGGGACTTTGGAAACAAACCATAGTGCCTTGAGGACTATTTTTGTCTTAAAAAGGGTCTTGGTAAAAAGACCTTTTTGTAAAAAGACAAGATATCACTATCACAAGGTTACCTTCAACTAGGTTCCCTACCCTGTCCACTACCTAAAATGAGGCTTAAAAATAGGCACTAAAGTCAAATGTTCTTAAGTAGAATGACAAAAATAAAACAATATGCCCACGTTACCATTATGTACCTAAAGTATGTGCCTATGTACATACTATGAAATACATGTATTTCCTAGTTCAGTCCACTGAGAGGACCTAAAGGTACATATACCTTAGTAACAATGAGCACATCCAGTGCCCTGGTCCTGGTTTCCAACACCATTCTCCAAAAGAGAAAGCAGGGTTTCTTGGCAACATGCCTGATTCTAGGTCAGAGAAGGGAATAAACAAATTGAGCCTAAAGCATGCTGTAGTGCTAGAAAGTAAAGAAGTGTTGGGGCGCCTGGGTGTCTCAGTCGGTTGAGTGTCCGACTTCAGCTCAGGTCACGATCTCATGGTTTGTGAGTTCTAGCCCCGCGTCGGGCTCTGTGCTGACAGCTCAGAGCCTGGAGCCTGCTTCTGAGTCTGCGTCTCCCTCTCTCTCTGTCCCTCCCCCACTCATACTCTGTCTCTCTCTGTCTCAGAAATAAACATTAAAAAAAAAAAAATTAAAAAAAAAAGAAGTGCTCAAAAAACAAAAGGGTAGGGTATGTAAAAAAAAAAATCATAGGGGGGAGTGGGAGGAGCAGAAAAGAATGAAAGGGAAAGTAATACAGAAGCCAACATTAAAGAGCTCCCAATGGTTAAAGCTAGAACAATTTGAGCAAGAAAATAAGTAATATAGTACTGGATTATAACCCAAACCCAAAGTACAAAATAAACAAACATCTATGCGGCCATACTGATACAGATAGATATATGAAACATAAATATGTATTTATGTTCTAAATAGAGATTGTCTCTTTCCATATATATATATATATATATATATATATATATATATATATATATATGGAACACACACACACACACACACCTATAAAATTACGCCCTCCCCTACATTTTCCATATTCTTCTGAAGCAAGTTAGGGGAGGGGTACTTAATACTGTTCTCTACAGTTATAGTCCATTTCCATAGAATATGTAAAAGAAGGGGGAGAGGGAGAAACTTTATAATGGATACAGTTAACAAACACTACCCTGGCCAAGTGATCAAGGTTACGTCAAAAATGAGAAGTCATATTTATAACACATGCCTTTGATATCGTTTGGGGAAAAATAGCACTTGACCTCTGTAGTTTTCCTACCAAAAACCTATGACCTCAGTCTAACCATGAGAAAAACAATGGACAAATCCAAATTGAGGTGTATACTGCAAAAAACCTGACCAGTACTTCTCAAAGTCATCAAGAACAAGGAAAGTCTGAGAAACTGTCTTAGACCAGAGGAGGCTAGGGAGGCAAGATGACTAAATGTAATGTGGTATCCTGGGTGGGATCCTAAAGTTGTAAAAAGGACACTGGGGCATACGGGCAAAATGTGAATAAGATATGAAATTCAGTAAATAATAACGTACAAATAATGTTGATTTCTTAGTTGTGACATACGTACTACAGTGACATATGGCATTAATAAGGGGAAATTAGGTAAGGGGTATACAGGAATTTTCTGTATTATGTTCGCAACTTTTCTGTAAATATAAAATTATTCTAAAGTAAAAGGTTTACTTTTAAATGTGGGTTGTGGCTGAAGCAGTATTACAAGGAAACTTAAAGCCTTAAATGTTTATATTAGAAGTAAAGAAAGAATGAAAATGAATGGGCTAAGCATCCAAATTAAGAAAATGGGGGTGGGGAGAGAAAGATATATTAAAACAGTACTTCCCAAAGGAAAGAAATAAAAAGTAATAATAAATAATAAATAAAAAACAGAGAGCTCTCTGGCCCCCTCACACCATGTGAGGATGCAGACAAAAAATAGCTATCTATGCACCAGGTTACAGGTCCTTACCAGTAACCAAATCTGCCAGTGCCTTGATTTTTGGAGTCCCCAACCCCCAGAACTGTGAGAAATACTTTCTGTTGTTTATAAGCCACACAGTCGATGGTATTCTGTTATGGAAACTGAATGGACTAAGATAGAAAACCATCTAAAAAAAAAATCAAAGATGGATCAAGTACATAATTGTGATGAACAAAACATTTAGAAACCTTTAAAAAAAGCATAGAAGAGGGGCGCCTGGGTGGCTTAGTTGGTTGAGCGTCCAACTCTTGAATTTGGCTCAGGTCATGATTTCAGGGTCATGGGGAGAGCCCCGAGTTGGGCTCTGTTCTAAGTGTGGAGCCTGCTTAAGATTTTATCTCCTTCTGCCCCTCTCTGCTGCTTATGCTCTCTCCTGCCACCAGCCCCAAAAAGTATAGAAGAATATCTTTATAACTTGAGGTAGGAATGAACTTCTTTGAAAAGACACAAAAAGTACAAAACAAAGAAAAATCATAATTCAATTTCTTAAATTAAGAACTACTACTTTGCGGTGCCTGGGTGGCTCAGTTAGTCAAGGACACAACTGCTGACTTTGGCTTCGGTCATGATTTCACAGTTTGTGAGATCAAGCCCTGTGTTGGGCTCGGCTCTGACAGTGTGGAGCCTGCTTGGGATTCTCTCTCTTTTCTCTCTGTCCCTCCCCTGTGTTCTCACTCTCTCTCTCTCTCTCTCTCTCTCTCTCTCTCTCTCACTCACACACACACACACACACACACACACACACACACACACACACACAGTCTCTCTCTCTCTCAAAAATAAATGTTAAAAAAAAATGTACTGCTTCATCAAACACAAAAAGTACAAAGCTAAGTGACACACTGGGCAAAAATAAATGAAGCACATATAATCTACAAAGGATAAATATCCAGGATAAATAAAGAACTATTAAGTATTAATGAAAACACCTCATTTTTTTAAATGGGGGAAAGACATGTACAAGCATTTCATAGAAGAGGAAACACAATTGCCCCATAAATAATACAGAGGTGCTCAGCCTCAACCTTATAAGTATTCAAGTCAAAACAAGTTAAAACTATGAATTATAATTTCAGGTCTTACTATTCTGACAAAAATTTAAGAGTCTGAGAATATCAAGTGTTAGTGAAGAGATGAAGAAATGGGAATTTTCATTTACTACTGGTGGAAATATAAAGCAACATGACCTTTTTGGAATAAAGTTTGAGAATAGCTAGTAAAGCCAAATATCTATGTGTGTGTGTGTGTGTGTGTGTGTGTGTGTGTGTGTGTACGTGTGAGCACACTTTATGATCTAGCAATTCCACTTCTAAGTATAATATAGAACTCTTTTAATTTTTTAAAAATGTTCACTTATTTTTGAGAGAGAGAGAGGCAGAGAGACAGGGAAACTGAGAATTTCAAGCAGGCTCTGTGTCATCAGCTCAGACCCCGACACAGGGCTCAAACCCATGAACTGCAAGATCATGACCTGAGCCAAAATCAAGAATCAGAGGTCCAGCCAACTGAGCCACTCAGACACCCCTGAATCTTTTATTAAAAACATTCATTAAACTCTCTCCATAAAGAATACTCTGCTAGGTTATATTAAAAAGGGTATAGAAAATGATACCTAGTTAAGAGTTAATAGTAAAGCTGAAGAAAGGAAACACAAACACATACAATCATAAAATCTAAGTGTTGGAAAGAAAGAGCCAGAAGTGACTCTGTAACCTAAATTCCCCACCTAAAGAGAATGTCTTACAAAATAGCTTGAAAATACAATGCATCACATCAAAAAGTTGAAAAAACTGACAAATTAAAGTACTAAGAATAAACAAGTCTTGGACTAATTAAGTACAGGTGCCTGGTTTCTTTGCCTTGTTACACACTATTAGCATCTTATCATATTTTCAACCCAAGTCAGGGTATAAAGATGCTGAACAGGGATATTTTCTCAAATCTGAGTTTGAAATTTTCACCCAGAACCATCCTATTTCTAATTTTAATGTTTAATCCAGGGAGAAAAGTTAACCCGCCTTAATTTAACTAATATCATGAACTGTTCAATTTATTCCATTTTGTTATTTATATCTAATATGTAATGTAAATCAAACTTGAAATAAGGACTTAAGCCCTCAGCTATTACGTAGCCAGGAACAGGATAGTTAGGTATTTTACAAAACTTGTCCAAAATCTCAGTTCATATGGGAAAATAGAAATATGATTCAAGCTGCAGGAAGAGGAGAAATAAAATAAACACTACTATATAAACATCAGAGTTAAGACTATAGACCACATTAGCCTGATAGAATGTTTTAGTTCTTGTAATGCCCTTCCCCTTGCATTTCTTTCATCTGTGCAACAAATATTTTGAGCAGCCCATATACTCGGCGGTGTGGTAGGCATTTGGGAATAGCATAACAAAGTTCTAGTCCTCACAGAACTTACATTCCTTGCTTTAGGTTGTGTTAGTTTGTCTTGTGTTACTTTGTCTTTTCCCTCATTTTCTTTTACATTTTTGGCAAAGAAATATGAGATCTATGTTATGAAAGAAGAAAGAATAAAGAAAGTATTTTTTTTTAAGTTTGTTTATCTTGAGAGAGACAGAGACACCACAAGCAGGGGAGGGGCAGATAGAGAGAGGGAGAGAGGGAGAATCCCAAGCAGGCTCTGCACTGCCAGGGCAGAGCCCGACATGGAGCTCAAACCCCCGAAGCCGCTAGATCATGACCTGAGCCAAAACCAAGAGCCAGACGCTGAGCCACCCAGGCACCCCAAAAAAGAATATTTAAGAAAAGGTATCTTAATGCAATAATCAAATTTTACTCTAAATTTACCAAAGAATGTCTGGAAATCAAGCTAGGTCTTAAAGCTCAAGAACGAGGTTAAGGCCAAAGACAAGGATCTGGAATTCACCCAATCACTCACAGGAAATAGTACAAAGTAGAGGTGGATAAAATCTCCCAGCCCAAGGTAGACCATAGGCAGTGAAAGACAGGATGAAATCTTGGTAGCACCTACATCCAAGCAGCAAGCAGATGGACATGAGGCAAAACAAAAACCACTGTCTATCAGCTTTAAACACAGCAAAACTCAAACAGAATATATTTTGAAAAGGCCAACCAATGAACAATTATTATCACATAAGTGGTGACCTCTTAGAGAATATGAATCGAGTAGCAGGAGCAGAATCCAAATGGCAACTCAAATGGAACTCAACCAAATGAAACTCAATTGGAAGGCCATAGAGGAGTACATGGGAGGAGAAAGAGGGGCAGGGGGACCCCAAATTCAGACTGCTCTTAGGGGAATGTTAGCAAAGAAAGAAAGAAGAGACACAACTGTAGAAGTCTTGAAAAGGGATGCAGAACATGGAGGGTAAAGGAAATACTAGCCCAATTGTGAGTAAAAAATTTATTACTCGTTATTTCACGCCCTTTATAGGAACACATTTTACCTCTGTTGATAAAGGCTTAAGAGAAATTACTGACACATGTGTGTGGTTCACTTCACATTCAACACCCATGAGGCAGACTAGCATACTGCCTGACACATCCACTCATTCAGGAAATATTTCTTGAGAGCCCGCTATGTTTCAGATATAATACCAGGCACTGGGAATACAATGAAAAGACAGCTCTGCCTGTATTCATGCGGTTTACAAATTAGCGAAAGAGAAAAATATGAAACAATTATTAAAACTGTATGAAGAAAACAGTTTTATGGACAGGAATAATCTAATTTAGATTAAAAAAATTTTTTTTACGTTTATTTATTTATTTTTTTGGGAGACAGAGCACAAGTGGGGAGGGCAGAGACAGCAGGAGAGAGAATCTGAAGTAGGCTCCAGGCTCTGAGCTGTCAGCACAGAGCCTGATGTGGGGCTCAGACTCACAAACTGTGAGATCATGACCTGAGCCGAAGTCGGATGCTTAACCAACTGAGCCATCCAGGCACCCCAAATTTAGATTTGGAGATCAGGGGCATCCTCTCTGATCAAGTAATATATATATATATATATATATATATATATATATATATATATATATATATATATATATATAATGTTTATTTTTGAGAGACAGAGAGACAGTGTGAGCATGGGAGGGGCAGAGAGAGAGGGAGACACAGAATCCGAAGCGGGCTCCAGGCTCTGAGATATCAGCACAGAGCCCAATGTGGGGCTCGAACTCACAAACTGTGAGATCATGACCTGAGCTGAAGTCAGACACTTAACTGACTGAGCCACCAAGGCGCCCCCTGATCAAGTAATATTTAAGCGGAGATCTAAAGGATGAGTGTGGGCTTCCCAGAACACACTTACCTCCATGCCTTCTCATGCTTGTCCTCTGCCTTGACTGTCCTTCTCCCCTTAACCTTGCCGACTGAAACCCTAATGATCCTTTTGTGACCCTGTTATCATATCAATTCACTTGATCTCCCAATCAGAATTAACTGAGGCCTTCTCCAAGTTATTATACCTTTTTTTGGTTAATAGTTCAACACTGATGTATACTATAGTTGTTTCCCTCAATGAACTGAAAGCTCTTGGAGAGGACGGACTGTGTCTTTTTCATGAATTGCCTACAACGCATACTTACTGACACACCATATATATCTAATGGATGTCCCATGACTTGCTTTTATTTCTAATAAAGGTTTAGTGGTTAATGAGTATGTTTTCCTTCTTTCTGTTCCTAACCAAATTGGATATTACACATGTAATAAAATGACTAGGGATAAATATGACTGGGAACACAGACTGGGAACTATACTGAAATCAGACATTTTGTTTGAGGATAATGGTTTAGAATCCATTTGGGAAGAAAGTAGAAATAAACAGTAGATTGAGAAAAGCGATGGAAAAGTGTGCAAAAGCTGAAAGGGTATTGAACTGCCAGCTAGGACAAGTGGGACCACTATGCCTGCCTGTCCCCTCCCCAGTTTCCAGTTTTCCTACCCACCTCCAGCAGTTGCAACAAAAGGAACAGGTCCCTGGTCATGATAGAGTTAAGAGGTCCCAGAATTACCTTCCCACTTCAAATAATTTATAAAACCAAATATATGAACCAAATATTTTCAGACATTTGGGAAACAGGCAGCTCAAAACTACAGTGCCGAAAGAGAAGAAAAACAAATGAGGTGAGCCCTATAATTGTTCAGCTTCTGCCTGGAGGCAGCGTTCAGGTCACTGAGCAGGAAGAGTGTGGAACAAAAACTCAAAAGAAGCCTAGCAATCTCAGAGAAAGAAATAGGAATCATGCACGTCAAGGTGGCTAGAATATGTGCAGTAGGGTACTAGGATGGAGGGGACTGCCCAAGATGGAGGAAGCTCCAGAGATTGCAGAGTACCCTTAATTCTATGGCTGAATACTGATATGCATATGTGAGAAAAAGTGCCCCTAGGCCACGAAAGAACCACCAGAAGACAGTTGACAAAACAACTCCTGGAGCTCACACAGAACTGGGATTTGTTCATGCTCCCATCAGCCAGACTGGAAAGATTTCTTAATAGTACACAGGGTATCAGGCAAAGTGCTCAGGAAAATACGGTCTCAGTAGTAAAACTAAAGTCTGCTTTGGAACTGCTCTAACAAAGCTTAAAGCAAGTCTCAGAAAGACTAAACTTATCCCAGATAACTTAATTACTTGTCAGAACAAAATACACTATTCATAGAAACATAACAAAATCCAGTACTCAACAATGTAAAATTCACAATTCCTGACAACCAATAAAAAATTACCAGCGTGTAAAGAAGCAGGAAAAAATAACCCAAAAGCAAAAGAGAAGTTAACCAATTGAAACAAACCTAGAAAATGGCAAAGATGATGGAATTAGCAGACAAAGAAATTAAAATAGCTGGTATAAGGCCACAAACCAAGTCTCCACAAATTCAAAAATAATCAGTCACACACACCATGCATCTTTTTTGACCACGACACTCTGAAACTAGAAATCAACCACAAAAAAAATCTGGAAAAAGCAAAAATACATGGAGATAAAATAACATGCTACTATACAATGAATAGGTCAACCAAAAAGTCATAGAAGAAATCAAATGAAAATGGGAACAAATGAAAATGAAAACACAACGCTCCAAAATCGCCAGTATGCAGCAAAAGTGGATCTGAGAAGGAAGTTTACAGTAGTCTAGGCCTACCTCAAGAAGAAAAATCTCAAATAAACAAATTAGCCTTACACCTAAAGGAACTGGAAAAAGAACAAATCCCCAAGACAGTAAAAGGAAGGAACATGGAAGTAATGAAAAGGGTGAGAAAAGAAATAAATGACATAGAAACTAAAAAAACAATAAACAGATCAATGAAACCAGAAGATGGTTCTTTGAAAAGATCAAAAACATTGATAAACCTCTAGCCAGACTCAAAAAAAAAAAAGAAAAAAAGAAGAAAGAAGGAAAAGAAAGAAAGAAAGAAGAAAAAGAGGACCCAAATAAATAAAATCACTAATGAAAGAGGGAGAAATAACCAACACCATAGAAATACAAACAACCATGAAAGACTATTATGAAATATTCTACCAAACATTTAAAGAATTAATACCTATTCTCAAACTATTCCAAAAATAGGAAAGTAAGGAAAACTTCCAAATGCATTCTAGGCGGCCAATATCACCCTGATACCAAAACCAGATAATGACACCACACACACAAAAAAAGGAACCCACAGGCCAATATGTCTCATGAATACAGATGCAAAAATTCTCAACAAAATATTAGCAAACCAAATCCAATAAAACATTAAAGAAATCATAGACCATGATCATATGGGATTTATTCCCAGGATGCAAGGATGGTTCAATATTTGCAAAATAATCAATGCAATACATCGCCAAAAAGAGAAAGGATAAAAACCATATGATCATTTCAATAGATACAGAAAAAAAGATTTGACAAAGTACAACATCCATTCATGATAAAAACTTTCTGCAAAGTAGGTCTAGAGGGAAAATACCTCAACATAATAAAGGCCTCATATGAAAACATCATGCTCACTGGTTAAAAACTTAGAGCTTTTTTTCCCTAAGGTCAGGAACAAGGTAAGTGTGTCCATTCTCACCACTTTTATTCAACACAGTACTAGAAGTCCTAGCTGCAGCAATTTGACAACATAAAGAAATAAAAGGCAACCAAATTGGTAAGGAAGAAGTAAAACTCAATTTGCAGATGACATGACACTATATATAGAAAACCCTAAAGATGGCACCAAAAAAAACTACTAGAACTGATAAATGAATTCAGTAAAGCAAGAGGATACAAAATCACTGTACAGAAATCTGTTGTATTCCTATACACTAATAACGTGTAATTAAGAAAACAATTCCATTTACAATTGCACAAAACCAATGAAATACCTAGGAATAAACGTAACCAAAGAGGTGAAAGACCTGTACCCTGAAAACTATAAAACACTGATGAAAGAAATTCAAAACACAAAGAAACAATAAGACATTCCACATCCATAGGCTGGAAAAACAGAAATTGTTAAAATGTCTATCTTACTCAAAGCATACAGATTTAATGCAATCCTTCTCAAAATACCAACAGCATTTTTCACAGAAGTAGAACAAACAATCCTAAAATTTGTATGGAGCCACAAAAGACTTTCAATGGCCAAAGCAATCTTGAAAAGAAAACAAACAGGGGCACCTGGGTGGCTCAGTCAGTTGAGCATCCAACTTCAGCTTAGGCCATGATGTCGCAGTTCATGGGTTCGAGCTCCACTTCGGGCTCTGTACTGACAGCTCAGAGCCTGCTTTGGATTCTATGTCTCCCTTTCTCGCTTCCCCTCCTCCACTTGTGCGCTCTCTCTCTCTCTCTTGAAAATAAACATTTTTAAAAAGTTTTTAAAAAAAGAAAAAAAAAACTACAGGTATCACAATTCCAAGTTTCAAGTTGTATTACAAGGCTGTAGTAATCAAAACAGTATGGTACTGGCACAAGAATAGACACAGAGATGCACAGAATAGAGTAGAAAGCCCAGACATAAATCTACAATTACATGGTCAACTCCTCTTCAACAAAGGAGTAATGAATATACAATGGGCAAAAGACAGTCTCTTCAACAAATGGTATTGGGCAAACTGGACAACTACATGCAAAAGAATATAACTGGACCATTTTCTTGCACCATACACAAAAATAATACAAAATGGATTAAAGACCTAAATGTGAGACCTGAAACCATAAAAATCCTTGAAGAGAGCACAGGCAATAATTTCTCTGTCATTGGCCATAGCAACATTTTTCTAGATATGTCTCCTATGGCAAGGGAAACAAAAGCAAAAAGAAACTACTGGAACTGCATCAAAATAAACAGCTTTTGCACAGTGAAGGAAACAATCAACAAAATAAGAAGGCAACCTATTGAATGGGAGATGATATTTGCAAATGACATAGCTGATAAAGGGTTAGTACTCAAAAAAAATTAAATTAAAAAAAGATATATATATAATCTACAACTCAACACCAAAAAACAAATAATCCAATTAAAAAGTGGGGCACCTGGTGGCTCAGTCGGTTAAGCGTCCGACTTCAGCTCAGGCCATGAACTTGCAGTGGGTGGGTTCAAGCCCCATGTTGGGCTATGCGTGGACAGCTCATAGCCTGAAGCCTGCTTCAGATTCTGTGTCTCCCTCTCTCTCTTTGCCCCTTTCCCACTTGTGCACTCTTTCAAGAATACATACAATAAAATAAAAAAAAGAAAAAATGGACCATAGACATTTCTCCAAAAATGACATTGAGATGACCAATAGACACTGAAAATAGACAATGAAAAGATGCTCAACGCACACACGTCATCAGGGAAACACAAATCAAAACTACAATAAGAGATACCATCTCACACCTGTCAGAACGGCTAAAATCAAAAGCATAAAAAACAAGAAGGGGGGTGAGAATGTGGAGAAAAAGCAACCTTCCTACACTGTTGGTAGGAATGCAAACTGGTGTAGCACTGTGGAAAACAGTATGGAGGTTCCTCTAAAAGATAAAAATAGAACTACTGTATGATCCAGCAATTGCAGTACTTGGTATTTGTCCAAAATATACAAAAATACTAATTAAAAGGATACACGCACCCCTGTGTTTACTGCAGCATTATTCACAATAGCCAAACTATGGAAGCAGCCCGAGTGTCCATCGATAGACGAATGGATAAAGAAGATGTAGTATATATACACAATGGAACATGATTCAGCCGTTTTTTTAACGTTTACTTATTTTGAGAGAGAGAGAGTGCAGGGAGGAGCAGAGGGAGAGGGAAAGAATCTCAAGCAGGCTCTGTGCTGTCAGTGTGGAGCCCAACATGGGGCTCAACCTCATGACCATGAGACCATGACCTGAGCCAAGATGAAGAGTGGGATGCTTAACTGACTGAGCCGCCCAGGCGCCCCTCAGCCATTTTTAAAAAAGAATGAAATCTTGAACTGGCAACAACATGGATAGAGCTAGAGAGTATAATGCTAAGTGAAGTTAGTCAGAAAAAAGACAAATACTGGGGCACCTGGGTGGCTCAGTCAGTTAAGAGTCCAACTTCGGCTCAGGTCATGATCTCGCGGTTTGTGAGCTCAAGCCCCACATCAGGCTCTGTGGTGACAGCTTAGAGCTTTGGATTCTGCATCTCCCTCTCTCTCTGCCCCTCCACCACTCGCGCTCTGTCTCTCAATAAAAAAAAATAAAACATTAAAAAAAAAAGACAAATACCACATGATTTCACTCATATGTGGAATTTTTTTAAAGTTTATTTTTATTTATTTTGAGTGAGATACAGAGAGCAGGCGGGAGAGAGGCAGAGAGAAAGGGAGACAGAATACCAAGCAGGCTCCACACACTGTCAGCACAGAACCTGATGAAGGGCTCGAACTCACAAACCGTGAAATCATGACCTGAGCCAAAATCAAGAGTCAGACGCTTAACTGACTGAGTCACCCAGGTGCCCAACTCAAATGTAGAATTTAAGAAACAAATGAGCAAAGTAAGAAGAAGAAAAAAAAAAGAGAAACAAAGAAACAGACTCTTAACTACAGAGAACAAACTGATGGTTACCAGAGGGGCAGTGGAGGGTGGGGAATGGGTGAAATAGGGGATGGGGATTAAAGAGTACACTTGTCATGATGAAACATAAATAAATACAGCTAATATAAATATACCCTATATACTTAATAATGTAAAGGAAAAATATGAACATGCTATGGAAAAAGATACAAAGGATATTTAAGTAAAACTTCTAGAGATAAAATTATATTATCTGAAAGTGAAGACAGAGCCGACTGGATATTGCAAAAGAAAATATAAGGGAACTTAGAGTCATAGCAAGAGAAACTCTCCAAAATGAAGCATAGATAGGGGGAAAAAGACTGAAAAAAAATGATGAGCCTCCATGACCTGTGGGAGCAATATTAAGCAGTCTAACATATATGTAACTGGAGTCGCAGCAATGGAGACAGAAAATAATTTTTAAGAAGCAGCAGCTCCACTTTTGGGGGCTGTGTCTGTGCTCCGGAACAGCACTTTCTCAAGCACCTCAACAAAGTAGTTGGCTGTCTGTGTATTAATAAGAACCACAAGGATGGTTTGCTATGGACCATTCATATTTCTAGTTTTTACTCTGTGTAATGACTAAAACCTTGACTTATGTTTAGTCTAAGTAAGTCCCTTTTCTTATATTTATCAACGGGGGAGGGGTAATAACATTAAAAAAAGAAAGGAAAAAGTTATTTTCTACCTCGACCTGGACTCAAATATTTATTGAAGCTCTGCTCTGTAGCCAGACATTATTCTAAATGTCAGAGATCCAACATTAAACAAAATATATCAATCCTTGCTCACACTGAGCTTTTATTTTAGTAAGAAAAGGGCTCCAGCCATGTGCCCTTTCAAAAATAGGATCTTATTTTGAACCTCAATCCACTGAAATGAGACATCAAGTATATGTAAGTAAAAAGGAAACTACAGATGTAACTACAATACATATGAGAGTCTTTTTTAGTACATCTAAGCTTTTCTATGAATTGAATGTCTAATTACTCAAAGTACAAAAAACACTCTACTTACACACAACTAATGAATGTATCATGTAAGCACATAACTGGTGGTTAATCCAGAAATCATCTCTTCCCCCAACAGAGCCAGGCCTGTATCCTATCTACACTATTGTAACTATCATGTCACCTGTTAATTCCACTCCTTCTTGCATTCTCTTCCAGAAGCCACTGTCCCTACCCATATTAGGATAAATCAGAGGAACAAGAGTTCACAGAGTACTTATGAAATGAATGGATGAATCACATTGCTAAATTCTATATAGTATTAGCTATATCATTATGAGTTAAACATGCTTTGCAGGACACTGTTGTTGTTGGGCTGAATTGTGTCCTAAAAATGCATATGTTGAAGGCCTAATTCCCAGTACTTCAGAATGTGACTATATTTGGTGATAGGATCTTTAGAGGTAATTAAGTTAAAAATGAGGTCATTAGGGTAGGCCCAAATCCAATCTGACTGGTGTTCTTATAACAAAAGGAAATCTGGACACATATATACAGAGAGGAGAGACCATGGGAAGACACAGGGAGAAGATGGCCATCTACAAGCAAGGAGAGAGGCCTCAGAAGAAATCAACCCTGCCAAAACCTTGATCTCAGACTTACAGCCTCCAGAGTTATAATGAAGTAAATTTCTGTTGAGACACCCAATTTGTTAATGGCAGCCCTGGCAGACTAATACAACCATGTATCCGTTAAAAAGAACTAGAGCTATGCCATTTGACAGACTTCCACAAGGTATTTTTAAGACAAAAATTAAAAGTACAGGGAATGGGGGGCGCCTGGGTGGCTCAGTCGGTTAAGCGTCCAACTTCAGCTCAGGTCATGATCTCACAGCTCGTGAGTTCAAGCCCCGCATCGGACTCTGTGCTGACGGCTTGGAGCCTGGAGCCTGCTTCAGATCCTGTGTCTCCCTTGTTCACTGCCCCTCCCCTGCTCATGCTCTTTCTCTCTCTCCCAAAAATAAACAAACATTAAAAACAAAAAAAGTACAGGGAATGCTCAAAAACCCATGTACACATGTGTGTATGTACCATATATTATAAATATATATTGTAGATGACATTGACAATATGGACAAATATAAGCTAGGTTATTAACATGGGTTAGAGGATTCTGGCAGGGATATGGATGGAAAGGACAAAAAAAGGGAGAAAAATGAACCAATCACCCTCTCCCCATCCCCCCAGAAAACTATACTGAAAATAATTGTGCCATATTTATGCATTTTTGTAACATTTTATGTATGTGTGTAGATATAAAGTAAAATATAAATTTAATTAATTTTTTTCATTTTATTTAGTGTTCATTTAAATAAAAATTTTCATGATTGCTTTTCTGCTGTGTGTACATTAGCCATGGGAAAGACAGTATTTGAAGTCATTTCCCACAGAAAATAACTATACAAGTCAAAATCCAAACGTGTCAAGTGCCAAGTTCATATCATCTTGCATTTGTTTTGCTTTAAAAACAATAAGTATGACTTTCCAAAACAAATTTTTTATTGCTTTTTGTGATAACAGAGTTCCCACCAATAAAACAAAAAACGATTTGAGAAAGCCATCTGATGGTTTTTTAGTTCTTCAAGCATTTTTTTTTTCAAGCATTTTCTTAATCTTCATACTCAAGAGCCTTCCAAATGTGACAGAAAGCCCTTATCAGTGGTGTCCTGACACAAGTAGGAGCTCTTTATAAAATTCCCAGTTTTTCCCCACAGTGCTCCCATACACCGTCTCCTATCTGAAGTCTGAATCCCATTCAAAGAGACGTCTTTAAAGCTGGAGTAACCATTCATAATACATGTGTATCTATTGTCTATTTTTTGGTAGTTTTCCTAAAAATACCAACAGATAACAGTTTGTGACTTGAACATTGTTTTAGTAAGATTCACAACTAATTGCCCCTAACTTCTAAGTGTAATATAATATTCTAATATCTAGTGAATCAAAGGCATAGAAGCAGAGGGAAAAGCTTTTTCAAATGCAAACTTTCCCAAATAGATCAGGTTCCTTGACATATAATCACTAACAGAGCAAATTGGTTTACTAGATGAATTAAATAGATTTCTTTGCATTTATAGATACTTCCACTTCGAGAAGGTAAAATAGTCAATGTCATCTGTGAATTCCACTTATAAATGTTATCCATTTTCAGACTTTGAGTAAAAGAGGTTATATCCCAAATAAGATACATGCACACAGGCATGTGTTCACCACATATTGTGTGAGATACTAGGATACAAAATAGACACAGTCCCTGCCCTCACAGAGCTTAGAAATACAGAAGGAGAACAAGACATTAAACAGATCATCACAAAAACAACTACGTAAGAGGCAAAATAGTAAAGAGGGTAAGCGTGGGCTAAACCATCCAGTTTCAAATTTTGGTTCTTTCAATGATCAGGGTGTAACCCCAAGCAAATCACTTAACCCCTCCTATAATATTATGTACCAGTTCACAGTCAGTGTTTAGTAAACGTTAGCTGTAGCTACTGCTGTTGTTCTTTTTAAAACAAAGGATGCCATGAGACTTAAATAGGAGCCTACGTTAACCTAGGGTTCTGGAAAGGAGGAGTAAGGCTGAAACTTGAAGGGTGAAGAGTAGAATTTAGGTGAAAAGTGGACGAATGAAGTGACAGGGTAAAGGGAACAGCATGAACAGACACAAAAGGGAGAGTAAAGGAGCTAACATTAGAGATGGTTTGGTAGGGCCCAGATCACTGGCCAGATGCACCAGATGCAGATGCATTTACTAAAATAAAGAATACTGTAAGAAGAACAGATGTTTTACTACAGGGGAAGGGGAACAAGGAGATTAAGAGTTTAGTTCTGGACTTCATTATGCTTGAGATATCTTTGAGACATGAAGTTAGCAAATGATCAGTTTCATGTACAGGTAAACAAGTCTGGAATTGTATTTTTAATAATTTCAATCATACAATGCCTCTATCCTATCAAAACAGCAAGAAGTGGTTAGATATTAAATGACCATAAAATAATAATGCCACAGGAAACCAGATGAAACTTTTTTTTTTCTCCTAGACATCCCATACTACTGAGAAGAAACTGGAAGTATTTCAATGTTTTGAAGACCATAACCCCGAAGGGGTGCTGTTCCCCAATCAATTCCATGATGGTAGACAGACTACAGAGGGTATGTATAAAACAGGAATGTTAGAAGTGGCTTTCCCCTCCAATTTTGCACTATTCTAGAATGTGGCTGAATGTCCCTGGAAAAGAGCAGAATCGACTGACTCCTCGGCTCAACTGTGACAAATACATTCTTCAAAGGGAAGCTCAGAAAGAACAGTCGTATTTGGGGTGCCTGGGCGGCTCACCCAGTTGAGCATCCGACTCTTGATTTCAGGTCGTAGGATCAAGCCCTACCTCAGACTCCACACTGAGTGTGGAGACTGCTTGGGATTCTCTTTCTTCCTCTTTCCCTCTCCACTCCCCACCCCTCACTCACTCACTCACTCACTCTCTCTCTCTCTCTCAAAAAAAAAAAAAAAAGTCACATTTAAGAAAAGCATACTAGGCACAAATGGTTGGTTGTAGAGATCATTTTGATTCAAAAGAAAACAGTGTCACAGAATGACAGGTTTGCTTCAGATTTCCTGACAACTGACATTAATTAGCATCTATTAAGTATCACATATTTATACTTCATAAAAATACTTCCTTAAATAGAATCAGTGTAACTCAGTTTTGTAAATATTAAGCATTGCCAACATGGCAAAAATAATATGGCTGTCAAATCATAAAGTCTTGTCTGCAAAATAAAGTGTTATGATTTGTTTAACAAGTTCACACTTTTCAATCACAAAACAATTAAATCCATGGGATCTTTGTAATAACAAACAAGATCTGCTATTTTCTTGGAGATTGCCAATACAGGAAATAACAGTTGTCAGAATGCGTATCTTGGAGGTCTGACCTTACCTGTATGTGTGATCTTAGGCAAGACATTAAATTTCCTAAAATCTCAAGTTTCTCACCTGAAAATGGCAATATCATTACCCATCTCCTCAGGATACCGTAATGATCAAATAAAATCATATTATCCGAAAGCACCTTAAAAAATACAATGCCGGGGCGCCTGGGTGGCTCAGTCAGTTAAGCGTCTGACTTCAGCTCAGGTCATGATCTCGCGGTCTGTGAGTTCGAGCCCCGCGTCAGGCTCTGGGCTGATGGCTCGGAGCCTGGAGCCTGTTTCAGATTCTGTGTCTCCCTCTCTCTCTGACCCTCCCCCGTTCATACTCTGTCTCTGTCTCAAAAATAAACGTTAAAAAAATTATTTTTAAAAATACAATGCTAAATGCTTATGAGTAGTCATTATTCATATCACCACATGCAGCGAGGTACAAATTTTAACAACTGAACATAAAAACCATAGATGAAGATTATATGTACTTGAATTCACCATCAATCTGCTAGTTTCTCTTTAAAAATATATACTAACAGGGCCACCTGGGTGACTCAGTCAGTTGAGCATCCCAAATATAATCCCAAATATTAGTGATTCTTAACCTAAACTATGCATAACAATTATCTGAAAAAAAAAATTTTTTTTAAATGCAGCCTTCTGAGTCTCATCCCCAGAGACTGTGGTTCAGTATGCCTGGGGTGAAGCCAAGGAACATGCTTCTTTTTTTTAACTGTGGTAAAATAAACTTACCACTTAACCATTTTTAGGTGTACAATTTGGCACTAAGTACATTCACATTGTTGGACTACCATTATCATTATCCATCTCCAAAACTTTTTCATCATTTCAGACAGAAACTCTGTAGCCCTTAAACAATAACTCTCCATCCCCTCTTTTCCCCAGGCCCTGGTAACCACTATTCTATTTTCTGTCTCTATGAATTTGGCCACTCTAGGTACCTCATATAAGTGGAATCCTACATTTGTCCTTTTGTGTCCGACTTCTTTCACTTAGAAAAATGTTTTCAAGGCTCTTCCATGTTGCAGCATAGATCTGATTTCATTGTCTTTTTTTAACACTGATAACACCTAATCTTTTCTTTTCTTTTCTTTTTTTTTTTTTTTTTGAGAGAGACAGGGCACAAGTGAACGAGGGCAGAGAGAGGGGGGAGAGAGAGAATCCCACAAGGTGGGGGGGAGAGAGAGAGAGAGAGAGAGAGAGAGAGCGCGAGCGAGGCTCACATTCACCTGAATCGGGGCTCCAGCTCACACAATATGGGACTCTAACTCACGAACTGAGAGATCACGACCCGAGCCGAAGTCAGATTCTTAACCAACTGAGCCACCCAGGCACCCACACCTAATCTGTTTCTTAAAGACTATTTCTTATGGCAGTTTTAAGTTCATGGCAAAATTGAGCAGAAGGTACAGAGATTTCCCACATACCCTCTGCACAGCCTCCCTCTGATTTCAGCTCAAGTCACGACCTCACAGCTTGTGAGTTCAAGCCCCACGTCAGGCTCTGTGCTGACAGCTCAGAGCCCGGAGCCTAAATCCCCACCAGAGTGGTACATTTACTACAACTGATGAATCTGCACTGACACAGCATTATCACCCAACATCTTTAGTTTACATTAGAGTTCACTATTGGTGTTGTATGGGTTTTGACAAATGTATAAGGACAGGTATACACCATTAGGGTATCACAGGAAGTAGTTTCAATGCCCTAAAAATTCTCTGTACTCTCTTCATTTTCCCCTCCCACCCAAGCCCTGATCTTTTTGCTGTCTCCAGAGTTTTGCCTTTTCTAGAATGTCATATAGTTTGGAGTTGTAGCGTAGGTAGCCTTTTCAGATCAGCTTTGTTCACTTAACCACATGCATTTAAAGTCCTCTATAGCTTTTCATAGCTTGTTAGCCCATTTCTTTTTAGCACTGAATAATAGTCCATTGTCTGGATATACCACAGTTTATCCATTCACCTACTGAAAGAAGTCTTGGTTACTTCTAAGTTTTGCCAATTACGAATAAAACTGCTATAAAATCCATGTGCGGGTTTGTGCATGGATGTAAGTTTTCAATTACTTTGGGTAAATTCTAAGAAGTGTGATTGATGGATCATATGGTAAGAGTATATTCAGTTTTGTAAGAAATCACCAAACTAATTTTTAAAATGGCTAAACCATTTTGCATTCCCACTAGCAATGAATGGGAGTTTCCTGTTGCTCCACATCCTTGCCACCATTTAGTGTTCTAGATTTTGACCATTTTCTTTAAACTTCATTTATTAATTTTGAGAGAGAGGCAGGGAGAGAGAATCCCAAGCAGGCTCTGTGCTGTCAGTGCAGAGCCCAATGCAAGGCTCAATCCCACAAACTGTGAGATCATGACCTGAGGTGAAATCAAGAGTCGGACACTTAACTGACTGGTACCCCTGCTTTTCAAATCAGTTTGTGAATACCCACAAACTAACTTGCTGGGATAATTCTGATTGATATTGCACTGAATCTACAGATCAAGTTGAGAAGAAATGACACCTTGACAATATTGAGAGCTCCTATCCATGAACATGAAATATGTCTCCATTTACTTAGTTCTTTGATTCCTTTCATCAGAGTTATGTAGTTTTCCTTATACAGATATATATACGTATACGTATATATATATACGTATATATATATAGTCAGCTTTATATCAAAGTATCTCAATTTCAATTTTGGGGTGCTGATGTAAACAGTATCTGTTCTTTGCTTTTTTTTTTTCTAACTGTCTAGTTTAAGATGACTTTATCAGCCCTACTCCATTTTGGACCAGCCATTCTGGATCTAAAGCAGGAGTTTTCAGCCTTAGCACTACTGATATCTTGAGCCAAATAATTCTCTTTTGTAGGGGGCCGTCCTGTGTATTTTAAGGTACTTAGCAGCCTCTAACCAGGTTTGATGTCATTAATTAGATGTCATCAGCAACCCTGTGCTGGCCAGTTGTGACCACCAAAAATGTCACCAGAAATTGCCAAATGTCCCCTGCAGGTAGGAGTAAAATCACTATGGGTTGAGAACCAGTGATCTAAAGCACACCTTTTCCCTACTTCTTCATAGTCTACCAGGTGCAACCGGACCACTTGGCCTACTATAAATTTTCCTGGATAAAAATTAAATCCCCAACACTTCATAATTCTCCAGCGTGGCCCAGCAGACCTCTTCCTCACTACTGCTTGTATATATTCTCTTAAATATTCCCTTCCTTGTGTTTCCACAACATGCATTCGCATTCTATTTATATCAGAACTTTTAAAAACAGCAAAGTCCATGTATTTATACCTTAATATCTACTGACAAATTATACCTTTTTGAGGCAAGAGAGGTAGGTGATATATTTAAAACTTGAAATGAATTTTTACCAAAAACTCAAAGTATGCCTCAAAAGAAAAGACTTATGAAATTTTTAAATAAAATCTCTTTAAAAGACAAATTTAAACCCACTTGGAAGCTCTTAATTAGTTGTAAAAATAGTCTCTTCAAACTAGGCATTCAAGAAAAACTGCATACCACTCAATTCTCCAATTAAAGTTTAAAATGAATATGACAATTTACTTCTAAATATCAAAGTTCTGTTATAACTTCAGAACTCTTATGAAGCACTATTACTTCTTTGGTAAAATGGAACTTTAAAAAAGAAGTGGCTCTAAGCATATACAAAGATCTCAAAAAATCACTTACTGCAGAAATACTTTAATTTTTAAAATAAATGCATTTTTAAAACTAACATTTAACGAAAGGTTTGCTAACGCTTACAGTAACAGGAAACTTCTTACACTTTTTCTTTAATCTTCAAACAATCTTGCAAGATAGGCAGTATTTTCTCCACTATACAGATAATAAAGATTGATACAGGCCATTCTCAATATATGTGAATAATTAAGACCTGAATTAAAATCTTGATTCCTGGGGTGCCTGGGTGGCTCAGTTGGTTAAGCGCCTGATTTGGGCTCAGGACATGATCTCGCAGTCTGTGGATTCAAGCCCCACGTCAGGCTCTGTGCTGACAGCTTGGAGCCTGGAGCCTGCTTCAGGTTCTGTATCTCCCTCTCTCTTTCTCTCTGCCCCTTCCCCGCTCATGCTCTGTCTCTCTCTGTCTCTCTCAAAAATAATAAAACATTAAAAAAAAAAATTTTTTTTAAATCTTGATTCTTTTAGTAGCTATATGACTAGACAAGAGATTTAACTTCTTAGTTTTCCTACTCCATAATCTGAGGATAATACCTCCATTACAACCAAGATTATGTCACAACACAGATTAAATAATAAACTCAAATATGTTATGTAAATTCATTCAAGGGATTATTATGTGTATGAGTCGGCCCATAAAATTTTAAGTAACTCCATTATCAGTGAAGTGGTAACTGAAGTCCCTTTGCTATACACTGTATCACAAGACAGTAATATCACATCAGTTAAGTGGTGACTTAAGAAAATTTCTTTCAGAAATTACTAATAATCCAGGTGTTTTTGTACTACTGTACAAAAAGTGTTATTTTAACTGCAATCTTCTCTTCTTTCAATCAAGGCAACAATCCAGTTTTAACTAACCTTTGGGTTCCTTCTGTGGGTTTATCAAGGTATTTTACTCTTTCCCTAAAATGTGTCTTTCCTGGTTGCCTTCCTAATAGGACTCTGACTTCCTTTTGAGGAATTACCTTTCCCCTCTGTACAATGTTGGTAGAAGAGTAATTTCTGGTGACCACTTCCCACCAGAGGAGCCAACAGGCTGGCCCCTAACTCTTCCAGTACCAGGGGGTGCGCACAAACACTTTTCCCTAAAACATAAGCAGGTAACGCAAGGAAGGAAAGACAGACTGGAAGTCGGTCACACGCAGCAGCAGAGATCCAGCAGGCCTTTCCCACTTTGAAGTCTGCAGCATGAACCCTGAGGCCCCAGACAGAGCTCCCTGGGCTCCTGCCAGTTTTTCTGTCAAGGGTGCTCTCCTCCCTTCATGAACCTCTGAGCAGCACCTTGCAACAAATTTCTTTTATGATCAAGACCTTTTGTTTGAAATCAAGAACTCCAACTGATACACTAAACTAATGGCAAACAGAAAGGTTCGTCTTTTTCACATCTGGAAATAAATTAGATAAGGAAGGTGGATGAGTTTCTTTCTCATCCTGACACTTGGCCTATAGGGCTTTAAGTGTAATATTAATTAAAATTTCTAATCATTAAGATATATCAATAATTATTTCCTAAAATTGAATTTTTAAAGTATCAAGTCATGACAGATATCTCGGGTACATAAAACTATATAAATATTTCTGTCTGCTTAACACATAACAGAAAAAAAAAAAGTTCCCAAATGTTCATCTTTAACTCCCTAAACTGGACACAGGCCTTTTCCTAACACCTTAGTAAGAATTTGCCTTTGTTTAATTGGGGCTCCTAATCATACAATATAACACCATGATAATTCTGTAACCTCCTTTGGGGTAGGAGATACATCTTTTTTTTTTTTTTTTTTTTTTTTTTTTTTTAAGTTTGTTTATTTTGAGAGGTGGGGGGAGGGGTGGAGAGGCAGGGGGAGAGAGAGGAGAGAAGATCCCAAGCAGGCCTTGTGCTGTCAGGGCACAGCCAGACACCAGGCTCAATCTCATGAACCATGAGATCATGACCTGAGCTGAAATCAAGAGTCAGACGCTTAACCAACTGAGTCACCCAGGAGCCCCAGGAGATGCTTCTTTTTAACCCCTGTATCCCTGGCCTGCCACTCAATAATCTGGTGAATTCAGTTAAAACATCAAATATCATCTGAAAATGTAACTTCCTGAAAAGGTATAGTTTATTATACCTTTAAAGTGAAGAATACTAAATACATCAAGCAATAAATGAAATTCTTTGGAAAAACATGTTGAATGTTACTGACTAGTAGCTTGTTTCAATCACCTAGATTTAAATAAAATCCTAACATAAAATAATGATTTTCTACTTTATATTTTCCTGAAATAACTGATCACCTATGCGATAGGTCCTCATAAGACAATTTTTAGTGTTTTTGCAATGCAGAAGCACATTTATGCACTTTACAGCAAAGTATTAGCAATCCAAATGACTCAGTACTACCTTTTTTTTTTTTAATGTTGACATTTATTTAATTTTGAGAGACAGAGACAGAGCGTGAGCTGGGGAGGCACAGAGAGAGAGGGAGACACAGAATCTGAAGCAGGCTCCAGGCTCTGAGCTGTCAGCACACAGAGCCCGACGAGGGGCTGGAACTCACAAACCATGAGATCACGGCCTGAATCGAAGTCAGATGCATAACCGACAGAGCCACCAGGCGCCCAGACTCAGTGCCACTTTCATTTCCACCAACACAGGACAGGGTAAATGTTTCTGTCTGCAAAATGCCAAGGGCAATCAGGTATAAGCAATTCTACTCCGGGATTCCTATTTTCACATTCAAAATCAGATACGTTCTACTGGTAGGTTTTTACTTAATTAAGATCATTTGAGGGTCGCTTGGGTGGCTCAGTCGGTTGAGAGTCCGACTTCGGCTCAGGTCATGATCTCTTAATTTGTGGGTTTGAGCCCCGCGTCGGGCTCTGTGCTGACAGCTCACAGCCTGGAGCCTGTTTCAGATTCTGTGTCTCCCTCTCTCTCTCTGCCCCTCCCTGCTTGTGCTCTGTCTCTCTGTCTCTAAAATAAACATTAAAAAAAAAAAAAAGATAATTTGACACAATAGTGACTTTGCTAAGAAGTCAGAGGAAACGGCAAGCACAAAAGCACGACACAGGAGACTGCTTAGAGGAACAAATGGCAAGAAGTTCAGCGTGACTAGAGCAGAGTCAGCAGAGTTTGGAGATGAGGTAAGAAAGACAGGAGGCCAGATCACTTAAGGATTGACTTCGAGCTCAACGGAGCAGCAATGATGAAAAGCCAATGGTAAGTAAGGTCTATTGAGCCTTTTGAGAAGAGCGCACTGTTACTTTTAATTCAGGGAACAAAAAGTTCATTGCTATGGTTTCAGATTCCACACTGCAATTAAGAAACTACCACTTGTGGGGTCTGATGTCAAAGAAAAATACTCATAGTATTTGAAAAAAGCTGTTAAATATATTTTCCCTTTCCAACTATTTATATGTATGAAGCTAGATTTTCTTCGTATAGCTCAACTAAAACGACATATCACAACCGACTGACTGTAGAAGCAGATATAAGAACCCAGGCTTGGGCGCCTGGGTGGTTCAGTCGGTTAAGCGTCCGGCTTCGGCTCAGGTCATGATCTCAACGGTTTGTGAGTTTGAGCCCCACGTCGGGCTCTGTGCTAACAGTTCAGAGCCTGGAGCCTGCTTTGGATTCTGTCTCCCTCTCTCTCTGCCCCTCCCCTGCTCACGCTCTGTCTCTCTCTGTCTCAAAAATAAATAAACATTAAAAAAAAAAAAAAAAAAGAACCCAGGCTTGTTCTATTAAGCAAGACATTAAAGAGATTTGAAAAAATGTAAATATGTAACACAATGCCACTCACTAAATTTTTTATCTTGGAAAATATAGTTATTTTAATAAAAATGTGTTATTTAACAGTTTATTATTTTTATATAAAAATATGTTAAAATTTTTTGTTTTATTCTCAAAAATATAAATTCATGGGTATAGCCCATATAAACAGTGCTCTTTGGGAGCCTCAATAATTTTTTAAGAGTGTACAGGGGACCCTGAGATCAAAAACTTGAGAACTACCCATCTACCAACCTAAGGTGTCCTGGAGTAGCATTCCCCAAACACCACTAACAATTTGGAAGGACTCCTTGTCAGATTCACTACAGAAAATCTATTTACAAATAATTTAGTCAGCTACAAACATCATCTCTATTCTCTCACTAAAACCCTAAACCATTAACGTGTTAGTCCAGGAACCTTCAGAACGTTTAGCGGGGAGAAGGGAGCTCCCAAGAGAAATCTCCACCGAACCACAGTATATAATACCAAACATAACATGAATAAAAGTGAAGCTACTCTGGTCAAAGTGAGGGTGGTATTTGCTGCCTCCAGTACACCCACCCCCTTAGCTACCTTGAAGACCCCCTAAGGTACTACCTAGAATTACACTGATTTAATTACACTGATTTAAACCTTTATTTTAGACCGCTGCTTAAATCTGCTGCTTACTCAAGTCTCAGAAAGGCTTCTGCTACTGTTTCAACTTCACCCCCTAGTAGAAACCAGATGTGTATTATCTGCATCTCTATACACAACCACAAAATTGTTAAAATCTCACAGAGAACTCTCAGACCCACGAGAATGTCTCCAAATTCTTAAGAAACTGCTTGAGGACTGGTAGATGGGTGGAGTTAACATAAAAAGGCTTCCTGAAGAAAGACACACTACGACTAGGCAAGCAGAAAAGCCTCAGCTCAGAGGAGAGGTTCAGTAAAGAAGGGCTAAGATGAGCCGCGGTTTCCAGGCCATAAGAAGAACCAACTGCCAACTGGTCTGTGGCTCTAAAGTACCAAAGTTCTGCAGATTTACATTCAAAAGTTTGTGATTCAGATAGTAAAATAACTCCCTATTCCTCAATATGGGCCAGATGAACATTTCTTACTTTGCCAAGTTCCCTACTCTAGGTAAAATTTAAAAGGTGAAAACACACCAAGCCTGAAGTCTTAATGGGAATATCTGCCTCCAAGACAAAAATTATTCCAGTTGCACATAGGATAGGGCTGTGTCACTATTCAAAGAAGACAGAGGGGAGTCGTTAAAGTTTTAAGGGTGAAGCAGAAAAATTATTTTAGCAACATTATACAATGGTTAGAAGAAGCTATTGGCTATAGGGAAGTCTAGGCATGAGCTGACAAAGGGCAACTGGGAAACAATTTCATAAGTCAGTCAGCAGTGTTTTCACAATCTATTTTTAATGTTTAATATAATTTTCTGTGCATTTTACAGTTGGTTCCTGAGAAGCTAGATGTTTATGTGGAGCTACCTCCTTGGCTACCCAAACTCCTCTAAAAGAAACAATGCAGATCAACTAATTTATGAAAAAAGCAACCTCCCAAAAGTTGCTTAACAATTACAGTGAAGGGCTAAATGAAAAAAAGACATTTTAGTATTTCAACGAGTTATCTACTGGCCTATAACCTAGAAAGGTGAAAGCAAGACTGTCCTTCCCTGTACCCAGACTTAGCTAGGGAGATTTTTTTTTTAAGGTGGGGGAGGAAGGGGAAGGGCGGGCAGCTTTACACTTTTTCTGTTACTTCCTTTCCTCAACCCACTCCCTTTGAATTTTCTAATAAATGTAAGATGTTTCTTAGAAACAATCTGCTCAATGTGCTCCATTTTACATGAGTTTATTTATGGAAATCTATCCCACATCTCACTAGCACACATTCTTTAACATCAATCTTCTTCCTTATGTTACCTTTAAGGACAGAATAGAAAAGATGTCTACAAGGGTAGACACTGGTCAAAGGGTACAAAGTTTCATTTACACAGGATGAATAAGTTCTGGAGATATAATGCTGAGCTGGTTATTTATTTTTTTTTTTTTTAAGTTTTATTTACTTAAATAATCTACACCCAACATGGGACTTGAACTCATGACCTCGAGATCAAGAGGCCCATGCTCTACCGACTGAGTCAGCCAGGAGCCCCTCTGGAGATCTAATGGATAGTAGCATGGTGACTACAGTCAGTAATACTGTTTTATATACTTAAAATTTGCTACCAGAGTAGATCTTAAGTGTTCTCATAACCCAAAAAACTGGCAACTATGTGAAGTGATGGATATGTTAATTAGCTTAATTGTAGTAAACATTTCACAGTGCATATGTATACCAAAACATCATGTCTTACACCCTAAATATATACAGTTTTTGACAATTATACCTCAGTAAAGCTGGAGGGGAAAAGGGAAAACAAAAACAAAAAGATATCTATAAAATACACCTTTTAAAACCTAATTATTTGTCAGGCTAAATTCATGTGGGTTTGTCTGGTCTTGTTTTTGGTATATAGTGAAGTAATAAAATACCATTTACATAAAAATATATGTATCAAGTATAAAAACTCATTTAAAAGTATTAAGCTTTTTATTACCTAATGAAATGTGTTACCAAGGAGATCTGTATTTGAAAAACACTAAAAATATATTAGCTGAAATAAATTTTTACTTCTCTTCTAACAACAATTTCAGAAATAAATTTACTAAGACCTACCTATACCTACCACTAATTAGCTATGTGATCTTAGATTAAGTGATTTATAATTTTTTTTTAATGTTTACTTATTTTGAGAAAGACAGCGGGGAGGGGCAGACAGGGAGACACAGAATCTGAAGCAGTCTCCAGGCTCTGAGCTGTCAGCACAGAGCCCCACGCAGGGCTCAAACCTACAAACCACGAAATCATGACCTGAGCTGAAGTCGGACGCTTAACCAACTGAGCCACCCAGGGGCCCCTTGGATTAAGTGATTTAATTAATCTCTATGGGGGGCATTGAATTGGATGATCTATAAAGTTCCTTTAAGTTCCAAAATTCTTTGATTATTAAATATTTTCTTAAGTTCAAGGAAATCTGTGAGGATCTGAAGAGAGATAGCCCTATGAAGAAAAGTTTACTTTATGTATGTAGGAATCTTAAAAGAAACCAATTGAGCCACTAACAAGGGCTAAATATTACAAGAACCTATATATATGCAAGTACATGCAAATTATATATGCAAATGTGGGGTACAAATCTAAATTTTATCTTTTTTTTTTAATCAGGTAGGAACTCCTCTGTTTATCAGCATTACTCTAATACTTTATAATTGTTCCTGTGGATCATTAAGGTAGAAATCCTGAAAACAACAGTACCAGCACCACTTAGAAATGTAAAATCTTGGGCCCCGCCCAAGACCTTCTTAATATCTAGGAAACTCTAGGAGTGGGCCCCCAAGGAGTAAATTTTTAACAGCCCCTCCAGGTGATTCAGATGCTTAATAAAGTTTGAGAACAACTGATCACAAGCACAAGAGCTTAAGTTAAGTCCAGGATTAACCCATGATGAGAAGAGTTTAAGTATTTTCACCTATTGAAAATTAAATTGTTTGGGGCACCTGGGTGGCTCTGTCAGTTAAGTGACTCTTGATTTTGGCTCAGGTCATGATCTCACAATTCATGGGATTGAGACCCATGTCGGGCTCTGGAGCCTGCTTGGGATATTTTCTCTCTCTCTCTCTCTCTCTCTCTCTCTCTCTCTCTCTCTCTCTCCCTTCTCTGCTCAATCTCTCTCTCTCTCAAAATAAGTAAGTATTAAAACAAAATTAAGTGTTTATGTAAGCTTTGACTATTCTTTTTCAATCACAATATTATATTTTTAAGAATGCTGTGATTCACATAATGGGAGAAAATTTTTGCAATTCACATATCTGATAAGGAACCTGTATCCAGAATATGTAAAGAACTCTCACAACTCAACAACAAAAGTACAAATAACCCAATTAATAACTGAGAAAAGAATCTGAATAGATATTTCCCCAAAGAAGAGGTAAAAATATGCTATGTTGAATATGCCATTTCAACACCATTACTTATCAGGGAAATGCAAACAAAAACCACAATGAGATATCACTTCACACCCACTAGGATAGCTAAAGTGTTGGTGACCGGGAGAAATCAAAACCTCACACACTGCTGATGGGAATATAAAATGGTACAGCCATTTAGGAAAATAGTCTGGAGTTACCATATACCCCAATAATTCCACTCCGAAAGAAACGGAAACATTATGTCCACACAAAAACTTGGAAACAAATGTTCATAGCAACATTATAACACTGTAACAGCCAAAAGGTAGAAACAACCCAAATGACTATCTACTGAGGAATGGATAAATAAAATGTAGTAAATCCATACAATAGACTATTATCTGGCATAAAAAAGAATGAAGTACTGATACATACTACAACATGGATGAAACTTATAAACACCTTTCTAAGTGAAACACACCCAGTCTCTCTCTCTCTCTCCTCTCTCTCTCTCTCTCTCTCTCTCTCTCTCTCTCACACACACACACACACACACACATTATATGACTGCGTTGTATGAAATGTCCAGAATAGGCAAATCTATAGAGACAGAAAGTAGATTAATGGTTGCCTGGGGCTGGGAGCCTAGGAGGTGACAGCTGAAGGGTACAGGATTTCTTTTTGAGGTGAAGAAAATAATTGATAATTGACTGTAGTGATGGTTGCACAACTCTATGAATATATCAAAAACCAGTGAAATGTATAATTTAAATGGGTGGCCTATACTTTGTAGCAACATGGATGGAACTGGAGAGTGTTATGCTAAGTGAAATAAGCCATACAGAGAAAGACAGATACCATATGGTTTCACTCTTATGTGGATCCTGAGAAACTTAACAGAAACCCATGGCGGAGGGGAAGGGAAAAAAAAAAAAAAAAAGAGGTTAGAGTGGAAGAGAGCCAAAGCATAAGAGACTCTTAAAAACTGAGAACAAACTGAGGGTTGATGGGGGGTGGGAAGGAGGGGAGGGTGGGTGATGGGTATTGAGGAGGGCACCTTTTGGGATGAGCACTGGGTGTTGTATGGAAACCAACTGGACAATAAACTTCATATATTGAAAAAATAAATTAAAAAAATAAAAAAACAAAAAAAAAAACATAAATTCTACACCAAGAAAACTTCTACCCAAAAGAAAGAGAAACAGAAGCAGAGAAGAAAAACAAGAAAAGATAAAGAAAAACATATATATTAGCTGCAAGGACAGTTTCAGTAGTATACTTAAACCAACTGTTGAACAATTAAATACTATAGAAAATAACATCATATGAATCCTGACAGCATTCTAGGCACTCATCCTAACTAAGCCAGTTTGAGTTATATTTATTGAGAAATTAACCAGCAAGATTTGTTCCAAATGTTGAAATTTCTGACAAGGGAACATTTATATTTGGAATATAAAGGTATTTTAAAAATACACTTAAAAAATTAGATGTATTCCTCTCTCATAAAATTCTCAACTAATTTCTCCTTGCTTTTAATGATGAGCCGCACACACAGAGCATAAGTTTTCAAATTATGAGCAAAGAACTGAGAGCTTCCCCAGAGATATGTGGAACACCACCAGGTAAAGGTAAGGAGGCAGCATAATTCTATTCACTGCCTCTGCAAGAAGAAAAAAAATATACAACTTTCTTCATGATCTCTTAATATATTGAGTTTTCATTTAATGTCTTGTTTATTCATTTTCTTAAGGGCTATCTCTATTTTTAAAAATGGAAAAGAAGTTTATTGAGATGGAAAACTAAGGATTTTGAAGTCCAAAATATTAGGCCATATAGATTCTGAGGAGCGAAGCTGGTGAGATGAAGGAAGGAAAAGAGGAGGAAGAGATTTTCATTTTTATCTTATATGTATCTGTATTATTGATTTGAATACTGAATGCTTATTACTATTACAAAAAAAAGATCCCCATAAGTGAGTCACAGGTAAGGTCTCAATGTTTTAACTTCTTGTTTTAATTTTTGTGATAGCTACAAAACCATTATGGATATTCCCAGAGTTACCAGCATAATGCCTTTTAAATGTTGGCCATTCAAAATTTTTATTATTTAAAAAAATTTTTTTTAATGTGTATTTATTTTTGAGAGACAGAGAGAGACACAGAATGAGCTGGGGAGGGGCAGAGAGACAGACAGACACAGAATCTGAGGCAGGCTCCAGGCTCTGAGCTGTCAGCACAGAGCCTGATGCGGGGCTCAAACTCATGAACTGCGGGATCATGATCTGAGCTGAAGTCGGATGCTTAACCAACTGAGCCACCCAGGTGCCCCCCAAATTTTTATTTTTTAATACAGAAATAAATTTGTATTTTTGCTGTAACCAAAGCATCCAGACTAAAACAGCTTAGTACTCTAAATTGCTAAAAAGCATTAAGTACTGATATTCTTAGAAGGAAATCACAAAAGGAATGTTTTGGCTTTTCCTTGATGTGTATATTTTTTTAAGTTTATTTCTTTTGAGAGAGAGAGCAAGAGCAGGCAAGGGGCAGAGAGAGAGGGAGAGAGAGAGAATCCCAAGCGGGCTCTGCACCCACAAATCATGGTATCATGACCTGAGTCAAAACCAAGCATCAGACACTTAACCTACTGAGCCACCCAGGGGCCTCCCTTGATATTTTTGTTCCATTGTGGGGACTACATGAAAAAATCAGGAGTTGTTTAATGGCATAACAATTAAATAAATTCTGTAAGAAGCTGGATACTTTGGTACTTTCATCATTAGAAAAGGTAGAATTCACTTCATATACTAAAACTGTTAATAAATTATCAATAAGTGTATTAGGTTGTGTATTTTGTCGACTTCAAAGTTGTTCAACCTGAATCCTGTAAGAGAACTCTCAATAAAAGACAAAAAAAACCTGAAATTGACTTTTTATACAGATATGAAAAAAAAATTGGCTACTTATACTTTTCCTACCTTGCAACGCTTTAAACTACTCAGGTAAAATGCTATTTTAACTTAAAATATAGTCATAAGGAGATTCCACTACACTCAAGTCCTGGTAGTTTTATAGTATAAATATTATGTGCTAAGATACTTGATTCCAAATTTCAAGTATGTCAGTGAAGTGAAAAAAAAATAGTTTTTTTTTTCAAAAAAATAAAATTTACTTAATAAGGGAAATAAAGGGTTTTTCTCTCTCCCATTTTTTTAAATTTAAATTTTAGTTAACATATAGTGCAATATTGGTTTCAGGAGTAGAATTCAGTGATTCATCACTTACATACAACATCCAGTACTCAACAGTGCCCTTCTTAATACCCACCTCCTTCCATCTACACACAGTTTGCTCTCTATCATTAACAGTCTCTTGTGGTTTGTTTCCCTCTCTTCTCTTTCCCTCCGCCTACCCATGTGTTCATCTGTTGTTTCTTAAATTTCACATGTGAGTGAAATCATATGGTATTTGTCTTTCTCTGACTTATTTCATTTAGTATAATACATTCTAGCTCCATCCACATCACTGTAAATGTCAAGATTTCGTTCTTTTTGATGGCTGAATAATATTCCAATGTAATCTACATCTGTATATGTATCTATATCTATATCACATCTTTATCCATTCATCAATCGATGGACATTTGGGCTCTCTCCATACTTTGGCTATTGTTGATAATGCTGCTATAAACATTGGGGTGAATATACCCCTTTGAATCTATATTTTTGTATCCATTGGGTAAACACCTAAAAATGCAATTGCTAGATCATAGGATAGTTCTATTTTCAGTTTTTTGAGGAACCTCCATATTGTTCTCCAGTGGCTATACCAGTTTGCATTCCCACCAACAGTGCAAGAGGGTTCCCTGTTCTCCACATCCTTGCCAACACCTGTTATTTCTTGTGTTTTTAAATTCAGCCATCCTGAGAGGTGTGAGGTGGTATTTGATCTACATTTCCCTAATGAGGAAAGATGTTGAGCATCTTTCTATGTGTCTGTTAGCTATCTGGAAGCCTTCTTTGAAAAAGTGTCTATTCATGTCTTCTGCCCATTTCTTAACTGGGTTATTGCTTTTTGGGTATTACTTTGATAAGTTCTTTATGGATTTTGGATATTAACCCTTTATCAGAAAGGTCATTTGCAAATCTCTTCTCCCATTATGTAGGCTCTCTTTTAGTTTTGTTGATTGTTTCCTTCACTGTGCACTTTATCTTTAAGTCCCAATAGTTCATATTTTCTTTTGTTTCCCTTGTCTTCAGCAACGTGTCTAGTAAGAAGTTATTACAGCTGAGGTCAAAGAGGTTGCTGCCTGTGTTCTCCTCTAGGATTCTGATGGTTTCCTGTCTCACATATAGGTCTTCCATCTATTTTGAATTTATTTTTGCGTATGGTGTAAGAAAGTGGCCCAGTATCAGTCTTCTGCATGTTGCTGTCCAATTTTCCCAACACTATTTGTTGAAGAAACTGTCTTTCTTCCATTGGATATTCTTTCCTGCTTCATTGAAGATTAATGAACCATACAGTTGTGGGTCCATTTCTGGGTTTCCTACTCTGTTCCACTGATCTATGTGTCTATTTTTTGTGCCAGTACCATATAGTTTTGATGACTACAACTTTGTTAATATAGCTTGAAATTGGGAATCATGCTGGCTCCAGTTTTTCCTTTTTCAGGATTGTTTTGGCTATTCAGGGTCTTTTGTGGTTCCATACAAATTTTAGGATTGTTTGTTCTAGCTCTGTGAAAAATGCTGGTGGTATTTTGATAGGGATTGCATTAAACGTGTAGACTGCTTTGGGTAGTAAAGAGATTTTAACAATGTTCTTCTAATCCATGAACATGGAATGCATTCCCATTTCTTTGTGTCCTCCTCTTCAATTTGTTTCATAAGTGTTCTATAGTTTTCAGAGTATAGATCTTTTTACCTCTTTAGTTAGGTTTATTCCTAGGGATCTTTTTGGTTTGGTGCAATTGCAAATGGGATCGTTTCCTTGATTTCTCTTTCTGCTGCTTTATTATTGGTGTATAGAAATGCAACAGATTTCTGCACTTTGATTTTATATCCCGTGACTTTGCACAATTCCTGTATTGGTTCTAGCAACTTTTTGGTGGAGACTTTTGGGTTTTCGATATAGAGGACCATGTTGTCTGCAAATAGTAAAAGTTTGCCTTCTTCCTTGCCAATATGGATGCCTTTTATTTCTTTTTGTTGTCTGATTGCTGAGGCTAAGATTTTCAGTACTGTGTTAAAGAGCAATGTTGAGAGTGGACATCCTTGTCTTTTTCCTGACTGTAGGGGAAAGTCTGTTTTTCCCCACTGAGGACAATATTAGCTGTGGGTCTTTCATATATGGCCTTTATGATATTGAGGTATATTCCATATATCCCGACTTTGTTGAGGTTTTTTTGTTTTTGTTTATTTTTAATCAAGACTGGATGCTGTATTTTGTCAAATGCTTTTTCTGCATTTACTCATGGGATCATGTGGTTCTTATTCTTTCTTTTATTAATGTGGTGTATCATGTTGATTGATTTGTGAATACTGAACCGGCCCTGCAGCCAGGAATAATTCCCACTTGATTATGGTGAATAATTCTTTTAATGTACTGTTGAATTTGATTTGAGAATTTTTACATACATGTTTATCAGGCATATAGGCCTATAATTCTCCATTTTGGTGGGGTCTTTCTCTGATTTTGGAATCAAGGTAATGCTGGCTTCATTCATAAAATGAGTTTGGAAGTTTTCTTTCTATTTTTTGGAACAGTTTGAGAAGAATAGGTATTAACTCCTTTGAATGTCTGGTAGAATTCCCTGGGAAACCATCTGGCCCAGGACTCTTGTTTGTTGGGAGATTTTTGATTACTGATTCAATTTCTTTGCTGGTTATGGGTCTGTTCAAATTTTCTATTTCTTCCCGTATCAGTTTTGGTAGTTTGTGAGTTTCTAGAAATTTGTCCATTTCTTCCAGATTGCCCGTTTTTGGCATATAATTTTTCATAGTATTCTCTTATAATTGTTTATTTTTATTTTTTTAATGTTTATTTATTTTTGAGAGACAGAGTGTGAGTGGGGGAGGAGCAGAGAGAGAGGGTGACACAGAATCTGAAGCAGGCTCCAGGCTCTGAGCTGTCAGCACAGAATCCGACACAGGGCTCAAACTCACAGACTGCAAGATCATGACCTGAGCCGAAGTCAGACACTTAACCGACTGAGCCACCCAAGCACCCCTCTCATAATTGTTTGTATTTAAGTGGTGTTGCTTGTGATCTCTCTTCTTTCATTTGTGATTTTATCTATTTGGGTTCTTTTTCTTTTCTTTTTGATAAGTCTGGCTAGGGGGTTATCAATTTTGTTAGTTCTTTGAAAGAACCAGCTCTTAGTTTCATTGATCTGTTCTACTGTTTTTTTTGTTTCGATATCATTTTATTTCTGCTCTAATCTTTATTATTTCCCTTCTTCTGCTGGCTTTAGGCTTTATTTGCTGTTCCTTTTTAGCTCCTTTAAATGTAAGGTTAGGTTGTATATCTGAAAACTTTCTTGCGTCTTGAGATAGGCCTGAATTGCAATATACTGCCACCTTAGGACTGCCTTTGCTGCATCCCAAAGGTTTTGGACTGTTGCGTTTTCATTTTCATTTGCTTCCATGTATTTTTTTAATTTCTTCTTTAGTTTCCTGGTTAACCTACTCATTCTTTAGTGGGATGTTCTTCAACCTCCATGTATTTGAGGGCTTTCCAAATTTTTTCTTGTGGTTCACTTCAAATTTCATAGCACTGTGATCTGAAAGTGTGCATGGTATGATCTCAATCCTTTTATACTTTTGAGGGCTGCTCTGTGACCCTGTATGTGATCTATTCTGGAGAATGTTCCATGTGCAACTTGAAAAGAATGTGTATTCTGCTTTTGGATGAAATGTTCTCAATATATCTGTTACATCCATCTGGTCCAGTGTGTCATTCAAAGCACTGCTTCCTTGCTGATTTTCTTGATCTCTCCATTCTTGCAAGTGGGGTGTTAAAGTCCCCTACTATTACTGTATTATTATCAAGGAGTTTATGTTATTGATTTACATATGTGGGTGCTTTCAAGTTGGGGGCATAAATATTCACAATTGTTAGCTCTTCTTGATGGACAGTCCCTTTAATTATGATATAATGCCCTTCCTCATCTCTTGTTACAGCCTTTGGTTTAAAATCTAGTTTGTCTGATGTAAGTATGGCTAGTCTGGCTTTCTTTTGACATCCATTAGCAGGATAGATGGTTCTCCATTCCCTCATTTTCAATTTGCAGGGGTCTTTAGGTCTAAAATGAGTCTCTTGTAGGTAACATATAGAATCTTGCCTTTTTTTTTTTAGTCCATTCTAATACCCTATGTCTTTTGATTGGAGCATTTAGTCCATTTACATTCATAGTGATTACTGAAAGATATGATATTAGTGTCATTGTGTTTCCTGTAGGGCTGGTTTAGTGGTCACAAACTCCTTTAGTTTTTAATATTTGTCTGGGAAACTCCTTCTTTCTCCTTTTTGAGCGACAGTTTTACTGGATAGCGTATTCTTGGGTGCATATTTTTCCTATTCAGTGTGTTGAATTATCTTGCCACTTCTTTCTAGCCTGTCAAGTTTCTGTGGACAGATCTGCTATGAACCTGATCGGCCTTTCCTTGCAGGTTAAGGACTATTTTTTCCCTTCCTGCTTTCAGGATTCTTCCCTTGTCTGTGTATTTTGTGAATTTGACTATATGTCTTGGCGATGGCCAGCTTTTATTGAATTTAATGGGAGTTCTCTGTGCTTCCTGGATTTTGATGTCCTTTCCCAGATTAGGGAAGTTTTCAGCTATAATTTGCTCACATATACCTGTCCCTTCTTCTCTCTCTTCACCTTTGGGGACTCCTATGAAATGAATGTTACTGAGTTTTAATAAATCTCTGAGTTCCCTAAGTTTGCCTTCATGATCCCTGACCTTGATCTTCTACATCACTAATTTGCTTCTCTGTGTCCTCCATTGTCATTTTTGTGGCCTCCATTGGGGTTTGCACCTCAGTTATAGCATTTTTAATTTCAGCCTGACTAGGCTTTAGTACTTTTAACACCACAGAAAGGGATTCTTTGGGGTCTCCTATGTTTTCAAGCTCAGCTAGTATCCTTATAGTCATTGTTTTTAAATGCTAGCTCAGACATCTTACTTATATTTGAAATGATTAAATCCCTTGCCATCATTTCTTCCTGTTCTTTCTTTTGAGGTGAATTCCTCCATCTTGTCATTTTAGAGGAAGAAACAAACAACAACAACAACAATAGAATGAAATAACATTTTAAAAATTAAAAAAAAAAACAAAGGAAGCTAGGTCCTAGGTCTGTTTTGATCTGCTTGTTCAGAGAAGCTTGATAGAAAAAAGAGAAAAGATACAAGAAGAGAGGGAAAAAAGAAGAAAAATTTAAAAAAATTAAAAATCATAAAGTAATAAAATAAAAATAAATTGTTGTGTGTCCAAGAAACAAAAGAAAAACTACAGCAACAAAAACAAAACACAGCCAAACAAAAACAATGAAAAAACAAATGAAAAACAAACAAACAAACAAACAAAAAACCCAGGGGCGCCTAAGTGGCTCAGTTGGTTAAGTGCCCAACTCTTGACTTCGGCTCAGGTTATGATCTCAGTTTGTGAGTTCGAGCCCCATATCAGGGTTCACACTGACAGCACAGAGCCTGCTTGAGATTCTCTCCCTCTCTCTGCCCCTCCCCTGCTCACATGTGCACTCTCTCTCTCTCAAAATAAACAAACATTAAAGAACAAAAGAAAACAAATGAAACCAGATCCAGTTTCCCCTTGAGCTGAACCTTTGCAGTCTACTCTAAATACACTAAGCTTGTGGAAGTGATTTGTGCTGGCCTTCTGGGGAAGGGGCCTGCTGCTCTGATTCTCAGGTGGACTGGCCCTAGTGGAAATGTGCCTGGAAGGCACAGGAGGGCAGGGGTTGGTATAATGGCTCCATTCTCCACTTGGCGGAGATGTTTAGATCTCTGGGGTCAATCAGTGTGGGTGGGCTAGCGATGAAAATGGCTTCAACCCACTCTCTAGTCTCTGGAGTGGGAAGTATGCACTCTCAGAGATGTGTGATTAATCACCCCTCCTGTGTCCCTCATTTCCGTCAGTTCTCCGCCTCCCCCCAACCCGTGTCTAAGCTGTCCATCTCCTAGGTGGTGCCTCCCTTCAGAGTTTTATCTCAGGTGCATCTGTGTTTCAAAACCCCACACATCAGAGATGCCCATGGTTTGGGCCTGCAGTGATCCTCTGGGGGAGGGTCTCACCCCACTGTGGCCCACCTGCCCCAGGAAATGGTTGCACCACCACATAGTGGCAGTGGCTCAGAGTACACAGTAAATCGCAACACAGAGCCAACTCCGGGCTTGTTGCCCTCAGCCAGTGTATTTGTTCCTATATGGGTGAACGTGGTGGTTTAATGGCACCCCCTGGGACTTTTATCTGTGGAGAGGCCACATCACCTCTACCAAATGCACTCCAAACAGAGGAACCGCTTCTCCCTGTGCGACCTGGGGTATCCTCAGCCTGTGATGCCCGCTCCCAGGGAGTCACCCTGCTTCCTCACCAGATAACCGCCAGGCACTGAGCTCTGAAACTTCAGACTCTGGGCTCTATTTATAAAAAACTGGTGGTACTGAAACCCTCTCCTTTTTCCCCAATCAATGGCTTTGGGGAATAGTTTTCTTGTGCAGTTCCCTGTGTGCATTTTTCACTCTTTCTCTCTAGCTGCTTTCAGGGGGAGTGCTTTCTTGCGCAAACCCAATGCACTGCTCTCTTCCCCCCTCTTTCTCTTCTCTGTGAAAATGGCTCTCTCCCCTCCGCAGCAACACAGCTCTTTTCTCCCACAATTCACCTCTCCACATCATGCACCAGCCACATTCTCTCCTGCAAATTATGCAGATTTTTCTGCTAATCCTCAGACTGATTTCCCACATGTTGAAAATGGTTTGATGTTGATCTAGCTGAGTTCAAGGAATAAGACAAACCCAGGGTCTCCTTACTAGTCGGCCATCTTAACTCCTCCACCAATGTCAGGTGAGAAAATTACTTTTATAATAGAATTTGAAATACTCTGGCTGAGAATGGGGGAATGAGGAAAGGGCAACAGATAATTTTAATATATAATTTAAATACAATTTTTTCCTTCACTGGAGATTTTCTTTTCAAGGGTTTACATAGCTTTAGCTGCTATAAATAATGGAGTATAACACTGCCATCTAAAAAGTGGTTTCATTATGAAATAAATTTACTAAAATTTTCTAGGTTATTTTTATTTCAAGACCAACACAATACAATTTCAGTTGGGAAAAAAATATTTTCACACACCAAAAAAATCATATGCAAATGCAAGGCAGAATTTGTAAATAGACTGGCATGAATGCAGCCAGAGAAAAACAACACTTTACCTACACTAGAAAAATAATTAGAACAACAACAGATTTCTCAACAAAAATCATGGAGGTCAGAAAAATGTGGCACAATATTTTTTAGATGCAAAGGAAAAAGTTATTTTTTTAGTATTTATTTTTGAGAGAGACAGAGCATGAGTGGGGGAGGGGCAGAGAGAGAGAGAGAGGGAGACACAGAATCTGAAACAGTCTCTAGGCGCTGAGCTGTCAGCACAGAGCCCGATGTGGGGCTCAAACTCGGGAACAGTGAGATCATGAGTCAAAATCAGATGCTCAACCAACTGAGCCACCCAGGCGCCCCAAGAAAAAAGTTATTAATCCAGAATCCTATATCTAGTAAAAATACATTCTGGAATGAAAAGGAAATTAAGACAATTGAAGCAAAATTAAGAAAATGTGTTGCTGGCAAACCTACCCTAAAAGGATGGCTAAAGGAAGTTGTCTAAAAAAAAGGAAAACAATAAAAGGAAGGAACTTCAGAATATTAAGAAGAAAAGAAGAACATGAAAAAATATACAGGTAAATACAATAGGCTAATCATGTTTGATGATTAAAGCAAAATTCTAATGCTGTCTCATGTGGTTCTAAATGTATGCTGAAGAAATATTAAGACAACCATTAACAGAAGTGAGTAAAGGGAAGGAGGTAACATTCCTCTATACTTAATCAAACTGATCAAGTGACACAGTACACTGAAATAAGTTGTGCATATACAATGTATTACCTACAATAGAAAACAATAACTAAAATGGCAGGCCATTTATGGCAAGCCATAATATGGCAATAATTACAGTGCATAAAAATGGTCTAAACACCAATTAAAAGCAAACGTTGCAAAGAGGATTAAAAGACATGACCCAACTATGTGCTATCTACATGATACTCACTTCAAATATAGTAAGTTGGCTGACATAAAAATATATATCACATGAGGATTAATCAAAAAAAAGGAGTGACAACATTAATATCAGATAAAGTAGACTTCAAGGAAATTTATCAAAGACAGAGAGGGACATTACATAGCTATAAAAGGGTCAATCCAAGAAGCGATAGCAATCCCAAATGTGTATCCACCAGGCAGAATTCCAAAATATGCAGAGCAAAAATTGAGAGAACTGAAAGAATATAAAGACAAATCCAAAGTTATAGTTGGATAATCCAACACCCCTCTCTGAACAATAAAACTAGACAGAAAATCACCAAGAATTTAAAAGAACACAACATCACTATCAACCAACAAGAACTAATCAACATTTATAAAACACTCCATACAACAAGAGTGGAATACACATTCTTTTCAAGTGTGTAAGATTTTAAAAAAGACAGAACATATCTAGGACTACAAAGCAAAACTTAGCAAATTTAAAAGTATTGAAATCATATAGAATGTATTCTCTGACCACAATAAAATAAAACTAGAAATTAATAATAGAAAGGTATCAGAAAAATCTCCAAACACTTGGAAACTAAACTTTTATCTAAATAACCTATGGCTCGAAGGGGCGAAGAGTAAGTCTCAAGGGAATTTACACACACACACACACACACACACACACACACACACACACACACACACACAACACACACAGGTACATACACATATATATGAAAGAAAATAAAAACACAGTATATCAAAATTTGTAGGGCATAGGTAAAATAGCACATTATAAAAAAAGAGAAAGCCTCAAATCAATCATCTAAGTTCTTACCTCAAGAACCCCAGAAAAGAGCAAACTAAAAGCAAACCAAGAAGGAAAGAAACAATGAAGACCAGAAACCAGTGAAATTGAAAACAGGGGGAAAATAGAGAAAAATCAGTGAAACTGCTATTCTTTTAAGAAATAAAAAATTGACAAACATCTAGCAAGACTAGCAAAGGAAAAAGACAACACAAATTACCAATATTAGGATCAAATCAGGAATGAAGCATGGATAGCCCTGCAGACCATGCAACTATAAAAGGATAATAAGAGAAAACTATGAATAACTCTTCAGACATAAGTTGACAACTTAGAAGAAATGGACCAATTTCTCAAACAACACAACCCTCCCATAACTTAACCATTATGAAATAATTTGAATAGCCCTATACCTACTAAATAAATTGAATCTGTAATTTCAAAACACCCTAAAAACTCTCTAGACCCAAATGGTTTCATTGAAATTTATAGCAAACTTAAAAAAAAAATTAACACCAATTCCCCACAATCTTGTCTGGAAAATAGAATTGAAGGAAACACTTTCAAATTCATTCTATAAGCCAGTATTATCCTGATACCAAAACCAGACAAAAACAGAACAAAAAGGAAAACTACAGACCAATATGCTTCAGAATTATAGATTCTTAAAATACCAGCAAGTGGAATTCAGCAATATATACACAAAATAATTATTACACACCATGACCAAGCAGAGTTTATTACAGGGATGCAGGTCTGCATCAATATTGTAAAGCTAATCAATGTAATCCACCACATTAAAGAGCTAAAGAAAAAAGTCCACATGATCATGTCAACTGAAGTAGACAAAGCATTTGACAAAACACAACACCCATTCATGGAAAAAGAAAAAACTCTCAGAAAAATAGGAGCAGAAGGGAGCTACCTCAACTTGATAAACAGCATCTACAATAAACCTAAAGTTAACATACGCTTGACAGTGAAAGACTGAATGTTTTTCCCCCAAAATTGGGTGGTGAGGAGGCAAGAATATCCACTGTCAACATATTGAACATAATGCTGGAAGTTCTTTCTAGTGCAATAAGATAAGGAAATAAAACACATATAAATTTGAAAAGGAAAAAATATAAATGTCCGTATTTGCCAATAACATAATTACCTGGTAGAAAATTCCAAAGAATCTACAAAAGAAATCCTGCAAAACCCCAAAAATAACAAAAAAGAGGGAACTCTTAGAACAAATAAGTGAGTTCACTAAGGACACAGGATACAAGATAAACCTACAAAAACCAATTGTATTTTGATATAGTGGCAATGAACACATGCATACTAAACGTAAATTAAATTAAAAATAACCCCTACAACCAAAATACTTCAGTGCAAATCTAAGAAAACAAGTACAGGATGTGTATGCTGAAAACAACACAATGTTGTTGTTGTTGATTAAAGAAACCAAAGCTCTAAATACATGGAGAGACATTCTATGTTCATGGAATGGGAGACTCAACACAGTAAGAAAATCAATCCTCCCACCCCCTTAAATTAATACATAGGTTTAACACAACTCCTACCAATATCCCAGCAAGATTTTTTATAGATATTGACAAGATTATTCTAAACTTTATATGAAAAAGAACTAGAATAGCCAAAATAATTTTGGTAAAGAATAAAATGGGAAAAGACATTCTACCCAATTTTAAGACTTATTATATAGCTATGGCAATAAAAATTGTGTAGTATTGGCAGAGAGAGAACCATGCAACAGAATAGAGAACCTAGAAATAGGCCCACAAAAATTTGCCCAAATAATTTGTGAAGAAAGTACAAAAAAATTCAATGAAGGAGAGATTGCCTTTCCATCAAATGGTGTTGAAGCAACTGAACATCCATAGGAAAAAAAAAAAAAGAAAAAAAAGAACTTCAACTTAAATCTCACAACTTACACAAATATAACTCAAATATATCAAAGACTTACATGTAAAATGTAAAACCAAAAAAAAAAAAAACTTTTAGGAAAAAATATAGGAGAAAATTTTCAGGATCCAATAATAGGCAAAATTAAAAATTTTAGCTCTGAAAAGCCCCTGTTAAATGGATTGAAAAGACAAGCTAAGGAGTGGGACAAAGCATTTACAAACCACATTCCCAACAAAGAGCTGGTATCTAAAATATACAAAAAAAAAAAAACCCCACAAAAAAACACAAAAAACAACCCAACATTCAAAACTCAACAGTAAGAGGGCAAACAATCCAATCAGAAATGGGCAAGAGACATGAAGATTTCACATACAGATGATATAACATACATACAAGTTTCACTACAACAGTGTTTACAATACAAAAAGATAGGAAATGACCTGTTTCTCAATACATTAGTTAAATTATAGTACAACCAAACAATAGCATGCAGCCACAGAAAAGAATGAGGGTGGTCTTAAATGCTATGCTCTCTAAAATACGTTGAAAAGGGGGGAGGGGAAAACAAGGATGCAAAAGAGGGTATACCAAAATTTTAAAAAAAAAGAAAAAAATTAAAGCCAACAAGAAAAAAAATTATACATATATATATTGCACATACTTATGTATCATAAAAGAAAATCTGTAATAAGAGACAAAAATGGGGGTTACCTGGGTGGCTCAGTTGGTTAAGTGACTGACTTTCGGCTCAGGTCATGCATGATCTTGCGGTTCATGAGTTCAAGCCCCACATCAGGTTCTGTGCTGACAGCTCGAGCCTGGAGCATGCTTCGGATTTTGTGTCTCTGTCTCTCTCTGCCCCTCCCTCACTCATGCTCTGTTTCTCCCTCTCTCTCTCTCTCTCTCAAAAATAAACATTTAAAAAATTATAAAAAAAGACAAAAATGGATGTTACATAATGATAAAGGGGTCAATCCAACAAGAGGATGTAACATTTGTAAATATTTATGCACTCAACATAGGAGCACAGAAATGCATAAGACAAATAATTAACAGACCTAAAGAAAGAAACAGAGAGCAACACAACAATAGTAGGGGGTTTTAATACCCTAATTACATCAATGGGTAGATCATCCAGACAGAAAGTATTTAAGAGAACATCAGCCTTGAATGACCTATTAAACCAATAGGCCTAACAGATACATACAGAACATTCCATCCAAAAGCAACAGAATATACATTCTTCTCAAGTGTACATGGAACATTTTCCAGGATAGATTACATGTTAGGTTACAAAAAAAGTGATAATAAATATTAGAGGACTGATATCATATCAAGCATCTTTTCCAACCACAATGATCTGAAACTGGAAGTTAATTCCATGACGAAAACTGGAAAATTCACAAATATGTAGAAATCAAACACCATGCTACTGAACTACCAATGTGTCAAAGAAGAAATCAAAAGAGAAACTCAAAAATATGTTGACACAATCGAAAATAAAACTATAACAAAAATGTGGGATGCAGCAAAAGCAGTTTTGAGACAGCCATTCATAGCAATATGCCTCCCTCAAGAAAGAAGAAAAGCCTCAAATAAACAACCTAACTTTATGCCTCAAGGAACTAGAAAAAAAGAACAAATGAAGCCCAAAGTTAGTAGAAGGAAGGGAATAACAAAGATTAGAGCAGAAATAAGTGCAATAGAGACTAAAAATACAACAGAGAAGATCAATGAAACTAAGAGCTGGTTCTCTGAAAAGATTTAAAACAGTATGGCATTGGCATAAAAATGAACATGTAGATCAATGGAACAGACTAGAGAGCCCAGAAATAAACCCATGCATATTTGATCAATTAATTTACAACAAAGGAGTCAAGAATGTGCCATGGGGAAAGTCTTCTCAATAACGAGCACTGGGAAAACTGGACAGCTACATGCAAAAGAATGAAACTTGACCACAAAAATTAACTCAAAATGGATTAAAGACTTGAACATTAGACCTGAAGCATAAAACTCCTGGAAGAAAGCATAGGTGGTAAGCTCTTGGCAATGTTTTTCTGAATCTGACACCAAAAGCAAAAGTAAGTGGGACAACATCATACTAAAAAAGCTTCTGCACAGCAAAATGAAAAAGCAACCATCTAAATGGAAGAAAATATTTGCAAATCATATAGCTAGTAAGGGCCTAATATCCAAAATATATAAAGAACCCATACAACTCAACAGCCTCCCCCACCAAAAAAAAGTTTTAAGGGCAGAAGACCTAAATAGACACTTTTCCAAAGAAGACATACCAATAGCCAATGGGTACGTGAAAAGATGCTCAACAACATTAATTATTATGAAAGTGCAACTCAAATCAAAATGTGATATCATTTCACACCTGTCAGAATGGCTACTATTAAAAAGACAAGAGGGGCGCCTGGCTGGCTCAGTCAGTAGGCCATGTGACTCTTGATTTCAGGGTTGTAAGTTCAAGCCCCACATTGTAGAGATTACTTCAAAATAAAATCTTTAAAAATTAAAATTAAAAATCAAAAAAATAAAAAGATAAGAAACAAATGTTTGCAAGGATGTGGAGAAAAGGGAACTCTTAAGCACTGTTGGTGAGAATGTACATTGGTGTGGCCACTATGGAAAACAGTATGGAAGTTCCTCAAAAATTAAAAATAGAACTACCAAATGATCCAACAATTCCATTTCTGGGTATTTATCCAAAGAAAACAAAACAAAAACACTAGCTCAAAAAGTTGTATGTACCACCATGTTCACTGCAGCTTTATTTATATTAGCCAAGATATGGAAACAAACTAAGTGTCCACATATGGATGGATAAAGAAATTATGATATATTCAATGGAATACTATTTAGCCATTAAAAAAAAAAAGAGTGAAATCTTGCCATCTGCTACAACATGGATGGACCTCAGGGGCATTATGCTAAGTGTAAATGACGCCTAACTTACACCACATAGAAAATTTAGATCAATGACCTAAATATAAGTGCTAAAACCATAAAATCCCTAGAATAAAACTTAGGGGTAAATTTTCATGATATTGGATTTGGCAAAGGATTCTTAGATATGACATTAAAACAGGAACAATGAAAGAAAAAAGAGATAAACTGAACTTTATCAAAATTAATTTTTGTGCAAAGGACATTATCAAGAAACTAAGACACGTTTGGTTGGGTTTGAATGAGTCTAATACCAAGAACATATATAATTATTTACAAAAACTTAACAAAAATACAAACAACCTAATTTTAAAAATGGGCAATAGACTTGAATAGGCATTTTCTATAAAGATATAGAAATGGCCAACAAGTGCATGAGAAAATGCTCAGTATCATTAGTCACTAGGGAAATACAAACCAAAAGCACAATGAGATATGTCACACCAACTAGGATGGCAATCGTTATTTTAAATTTATTTAAATTCAAATTAGTTAATATACAATGTAGTATTGGTTTCAGGAGTAGAAGCCAGTGATTCATCACTTACATACAACACCCAGTGCTCATCCCAACAAGTTAGGATGGCAATTTTTAACAAAAAATGAATATTGGTGAGGATGTGGAGAAGTTAGAACCTTTGTGTATTACTAGTGGAAATATACAATGGCTGCTGTGGAAAACAGTACGGCAGTTCCTCGAAAAGATAAACGTAGCATTGCCAAACAACCCGGCAATTCCATGTCTAGGTATGTACCCAAAAAAAACTGAGAACATGGACTCAGATACCTGTATACTAAAGTTCACTGGAGCATTGTTCACAATATCAAAAAGGCAGAAGCAACCCAAGTGTCCATCAACAGACGAATGGATAAACAAGCTGTGGTATATACATACAATGGAATATTATTCAGCCTTAAGAAAAAATGAAATTCTGACGCATGCTACAATATAAATGAACCTTGAAGACATTATACTAAGTGAAATAAGTCAGACACAAAAGGACAAATATTGTATGATTCCACTTACATGAAATATCTACAAAAGGCAAATTCACAGAAACAAAAAGTAGATTAGAGGTTACCAGGGGCTAAAAGAGGGGGAAGTGGAGAATTATTGCTTAATTTGCACAGAGTTTCTGTTTGAGGTGATGAAAAATTTTTGGAAATATAGTGGTAATGGTTGCACAATACTCTGAATATATTTATTGGCACTGAATTATACACTTAAAAACAGTTAAAATGACTAATTTTATGTTATATATAAAATTAAGAGAAAAAAGTTATTAAATATATGTACAGAAATCAGAATCCTACCGAAATCCTTAAACAAAACGGGTGTAAGTGTAATTACCAGTAAGTACATTCCATTATAATTTTTTTTAACATTTTTTTCATTTTTGAGAGAGCATGAGCAGGGGAGGCCAGAGAGAGAGGGAGACAGAATCCAAAGCAGGCTCCAGGCCCTGAGCTGTCAGCACAGGGCCAGACATGGGGCTCAAACCCACAAACTGCAAGATCATGACCTGAAGTCAGATGCTTAACCAACTGAGTCACCCAGGTGCCCCAAGTGCATTCCATTATAAATTATTTGGCCATATATAGAAATCAATTTACTTGCAAGTGGCTTAGATTATAGAAAATTAGTCTTGTCTATATAGAAAAGTTCATTTCAGGCATTATAAAATAACTGGAATTATTAGCTTATTACAAAAAGTCTCTGGTTAATGAAAAATTCAACTTTTCTTTTAATCTCAAGACCTATTTGTTATTGATTTATTCTGAACCCTGAAACAAACTTCTTTCTATATAATAAGATTAATCCCATTTGAAAAGGGGATACTTTAACATATATGGGCAGACTATAGACTTTTTGTTTTATCACCAGATACAAGTTTCATAAAAACAATTGTTTTATTTTTACTTGCATATCCATAATGCTTACCATACAATAAGAGCTCAATAAATTTAGCAAATAAAACCAAACCAGTCAAAATCAGCAGCATGAAAGCAACATTAAAGAAACTTTTTTGAAATCATATTCCTGTTACACTTTTTTTTAGTTTATTTATTTTCAGAGAGAGCAAGCATGCAGAGTAGGGGCAGAGAGAGGGAGAGAGGGGAAAATTCCAAGCAGGCTCCGCGCCATCAGCTCAAAGCACAAAGCAAGGCTCGATCTCACAAACTGTGAGATCACAACCTGAGCCGAAATCAAGAGTCAGACGCTTAACCGACTGAGCCACCCAGGTACCCATTACAGTTTTAAAGTATCTATTTTAAAAATAATATCTAAGTAATTTAGAGTCCATAAAACCAAAACTTCAAATTACTTTTCACCTATGTATACTCCTATCCTCAACTCCAGTGGGAAGTTCCCAGAATTTATGGTACCAGAAATTAAGTTACCAGACTTCATGAGGAATTTCTTTACTGATTTGTGTTTGTCTGCCTCCAAGATAGCCCAGCCTGGAAAGAAAAATCAACAAGTAGTCACCTTCATGGCCAGAGAGCTGGACTACTCAAGGTAGTGCCGAAGTGCTCTGAGTTCACTAGCTCACGTAGTAATAACATGGGTATCATTTGCATTGTTTTCTTTTGCCTTTACTGCTTTGTTTGTGGGTTTTGTACATCAAAGGGTTAATTATGAAATAAACTTGAATATGAAAGGCAAACTTTATTTGGTAACTACTAAAGCAAACTGTGCACTGTTAATATCAGCAATAATGAACTTGTGACTTTCAGAACTCAACCTAAGATATCTTTTTTGAAAGCATAAGGGATTTGGGAGGAACAAATTATCCACTTTCAGTGGAGGAAGTCTGTAACCGTATTATCCTGAATCAGGCCATCGATAGCCTCAGAGGTGACCCTGGCTGGCTCTGAGAATGAGTCTCTCAGACCTCAGACTCCAGCTGCTGCACTATGAAATCCATCACTGTGTTTGTGCAGAGGCTCTGCTTCTCCCAGGCTGCCCCCCCCCCGCCCCCCCCCCCCCCCCCCCCCCCCCGCCCCGTCAAGGACCGAGCACGGCACGCATACTAAGCCAGGCCTCTTCCTGGGGGATGAGGAGTTCCTGTGACCCGCAACTTTCACTCAAGAACTTCCTGAGACCTGGGTGAACTTTCCTTAGAACTGCACTGCAGTGTAAGACACTTTCACCCCAAGTTCCTTCCTCCCTTACCTCTCTCCTTCACTTGGGAGTCAGACTTGCATTACAGTCTCAAGACTCTCCTTGACTCCTTCCCCATTTTCTCTCACAAGCACTGCTAATCCATTTCTTGTATACCCAACCCCACCTTGGCATCTGCTTCTCCCTTGCATTGCACACTTTTTAAAACACTAGCCATTTAAGGGGTGCCTGGGTGGCTCAGTCGGTTGAGTGCCTGACTCTTGATTTTGTTCAGGTCATGATCTCATGGTTTGTGAGTTTGGGCCCCACAAGGGGCTCTGTGTTGTCAGCGTGTGGAGCCTGCTTAGGCTTCTCTGTCTCCTCTCTCTCTGCCACTCCCCTGCTCGTGCACACGTGCTCTCTCTCTCACCCTCACTCTCAAAAATAAACCTAAAAAAAAATCTAGCCATTTAAAATGAGTTATTTCTAAAATATAGTATTTGCTTACCTATGTGCTAAAATGGAATACACTGAACATGGCAATTCCAATGCCTTTTGAAGTTGAAGATCTCAGCTAACACCCAACAAGCTCATTAGTAGTATATTCTTGAGGGGACAGGCTCAGAACCACATGCAATTCAACAAAAGGTCCTGAGCACCTGCTTGCTATATGTGAGAAATATGCTAAGCATTATAGGGAATATAAAGGTGAGTAGGACTCTATTCTTAACTTCAAGGAACTCCCAGTATAGAGAAAGAGAAGCCACAGATCAAACTTTGAAGGACAGACTATCATTAAGTACTAAAACTGACATATAAAGCACTAAGTAAATTAAGAGATACATTCTACTTAGGGGATGGGGTTGTAGTAGAAAGCCTTTGTGGAGAAAATGGTATTTGAAATGTACTTTGAAAGACATTGTCAGAGCCTTCATTCCTGAGAGCAGTCCAACAAAGACACTTTCCATGCTTGCCATACTTGGCTCCTCCCCTCCCCCAAAGTGTAAATCCCTCCCATCATAATTCTCTCACATCCTCTCATTCCCAGAGAACTGGAGGCTTCTTAGTTCTCCTCCTAACGTGCTCCTCCCCCAGTATTTCCTCTTTCATCCCACTACCACTTAGATCCTTAAGCCAGAAACATAGGAATCAGTTTTGACTCCTCTCTTACTACTCTGTCATTCAATCATCAATCTACTTTTACATCTAAAAATCTATCCACTTTTCTGTATGCCCACAGCTATTGCCCTAGTCAAAACCACCATTATCCCACCCTAACTGGCCTTCCCCACTGCTCACAAGATCTGGCCCCACGCTTCAGACTCCCAGCTACTCAGAATTTCTAAAATGCTCAGCTCCTCATGAACTCCAAGCCACCATAAATCTTTGAACACTCTTCCTCCTCATCCTCACCTGGTTAACTCCCACTGCTACTTAAAACATCACTCCTGTCACTCCCGAACAGAAGCACACAGGACAGTCTCCAAGCTACCTAATGCCACCAAGACATTTCTCAGCCCATTCCTCTATGGTCTATACTGGTTTTCCATTAACTAGTGCCTTTAAAAGTCTTACTTTTTTATGCAGCAGAACCATTTTTTCAAATGTAATCCTATGCAGAGCCCTAATATGTAAAAGGGCCAAGCTTCTCAGCTTAAAGCAAAAGGTTTCAAAGCTTCAGTCAACCTCCTCTATTCTAAGGTACTTCTTCCCTAAAATCTAAGGTGCAAGATAATGAAAACACTACTGTACTATATTATACTGCCTACTCAAAGGAAGCAATACAGTACAGTACAAAGAGTGGTCTTTGAAGCCAGACAGATTCAGGTTCAAATCCTGATTCTATTCCTTATTAGTTATAAGATCTTGAGCAGTCTGCCTAAGGACCCATTTCCTCTGCTGTAAAACTCAGCCACAGAAACAGATGACCACTCTCACTACTTTCATTTAACATTTAATGGAGGACCTAGTCAGTAAAATAAGGCAAGAAAAACAAATATCGGATTATCTGTAGTAGCACATGACATAATAATGTAGAAAATTCTGTGGAATCTGCAACTACCAGCAAAATCAAAGGATACAAGTTCAATATACAAAAAGCAGCTTTATGTTTGCATATTTGTGACAATTAGAAAATAAAATTCTAAAACAATTTACAATAAAATTAAAAAACAAACTATTTAGGGTTAAACTCAACCAGACATGTAAGGCTTTTACACTGAAAACTACAAAGTGTTGCTGACAGAAATTAATAAGTCTAAATAAATGGAGAGATACACCATGTTCACGGGTCCAAAGATTTAATATTGTTAAGATACAAATTCTCCCTAGTGATCTATAGATTCAATGCAATCACAATCAAAATCTCAGCAAGATTTTTTGGTAGAAATTGACAGCTGGTTCAAAATTTATAGTGAAATCCAAACCTAGAAATGCTAAAACAAGATTTTAAAAGAAAACCAAAAATTGGAGGACTTATACTACCTAACTTCAAGACTCAGTATAAATCTACAGTAACCAATAGTGTGGTACTGGTGTAAAGATAAACAGATCAGTGGGATAGAATGGAGATGTTTGTATATATATTTACATAAATATATACAATACTTATTCATTTAATTTTCATAAAAACATCACAGTCAACAGGGAAAGAGAAATCTCAACATATAATTTTTTTTATGTTTATTTTTGAGGGAGAGACAAAGCACGAGTGGGGAAGAGCAGAGAGAGAGTGGGAGGCACAGAATCTGAAGCAGGCTCCAGGCTCCAAGCTGTCAGCACAGAGCCTGATGCAGGTATTGAATTCATGAATCATGAGATCATGACCTGAGCCAAAATTGGACACTCAACCGTCTGAGCCACCCAGACACCTGTATTTCAACATACAGTTCTGAAATAACTAGATATCAGCCTAAAAAATGAGTCTCAATTCCCACTTTATATTATACACAATAATTACTCTGAAATGGACCACAGATTATGTAAAAACTTTTCTATAAAGTTTTTAGAACACAGCATTAGGAGAGTATCTTCATGGCTTGGTGGCAGGCAAGAGGTTCTCAAATACAGAGAGCAATAACCTTAAAAAAAAACAAACTAATAAATTTGACTCCATCAATATTAAAAACTCTGTTCATCAAAAAACACCATTAGGAGAATGAATAGACAAGCCACAGGCTGGAAGAAAATATTCATAAAACATTTTTCTGATAAAGAACAGTTACCCATGATAACGCAAAATTTAAAATGGGCAACAGATTTATGCAGACACTGCCCAAAGAAAGATACAAAATGGCCAATAAGAACATGAGAAAGTGTTCAATATCATTAATCACCGGGATAATGCAAATTGAAACCACAGTGAGATACCACTACAAACCCACCACAGTGACTAAAATTAAAGACTAATAACAACAAATACTGGCAAAGATGTGGAACAACTGGAACTCTCATACATTGCTGCGGGAATATTAAAGGTACAACCAATTTGAGAAAAGGTCTGGCAGTTTCTTATAAGACTAAACACTCTATGAGCCATTTCTCTTAATATTTACACAAGAGAAATGAAAACACAGGCCTACAAAAAGACTTGTATAATAAGAACATTCATGGAAGCTTTATGTATAATAGCCCCAAACTGGAAACCTCCTAGGTATCCAGCCACTTGATAAACAAACTCTGACATAGTCCTATGATGGAAAAAAGAACTGAATTCCTAAGAAACACAACCTCAAAGCCTTACAAAAATTATATACTATATGACTCTATTAATATGATGTTCTAGAATAGGTAAGATTAATAATCTATGGTAGGATGATAAAAGATCAGAACAATGGTTACAGGGATTGACTGAGAAGGCACAGGAGGTAAATTTCAGGAGTGATGGTAATGTTCGTTATCTTGATAGAGGTTTGAGTTGTATTTGTTTGTCAAAACTCATTAAATGGTACAATTAACATTTGTGTATTCCACTGTACATAAATTTTACTTAATTTTAGGTTTTTACCTAAAAACCAAAAAGAACTGTAAACAAATACTGAACTCTACTTACTGACATGCATGTTGCAATGTTTGGAGGTAAAATGTACTGATGTCTGCCACTTACTTTGAAATGCGTCAAAACATAAGATGGATTGGTGGATGGAGGGAGGCAGGGATGGATAGCCATGCGATAAAACAAACATAGTAAATGTAAATTACAGAATCTAGGTGATGGGTACACAGGTGTTTTAATGAATAATTCTTTCAACTTTTTTGCATATTTGAAACTTCCCATAATAAAACATTGGGTTAAAAAAAAAAAAAAAACAACTTAATCACAAGACAAAAACACTCTAAAATGAAGTGCAACATTTTTTCCTATTCTACCCAAAGCTGTGATACAAAATACATTATGGGGAACAGGGAGTAGTTGCCACTTTTATTATTTGGATGAAGCATCCTCACTGCTGTGATTTCTGGATCTCACTGCCATTGCTGGATTACAGTCTTCCTTTCCACTATGACATGTGCCATAATCCTTGTGGACCTCGTCATCACCCATATATGTAATACACCAATCCATCATTCAATACACTAACTCCAGAGCTCCCAATTGTCTTATTTCTTTCATTTCTGGAATCTTAAAACCCTAAATTATTATGATGATCTCCAATCATAATCCCCTGTCTGCTCTCGCTACCCTCCTCCTCCAACTCATCAAAGATTTCTAATCCACGGAGCCTTCATCTATACCCCCATAACCCATCTTACAGCTTTACTTTCTATCACCTGAAATATTGCTATCCTCTTAGTCTCTACTGCAGCCACCTGCAATCAACTCTCCTTCTGTGTCCATTCACCTGAACCGATGAGTGCTGCTGGAGGAAATCTCACAACCACCAGACCAATGAATGTGCCTCCAAATTTATGGTCTTCACACTCTGCACTGCTCAGCAAGTTCTTTCTGATTCACTGGTTGGCTCCTTCTCCACGCTCCAAAACAGCAATTTCAAAACTTCACCATGCTTCTTAAACTCCTTACTCATTTCTCTTTCCTCGCTCTATGTAGAGAATCTTGCTATTCATTTCGTTAAGAAAATAGAGGATACCTAACGTGAACTCCCTGCTGCCCAACCTACAAACCCTTATTTGTCTCTTTCCCTCCCATCTCAGGAAAAAAAGATGCCATCAAAGATGCCCTGCTAGAGGTAGCATAGCATAGTATTTAAAACTGCAGACTCTCTAACCAAATTACTCTTTCTAAACCTCAGTTTTCTCTCTTGTAAAATGGAAGCAATAATAGTATCCAATGAGAATTAGAAAACACATGTGAGTACTTAAAATAGTACCTGGCAAACAGTTCAAGACAAATCCCATTACTTGTGTTCCTGGGCTACTCATCTCCTCATTGTTCAGTATCTTCACCAGCACTCTCTACCAGCTCCTGCCCCAAAGACTCCTAACATATACAAGTTTCCATCACCTTCAAATAAAAAGCCTCCCCAAGCTTGAATCCCTTTCTTGCCACAGCAGTATCTCTTTTCATTTCCAAGCTTCTGGAAAAAAAACAAAACAAAACACCATAGTAATCTGGAGAGTGGCGGGGGGGAGGGGGGGGGCAGGGCGGCAGAAGTCATCTGTCCTTGCTACCTTGCTATTGTCTTTCCATGTTCTTCCGTCATCTATCCACACTGAAACCGCTCAGACGGAAGTGACCCCTTAGCTGTCAAATCTAACATTTTCAAGCACCTTACCTCACTTATCCGTAGCCTGACGCACTTAACGACTCTTCTTGCAGCTCCTTACTTTCTCGGCTTCTCAGACACTAGGGTCTCATACTTTTTACCTGACTCCTTCCTTCTTTTTATATTTCCCCTTCAAATTCTCATAGTTTACTTCCTATGCCCTAGTTATAAAGTTCAGAGCAGAGTTTCAGCATTAAATAATGATATATACAAAGTTGCAGATATCAGTTAATCAATATAAACACCAACAAAACATACCAACACGATTTTGTGCATTTAGAAAAGAAGTATTTCCCGGATAAGTGGAAAACTGTGTGGATGGCTTCTGGAAGACCTTCACTCTAAGCAACTTTACAGTGAAACATTTAATTAATTAATTTAAGATTTTAGATTTAAGGTTTTGTTTTTAAGTAATCTCTACAACCTACATGGGGCTTGAACTCACAACCCTGAGATCAAGGTAGCATAATACTCACTGAGCCAGCCAAGAGCCCCGTGAAACATTTAATTTAGAAGTCTGGACCTCCTTTCTTCAGTTGCTGTATCTACATTCACTGAGTAGACCCTGTATTGATCACTGGGACCCAGTTTGTTCCAGGCTCTGGGTTATACTTCCTATCTCAACTGACACCTGGAATGAATAATGCCAGGTACAAGACGTACAATAAATACGAAGAGGGGGATCAAGATCTGATGTCTCTTGGCCTGACCAAGGATCCAACAGAGAAATAATTTTGGCAGAAGCCTCAGGTCCAGAAGAGAAAAACAAAACCACAAGGCCCAGGACTGAGGAGTCTCTACTCCAACTCCTTCTTTCTTTGATTTTTTTAAACATAGGGTTTTTTTTTGTTTTGTTTTAAAGTGTTTATTTTGAGAGAGAGAGAGAGAGAGAGAGAGGGATAGAGAGTGAGGAGGGGATGGGCAGAGAGAAGGGGACAAGCAGGCTTCACATTGTCAGCACAGAGCGTGATGTGGGGTTCGATCCCATGAACTGTGAGATCATGACCTGAGCCGAAGCCAAAAGTCTGACACTTAACCGACTGAGCCCCCCAGGCTCCCCTCCAACTTCTTCCTTCTTCATCCCCTTGAATCACTCCTTCCCCTGCTCTTCTCCTACACACTATTGCCCACTCCTCCCCCTCCCCAACCAGGTCTAAGGACAGCCCTACTTCAGTCTTACCTCTAATTTTCAGTAGGTGGCTTTATCTACTTTTAACACCTTCACTGATGTACAACTGACATTCAACAAATTGCACATATCTGAGTTGTAAATCTGCTAAATTTTAATGTATGTATATATCCGTGAAATTATCAGCACAATCAACAAATGAACATAAAAGCCTCCCCCTAAAACCACCACTCACTTGCTCCTTGTCGTTGTAGGTAAGTTTGCAATTTCTAGAATTTTATATAATAGAATTATACAGTATATACTCTTTTTTTGATCTGGTTTCTTTCATTCAGCTGAACTATTTTGAGATTCAATCATATTGTCATGTGTATCAATAATTCATTCCTTTTTATTACCCAGTAGTATTCCAATGTATGGCTATTTCACAATTTGTTTATTCTTTCACCTGTTAGTGGACATTTGGATTGTTTCCTCTTTTTTTGCTGAAGAGAACTCTCATGAACAGAATCCTTGTATAAGTCTTTGTATGGATAAAGACTTCATCTATTCTTTTTTTTTTAAGTTTATTTATTCTTTGAGAGAGAGATGTTTATTCATTCTTTGAGAGAGAGAGAGAGAGAGAGAGAACGAGCAGGGGAGGGGCAGAGTGAGGGAGACACAAAATCTGAAGCAGGTTCCAGGCTCTGAGCTGTCAGCACAGAGCCTGATGTGGGTCTTGAACTCACAAACCACGTGATCATGACCTAAGCTGAAGTCAGACGCTCAACCGACTCAACCGACTGAGCCACCCAGGCGCCTCCAAGGCTTCATTTATTCTTAAGGCTTTACCTCCACCCCTGGAAGTTCCAAATTTGCGGTGGCAGATACCAATGACAACTGCCAGCTTGACAAGTCCACCTGGATAAGCCAAAAGGACTTTTAAATCAACGTGTCTAAAACTCATCTCTTTAGGCCACTCTCTCCATCACAACGGCTTCTTCTCCTCCATTGTCTGTTCTGACAAAAAGCACACAAACCAGAACTTAGGGACTCTTCCTGCTCTCTTACCACTTGCCCTACTCACTGAGGGAGTGACTGGGTCCTGTCAATTCTACCTTTAAACATCTCTCAAAATCCATCCCTAAGTTTCCAACCGAGTTCAAATGCATCCTTAATTCAAATGCATAGTATCTCTTGACTGGACTATTAAACTAGCCTTCTAACTTTTCTCCTTACCTCAGGTCTCATTCTTCTCCAATCCATTTTCTATTCTCTGGCCAAAGTGAATTTTCTAAAATTCCAATCTGATGTTACTCCCCCATTCCTCAATGACTTTCATCCCCTCAAGATAAAATTCAAACTCCTTAGCTTAACATTTAAAAAACTTCTCTCGAAACCAGTTTCCTATCCAAACTCATCCTCTGCCACTTCCCACTGTGCTCTGACTTAGTCGTTTCTGGATGATGTCATACCTTTTTATTCTTAGTGCCGAGGGCAATGCTTGGTCTGTAGTAAGCATGATATATTTGTGCAATAGACAAGATAGGACTTAGACTGAGAGAGGTAGTGGGACACTCTGGGCATATTCAGGAAAAGCAGGAGTCCAGTCTGGCTGAAGCATAAAGAATATGAAAGACCATGGTGGGCAATCCAGCCAGGAAAGCAGGATGAAGCCAGATCACTGATCACCATCAATTCTCTGGTAATGACCGTGCACCGCATCCTGTGCCCTCAAAAGATATCGTTAGTTCTGAGCAAGAGGGCAACGTATTCAGATGTGTACTAGAACTTCTGAAATTTGAAAAATAGATACGGGAAAGGTGAGGCGCAGTAAACTAGTTAAGGTGCTATCACAGTAGTCTAGGAAAGAGGACTCAAGGGGCGCCTGGGTGGCTCAGTCGGTTAAGCGTCCGACTTCAGCTCAGGTCACGATCTCGCGGTCCGTGAGTTCGAGCCCCGCGTCGGGCTCTGGGCTGATGGCTCAGAACCTGGAGCCTGCTTCCAATTCTGTGTCTCCCTCTCTCTCTGCCCCTCCCCCGTTCATGCTCTGTCTCTCTCTCTGTCTCAAAAATAAATAAACGTTAAAAAAAAAAAAAAAAAAGGAAAGAGGACTCAAGAGTAGGAGGGAACAGATTAGAAGAACGTGTCAAAGGGGAATAAACCTACAGGCCATGCTGGGTTTGGGCAGCAGTGTAAGAGAGAGAATGCCAAGACGACTCCAAAGTTTTTAACCAAATAAACAACAAGAGGACTTTTTTTTAATGGTCAGTGAAGGAGGAGACAGATGATGTAGTTTGGGTATTCCACGACCCATTCATTCAAGCAACGGAAGTTCCTACTAGGTGTCAGGCACTGTATGCATGAAGGATAAAATGAGGGTAAAATATCATTCCTGTTCTCAAGGACCATCTAATCTAGTTGTGGGATGGGGCAGACAAGTGAATAGGAACTTACAATTCATTATTAAGTGCTAGGCTTCAGTGCTAAAAGAAAATGAAGACTATCCAACTCAGCCCTGAGGATTTGAGAAAACACCTGAGGTCAAGTGAGTCCAGAAGGAGGAGTAGTGTTAGGCCAGGCAAAGGGCAGTCCAGGGGAAGAGAATAACATGACAACAGAGCCTCAGGTAAAAGAGCTCAAGTTGGGCACATCTGCAATAGTGCATTAAGTCTAAAGGAAGAGTTCAAGATAAAGAGAGCAGGCAGGTGCAAATGCAGGTTCTGAGCTCCCAAGAGTACATCCAGATATGAAATTGTATTCTCAACCTCATCTTAGGTGGCGCAGAATCATCACCAGTGGCTATCTTAAATAAGAATTAGAAGAACCTACCGGCTGGATTGTGTATGCTCCCACCTCCTCCCATCACTTGTGTCCTGCAAGGGGATCTCTGCATATGGTTAAGGCTGTTTTTGCAAATAAGCAAAGAGGACTGAGGGGACCTTGGCAAATGGGAGACACATGTCCAGTCTAAAGAAGGAAGCCATTTACTCAGCTCCAGCAGTTTACTGTCTTGCCCAATGGGGAAAGGCCCTCCTATTCTTCAAGAAAAGCTGAAAATTCGGATTTTAACATCTCCCACTTTTAAATAGTGGCAACTAGTTACATTAAAAGTAAAACAACAGGGTGCCGGCCAAACAAAATGCTTCTGGAGACAGATTTCAGCAAGGGGCACCGGGGTGGCAGAGTCAGACCTGGTCGGCCAACTCTTAGAATGCTCTCTCCACTACTTGACAGTACCCTCACAACTGACAGAGTGTCTTGATGGTTCCCTGGAACAGGAGTTGTTTGCTCTTAAGCAAAACAGCCCCAAACTGATGGTGTTTTGAGTTCTTCTGTATGTTCGCAAGAATTTTTTGGTCTCCTCCCCACTCCACTCCCACCTCTGCCAGGACCAGGCTTCGGACACGACTGAGACCTCCTACTCCCCTATTATAAGCTAAGACGCCAAGCTTGCAGGTAAAGCAAAAGTAAAAAGAGAGCCCTGATGGAGTTTCTAATGAATAAGGTATGTAAGGAAGATGGCATCTCTTTGGTTTTCTTAGAAAACAGTATCACGGAGACGTTTGATGTCACTTAAGGGAAAAAGTCAGTAACTTACACCTGAAAAAAATGAGCAAATTCTGCTAACACACTAAATAGTTTCCACTGTAAGTCTCCAAGGAGGGGGAGGAGGGCAAAAGGGAAAGTAAAAGTTGCTGGCCTTTGGGAAACATCAGGCACCTTTTAAGACACAGTTTTTTTCAAAGTATACATGTTCAGAACAAAAGGTACAGCATAATCTCAACTCTCAGGAGGAGCTAAAATATATTTTAATAACATAAAACGTTCTTTGAGCAACAACAAATTGGACTTCAGAAACACTCCGAGACTAAAGCAATCTCCACAGAAAAGGTAAAAGGGAAACAAAAAACAAGGATTGTTTTTATCTTCAAACACAGTTTCTAGTGTTGTAATGTATTTACTAACTCACAATGTTGCTTTAGAAGCTTTTAAAATGTAGCAACATTTCCTAATGCTACTAAAACGTTTAAAAGCAAAGATCATGGAGCATACAACTTTAGATAACAAGGTGGCAAACCTGAAGACACAGAGAAAGGTTAAAAATTCCAATCAACAGCCCGAAAGATAGTACCAAGACTCTAAACAACAACAACAAAAGTGGCATGTGCATCCGCCCCTGTTAATCGGAGGAGTGGGGGAATTCAGGGGAATGAAGAGCGATTACACAGGGCGAGCAAAGCAGGCCGTGTTCCCGCTGGCAAGCGAGCTCTGCAATTACTTAGAGCAAGCATTATGGCTAGAGCATTCTTGAGCCCACTAAAACCAGCATACTGGACACCTAAAACCGGAGGCTGACAGCAGCTCCAGGGTAAGACCGAGAAGGCGGAAAAGTGGCCTGCTGTGACCTCCACTGAAAACTGAGCCTCCTCCAACTCTCGTCTCGGAATCAGGGACAGGACATTAACCTCTCGGGAGGCTGTTTTATTCGGACAAACTCTGCCTGGCTTGCCGCGGCCTTCCCACACACCGGGTGAATGTCAACACGGAGCCAGCGAGTGTGGGGGAACCTCTCAGCGTGCGCGGTCCTTTCTGGGAGGCGGCGAGACCGGGAAGAAAGACGGCCTTGCGCGCGCCCCGCCTCCCCAGCCCTTCCACCGCCCCGGCCCCGCGCCCTAGCGGGGGCTGCAAGCCGGGAAGCGGGGGTCCCGCGCGCTCCTCACCTTTTTCAGCGCCGGCACCAGCAGCCCCCGCCACTTGGGTGCGTTCTCCTCGCTGAAAAACTCGTACGGCAGCTGCTGCGCCTGCATGGTGCCCCCGGGGCGCCTCTGGGCGGGGAGAGGGGCGGCGGCGGCGGCGGCCGGGCCGGGGAGCCGCGAGAGGGCGAGCTCGCAGCACCGAACAGGGCCGCGGCCCCACCGGACGGCCCGGCCCCCTCGGGGCGCCGCGCGGCCGGGCTAGCCCTGGAGAGGGGGCTGAGGGGCGAGGCTCGCGCCCGGCCACCCACCCGACACGGGCACCAGCCGCGGAGAGCGAACGCAGCCCGGAGGCGGCGGCGGCGGCATCCCGCACCACCGCCCCGGGGCTGGGCCCCCCCCCCTTCCCGGCCCGCCGGCGCCGCCCCGGGCTGCCCTCCGCCGCGGCCGCCGCCCGCCGGGGCTACGCTCCCGGGCCCGGCCTGGCCCCGCGGCGGAGCCGGCGGCTGGGGGAGGGCGTGCGGAGGGACGCTCCGGCCGCGGAGCCCGCTCCGCGCAGCGGCGACCCCGAAACGCGAGCTGCCCGAGGCGGAGCGGGGCCGGGGGATAGCGGGGGAGGGGAAAGGCCCGAGGTCGTCGTTGGAGGATCTGGCTGCCCGGAGGTGCCGCCGCGGCCGCCGCCGACGCCGGTGTAGCGCTCGAGCTTCCTACTAGCGAACTGAACCTGCTGGCTACTGAGCATGCGCTGCCGAGCAGGGCTGGTTCGCTCCGGGTTTTCCTGCTCCCCAGCGAAGGAGGAGGGAAGCGCGAGCGAGAAGGGCGCCCCGGAGGACTGCAGGGGAGGAGCGAAAGGGCCCCAAGAAGTCGAACCCGGGCCTTCCGGGTGGGGTGCGAGCTATGGGGAAGCGGCCCCCATTGTGTGGTTGGGCCGCGAGGAATCCCACCTCTCTTTTGGCGTCTCTGGGCCTGTAGTTTCGGAAAGGGGCGTGTATGTGTGTACTTTGTTCCTGAACACGAAGATAAGAACTGCCCAGAGCATGCAATGTATAGTAAACAGACTGGACAAAAGATAGGTGCCTTTCTAACGAAACCTACTACTCAATATTTGTCCGGTAATAGAAACGATTGCAGTGTTTCCGATTAGTCTTTCCACATCACCAAGAATAAAATGCGTACCTGCAGTATAGATTTTGTGCGTTTCAAATTCAGTATGTTCATCTCTCAAGCCCACTTAAATTTGAACTCCAATAACCACTTACCTCAGTGGAAATTGAGACCTCTCTTGCAGCTCCCAGATCCCTGAGCACCTTACTTATGTCCCTCTAAGGGCATTTAGTTTATCTGTTTTGTAATCTCTCCAGGCTCTTTCAAATAGATAGCAAACTCCTGGAAGGCAGATCTTTTTCACTAAGGGCTCTACACAGAATAGACACTTAGTGAATGTTTGAGGAGTGCTAAATGAGCATTATCTACAAATTGTTCATCTCAGTGGTACGGTGCAGCTGGCCCTCATGGTTTACCATTAAGCACTTTTTGAGCATAATCTCATTTAATAGTCATAGAATCCTATTGTTTTCATTTAACAGATGAGGAGACAGCTTAGAGAATTAGCCTTGGTTGAAGCTGATATTGTTCAGCTATTTCAGAGAACAATAACCAGGATCACGTGGATGAAAAATGTTTAAGCAGTGGTTCTTAATCTCTACAAGATCTCTTTACAAATCTCATAATAAAAGTCTTAGGTCCTTCCCTTTTAAAATGTACACACATGGTTTACATTTTAATATCCTTCACACTTTCAAAGTATTTAGAATGGCATTTTGAAAATCATCCATACACCCTCTGGGTAAGATGAGATAGAGGAACCATAGCTTTGAGTGGAGTTAGGGTAGGAGAAGGGGGTCTCGGAGGAAAGGGACTCTCATGTCAGCCATCTTCAAAAATCTGATATCAAAGGATTAATATAGAAAAAATCGTATGATACGTAGGGGTGGCTGGGTGGCTCAGTCAGTTAAGCATCTGACTATTGATCTAGGCTCAGGTCATGATCTCACAATTGGTGAGACCCACAAAGCCTGCATTTGGCTGTTTACATTCTCAACCTTTTCTTACCATTCTCAACCTTGTCTCACCACACTCCAGTCACAGTGGCCTTCTGTCTGTTCCTAGAAAACAGCAACCTCTTTCCTGCGCAGGTTCTTTGCTCTTCCCTCAGCCTGAAACTCACTCTGCTCCTAACTGTTCACTTGGCTGGTTAGAAACGTCACCACCTCCAAGAGGCTTTCTCTGATCACGCTAAATTCCCACCTATATGTTGTTACCATAAACCTTGGTTAGTCCCTTGCTAGCATCATCACGGCCACTAGAATATACTGCAAGAGATCAACCTACTTCATCATTACATCCCCAGGACCTACAGTACTTGGTACACAATAGATGTTCAAGACAAGCTAATCACAGTTGTCCCAGGAAGCGGGGCTGTGCGGATGAAAACGGTACATTCATTCACTTGGGACGTCGGGGTTAACAGGCTGGACTTGTTGACCTCCGAGATCCCTGACAACTTGGAAGCCTCTGATTTGACTGCAGAGGTAAACAAGCCCTAAGAAACAGGGATTACAGCCCGTCATGGGCATGCTTAGCAGCCGGGACAGGTTTTCACTAGTTTGGACATTTGGGCCGCAAACTGAGACCAAGCAGCTGGAGGAAAATTGCAGTGGAGAGGCTCGACGCTTTTCAGCTGAGAGACCTGGGCTCGGCACCGCTAAGGTCGGGGAGCAATCGAGCCCCTCTGTGCCATTTGGTTGTATCTCTTGGCACAAAACACCTATGGGCGTGCAGCCATTATAGACAACCGTGGCGGACTCAAAAACGCCCTAGTGGAGACGTGAAAACTCCCCGGTCCCTCAGCGTTAACCGCCGACAGTGGCTGGCGGCGGCGCAGGCGCAAAAGCTCCCTTCGCGCCCCTCTTCGGCGCTAACAAGCCTAGTGCCAGAGCGGACGTGACGCACAGGGGCGCGTCCAGACGAACCAGCCGAGGCCCGAGTGGGACGCGTCCAGGCGTGCTAGCCGAGTTCCGAGAGTGTCGCGACGGGAGCGGGGCAGCGGAGCAGGGGGCGGGGAGGGTGTCGGGTCCAGCGGCGCGCCCCCTGCAGGCGGCAGTGCTCTTTGCCCTGCGCCTCCGGACGCAGCCACAGGGTTCCCTTCCTCGCTGTGGCCACAATTGTCTTCCCGAAGCAAATTTCAGGTCCGGTTACTCTCCTGTTCAAGAGCCTTCACTGCCCTCCCAGGATAAAGTCCGAAGTCCTTAGCTCTGTATTCATCAGGACCTTGCACAATCAGGCTATTCCTTATCTTTCCAGCTCTATCTCACTTAAAGTGAACTACTGTTGCCTCCTATTAACCCATCCTTTTCTCTTGTTTCCTGCCTATGCTGCTCCGTCCGCCTGGCGTGTCCATAACCGTTTTTCTTTTCAGTCCCTCCTGTCACAGCTTCACCCCATCTCCCATATGGGCACCCACCAAGGAACTCTTTTCCACGCTGTTGTTCCAGCGCAAATGCCACCTTTTCTCTGAAGTCTTTCCTAGCCCCCATTCAGGACTCTTCCCCCTCAAACTTTAGAACCCACTAGGCATAAGAAACAGCAGTTTCAGGAGCATATCCTCCCTTTATGCTTCAACTCACCCTTTCTTCCCAGCCCTTACTTTCAATCCCACTTCTCCAAATAGTATGTCCTTAGAAAATACAGCAGAGAAAATAGTGGCTGATAAAACTGCTGGATACCCACCTTTTATCACCTTCAGTTACAACTTGGATGTCCTCCGTTTCCATCTCTCTCTCTCTCCCTCTCCCTCTCTCTCTCTCTTGCAAAGATGGTGGGGAGCAAGGTAGGTACAATTAGAAGAAATGGTCGAAAGGTCTCTAAGATCTATGGGACTGTTCCTGGCACTTGTTTTTGAAAGATTTCCACGGAGTCCAGTTGTTCTACAAAAATCTCTTTACAGTTGATTCAAGTTAGAGTCTATGGCACCGCAAACCGATTGCTTCCCAGTCCCAGGCAACTTCAATCAAATTCCCAACAGAGTTTGCCATGAAACTTGATTAACTGATTCTAAAATGTATATGGAATAACAAACAAAACAAAACCCTAGTTCTTCTATCAAACAAAAGGTAGGAAAACATACCAGACATGAAGACTTATTACACAGCTAGAGTAATTAAAACTATGTGGTGTCAGCACAGGAACAGACAGCAAACCAATGGATCAATAAAGGGCCAAATATATATAGAAACTTGATTTATGACACAGCAACCATTGCAGATGATTGGGGAAGGGATATTACTGTTCAATAAATGAAATATGGGCAATTGACAAATACATATAGAAAAAATGAAATTCTACCCCCAACTCATACCCGGCACAAAACAATCCCACGTGGATGAAACTTTTTAAACATAAAAAACAAAACTATAAAATTGTGAGAAGGAAATATGGAATATCTTCATAAGCTCATCATAGGAAAAGATTTCTTAAATAAGACACAAAAACACAAACCATAAATTTAAGGTTTGATAAATTTGACTTCATTAAAATTAAGAACTTCTGTAAATCAAACGTAACATTAAAAAGTGAAAGGGCAAGGGCTGCCTGGCTGGCTCAGTTGGTAGAGAATATGACTCTTGATCTCCGAGTCAGGTCATGAGTGTGAGCCCCATATTGGGCCTTCAGTTTACTTTTTAAAAAAAAAGTGAAAGGACAAGCCTAAGTTAAGTAGGAGAGAGTAGTTGCAACTCACGTAACCAAAAAAGAATTAGTATTCAGAACATGTAGTTTCCTTTAAAGGAACTAACGATGGCTACATGTTCACTTCATTACCAATCAGGAAATGTGAAGTTAAAACCACAGTGAGGGGCGCCTGGGTGGCTCAGTCGGTTAAGCAGCCGACTTCGGCTCAGGTCATGATCTCGCGGTCCGTGAGTTCGAGCCCCGCGTCGGGCTCTGTGCTGACAGCTCGGAGCCTGGAGCCTGTTTCAGACTCTGTGTCTCCCTCTCTCTCTGCCCCTCCCCTGTTCATGCTCTGTCTCTCCCTGTCTCAAAAATAAATAAAACGTTAAAAAAAAGAAAAAAAAAACCACAGTGAAATACTATGTCATAGCCATTGAATCGGCAAAAAATTTTTTTTAATTTTTTTTTAACGTTTATTTATTTTTGAGACAGAGAGAGACAGAGCATGAACGGGGGAGGGTCAGAGAGAGAGAGAGACACAGAATCTGAAACAGGCTCCAGGCTCTGAGCTGTCAGCACAGAGCCCGACGCGGGGCTCGAACTCACGGACCGTGAGATCATGACCTGAGCCGAAGTCGGCCGCTTAACCGACCAAGCCACCCAGGCGCCCCTATGAATTGGCAAAAATTTTAACGTTGCAGAATACTAAGCTTTGGCAGGATGTAAAGCAATTGAAATTCTCATCCATGACTATGTGAAAATAAACAAATACACAACTTTAGATAACTGTGTCTTAAAAGGTGAACATAGGCATGTCCTACATAAACTACCATAGATATATTCCCATAGTATATATATTCCAGAGAAAACTCCTCACTTAACTGTAAGAGTGTAAACAGTAGAATGGGTAAACAAATTGTGGAATACTAGACATCTGTGAAAATGAATGAACTACAGCCATACAACATTCCTATAGACTGAATGTTTATGTTCTCTTCAAAATTTGTATGTTGAATCTTAATCTCCATTGTGATGGTATTTGGAGGTGGGATTTGGGGGAAGTGAGTAGATCATGAGGGTGGAACCTTCATGTATAGGATTAATGCTAAAATAAAAGAGACCCCAGAGAGGTCCCTCACCGTTTCCACCATGTGAGAAGGAGAGAGAAGACAGTTATCTGTGAACCGGAAGCAGGCTGTCACCTGTTGGCACCTTGATATTTGACTTCCCCGTCTCTAGAACTGTGAGAAATAAATTTCTGTTGTTTGAAAGCCACCATGTATGGTATTTTGTTATAACAATCCCAACAAACTAAGGCGCGCATCAACATAGATGAACCTTTAAAAAAAGAACACTGAGGGGCGTCTGGGTGGCTCAGTCGGTTAAGCGGCCGACTTCGACTCAGGTCATGATCTCGCGGTCCGTGAGTTCGAACTCCGCGTTGGGCTCTGTGCTGACGGCTCAGAGCCTGGAGCCTGTTTCAGATTCTGTGTCTCCCTCTCTCTGCCCCTCCCCTGTTCATGCTCTGCCTCTCTCTGTCTCAAAAATAAATAAACGTTAAAAAAAAATTAAAAAAAAGAACACTGATAATATAGAAATGTGCCTTGTGAACCTCCAAAGAAGAGGGCGGGGGGAACACTGGGAAAGAGAGAAATCTACCCACTCTATGATTCATTATATAAAATGCAAAAAATAAGTAGAAGTGAGTTGTGTGTTATTTTTTGTGATACCCAACCTGCATGATGGCCCAATGAGCCTTACCTCCTGCTATTCCTGCCCTGGTATAGACACCACCCCCACACTGACAGACAATCCTATTCAATAGTCAGTCTGTAAAATAGGACTTAGAAAAAATTGTATATGCGGCTTCTGACGCTAAGTCTTAAACAACATTGTGACTTTAGTCTGTCTCTCTCTCAAATTTCTCATTCTAGAAGTAGCCATGTTATGGAAGCGAAATCAAGAAACCCTATGGAGGAGCCCACACTGCAAGAAACTGTGGCCTCCTGCCATCAGCACATGAATGAACCATCTTGGAAACTGATCCCTCACCCCAGTAAGGCCTTCAGATAACTGGAACCTGTTTAATATTTTGACGGCAAATTTTCAGAGATTCTGAGCCAGAACCACTCAAATAATCCATTTCTAAATTCTTGATTCTCAAAAACTGTGAGATAATAAATATATGTTGTTTTAAACCACTAAGTTCAGGGTAATATGTTAAGCGATATTGGAAAACTAATATTTTTATGGATACATACACAAGTGCAAAATTATAGCACAATATTAAATTAATACCTAATTCATAAAGGTAGTTATGAGAGATGTACAGATATGAAGAGACTTTAAGATATATTGTTAATTGTAGGAAAAAAGAGTATAGAACAGTGTTTGTAATTGGGAAGGTTTTATACAAGGACTTATTGAGAAACTGGTAATATTCTCTTTCTTTTTTTCAAATTTTAAAAAATATTTATTTTTGAGAGACAGAGACACAGAGCAAGGGCAGGGGAGGGGCAGAGAGAGAGGGAGACACAGAATCTGAAGCGGGCTTCAGGCTCTGAGCTGTCAGCACAGAGCTCAGTACGGGGCTCGAATTCATGAACCCTGAGATCGTGACCTGAGCTTAAGTCAGACACCTAACCAACTGAGCCACCCAGCCACCCCACGTAAAGTTCTATTTCTAACCTGAGTTATATATACGCAGATATTTGTCTTATTGTTTAAAAATTTACACACATATGCCCCTTTTTGTACGTATGATATGTTATAAATACATGCTACACGCCAAGGAGGCATGATAGGCCACAAAGGACCAATATAGAGAGAGCAAAGCGAATTTATAGACAATTCTGAACAGGATGGTGACAGACTCAGAAACGCACTTACGAAATAAAAACTACCTGCTCATGAGTATAGATCAGAGTTGGAAGGGGCTAGAAGTAAGCACAAGTAAGCAGCAGTTTAAAGACAAACCAGGGGCACCTGGGTGCCTCTGTCGGTTAAGCATCTGACTTTTGATTTTGGCTCAGGTCATGATCTCACGGTTTGTGAGACTGAGCCCCGCATTCGGCTCTGCACTGATATCGAGGAGCCTGCCTGGGATTCTCTCTCTGCCTCCCCCCAAACTCTCTCTTGCTCTAAACAAACAAACAAACAAATAAATCATTAAAAAATCATAAAGACAAACCATTATGAAGCATCTGTACTGACTGCCAGTTTTTTTCTCCTCTCGCCATCAACAAAAGGCTAACATCTCCAAAGCTTCTCAGTCTCAGGTAATAATGGTTAGAGGAGCAACGGAGGAGAGATAAGAGCTACTCAGGTTAACCAACTCAGTCCTTTATTGCTCTTTGTTGCCTTAAGCAAATTACTTAATATCTATTGTAACAACTTGTATAATTTATGTCCAGAGGAACCCCATCAGCCAAGCACCTGCTGTACGGGGAGTTCGATATCTGAATATGATGAACCACGATATGTAATTGAAAGATACTCAAAGGTTATTTTTTAAAATCATTTGGCATTTTAAGTTCCAAATAAGTGATATATTCACACGATTCAAAAAGCGTCTTTTCCACCCTGGCCACAAGCTGCAGTGGTTCTTTCTCCCCCATTCCCTAACAGGTAACAGTTTTCATTACTATTTATTGCGCCAGAGATTCTCCATGCAAACACAAGCAAGCACAAATATAGATTCTTTTTAATTTTTTTTAACGTTTATTTATTTTTGAGCCAGAGAGAGACAGAGCATGAACGGGGAAGGGGCAGAGAGAGAGGGAGACACAGAATCGGAAGCAGGCTCCAGGCTCTGAGCCATCAGCCCAGAGCCCGATGCGGGGCTCGAACTCACGGACCGCGAGATCGTGACCTGAGCTTAAGTCGGACGCTTAACCGACTGAGCCACCCAGGCGCCCCACAAATATACACTTTTTAACAAAAAAGTTTCCAAATAGTTTCAGAAACTTTCTTCTGAAGAAAAAGTTCTTTTTGAAAACCTTTCACAGAAAAGTTTCAAAAACAGTGCAAGGATTCCCATATATGTTTCATGTGGATTCACCAATTTTTAACATAGTAACACATTTGCCAAATCATTTATTGTCTCTGTCCTTGTCTCTGTTCTTGTCTCTCTATACATACGTACATACATACATACATACACATATGTGTGTATAATATTTCTTCAGAATTACTCGTGTGCAGTTTGCACACATCATTCCCTTTACCCCGAACATTTCAGTGGGTCAGTGTGCATTTCCGAAGAACAAGGTTTTCACTTACATAACCATAGTAAAATTATTAAATTCAGAAAGCTAACATCGATACAATCCTACGCTTTAACCTCCAGACCTTTTTCAAATTTCATCTCTTGTCCCAACAATGTTCTCTACAGAGACTTCTTTTCTTGGTCAGGATCATAGATACTGCATTTAGATTTTATGTCTCCTCAGTCTCCTTTTCTATCTGGAACAGTCCCCCAGTCTTTCTTTGTCTTTCATGGTGTAGACATTAAGGGGACAGGCCATTTTGTTTCATAATGTTCCTCAGTGTGGGTTTGTTTGCGGTTCTCCCATGATAAGATTTAGATTTTGCCTTTTTGGCAGGAACAGTACATAAATGATGTGTCCTTCCGAGTGTGTCACATCAGGGGGCAAAACATGGCAGTTTCTTCCATCATTGGTGATGCTAACTTTGGTTACTTGGTAAAGGTGGAGTCAGCGATGTTTCTCCAATGTAAAGTTATTTTTAGCCCTTGTACTTAATTAGTAACATGTACAAACATATCTTATTTTTACAAACAGCTTTATATTTTTAATTTAAAAAATGTTTATTTATTTTGAGAGAGAAATTGAGCACAAGCAGGGGAGGGGCAGAGAGAGAGAGAGGGAGAGAGAGAATCCCAAGCAGGCTCCATGCTGTCAGCTCACAGCCTGATGCCTGGCTCATCTCACGAACCCCAAGAGCATGACCTGACTGAAATCAAGAGTCAGACACTTAACCAACTGAGCCACCCCGGCGCCTCTAAAAAACAGCTTTATTGAAATGTAACTCATATACTGTACAATTCAATCATTTAAAGTGTTCAAATCAATGGCTTTCAGTATATTCAGAGTTCGACAACCACCACCATGATCAATTTTGGAATTTGTCATCACCTCCCCGCAAAACTTCATATCCATTAGAGTCATTCTGCATTTCTCCCCAACCTCCACCTGTTTCAGGCAACCACTAACATACCTCCAGTTTTCATAGATTTACCTATTCTAGAGAGATAAATGGAACATACAACATGTGGTCTTGTGACTGGCTTTTTTTACTTAGCAAAATGTCTTCAAGCTTTCTTGATGTTATGGCATGTATTTCATTAGTTGTTATTGTCAAATAATATTCTATTATATGGATATACCACATTTTGTTTATCCATTCATCAGTTGATTAAATTTGGGTTATTTCCACTTCTTGGGTAGTGAATAATGCTGCTATGAACATTTACATACAAGTTTTGAGGTAGACATATGTTTCCATTTCTCCTGGGTATGTAAGTGGGAGCGGAATTGCTGTGGCACATGGTAACCCTATGTTTAATCTTTTGAAGAACTGCCACAACATTTTCCAAAGTAGTTGCATCATTTTACATTTCAACCAGCAAAGTATGAGGGTCATGATTTCTCCATATCCGTACCAACACTTTTTATTGTCTGTTGTTTTTTTTTTTTATTATGCCACCCTAGGTAGGTATGAAGCAGTATGCCATCGTGGTTTTGATTTTCATTTTCATTTCCCTGGTGGCTAATGATACTGAGTATCTTTTCATGTACTTAATGGCCATGTGTATATCTTCTCTGGAGAAATGTCTAGTCAGATCCTCTGCTCATTCTTTAATTGGCCTATTTGTCTTTTTCTTATTGAATTGTATGTGTTCTCTGTAAATTCTGGATACGATACAAGTCCATTACCAGATACATGATTTGCAAGTATTTTCTCTGATTCTTTGGGTTGTCTTTTTATTTTGCTATTGGTCCTTTGAAGAACAAAACTTTTTCATTTAAGTCTAACTTATCTATTGTTGTGTTTACTGTGTGTTTGGTGTCATTTTAAGAAGGATGTGCTTAACCTGTCATCATGAAGAGTTATCTCCATGTTTTCACCTAAGAGTTTTGTGACTTCAGCTTTTACATTTAGGTCTACGATCCATTTTGGGTTAATTTTTGTGTATGGTGTGAAGGAGTCCAATTTCATTCTTCTGCAGATGGATATGCAGTTGCCCCAACACCATTTATTGAAAAAACTATTATTTTCTCATTGAATTGTCTTGAGATCACTATTTTTTTAAAATTTTATTTAAATCCAAGTTCGTTAACATATAGTGTAATAGTGGTTTCAGGAGTAGAATTTTATGAATCATCACTTACATATGACACCCAGTGCTCATTCCAACAAGTGCTCTCCTTAATGCTCATCACCCATTTAGCCCCCTCCCCAACACCCCTCCAGCAACCTTCAGTTTGTTCTTTGTATTTAAGAGTCTCTTATGGTTTGTCTCCATCTCTGTTATCTTATTTTTCCTTGCCTTCCCTTCTGTTCATCTGTTTTGTTTCTTAAATTCCACATATGAGTGAAATCATATGATATTTATCTTTTTCTGCCTCACTTATTTCACTTAACATAATACATTTTAGTTTCATCCACATTGGTACAAATGGCAAGATTTCATTCTTTTTGATCACTGAGTACTATTCCATTATATATATGTGTGTATACATATATATATATATATGTATACACACACACACACACACACACACACACCACATCTTCTTTATCCGTTTGTCAGTCGATGTACATTTGGACTATTTCCATAGTTTGGCTATTGTTGATAGTGTTGCTATAAACACTGGAGTGCATATGCCCCTTTGAATCAGCATTTTTGTACTCTTTGGATAAATACGTAGTAGTGCAATTGCTAGGTCGTAGGGTAGCTCTATTTTTAATTTTTTGAGGAAGAGATCATTATTGAAGATTAATTGGTCATAAATGTCAGGGTTTATTTATGGACTCTGAATTCTATTCCATTGATCCATATGTTTATCCTTATGCCAATTCTACCCTGTCTTGGTTACTGTATTTTGTAGTAAATTTTGAAGTAAGGAAATGTGAGTCCTTAACTCTGTCATTCTTTTCCAAGACTGTTTTGGCTATTCTTGGTTCCTTGCAATTCTATATGCATTTATGATCAGCATGCCAATTTCTACAAAAAAAGGAAGCTTGGATTTTGATGGCGATTGCACTGAATATTGCCATCTTAACAATATTAACTTTTGAACATGAGATGTCTTCCCACTTGTATAAATCTTATTTAACTTCTTTCAATCATGGTTTGTAGTTTTCATAGTATAAGTTTTGCACTTCTTTTGTTAAATATATTTCTAATTTCTCTTTTATTCTTTTTGATCCTATTGTAAATAGTTGTTTTCTTAATATCATTATCAGTTTGTATATTGGTAGTATATAGAAATGCATTTTTGTATATTTATATTTTATCTTGCAACATTCTAAACTCATTTATCAGGTCTGAAGCTATTTATTCTTACTTTCTTGTTTTATTAACAAATTGTAACAAACACTGTTTTAAATATTTTTCCTACCCTTAATGGTTTATCTTAAAAATGTCTCCAAATCCATACATAGATAGAGAGCATTCTCATGTTTACATAGTTACATAGAATTCTATTACATAGACATACAATAATTTATTTTATTTGTCCCCTTTGGAGAGAATTTGATTTTTTCCTAATCTTTGATTACAAACAGTGCTGCAATGAGTAAAGTTATTTTGCTTATATTCAAGTATATCTGAGGATAAATTCCCTGAAGGGATTTGTGGGTCAATAGAAAGTACATTTGCAATTTTGATAAATATTGACAAATTAGAGGGCTGATTATTTAATGTTCATAATGGATTTTAGGGTGCACATTAGGAGTGGTGCAGTAATAATAAGCCAAGAGAGTGTATTTTAGTTACCTAATAGTGCTCTTCCTATTATATTAGTACCTATAAGGACTTTAAAGCAGTATTTTTAGTTTCTTTGAAGTCATATGTCATGCCTTGAAGTGGAAATACCTTCTGAGCTATATAGAACAAATGATCATTTTTTATACTTTTGTCTTATTCTGTGTTCATTCTGTAAAGCATGTAAATTAATTACAGCAGATAAATTTATTCCACAATAAATCTGCTGTCAATCCTTTATTTTTATTTTTATTTTTTAAGTTTACTTGTTTTGAGACAGAGAGAGAGAGAGATAGAGAGCACAAGTGGGAGAGGGACAGAGAGAGAGAGAGAGAGAGGAGAGAGAGAGAGAGAGAGAGAGAGAGAGAGAGAATCCCAAGCAGGTTCCACACTGTCAGTGCACAGACTGATGCGGGACTCGATCCCCAAAACCGTGAGATCATGACCTGAACCAAGACCAATAGTCAGACGCTTAACCAACTGAGCCACCCAGCTGCCCCAATTCTTTTTTTCTTTTTTTTAAAGTAAATTCTACCCCCAACCTGTGGTTCGGATTCACAACCCCAAGATCAAGAGTCCCATGCTCTTCCGACTGAGCCAGTCAGGTGCCCCTGCTGTCAAGGCTGTTACCCCATTGAGAGCTAAGATGATCTGTCAGACTAGTGGAGTCACACTGGCTGTATTCGCTAAACACACATGACCTACAAAAGGGCTGTTTTTTACAAGTATATAAACAAATGATAGAACTGGTCAGGCCAATTGGTCAGTTGTCATTTCTTTTTTTTTTTTTTTAAGTTTTTTTTTAACGTTTATTTATTTTTGAGACAGAGAGAGACAGAGCATGAATAGGGGAGGGTCAGAGTGAGAGGGAGACACAGAATCCAAAGCAGGCTCCAGGCTCTGAGCCATCAGCACAGAGCCCGATGCGGGGCTCAAACTCACAGACTGCGAGATCATGACCTGAGCCGAAGTCGGACGCTTAACCGACTGAGCCACCCAGGCGCCCCTCAGTTGTCATTTCTTAGAACAGCTGGTGTTTATAAGTTTTACAGCCTCATCATTTTTTTTTTTAAATAAGAAATTGTACTGAGGGTTGATGGGGGGTGGGAGGGAGGGGAGGGTAGGTGATGGGCATTGAAGAGGGCATCTTTTGGGATGAGCACCGGGTGTTGTATGGAAACCAATTTGGCAATACATTTCATATATTAAAAAAAAAAAGAAATTGTAAAGAAACGGCACATAATTTGTTTTATATGTAACACTGATCTAACTTGTGGCAGACATGGAGATGCCACGTAGCCCAGATGTCCCTTTAAGAAAAGACTCGTCGCCCAACTGCAAGGACTGTGCAGTTGGCTGACAGCCTCCAGCTGTTAACTCCTTCACGTCTCCTTCAGCTTTTGAGTCAAGGCCATGCTCGTCTTGAGGTGGGCCCCCATCAGTGACTCAGCTAGGTGGTGGAACGAAAGCCTGGCCATGTCCACCCAAGGCAGGACTCCTGTACTTAGCAATCTTTGCTCTGGAACTCCCTGCTGGGATGGTGGAGTCATTGGCAGATCGGTTCTGTGGTCTGCTGGCTCCTCTGCCCAGCCCTGCTTCCTCCTTTCTCCCTTCACAGATGTTCCTTCTCAGTAAGCCTTTCGCACGCTTAACTTCATCTCAGTTGGGTCTCCCCAGTGGACCCAACTCATATGTTTGACTATAAATATTGTTTTACAGGATATCAATCGGTATTTTGAATCATGATGCATCCGCATAAACACTCAAATTCATTGATTATAGAAATACATATACAATTTTTTAAACGGATTTCTTTCATGTGATATGAACAGAAATTGATATGGCTCTAAATGTCTCTGTAAAAAGATTGCAGTTTACCCTAATTTTGATTATGTTCCTTAAGCAGATTTTCATCATGATAAATACAGCTAAAGCATTGAAATTTCGTCTTCTTCTTTGACTGCTTCTGACAGAGACAATCTCTTCATTTTTGGGCCAATAAACTATCAGCAATTCTAAAAAAAAAAAAAAAAAAAGAGGCAGAGAGAGAGAAAGAAAACAAATACAAAACATAACACATCCCATCATCCCTTGTGCAACAGCTAATTTCCCCAAATCTTTGAAAATTACTTATACATGCATGGTTTATGAAGAGAATGCCAGAAACACAGAGTCATAAGGATTATATTAAAAGTTTCTCTCCCCGAGGCAGAAGCATTGCTGCTTCAGAATCGATTTCCTCTTAACCTCCTCTGCCTAAAAATGAAAAAATTTGCCTTGGTTTATGGGGTGGATAGTTTTGTTTTCTTAACTCTAGCGTAGAAGTTCAAACACAAACAACAAAACCTTGGGATGGAAAACAACACCAACAGCTAAAGATGAATTGAATTTCAATTTGCTCAGTTGGTCAGGCAAGAACAGATTTTCTTATTACTGAGACCAATGGGACCAGTTCTCATGAAATATTTTGTTGTAATATTCCTTTCAGTTGTTTACTGATTTTAGTTAGGAGATTATGGGGCATATTCTGTAGGTGAAACAGAAGGAGAAAGGCTTAAGGTAGAATCTGTGTGCCTATTAGGTCTAACACATTTCTTGGAAGTTTATTTCTGGTTCTCGTTAACTTTTGTTGTCACTCGGAATAGAATTTTAAGATTACATGGCTACCTGACCCTTGTTAGGCCAAAGAAAAAGCACTGTTTTTTACATATAGTTGTCTTAAATCTGGCCACCTCATGAAGGTTTTCATTCGTTCCAACAGTTTGCTTTTTAAAATACAGTGTCTCTGGGGCGCCTGGGTGGCTCAGTAGGCTAGGCGTCCGACTTCGGCTCAGGTCGTGATCTCAGTTTGTGAGTTCGAGCTCCACGTCGGGCTCTGTGCTGACAGCTCAGAGCCTGGAGCCTGCTTCGGATTCTGTGTCTCCCTCTCTCTCTCTGCCCCTCCCCAACTCACGCTCCTCTCTCTCTCTCTCTCTCTCTCTCTCTGTCTGAAAAATTAACATTAAAAAATTTTTTTAAAAAAAATACAGTCTTTGATTCTCTATGTTTACAATCCTTCTTTCTGCAAACCTTGACAATTTTGCCTTCAGCCTTTCCATAAATGTGGGAGGAGCTCCTGGACCCCATACCCGCTCTCCACTCTGCCTTGACCACAGTTGGGAAGGCTGCCACCGCTGATGCTGAGAGCTGCTGAATCAAGAAGTCATCTGCCAAATTAATAAGCTGCTGCTACGGCAGCTGGCTCCAGGACTAGACCACCTCTGCCATGGTCTACACCAACAGCACAGATGCTTTATGCATGGCCTCTCCACAGATGACTCAGTTCCCAATCGAAGTCTCACGTGCATGCTCCTGTTTGGTGGGATCCAAAGCACATCTTGAGCCCTGGCCACAAAGAGTCTGGGAGTCTTTTAGCTTCCATCTGTGCATCCATTCTAGAGAGCATGCCAATTTGCAATATTGGCCACAGTATTCCTTATGTTAGCATGTTTCCTTATTTTTTCTTTTTTCTTATTTTTTTTTCTTAATTGTGATTAAATACATTTAACAGGGGCACTTGCGTGACTCAGTTGGTTAAGTGTCCAACTCTTGATTTCAGCTCAGGTCATGATCTCAGGGTTTGTGAGCCTGCTTGGGATTTTCTCTCTGCCTCTCTCTGCCCCTCCCTCGCTCCCGCTCTCTCCCTCAAAATTAAATAAATAAACGTTGAAAAAATACACATAACATATAACTTACCATTTACCATTTTTAAGTGTACAGTTCAACACTGTTAAGTATATTCACATTATTGTGCAACAAATCTCCAAAAACTCTTCATCTTGCAAAACTGAAACTCTGTACTGTTAACTCCCCATTTCCCCCTTCCCCCGGCCCCTGGCAACCACCATTCTACTTTCTGTTTCTATGAATCTGACTTCTCTAGATACCTCATATAAGTGGAATCATATAGTATTTGTCTTTTTGTGACTGTCTTGTTTTACTTAGCGTAATGTCCTTAAGTGTCATCCCCATGTTATAGTGTATGTCAGAATTTCCTTCCTTTTTAAGGCTGAATGTTTATTCATTCATTGTTTATTCATTCATCTGTCAATAGACACTTGGGTTCCTTCCACCCCTTGGCTGTTGTGAATAATACCCCTAAGAGCATGGTTGTGCAAATATCTCTCTTGAGCCCTGCTTTTAATGCATACCCATTTCTTTCTTCTTAGAGCTTTAAAAAGGCAAGGACTGCTGGATTTTATCAAACAAGTTTTTAGTACCTGTGGCAGATGATATACTTTTTAAGATGCTGCAACATCATCACTATCGCTCATGCTTCACATGTTTTTCACTGAGTTGTGGGGTTTATACTTTCTCTCCTGGAACCTGGGAGTATCTTTGTGACCGCCTGGACAGAGTATGGCAGAAGTGATAGTATGTTACTTCCAAGGCTGGATCATAAAAATGCCACACACTTCTACCTTCTGTTCTTGGGATGCTCACTTTGGGATCCCATCAGCCATGCTTATGAGAAAGCTCAGATTGACCCATGGAGAAAGCAACTGGAGAGGCCATTTATAAATTTTCCACCTGACAGTCCAGCATCAAGTGCAAAACAAGCACGTGATGACACCTCCAGATGATTCTGTCTCTCAGTCGTCAAGGCACCCCAGGCCTTGAGTCTCCTCAGTGAGGTTCTGGACACTGTGGAGCAGAGATAAATGGCCGCTGCTGTGCTCTGTTAGATTACTGACCCTCAGAATTTATGAGTGTAATAAAATGGTTGTTTTATGCCCCAAAGCTTTGGAGGTGGTTTGTCCCACAGCAATAGATAACTGATACCGTATCTAATGATGTGAGCATTGAATTATTCTCCTTTCATCTTTTGATGTGATATTTACGTACTCGTGTGTTCTTAGAATAAACTGTCCTTGCTTCTGTAATAAACTTCTGGATTCAGTTTGCTGGTGTGACAGAGGTAAATAATTATTATTCCAAAACAAAATTGGTCTTAACTACTTCTGCCTTATGCAGGGGAAGGTAACATGATTTATACTGGAGGTAGAATAAATATCCACGCTACTCTATTCCTCTCTCAGGGCCGTCTCTTACTGTCCTTTTCCCCCTCTTGACTTAGATTCCATGTTTACCACTATGATCAATGCCTCGAAAATATTTTCCATTTCCCTGCCTCTCTCCCTTCACCATACTTGCCTTGCAAGAAGTCCAGCCTCAGATAAGCCCGTCCATCCACTCGTTCTGCGTGTGCATATGGGACTTGGGCTGTGCTAGAGAATCGCTCAGCTGGCGTCACTGTAATTTCATAATCATGCACCTCAAAAGGGCTCTTGTAAATGCAATCAATCTTCAGAACACCTCTAATTTACACCTTTTCCTCTTATTTCTCCCATCCATTTCCACCTCCTTTTTGCTCCTGATCTTGACTTTTATTTCATTAATAAAATCAAAACCATTAACCTGGAGCTCTCGCATCCTGCCATATCCTTCTCCTTCATTCCTAAAGCAAGGACCATGTGTATCACCCCATGGTGCTGCTCTCAAATAATTGGTTTGGCTATGAGCAAAGGAAACTAGCCTTTTTTGAGCATTTCTAACATCCCAGGTACCTTACTTACATTTTTAGTTTATGAAGCAGGGGTTAGTATCCCCGTTTTCCTGAGAGAAAAACTGAGGCTCAGCTAGCTTAAGCACTTTGTCCTACTTCCCCCAGTGCAATGCTTTTTGACTCTAAAATCTGTACTACTGGGGGCGCCTGGGTGGCTCAGTTGGTTAAGCGTTTGACTTCAGCTCACCTCATGATCTCGTGGTTAGTGGGTTCAAGCCCCACGTTGGGCTCTGTGCTGATAGCTAGGAGTCTGGAGCCTGCTTCAGATTCTGTGTCTCCTCTTTCTCTGCCTCTCCCCCAATCGTGCTCTCTGGCTCTCTCAAAAATAAACATGGAAAAAAAATTAAAGTCCGTGCTAACTCAGTTCACTTCATTTCCAGAGAGTCCCAATGCCAAGGACTCTATGTACGTTGCTGTGTCAGATTTATCTTTCTGAAAAATGAGACTGTTCAAGAGAGGGAAGTTCCAACAGTTTCATTCTTTGATCTTTTGAAGGACACTCATGTGTGAGACCATTTCAGGTCCAGCTGGGGCTGACAGCAGGCTGCGACTTGAAGAGTTTGCCCTGCTCAATCCCATTCTTGTTCTTCAGTGTTTTGTTTTCTAGGAGGTAAGTAGGATCCTGAGTCACAATGGAACTTCTACCTTTGAAACCTAGTCCTTGAAAAATGGATCTTTACGGGGTGCCTGGGTGGCTTAGTGAGTTAAGCGTCTGACTTCAGCTCAGGTCATGATCTCACAGTCCGTGAGTTCAAGCCCCACGTCAGGCTCTGTGCTGACAGCTCAGAGCCTGGAGCCTGCTTCGGATTCTGTGTCTCCCTCTCTCTCTGCCCCTCTCCTGCTCACGCTCTGTTTCTCTCTGTCTCAAAAATAAATAAAAACATTTAAAAAATAATAAATAAATAAAAATTAAAAAAAAGAAAAGAAAAGAAAAATGGATCTCTGGCCTAAGTTCGTGACACCAAAAATATATGTTTATGTTTGTGATAGGTACACGCCCTATATGCTCTACATAAAGTGAGGCCATCACGGAGTGTCCCAACAATGAGACACGTTAAGTTAATTTACCATGATATGACACCATCAGAAGGGGGAAAAAAGGTTGTTTTCTACTATTTTACAAATCTTTTAAAATTTGAAATATTAGGACATTTTCTTAAAGCCAAATAAATGTGTACGCGTAAGTGCACACTGGAATGTCTTTATTTATGTGTTTCTGTGTATATAATTATCGTGGAATGTAGGGGAGCCAAAGACTGGACACGGTTTTCCCCCTGGGTTCTCAGTCTGGCACAACTGACTTTGGCTTTCACTCCAGGGCACTTGGAGATTAGAGCTCAGGAGGCGGAAAGAGTGGGCACAGCCCTTTAGCGCTCTTGCTTTGCTCTGCTCTCGGGGCTCCACAACCCATTGCTAGGACGGAAAGCAAGAGACACAAAGGCGTCTCGCTGGGCTGGAAGAGTGTGAAGTAAAGGGAGGAAAAGGCTGTGCTGATTGGGGCATGGGATAGAAATAGAGGCCATTGTCGAGACCAGAACTGCAGAATTTCAGTCTTCTCAGCTCTGCTGAAAGTGACATTTATAATCCACTTGCAACATAAGAAAAATGAAAGCCAGCCCAGTTTTTCCAGGTCATCCTCTTCTTCCCCAGCTGACAGACAGGTTTCACCGTCAAGCTGCCCAGAGCTCCGTTCAGCCCACACTACCCACCTGGCTGCCTCTCTTCTCCATCTCCCCATTCCTTGCCCAAGCCTCACTTCCCAAGCTCCTCACTTGCCCAGCTCCAAACGACTACGTCCTCAGAGATTCTGAATTCACTGAACCAAACCCTGACATGTAACCTTATTTTTGCCTGTTTAGTTCCCCCTTCTGCCAGTAAGAGCTTTGCTTTGGAAAACCCCTTTTGCCCCACTGTTTGCCCATCAATATGATCTACCCTTTCCCGGCCAAGGGGGTCTTTATTGATGAAATTCATGTAAAAAGGCAGGAACTAGAGAAGTGTACCCTTTACTATTATGCCCACTGAGGATCCAACTCCACTCATTCCTCAGAATGGCTTCAAGACTGGTTGGGGAATCTGTAAAGAAGAGAAGCCTGGCCTGCCTAAAATACATGGAGTATTAAACTCTCTGTCTTCTACAGACTGTCAGTAGCAAAGAAACATACACTTTCTGATATGGTCTTCCTTAATCTACCTCATTATCACACGGAATTTCACAAGAGCGTTTATGGTTTTACATCTAGCAAGAAAGTCGCACTGGTTCCAAAGAACTGAGCTAATTTATTTCTGCAGAGTAAAGTGATTCCTAGCCCGCCTCCCCCCTCCCCTGCTATATAAAGCAGAGTGGCTGCAGCAACATTGATTTTTTTTTAACTTGTCTTACAACATTTCTCTTTCACATTCTTTTCAGATCTATATTGCTAAGATGCTAAGACAAGCAACTTTCTTAGAAAAAGAAATCCCTGATGCAACGTTATAAAAATAATTTTCACTAGAGATGGGTGTCTCTGTATTGCTATTTTCTGAGTTCAAAGCCACAAAATGCAGTAATTTCTCTGAGCCTAATTTCTTCAGGCATTGTAACCCTCTGCCATTAGGCTTAAGGAAAACATTTAGTTCAAGATCCTAATTTTATAAGTAAAGGGATAGAGCCTAACGAAAAATCAAGTGCTTGCTTGAGGTCAAACAAGTCTGTTAATAGTAAAAGCAAAATTAGATCCCTTGGTCTGAAAGGACTCGTAAGGTTTCAGTGTGATCTTGCCTGGTGTTTCAGGGAAGGTCTGCCCTCTTTAGATCCCGTGATTCCAGGACCAGATAACAACATGAGCAGTATCTGAACTTAGAAACGGTGTTGGTCCACTTTCTCTTTCTTTTTGCTTTTAAATGTTTATTTTGAAGAATCCTTGCTTGTGTGGATATCCTCCTCCTTAACAATCCATCACCCAATGCTTCTCAAGCCAGTGGTTCTCAAAGTGTGATCCTGGAATCGGCATCATATGGGAGCTTGATAGAAAAGCAAATTCTTGGGCCCCACCCTAGACCTGCTACACTCTGGGGGTGGCATCCAGGAATTTGTGTTTTAACAAGCCTCTAATTGATTCTGGTGCACATTGACATTTGAGAACCTCTGAGTTAGATAATCCTTGCTGGCATTAATTAAAGCGCGTCTCTTTTAGGCCACATAATGACTATTATTTTTTCTTGTGGTGAGAATATTTAAGATCTAGTGTCTGAGCAACTCTGAAGTATATCATACGGTATTGCTAATCACAATGCTTTGCAGCGGATCCCCAGGACTTATTCATCTACTGACTGCAGGTTTGTACCTTTTGACCAACATTTTCCCATTTCCTCCAGCCCCTAGCCCCTGATAACCACCATTCTACTCTGTTTCTATGAGTTCAGCTTTTTTAGATTCCACATATAAATGATATCATGTAGTATTTGTCTTTCTCTGTCTGACTTGTCTCACTTAGCATAATGCTCTTAAGATTCGTCCACCTTGTCACAAATGGCAAGATTTCATTCTTTCTCAAGGCTGAAGAATATTTCAGAATATTTCATGTGTACACACATGATACACACACACACACACACACACACACATATGCATTCAACCATTGATGGACACTTAGTTTATTTCCATAACTTGGCTATTGTGAATAATACTGCCATAAACACGGGAGTGAAGATGTCCTTTCAATATCCCATTTTTATATTTTTATTTCCTTTGGGTAGACATCATCCAGAAGTGGGACTGCTGGATCAGCAATCTGGTAGTTCTATTTTTTAATTTTTTGAGGAAGCGCCATACTGTTTTCCATAGTGGCTGCACCAATATATATTCCCAACAACGGTGTGCAAATATGCCCTTTGCTCCACATTCTCGCCAACACTTAGTGTTTCTAGTCTTTTTGACAAGAGCCATTCTAAACAGGTGTGAGGTGAGACCTCATCATAGCTTTGATTTGCATTTCCCTGATGGTGAGTGATGTTGAGCCTCTTTTCATGTATTTGTTGGCCATATGTATGTCTTCTTTGGAAAACTATCTAGTCAGTTCCTCTACCCATTTTGATGGGATTTTTTTTTTTTTTTGCTGTTGAGTTGTATGAATTCTTTGTACATATTGGATATTGATCCTTTGATACATGGTTTGCAAATATTTTCTTCCATTCTGTAGGCTGATTTTTTCATTTTGTTGATTGATTAGTTGGAATCCTTCTATATGGAAAAACTGATTTGCTTGCCCTACTTTTCTATTTTCTTCTCTTCCCCCAACACCACGGACTCATAGACTTTGGAAATTCAGTATGCAAAATCTGTTACAGTCACCATTCTTTTGAATATCCAAATGGCCCCTCACTTACCTGATGGAATCTCCTTCAAGCTATTCCTGTGTTCTTTCCACCGTGCTCCAGGAGATGCTGAGAACATCTTGCTGCCTGACACAGGAAGACTGGGTGATTCTTGAATGTGTATTTACCTGTTTTTACATGAATCTTGAAGGCAGGAACAAAGTCTGCTAGTTAACATTAACCAGAAGGGACCTGCATAATGTTCTACATAATGTCCTCTACAGTAAATATATTTGAGCAAGGTGAGTTTCACCATTATTTTGGAAAGGGCAAAGCCTGTTCAAAGTTATATCGGAGTCTCCATGATTGTTAGACTAGGGTGATTCAGAACAGGTGTAAATTGCAGTGTTTTGTTAAGACTTTAGGTTAATTGACTCTGAGGTCTGATCCTTAATGAGATAGAAAAAATGCTTACTCATAATTGGCAAGAGCATGCCAGAGATAGTAAAATGAGATATATGGTTTCTGTCTTTAATTTGTATGGTTTTTAGAATCTATGTAATATGGCATATACAAAGCTACTTAAAATATCTCAATGCTTATCAGAGGAACCTAAGCATAAAATTAATTTGCAGATTTAATACAGCTGTTTAAAATAATTAATATTTCAATGCAGACCAGAGTAACCTAAACATAAATTAATTTGCAAAGAGAATACCTTACCCTTATTAAATGACTATTGTGAGTCGGGCACTGCACCAGGTGCTTAACACATATTGACTGGTTTATTGCTTTCAAAACCTCTACGAGACAGGTGCTTTTATTTTCCCTGTTCTATGGATGAGTAAACTGAGGCAGAGAAAGGTTTAATATCTTACCCCAGGTTACGCAGCTAAGTAGTGGTAAGCAGTCCATGCTCTTAACTGCCACACTATAATGCCTTTCTAAATTTGTACTAGTAACTATAATTAACTACAGAGCTTGCTCTATGGTTAACTTATTATTTAGTTTCATAATATTTTCAGGAAGAGAACAGAAGCAGTGGAGTACTGTGGCAACGGCCCAGGAGGTTTGAATGTCAAAACCTGCTTGTGGGTTCCAACTAAAGCTCACATACGAATTTAGGCAAAACTGCTCTAAGCCTCAGTTCCTTCATCTGTAAAGTAAATCTAGTAATAAGTTCTCTCGCTACCTCATAATCATGAGTATTAGCATAATGGGTGTGTGAAAATGTTTTGTAAACTGGGTTAGACATAGAATCTTAATGGTATAAAACATATCTTATGTTTTTTTATTTATAAAGCAAGTTCACATCTCAGTTTAAACTATTTCAGAAACATAAACTGTTTCTCTTATACTTTTATTTATGACAGAATTTTCCAAACTGGCAATTTTTCCCCCCTCCCCCCATAATTATTTGACTTCCCATCTAGGACTTATTAAACTTTTTATGAAATCATTATGCAAATAAAGCATTTTTACATGCTTCTCCCAGGGCAAATTTTAACTTCTTGTCATGTTTCAATTTTATCTGCCACATGCAGGCCACATAATCTGCTGCTCTGGTGGCTCATGCATTTGTGTTTTGCATATTTCATATAAGAAAATGGAGAAAAGAGAGAAGTTGGCCAGATGGGATTCTCTTTCCAGGCAGAAAAGAACTAGAAAAAAATTTGCATGACCACAATCTCTTCTATAGACAAAGGATGCTTGTTTTCAGGACTGGCAATTGGTCATCGGATGACAACCCATCCCCGAACTCCTGAGGCAGCCTAGGTTTACAATCTGCGGCTCTTAAATAGTTCCCAAGATGCAATTATTCCCAAATTTAATCAACTCCAGAAAATAGCTAATTAAAAATAATCATGTAAAACAGCAGGTCTTTTCTCCAAAATTAAACACACACTTTCTTTTACTGGCTGTTTAGACAAGTCTTGCAAAAGCCCAGCCACCTGTTCTGGGGATGTGGGGAGGTGGGGCGGTGGGGCGGAGGGGGTTGGGGAGGGAGGAAGAGGTGCTGGAGTTCCTAGGAGGTGACTGTTCTTGGCAGCCACCTCCACCCAGTCCTTCCTGGAATCTGTCATTGTCAGCTTCTGCTAAGATATGACTTTGTACTTGGTGGGTAAAGATAGGCAGGAATTTTTTTTTCTTTTTTACCTCTCTTTGAATCTCTTTTCCATATTTTTCTGTATATTCTTTGAATGACATAGAGTACATCTCCTAAAATAGCCTGTGATCCTCCCTCCCCTTCTCTTTTTCCCTACCTCCTTGGCCCTGATGGCCCTGTTTCCCCAGGATCTGCCCTGCTACCCAGGAAGTTGGGTGTGGTTCCCAGTAGGTTTGGTTGGGATTTACATTCTAGTTTGCATTGATGATTTAATCCATCCTTTGGACTTTTTTCATCAGAAAACCAGGCAGAATATTTTTCTGACATCATTTGTTTTTCTCTAAATAAAATAAACCTATGGAATAGAATGCCATAGAGTAAAACCAGTATAGAGGGGAGTATTTTTCTAAAATCAAGAAATTCTCAAGCACTCATGAACCGTAGTGGAGATACTTGGGAAAGCCATACTTTGGAACTTAGATTAATGTTCTTTTCCAGCTCAGTTTGTTTTCTGATGAATGTTCACTTGTCTTAATAGGTAAAACAAACAACTGAAAAAACAAGAAACAATGAAAAAATACTTTAAGTTCTTCTTGGGGGTTGTGGATTTTTCATGTTGACATCCACTGAGTAAGCAGGGAAGAGATGAGCCCTGGCGACTCAGAATAATAATTACATTATTTTGTAATGTGCCACAGCTCTATTTTTATTTCATTTCATTCTATTCTTTCTTTTCTTCTTTCTTTCCTTTCTTTCTTTCTTTCCTCTTTCTTTCTTTCTTTCTATTCTCAAGTTAGTTAACATACAGTGTAGTCTTGTCTCACAACTCTATTTTTAAATGTTTATTTCTTTTTAATTCAGTTCTATTTCAGTTCGTCATATTGTTTAATTGACATACATGTTGCATAGAGCTCAATGCACAGATACTAGATGTACAATTCCATGAGTTTTGATTGTCAAAACTACATCAAGATGCAGAACATTTTCATCACTCCAAAAATTCCCTTGTGCTTTTTACCTATCCCAGCCTAACCACAAATAACCACATTTCCGATCTGTATCACCATACATTGAGAGATCTTCCTGTTTTGTATTTATGTAAGTGGAACTGTGCACTATGCACTCTCCTTTTTGTATCTGAATCCTTTTACTCAACATAACGTCATTGAATGGAAAGTCTCTCATCCATGTTGTCACATGGTCAGTAGTTTGTTCCTCTTTTTTTTTTTTTTTTGCTTTTTCTTTATTGTGGCAAAATATACATAAAGTTTACCATTTAACTATTTAAAAAAAATTTTAAATGTTTATTTTTGAGAGAGACAGAGAAAGAGCATGAGCAGGGGAGTGGCAGAGAGGGAGGGAGACACAGGATTGGAAGCAGGCTCCAGGCTCTGAGCTGTCAGCACAGAGCCCGACGCGGGGCTCAAACCCACAGACCGTGAGATCATGACCTGAGCCGAAGTCAGATGCTTAACCGACTGAGCCACCCAGGTGCCCCTACCATGTAACTATTTTTTAGTGTACAATTCAGTGGCATTAAGTACATGCATGCTGTTGTGCCACCATTGCCAAATTTCTAGAAAATTTTCAACATCTCAAACTAAAACTCTGTACCCAATAAACCGTATCTCCCTAGCCCCTGGTAACCTTTATCCTACTTTCTGTCTCTGTGAATTTCATTATTCTAGATACCTCACACAAGTGCAACCGTGTAATATTTGTCCTTTTGTGTCTGGATTCTTTCACTTAGCATAACGTTTCCAAGATTCATCCATGTTGAAGTATGTGTGAGAATCTCATTCCTTTTTAAAGGTAATGATGCTCCACTGTATGTATTTACCACATTTTCTTTATCTGTTTATCTGTTGATGGACCTTTGGGCTGTTTCCACTTTCTGGCTATTATGAATAATGTTGCTGTGAGCATTGGTAGACAAAGACCTGTTTTAATCCAGGCTTTCAGTTCTTTGGGGTCTATACGTAGGAGTGGAATTGCTGGAATATATGGTAATTCTAGGTTTAACTTTTTGAAGAACCACCAAATTGTTTTCTATAGCTGCCGCACCATTTTATATTCCTTGAAGCAGTGTATGAGGGAGTTCTCAATTTCTCAGCCAATACTTGTTACTTTCCTTTTTTTTTTAATAATGTCTATTGCAATGGATGTCAAGTGGCATTCTCATTGCAGTTTTCATGTGCATTTCCCTAATGATATGATGTCGCATGTCTTCCTGCACATTTACTTTGCGGCTTTCTTAATTTTTCCCCACATTTTTCCAATCCTTTTGCAGGAACAATTTGAAATACCGTATATCTAGAAAAATAAACTACAGATTTTTCATTCTCACAGAGTAATTCCATTTGAAAATATTTTAGAGGAATTGACTTATTATATTTTGTAGTTGTTGCTAAGAAAGGACTTAATTATTATTGCCATGTCCTACGGCCACCATTTTATAAATGAGAGGACATTTCAACTTTTTAAAAAAGGAAGAACAAAGGAGGGCCTTTTGAATTAATTTGGCTTTAGGAAAAACTTATTTTTTTGGTCCATATTTTCCTCATTTTTGCTGTGGTCCAGAAAAACCAACTGTTTTTTGAGACGTGCTGGTCTGGAGCAGACATCCCCAAAGGCACAAGATCTCATGGAGGGAAAATATTGGAACTTCTATTCACTTTTTTTTTTCTTGTCTGGAAAATAAGAAAGAAATGAAGCCTTCTACTACCTAACACGAAGGCCACTGCTGGCACCCTCACTCAGCCACATCTGAGAGAAAGGGGTTCCATGACATGGATAGAATGATGCTTCCATTCATTCTGTGACTTTTAGCATATTGGAGTATTTGTGGAATCTCATAGTGTTGGTGAGCCTTCTTACGTGGATTTAGTGGAATATTGATAACACTTTGTAATGAGGTAGGGAGTGTGGGAAACATCTTTTCCTTTGGGACTACTCAAAGTCTTTAGAACTGTCTCCATGTTTTGATAATTCCCCAAATGTGATCATTTGTAAATCCCACTTCTCAAAATAGAATGTGAAAAACCATCTGGCCCAGCCTTTTTCTGAGCTAAGCTGCAGACGTTTGATTTAGGTTCCTTGTGTAAGGCTCACCTGAGTAAGACTTTGATTTGGAACTGAATTACACAGGTGAAGAGGCAGGGTGTGAGGCTTCATGCTGCTGTCATGGTTGGTGGCAAACGTGACATGGTCTTACAGCACTTGGGTGGCTCAGTCGGTTAAGCGTCCGACTTCGGCTCAAGTCACGATCTCGCGGTCCATGGGTTCGAGCCCTGCGTTGGGCTCTGTGCTGACCGCTCAGAGCCTGGAGCCTGCTTCCCATTCTGTGTCTCCCTCTCTCTCTGCCCCTCCCCCAATGGCGCTCTATTTCTGTCTCCCTCTCTCTAAAATAAATAAACATTAAAAGAAGAAGGAGGAGGAGGAGGAGGAAGCGGCATATTCCTAAAGCCAGCAGGCACAGGTGTTAGGTCCCTTGGGGAGCCAGTTCTGGTTCAGACCCTTAGGAGGAGTTTCACTCAAGGAACTGTTTCCCCAGACCTTCTGATTATTCTTTTAGTTACCTGTGTCCCGTTCTGCTCAAACTAGCTAGAGTAGATTCTACTGTTTTCAACCAGGAGCCCTGCCTAATCAATTTCGGGAGATGACCAGAAGACAAAGGTTTCCTGATTATCTAGAGGCAAAGTCCTGAAAGGAATTGTCAACCTTGGTGAAGAGTTACCTATCTTTCTTTGACAAAAAGACAAGTGTTGATCTTTTAGGTAATGACAAGAGGCTCTCAGTCATTTTTAAGCTTGCTATTGGATATTTTCTGGAAAAACAAACCAGACCAACTTTTCAAGACACTGGTGATATTTTAGAAATAGTAATACAGTAACTGCTTTTTGAAAGAAATGTATACTTTGGAGAATTTATTCTGAAAAAAATATACTTGGAAAGGATCCTATCATTATGTGATTTTTTTTTTAAACCTCAAACAATATAATGATATGTTAAAAAAAATCTGCATGTGCACACATGAAAAACTTAAAAACAGAATTTTCTAACATGTTTTAAAATCTTACAAATGAAGCGTTTCAATAGGTTTTAAATACACTTATTTAAAATAAGAATTTGACAAGATTTGTAAGATGATTTGTGATTTGTAAGAATAACTAATTCGCTTTAGGGAAAATGGAAAACTTTCGGTTAAGCGTCCGACTTCGGCTCAGGTCAAGATCTCGTGGTCTGTGAGTTCGAGCCCCAAGTCGGGCTCTGTGCTGACTGCTCAGAGCCTGGAGCCTGCTTCCGATTCTGTGTCTCCCTCTCTCTCTGCCCGTCCCCCATTCATGCTGTGTCTCTCTCTGTCTCAAAAATAAATAAACGTTAAAAAAAATTTTTTTAAAAAAAACAATATAGTTGTTAGATAAGGATTAAAAATGAGTATTATGGTTTAGTAAACTTATCTAATAACACATAACACATATTGTTTTGAAGTATTTTTTTTTTTAGCTTTGAGAGACTTTAAAAGAATGTATTGAAAAAAAAGCTGAATGTAGAATCAGACCTTTGCTTCACTGCAAAATGCTAAATCAAACATTACAATTATGACATAGTCAATCATATTGCTGTTACTAATTATATTGCTCTACTAATATGATATTACTAATTACTAATAATTATGATATTTTTTAGTAAGAGCAAAATTTTTATGTCAGTAATTAAAATATTTTCTAATGCACATCATTTAGCTTCGTATGTATATGTGTATGATTTATAAATATAGACGTATTAGAAGTACATGCTTACAACTTTTTTAACCCAATATATCCAAAATACTATTTTAACATGTAATTGATTAACAAGTACCAGTGAGATATTTTACGTTCTCTTTTTTCATGCTGCCCTTAAAGTCCACTGTGTATTTTACATGTAAGCATATTTTGTGTGCTTACAAGGGCTCACATAGCAGCTACCGTGTTGGGCAGCACAGATCGAAACCGTGTAGCTGTAATTATAATCTAACTTCCATATTTTCAATGTCGTTTCTCCTTATTTTCAATGTCCTTTCTAATTTTGTTTCATTCCAGACTAGGCTGAAAACAGGCAAGTGTGATATATTTTTCCTGCCATCTTTCGAAACAAGCAACAAAACTCAGGAAGAAACAATGTATCAAGAATAGTGTGTGCCTCCTTCTGTGTGGTTTTATTGGAAACAGTCTGGAGTTTTTGCACCTAGAATTCCTTATCTACCTCTTCTGCTGGATAGAATCTATGCGAGGGGAATCTGGATGTGGGTGTAGTAATTCCCATCTACCTTCTCCAAAATAAGACTTTAGGTAATTATATTTTAAACCAGAATTGTGGTATTTTAGCCACCACTTCTACTGAAGTGTCTGCATTTTATCAGGTGAGGGGCAGGTACTTGTTTTTCTCTAAGAATTCATCACTTGAACCACATTCAAGTGCCTGCTTAAGACTGTATATAGTATTTAAACAATTCAGATACAATCTAATGTACTCTTATTCTCACACTTCAGGAAAACGTAGTAGGTAATGTCTAAGAAGGGCAATTATTTTTTTTTAATTTTTTAAATGTTTATTTTTGAGAGAGAGAGACAGAGCACGAGCGGGGAAGGGGCAGAGAGAGAGGGAGACACAGAATCCCAAGCAGGCTCCAGGCTCTGAGCTGTCAGCACAGAGCCCGACGTGGGGCTCGAACCCACAAACCTCAAGATCATGACCTGGGCCAATGTCGAAAGCGCAACCGACTGAGCCACCCAGGCGCCCCTAAGAAGAGAAATTATTAAGCTAATCTCTGAAACATAACTAGGATAAATAAAGGGCTCAAATAAGAATTCACCTTGAAATTAGCCAGAACAGGTTTAGGGCCGTAAATGATACAAATTGGCTGGGTTGATGCAAATGCAGGCTACCTATGAATCATTCTTATTTGTTTATTAAGCCTGGAAGGGCAATAAAAGATTTTGGCTCCTGGTTTTAGTTTTGTCTATGCCATTGGTTATTTTTAAGCAAAAATAATAGAAAACTGGTCATTATGTGGTCAGCGGTACATTTTAGAACTCTTAGAGAATGGTCACCTGGACCAATCTCCCTCATTTTATTGCTGAAGAAACCCAGGCCTGAGGTGTGTGGGCTGGGGCTGGTTCCCAGATCTCTTGACTCCCTGCCCAGTGATCTTTCTACTAAGCTCCTGAAGGAAATGAATACACAATATTCAAAAGAAAATATACGAGTGGCAAAAACACATATGAAAAGCTTATATCTAGGGGGATAAAACATAAAAGACTCTTAAACATAGAGAACAGAGGGTTGCTGGAGGGGTTGTGGGAGGGGGGATGGGCTACATGGTAAAGGGCATGAAATCATTGTTGCACCATATGTAACTAACTTGGATGTAAATTAAACAATACATAAATTAAAAAATAAAAAAGAAGAAAAGCTTCTATTGAATACAAATCAAAACCAGGAGTTACCATTTTTCATTTAGCAAATTGGCAAAGACATGAGCCTATAACAAGTTTTTAAAATGTTAAAGATTTTTTAATGTGAGACTTTTGGGAAATGGGTTCTAAAGCACTCACTGACGGGTCCCTGACACTCCACAATTAGGTATCTATTCCTTTGGCTTAAAGTGTTGTCTGCTTTACCAGGCATTTACACCCCCCCAAAAATTTGAGTGCCTCAGCTCCTTTCCGGAGAGCAAAGGGGGTTTCACCGAGGTAAGAGGAGAAAGCAAAATGGCTGTGGGTTCCCAATGCCTTAGGAGGGTGAATGTGTTTGCTGCACAAGGTCAGGAGAAAGAGGCGAACGGCCGTTCTCACAGTTTACCGATGGCTGGCTCCCATAATAATCTGAGTCCATGATGGGATAGTTTCAGGATGTTAGAGTCACTTAAAAAAAGAACTTCCAGAAAAAAAAATTTTTTTTTTTTTAATCTCTTTTTCTTTCATTCTTCATAGTTGGCATTTGGGTTTGGGCTTTATCTGGTGAGCGTTCTTTCCTTTGCCTTTTTTGTTGAATGTGTGGAGAGGTTCTGTTTCTTAGAGATGGTCACTTGAAGCTGGAGATGAAGGCTGAGGGCCTCACTTCTAAAAGTTCCCTCCTTACAGGAGACTGCAGAAGCAAGGCTATTTATAGGCTTAAGAACATGGTGCTAGACACTGGGTACTTTCTGTTCACGCGACCAAATGGCAAAAATAGGAAAGCAATTACAAACAGAGAGGGAGGCAGGCAAACCATAAGACACTTTTAAATGCAGAGAACAGACAGAGGGTTGATGGGGGTGGGGGAGAGGAGAAAGTCGGGGGGGGGGGCATTGAGGAGGGCACCTGTTGGGATGACCACGGGGTGTTGGATGTAAGCCAATTTGACAATAAATTATATTAAAAAAAATAGGAAAGCAATAAGGCTCCTATCTCCACTCCTTCAGATTTAGGACCCTGGATTTAGACCCTCTTTCCAAAAATGGGTCTGAGGCAGTGTGAACTACTAACTACAATTTTCTTTTATCTGCATAATATTTTATAATTTACAGAGGACTTTAAAATTGTTTCATTTGACTCAACAGTCTTGCACGCTAAGGAGGAACGGTCTTGTCAGTTTGCAGATGAGGGAACTAAAAATGAGAGACTTCTGGTTTTTTTTTTTTTTAAGTTTATTTCTTTTGAGAGAGAGGGAGAGAAAGAGACGGTGTGAGTGGGGGAGGGGCAGAAAGAGAAGGAGATAGAGAATTCCTAGCAGGCCCCGCGCTAGCTGCATGGACCCATGAAACCGTGAGATCATGACCTGAGCTGAAACCAAGTCAAGCGCTTAAAGACTGAGCCAGCCAGGCGCCCCACGAGGCTTCTTTCTTTCTTTCTTTCTTTTTTTTTTTTTTTTTTTTTTTTTTTTTAACGTTTATTTATTTTTGAGACAGAGAGAGACAGAGCATGAACGGGGGAGGGTCACAGAGAGAGGGAGACACAGAATCGGAAACAGGCTCCAGGCTCCGAGCCATCAGCCCAGAGCCTGACGCGGGGCTCGAACTCACGGACCGCGAGATCGTGACCTGGCTGAAGTCAGACGCTTAACCGACTGCGCCACCCAGGCGCCCCTCTTTCTTTCTTTCTTTCTTTCTTTCTTTCTTTCTTTCTTTCTTTCTTTCTTTCTTTCTTTCTAAGATTGTTTTTTTAAGTAATCTTTATATGCCATGTAGGGTTTGAACTCATGACCTCGAGATCAAGAGTTGCATGCTTTACCGACTAAGCCAGCCAGGAGCCCCCCCCCCCCCCCCAAAATGAGGGGGTTCGAATCTCAAAGTTACTAAGTGACCGGTAGAACTAAGACGTAAACCCAGGCCTCCTAATTCCAACCCCTTGTTCCTTCCACTTTACCACACTGCCTCTCAATCAAAGCAGAGGGGGGAAAAAAACCCACACCATTCATCATTCCAATTAAGATGATAAATCCGGGCAACTTTATTGCCTGAAATTCACTCCCTTCAAAGTGTTCCCCAGCTCTCTCTCTCAGAGTGCAAAGGCTGCTGCCTCAGGCGAGTCCCTGAATGTCTCTCTGGCAATCGTCAGCTCCGGTCAAGTCCAGAAGCAGCCACACTGCCCTTGTGCCACCTCTGCCCTCTGCTTCCCACCCCACTGGCGTCCCCTGGTCTCTGCTGTGACCACAGTAGCAGAGAAAGGCTGGCTGTCCACCAAGAAGGAATCGCCCGCTTTTCCAGAAGAAAAGACAGAGCGAGGACAGGCCTGCCAGGCCCGAGTACACGGCCCGGCCTCCCTTCCTCCCAGGTGTGCTAAGCTCTAACCAAGGGAGTGTAAGAGTCGGGTGAGAAAATGCCTTCTCTCTTCTGTCAAGGGAAACTCCCTCCACTTTCCCTCTTCTTTCCTTTGGGCTTGAGTGGCGACGACTAAACTGACCTCGGCAGCTGCGTGCCAAGGGAGACCGAAGCCCCCACCTGGGGTCCCTGCGTGTCTGTGTGGAGCAGAGACATCCGCGGCTGGGGAGCCCCACCTTGGACTGTGACGTGACAGGAAGTCAGCTTCCATGCAGTTTCCGTCACCGAATTGGGGGAAATCTCCTCTCTGTAGGTGTTCAGGGTTTGGCTCCATTACGGTCCCCTCAGCTGTTATCCCTTGACTTCTTCTTTCCCCGGCGGCTCCGTCCCATCTGTATGAAAGCTCCTCAATTTCTCACTGCACAGCAGTCCCAGGCTATCATTTTTAATGAGCCGTTATGGACAGTTTGGGTACAAAGGACAGAAACCATTCCGAGGCAGCAACTTGGCAGATAAACCTTCAGGGTCCACGCCAGCCTCGCTCTCCTGCTTTATTGGTGGCCCTCTTCCCCCCCATCTATGGCTCCGCCCTGCAGGCAAAGCACCTCGGGCCTCTGGCTGTTGTAAGGATGGTCAGTAGTGGGGACAGACCAGTTCCCACCCGCAAAGGGCACGATCACGAGAGTAAAAGACTTTTTTTTTTTTTGATATGCAATACCTTGGAAAAAAGGAATTGTCATCACGCTATTCTACTTCGATGTGCAGTGAAAGGTACCAAATAGCCACCGCAGTGGTCCCGGTAAGGTCACCCACCTTTAGCTCCTGCCCTCTCTGCCCCAGGCACCGTGGGTTAATGTGGGCACACACTTCCCGTTCGCCTCCTCCTCCTTGCCTTCCCCTCCTTTCTTGCATTAAAAACATTTTTTTTTTTTTAATTTATTGCAGGTGGCCAGCGGAGTCAGGGCTGAGGACGCAGCTGAAGAGGAGGTGAAGGGCTCCCATCTCATTCAAAGTCAAATCCAAGTTCTCACCCTGGTCCACAAAGGCCTCTCGTGACTGCCTGTGGTTTTTGAGCGTTTTTAGAATCAGTCTACTGATTCTAAAACAAGTCTACTTACAGAACACTGTAAATGTTACCAACCCTGGCAACAGAAGGTACAGCCGACAGAAGTTAGCAGGGAGAAAGAGGAGAGGTGATCACGGAGTAATGTTTCCCACCTTATGAACTGAGTATCGTTGATTGATTTTAAAAGGTGTAAGTATACTAAAGGTCTAAAGGGATCCAATAGAGGACCCAAATAATGCTGTCTCTCTTCAGAGGGGAAGGAAAGTGGAAATGAGGAATAAAAGTGATCGAAACCTGCAGTCAGCAATCAAAAGCAAAGTAATAAAGGAGCGCCTGGGTGGCTCAGTGGGTTAAGCGTCTGACTTCAGCTCAGGTCATGATCTCACGGGTTCATGAGTTCCAGCTCCGTGTCGGGCTGACAGCTCAGAGCCTGGAGCCTGCTTTGGATTCTGTGTCTCCCTCTCCCTGCCCCTCCCCTGCTCTCAAACTCTCTCTCTTAAAAATAAACATTAAAAAAATTAAAAAAAAAAACCCAAAGTAATAAATACCTAGTTTAATTTCAGTACTTTAATTTCTAATAGTGCCAGAGGGTATCGACTTTTATTAGGACTTTATAGCTCACTTAACAAAGGTATGCACACATTAACTGCTGCCTAAAGCGTTGTGGTATCTTTCTCCAAAGATGGCCCCCATGCAGCATGCCTCCTGGGTGCTCCTGGGTTCTCAATCCCCTGCCATGCTGAATCTGGGCTGGCCTGGGAACTCCCACTGACCAGGAAAGTGGCAGGAGTGACACCCTCTCCCTTCCGGGTGGGCCTATGCTCTAAGAAGGGCTTTGCAGCTTCTGCTTTTGGCCTGTTTTGGATCCCTGAGTAAACATACGAGAAGTCTCGCTACCCTGTGTGTTAGCACTGTGTGGATAGATCACACAGAGAGAGAAAATGCCTTGAGATTACAGGTGTGTGTGGGGGGGGGGGGCGGGGAGACAGAGAGAGGCCTGGCCGCCCAGTGCCCCCCCGCCCCAGCCTGCCTTCCAGCAGATGCATGAGTGAAGCCATGTTGGCTGCTTCAGCCCATCACTATCTGACAGCAGCAGCATGAGATACCCCGAAGGAGGCCAGCAGAAATAATCATTCCACTGAGGCCCTGCTGCCCCACAGAAGTGTGAGAGATAATAAAATGGCTGTTGTTTGCAGCCTCAAAGTTTTGGGGTGGTTTGTTATGCGGCAAAAGATAACCGAAACAGGCATGTTTAATCTTTTTCTGTCAGGTCACCCACTTCCTGCTCAAGTTCCAAAATATTAATCCCCAAATTCCAAGAACTGAGGAGAATGGGGGGAAGGGAGAATAGAGAGAGAGTGATGGAGAGGAGGGAGAAGACGGGATGTAGGGTGAGGTGAGAGTAAAATGACCTCTGTGGTGGTGGTGGGGAGGGGGGTGCAGAGAAAGGACTTTGATACCCATGAATGGCAAAATTCAAATCCGGAGTTTTCTGGAGCCACTAAAAATACCCCACCTCTGTCTTCTCATTTTCTTCCTGTCCATAGTAAGGACTGCTGCCCACAAATTACTTTGTATGCGTAGAATTTTTGTAAAAAATCAGAAACTGAATTCATGGCAGGACACTTCCTAGGGAAAAATTTGGAACCCTGAGGAGAAGGCTTTATTCGGTCCTGTAGGTTGGGCATCAGACTGTGAGCAGATGTGTCCTGCCACCACTCCTGACCAGGAGATTCTAGAGGCATTGCAGGTTTCCGCCAGGCCTTTCGTTCCTGTGCCCTCTGCCTCAAGAAGGGCATACCCCATGTAGGACCCGCTCCTTCAGCCTGGGTCCCTAAGTGAGCCGACACATGAACCTATTCTCAACCCACAGCCTGCAGCCAACCCCCGTTGACTGTCCTGTAACGTGAGCAAGGAATAGACATCTGTGGTCAGCCACTAAGATTTTGAGGTTGTTTTGCAGCCCAATCTAGTGAAAGCAAACTAATATGAAGCCCAAACTCTAAAAGCTTCCAGAGGGGAAAAAGAGAAATCTCGTAACTTACGAAGGATGTAAGTCAGATGATGTCAGGCTTAAGATCAGCAATGCCAATCAGCAATCTTAAGATCATTACCTTTAGAAGGTATTGGAGCCCTGTCCTCCAAGTTGTGAGAGACAAGTATTCTGAGTTTAAAATCTGCAAGTGATAAAATTATGAAGATATACGCATACATGCGAGAACTTGGAAGGCATACTGTTCATGAGCTCCTCACAGAATAAAACTATACACACACACACGTGCACACACATATATATGGCATTATGTTTTATCCTACCAGAGTGGAAAGAAAAAAAAAATCCTCTTTCTTGCTAGTGAGGGCATAGGGAGAAACAATGATGGCATAGAGACATGTGTAAATTAATTTGTTTCTGGAGAATTTAGCAAGACATAACAAAATCCTAAAAATATCCCCACCTTTCGAATCAGCAATTTCATTTGCAGAAATCTTTTTGAAGAAAATCAGCATCAATACAGGCAGAGATTTAGCTACTAAGATGTGGCTTGGAGCCCTATATATGATAGTGATAACTGGAAACAGCTTAATGTATATACTAGGCAGGCATTAACTATGATGTTGTAATTTTTAAAAATTATCCCTTTGAAGTAAATAGTTTGTGTCTTAACAACGTTTTAAACAGATGTACAATAAACCTTATTTTTACTCTTATGCTCCAGCCACTGAGTTTCCTCCTTGAAGGCAAATGTTCCAGTTTCCCTTCCAGTCTTTCCAGAGACATTCTCCCCTGCATATGTATGTATGTATATCCTAGACTATGTAATCTATTAAATTATATATGCATACGTGTATTTTTTTAATGGTAGCACACTATCCACACTGTTCTGCTCTTGGCTTTTTACCCTTAATTCTCCTTAGAGATTATGTAATATAAGCACATGGATAGTGACCTCATTCTTTTAAGTAACTGTAGAGTTACATCCATATCCTTTGATATGTGTCCCTTAATTTACCTAAGCCATTTTGAGAGGATCACATTCGTAAAGGATTTATAGAACATTTAATTACATGCATAGATGTGCTGATAGTGTGGACCCTGCTTGGGATTCTCTCTCTCCCCCTCCGTCTCTGTCCCTCCCCTGCTCCTCTCTCTCTCTCTCTCTCTCAAAATAAGTAAATAAACTTAAAAAAGATAACATGCATAGATGTTCATGATTAATTAAGTGAAAAAAAAAATGAAGCTGCCGGTTACAGAGTGGTTGAGAACTATAGTAATCTGCAAGTCTACAGATAGTCTATTCCAAATGCTTAGGACACATAGACACATATTCACATGAAAGCTTGGCATTTGCCATTACAAATTCCTGGACTGACTCAACCACCGTGCCCTTTGTCCTAGTGAGCTGGCCTTTGTAACCAAGGAAACAGCCCTGCTTCATAATCTAAAGAAATATTGCAGAGATAGTTGAGCTAAAGATAAGGAACAGGGCTGTATTATTCTCTGGGTACTTGGTGATCTTTCTCTCTCTCTCCTTCCCTGTCTCATACTTACCCTCTCTGTCTCTGTCTCTCTCTCTCTTTTGTTTTGTTTTGTTTTGTTTTATAACTTTGACAATCAGTGGTTACTTCTCATCCACATTGTCTACAGGTTTTTGAAAATGGTGACAGGTACATCCTTATTGTGTTTCCTTGACAACGACCTGGGGATACCGTATGGCACATTCTTATTCCTTTGACCCAGATACTTTGCTGAGCCTGGTGTCAATGCACATACCTGGCATTCCCATCTCTTTCAAGGCAAATTTCCAGATGTCTCTGAGTGCCTGCAGGCTATGCTTCTTGAAGCCCCCTCCGTGATGTACGTGTAAATGTTGATGGTGTATTCTCTGGTCACTACCCTACTGATGGCAGAATGACCCTTCTCTCCACCCTTCTTTTGGGAGCCATTCTGCGGGTGATCTTAACACGCTTTTCTTTTCCATGGGCCACTTGTAATGCCAGGAGCCCTGTAGTAGAAGCATCCAGCCCCAGACTTCTTGCTGCTTAAAGTCAATCCAGAAGTGGACTCCCCCCCACCCCCACCTCCTTTGCTCGCTAATAAATGAGGAAGAAATATATCAGAGGAATGGACTGATCAATGAGTGACCATTGGTGATCAGGCCTTTGGTCCTGCAGAAACTATAAAATCAACATTAATAGAAAAACTAGCTGGAGTCCTGGGATCAGGCCCTCAAGATCTGTCTGCGCTGCCCCATCTGAGTGTGCCCTTTTGGGCTCCCTCGGGCTGGACAACTGGACTCTCACTGGGAAGCAATGACAAAAAGGGAGGGGAGGCTAGCTCAGACCCTGAGGGTATGAAAAGCCTGTCATAGCTGGAACCTTATCTCTGCCTTCACAAGTGCTGTTCCTGTTAAAACAGGCATCCTTAAAACAAAAACAACAACAACAAAACCAAAACAAACAAACAAACAAACAAAACCCCCCAAAACCCCACCCTTTTTATTTTGGAATAATTCTAGATTTACAAAAAAGTTGCAGATACTACTTATAGTTCCTGTATACCCTGACCCAGTTTCCCCTAATGTTAACTTCTTACATTACCATGGCACATTTGTTAAAACCCCAGAAACCAATATTGGTTCATCACTATTAACTAAATTCCAGGTTTTATTTGGGTTTCGCTAGTTGCGCTACCAATTTCCTTTTGCTGTTTTAGTCTGGTCTGGGATCCCACGTGGCAGTGAATCATGTCTCCTCTGCTCTGTGACAGTTTACTAGTCTTTATCTTTCATGACCTTGACAGTTTTCAGGAGTATTGGTCAGGTATTTTGTACACTCAAATTTGGTTCATCTGATGTTTTTTTTCCCACGATGACACCGGGGTTATGGGGTTGTGGGAAGAATACCAGACATGAAGCACCCTTCTCCTCACACCAGATTGGGGGTACGAGGCATCAGCATGGCTGATCAGTGGTGACACTAACTTGGATCACACAGGGAGTGGGGGGTCTGCAGGTTTCTCTCCTCTCAAGTCACTATTTTGTCCCTTTTCATATTCTATTCTTTGAAAGAGTCACCAAAGCCAACTCACACTCAAGGGGAGGGAAACTGAGCACCACCTCTTAGAGGGAACAGTATTGGAGGGAAACTAAAGAATAGTTTCTTTTTTTAAAATGGACATAGTAGGGTGCCTGGGTGGCTCAGTCAGTTAAGTGTCCCACTTTGGCTTAGGTCGTGATCTCACGGTTCATGAGTTCAAGCTCCACATCTGATCCTCTGTCTCCCTCTCTCTCTCTCTCTCCCCTGCTCACATTCACTCTCTCTCTCTCTCAAAAATAAACATTAAAAAAATGGACATATTAAATACTAAAAATACTATTTTGGAGAACCTGGCTGGCTCCGTTGGAAGAGCATGTGACTCCTGATCTTGGGGTTGTAAGTTCGAGCCCCATGTTGGGTGTAGAGATTACTTAAACATAAAATCTTAAAAAAAATACTATTTTATAGAGGCATAAGAATTTAATGAGATAATTTAAACGCATAGCATAGAATCTAACAAATAGGTATTGCTTAATAAATATTAGCTGCTATTTGTTATGTGGTTTAATTTTATTAAATTAAGAAGGATATAGGTAATATGCACATGAGAACACACACACACACATAGAATCAGTGGTTGATGATATCCTTAGTGATTTTTATTTTCTTCTCTTTGCTTAACTATACATTTAAAATTTTCTATACTAAACATTTATTATTTTCCTAGTAAGAGAAAAAAATAATAAAAGTTTCCAGATCACTAACACCTGTCATTGCTGAAAAGTGTGGAAAACGACCACTTTCTCATACCGTTGCTGGGGAGAGACGCTGTTACATCTTTTCTGAAGAATGTACTGGCAATAAGCGTGGCAATAAGAAGCGTTGCGATTTTGCAGACCATCTCGCTTGGCAATTCTACTTCTATTTATCAGATGAAAATATTATACAGCACATATACGCAAAGATTTATCCTTGCAAATGTTCAATACTTCAATTGTGAAAGCAAAAATTGGTAATAACTGAATCTTAGATATGAATTATGGTCTTGGGTAACCAAAAGATCATTTTGTGGAAAAGATAAAATTTTTTAAATGTGGACAATACATTTAAGTGACAGAGGGCAGTTGCAAAATTATGACCAGTATAATTTGATTTTTGTAAAACATGCACAACACCGAGAAAAAAGTTGTTCAAAGAATCTATCTAAGTGGCGAGTTATTATCTCTGGGTTGTTGGATCACGAGTGACTTCCTATTTTCTTATTTGAGTTTATCTGCATCTTCCAGACTGCCTACAAGGAACCTAAATTATTTTTGGAAATAGAAAAAGCCAATGCTATTTTTAACATGCTCATCATTGAGAATTTGGAAAATATAAAATTTTATACTGAAGAAAGTAAAGTTATAATTCTACCACTTAGGACTAACTATTATTAATAATTTGTTGTATTTCTTTAGGTCTTTTATGTAAATTTGTGTATAATCTGTGCCACCCCCCAGGTCCTACCCAGTTTAGGATCATACCATATGCAATCTTTTCTATTCTGTTTTTTGAAAAAACTTAACACTATATCATGAACATCTCCCTAAGTCTTGAATACTTTTAAAAATAATGTTTAAAAAATATACACCATACAAACTAGTGGGGCAGACCTGCAGGAACTGATTTATAAAAATTCATTATAAAGTGCAAAAAGCAAGTTGCAAAGCCATTTTACAAGATGATCACATAAAATAGTCACTGAGCACATAATTTTGATTATTTCTTAAGGGGAAGAGTTATGGGGAAATATTTGGGGGTTTAAAATTTTTATTATTATTTTAATGTATATTTATTTTTGAGAGAGAGAGAGAGAGAGAGGCAGAGAGAGAGGGAGACAGAATCCAAAGCAGGCTCCAGGCTCTGAGCTGTCAGCACAGAGTCTGACATGGGGCTCGAACTCATGAGCCACAAGATCATGACATGAGCTGAAGTTGGACACTCAACCGATTGAGCTACCCAGGTGCCCTTGGAGGTTTAAAATTTTTTAAAATAGTGTGTATATTGTTATTATCTCTGTAAGAAGAAAAATAATATAGCTTTAAAAATAAATAAAAATCACATTTTTAAAGGCCTGTACAATATTCCACTATACCCTAAAATTTCCTGTTGGACATTTAGGTCTGTTTCCACCTTTTCATTATATAAATAATGATAATTCTAGGATGAATATCTTTGTTTTCAAGCCCTTTTCTGAACTCTTTATATCCTATGATAAATTTGAGGAAGGGGACTTCCTAGATCACTTTGTGTGTACCGATCTTAAAGGATTTTGCTTGAAATGTATGCTTGTACACACATGTATGCTTATATATAAAGGCTAACAGATTTGACTTTCTATTTCTTTTTTTTTTTAACCTTTATTCATTTTTTGAGAGATGGAGAGAGACAGAGCATAAGCGGGGGAGGGGCAGAGAGAGCGAACGGGACACAGAATCTGAAGCAGGTTCCAGGCTCTGAGCTGTCAGCACAGAGCCCAACGTGGGGCTCGAACCCACGTGAGATCATGACCTGGCTGAAGTCAGATGCTTAACCGACTGAGCCACCCAGGCACCCCTTAGCTTTCTATTTCTTAACAGATGTCATCAAGACCTCTTAGTTTATGGCCTCTGATTTATTCAGAAAGTTTCTCATGGGAAAAACTGTATTCTCCTTTGAAATATATTCCAGAGTCTTATTTGAAAACTCCGACAGAAACTCTGAAACCTAGCTAATAGTCTACGACAGAGAAATGGAGGCAACAGATCAATGTTCTTGATTCATTAAGCTAATGTGATGCAGGCCAACTCACTAGCAGTGCTGTAATGTGGAATTCAGAAGAGAGACTGGAAAAAATAAAAATGAAATAAAAAAAAGTCACTAAGGGTGTTATCCTCTATTCTATACTGAAAAGTAAATATAGCCCTGCTCTTCTTAAAAAAGTAAGTTTTATTGAGATATAACTCATAGATCATAAAATTTACCCTTTTAAAGTATACAGTTTGAAGGTTTTAGTATATTCACAGACAGTGCAACTGTCACTACTCCCTTATTTTAGAACATTTTCATCGTTCTTGTTTTTGGAAATTATTTCCTCATTTTATTCTATAATTATTATACATAGAGGCTGCTTCAAATGCATTATCAAATAAGGCAACCAAGAGACACACGTAGTTAAATAAACAAAATTGTTTTGACCACCCAGTTAATCTGTGTTTAACATTTCTTTGGGGCGCTGAACTTTTTCAAGGCCTTGGTTTTCTTATCTATAAAATCAGATGTTTGGTGTGATCTCACAAAGGACTCTGATTTAAATTCTATCTTTTTAGGTAGGATTAATATGGCTGTTTCATACTTCATGGTAATTTCAGTACCATTATGTTGGTTCAAGCCAGGCGTTGCATATATGGAAGAGGAATATACAGATGCCTTTATTTACAAATGTGATGAGATCTACCCCAAAGACACCTTGCTATAGTTTGGGGCTAGCCACTTAGTGAAGGGCATATGTTTTTACACAGTTATTTTGGTTAGGATTGGCCTTAAAGAAATTACAAATATCAGGATGTAAGAATTTAGCAAATACTGAAAATGCTCTAAAGCAAGGGACCCAGCTTCAGACAATTAATGCTTACCACCTTTAAGGGCAAAAATAAGTGAAAAGTTTGGTGCAAGGTTTCTGAAAATTTTAACTTTTTAACATGTTTATTTATTTATTTTGAGAGAGAGAGAGCACTAGCAGAGGAGGGGTAGAGAGAAAAAGGGAGAGAGTGAATCATAAGCGGGTTCCACGCTGTCAACGCAGAGCCTGATGCAGGGCTTGATCTCACGGTTCTTGAGATCATGACCTGAGCTGAGATCAAGAGTTGGATGCTTAACAAACAGACTTAGCCACCCAGGCACTCCAGTTTTCTGAAAATTTTAAAGCCGGCTCTGCCAATTCCTCACTATCCCTCTGAACCTGAGATTTCTTACTTGTAAAATGTGGCCAATACCTACTTCCTACAGTGTTTGGGAGAGTATATGAGAGAGTACATAGAAAACACCCAGTGCAATGCCTGACATCTGAGGAGGGCTTAATGCAATTTAGTTCCCTTGGACCAGTTAATCTACCAAAAACATAAAAGCCATCAGAAGAGAGATGATAATACATAATCCAATACATGATACATGCATAAATTGCTGAAATTAAGGATAAACTGAAACAGCCATAATTTGCCTCCATAATGTGTCAATGACTTTTATTTCAACATGATAGTCGTTTTATATTTAGAATATTGATTTAAAATATTTCTTTCCTTTTTACTACATAAGGCTTGAGATTTCTATTATTATTTAATGCTTCTCTCTAGCTTTGATCCTGTCAAATTTCCTAAAATATTCAACTGTATTGGTCATTATTGCTCCCTTGGGAGTTCAGAAACTCTGAAAATTAAGGGGTGCCTGGCTGGCTCAGCCAGTAGCACATGTGACTCTCGATCTTGGGGTCACATTGGGGGGCAGATTATACTTAAAAATCTTTACAAAATAAAGGAATTCTGAATACGAAAAAAATCAAACCAAAAACACTTAGCAAATTTGTGCAAGGTAGGGTCTGATGGTTAACAAGTTGAGATAAAATAAAAATACTGTAAATAATGTTTTAGGATTTTACATATTGAGAACACTGGAAAATCTCCTGGCAATGTCTCCAGATAGAGTCTTCTTGGGATCTTGGCCAAGGATTTACTTTAATCTTTAGGAATTGTGCGGTTTGAAAACTGAAGTTTCAATTTCACTTGTGCTTAATAGCTATTCTTTCAGCTGTATGTATTCTTCTTTGTCGATGTTATTGATCAAAGGGCAGGTTGTGCACTTATTGGGCAAAAATGATATTCTTCCTCTTGAGAGTGGCATCCAGCTTATCTATTTATGGTATGCCATAATCTGTGGCAACAAGGAGTTTAAAGTGCTTACAAAGGCAAAGCAAAACAACAGCCATAACAAAACCAATACCAAGCCCGGTGTTGAATAATGGAAACCCTCTAATACCTCTTATATATTTCTGGTTTGCTTAAAAATTGGAAGCTGGGCTCTTGCAAAACAACTGCACCCTCAGGATTTTGCCCTGCCACCATGGAGCTAGCTCTCTGCATCAGACAGGTTGGAGAAAAGAGATCTTAGAGTAGATCAGGACGGTGGAAGGACACAGGACTAGTCCCTGCCCTGGGAGGCAGACTGAGCATGCTCTCTAGCTAAGCTCCTTGTCTGTCCTCACCTCTCTATTCCATCTGTGACAGACCCGAGAAAAGGAGGGTGGAAGAGGACACAGGCACAGGACAAGAGATAAGTGCCGGTTGTTTGTCTATATCATTTCACAAGATATCTTAGCCAGAGGGATCCTTAAAAACATTGAGCTTGACTACTCCTAATTATAGACCGAGGGCCAGAGACAAAAGAGAACATTGGCTCAGCACAGTGCAGTCAACAGCACAGTTGGCTCTAGAACCCTGCCAAGGTATTTCCCTTTCCCTGCTCTGATGAACTTTGTAAGAAATGATGGCTGTGGGTGGTAGTAGTAAACTTTTGAGCCTCACAGTTTGCTGTAGGCATATTTCATCTCCATTTCTCACCCCTTGTGGTGCCCTCCACTCCCGATCCCTAAAGAGAGACCTAGTGACCTCATGTTGCCCTCCAGCCACTTAGCAGCCCCACCCACCGCAGCCCACGCTTCCATTTTCTCAGCCTACTGATGACAAATAGCTCCTGGAAAAGCTAGTCCTCTAAACAAATTCACATGAAAATCCTAACTGGTACTTTATCTCCCTAATCTTCTCAGTGGGAATACTCTGAACTCAGATGGATTTCTAAATGTTAAATATTTAAAACAGAATGAGGAAGAGATTTTTATCTCTTCTAGACCATTCCACCTCTGGGCAGAATAGTCATGGTCTTGCTATTTCGAGTCTAAGAGCTCAAGATGCCCGGAAAGGCAAACTGGGAAGTACCAGGGCAAGAGGGAAGAGGTCCAATGTCGAGGTCGTACGTCCTGTGTTGGAAGTACTGTGAGCTATCTAGGTGTTAGCCTGGAAGAGCTTTCTGGAGTATGAGGCAACAGTAGCCCTGAGTTATATTATAGAATTTGGATTTGGAAATGGAAGAGGGGACTTCCAATGGATCCCTTGAAGCTGACTCATGGCTAAGAACCTGTGATTTAGAGGAAATGTTTGATGGAATCAATTTTGGTGAGAGATTTTTTTTCCCCAAATGTGATCCCATTAAAGGAAGAACAGAGAGTATGGCATCTAAAGAGATGTCAATATCTAATATACTCTTTTTTTTTTTTAATTAAGTAAGCTCTACACCCAACATGGGGCTTGAGCTCATAAACCCTAGATCAAGAGCCACATGGTCTATCAACTGAGTCCTCTAAAAGAGGGGCGCCTGGGTGGCTCAGTTGGTTAAGCAACTGACTCTTGATTTTGGCTCAGGTTATGATCTTGCAGTTCGCGGGTTTGAGCCCCGCATCGGCTCTGCACTAAGTGCAGAGCCTGCTTGGGATCCTCTCTCTTTCCCTCTCTCTCTGCCCACCCCCCCCCGCTTGTGCTTTCTCTCTCTGTAAAAATAAATAAATAAATAAATAAATAAATAAATAAATAAATAAATAGAAAATAAAACATATTTTAGAGATTTATTTGAATTCAATCTAAGATTATTTTCAAATTTAGTTTATATAAGGTAGTGCTGGGGTTCTTATATTAGGTAAGATCAAATACAACATGATTTTCTCAGACCTGAAAGTGGCAGGTAGTAGAAGGGGAAGATTAGCAAATCCATGAGGAAGGACATTGGATAATGGAGCAATTTCTATGCTTTTCTGTCAGAGCAGAAAGTGAGGTGATGAGTGATTCCTTCCTTTGCTGAAGGAAGAAACTCATGACATAGGATAGGGTTTCCAATCGGAGAAAAGTAGATGCGTGGCTAGAAAGGAGGATGATTAAGAAAAAGGAAGGGAGGAACAGTGGGGATCTCACGGCGGGGACTGTGGCAGGGATGAGTGACAAATGCCAATTCTTCCCCTAGGTGCATTTCTGATGGTTCCTCCCCTTTCCTTGTTTTTCCCTCACTGCCAGCATTTCTCAAAGATGAAGACCGACTCCTCTTCTCACTCACAGAACATCTTCACTGCCTTGCAAATATAAATTGTTCATAAGGTTTCAGTCGCCAAAGCACACACATTAAGACTTGGGTCTAGCATGGACCTCTTGCTTTTTTTCTCTAGTTGAGTTGCCAGTAACTAATCATCCTGGACAAACACAATATTACAATTGTTTTGTGTACTCCCCATACTTAAAGTGGTTTTTCATAAAAATTTAGTTGTGCCTCCCTAGCCAATTCTTCTGTCTCTGATGATTCTGGCCCCTCAGGAAGTCTCTTGGAGTTATGGTCAGATTATCTCATGATGCGGATATTGGTGCCTTCTCAAAGTTTTCTGGTGAGGTCTTAACTTGTGGTTAATCCCATCAGGCTGTTTCTTCTTGGTGGCTACATATTCCCTTGAAAGCTTGTTTTCTTCGGTGTCTGCCCAGTACCTGATAGCTTGATAGTGTTTGCTAGACAATAAGCAAACATTTCAAGTAATGTCAATAAATTCAATCGATGTAAAAAGAAAAACTTGACATTTCTGTCCGCCAGAAGATAAGAGCCTTTTCACGTTGGAAATGCAAAAGCCAGCACATGCAAGATAGAAGCAGTTGAGGATGATGAGGTCTCACACCTTTTGGGGAGGAAATGAGGCAACCACTGTATTAAAAAAATATTCTAGATCGTTGCCAGAGGGGAGCATGGTGACAGATGGGCACAATAGGTGAAGGGGATTAGGAGGCACCAATTTCCAGCTACAAAAGAAATAAGTCATGGGGATGGAAAGTACAACATGGGGAATATGGTCAATAATATTATAATGACTTTGTATGGTGACAGCTGGTAATATACTTCCTGTGATGAGCATTTTGAACTGTATATGAATGTTGAATCACTATGTTGTACACCCGAGACTAATACAGTATTTATGTCAACTATACTTCCATTATAAATAAATAAATAAATGAATAAATAAATAAATAAATAGTCAAACCAGAAGAATTCTATGGGTTTCTTTCAAAGGACCACATATTAATGTAGAAGTTAATATATTCCCAAAGTTCTAGAAGGTAATAAAAGTAATAATCAATAGGAGCACCTGGGTAGTCCAGTCGATTAGGTGTCCAACTTCGGCTCAGGTCACGATCTCGCAGTTCGTGGGTTCAAGTGTGTCAGGCTCTGAGCTGTTGGCACAGCCTGCTTCAGATTCTGTGTCTCTCCCTCTCCCCACCCCTCCCCCACTCATGCTCTGCCTCTCTCTCTCTCTCTCAAAAAAAAAAAAAACATAAAAAAAGGAAAGTAATTATATAGCTCTTTCAATTACAGAGCACATTGACATCACTGTTTCATGTAATACTTTTAACCACCTCGGGTGTTAAGATTCTCATTTCAGGTGAAGTGTTATTATTCTCACTGTGGAGCTGAAGACACTGATGATCAAAAGTCATGATCTTGCAAGTGGCAAAGCCAAAATACAACCTCTGGTAGGATGTCTTTCTGGTTCAGAGAGAAAGGGGGAAATTGTGGAAACACAACGGTACCCGTCGTCCTGAATACTCAAAGGTGCTAGAGACCTTTTTTAATGAGGAGAAGCTCTTTTCATGCAATTGGATAAGGCTTTTCCTCAACAGCCCAGAAGATGTTCAGTGGCTGACATCTGCTGAATGGGAGGCTCAGTGAGGAGACTGGTTAAAAACACCCAGTAGGACCCAAACTGACTGACTCTTATTTTGGGCAAGAGGTAGGACGCTAATAGTCTGGCATCTATCCAGTTATCTAACACAGATGTGAATATTTTTCTTGCAAAAAGAAGGAAGTTTCCTCTTCGGCCGCCGTAAAGAGATCGGGTAAATTTCTACTGACATCGTATGCAAGTGTTTGGTAAAATCCAATGTCTGGATCATTTCTTCATTACGGTTTTTTAGATTTCCTGCATAGGGTGGTGACACGTGTCTTATGAGAAGATGATGTCCTCTTTGGAAGCATAACAGCCTTGACTAAAATAAATAGGATCCAAAGAGAGAGGGCCAGTGGGTAGTAGGGAAGAATGATTTTCAGATTCCCAAGAGTGTATTTATAGTTCTAGGCTAAATAACTTCAGATCCCATGCCTTACTTTAAGTGTGCACATTATTTGAGAACATGCTTCTCAACTTTAATGGCACTCAGTTTAAAAACATACTCTGTTTCAGTTATCTATTGCTACATAACAAATCATCCCAAAACACAGTGGCTTAAAACAATTGACTGTTTCTCATAATTTTGGAGGTGGATTGGTCTCAGCTGGGCAGTTTTCCTGTTCTACTTGACACTTAGCTTGGCCACAGTCAGCTGGTGGCTGCTCTGAGTTACAAGGTCCAGGAAGGCTTTACTCCCATGACTGGCCCCTTGGTGCTCCTCCAGTGACCTCTTTCTCTTCACATGGTATCTTATCATCTGGAGGCCTAGCCTAAGCTTCTTCACAGCGTGGTGGCTTGCTTCCCCAGAGAGACAAAGCAGAGGTTGACAGGCTTTTCAAGACCTAGGCCCCAAAATGGCATAGAGGGACATCTGTTGCATTCTATTAGTCTAAGGAAGTCACCGGTCACAAGGTGGGGTGGGAGAGGGAGCCTTCACCTCTTGATAAAAGGAATGGCAAAGTGTCATTGCAAAAGGCCTATGGAATGGGAGAAATCGTTGCAGTCAGCCTTGGAAAGAATCCACTATTCTCTTTCAACATAAGCGCTATTAAAAATCATGAAAGCAGAAAGGCTAGTTCAAAAGAAAATAAAAGAAATGGAAGCATCTTTAAGTAATGACCTCATTCATTATGGTACTAATTGTCTTTCTCTCTTTTGATCATTGGTCTAAGTTTGGTCTTGAGACTTTTCACCTTTTTAAGCCTACAACAGAAACCATTGTTAGGACCTGGAATTGAAGTTGTGAGAAAATTTCATATTTTGTAGCTTAAGTGCTGGGAAGGGTCAGAGAAATATTTTGATGAATCGCAAGAAAAAGAATCTTACAGCCTCAAAGGAAATGTTCTCAGGGATAATCGTCGATCGGGTTGGACTGGAAGAGATTTTGTTAGTTTTTTCATTTTGTGAAAATTCCCAACCCAAGGCACAAAAAGGAATAGTTACTCCATCAACTGTTCAGATATTCCAACGGAGAGGAAATTAAACGAGTTCTGAACTTTCTATGTGAATGTGACTTTTTCTCACTTAAATACAAAGTATTAGGCAACAGACTAACAGAAGAGTTGAATGGAAGTAAGGAGACAGGAATATTTCTAACTTTTATTAAAATAAGCTAGAGAACATATTCAGGTTAAGTTATATATACAAATATAAGGTCACCAAAGTATTTAAGCCCGTATTTAGGTTCTGTAAGTAACTTAAGCTAAATTTTAAAAGTATTATGTATATTTAACATGCTACAACTAAAAGTTTGTAGTGAATTGCTTCTGGTAGCATAAGTTGTCATTATGCAAATTATCACATGCTAATGAATATATGGCTACAATTTCATGCGATTTGAAATAGATCTGCTTCCGTACTAATATGTTCTAAAATCATAAGTAGACACAACATCTTCAAGGTGACAATATTGACAGATATGGTCAGTGACTAGTGTTCACAACAGAAAGACAAATTTTAACTTTATAAATGCAAGGTGTTTATACTCCTGTTAAGTAGGGTAGTAACCGATTTTCAGCTTGAGTAAATTGCAGGTTAAATATAAAGTAGCCCGAACCTGAGTCTGTGCTGCTCAAATACAACATGGTTATAATTTATATATATTTGCAGAATTCCTTTAAGTTTTCACCTACTGAAAGTTACTAAAAGTTTTGCTGAAGTTAGAAATGCCCTAAGAGTTCTTTGCCTTAATGGGTATCTTAAATTAAGATATTAATTAATAGCATCTTAATTAATTAATTAATAGCATCTTAAATTAAGATGCTATTTCATAGCATAGGTGTCATATTCAAGCCAACTGGAGTTAGATGAAAACATCAAAGAATGAAAAAAATAAAATAAAAAAATAAAAACAAAGAATGATTACATATTACTCTGTGTTTTCAAAGCACACCTGTTTTATTTACATTAACTAAAATTTAGCGATAATTAGCTTTAAAGCCCACTTCAGTTTATAAGATGTAACCTCTGTTAGATGATTGTCTGCAAACTACTATTGACTCGGCAGAACTAGCAGGGAGTGGTGGCGGGTGTGTGTTTGTGTGAGTGTGAAAGCAAGCAAGCGAGGGAGAGATGAGAGAGGGGGAAGGAGAGAGGGAGAAACAGGGAGAGATCTCTTAGCTCCTGGTTAGATCAAAAAACCCCAAATTTAGGGGCACCTGGGTGGCTCAGTCAGTTGGGCATCTGACTTTGGCTCAGGTCATGATCTCACAGTTCGTGGGTTCAAGCCCCACATCGGGATCTCTGCTGTCAGCCTGTCAGCACAGAGCCCGCTTCAGATCCTGTCCCCCTCTCTTTACCCCTCCTCCATTGCACTCTCCCCTCCAAAAACAAATATTTTTTAAAAACCCCAAATTTTATCTCAGTATTATTAATGGGAACAATCTCTACAAAGCCTCTTCTAGTGGGAGAGATGTCCAGGACAGAAACATCATGTACTATTGAAAATCACAGGAGCCCTAGAAATCAGCTAGTTTATCTCTTCCCTTATTTACAAATGAGAAAATGAAGGCACAGAAAAGTCACATGTTGTGAAGAAGCTACACAGAGATTTGCAAGCCAGGCCAAGAACCTGGTGTCCTAACTCCCAGACCAAATGATATATTAGTCATTAAACCTACCACTCTTAAAGACTGTCTTTTACTAAAACAAGAATGAAGTTGCTGAATTCATGGTTTTAATGGAAAATGAACACACACAAACCCAGCACATTACCTTGTCATGTGAGTGGCATTTTGTCCTTCTGTCTTGGTTATGTGCATCACAAATCTGTATAACCATATGCATCACAAGTCTGTATATTTGTATATAATGCATATATATGCATTACAACTCTGAATCTGCGATTCAGCTAATACCTTATACTGACTTCCTAATGTTCTCAAGATTTTAAGGTTTGTGGAATTTTAGGATCATTCTTCTTCTGGTAGTATGTTTTAATTAACCAAAAAAGCTAGGTTTTTGTTATTGTTGTTGTTGCTGCTGTTGTTTTCTTTGGTTGTTTTTTCAGAATTCTGTGCCATTCAAGCTGTTCCAAACCCAGGATTGGAAATCATTAGTGGTGACAAATGATTAAGAAAGTGCCATCTTGGGGTGCCTGGGTGGCTCAGCTGGTTAAGCATCCAACTTTGGCTCAGGTCACGATCTCACGGTTGGTGGGTTTGAGCCCCGCGTTGAGCTCTGTGCTGACAGCTCGGAGCCTGGAGCCTGCTTCAGATTCTGTGTCTCCCTCTCTCTCTGCTCTCCCCCCACTCATGCTCTGTCTCTCTCTCAAAAATAAATATTAAAAAAATTTTTTTAAAAGAAAAGAAAAGAAAGTGCCATCTTTTTTTAAAAACAGTATTCCTATGGCAAGGCAGCTGAAGAACCATAAAAACATCTTCAGAATTGAGAATTCTTTCAAAATAACTTATAAATTTTCTTAGTCTTATAGTCTGGGAGATCTGCAAGATCAATGAAGAAGAGTAATATGGCTCACTTAAAAGAGGGAACATCTATTCCTGCCCACTTCTTTCTTTCCTACCCTAGAGCTTTGTTTTTACTCCTTACTCAATTATCTCCCTAATCCAAAGCATTCAAAAGCCTCTCAAATACAACTTAAAAAAATTTTTTTTAATGTTTATTTATTTTTGAGAGACAGAGACAGAGACAGAGAATGAGCAGGGGAGGGGCAGATAGAGACGGAGACACAGAATCCAAAGCAGGCTCCAGGCTCAGAGCTGTCAGCACAGAGCCCAACGCGGGGCTCAAACCCATGAACTGGGAGATCATGACCTGAGCTGAAGTCAGACGCTTAATCAACTTACCCACCCAGGCGTCCCTCAAATACAACTTTTTAATAATTTCAGTCTAGTTAAAATAATCTTCAAAAAGTGACCCTCCCCCTCCCCCCCAAAAAAAGGGCTTTGTGGTTGGGGCAAGTTGGAACAAGTGCATTCAGATATCACCAGGACTGAAATGGAGACCAAAGGTAGCTTACAGGGCTGATAAAGGTCTATGAGGTGTCCTTTTCTATGGTGTATTTCTTTCTTCCCTGAAGAAGAAGCAAGAGCACAAAGGAGTACAGTCTGCATTTTTAGTTCTCTGTAAAGAGCTCTTCAAACAAAACGGAACAAGGCAAAACAAAACAAAACAAAAAACAAAACAAAACAAAACACAATACAAAAGAGCTGCTTGGCTGCTTGGAGATTCTCAGGTACAAAGTGGAGGAAACCTGGGGTGTGAACGGGTCATGCCGAGGTGGAGGAAAGGAGAGTACTCGGGTGGCATCACTCACCACGACCCTGCGGTACCTGGATGGCACCAGGAAAGAGCTATATCCATAAATTAAAAAGCCTGACCAGTGCCGCGGTGACAGAAGCGGCAGGTAAGCCAGAAACTGGACATGGATGGAAAGAAAACACCTGGTTACAGAGTTGTGTGGGCCTCTGTGAAGAGCCTGATTAAGTTGTACAAAACCCACTAGTTAATTTGGGCACGAGACCCGCAGGTGCCACTGTCTTACGTGTGGCTGAGAAATGCAAGGGCTGAGAAACTGGCCTTGAGACAGAAAGACTTGCAGGTTGAGGTCCGTGTGCCTGTGTGACTGAGCCGGCGACAGAGCTACGTGGCCCCGGGATGCCCAGGGAAAGTGCGGGGTGAAAAAGTCGTCAGAAGAGTGTTTTCCCTGGTAGTGAAAGAACATTTTCCCAAGCATTGGGTGCTTCCTCCTCTCCTCTCCTCTCCCCTCCCCAGTGATCTCTAGATGATTGATTTGTCTAAGGAAAAAAACTGAGAGAGAGAAATGCCAGTTTTGTTAATTGTTAAATGTAAGCAAAAATAAGAAAAGCAGTCACCCTATCAACCCTTACCAAACTCTCCACTGTTGTCTGAAGCATGATTATAAGCAAAATGGGTATTGGAGTTGTGTGTATTCTGAACTTCTCTCTCTGTGTGTGTGTGTGTGTGTGTGTGTGTGTGTGTGTGTGTGTGTGTGAGAGAGAGAGAGAGAGAGAGAGAGAGAGAGAGAGATAGAATCTAGATATTTAGGAGAGCTGGAGCAGCATGAGTGGCTTGGCAGTAAGAAGGCTTACATGATAAAAACACTATGAAAATAAAAAAGAAATCTTTCATCGAAGATGCCTTCTATCTTTTATTTCTCAAATTCCTTGTGCCTGTGGTATCATCATCTAATTAAAAATGCAAGAAACTTACAAATGTGAAGAGGCGCCTTCTTAATGATAAGATGACAATAAGAAGACCGTAGCAGCTTATATTCACACTAAGCATGTTCAATGGCCAAATAAGTCCACTTAAAATGTTCTTCCGGTGAGCAAGAAACCATTGTTGAGATGCCATAATTCCCAAGTAAAGAGATGCTCCCAAGTAACGCAACAGGCTTCTCTAGAAGTTTACATAGCCATGTTTATAAATGCAATAAACTTTTAGAGGATGAACATCAGATGTTAGTGTGTTTTCCTAAAAACAATTTATGCTCGATATTTTGGTTCCTGACACAAGGCATTTCTGGAATCATGTGTATTTGCACAATTTGACAACGTTCAGGTCAGCATTCCAGACCCAGGAGCAGAAAAGAGCTAATAACCTTAATAATTTATTGACTATTTTGTGCCTTTATGCCAGACAGTGATAGACAACCCCATGCTATTATTTTACATGAGTTCCTTGTAAGCAAACTAAAAGTCCGTTACACAGACGGCATTGTTCTTAGACGTCTAGGATAAAAGGCATCTACCATGATGTTTCAAAACTTATAAATATATATGTGTTATGTGTGTATACATACATGTACATATATATGTATATATATATAAGTATATATATGTGTGTATACATTTATATATGTATATATATATATATAAGTATATATATATATGTGTATACATTTATATATGTATGTATGTAGGAATATCTGTCCAGTTCACTTGGGAAAATATCCCAGTGTAAATTGGGCTTGCCTAGTGAGGTATCTTGTTTGCTTCTCTTTTTTGGTAGCAGACACAAAATGAAGTTAACTGAAAAGATAATCTTTCTGCTGTCGGAAGCATTTACAAACCTGATCTGGCATGCTACACAAGTTTAGGGCTGCACAAATTCACAGAGGCTTTGGATGCAAATGTTTGGAAAAGTATCGACAGTGAACTATTTAGGAAACACACTCACCGGATAGGTCTAGGTACTGAGATGACTGAGCCAGGAGAAAAGAGTAAGAAACCATAATGTACCAAAGGACAGCATTATGTGATGAGCATGATAATTCCTTGTAGCTCTGGAATCTGCCCTGGAAACAAGGGATAAACTACACGACACTTCAGGCTCCCTTTCTGCACCAATATAAAATCCAGCATTACTCAAAAGTCCTGGTTACAACAAGAGTGATTAAATGCAGAAACATAATGTCATTCCTTTCTCAGAAGCATCATGCTGAGCACAAGTTGTCAGGTGCAAAAGAATATAGGTTCTATGATTCCCTTGATTTCAAATCCCCAAATAGGAAAAACTAATCACTAGTGACAGAAAAAGCAGATCCATGGCTGTCTGGGGCCAGTGATCTTGGGAAGATTTACTACAAAAGGCTGTGGAGAACATTTTAAGCTTGATGACCATGTTTTATATCTTCCTTTGGTCAGGCCGTGCATGTGTATACATTTGCTGAAATCCAGGGAAAAGTTCTGCACTTAAAATAAGTACGTTTATTATATGTAAAACATACCTCATTAAAGTTAGTTTTTGAAATTGAAAGAAAAAAAAAAAAGAAAGAAACATGATATCATTCCCTGCACAAACAACAGCTAGGCAAGCTATTTGGATAATGCTCTAAGACATTATGTGGTCAGGTAAACCAAAACGATATATGTAAATCTCTTTCAAGAATCAAAGTACAAGCCCACAAATTCTCAACATAAATTGCCTCAGGAGGGGCTGCTCTGATGAAATTGAAAATGTCTCCTCCATATGTGCAGTTTCAGACTCCATAACATTTAAAGAAAATGTTCTAGAAGATAAAGTTGGCATGTAAAAAGCACGGGCAGAGGAATCAGTAATGATCAGAGCAAAACAATTCTAGAAGGCATCTTAATTTTCATATGGCTCATTTGCATTTGAAACACTAAGAATTCCTATCTCTCTTGCACGGAAATGTGTACATATTAAATTACTTTCCACTTGAAAGAACATTTTCCTAAATGTTTGGAAGATGATCAAATTTTAACTGGAGGACTTGTTTTCTTCCATCAGGTGTGGGGGAGATGTGGCTTCCTGGTATGAGAGGCAACAGTTGATTCTAATAGCAGAACAAGACAAAAATAAGAAAGTAAATTGAAAAGAATTCCTATTTGTACAGTTTGATTTAAAGATGGTAAAACGAAAAGAATACACACAGTACAAAGATGTCAAAAGACATCAATTTTAAAACCAAACAGGGTTACCTTTCCAAGAATTGTGATATTCTGATACTTGGAAATTAGGTTCCATTACTTACTCTCCGATTCTCATGGAGGTAGTTGATTTATTTCAGGATGTTCATTTTTGAGTATCCAGGCAGTGTTTAAAAGCTAGATGCCCACCAGCTGTTAGACAATAATTGCAAGAGTCTACATTCTACCTATCTCAAAATTTTGATTTTAGGATACTGGCAAAACAGTAAAGATTTAAAACCTCTTTCCTATACATTTAAACAATTTCTAATGTTTATTTATTTTTTGAGAGAGAGAGACAGAGAGAGACAGAGACAAAGACAGAGACAGAGAGTGAGCAGGGGAGGGGCAGAGAAAGAAGGAGACCCAGAATCCAAAGCAGGCTCCAGGCTCTGAGCTGTCAGCACGGAGCCTGATGTGGGGCTCGAACTCACGAACAGCGATATCATGACCCGAGCTGAAGTCAGACGCTTAACCAACTGAGCCACCCAGGTGCCCCATACTATACATTTTAAACAAAATTTAGTCTTTAAGGAAATTGCTGGTCACTCATCAGAGATCTAGATGATATCCAGATAGGAATTTGAACTCACAAAATGAAACCACACTGAATGAAAAGATTTTCTTGAATTTTTAGTTTATTTTCTGATATGGTAAAATGTTTAGGCAAGAGGTGCATATCAGAAAGAAAACCGGAACTTGAAAGACATTCCTGTTGGGGCACCTCTGTGGCTCAGTCGGTTAAGCCTCCGACTTTGGCTCAGGTCACGATCTCACAGTTTGTGAGTTCGAGCCCCCAGTCGGGCTCTGTGCAGACCGCTGGGAGCCTGGAGCCTGCTTCGGATTCTGTGCCTCTCTGTGTCCCTCCTCTGTTCATGCTCTCTGTCTCTCTCTCAAAATAAATAAATAAACATTAAAAAAAAAAAGGACAGGGGCGCCTGGGTGGCTCAGTCGGTTGGGCGTCCGACTTTAGCTCAGGTCACGATCTCGCGGTCGGTGGGTTCGAACCCCGCATCGGGCTCTGGGCTGACGGCTCAGAGCCTGGAGCCTGCTTCCGATTCTGTGTCTCCCTCTCTCTCTCTGCCCTTCCCCCGTTCATGCTCTGTCTCTCTCTGTCTCAAAAATAAATAAACGTTAAAAAAAAAAAATTAAAAAAAAAAAAAGGACAAAAGAAAGGAAGACATCCCTGTCTTTCTCTTGGCCTTGCCCTCCAGAGACTTTACCTGCTGGTGGAAGATGTTTAGGCTTGGTCTTAATAGTGGGTGCCCTAGAAAGGCTTTCTCATAAAGGGGACAGGATGCAGTTGACTAAACACAGAGAACGTGAAGTAACCTCTGTATGTGCTGTTCTTCGTGCTTCTTCTCTTTTTGGAGAAATAAAGTCCCTGAGCTGTATCAGCCAGGCTACAGGGTAATAAGGAATGGAAAACACTATGACCTGGAGACTTAGGAGGCCAGCATCCCTACCTGCTCGAGGCTGGTAGAACTTGAATCAGGAACCCAGGGGCGGGATGGAGCGGTGTTGCTGTTCACCCTCCCGGGTTAAGTGTGGGGAATCTGGTGAGCTGTTTGTAAGGCGACAGTGTTTTTACACACAGTTCACCCTGTATTTCAGACTGCCGCCTCAGACGTAGTTGAGCAAACCCTACTCTTTTGGTTAAGTAAAGTGTGCTGGGCTTGACTTGCAAACACATAACTTAAACAGTAAAAGGTAAAATGGTCTGTGTGGTAAAAATTGGGAAATCATCTTAACATGTCATCTTACTGATTGGCTTGGTTTTTCTCTCTCAACAAACTTCAATTTGCATGAGCCAAAGGCTGAAAACAACAAAACCTGCTTTCTCCCTTTACGGTAGACATGCTAAGGAGAAGATCAATGACCAATAAGTAGGTCAAAGGTGGAAGATTAAGTAAACACAGAATGGGATGATTGTCGGTCTGATCAATTGAGAATTACATCCTCACTTATGAATGAGCAGTGTTCATCTATTTACTTATCTGTTTATTTTGGATAATGTTTACCAAGTACTATGTGTGGGTCAGACATTGTTTTAGGTGCTGGGGACACAAGATGTAAAGTAAACCCCAAACCAAAACAAACTTACTTCCGTGGGGTTTATGTTTTAGCTTCAAGGTTTTTCTGGAACCAGGTAAAAGGTAGCCCCCTAATAAGCTGCAGAGTCACTGTCACGTTCCTCGTGTTATCTTACAATGTCGGCACATTTTGGGGTAAAATTTGGTTCCCAGGTGTTTGCATTTCTTCTCTTAGTATCTGCCAGAGCTGTCCTTGATTTTGAGGAAAAGCCTAGGGAAGGCGGACTTTGCTGCCTGCCATTGGTAAAAAGACAGGAAGAGTCAAGTTTCCCCTACGGTGTGTCTGGAGGCTACAGAACGTTCCAGATTCCTCTGCGATGTTGACATTCAGTCCTGCTGTAATCTGGGTTTTATTGTACGAAGTTGTTGTATTTCGGGTACACGATCTGGCAGGTGAGCTATCCAATAGGTGAGCTATCTAATCAGTGTAGCTAAAAGTTGATTCAAGTGTATTTGGAATAAGATTCTGCAATGATCTGGGTGTTTTCGTAGTTTTATGGTTTTATTATGCCAATCACTGAAATGTACTAAGATAAACAAATACAACTAAACCAGTGCAAACAAAGGTCTTGGTGTCCACCTGGTCTCACTTTGAAAGATAGAAAGGAAAAAAAGAATCATTTTTATAGCATTTTAACTTTTGAACAGAGGTACCTGCTGACGTCTTCTGTTCCTTCCTTCATTGCGTGCTTTTCTTTTAATTTGGTCCTCTCGAAAAGAATCAAAGTAGGGGCTCTCCAGGAGTTGGGCACAGGTTAATCTGTCATCAGGATTCATCTTCAGACACTCCTTTGGAAGAAAAGGAAAAAGGTATTAGAATTTTGTTGCTATTTTCTTACTGTGCCCCCAAACTGAATAACTTGTTAAGAGCAAATAGGAGTTTACAAAATCTTCAAGTTTGTGTACCATCAAGTACTCGAAACTTGTTAATAACTAGAATTGCTTTTCTTTTGTCATTCCAAAGTCTTTTGAGGGTAGAAATGAACATCTGGGGTCTCTGGAAGGGGGTGACAGGTAGATCAGGTGTTTCTACCAATGACAGCTCTTCATCACTCGTCAAAGCAAATAGTTTGTGAGACACTTCATGTGTGATTCCGAGTATGATCCCGGGACCAGCAGCATCAGTGTTACGTGGGAACTTGTAAATGTAGTTCCTCCTGAATCAAAAGCACTGGGGGTGGGGTCTAACCATCTGCATTTGAGAGGCCCTGATACCTGCTCAAGTTTGAGAGCCATTGGTTTAGGGGGACAGCTGAAGTATTAGTCTTAGTAACGAAACAAACCTAAAATCTGGATAATTGGCATATATATTCATATAGGAATAACTAGAGGCAAAAAGGAAAATGTAGCACCATCACCCTTTATACGAGAGGCTACTAGAAGCCTCTCGCTTTGCCTTCAAGAGTGGGGAGGACTCTGGCAGCCGTGGGGTTGGTAGAATCCTGACACAAAGATTTTCTTCAAAAAGCCGTGATACTACTTGAGTACTCAGAGAATGGGACTTTTCCCATGAAGAAAGACAGATTATGATCTATAAAGAACTAGAGCAGCCTCAGATCACCAAGGCACAGGAGACCTGAAATTTCTTGCCTTGTGACCGTACTAGAGAAGTAAAATCTATCAATCCAACGGGCTTAGTTTTGAGGCATAATTGCATTGACTGAGGCTACCCCAGCTTGGGCTGCTCTGTGGTGTCTGTTCCTTCCTAACCCCGGCTGACCTCAGGTCTCTGAGATCCCTGCAAATGCCACTACCCCTACAGTCTCAATTGCCCTTCAGAGCCGCCTTGGACCTGGTTTTAAGAAACAACCCTGCTTGGCATAATTAGATTCTCCTGTCCCTACTTGCAGGGGTCACTACTTGCTCCAAGCAGACCCCCTCCCCCCATCCCACCCCCAAGTTAATGATCCATGCCATAATTAAGTCTAGCTACTACTGGGAGTCTGTCTCCTCAAACCCTAACGCTGTCAGGACTATAACCAGCACAGAAGGACAACTTTGAATGTAAACTGTGGGAGTCTCTATTTCTTTATCACTTCATTCTGGCATTTGCCTCCACCATTCCACTTAAGTGGCTCTTGTTATCCACATCTATGATCTCTATCTACACTTGTATATCCTTAAGTCCAATAGGTAGCTTGTGTTCTCATCTCCATGGTGTTAGACACTACTGACCATATCCTCCTCCTTGAAACTCCCTTTGGCTTCTCTGATGCCTCCCTTTCCTTCCTCCTACCTCATGACCACCACTGTTCAAACCAACCTGTGTTGACTTACCTTCTACTCTGCAATGGGTGGATGGGATTCCTTAATGCTCCCCTGTCTCCTTACCTGTTTCTAGCTGATTTTAAATGGTTTCAATTATTAAGGTTTACCAGAGACTTCCATGTGTATAGTTCTGGTCCAGACCTCTCCTTTGAACTCCAGACCCACATATGCAATGGCCTACTTAACATTTCTGATTTATCTCAGGGGCACTGCTACAGGTTGAACTGTGTTCCCCCAAACTGTGTTGAAGTCCTAACCCCCCAGTGTCTCACTGTGTGCCCTTATTTGGAAATAGGGTCTTTGCAAATGTAAATAGTTAAGATGAGGCCATAATGGAATAGGGTGGGCCCTACTCCAACGGAATTGTGTTCTTGTAAGAGGCAAGACAGCGCAAAGACAGACATAGAGAGAGCACCAGAAGACAGGGGCCAAGACTGGAGTTCTGCTGTCACAAGCTCAAGAATGTCTGGAACATCCACCCTGAAAGTTTCAGAAAGAGCATGGCCCTTTATGAAGCCGGTAAAGGCCAGGAACGATCCACCCTGAAAGTTTCAGAAAGAGCATGGCCCTGTTAACATCTTGGTTTGAGACTTCTAGTCTCCAGAAGAGTAAGAATAAATTTCTGCTGCTTGCGGCCACCCAGTTTGTGGTACTTGGCTACAACAGTCCTAGGAAACTGGTACACATAGCTTACATTCGCTGCTCTCTACTCTATTTACTCCCCAGATCTGAATCATAACTGAGTCTTACCAGTTTTACTTCCAATCATGCGTTGAATTCATTCATTTTCTTTAGTGGGCTTTCAATCTGTTGAAATCTAGTCTACTAAATACCTACGGGTTTTTACTATAAAGAATATTTTTAGAGGGGCGCCTGGGTGGCTCAGTCGGTTGAGCGTTCGACTTCAGCTCAGGTCATGATCTCACGGTTTGTGGGTTTGAGCCCCGTGTCGGGCTCTGTACTGACAGTTCAGAGCCTGGAGCCTGCTTTGGATTCCATGTCTCCTTCTCTCTCTGCCCCTCTCCCACTTGTGCTCTGTCTCTCTCTGTCTCTCAAAAATAAATAAATGTAAAAAAAATTTTTTTAATAAAGAATATTTTTAGATTCTAAGATGAGGCTGTTAATGCTGAGCTGTTCCATGGGGCCTGGGCTAGAATGATGTCCTGTTTTGTTAGTTTTAGGAGCCGTGCGATGAACTGGGTGGAGTTGAGGCTTCTGAGTTGTTGACTGCCTGGGTTAATGACTTTCTACGTACCAAGAGGCTGATGAATTCTCAGAGGTGTTCCCTGATCAGAGTGTTCCCAACCTGGGAAAGGTTTTAAAGATGAGGGACGAGAAATTGGAACTGCAAAGTACATGTCAGGATCCTTTTCTCGAAACTTCAAATTTCACAGAAAACCCTTAAAAATATTTCCGAGAGTCGACAGACTTCTTTGACCAGATTAAACTGATAGAGTGACAGGATGTTATGCCTATGAAAGCAACCGGGAAATAAATAATCCAGTGTCTATTGTGTCTCATAATGAAGAGAACACAAGAACTCTGCCATAGATTGGCCATTGCAGGCCACCACTGACTTTGGCACAGTCATTGGCTGGCACTTCATCCATCTGAGCAGCCGCCTGCATAGATGATGGCCTCGTTCCATGGGATAATGACTTGTTATGGCAGCTGGTATTTATTTGTTGTTAAAGATGTCTCAATTGCAATTAGTGAAAGAAAGCCTTCCTTCATCTAACCTGGGGCAGGTGTCTAGGAGATAGGGTGTGACCCACAGAACAGCACAATCCTTGATGCACTTAGAGAATCCTTGGATCTCAGGTCAGACATTACAGGTATAAATCAAATGGCTCAGTGACAAAACCAGCTTCATCCAGAATCTTGGGCAGGGCAACAGAGTACTTCACCTTTGGAGCTGAGGACAGGGATCTGTCCTATACCTTGCGAGTTTTTCTGCCCTGGAGTTGCAGGGTAACTTAAGTTTTCTCTCTGGTTAGTTAGAGGAGTAACCAGAACAAGGCTTGGCCTGCACCTCAGAATGGGTTGGGTTTACAGTGCTTGACAGACACCCTCCCTGCAGGAGGTTTTGTTAAATTGCAGGTGGGTCAGAACAACCTGTCCAGAACAAGGTTGGGGAACTGGACTTCTAGGGCAGGGCCTGCGGAGTGCTGAGTTAAGGCAGGTCAGAGCAGTGAGGCAGACAGAAGGCAGCTGAGGGCCAGTGAAGCAGTGGTAAAGGCAAGTCTGAGGCGTCAGGCTCTCAGGAGGACTCAGACCAGAGGCATCCAGCACCCTGGATAGCACCTTGGCAGCGACCAACACTAGCACAATGGCTAGTCTACAAAATGGACGCTAGGTCATTCAGATGGTTCTACCTTCTAGATCAGATGATTTCCAAGCTAGGCTGTAAATCATAATCACCTACGGGGATGTTTAAAGATACCAATTCCAAGGCCCTATTCATAGAGATTCTACTTTGGTAAATCTGAGGTTAGATACTGGAATGTGTATTTTTAAAAAGCTCATTCTGATGAGTAGTCATTCTGATGAATAGTATTGAAGCCACGGCTATAGATAGAATTTAATTGGTTGTTAAAGATAGATATCCTTACTGATATCTCCATCTGTATCCCACTAAGAGCTTTTAGAATCCATGGTGGATGTAAGAGTCACACCTTCTAGCATTGGATCCTTTGGTCAAGCATGAATGGCAGACTCGTAATAGGCGAATTTCTTCTGCTTTTTATTAGAATTCATCCTTTGACTATTTCTTGTGGGCATAGTGTAGGGGCTATTTCTGGTGTCTGCATGTCTTCTGTGTTTTCCTGGTCTACTAATTTTTTTAAATGATCTTAAATTGTATTTAACCCAGTGTATCCAAAACATTATCAGTTCAACATGTAATTAATATCCTAAAGATTCTTATTGAAATATTTAATATTATTTTAGAGTTATTTTCATAGAAATCTAGTACATCTTCATTCTAATTAGCCATATTACAAGTGCTCAATAGTAATATGTAGCTGGTGACTACTATCTTGGACAGTACAATTCTAGACCTTCAAATTTAAGGAGTACATTCATCCTCATAAATTTCTATAGTCTGAATATACTGACTTAACAGTAAATTTCCTAATAAATGCAAAAGCAGTAATGGTGTTCATCACAGCAAACACTAATTATACTCTTTTGTCTTCAACTAGTTTTAATGGACATGTTAGAAAGATTACAGCTTCAACTACTGATGTTCCTTTAACTGTAATTATTTTACGGTTCCTTATTATTTTCAATGACTACATCCTACCTTGGCATTATTTGCCCTACCATCAACCCCTCCCAGAATTACCAGCTTCAATTATTACAATTAACAGTCAATAATGGTTATACTTGATTCTTAAGTACCTTCATGAAATTCAAAGACATGGGATGAGCTTCTGAAAACTTTTCTTCAAGAGTTTCCTAGAAAACAAAATAAAGAATTTCAATGTTACACAACAACAAAGTTATATTTAGTTTTGAAAACATTAGCAATAAGAACACTTTGGTAAAAGACTTTCCCCTATAGGTTAGATGGTTCCTTTTAAGGATTTTTAAAAAGTCCTGTTTTTATATAATTTTGCACTGTAGTGTAAAGGTTTAAAAAGCAAAAGTTGGAATTATTTTCTTAATTTCACAATGTCTTGCAATTGATGCTTTATAAACGTGACCTTCAAATGTCCCTGAAATCCTACAACAGTATTTTGTTTTATTTTATTTTTTCTACAACAGTACTTTAATATCTGATCTGTGCCAGATCTGTTACAGGGACCCTTTGTGCATTAATGCAAATATGTTGAGTTACATGTGTGAGAACTACAGAGAGCGACAGAATGAGGGACCCTGGGTGGCTCAGTTGGTTAAGTGTCTGATTCTTGATTTTGGCTCAGGTCATGATCTCCTGGTGGTGAGATAGAGCCCTGCCTCAGACTCCACGCATGGATCCTGCTTGGGATTCTCTCCCTCTCCTCTCTCTTTGCCCCTCCCTCACTTGTGAGCACACTCCCTCCATCTCTCCCTCAAAATAAAAACTTTTTTATATTTATTTAAAAAATAAATTTTAAACATTTTTTTAGATGTTTAAAAAATAAAAAAAATTTAAAAATAAATTTTAAGCACATTTTTAAAAACTTAAAAAAAAAAGCAACAGAATGCTAAACACAAAATTCAGGATAGTAGGGAGGGAAGAGGATGGGATTGAGGGAGGAGCACCTGGGGAAGGGTAAGCTTCAAAGATAAACGGTAATAGTGCCCTTTAACAAGGCAGCGTGTACTTGTGAATGTGTATTTCATTCTTTAAAATTAAATACATTATATAAATATTCCTCTGTAATTCAACCTCTAGCCTTGTTAATTCAATTTTAACCTTTTGCTGTATTTCTTAAAAGCTTTAACAAATATAAAAAAGAAATCTAGTATGTATGTATGCGTCTATATCTATAACTATATCTATATCTATATCTATATCTATATCTATATCTATATCTATATCTGTATCTATATCTATATCTCGAAGTATTATATGAAATACCAAATCTAAAATGGAAGGGTGGCTAGAGAGAGAGTTGGGACCATTCAAACCTCAGATTGTTCACATGTGTCATAAATCATGAAGTGGCTTTCCAGATCACCCCACCCCTGCACCCCTCTTGTACCAACACAGCCTGAATGTGGGCACACACCTCTTGCCCTTTCATCCTATGGGCAGAATTTAAACCACATGGAGCTTTAAAAACCATAGGCCACACTTAGGTAACACAGGTAGGAAATCAATGTCTATAGAGAATAAGAGGGTCAAGTCATTGACACATTCCCAAAGAAAGGCAGAGACCACAGCAAGAGCCTAGCAGTGATCAATGCGGTTCGGAGTTTTGATTTGGACACAATGAGGATCACTTTGTAGAAGGACTTTCCATGTGCAAATATCTGCTATGGAGAAATGGCTTTTATTGATTTGGGCTTTGTTTTACAAGCTGAAAAAATAGAGGCTGCGTGTTTTCAAAATAAAGAAGATGACAGTAAGTACCTAACGGTAGGTAAGTACTGTTTAAGAGAAAGGTACTAAGTGTTTTGACTAAAAGGATCAAGGTGATGGGGCGCCTGGGTGGCTCAGTCGGTTAAGCGTCCGACTTCAGCTCGGGTCATGACCTTGCAGTCCGTGAGTTCGAGCCCCACATCGGGCTCTGTGCTGGCAGCTCAGAGCCTGGAGCCTGCTTCGGGTTCTGTGTCTCCCTCTCTTTCTCTCTACTCCTCCTCCACTCACGTCCTGTCTCTCTCTTTCTCTGTGTCAAAAATAAATAAACATTAAAAAAAAGGATCAAGGTGTTTATGTAAGGAATTAAATATACTTTCACTTCAGATTTAACTGTGAGTTTAACTTAGGGCAAGTAGGCTTTTAAAGCATTCTCTTGGTTAATATGTGTAGCTTTACAGAACTTCTTTGATCTGTGTCCGTGTGTTCTAGAAGGAAAACAGGAGCCAAAAGTATACATATTTTTAAAAATCCCCCTTTAGAGAAGGCTGCAACACAAATAATAAAATATCCAAAATTGAGCAAGTTTACCATGTCTCCCGGTTCAGGAATACTGATGCCATGGAAAAACTGGTTACTTTTGAAGATAGATTGATGTCTTGGGATTAGTTTTCCTGTAAAATACAAACCATGTAACTCATGATAAATTTAATAAAAATAAAAGTGTTTAAATGGTTAACTTCTGAGGTCCAGATGTACCAGAAATGCTGAGCCTGATCGTTCCTTTCAGGTTGGGGAGGTCTGAACTGCTACAAAATCCTGCCTTCTCAGGGGAGGTCAGTTCTCCGTGCACCTCTCTTTGCCCTTCATCTCCCACCAAGAGAGGAGGTAGGAAACCCATGCTGAGGGCTCTACACACGTGATCTCATAGCAATCTACAGTGGTTGCTATTTTTCACCTCCACTGCACCAGTGAGGAAAAGGAGGCTCAGAAGTTTAGTAACCCCGGGGCACCCGGGTGGCTCAGTCGGTGAAGCGTCTGACTCTTGGTTTCGGCTCAGGTCATGATCTCACAGTTTGTGGGATCGAGCTCCACGTGGGGCTCTTTGTTGACAGCATGGAGCCTGCTTGGGATTCTCTCTTACCCTCTCTCTCTCTGCCCCTCTCCCACTTGGGTGCATGCTCTTTCTCTCTCTCTCAAAATAAATAAATAAACTTACAAAAAAGAAGTTTAATAACCTGTCTAAAGTCACATGGTCATTAAAAGACCCAGGATTCGAACTCAAGTCTGTCTAATGATTGCATCAGGTAAATTTCCACACGCCTTTCAGGAAATCAGTCAGACAATATATACCTAAGGTATATACACACCTAAGGTGTGGCCTGTGGTGACAGTCTCCCCCACAGTTTTCATGCTGTAGAATTCTCCAGCTGTAGAATTCTCTTCCCTGTGTTGGAACCAAACAGGGACGTGCATCAGACCAAACAGCAGTGGTCCCATCGCCCAGCAGCCAGACTGCCAGGAGAGCCTGCGGCAAAGGAACACGGAAATGCCCATCTTGTGTGTGCATGTACCGCTTTCCTTGCATCCATGCTGTTGGTGTGAAAAGCCACAGCCCCACTTCTGGCTGATGTCCTCTTCCACCTGCCACGGATGCTGACACGCGTGGAAGCTTGTGAAAGAGGCCGCTTAAGTCGCATTCCTATTGTGCACTTAACTGTTGTATGCCAATCACGGAAGCTCCCGAGCCTCAGTTTCCGCATGTGTAACATAGGCAAGATTAAACAATGTTACAATGTCCTTCATGGGTTGTTCTTTTTAAAAAAAATTTTTTTTTAACATTTATTTTTGAGACAGAGAGAGACAGACCATGAACGGGGGAGGGTCAGAGAGAGGGAGACACAGAATCTGAAACAGGCTCCAGGCTCTGAGCGGTCAGCACAGAGTCCGATGCGGGGCTTGAACTCACGGACCGTGAGATCATGACCTGAGCCAAAGTCGGCTGCTTAACCGACTGAGCCACCCAGGCGCCCCAGCATGGGTTGTTCTTAAGACTGGTAAAGATGATGTGTTTGAAAGTAATTCATAAATTCTTGTTTTTTAATGTTTATTTATTTATTTTGAGAGGGAGAGAATGGGGGAGGGGCAGAGAGAGAGAGAGAGAGAATCCCAAGCAGGCTCCGTGCTGTCAGCACAGAGCCCAATGAGGGTCTCGATCTAATGAACTGAGAGATCATGACCTGTGCTGAAATCAAGAGTCAGATGCTTAACTGACTGACCCACCCAGGCGCCCCAGTGATCCATAAATTCTTAAGTGCTATATACAAAGGAGCAGAGTCAAGGAGTTGCAACAGAGACTGTAGAGCCTACAAAACCTAAAATATTTACCATCAGGCCCTTTATAGAAAAGTCTGCTGACCCCTGCTCCACAGTAAAGGGGGAAGACTCCTCTTTTACAGTGGGCAGAAATCACATTTGATCAAACCTCTCTTAGAGTAAGCTCTATGCGGATGACTCATATCCCCTATCTTAGCCTGATGTGGAAAGTAAGTGTGTGGTTTATTCCATGGCTAATTGGCTTGACTTGGAAAGGAATCTGAAAACTCCTCAGTGCGAGGAGTTATGGCTCCACATTGAGAAAATGGTTGGGCTTTGGCTACAACCCAGAACAAGCATCCTGAGCAGCACTTTGGAGGAGCAAGAAAGCTCTTGCTGCGCATTACAGGAATGTACCATTGCTATAACAATTTAGCAACTCTGTAAGCCATAAAATGCAACTCCTACCCAGTGTTCTGATGATCAGATACAGCTGGTCCACATCTGATCTTCCGGGCCACAGTGGCTGGCCTGTCAGAAGCTCTGCAAAAACGCAACCGGTAGCCCATATGTCTACTGAAGAGCCATACTGCGTGTCTCCCACAAGAAGTTCAGGAGCTCGGTACCATCTGGTAGCGACGTAATCAGTGTAGGCATCTCCTGGAACTGCAAATGCGTCAATCAGATCAGGTGGGTCACATTCTTGTGACACATGAACTACTCCCGAGAGCAGGTCAGGCATTCAGGTAAGCTTCAGTAACTCGGAGGCCACAGCACTCCTAACCGTTGATGCGGTGAGGCACTGATTGAGTAAATAGTTCCACTGTGCACTCGGTCAGTAAGTTCAACTCCCGGGGGTCCCTCAGCTAGTGAGCCTCTACATCATCCCCCACAGAGAGGCAGGTGGGAATGAGGATTTCTGTAGTGCAACTTCAGGTTGAAAACAACTTCCTAGTGCATTGTGAAGCCCCTTGTGTCTGGTCCTATCAGGATCCCGATTATGGACACACCTGCCTTCCAATGAGTTGTTGCAAATACAGGTTTTGCCTGCGGTGCAGTTCTAGATTCAGGGAGAAATAATGGTCTATTCCCCTTTCCCCTTGGTTACCCCCATCCCCACGACTGGGATGACTTCCCTTTTCTTAGCACTGTCTCTGAATCCTCTCCTTAATTTTCCATTTACTCTCCTAGTCTTACCAACTACATAGTTTTTCCCGACCTCTCTAGCACACAGGGAACCTTCTCCAGGGAAGGATCTGGACCCTCACTTTGGTACCTCTTTGCGAATCATTTTGTATTATTCTTTTGGTTCTTTTACTTCAATTATAAGTGCATGAAGAGCAGAAATACATCTTATAATTCTTTTCCTCTTCTCTACAAGGCAAAGCACATACATGTGACATCCAATAAATTCTAGTGGAGTGGAGCACAGTTGAGGTGCAAACCCATGTCCTGGCTAGAAGGTAAAAGTGAACTCTTCCTCTCTGAATAATAACAACATCACATTTAGCATACATTCAGTATCTAAAGTAAGATCTTATATCATTTCATAATCCTCTGCATTGGATGAGTCCATAAAAAATTGCTACTTATGGGGCACCCGGATGGTTCAGTCAGTTAAGCCTCTGACTCTTGATTTGGGCTCAGGTCATGAACTCACAGTTTGTGAGTTTGGGCCCTGCATCGGGCTCTGTGCTGACAGCACAGATCCTCTTGGGGATTCTCTCTCTTTCTCTCTCTCTCTCTCCCCCACCCCTGCCTCTCAAAATAAATAAACTTAAAAAAAAAATGCTACTTACTGAGAATTCGTGCAAACCCAAAGTCACAGATCTTGATTATTCCTTGCTTAGTTATTAGAATATTTTCAGGTTTTACATCTCTGTGAATACACTGTAAGATAACACTGGATCATTTCTCTGAGCCATCAAAACGACAAAGCATAAACATTAACTATTAGTTTAAATGATAAACACAGCCTATGAGATTCAAACAAATACGCTTTTCCTTCATTTTCCTAAAAGAACGTTAGTGGGCAAATTTCCACCTGTAAATCTTACCGTAACAAAAGAAAAAAGTCAAAATGCTGCTATATAAGTGAAGAAATTGACATCATAATTGTTAGATATGAAAACTTTTTTTTTTCTTGGAGAAGGTGGGGTCACACAAGTATTTTTGCCACTTTTTACTGCACTCTACTTAAACCAGAAGAGGTGAAGCCCTAGATGAGATTAGACTCCGTGTAGCTCTAATAACTCCTGCCAGCCAAGAATCACAATCTAGGTTGAATAAGTATTGCAGATTTGAGACACTGGGAAAAGATCTGAATGATAACAACAACAACAACAACAACAACAACAACAACAAACTCGCTTAAAAATTGGCTTGTAATTAGAGTGACCATATTATTTGTTGCCTGAATCGGGACGTGTGAAAGGGGCTCTGTTAGTAAGTATGCCAGGACAACAGAAACAAACCACAACTGTCCTGGGAAAGCTGAGATGTATGGTCACCTACTTCTGGAGAGACACTAAAGCCTTCGGCATCAGGGGATGAGAACCACTTATTCTTCCTCAGCACGAGCTAACCTGGAAGGATCAGCAGCTCTCCTGAGAGATGCCCACCCAGCACTGTCCAGGTTCCCGCTGGGAGAGCGGGACACCACCGTGAGGCGCTGTCACCTCCGACAGGCTCCCGCTATCCCTCTAGAGGCGGAGACCGTACAATTGGCTGCCTCACTGTAATGGCCTTGGATGGGGCAGGTGCCCCTCGCTGGATGTGCGAGGGCCAAGCTGGGGTAAGGATGAAGGCAGGCTGAGTGAGCCTCACTCATCACTGTTCCAGAAATGGTTGTTCCATGTAATGGAGACCCTCTCGCCCAGAACACAACTCGGGCCCTATTCTTCAGAACTTTATCTTTCTGTGCCTCCTTCCCGAACAAGCAAACAGCTAGAAATGATGTCCCTCTTCTTCTACAGCTCAGCCCTCATACAGAGCTCTGTCCTTTTCAGAGCACTTGCCCACGAATTCATTCCTGCAACAACCTTGTGACTGCAGATGGCCACTGACAGGGTCTCTAGATTAAGCGTCACAATCATCCACTCCTTTTGCCTCACTTCTCTGCTGTGCTGTCAGTCCCTTTATATATTCCTGCCAAAATAGCAATTTTGCAATAATTTTTCTTTGCTTCTATGATAGCTATCTGGGAAGAGAAAAAGCTGAGTCCTAAATTCATTTTAGGTCACAAAAATGGCAGTGGTAGTAGAAGCTGGTTCCTATTTGGTCTCAATTATTATCAATTGTCTCATAATTTATATGACTAACAGGAGAAATTTCTAGGTCTCTTTAAAGTCCTAAGGCCTTGCATATTAATTAAAAAAATACATTGTTGTAATATAAACCAACACAGTTTTGACGTCTGACCTTTTAAGCAACACATTTATGAAACTTGAATTAACGCTGAGTCATACTCACAATAGTTGGTGATTTACTAGGAACAGGTTATGTCCCTTAAAAGAGTTTGTATCATATTCTAAAACTTCTGGACTATGTGTGGCATTACCAAGCAAATGGGCTCACACTGACATTTGACTTTTGGCCTATTTAAATACGATTTTTGGATGTAATGCAAATCCATGTGAAATTTTTAGCAATTTATTTTCCAACCAAAAAATACAAAGGCAAAAACGAAGCACTGATGTGTCCCAAAGAAATAGAAAAATCATTGGTGTAGGTGCAGGTAAGAGAGACTACTATTAAGAGGAATAGGATGTTGAAGAAGAAAAAAGTAAAAATCCCCGGAACAGTAAGAAGTCCAGCACGGAGAAGGGGAGATGCTTAGGCAGACAGCATCCGCTTCCCCGCTGCAAAGCCACACTCAGTGCAAACTCTGCAGGCCTCTTGCAATCAGGTTACTTTCCACCAAAGAGCAAGAAACCTGCCTGTCAGTGTGACAGAAGCAGGTCCTTTCAGTAACTTGGGTTGCATACACGGCTTTTAGAAAATGTTGCTCAAGTTGGGTCATTGTGGCTAATGTATAATCTCTTTTTTACTGGCTCACAAGCCAACAAGAAGAGGTATCCATGACCCCCAATGTTAAGAATCATCTCCAGAAACTTCTACAAATTGCTTCTTATACAACCTGATCGAATAATGGTTTTCTATTCTTTTTTTTTTTTTTTAAAGATTTTGTTTTTTAAGTAATCTCTATACCCAATGTGGGGCTTGAACTCATGACCTGAGATCCAAGAGTTACATGCTCCACTGGCTGAGCCAGCCAGATGCCCCTAAATAATAGTTTGTGGGGCACATGGGTGGCTCAGTCTGTGGAGCGTCCAACTCTTGATTTGGGCTCGGGTTCTGATCTCATGGTTGAGATGAGTGTGCAGCCTGCTTGGGATTCTCTCTCTCTCTCTCTCTCTCTCTCTCCCTCTCTCTCTCAAAAAGTTTACTATTATTTGAGAAGATTGTTCTCTTTGAGCTTTAGAGATGGATACTGATACAGCAGTGAGGAAAGGGACCTCCTTCTTGACAATGAGAACGTTAACATTAATAAGATGATGATGGATGTTGCAGCCCCAAAGACACACGTCTTTGAAAGTCACTGTAGTTTTGTCGTTTTGAGATGAAGTTCTTTTTGTCTATTATATCAAGTATATAAAAATCCATGCGTTCATAATGATGCTCAATGGGTCACTTAGATAACTTATCCTGGCAATATTAAAGGGTAAGAAAGAACAAAATGAGTAGGTATTTTCTCGAGTCTGGTGCTTCTCAAAATTTAATGTGCACATGAATCTCCTGGAGATCTTGTTAAAATGCAGATTCTGATTCAGTAGATCTAGGGTGGGCCTGATGTTCTGCATTCCTAAAGAGCTCCCGGGGGATCTCTGTGAAGCACACATTGAGTAACAAGGCCTCAATCCCTTATAACTTTAACCTTCCTTGTCTGGGTTAGGATCACCACTCTGGGGATAATAAGGTAGTCATGGTCTTATATATGACCTAACTCGTTTCCTTTGCATGCATTTCAGTGATAAAATAAAAAGATACACAAAGGCTTACCAGTGCATAAAAAAAATGAGATAAACAGAGTTCAAAAGTAATTCCTATGTTGGAGGAGGGAAGTTTGTCTGAAAAAAATATCAATTTTTAATAGAGGTCATGGATTGGGGTGCCTGGGTGGCTTCACTCGGTTAAGCACTGACTCCTGATTTCAGCTCAGGTCATGATCTCCCGAAGCTGTGCATCGGGCTCCGTGCTGACAGTGTTGAGCCTGTTTGGGAGTCTCTCTGTCCCTCTCTCTCTGCCCCTCCCCACTTGTGCTCTCTCTCTCTCTCTCTCAAGATAAGTAAATAAACATAAAAAAAATAAAGGTCAAAGATAATTGATTGGAGGTTTTAAAGCTTAAGATATAGAACATGTTGTTCCAAGCAGAGAAATGATGGCAGTTGCATTGAGTTATAATAATGTTTGGGTTTGTGAAATAGTAAGTCACAATCATGTAGGTAAGTTGATTGACTGACTGGCTGACTGTCTGATTAATTCATTCATTCACCCAGTTATTCAATAAATATTTATTGAGTGAGAACCTTTTATATAAAAAGACCCAGGCTAGGTATTAAAGAGATACAGAGATAAATCAGTCCAGATACTGCATTCAGGCTTATAACCTAGTACACAGGTAAGTGCCTGATTATATAAGGATGGGGTACAAACACTTATGGTAAATAGAATTTTTTAAAAGTCATTTTAATTATCCATAAGACTCCTACAGTAATCTTAGGTAAACTGTAATACCTCTGATATCATGGTGGGAAGCAACAGAGATGTGGTTTTGATTCAGCATCATCTTTAGTAAGTATTTAAAAGCACAGTTTGCATCGTGAAGAACAGGCTTATGTATTTTGTGAATACTATCTCTCTATACTTAAAAAATTTTTTTTTAATGTTTTTATTTATTTTGAAACAGAGAGAGACAGAGTGTGAGAGTGTGAGAGTGGGAGGTGCAGAGAGAGAGGGAGACACAGAATCCAAAGCAGGCTCCAGGCTCTGAGCTGTCACCACAGAGTCCGATGCGGGGCTCAAACTCACGGACTGTGAGATCATGACCCGAGTCGAAGTTGGACGTTTAACCGACTGAGCCACCCAGGCACACCTCTCTATACTTTATTAATACAAAATATAAGCTTCTGATTGATCCTAATGAACTCTTCATTAACTTCCTTACAACTAAAGGAAGCTTCCACTAAGTATTGAAATCCATTTCCATGATTTTGCATTCTTTTCCAGCGATCCTAGACAATGATAGACATTCTGCTGGCATTAAATTGACCATAAGGTAGTCTGTACCTTTGAGCAGGCACTGCCTCTGTCTAGGCACCAACTCAAAAGGTCTAGAGTTATTTTTTAAAAACTATCATTATAGCAAGAGTCCCCAGAAGCCAACTTAAAGAAGCTCCCACTGGCCCAAGATGGGACAGTTTGAACATCAGAGAGAATGATGAAAGCAAAGGATTGAAACACATCAATATATAAAATCCATAAATTTGTTTTTAAAAAACTTTTTTTTAAGGTTTCTTCATTTTTTCAGAGACAGAGAGAGACAGAGTGTGAGCATGGGAGGGGCAGAGAGAGAGGGAGACACAGAATCTGAAACAGGCTCCAGACTCTGAGCTGTCGGCACAGAGCCCGAGACGGGGCCTTCGCGAACTCACGGATGGCGAGATCATGACCTGAGCCGAAGTTGGATGCTTAACCGACTGAGCCACCCAGGCGCCCCTAAAACCCATAAATTTGAAATGATGCCTGCATTCCACCCCAAACCCTTCATGATTCACTCTTGGAGGTTGTTAACATAACAACTTATCACTATGAGCACTGACAAGTAAAGGAAATAATCACATCTTTTTTCTGACGGTATTTTACAGTAGCCAGAGTCCATGAGGGTAGGTTGTTCTCCATAGAATTTGAATTCATAAATGCAGAAGAAATAATAGATTTCAAAAGTCACCATCAAACTGTCTTCATAAGACCTCCAAGGGGGTTGATACATGCTCAAGTTTGAAAACTATGGGTGTAAAAAACTAATAATGAAAACATTTTAGAAAAAGGATAGAGGAAGGGGGACTGTTAGAGAATAAAAGACTCAAGAAACATAAGAACAAAATCAAACTGGGGCGCCTGGGTGGCTCAGTCGATTAAGCGACTGACTTCGGCTCAGGTCATGATCTCACGGTTTGTGGGTTCGAGTCCCATTTTGGGTTCTGTGCTGACGGCTCAGAGCCTGGAGCCTGCTTCGGATTCTGTGTCTCCCTCTCTCTCTGCCCCTCCCCCGCTCACACTCTGTCTCTGTCTCTCAGAAATAGATAAGCGTTAAAAAAAATTAAAAAAACAAAACAAAAACAAAATCAAATCAAGTGCCATGGGGAGTTACACATCCTGCAAACTTATTTCAATTTAAATATGACCACAGGAATCATCAGCAGGATAGCAAAAGGAACAGCAAGTTTATACAAATTTTTAATTCATAAGGAATTAGTAATCTGGTTCTTACAGAAATTGGGAAAAAAAGCCATGACTTGCTTTTCCCACATTCTGTAGCTTTTTTCCTTTCCCTCCGTCTTTGGCTCTTTAAATAGATCGTTGAGCTATTGAGAAGAAAAGAATAAATTGACAAATATATTAGAAAATGTTACTTACGTTATGTTTGTGACAGAAATTAAGAGCTTGAAGTGTTTGCCATAATATACTTTTGATCATTCCATCAGCAACTCTGGCGGGGAAAGAAAATTAAAAAGGAATTGAAAACTCCAAAGCTGAAGTGTCAGGGCCAAGAGCTGGGAACAGAAATGGAATGCATAGGGCTTGTCATGGCCAACAAACAGGGTGCAAAGGGTGTGTTGGAAATACATTTTCTTAATGTGTTAATGAAAACTCCTTTACTATATTTTCATTATAGATATACAATTTTCTTTTGTAATTTAAAAACTTTAGATCTGCAAAAATGATACATGCTTATCACAAAAATCCAAACACTACAGACAAGCAAAAGAATACAAAGTGTTGACTCAAAACTTGCTACCCCAAAATAATTGCTGGAATGCACAGGCATCTGTGTTTCTTCAGGCATCTTTGTTCCTCTCCCTCTCTCTGTCTCTCTCTGCATTTACTTTTCATTTTTTTGTTTTTATTTTTCATTTTTTATTTTTATTTTTGAGAGGGAAAGGGCAGGGGAGGGGCAGAGAGAGAGGGAGACACAGAATCCGAAGCGGGCTCTGAGCTGTCAGCACAGAGCCTGACGCAGGGCTCCAACTTGCGAACCGCGAGATCACGACCTGAGCTGAAGTTGGACGTTTAACGGACTGAGCCACCCAGGCGTCCCTGCATTTACTTTTTAACTTTAATTTTAAATATATGTGTTCGTATGGCTCAACATTTAAAGAGTATAAAAGCATATCCGTGATGAAATCTCTCTCACACCTGGCTAGTCATACATTTCATCTTCTGCAACTCCCCCCACCTCTTTCAGAAACATTTTAATACATAGCGGCACAAATACTAATACGTTTACACCTATTTCATGGTCTCATTATACGGATGTGTCATAGTTTACTTACTTAGTTCCCACTGGTGAGCAATTAGGTTGGCCCAATTTTATGCCTAGAAACAACATGTCAATGAACATCTGTAATCATCTTTTTAAGGTAAATTCTAGAGGTGGGATTTCTAAGGCTAACGGTAGGCACAAGTTACATTTTGACTCTGCAGGTAGGACCTGTAGGAGGAAGGGCAAACTGGAAGACTGACTTCCGAGGGTTTGGTGGTAAACACACTCGCACACGTGCTACAGTTGTTTTGTAAGTTTCGTACACCCGGTAAGCAGGCAGGTCCCCAGCCAGGGGAAGCCAGGGAGAACACAGCCCCCAGGAGGATGGAAGGCTGGATGCTTCTTGTCCCTGCAGAGCCCTGGAAATACTGGAAGGTATTTTCCATTGCGGAAACGGGGATCTGGGTAACCTCCACTCCATCTGGGACGAGTCTATTTCGTGTAGCCATCTCTGTAAATGATAGCAATTACATTCCCCGTAACTTTCTGCTGACATTTTGCCATTGCTCACATCACTGTCCCTCTGAAGACGCTTTCAGTTACATGCTTCCAAACTACCTTCTCTAAGAAAGGTTAGACCCATTAACGCTCCCACCAAACATCTGCGCGTCGAAGCCCCTGTCCCCTCATTGTCTTGCCAACAGGCAGTTTTGCCAATGTTATGTTTGCCAATCCGTGGTTAAAATAAAAAGCTCATTTTGGTTTTCATTTCCATTTTTACTAATTACTAGTGACTTTTAATTTTCACATGATTATTGGACATTACATTTCTTCCTTTGTGTTCTTCCTGTTCATGGCCTTTATGTCTTTTTTGACTGGTCTGTTTACTCTTTTTAAAACTGATTCATGAAGGGACGCCTGGGTGGCTCAGTCAGTTAAGCGTCCGACTTCAGCTCAGGTCATGATCTCATGGTTCATGGGTTTGAGCCCTGCAATGGGTTTTGTGCTGACAGCTCTGAGCCTGGATCCTGCTTCGGGTTCCATGTCTCCCTCTCTCTCTGCTCCTCCCCCACGCATGCTCTGTCTTTCTCTGTCTCTCAAAAATAAATAAAAACTTTAAAAAGTTTTTTTAAGTTGATTTATGAAGGCTCAACATACACTGGAGTCAGCATGTGTGCCGCAAATATTTTTATCCGGGTGTTGTTTGTTTTTCAACCCTATTCATGGAGATGGGGGTTGCTGGTTGCATAGTTTCAAAAATCTGAAACACAAGATGTCTTTTGCTAAATGCCTACTGTAAAATTTTTTAATTAAAAAATTTAGGATTATCGAATATCCCAAACACACCTAGTCATTCAGCTTTAATCTTTTATCATATTTGGAAATGTAAATCCTATGTTTAGATCAATTTTTTAGAAGTTTCTATTTATTTTGAGAGACAGAGAGAGTGCATGTGGGGGAGGGGCAGAGAGAGGGGAAGAATCCCAAGTGGGATCCACCTGTCAGTGAGGAGCCCCGTGTGGGGCTCGAACTCACCAACGGTGAGATCGTGACCTGAACAGAAATCAAGAGCCAGACGCTTAACTGACTGAGCCACCCAGGCGCCCCTAGATCACTTTTTACAAACTAAACTCATCCTGCAGGTGTCGCTGGTCCACACAAGACACCACCGTGTGGAGCTGGGGCATATATGGAGAAGCAGCAAGTGTGTGGAGGTATTTTTCTCAGGGCAGTTTTCTGATCTCAGGTCACAATTATGGCGGCCTGTTCTTGATATTCACAGGCTGACGGCAGCCCTTTGACTCCAGCTCTTCTAATTATTAAGTATTATTAATATTGTGAAAGCCCCTAATTCTCAGTATTAAATCCCTTTCCACTGGAAGTATCTAGAGCCATTTCTGTTTCCCACACTGAATTCTGATATAACTTGATCTTTTTCCCCTCTTTGCCCAGAGCCAAGCTGGAGACATCGCTTAAACGTTTTTGTAATAGAATAGTAGAGCCATTTTTGAGCACTATGAGGCACGGTTCAAATCCCTGCTTCCAAGTTTTATAACCTTGGGCCAGTTATATGTGCTTTCAGTGTTCCTCATGTGTAAAAATGGAACAGTGCCCTGCAAGTTTATTAAGAAGTCTATGCCCTAAGAGTCTGGGTTTTAGTATCTCCATAGGTTCAGGAAATGAGGGTCTGAGATCAGGTGAGGCCAGTAGATGGGACTCAGACGCTATACAAAGACAAGAAGAGCCTCAAAAGACTAGCAACAGGCCCTGAGGTAAGAAAGAATGGGGAGTGTGGGAAAAGCAATAAGGAGGCCAGTGTGGCCAAAGCATGAGTGAAAAAGGTGAGGCTGGCAGAGGCCAAGTCACGGAGGGATTACAGATCTGGGTAGGTAGTTTGGATTTTACTGTGAATCTAAAGGAAAGTCATTGAAAGGACTCAAGAAGGCAAGTGGCATAATATGGAGAATGGATTTCTGGGGGCAAAGCAGATACAGGAAGGTTAATTAGGTGGCAAATTTAATAATGCTGGTGAGATCTGGTGATTCTGATTACAGTGGTGGTGGTGGAGGGAAGGGAGGTGGATTTCAGTCCTTGTGAGGGACCAGCAAGAGTAACACCGGACCCGATTCATGCAGAAATGGAATGCCAGGTGGGATCAAAGGACAGCTGGCACAGGGGCTCAAGTCCTGGGATCGGGAAACAAGGTGGGGACTGGCAGGACCTAGGGTTCTAGCGTCGATAACATGGAATCAGGCATGAACTAATGCCATAGGGAAGTCCCGAGCTCTCACTGTGGAAGAGGAGTGTTTGTTTCATGGCATCTCACATCAAGTGTCATGGCGTGGCCCTACACAGAATAGTCAGCTCAGATTCCAAGAAGGCAGGTTCCATCACAGGCAACACAACATATATACAAAATACCAACTACAAACAAATACCACTGACCCTACAAAGAGAAGATAGTTATCAAAGAGAATACAGATTCACACAGTGCTCATTCCAGAAAGATAGAGAGTTGCAACATTATTCAGCCACAGGCAGCATTTCTCAAAGTGTTCTGAAGGGAAATAAAACCTTCTGAAGAAGTCAACTGACACTCAGTGTTTAAATGTCATCCTCTGGGGGAGTGCAGAAACGGATATTGCAAGGAATAATGAAGGCCTCAGAGCAAAAACTAGACATCCTAGCTCAAGACTGTAATAAGGGTGGCGCCATCAGGGAATTCAGGCTGGATTGCTCAGGGGACTTCTCTCTCTCTCTCGGTCACTCAGGGGAATCCTGATGCTCACATCAGAACGCAGCATCTTTGTTTTAATTTGTTATATAACTTAATATGGGAAAACCTGATTTCATTGTCAGGACCTGAGATGAAAGGAGTCCTTCTCGGTAAACCCTTGCTATCCTAGAATGAAAGCCAACCTAATTACTCTGGTCTACCAGCCCCTTCACACTGTCCTCCTCCCCTTCTGTCTCCTCCCACATTCCCACAGGTACTCTGCCCCAGCCCCATCGGTTCCTGCCATTCCCTGAACATGCCTAGGCTTGCGACCCCCAGATCTTTGTGTTTATGGTCCATTCTCCTCCTTTCCCTAGGCATTCCCTGACTCCTTGTGCTTTCTTTCAATTCAAGGACTTTGTCTTGTCCCTTATTGAAGCTCCGGGGCCTAGAAAGGTACCTGGTATCCATTAGGTACTTAAACTAAGCTTGTTCTCTGGCACTCTCAGAAATTTTATAAACTAACACTTCGTAATAAATCCCTTTTTGCTTAAACTAGCTGGAGTGAATTATGTTGTTGAATCCTGACCTGCTCAGAATTCAATACCAGAAGTAGATGTGGGCAAAAAGGATTGGGAATTGGGGATTGGCTATCTGATTTAATTAGGTCTGAAGGCAGGAGAACTTAATTACCATTAGTGACTGGAATAGATGGTAGATGGGCACCTAGTGATGAGATAATTGTTAAATCATCATCTGTGGTCATCTGGAAAAAGTGACTTCTCAAGGCAGGGCTTTGGTGGACTGAATGTGATAGAATAATATGGGAAACATAAATAATCAAAGAAGAGTGGGGTGTGCTGGCTCTTTCTAACTTCATGAGAAATTTTTAAAGAGGTCACGTTTAGGGCTTTTATATCTTGGTTCAAGGCACAGTCAAGAAGCCAGAGTTTCAATGCTTGCCCTAAAAGAACCCCTTTTTACTTATGTCTATAGGGCTCACTTTGTGGACCCATAGGAATACCGTGAAATGACTGAAAAATCAGACACTGAGAATAATCCTACAGGGTACTAAGTGACAACATAGATTTGACCTGTGTGAGTTTAATTAGTTTCTCGGTTAATTAACTGAGAAAGAGCTATCTAAGCCTCAAGAATTGAAATGTGACTCTCGGAAGTATTCGTATTACTAAGAGCACCCCAATTTCCCACCGAACATCCCGTGTCATGCAAAGCAGTGCCCAGACTTGTATGATGAGGCTGATTTTGCCTTGACAAGAAGCCTCCAGTGTTCTCACTTGAGGCAGGTGCATGGCCTGGGGATGCTTCTTCTCAAGGCTCCTCCCCCCATCACCTCTCAAAGTCAGATTTCAGCATGTCCCAGGGGGCCTATTACAAAGTCAAACAGAGGAAAAGGGTTTGTGCAGCAAAAAAAGAACTATAAGATGTTGCTAATTTACAGTGGTGAATGCATGTAAAAATGGATTTCACTGATGTAGGACCAGACAGGAAGAATCATAATTTTAGACTGGGCTGATTATAACACTATGGGCAAACTTACTAGAGATTCTAGTTTCAACAGACTATCTGGAGCAGCTAGGAGTGGGTCTAGTTGATTGCTAAATTGGTTGATTGAAACCTAGACGAAATGGTTGTCTATGGCAATTGAAGTTGACTGCCAGAAATTCATTAGGAAAATGAGGAGGAGGAGATCCAAAGATCTGAGGAGATAGGAGTGTTGGAGAGGATTCTGCACATGCAACATGCTTATCTACCTCCCAACTGTGTCTCCTCAAAGTGTATGGTAGCATACCATGTATGTATGGTAGCATAAAATGGTAGCACCAATTTATGCTCTTCCTCGAATACGTAGTATGGCTTTCAGTTTTCTATTTTGGTAAAGAAGCAGCCTACCAGACACTTCCACTAGGTTCTTCCTACCACAAGAGTTTTCATTCCTTGGGTCAGAGTCAACTGGCTCTTCTTCCATCTGTTAGTGTATCTATTTCAGGTACCCAGTTAGGAAATGGGGAAATAATCCCAAGGATGGATTTGTGGATGTGGTAGGATGATCATGAGATGCATTTGAGTCAAGATTTCATTTACTACCAGACCTAATGCTTAATGCTCCCCATCCCCCCAAAACTGATGAACCACAGTGGCTTTCAAAGTCACTGGGGACTGGTTTTACCTCAGAGCATTGCTCAGTAATTCCCAAAAGATAGGGTATTTCTCTTTTCCCAGTGCACAACTGTCCTGTAAATGGCGGCAGACTACTTTAGGGCAGGCTGAGGGGAAGAATTAAATACATATGTGTGATGTCATTGTAGGGCTATGCTTCAAGGACAGCCGTCTTCCCTTGGTTCACAAGGCCCTGGCTCTATGAATTGGCTACCGTGGTGACTCAAGTCAAGCTTCTAGTCCCCAGTTTTTATAGAACAAACGGGACTTTAGTGATCTGCCCATCTATTTTGGTTTGAGAGAACCTATGATTAATTAAAACATTTTGATCATCACTATGGCTCTGTTGCCTATTACAGCAATTCTGGAAACGAAGCACTACTACTTGGTTTCTGTCATCCAGCGATCCCACCATCCCCGCTGAAATCAGGAAGCCATTTCAGAGAAAGGATCTCCCCACTTCATAATCTGGGACATGACGCTTGTGCAACCCTCACTAATGTATTTCTCAGTACTCATGATTCACTGCTATCTCTCCACCAGACCACACCCGGTCTCACGGGAAATTTTCTGTGAACAGTTAACTGAGAAAGAGAAAGAAATTCAAACCTTTTATGTGTCAACTACAACTCAATAAAGCTAAAATTGAAAAAAAAAAAAGAAAGAAATTGAAGCCCTGGTTTACAGATGTACATAATATGCTATTGTCAGCCAGAAGTGGAGTGGACAGCCATAGTTTTATAAACCCATTAGTAGTTTTATAACATTATAATCATTTGTAATTTTTCTTTTGTATCTCTGGTTCCTCATTAGATTTTAAGCTTCCTGAAGGCAGGATTATTCCATTATACGTGGTGCAATGGGAAAGAAAATCCTTTCTCTGGCGGGAAGGCAATGTCTATCACATCACCATTAACTTACCCATTGTACTTACTGTAGAACACAGAATGGGACTAGATCATTTTAAGTTTAACCAGATGATGCCAATTTCAGTTGCTGTACATCCATGTGGTTTCTTTACCCGAGCAAATCCGACACTGTCGCCGTACTCAGTACTCGCTATGCCGCTATTATCTAACAAATGCTTTTTGTGCTCCCCACAAAGTAGAGGACACCAGAGGTTCCATCTGGCAGAGGAAGCAGTATTTTCACCATCTTAGTGTTAAACCAGCTCTTCTTCATGAGGTAACTTAGTCCTCGGGTCTCTGGATGATCATCTCACCATCCCATAGCCCATCCCACACATCCACCACGTCGATTGTCTCATGGCTGCACACCGTGACTTCCCCAAACTGCGAATTTACCCTAATAAACAATGGCTCAAAGAGGGTTGGTATGTATGTGGCCTGGTTGTTTACCTCTGTTTGCTAGTCACTGGTTTTACACTCTCCTGGCTGTTCTCTAAGTAGGTTTTAAGAAGGGAGTGGGGGGTAGGATTTCTCATTGTAAAGATTATGATAGAGATAGGGAAAGTGGAAAAGTTTAGAATATTCTAGATTAAAGGAAGAGCATCAGCTAAGTCCTACCAGCAGGAAAGCTTATGCATCATAGAGGGAAGAGAAAGATGTTTAGTTCAATTAAACAGGTACACGTGTAGTATGTACTGTACGTTTTATTTTCAGGGCCTTGAACAATTATATTTCTAAGTTTCAAAGGGGCACCTGGGTGGCTCAGTTGGTTAAGCGTCCGACTTCGGCTCAAGTCATGATCTCGTGGTTAGTGAGTTCAAGGCTGCATCAGGCTCTGTGCTGACAGCTCAGAGCCTGGAGCCTGCTTTGGATTCTGTGTCCCCCCCCTCTCTCTGCCCCTCCCCTGCTTGCACTCTGTCTCTCTAAAAAATAAAATGAGGGTACCTGGGTGGCTCAGTCAGTTAAGTGTCCAACTTTGGCTCAGGTCATGATCTCATGGTCTGTGAGTTCGAGCCCCATGTCGGGCTCTGTGCTGACAGCTCAGAGCCTGGAGCCTGCTCAGATTCTGTGTCTCCCTCTCTCTGCCCCTCCCCCACTCATGCTCTGTCTCTCGCTCTCTCAAAAATAAATAAACATTAAAAAAATTATATTTCTAAGTTTTCTGAAAATGTAATTTATACATTAACTTATAGGATGGCTGAACAATCTGTTGTCTAAGCCAATACAAAACCCTATTTTGTTCACAATAAAGTTGAACTATGAATTAATTCCTCATTTAAACTGTGTTTTTTAATTAATTTTTATTTTCAGAGGAAAATATGTGCATTCACTAGGATATAGGGACAATTCAAAATAAATTTTCAATTACACTGAAAATTATGCTTTATAATCTCTTTTTTTTCACATAACATTTCATGAACATTTTCCCCAGAACATGAACTATCCAACTTCCTTATTAATGGGTTGGATGCATAGTGTTCCATTGTATAGATATAGCAAAGTGCATTTAACCAAAGCTTTACTAATGGAAAATTAGGTCAGTCCCAGTTTGTTGTTGTTGTAGTAAATAATGATGTGTTGAACATTCTTATGTGTAACTTTTTGCACCTATCTGATTATTTTCTTACTACAAATTTTTCTAAATGTCCTTTCTTGGTTAAGAGATGAAAACCATTTAGGGGTGCCTGAGTGGCTCAGTATGTTAAGCGGCCAACTTTGGCTCAGGTCATGATCTCACAGTTCATGAGTTCGAGCCCTGTCAGCACAGAGCCTGGAGCCTGCTTCAAAATCTGTGAACCCCCCCTTTCTCTGCCCTTCCCCCACTCACATTCTGTCTCAAAAATAAATAAACTTTTATTTATTTATTTATTTATTTATTTATTTATTTATTTATTTATTTATCTATCTTTATTTATTTTTGAGAGAGAGGTGGAGTGTTAATGGGAGGAGCAGAGAGAGAGGGAGACACAGAATCCGAAGCAGGCTCCAGGCTCTAAGCTGTCAGCATAGAGCCCGAGGCGGGGCTTGAACTCACTAACCATGAGATCATGACCTGAGCCGAAGTCGGACGCTCAACCGACTGAGCCACCCAGGCACCCCCAGGGAACTTTTTTAATGTGTTCTGTTTGCTGCTATATCCTTAGCACCTAGCTGGAAAAACAGTAGTATTTTACTTAAGTTTTTTTGAATGAATATATTTTCAAATGGGGCACTAATCTTTTAAAACATTTGATTTGCAAAATCTGCAAGTGAAATGATATTAATTCTTCATCTGGCAAATAATTACCTAATTTGCCACTTCTTTTTTAGTTTTGTTTATGGTACATTTTGTCAAAAGGAATCTCTAAAGCTGATATAATTTAATATTTGGCAGTTTAAGTCCCCTTTTTTCTTTTTAAAAAATTTCTTGATTTAGAGAACTTGCTTTTCAAGTTAAAAAAAAATCCCATTGGCATTCTGATTAGATTTTGTGCAATAAATAAATAAATTAGGGAAGCAATATCTTTATAATAATGAATATTTCTACCCAGAAATACATGTTCATTTAAATAAAATCATTTATGTACCTCACTTAAATTTTGTAGTTGTCTTTCCTATGTAGAGTCTGAACAATTCTTTTTATCTTTATTTCTAAACTTTTTTGTTACTGATATTTGATAAGATCCTTCTCCACTAGCTTTCCTAAAGTGCTCATTGATACAAAAGCGGTTAATTTTTATGTGTGGAATTTGGGGTGCTATACTCATGATACTGAATTCCACTGGTTATAATGATCCTTTAGGCAATTATCTTAGATTTTGTAGAATACTATCATCCATATAAAGACAGTTCGATCTTGTTTCCAAAGTTACATATTCTATTTGTCTTTCTTATTACATTACATTGGCTAGAGCTCTCAGAACAGTGTTGCCTTATGGTAGTGACAACTGACTTCCTCATTTCTCACTTGAATGGTGGTTCCTTTAGTGCTGAGTATAAAACTAGCTGTTGATCTGAAGAGGGGCGTGTGTGTGCATGCATATGCACTAGGAAAGCATTTAACCCTACTTTGCTAAGGTTTTTTTTTTTTTTTTTTTTTTTAAGAATCAGGAAAGGATGTTGAATTTATCAACTGCCTTTTCAAATTTTATCAACCACATGTATTTTTTCTCCTTTAACCTTCTAGTGAATTATATGGATTCTAATTTCAGTGGAATCCTAATATTGAACCATGGTTCATTCCTTGAATTGAGACAATCCAAGACAGGCATACCTCGTTTTATTGCCCTGCTTTATTATGCTTTGCTTTATTGTACTTCACAGACATTGTGTTTTTTCACAAATTGCAGGTTTGTGGAAATCCCCTGTGGAGGCAGTCCACTGGCGCCATTTTTCCAAGAGCATTTGCTCACTTTGTGTCTCTGTGTTTGGTAATTCTCCTAATATTTCAAACTGTTTCATTATTATTGTATGTTATGGTGATCTGGGACCAGTGGTTATGACTTGCTAAATGTTCAGATGATGGTTAGCATTTTTCAGCAATAAAATATTTTTAAATGAAGGTATGTACATTGCTTTTTTAGACATGATGCTATTGAGCACTTAATAGTCTACAATGTAGTGTAAACATAACTTCTGTATGCACTGGGAAGCCAAAAAATTCATTTGACTCACTTTATTGCAATGTTGGCTTTATTGCAATGATTTAGAACCAAACCTGCAATATCTCCGAGGTATGCCTGTAGGGAAGTTAGCCTCAAAACGCGTTGTGATTTATATTTGCAGTAGATTTGTCTTCCTAAATATTTTTATTCTAGGCTAATATTCGTGTTCCTCTGAGCACATCCTAACTCAGATGGGAAAGGGGTAGCCAGCAGACACATCTTGGTAGAAAGAGGACTATGTTTCATATTTGAAATTTGCCACAGTTAATCCCACATATAATGAAACCAAATGGCCACAAGAGCCTCAGTTTCTGTGTCACTTACCCTTTGGGGTTTCTTTCCAGCTCATTTAAAAGTGTGTGATCACAGTATTCAAAAACTAAATGCATTTTCCTTTTTCTCCTGAACACCTCAATGAGGTTCACAAGGTTTGGGTGCTTTAATTGCTGCAAAGGAATTGAAATACAAAGTCTGGTGATTTTATTTCTTATAGTACTTTCTCCCCAGATCCCTTACAATTTGAACAATAGAAGGCCTTGCTTACCATGCCCCGTGCATCTCTTGTGGATAATTTTATGATGGTTACTCACAAGAGGAACTACTCTTGGTAAGAATCATAGAAACTTGAGGTTGAAAAAGAAGATGTTTTTCTTCTTTAAAATAAATTCTTTAAGGGTTTATTTAATGTACCTGTATATAGATGGTAATTAAACTGCTTGAATCTCTCTGGAGATAGCAAATAAAGGGCACAACTTAAAATACAGGCACTGATTCCACAAACACTTTCTGTAGTTTGTGAAAATTCTAAACATCCAGGTCATAAAATAACCTGAATAAAAAATTGAAGAAATGGAATTACTGAGTAAAAGGCTCTAAAAATTATTAATCCCCACTAAGTTTGCATATTGTCATGGGTTTAAACCCAGTCTGGATTTGCGTGTTGTTTTTCAGAAATACCAGATCCCAACGTTCAACTCTGATTAAGCTGCCTATTCTACGAGTCCCCACAGTGTGTTTTTAATTTATTTATCATGTTTTCATCTCTGTTCTTTGATTCTATTGTTCTCTCTTATGCTTAGATGTCTTATGTGCTAAATTCCGTCTCAAGCTGAAGGATTTCACAAGGCACCTGTTTAATGCTATGAACCAGAGGGAAAATTCTACTGAAGACAATCCATCATAGAGTTAACTATATAACTTATCATCCAATCAGGGTAACAAGCATAAGCCAAGACTGTCCCAGGCACATAGGCAGATACGGTCATCCTGCCTACAGCTAGGGCCACCGTGTAAGTTAGCGCACAAACCAGGAGGCTTTTGAGAGCTCGTTTGGGGGTTGTAGCAGGGGAACGCAGCTACTCCTAGGCCTTGACGGAAGAGCGGTCCTCCTGTATCAGGGAAGGTCGTCCTCTTCGGCCAAGCATGCAGCTCCAAGCTCCAAGATGCACATGGAGTGGTGAGGGAGGAAGAGGAAAACAGCCTAGCCAGCCGGATCAGCCAAACCACCTTTGGCAGTCCAGGCGGTGACAGATTGCCCTCACACCCTAGGGTGCTTTTGAAAGAGGGTGCTAACCAGACCGGATTCTGGGACAAAAGCTATGAATCAGGACATCTGATCACTCCTACTTACATATAACTCGTCTTCCCTATTGTTTTCCAGTATACAGATACCTCACTTTCCAAACCCTCTACCACTTACTCAGAAAGATATATAGAGGGAACACAGTATTGTGTATACAGTAGGAGCTGCATAAATACTTTGCAGGCCCAGTAGCGATAGCCTCCTCTACTTTAGTACCTGTAAGCATGACTTGAAGGAAAAAAAAAAAATGAGTCTGCAACTACGTGTCTGCTGTTCAACAGTTTGGGAAAAAGGACTCCATTACATATTAAAAATATGTCCAGAGCACAAAATCAACTTGCCGTTGCCTAAGACAGCGGAGAGGCAAACGGGAGGAAACAGGTCACACAGGTAAGCTAGCTGCTTTGTGCTACACTGAAAACCACAGGATGGAAATGAAACAGTGTCTCTACCAGGAGGCTAAGGGAGTCACAGATGCTAACCTGGTCAAACCTGGTTTGGGGTAGATGAGCAATACATATCCCCTTTGCAAATTAAATTAACTAAGCCCAGGAAAACAGTGACTTGTATCAGTAACACAGGTGATAAGGAGGACAAAAATCAAATCACATTTAAATAACAGGAAGATAGGAGGAAGGGAAGGGAAGTTTATCATGGAAGGAAACTGTTCAGGGCATGCATGGGTATAACGTACCAAAAGCAGAAAAGGGGTACGTTATGGGAACCGTCACCAGAGACCAAGCTGAGGTGGAATCTGGCTACTTTTTACCTTCAAGTCAAATTGGGGCACTGTGACCCAGCAGGTACTACGAGCATTAACCTTACTTGCAGTCGTGGGTAGGTGGGAGGTGGGGGATAAAAAAGCATTACTTTCATTAGAAAACAACCCACAGCCAGGTCAGACACACCCTGTAGCTTAGCTCTGTGATAAGTTGTCTGCTGACCAGCGCCCTCTGCTGGCTGCGAGGTAACAGTGAACCGGTTTTTATGATGGATGTACTTGAAAACTCAGTCGGTGTATATGAAATTATATATTAAACTATTATTAGTTTTAGGAATCCTGCTGAAAATAATACTTGGAAAGTACAGGTAATATGATCATTATTATCTCCCTTTAAAAACTGACTTCTGGGGTTATCCTAAAAAAAGATGACACATGTCAAAAGTGAAGATCGGCTGTGTGTTCTTGAGGATATAAATCACATTTCTGTTATTCCAAGTTGGTCTCCAAACCTTCTGTGCCCCCAAGGAGTTTGCTGGAAATGCTGCATCTCAGGCTAACCACACACCTTCAACTCAGTACGTGCATTTTAGCAAAGTCCCCTGGGGATTCCAATGCACATTAATGTTTGGGAGGTGCTGCCCTGTGCCTCAGTTTCCTCCCTGATAAGATAAGGTGCTGGATGAGAAGTGTCGCTAGGTTCTTTTCTGGTTCTAAAACCGTAACATTTCTAGGACAGGAAAACATTTCCATTGAAGACTTATGAATCTTACGTGTCAAATCCTATCAGAGTAAAAACAACTTTAGGGGCACCTGGCTGGCTCAGTTGGTAGAGCATGTGACTTGACCTCCAGGTCCTAGTTCAAGCCCCACATTGGGGATAGTGCTTACTTAAACAACAACAACAACAACAACAACAACAACAACAACAACAACAACTAACTAACAAATTATTTGTGGAAAATGTGTATACATAGCTGGGGGAGATACTCAATAGGTCTAAGAACCAGTGGAACACAGGAAGGACCAACCCCTATGGATGCCACAGTCCCGTCCTGGGGGATCCTGTGCCGGGAGATGGTCTTCTAGTTGCCTGTTTGTGGGGAGGAGGATTGGGTGGGGGATGAGCGGAGAAAGGCGGGGGTGGGGGAGGGTGAACACTGGGATGAAGGGACTCAGGACAGTAGATATTTACCAACCAGAATGGAAAGTACTTCAGGATCAGAGCTGCCAAAGTCCAAAGTGATAATCAACTCATTTTCCACAGTTGCTGATGCCAAGAAATTTAAGCCCAATCAGAAAAACAACACCTCTTTAAGATGCATTCAAATTGTAATTTGGGCATACATATTTCATCCAATACCATGAGGTTATAGATATATAGAGAAAGTTAACCTACCTTCAACATACGTATTTCTCTTAGTGCTATTTTCTTAACAACAGGATCATCTTCAGATTCCACAAATTTTTTAATAGCTACCACTTGTCCGGAGGTTTTGTTTCTGCATTTGAATACAACCCCATAGGACCCCTCTCCAATCTTAGCTAATTTTTCATACTTTTCCATTATGGTTGAAGTGACTTAAGGTACTGTATTGATTGCCTTGCAGCACAATGTTGCACCTGGAAAATAAGACGACTCAGCTTGATCAAGTCATCAAGGTCAATGTTCTCACAATCTTTTACATAAAACCAATTTACTCAGGATGCCAGAGATTTATTTCCATCGATTAATTTTAAATACACTTAGAAAGATGTGAACATTATTTTGGCAGTTTAGTTCAGTCTTTATGTGGTCCTTTGAGCTACTGCAAAGATTTCATATATTTCTTTTTTATTAAAAATTTTTTTTTAACATTTATTTATTTTTGAGAGAGAGAGAGAGAGAGAGAGAGAGAGAGAGAGAGAGAGAGAGAGAAGATGTGGGGAGGGGCCAAACAGAGATGGAGACAGAGGATCCCAAGCAGGCTCTGCAGTGGCAGACAGCACACAGCCCAGTTCAGGACTCGAACCCATGAACTGTGACATCATGACCTGAGGTCGGACACTTAACTGACTGAGCCGCCCAGGTGCCCCAAGATCTCATATATTTCTTATAGTGGGTCTGTATTTACTTCAGTTGAATTAAGGAATTCGTGGAAAGGAACCTTATCTAGTCTATTTTCATTATCCTCAAGTAAATGATTAAAATATGATGCTGTAAAATCCAACTGAAGGAACATTTTTATACTCTTGATTACATTGTTTCTCTTTTCTCTCCTCACCCATTTGACAAGGGGGTTTAGGAAGAACTGAGAACCAGACAAGGTACAAAGTGCTACACTTCCACCTGGTGGACAGAGGAAAGAGCAGATATGGACTGTCAAATAAAGCAGCCATTAAAAACAGTAACAAAATCTTTCCAGCTCTTGGCTCTTATATGTATGAAGGAACATATCCTTAAATTCTTAGCTCCCAAAGAAAAGAAAAAGCCCAAAAAAGAGGACAGATTTCTCTAATTTTTCACGAATGCTTTCATATCCATAATGATGTCCATGGAAATATTTAATTTGTTGGTCCTGCATCACCCATGTGTGAATTTTGTGGTGACTGGATCACATGGTAAGTAACAAATAAGGCCACCATAATTAAAGAAATGAGTGTAGGAATTAAAAATATAAAAATTCAAGTAAGTCTCAAAAATCCCACCCCACTTTATCCAGCAGAATCTTAATATAATCTAATAGTGATAATAAGAGCTAGCCCTTAAATAACATTGTCCTAGGAAAATCACATATAATTTGCACAACCATTCTATGAAGTAAGTGCGATTTTCATCCAATTATATGGACGAGAAAACCAAGGCAAGGTGAAGCTCGTATGGAATTAGAACCCAGGGAGTCAAGCTCCAGAGATCACAATTTCAATCACTAGGCTATACTGCCTCTCAGTTAATTCAAAAGAATGCACAGCTTGGAGAACCATTTTATCCAGGTCTTAGTATTAATAAAATGTCAAGTAAAAGAGGTGATCCCTTTTCAGATTTCTCATGTTCAAATGAGTATCCTCTTTCTTTTTCTTTTTTACTTCACTAACATCTTTTCCACCCACAGATTGTCTCAATGGAGAAAGAAATCATCTACTCTCACCCGTCACCATAGAAAGACACAACTGGGGGAGTGTTTACCTTGGTAAATGACTATTACTAAACCATTTTACAATGTCTCATTTTTTTTTTTTTTTTGTAGATTCTATTCTTTCTTATTACAGGGAGAAAACTGAAGCATACACTCTTAAATAACACAAGGAAAATGAAAATGAAGCATACACTCTTAAATAACACATGGAAAATTCATCACAGATTATGTTCTGAAATCTCTATCAGTTATACTGTATTTTTATATAGGTATTATTATCTTTTTTTTTTAATTTTTTTTTTTAACGTTTATTTATTTTTGAGACAGAGAGAGACAGAGCATGAATGGGGGAGGGGCAGAGAGAGAGGGAGACATAGAATCGGAAGCAGGCTCCAGGCTCTGAGCCATCAGCCCAGAGCCTGATGCGGGGCTTGAACTCACGGACCGCGAGATCGTGACCTGAGCTGAAGTCGGACGCTTAACCGACTGCGCCACCCAGGCGCCCCTATAGGTATTATTATCTTAAATCTGTTTATATATAAACATGCATAGATTTGTTCTTTAGCCTAGTTACAGGTGATAAAACAGTAGAAACTAGGAATTTGCTTTAGAAAGTTATCAGTATAGATCTTTGTGGATTTATGAACTTAACCTACTCGATAAGCCCTATGGTTACTGGAAGAAACTATGAATATGCCAGAAAGCTTACTCATGATGTTCGTCTATGTATTATGTTCCTATTTCCCTCTAGATAGATATTTTGATCTATTGATCTATGATTTTCTTTTTTTTTTTTTCCCTAACTGGCTTAATAATGATTGAGTTCTCAGACTAATATTTAGATTTCTCAGACACATCAACCAAACTTTTGAATATGATAAAATAAAACACCAGAAAAATAGTACTTTACCTGTTAACCTCTCAATGGTAGCTGCTTTCTAAAGGGCTTATATGTTCATGGAAGATGGGTCTGAGCATGCAGGCAGGAGTTAGACCACGACAGAAATTCCTCAAAGGGATTTATGGCTTTAATTCCAGCCTACTAGGACTCTACCAGAGTTTTAAGAAGCAGTAATTTCTATCTCTTATCTGAGGTACAGCCCAACTATCTGTTTGATGACTATCCCTACACAAATAGAATCGTTTCAAAGTCAGTTTGTTCTAAGCCAAATGCCTTCTTTCTTATCCTCTACCTCTACCTCTACCCAAAGTTCACATACCTGCTCCACATTCTACCTAAACGGTTTGTGAAGATGGATATGGTGGGGAACTTTGAGACAGCCAAGGATAGTGATGGCTGTCTAACTCTAATCTTGTCACGTGTCTTTCACAAAGCTGTAGAAATCAACCAGAACAATAAAACCACATAAACATTGGGGCGCCTGAGTGGCTCCGTTGGTTAAGCATCTAAATCTCTTGATTTTGGCTTAGGTCATGATCACACAGTTCGGGAGTTTGGGCCCCACATGTGGCTTGCTCTCTATCTCTCTCTTAAATAAAAATAAACTTAATAAGAAAATGCACATAAATGAAATGCTTCCAACATAATAGGAAAGAGGAATTTAAAAACTTAAGTAGAAAAGTACACTCCAAATTCTGGAAGAGATATTTCCTAGGATCCCACTAGAAGCCTTTGCAGAGAACGAATACAGAAATGTGGTGGGATCCGGAAAAACTGTAAAGGAGACAGGAGAGGAAATGAAGGGCCTGGGATAGACTTAAAATCATCCCCCCTTCCCCCCACCCAAAGAGAAAATACATCACAAGTGCAAAAATACTGAGAGTGTCTCAGTGGATCAGAGCAGTCACCACAGGGAAAGGACTTAAAAGTTACGGATGTCGAGAAGGCATCAGTCAGTGTGACACTATTGGGGAAGAGAAGGGCAAGAGGGAAGGGAGAGGCTTATCCAATCTCTGTCAGAGACTGGAGAGTGAAGAGTAAAAGAAGCAAGAGGGTAAATTTGTGCCCCTGCACGACAAAAGAGAACCCCAAAACTGAAGGACATGCAAATCTCTCTGCCCCTAATTAAAAAAAAAAGTGCTACTCATTAAAGAAACTGCACTTTGGTACATTGACAGAGCGGACTCTCTTGACCTAGGACTGCTGTCAACTATCACAAGCCAAACCTTGCCCAGGGAATCAAATAGACGAAAGCGGTCTCCACACAAACCTATTATTGGAAGAAAATAGAAATGAGAATGGAACATTTCAGCTGATGAAAATCATGTCCAAAAAACCTAACAGTGAAGCAGAAGAAAACTAACACAACACTCCAAACCGATTTAAATATCTTCTAACATTCATCTGGATATATGAAAAGCACTTGGAATCAGAAATTCAAATAAGACCAGAAGTGAACAAAAACATAAATAAATAAGAAAAAAAAAAGATAGTTGATTGAACTCAGGGAAAAAAAATACAAGAAAAAGACAAAATCATCTCAGAAATAAAGGCTAAAAAACAAGCCACCAATGAAAGAATAGATTCCAATGAAAACTTAATAAGGGACATTTTAAAAAGACAGAACAACAATTAAGAGATTAAAAATGAGAAAAGAAAAAGTAAGAGAGTTTAGAGAGAAAGTGGTTGAAATGGAAGACAGGCAAAGAAGACCCAACACATGTAATTAGAGTCTCCGAAGAAGAAAACAAAATGGTGGAACAGAACGAATAGTTGAAAGTATAATCCGTGAAATTTTTCTGGCAGCAAAATAAAGTCAAAGTCAAAATAAAGAAAAGGCCCGTCAGGTAGTTGGCAAAACTAAATCAGAACAATCAACTCGGACATATTTGAATAAAACTATCAAAACAAATACTCTCATAGCCTGCAGCCATAAGAGAAACAGAGTGACATCAACCTTGTCTAGAGGACACAGTGCAACAGCAGCCTTTTCAAGAGATTCAAGAGAAGAAAGTGAAGGCCAAGGATTTTACACTCAACCAAGCCGTCCTTCAAGTAGCAAAATCATACATAAACAGTTTAAAATATGCAAGACCTCCAGGAATATTATATTCATGAACCCTCTTAAAGAATCTACAAGAGGAAACTTTCACCCAGCCAAGAGGTGATTGGGAAAACTTCAAGAAGAGATTTATAGTGAGCATTTAATATATTTAATTGATGACTAGAGCAAAGATGGGGACAAGGGTGGAAGAATAATATATAAAAGTTAGAAGTGCTGACAATGTAGAAGGTAATGCAATTAAAGATCTGTTTAAAAAATGGAAAGGGAACAAAGAAAGCAGAATAAATTGATAACTAAATAGATGGGAGTAAAATACACCATTAAAAAGAGGCAAACCAGGGGCACCTTGGTGGCTCAGTTGATTAAGCTCCAACTCTTGATTTTGGCTCAGGTCATGACCTCACGGTTTGTGAGTTTGAGCCCTGCATCGGGCTCCATGCTGACAGTGTGGGGCCTGCTTGGAATTCTCTCTCTCTCTGCCCCTCCTACACGTGCGTGTTCTCTCTCTCTCTCAAAATAAATAAATAAACTTGAAAAAAAAACAACAGACAAACCAGAGAATAAAAAGTTAAATAAGAAAATGGACTGAGAGCACTAAAAAAAATACCCAAAGAAGTCTAAGAAATAAAAATCAAACACAATACATGAGAAAGAACACAGGGTTAACATTATACATGTAAAAATTGTAATATAAAACAATATGACAGGGTAAAGACTATCAATATCAATAAATATGTGTGGGCTTAAATCATTGATTAAATGAAAAAGATTTCAATTTGGCTCACAAAGCTAGATTCAACTATAAGCTATATGCAAGAGACACATCTAAGACAAAGTGATTCAGAAAGGTTAAAAATAAAAAGACAAACAGAGGTATTCAGGACAAATGGAAGTATAAAGAAAGGAGATTTATGACAAAATAGAATTAAAGCTACAGGAAGCATTAAATACGACAGAAGGGGGGAAGTTTTTAATGCTAAAAGCCACGATTCACGATGAAGATATAACAGCCCTCAAATAACATAGCGATTACTGTTATAAAGCAGAAACTTTATTTAGGACATGTAAGGAGACATGTATACAAACACATTAATCATGACACTTAAACACACCAGTTTGAGGAAAAGGCAAGGCCAATGGAAAACAAAAAACAAAAAACAAAACAAAACAAAAAAGCATGTAACTATGCAGAATACCTAAACAATATAACCAATAAGGTAGATCTTTAGGAGACAGATACATTGAATTATATACTCTGATAATCTAAAATCTACCTTCTTCTCAAGCACACATCAGAAAGTGTAAAAAACTAGAAATATTATAAAAACATTCTGATCACAATCAAACTAGAAATTAATCCAATTAAAAAAAATATATATATATAATAAAAAAAAGACCTTCTACCTAGAAACTAAAAAAGCCTTCAGTTAAACACCTATTGGGAAGAGGGGGAAATGCAAACTGAAATAATGGAACTAAAAAAAAAAATAATGAAAACACTACATATCGAAATCAATGAGATACATTTAAAGCAGGGGTTCTCAACTGGGGATCATTTTGCTCCTCAGAGGAATTTTTCAATGTCTGGAGACATTTTTGATTGTTATGAGTGTGTAGAGGCCAGGAATGCTGCTAAATATTTATCCCAGGACAGAGCCCCACAAGAAGAATGGTCTATCTGAAAAGTTCATAATGCCATGATTGAGACACCCTGACATATAGAAATTGAGAGAAAAAATCCAGGGATCAAAACAATATAGAAGAAAAGATAAAAGAGTAAAAATAATAAATAAATGCAATAATCTAAAAAAGAACTACAAAATAAACCAAAATAAAGCACGAGAAACAATAACATTGAAGCAGAAATTAATAGAGAATACAGAAATAATAGATCTAATTAATAAACCCAAATCCTAGTTCCTTAAAAAAATTAAACAAACCTGTAACTACCTTATTCAAGAAAAAAGGGAGAAAGAATGAATATACAAAATAAGAAATAACAAGAGGTAATAAAACAGAACAATTTTTTTTTTTTCAAAATCATGAGTCTACTTTGCAGGCATCTATATTTTTATTTATTTATGTATTTATTTATTTTTAAGTGTTTATTTTGGAGAGAGAAAGGGAGGGTGGTTAGGGCAGAGAGAGAGGAAGACACAGAATCCAAAGGAGGCTCCTGGCTCCGAGCTGTTAGCACAGAGCCCCACGCGGGGCTGGAACTCACGAACCGTGAGATCATGACCTGAACTGAAGTCAGACACTCAACCAACTGAGCCACTCAGGCGCCCCATGCAGGCATCTATAAAAATGTATTTAAAAACTTAGATGAAATGGATAATTTTCTAGAAAAATACCATTTACGAAAATTTACCTGATTAAAGATTGAGAATTTAAAGTAGCTTCTGGGGCACCTGGGTGGCTCAGTCAGTTAAGTGTCTGTTGGTTAAGCATCTGTCATGATCTCCCAGTCTGTGGGTTCAAGCCCCGTGTTGGGCTCTGTGCTGACAGCTCAGAGCCTGGAGCCTGCTTCGGATTCTGTGTCTCCCTCTCTCTCTGCCCCTCCCCTGCTCATGCTTTCTCTTTCTCTCTCTCTCTCTCTCTCTCTCTCAAAAATAAAATAAACATTAAAATTAAAAAAAAAAATAAAGTGGTTTCTGCATAAGAAATAAAGAAAGTTTATTTTTTAAAAATCCCACAAAAAAGCACCAGGGGTCAGACTTTGACTACTGTGGGGTAAAGAGGTTGGTAAATTCTCTTCCGAAAACACAAGGCCAGGGAAAATTGTCAAAAAAGTAAAATGAAAGCCCGAACCAACCCATAACAATGTGGGGGCTCTGGAAATCAACCAAAGGTAAAAAACAAATTGAGAAGTACTTATTCACGATCAGTTAGAATTCCACTTGAGAACAATGGGGGTCTGTGGCTTCTGCCTGGACCTGCTGCCATTCCTCCTCTACCCTCATCCCCCCAGCTCAGCAGGGGCACTGCCACAACTACTGTGAACTGGCCATGAACCAGAAGCCTTACTCCAAGGGAAAATGGGCTTGATATGGCTCACACCCGTGACAGGCTGAAAACCCGTGACAGGACTGTGAGTAAAATTCAGTAGGAAACCAGCAGGGGAAAGCCCCACAGCTTTGTAAGCCTAAGGATGTACTTCCAGGTGGAGTGAGCTGCAGACTAGCCAAAAATTTATGGGAAGATCATGGAAGAGCCCCAGAAGGGGTAGTTTGGCTTTCCACATATCTCTGGCTAACTGGGAAACTCTGAGGCATACAGAGGGAAGACCCAGTAGGGTCCTGAGGCAGATTTGAGGGCTGACTGAACTCTGAATGCAGTGCCCAACCCACACACTGGTCCACTGGAAGAGGATGAAGGACTATGCCTAGAGGTGCTTAAGTACCACTGCTGCTCAAATTATTGGTGACCACCAAACTATGCAGACAGTGGTGAGTCCTAGAAAGCCAGGCTAAAATAATTAAAAAACTGAACACAGACATCAACAGTCACACGTTTGGAAGGAGGTAGATTCTAGAATACAGGCAGGTTGCAAACACAAAAACCAACCCACAAAAAAATCCTCAGTGGAGAAAACTGGAATCCAGCATTGATGTATTATCTGAAATGCCCAGTTTCCAATTAAAACATTATGAGGGACGCTAAGCAAAAGGAAAGTGTTTCTGATACTCAAGGGCGGTGGGGGGAGGGGGTGAGGGAGAACAAGTCAACAAAAACAACAAAAATGGATTCCCAACAGACTCTTTTTGGGGGATAGAAATTGACAAAATGAACCTAAGATTGGTATGGAAACTCACAGTACCCAGAACAGCCAAAGCAACTGGAATAAAAAGAAACTGGAAGACTTACAATACCTGACTTCAAATTTTACCATAAAATTAGAGTAAATGAAAAGAATATGTTACTGGCATAAAGACAGACATATGTATCAGTGAAACAGAATGGACTGTCACAAAATGACCCTTTTATTTACAGTCAATTGCTTTTCACAAAGATGCGATGGCAATTCAATGAAAAAAGAAGATTGTTTTCAATCATTTCAATCATTTCAACAAATGATGCTAGGACAGTTGGTGTACATATGTAATAAAATAAAAACAAAAACAAAAAAACTTAAGTACCTCACACAATATACCAGAACTAACTCAAAATGCATCACAGATCAAAATGTAAGAGCTACAACTGTACAACTTCTAGCAAAAATTAAGAGAAAAATCTTTGTGACCTTAAGTTAGGCACAGATTTCTAAGATCCGACACCAGAAGCATGATACATAAAAGAAAAAAATTGATAAAATGGAATTCATCAAAATTAAAATCTTTTGCTCTTCAAAAAAACTGACCCAGTAAGAAAATGAAAAAACAAGACAGAGCCTAAAGAAAACATTAGATAAAGGATTTGTATCCATGGGGCGCCTGGGTTTGCTCAGTCGGTCAAGTGTCCGACTTCAGCTCAGGTCATGATCTCACGGTTTGTGAGTTAGAGTCCTGAGTTGGGCTCTGTGCTGACAGCTTGGAGCTTGGAGCCTGCTTCAGAGTCTGTGTCTCCCTCTGTCTCTACCCCTCGCCTGCTCACACTCTGTCTCTCTCTCTCTCAAAAATAAAATAAATATTAAAAAAAAAAGAAAAGGATCTGTATCCACAATACATAAAGCATTCTTACAACTCATCAGGCAGCCAGATAACCCAAGTTAAAAATGGACAAAAGATTTTAAGTCAACTCTACCCCCAACATGAGGCTTGAACTCATGATCCCAAGATCAAGAGTTGTATGCTCTACCAACTGAGCCAGCCAGTCACCCCAGAAATGAACAAAAGATTTGAATAGATATTTCACCAGAGAAGATATATGAATGTCTAATAAGCAAATGAAAGGATGCTATTAGTCATTAGGAAATGTAAATTAAAACCACAATGAGATACCACTATGTACCCACCAGAAGGAGTAAAAGACAAAGAGTGACAATATCCAGGATTGATAAGGATGCATAGAAACTGGAACTCTCACACATTAATGGTAGGAAGGCTAAATGGCGCAGTCCCATTGGAAAACAGTTTGGTAATATCTTAAAAGTTAAACACAAATTTAAAATAAAAGTTAAACAGAAACAGCACTTCCACTCTTTGGTATCTATCCAGGAAAAATAAAAATAGGTCTATACAAAGACATGTATGCAAGTGTTTATAGTATCATTATTCATAAGAGCTCCCATTAAAAACAATCTAAATGCCCATCAACTAATGAATGAAAATCCATGCAATGATATACTTGTTCAGCATTAAAAGGAAAGTATTGATTCATACTATAGTGTGATGAGCATAAAAAAATAAAACTGAAAACATATGCTATGTGAAAGAGGCCAGACAACTCCCCACCCACACACATATTATATGATTCCATTTACATGAAATTTCTAGAAAAGGCAAATGTACCCTTGAGAAGGACCCAGCATCTCCTCAGTGGTACCGCTGCCCAAAATGCAAAGCCTGAATCGGATCACGAGGAAACAGTAGACAAATTTACTTTGGCATCCTACAAACAACTGGCCCATGTTCTTAAAAAAATGTTAAGGTCATAAAAGGCAAAGGTCAAAGAACTGTTCCAGAATGAAGGAGACTAAAAAGATTGAAAAGGAAATGCAATGTGTGATGCTAAATTGAATTTTTGAATGGGATAACTATAAAGAATTATACTTGGGCTAACTGATGAAATCTAAATATCGGCTGTGGTGCCGCCTGAGTGGCACAGTTGGTTAGGTGTCCGACTTCGGCTCAGGTCGTGATCTCACAGTCTGTGAGTTCGAGCCCTGCATTGGGCTCTGTGCTGACAGCTCAGAGCCTGGAGCCTGCTTCAGATTCTGTGTCTCTTTCTCTCTTTGCCCCTCCTCCTCTGTGCTCTGTCTCTCTCTGTCTCTCAAAAATAAATGTAAGGGGCACCTGGGTGGCTCAGTCGGTTGAGCGGCCGACTTCGGCTCAGGTCATGATCTCGCAGTCCGTGAGTTCAAGCCCCGTGTCGGGCTCTGTGCTGACAGCTCAGAGCCTGGAGCCTGTTTCGGATTCTGTGTCTCCCTCTCTCTGACCCTCCCCCGTTCATGCTCTGTCTCTCTCTGTCTCAAAAATAAATAAATGTTAAAAAAAAAATTAAAAAAAAAAATAAATGTAAAAACAAAAAGTAAATATTGACTGTGGAATAGGTACTGAATTTCCTGATTTATGTAATCCGTACTGTGGTTATGTAAGAAAATGGCCTAGTTCTTGGGAAATATACCTGAACTATACGTAAGGGTAAAGGGGCATGATGTCTGTAGCTTACTCTCAAAAGGTACAGACAGAAAAATTAATATACATGTATTTATACATGGAGAGACAGGAAGGAAATGATAAGACAAATGGAGCATAATTAATGAATCACATAGATGTATGGGAGTTCATTGTACTATTCTTTCAAGTTTGAAATTATTATATCAAAATGCAGCTATTTAAAAAACCTATATATGGTGGGACTGAAGTGTCTTAACTCACTTTTCTCCTGCATATCAACTTCCATTACACCAAAGACATCTTTCTCAAACATCAATATCCTCAGATGTTGCCTTTCCTCAGAAATGTCCTATGGCCTCTAATGCCACAGAATAAACTTCAGATTACAGTATGATATTTACAGTCCTTTACACTCTGGTCCCAATGGACCTTTCCCACAATGCTCCTCAGATTCTTCCCCAGACATTTTCAGATCTGTCTCTGCTTATGCCACTGCTGGGAAGGTCTGATCCTGAAATCCTCATCTTTTGCAATTCAATTCAAATATCCTTTCTCTTAGCCTTCCCCAACCCCAATCTTTCTCTGCACACACACTGTGTTCATGACTTCCCCACTCCTTTTTTACGCATTATTCATTACATCCGACTTGCATCCTTAGCCCATCGGCTGGCACATGGCAGGTACTAAACCTATTGAAGTCCTTCCGTAATTTTATTCTCTAACCTTTCTGCTAATTATGTGAAATCACGGTCTTTTAAGCAAAGGAAATAATCACGTTTTGGTTGTTAATACAGTATTTGGGCAGGAAATCAAGATTAAGCAGTGATATAGCTATTGCCAGGGAATAGATGAAATTGGTTGAAAATATTTTTCACTGTCCTTAGTGACCTTCTATATATATATATATACATATATATATATATATACATATATATATATGTATATATATATATGTGTATCTATCTATCTATCTATCTATCTATCTATCTATCTATCTATCTATCTATCTTGGCTATGGGGTCTCCTGACTTCACAATTTACCAAACATCTGTTAAATTCATGAAGTTCTGTGTATAAAGGTAAAAACAGATATACACTTAGGCCCACTGGTAAATTCAGAAAGATGGATACGATACTTGAGTGGATCATTAAATTCTTTGAAAGTTTTCTTTTTAATTTCCTTAGTCTTAAGGAAATGATGCACACAGAAACAGAGAAAACACTGGGAGGCAGATTGTTTTCCATGGTTGTATCACAAAGCAGGTCCTGAGGGCTCAAGCAAGCCTATGGAATGCGCAGGGGGAAGAAAAACAAAATTAAGAAACAGGAGAGTAATGGGGTGAAAAAATACTGACACATTTCCTGACGTTTATAAGAAACTGGTGTAAATGGTGGCGTTAGGAATTAGGGGGAAAGGAGACCTTTTCAAGACCAGGCCAGACCAGCTGGATTCTGCAGACTTCAACTCACCATGTGCTATGTTGTTAGTAGTGTTTCCAGTGCAACCAAACTTGCAGTATTCGTCTTTATAAAACTGACCCGGAAAGTCAGATGCAAGACCCATCTGCATCTATCTTATGAACATAACCCTGAATTACAGAACCTCGAAAGTACGTACACACACCTGTTAATAAGCTTGTCTTGGTGATGGCACAGATGAATTGAAAGCACTCCCCAGGAAACCAGAAGACCATATAATTTATATAACCCAAGAAACTAATTTTGTTTAAAAAAAAAAAAAACAACCACCACATTTCATCTATACGCATATCTGGAAGCTTGGCATAGTCCTCTTTATTTCCAGGCCTCTGAAGAGGTCTCGACCCTTCAATGGCAGTTCAGCCTCTCGGCCACACAAGGGTCTCCCAAAGCGCGGGTGCGCCCCCGCCGCCTCTCTGCCACCTTCCCGCCGCCGCTCGCCACTCCAGGACCGCATCTCCCTCTAGCTCCTAGGGAGCCGCAGCGGGTGGGGCGTGAGGCTGGCGGGAGCACCCTGTCACCTCTAGCCCCTCGCCCCCACCCTCCCCGTCCCTCCGGAGGCTCCCAGAGGGGAGGGCAGCCCGCTCCCCTGCCCTCGGGAACTCTCCCTTCTCTGGCAGCGTGCGAGCAGACCCCACTTCTCTCGCCATCAGCCCCTCGCGCCAGCCCGCAGGCCCCCGACCCACCGCTAGCGCCTCCACTTACGGCGCGGACCCGGACGGTGGCGACGTAATCTCGCGCAGCCCCGAGCGGCCCCAACCCGGCGGGGGTCGCTGTGCGCAGGCAGCCACCCGCACGGCGACGGCGGAGCGGACGGCCGCGGCGTCTCCCGGGCAACCGGACGCTCAGGGCGCGCGGGCAGGGCGACTTCCGGAGAGGTCTCCCCGCCCCCGCCGCCGCACCTGCTGCAGGGGAAGCCGTGGCCCCGCCGCCTTGTGTCGGTGGGCAACGTCTGGCAGGGCCGCAACGTCGTAGTGCAGACACAGGAGAAGCTTCTTCTCTGGAACCCCGAAAGGGCCCCGAAGAAGGCGCTTAGGAAATATTTAAGCTACTTGTCCAGTAACACTTGATTGTACGAAGTCCTGTTCCTCTCCGAGTCCTCAAGAGCACTAAAATTAAGCGCATGTAAACGTTGAAATGAGGCGGTTTCCTTGCCTGGGCAGAGACTTTCAGTTTGTCAGATCCTCTGTTATTAGTCAGGACTTTCCAGTCCTGCTTTTATTGTCCAAATAGCTTTTCAGCAAACTTCTGGAGGCTTATCCGTGACAGGCAGCTATTAGCTATGGTACACGTTGCTGCCGTTTTCATAATTCAGCGAGCAGGGTAGTAGTATGTGGAGCTGATTCAGAGAGAGACCAATTTGCCAGCCAGTGAGGAAGCAAGTCAGGCAAATAATGTGATGAACGCTGGACAGTATCATTTTTGCCAAAGCTTACTCTTCTTGTTTCCAAACAGGAACTTAAAAATGCTATGTTAATGAGCACATACATACTTTGTTCAGCATCAGTACAATGCTCCCCATCATGCCGGATTGGGGTGGCCATACTTCCCCGTCTTCCTTCAGGTCGCTCTACTCCCTTTTTCTCATCTTCAGTTTTCCATTGCCTTCATTTGCTTAGAAAACAAAGCCAGAAATGTTTATCTCCTTTCTCCTTCAAGACCAAGCATACCCCCAAATCTACCTAAACTCACATCTACCCATTTCTGCCTTCATCATGCTGTAGAAAATTTTCTCAGTAAGGACACAGGTGATCACTACGCGCAAACCCAGCGGCCTGTTTCCATGGTCATGTGTTCCATCTACGAAGTTCCTGAAACTATAGACTACTAGAGCTCCTTTCTCGTGCGGAAGCCCTCTACAGTCAGGCCCAACCTGTTTTCTAGCTTCATGCCCTGTTGCTGTGCTCCAGGCACCTTAAACTCAGCTGCATGTATCACCACTGTTCCTTGCATCTGCATTCAAGATCTAGCCTACAGCTTGCTACCCTTTTCTCCTGCACTTCATAAACTATTCATCCATCAACCACCTGGATTATATAGAACTTTCTGCATAAAGGCTTTCCTTCTCCCAAAGCAGAATTCGGTGCAGCCTTTTGTACCTTTCTTTATCGCTTTTCAACCAAATGGGCTCCTTGAATACTGGAAATGCCGCCTTTTCCATCTTTTCTCCAGTGCCAGTGAAGTGTCTGGATACACTGAAAATTATCAATAGAAGTTGGTTAAATAATGGAGTCTCTCTCTCTCTCTCTCTCTCTCTCATACACACACACACACACATACGTCTTTGCAATGAGCTTTGACTACACTTACTTAAGCTTTAGTTGTAATTTTATGCAAATCCTCTTATTCTAATACGAAACACTTTGAATAAAGAAAATGCTTTCTGACAAAGCAAAAATAAATTAAGACAGAAAGTTAATTTCTCTTGTTGCAAGACACAGTGAGAATCAGAATTTGGAATTCAACTCCTGGTGAAAATAAATCTAATTTCCTGGGGGGAAAATGCTTATATTTTAGAGGGCAGTGGATATATATATTGCTTGTATTCTGTGGAATACATACTTTAGTGTGGTACTTAAAGAGTATGCACTCTGAACTAAGTGGCCTGGGTTTAAATCCTAGCTCTATCACTTACCAGCTTTATTCTTAGGCAAGTTGTTTAAGCTGTATGTGCCTGTTCCTTCATTTGTGAAAGAGCATTAACAATACCTACTCACTGGGCTGTTGTGGTGCTCTAGTGGGAGAATCTATATAAAGCATGTAGGATAGCCACCTGGCACACAGCCCTGGGCACTTACCATATTCCCTCAAGTCAGACTCTTAGTGCTTACCTAGTATTTTGTATAGCACACATTTTCATCTAACAATGGTGAAAACCGCGATTTGTTCTTTATTTCCTGATCTCTTCTGAAATCAGTGGCGCACTTGCAAGCTGAATGATGGCAATGGGCCCAGAAACAACCAATCTCATCTCAACACTAATGTCTAAGAAACTAGCTCACGAGATAGATTGTTTAATGAAGATGAAATAGATTGTTTCCAACATTCAGGTGAGTGGCTCTTTTCCTTTTGAGTGAATAAAGATCCTTAGTCAAAACTTACCAGGTAGAGCTACAAAGTTGCATTTTTAAGGGTCATCAGATTATTCTGAGGCATGTGATCCTTGGACCACCCTCAGAAAACTGATTTAAATTCAAGTCAACCAGTGTTTCCCACACAGGGGCTGCACATCAGAATAATCTGTACAACTTTATAAAAATAGTATGTCACTGGGCCTCATCCCCAGGGAGTGATTCCAGGGGTCCACATTTTTAAAAAGCCCATGAGTGACCTACAAACCAGTTGCATTTCTGGGAAAAATTCTGTTTGACAATTAAATAGGATGGCTGAATCTTTTTTGAGATGTGACCCTTTATGTAACATATAGGACTCGGAAACTAGAAAAAACTGGCCCAGAAAAAGGATCGACAGCCTTGTCAATAAATGCCAAGAACAGCTCTTGATTTCTTGAAAATCAATTCCATGAGTCTCTGTTTTTCAACAAACTGATGATAATGTTATACCTATATGACTTAGAGTCATGTTTTTAAATAAGGAAACTGTTCTAGAGTCAAGTAAATTCCCTAAAGTCACAGAGAAGGGTAGTGAAACTAACAAGAGTAGAAATGGCGCCTCATGACACACAATCCAGTTCTTCCCACCCAAGTGTCCCCTTCCTTAACCTCCAGAACTGCATTCCCCAACACTGTCCCCTTCCTTTCTGTAACCCAGGAGTCGGCAACATTTTCTATAAAGGGCCAGTTGGTAAATATTTAAGGCTCTGTAAGCCATACAGCTTTCTCGGAACCACTCACCTCGGTCACTGTACAGCAAATCCAGCCACAGACAACACATAAATGAGTATGTGGTGTGGTGTTCCAATAAAACCTTATTTACAAAAAGCAGATGGTGAGCAGGATTGGGATGAGGAATGTTTGCCGACACCTGCTTCCTAAGACTATGGATGTTTTGATCTTCCTCATCAGAAAGTTGAAGATTCTATAGATGATGCCCCTTTATGAAACTGAGATGACAGATCAAATAAAAATATGATCTGAGGGACCAGAATGGGTATGCAGAATAAGTAAACGTTTTTTTCTCCTTAATATAGTTTAGTCTTACTCTATATAGATTAAGCCAGATAACAAGCTACTGTACAACCGTGTGTTAAAAAACATGTTTATTTTACACTATGTACAATCAAAAACATATTTAAAAGCATTATCAATTAAAATAAGTGAAGACCATAAATCACAATTTAGTTTGTTCCTAGTGTATATACCCACATTAAAATATAAAGTACATATACCAAAAAAGAGCCAGAGTGTGCATTTTTGCTAAAACTTGGTATATACATATTCCACTGGAAAAAAGCAATCAAAAATGACTTTAAACCAAAGCTAAGTTCCTGTGATGTGTAGTAACCATTATATTGTTTATATGAGGTAGTAACTAAATTATTTTGGCCATGTATTAATACTCTAAGTCAAAAGAAATAGGAAAATGAGCATAAAATAAGGCCAACCAAAGTAAAAATCCCACTAGAAATTTGAACCACTCCACTCGATGGAATGTTATAGTTCTTCAACGTGACTATATGAAATGTTTAGTGTGGACTCTAATAACGCTGATTTATTCTTTGTGCACACTAATTCTGACAACAATTGCAGCGTCACTATTATAGGTACCGCTATTCTGTGATTCAAAATTTTTTCAAAGGTATATTTTTAAGCACAAACAATCTTACAGGATTCTGCTTAAATATAAAAAGACCAGTTACTACAACAGGTGGTTAATTGGTTTGTTTCACATAGAAAACAATCCAAAGACATTTAAAAAAGATGTTGTGGGGCCAAATGCATATTGACATTGTCACAGCTTACTTTTGTGACTTAATACATCACGTATCAATACTCTGTGCAAATATAAACACCAGTGTACTTGCATTAAAATTAAAAACAAGATTATAAAATGATTATAGCCTCCATTACAATTTGGAAGTTACAAGATTTATATTCATATTACTAAATTACATATAATAAAAATACAATAGTGTTAAATGTACTGTTTCATTGCCAGCATCCCGTTTTGTAATATAGCCACACCCAAGAATATACTAAAGAATTCTTAAAATATTAACCCCAATTGCATTTTTCATCAACATTTACATCTGTACAGATAAGACACTCACTTGTACATCTCATAAAAGTACATTATCTACATAAATTCTTAGTGTATGTCTTCAGCAATATGAAGTTTCACAGAAAAATACTGCCTATATGTACAAAGATTACATTAACAATGAATTAAGCACTTGTGTGGTTCAATATGCTAAATATATCCATACCACTTAAAACAGAAATTTCCCCCATCTTGTCTCATGCCACAATAAATTACAAGTAACTGAAGCCAGGTCACTGCAGCCTTTGTACAGCTTCAAGCATTCGTTAATGTTGCCGCGGTAGTGTCCTTCTTTTCTGGCGTTAACTGTCAAAGCACAACATTTCTCAGTAACTGTTTTCATGACCCGCCAGGATGTATAAATTGCTATTTGCTGTGGGGTTATCAGTTGGCCTACTTTCCAAAACCACGACCCTAAAAGTAATAAACAAAAAAACATGTAGCAGAACAAAGTTATTCTTGAAAACTAATGTCAGCAGAAACAGTTTCCATTACTTCTTCATTTTATGCCTCTATAAAATACTGTTTATTTGATTTGTGGGCAGACCATCATTTGCAAATCATTATAGTTAAAGAACCAATTCCAGCTCCGGTAAGTAATTTTGCTGCCCACCACCTCCCACCTCTAAGCCAGTGCTGTTTTAAGAGTCAGGGAGCAGGGGGTGGGTAAACCTGTGTTTGGAATAATTTGGGGGAACTTAATTCTCATAAAGTATAAAACAATCTGTCATTCAAGAAACAGGAAATATATCAGAATAGAACCTAAAAATTCTATCTGGCGCTAAAACCAAAAAGTTTTATTTGTCAGCATATGGTATTTCTTCTTTCTTGTGCTGTAAGCCACACTTTGGACAGCACCGTAATGCAAAATTAGTACTGACAGATCTATATATTCCTGTTACTTGGAACAGCAGGTACATTCTCAAAGGCTTTATAACTTCCTGACTTGTGGATTCTTTGGTGTGAAAAATACAATGTTCAATATATTACTGTAGAAATTTCAATTCCCTTGAAAATGAAATCAGTTTCATGCTGGATTTTATAAAACACATTTAGTACTATGTTTTTAGTACAACCCCTTTCCATACCTGTCGGATCCAAGCAGCCTAAAAATTCTTGTGTTATCTGAAATTTCTTGTGTTACCTGTTCAATTAAAATATAAATTTAATTTCCAAAGTTAAAGGCACACAATTTTATATGGGCATTTAATTTATAACTCTATTGAAAAGAAACATAATTCCTAAGATGAAAACAGATCCCTATATGACTGTTAACTTGTTAAGTCAGCACAGAGATACGTCAATTTGTTAGCCTAGGAAAAACATGGCTAATTTCAAACTAATCCTAAAATAGGAGAATAGGAAAACCATTTACTTATTAAATTACAGACCCTGAGGTTGCTGGAGGGGAGGTGGGCAGGCAGGAGGAGCTAAATTGGTGGTGGATACTAAGGAGCGCACTTGTTACGATGAGTACTGGGTGTTACATGTAAGTGATGAACTGCTAAATTCTATTCCCGAAACTATTATTACACTGTATGTTAGCTAACCGGAAGTTAAATAAAAACATAACAAAACAAAACAAAATTCTAGACCTCAAGGGAAAACTTTAAAAGCAAGCACCCAGTCCATTTATTTAACAAAAACCTTTTGTCAGTTAGGTTAATGCTAACAGCAAGGCCACTGCAGCAGCAAGCCACTTTGATCGGGCCCTTTTACTTTTAAAAGGCTGCAGTGTGGCATGATGGGACAAACTCAAGACTGGAATTTGAATCCCACTTACTAGCTATGACACTGGGCAAGGTACGTAATTTTGTTGAAAATGGTTTTGTCTTCTGCAAAACAGGAGAGAAAATATCTACTCTGCGGTAGTCTTGTGCAGTATTCTTAAAAGTATCAGTGGGTATAATGCCTAGCTATGGGAGTGCTCAACAGAGGATTTTTCTTTCCCATATCCACCGCCCCCCCCCCCCCCCCAGTCTCTTGAAATAGTGTTTTCTGATGGCATACAGCCTTCAGGAAGTCTTCAGTGTGACCGATTACCAGCTGGAGAGTTAAAGATATGTCTACAGAAGAAAGACCCACTCTTTTTGCTTATTGAATGCGAAACATTCCAAATTATAATGGCAGTAACTTCTCCCCATTGCATTAGTACCTCTACAATTAGTTATTCTGGAAACATCAGGGATTCTCAACTCTTTTGGAACCCAGCACACCTGAAGGATACAACATGCTCACTTCAGTAATCGTGCTCATGACTGATCTTCGACATGTTTTTGGACAAGCAGTACTCAGTAAGGGCTACCGGCGCACTTTGAAGAAGCCCCTCAGGTGATTTTGGGGGCAACCTTGTCTTTTTGTAAAAACTGTTCTCTTGTATCCTGCCTATGGTGCCTTTCTTTCTCTGCCTAGTGTTTACTAGTTGTTGACTGTTCTTAATTCCCTGTTCAATTTCCACAGATGATTTTAAAACATCTTCCTGAGAAGTGAACCCTCTTGTGGGAATTACTGCTAGGAACATATTAGCCCGAACTGTATTTTCTCTAAGATTTTATTTTTAAGTAACTTCTACAACTCAACGTGGGGCTCAAATTTACAGTCCTAAGATCAAAAGCCGAATGCTGTACCGACAGAGCCAGCCAGGCGCTCCTTGGATTTTTATCGAATACTTACTGTAAATCAGGCATTATGCCAATCACATCGCATGCTTCCTTTCCCTTAATCATCCCATGAAGTAATAAGTACGATTGTTATCTCCCATTTGAAAATGAAAAGGAGCTAAGTGACATGTCACGGCTACATGTACTAAACTGCAGGGCGGAGAAACGAACCTGGCGTCGCAACTCTGGAACGCATGCTGACGGTCGCTCTACTACGCTGCCCACTTGGTTAGCAGAAATGCTCTGAGCTCAGAATGACAGTCTGGGGCATAAACGAGCTTTCTTGCTTGAGGAGCCGAAGGTTTTCGTTTCCCTCTAATGTTCAAGTGAAAGTTATACTGCTGAGACTGATTTGGGGGTACTGGGAGAGTTTCTGGTTTCACTTGCCTGTAATATTCCCGGGGCCAAGTACAATGTCTGTAACCCCAGCACTCTCTGGTGGAAATGGTGAGCTGAACTGACTCACAAGACTTGGGAGTTAAATTGTTCCTGGAGTTAAATTTAGGTAGGAAGAAAAAGGGGCAAAGAGTCTTATAAATGCCAACTGAAGGAGGGTAAGAGAAATAGGAGGCAAGGTGGCTGGAGAGGAATGTGGGATCCTTGACTTATAAGCCTGCTCTGGTCATCATTTCTGAAATCCAAAGTAGAAATGGTGCCTCAAGACGGGGAGAGCCAGCATCTGCACTCTTGTTCCAAGGGATGGGCTGGGAGAGTTGGAGAGCTGCGAGGAAATCACTTTTAGCAGTATTAGGAAATTCTTGTCCCGAATATACAAGTGAGTATGTGGTTGCACACAAAATGCGCACTGAAGTCGTTTGGGTGAATGCAGAAAGAGAGGTGGCTGCAGAGCAGACGCTATGAACCTCGTCACCAGACTGAATACACTGAACATCAACAGCGAGCATATCAAGTGTTCCTCGCATCCATTAGGAACTTGGCAAAGTTAAAGAAAATTGTTTGAAGTAGAATCTGATAGTTTCATGCCTATTTAATGGACATAATTTTGAAAAGACTACTTACCTCATTAGATCTAAAACTTCTACCTTGCATTCCATGTTTCCAGAAAGCTAGCACACTGTCTTGTAGGCAAACTAGCAGGCAAGAACAGCTCAGTTACTGTTAATAGTACAAAAGTTCAACTGATAAGCATCATTCTGTCCCTCTATCTTGCACAGCAGTACTTCCATTAAGAACTAATGTCAGCTATTCCATGTTTACATGGCATCTTTACTACTGAAATTAAAAATATACATATACCAGACAGAACTGAGTCATCTTTTGGCAAGAAAAAAGAAGATTCATTGAAAATATTGTTTTGTTACAGAAACTTTTTGTTTTGAGAAAATGACAACATTATAAAATATTTCAAACATACCGAAAAACATGAGAAGAGCACAGAAACATATGTATCTACCACTCAACTCTCAAATCCTGACATTTTGCCATTATATGCCTTTCGTTTAAAATACAACCAAATTCAGCCAGCACCTGAGTACAGCCCGAGCAGCTGGCCCCGTCCATTCCAGGCCTTCCTTTCCCCCTGACATATCCGCTATTATAAATTTGATGCTTGTCATTCTCATGCATGTTTTTACTATTACTACACAATATCAAACTTTGTATCAACTGTTTCCGACTTTCATACGTGGGGTATGGTGAACATTTGAACTGTTTCTAGGTTTTTGATCTGTAATAAACATTCTGTACCTCTTCTTTAATACGTGTGCAAATTTTTCTAATTCTAGAAACAGAATTAATGGGACACAGGCATACTTTTTAAAAATTTTAGTTTTGCTTTTAATATTTACATATTTAATACATATTTTTGTGTGTATTCAGTGAGGAAGACATCTAATTTTATTTCCTACAGATAAGCAATTGCATCACCATCATTTGCTGAACAGTCCACCATTTTCCATTGACATATTTATGCTATAAATTTCCATTTACATGTAGGTCCACTTCTGAGCCTTCTCTTCTGGTGCCACTCTTCTACTTTTTTATCCGTCTGATCCCACACTGTCTTAATCACTATAGCTTTATAAAAGTTCCAATACTGAGTAGGGCAAGTATTCATCCAAATTTATTTTACTGTTCTTGGCCTTTGACTCTTTCACATGAATTTTTATTTTTTTTCCTTTTTTTTTTTTAATAAATTTATTCTTAAGTTAATTAACATACAGCATAGTCTTAGCTTTAGGAATAGATTCCAGTGATTCATCACTTACATACAACATCCAGTGTTCATCCCAACAAGCACCCTCCTTAATGCCCATCAACCATCAGTTTGTTCTTTGTATTTAAGAGTCTCTTATGGTTGGCCTCCCTTTCTAGTTATATCTTTCCTTCCCCTATGATCATCTGTTATGTTTCTCAAATTCCACATATGAGTGAAATCATGAGATCTTTCTCTTACTGACTTAGTTTGGTTAGCATAATACCCTCTAGTTCCATCCACATTGTTGCAAATGCCAAGATTTCATTCTTTTCCATCGCTGAGTAGTATTTCATTGTGTATGTATGTATGTGTGTATGTATACATACATGTATGTATACACATATATACATACACACACATACACACCCCACATCTTCTTAATCTATTCATCAGTTGAAGCACATCTGGGCTCTTTCCTTAATTTGGCTATTGTTGATAGCACTGTTACAAACACTGGGGTGCACACGTCCCTTTGAATCAGCTCTCCTGTATCCTTTGGATAAATTCCTAGTAGTCCAATTGCTGGGCCGTAGGGCAGTTCTATTTTTAATTTTTGGAGGAACCTCCACACTGTTTTCCAGAGTGGATACACCAGTTTGCATTCCCACCAACACAGCAAGAGGGTTCCCCTTTCTCCATATCCTCGCCAACACCTGATGTTTCCTGAGTTGTTAGTTTTAGTCACTCAGACCGGTGTGAGGTGGTATCTCATTGTGGTTTTGATTTATATTTCCCTGATGATGAGTGATATTGAGCATCTTTTCATATGTCTGTTTGCCAAATGGATGTCTTCTTTGGAAAAGTGTCAATTCATGTCTTCTGCCTATTTCTTCACATCTGGATTGTTTTTCGGGTGCTGAGTTTGGTAAGTTCTTTATAGATTTTTTATACTAATCCTTTATCTGATAGGTCATTTGCAAATACCTTCTCCCATTCCGTTGGTTGCCTTTTAGTTTTGTTGATTGTTTCCTTTGCTGTGCAGAAGCTCTTTATCTTGATGAGGTTGCAATAGTTCACTTTTGCCTTCAGAGACATGTCAAGTAGGAAGTTGCTGTGGCTGAGGTCAAAGAGGTTGCTGCCTGTTTTCTCCTGTAGGATTTTGATGGTTTCCGGTCTCACATTTAGGTCTTTCATCCATTTTGAATTTATTTTTGTGTGTCACATGAATTTTTAGATCAGCTTATCATATGGCACAAATCACTTTATTGGGATTTAAAAAAAAATGTTTTTTAATGTCTATTTATTTCTGAGAGAGAGACACAGAGTAACCAGGGGAGGAGCAGAGAGAGAGGGAGACACAGAATCCGAAGCAGGCTCCAGGCTCCAAGCTGTCAGCACAGAGCCAGACGCAGGGCTTGAACTCAGGGACCGCGAGATCATGACCTGAGCCAAAGTCAGATGCTTAGCCAACTGAGCCACCCAGGCGCCCCAGGATTTTTATTTAAACGAACCAAATTTGTGGTTTAACTTATAAAGAACTGACACCTTTCTCATATTCACAGACACGGTATAGTTCTTCATTCGTTCAAATCTTTTATGCTTTCAAACAGTAACTTGGAATTTCCTAAATAATGGTCTTAAACATATTTTGATTACATGTATTTCCAAATTTCTTATCTTATTGCCATCGTCAGTGAGATCTTTTTTTCTATTAATTTCCTAATTACTGGCATATCAAAAAGCTATTTATTGGTGTGAGTCATATCTAGCAACTCTGAATTCTCTTACTAATTCCAGCAGTTTACTCAGAGAGCTATACAGTCCATATAATCATATCATCAGCAAAAAAGGATCTTTTACTTTTTTCTAATCCTCATAGTTTCCTTGTCTAGTAAGACAATGTCAAATGTGATGATAGCACATATTCTTATCTTGTTCTCGACTTTAATGGCAGAATCTGACCATGAAACATGAATATTTTTTTATTATTTTTTAAGTATATTTTTTAAAAGTTTATTTACTTGAGAGAGTATGCACATGTGCATGAGGGAGAAGCAGAAGGGGAGAGAGAGAATCCCAAGAAGGATCCCAAGAAGGCTCCACACTGTCAGCACAGAGCAAGACTTGGAGCTCGATCCCATGAACCATGAGATCATGACCTGAGCCAAAATCAAGGGTCGGATGCCCAACCAACCTAACCACCCAGGAGCCCCAAACATGAATATTTTTAATAGGCTTTCCTAGATGAAGAACATTTCCTTTTATTGCTAAGTTGCTGAGAAGTTTTTTCTTAAATCATGAATGATCTGGATTTTACTCAATGCTTTTTTTGTGCATCTACTGAAAGTTATGTGACTTTTTGCTTTTAATATTTAATGTGCTATATTATATATTACATAAACAAGTTTTCTGATGCTGAACCATCTTTACTTTCCTGAAATAAACTCTATTATACTTGATGGTGTGGAGTTCTATTTACTATTTTGTTTCAGATTTGTTCAAATTCTGCTTTCATGAGAATGGATTCTTTTGTTTTCTATACTAACCTTGCTTGATTTTAGTATCAGTGTTAAACACTGATTTGTTCAGCATTCCTTCTTTGTCAGTAATCTGAAATAGTCTGTACAGGATAGGGATTATCTCTTTTTAAGGGTGGATAACAGTCTCCTATAAGGATGTCAGGCTTTATGTGGGGAGACTCTTGATTACTAGGCACCTCAAGCAAGGAGCCAGGCTCTGGTTCCCACTTCCTACAGGATACTTTTAGTCTTCTTTATCAGAAGGAGCACAGCAGGCCTACATATTGCTTTGAGTTTCTGTTCTTTATTTATCTTATTCTTTGGCTTTGGCTATGAGTTTTTAAGCACAGATTCCATTTGATTTTTATTTATATATATTAAAACAATTTTTTTAACTTTTTTTATTTTTGAGAGACAGAGAGAGACAGAGCAGGAGCAGGGGAGGGGCAGACACAGGAGAGAGGGAGACACAGAATCACAAGCAGGTTCCAGGCTCTGAGCTGTCAGCACAGAGCCTGATGTGGGGCTTGAACCCACAAACCGTGAGATCATGACCTGAGCCAAAGTCAGACGCTTAACCGACTGAGCCACCCAGGCGTCCCGCACAGATTCCATTTTAAAATCGTGAAGAGATTTCTCTCATTTTATTATCAGCATTTGCTTGCTGGAAGAAGGGCATTCTACTTAGAGGAGACAGTAAAAGTAGAACCAGGAATAAAACAAATGAACTATCTGTCCTTGGCCCTACCCTCTTTACATATGTGCAAATATCTTCCATTGATAATGAAGAGCAAAAAAATTGTGCCTAGTTAAATACTGAATTAGCTCTCATTCATATTCCCAGCACCATCTGTGATCATTTTTACCTCATTTTTCTGGAATGTAATCATTTTAATATTTACTTATTTATTTAATTTAATAAATAAATTTATTATTTAATAATAATAAATAAGAGAAACAGAGAAGAGCAGAGAGAGAGACAGAAAGAGAAACAGAGAGAAAAGAGCAGAGAGAGAGGGAAGAAGAGAATCCCAAGCAGACTCCATGCCCAGTGCAGAGCCCAACACAGGGCTGGATCTCATGATCATGAAATCATGACCTGAGCCAAAATCAAGAGTCAGAGAACTGACTAAGTCACCCACATGCCCCTGGAATGTAGTAATTTTAGAATACTGAATATATGAGAAATCCTTTTTCAGAAAACACCGTAGTCCAGCAAAATGTGAGAATGAGATAATGGAATCTCCTTCTTGCCATTTTCACATTTTGCTCTGGTCAGCAGATACAACAGCAGAAGTACAACAGAGTACACTAAGTACTAAATTTTAAAGTACTTATAGGGAAACTCCACAGGAGTTTGGAGGAAATGGAAATTCCTGTTTTATGAAAAATGGTATTTATTTCTTTTGAAATGTCAAATCCGTAAGGAGGACAACATTATTTCTAGATGTCAGTTATTAAACTATTTTAGAGAATGTATAAAAGTGAAGACTGATGTTGACTTCATATTCATTATACCCTGTATTGTAAAAAATGTATTCTTAGTAATATATTTCTATAATCTCAGATAATTATCAGGTAAGATATTTTAAGCAGCTCTTACTGCAATCAAACCAGAAATACAAAACTTGCACTTACCTATTGATTCAATCTGGAAATCAAAGGTGAGCTCAGATGATAATTTTCTGCTAGATTTTAATCTTCCTTGGAGATTTACTATTTTTATACAACCTAGAGACGGGGAGGGGGAGAGTCACTCAGAAACTAAGATAAAAGGAAGGTGTTAAAATAAGATGTTCATAAATAAAAACTTACAATCCAAGCATACGAGAATGGTATCTCTCTCCAATTGGGTTACGTGAGTAACACTTGTCTGTGGGCTATCTGTAACACAAACAAACTCAATAAACTGACATAAAAAAAGTAATTTTGAAAGCACAGAGACCTAAAAACAAGAATTCTGAACATCACTGAATCTGAAACAGACTTAAATTTTTAGCTATACATATGTACTGACTGAGCCAGGCTGCTTGGGTCTAAACTCTGATGCAAGTGCTGAAGGAAGTCAGGGCTCACTGGAACGCTAACTATTGTCATTACTGCTGGTGATGTCATTATTTTCACTCATATGTGAAATCAGGAGTCTAATCCTCTATATTATAGTTATGACTGATTTCTGCTTTTAAGCTCAGAAGGCCAGGGACTGCTTTGTATATCACATGGCAGTGTCCAGCACCACATGCAATAATTATTTACTGAGTGAATGAATCAGAAGGACAAACAAACTACTTCAAGTACAAATGAGTTAAAAGAAATACTGAAGTATTTTGAGAAGTATGAAATATTATCAAAATGCAAACAGGAATCATTTATTAAAGTTCTTATAAACTGGGAATTTTTTTGTAATTGTTTTTTAATGTTTGTTTACTTTTGAGAGAGAGAGAGAGAGAGCGCGCGTATGCGCACGGGTGAGGGGCAGAGAGAGGGAGACACAGAATCTGAAGCAGGCTCCAGGTTCTGAGCTGTCAGCACAGAGCCCGGCGCAGGGTGTGAACTCACGAATTGCAAGATTATGACCTGAGCCGAAGTTGGACGCTCAACTGACTGAGCCATGTGGGCGCCCCAAGAATGCTTTTGAAAAAAATATTATATTTATTTATCAATCAATAAATATATACATATATATACATACACACACACACACACACACACACACACACACATATATATGATATAGATCTGTATCTGTATCTATATAGAAAGCACAAGTGGAGGAGGGGTAGAGAGAAGGAGAGACAAGAATCCCAAGCAGGCTCCATGACATCAGCGCAGAGACCAATGTGGGGTCCAAACCCATGAACTGCGAGATCCTGACCTGAGCCGAAATCAAGAGTTGGACGCTAACCAGGCACCCCCAAACAGAGAATGTTTAAATGATTTTCCATGAAGTGAAAAGTAGGCTACCCCAAACTTTGTACGAACATCAAAACTGAAACTGCTGATCTACAGGCCTTTGTTTCTGGCCTTACGTGTCCTTGAGAGTGGGTCTGATGACCTACAGTTACTGTTTTCTACTTCCTACAGTATTAGTCTTAGGACATCCAAGGCCTGCCGTTAGACCTTCAAATGTATTTTAGACCTGGTACGTCTGTAACCAACCAGAGCTGAAAGGACACGGAACAGGCCTCCTGGAAATCAGATCTTTGTAGCTCTTACATACGTGGGTGAAAATTAACAATCTGAACACATCTATACAATCGACTTCAGTTCAGGAAGCCAGGCTAGCATACCAGAGAGAAAGTCAGGAAAATAAGGTTTTACCAACTGCTTGTATCAATTAGTTACCAAACACTAGAATCACCCGGAGATCTTTACAAAATACTGATGCCTAGCTGCCACGTCTAGATATTCTTATTTAATTGGCGGCGTATGTGACTTGAGGTATCAGGAGTTTTAAAACTTCCCAGGTGGGCTGTACAGTGCAACGCAGTTTAGGAAACCAATGACTCAGAATTTCATATGATGCAAAACTCTAACCATACTTTCTCTCATTCAATTTTTACCTTAGCATCTCAAAACCAGAGATGAACTGTAGTTATCATACTTAGTTTCTATTGTTGGGATGAGCACTGGGTGTTAAAGGTAAGCGATGAACCACGGGAATCTACCCCAGAGACCAAGAGCACACATTACACACTGTATGTTCGCCAATTTGACAATAAATTATATTAAAAAAGAAAAAAGGAAATCTAATGTTAATTCACAAAAAAAACTTCCAAAAAACAAAAAAATCCAACTCCTAATAAAGTGATTTCATTACAGTAAGAGAATGAAATCAGAAGCTCCTTAGAATGAAGGTACCCACACAGCTGTACAAAATTCTTCTGTGCAGAAATCAGGCCCTTCATTCAACAATTAGTAGAAAAGGATTTAAAATTAAAATGCTTGGGAGAAATAAGGTATTAACTGAAATCCACTAACAATAAAATATCAATCACCCAATAATGCCTTCCTATTAAGCAGGGAGGAAGAGTTCAGGAAAGCAGGAGTGCACCCGCTGTCTGAAAGGGTAGATAGGTGTCTAAGAGAGAATGCAGAACAGAGAATTCTAGGGAGCCAAGGAAGCCACATCACGTTGTCAAGGGCCAGCCATGTTTTCCTTCAACAATGTGTCCTTAAAGGAAAGCTGTCTCAAGTTTCCTGGGCTTCAGGAAGTCATGTAATTGTCTCTAGGTTTTTGTGAATGTGTTTGCGATGATTTTTTTTCAGTGTCAAAGACCCACAACTCTAAGTTTTTTCCTTTTGTGAACACTCTTTTAGGCTTCCAACAAACTCCTGACTATTCAATATTTATCGGCCAATTGTCTTCTTAATATTTCCCTAAGAACCCAAAGACCCTGACAAAAGGCCTCTGCAAGACCTTTAAAAATTGCCTTCTTGGGGTGCCTGGGTGCCTCAGCTGGTTAAGCATCTGACTTTGGCTCAGGTCATGATCTCATGGTTCATGAGTTCGAGCCCCACGTCTGGCTCTGTGCTGACGGCTCAGAGCCTGGAGCCTGCTTCAGACTCTGTCTCCTCTCTCTGCCTCCTCCTCCTCCCCTCTCCTCCCCTCCCCCACTCATGCGCGTGCTCTCTCTCTCTCTCTCTGTCTCTCAAAAATAAATAAAACATTAAAAAAAATAATGAAATTGCCTTCTTAAATGGCCACTGTCTATTTTACAGCAAAACATTGTGCAGTGTTATTTTTAAAGGGGAAAAAAAGCAAAAGGAGCTCCATAATAAACACAGTGCTTTAAAAATCAGGAAAAAAAAGACCATTCAGGTCACTTTTTTTAAAGTGTAAAAAGTTGAATCAGATTTATTTACCACGAAACACAAGTTTTACTGATATGTACTGACTACACCAACAAGATTGGAGGTTTCAAACTATAATCAAATTTCTGTAAAAAGATAATTAATTGGAAATAATATTTCCCAAGATACTAGTATGAAGAAAGGATCTGCTACGCCACTGGGCAACGCAGATCAAAATTTAAGAAAACAAATTGTACAAAAGAATGATTTTCAAGCACCCTCAAATATTTTTGTTTAGCTATATTTATATCTTAGTTATGAATCATTAAAAAATTCATTAAAGTGACTGCATAGTACCTGTGTCTCAATTACCAGAATATGATGGAAAATAGACTCAGTGCAGTTTTTGCTTTTATTTAGATCACCTTTCCTCAGCCTGAGGCCTGTGTATGTGCAGTTGACAGGGCGGTGCCTGTGTCAGCGTCACCGGCATCGGCCGGGAGCACACAGAAGAGCAACTTCTCAGGCCTTGCTCCAGATCCACCAGATGAACTCTGGCAGTGGGGGCCAGCAGGCCTCCGGGGGATTCTGATCCATACTCATGTTTGGGAACCACTGATATGTATTGGCCTTAATAACTCAGTAAAAGTCACAAACCTGACTCTGTAAACCACGAAGAGGTAGAATTTGGGTTGACGGTTTCAAATCGAACCACCTGGTTGAAGTCTCTCCCTCTGCTGACGCCAACACAGACGAGAGGGTACTCCTGTTCGGGAACTACCAGCATTTCGAACACTCGAAGCGGACAAGGTATAGGAAAATCTATGTGCTAGACACAGAAACAAAAGGACATTAAACAAAGGAAAACGGAAGCCAAATAGTGTCACGAGAGCACTAAGAATTTTTACTTCTACAAACACATGGAAAATAACTCTCTACTATTAGGACTGCTTCTTGTCACAGAAACTCTGGGTATGTAGAAAAACACAAATTATAAAGTATTTGATTTGAGGTTTAACACTGTAAAATGTTGTTAAGTTAAAAATCACACAATTTTAAGACATTAGGGCTAGAAGGGAACTTATAAATCACCTGTCCAACCCAGGTGGTAACTGAGATCCAGAAACCTGGGGACTGGCCCAGGGTCCCCCAGACTTTGTTGCAAAGTCTCCTGTCTCCCCATTGGATGCTGCTTCAGTTATATTTCCCTGCTTTCTTATCCAACTGAGCAAACATGGATGAGAGCACAGAAATGCTAATTAGCAAGAAACACTCCTCTTATAAGTGTGGACAGTAAAAAAAACCCCATAAATAAGAGAAATTTAGCTTCTTGGCGCAGGTGATGCTATTCATTAACTCACTTATGATGCAACCAATTTTACTTTTACATAATTTCAAAAGTATTCTTACATTGCAACCAAGAGACTAAATAAATTCGTATTTTGTAAGTTTGGGAAAATAGATGGAGAACATTAACATCCTCAGTAATCAGGAAATTAAACCACGAGATAAGATCCATATCCCCCTGACTAAAATGAAACAAGTGACAGTAACAAGTATTAACAGGAGGAGCAGACGAGTGCTCACCAAGTGATGGGAGCATAAGCAGGCCATGCTGGCTGACTACATTATCTGTGAGTGTCAGGGCCCTGCAATACTCTTATCCTTTCTAGAGAATACGAGCACACACAGGCACAGGAGACATGATGCAAACATGTTCACAGCAATATTGTTCAAATAACAAAAAACTGGAAGTAACTCAAATACCCATCAACAATAGCTAGATAAAGTTACGGCCTATTCGCACAATGGGAAGTCACAGAGCAATGAAAATGAACAAACTAGAACCATATCCAACAACTACACAAATCTGATGCTGCACCAAAGCCAGACACAAACGAATACATACTTTATGACTCCACTTACATATTGGGGAAGAATCAGGTAAAATTAATTCTAATTTTAGGGGCTTAGGGGTGTACGTTTATACAGTGAAAATGGAAAATAAGGGAGCTGACTCCTAGTGGATGGGGTGCCATGGGGAGTTCAGAGGTGCAGATGATATTCCTCACAACAGAAAAGGTTGTTTTTCAAAAAATATGGGTCTTATCCATATGGTAGTAAGTCTACTCTTAGTATGTTTTAGATTTTGTTGTTCTCATGAATGGGCTGTAATTTCATTTAATTTCCCCCAAGGTTAGTATTGGTAGTATTTAACAAAGCTACTGAATTTGATTTATTTTTTAATCTGGCAACATGTAAATTCTGAAGAAAATAAATTCTGGAGAAAAACAGGTGAAACAGGTCCACCATAACTATTATTCTTAAAAGTGTCAGAAAATACACACACACACGTGTTAGAAAACACAATGTGGTCCTTGTGGCTAGAAGGTGAAGCTCTATGTGCAACTGTTGTTCCCGTATTCCTTCCTTCCCTGTGACTGCCAGAGTGCCTCCATCCCATGGGTACAGACACTTCTTCATCAACACTCCCCAAACCCTTCTCTTTAGAAGCTTTCCCCTTACCTGGGGAGAGGCTTTGGATAAAATCTGTCATATATATATATATTTTTAACGTTTATTTATTATTTTTGAGACAGGGAGAGACAGCATGAACGGGGGAGGGTCAGAGAGAGAGGGAGACACAGAATCCGAAACAGGTTCCAGGTTCTGAGCTGTCAGCACAGAGCCCAACACGGGGCTCAAACTCACAGACTGCGAGATCATGACCTGAGCCGAAGTCGGATGCTTAACTGACTGAGCCACCCAGACGCCCCTAAATCTGTCATATTTTTAATAAGGTAAAACATTTAAAATAATTCTCTTTGAAATGTGTTAAGGGCAGTACAGTAAAAAATAGTGCTTCTTTGTGTGTGTGTGTGTGTGTGTGTGTGTGTGTGTGTGTGTGAGCAAATAAGAAAACCAAGAGATTCTGAATATTTCTATTTAGTTTCTAATAATCACGTGTTAAGTCATTAACAGAAGAGGACTCCCGTCTAAAAGCTTTACATCCAGTTGCTGTTGGTGATGGTCCTTGAGGGCAGTGGCCATATCTTACTCATTTCTGTCTCCTTAAACAGCACTGTGCCTGGTTGGTAGTAAGTACGTAATTGTTTGCTGGGAAGGTCTTTAACTTACAACTTTTATGATGAAAATGTAGTCTAATAAATCAAAAACTGTCAAAAATGTCATGAAGAGGAGGATAAAGGATAAAAGTGTTTTTGAGCACATCTTGTAAGAGTGTAGAAAAGCAACATCATAAATACTAACCACAACAATGTCAAATACAGAAACAAAATATCCACAGGGTCTTGGAGCAGAGAGGCAGGGGAAGGAGAGCTGGGTTAAGATTCAGGGAGGAGAGTAAGAGCCTACAGAGAGCTCAGGGAGTTTAAGGGGAAAGTGGGAAGGGCGTGAAGTCTTGAGGGAGACTATACTGTAAGTCTAGTATCTTTGAACTCTGGCAACAGGCCTCATTAGCCAGGGCCAGGCTCCTTGGGACTATCCACTTGGAAGAGAGAAAATGTGGACGGGTAATTTTTAAGCTTCCCATGTCTTATACATTCTCTCCTGCATGCTCTTCATACCTAAAATTCCTTTAACAGAGAAGAGTCTTTGTTGTGTATTAGGGTAAGTGGTATAACATATCAAATTACACAAAAAATTCATTCATCCTATGGTTTAATCAGATTATTAACTGATGATATGAACACTGATATGATGAAACTATTTTTCATTCTACCAGAGGTTAAGAATGAAAGGAATAGGGAAGATGTACCTAAAATAGACCTAAAAGGGGAAAGGAAGGGGCAGGGAAGGGGAGGGCTGCTGAAAAATCAAACCATGTACACTTTACTCCTCCATTTATGATAAGGTGTATTTTTGTGAAATGGGCAAGAAAAAAGAGGAGCTGAGGACATAGCAATTTTTGCCATAAATGGGCTGATTCAGAAGCTCTGCTTTAGACAGTTCTTAAGGCTATTTATTTTTCCCCTGCAGCTTCTGGTTTAAAGAATTTTTGTTTCAGTGATTTGTGGCAATACCACCTCAATGGATCCAAAATTCTTGAAACTATTTTTTCATTTCTTTAGCCCTAGTTAATTTTGAGGTTAACAAATAGTGATACGAAATTAAAAATAGATTCCTCAGTCACTTATAAAATTTAAATAAAAGGAAGCTTTTATTATGCTGTATTATAAAATTTACGAAGAATCCACTCCAATTATATTCTGATCCCAATTTCCTTTTTTTTCAAATTTTTTAATGTTTATTTTTGAGAGAGAGAGAGAAACAGTGAGCATGTGAGCAAGGTTGGGCAGAAAGACAGAGGGAGACACAGAATCCGAAGCAGGCTCCAGGGTCTGAGATGTCAGCATAGAGGTCAACGTGGGGCCTGAACTTGCGAACAGTGAGATCATGACCTGAGCCGAAGTCGGATGCTTAACCGACTGAGCCACCCAGGCGCCCCTCCTGACCCCAGTTTCTACGGAGATCTCAAATGCTCAAAAACTAAGACTACTTAATTTACATAAAATAGCAAAGGAAACAGCTTTAAAAAATTCCTTTGGCAGTCCCTTGGTGTGAGTGAACCTGTACTTCACACATTTTGAGTTAGTTTTTCCTCCAATTTAAAGTTATTGCTGAGTAGTATTAGATATTTTAAAGAATGTTCATTGATTACAGATTCTAGAGAAACTCAGTCACCAAAAAACCATTCATGGGAAAGCCTGGGCAAATCAAAATCAGCAGGCAGGCATGTAACTCAGATCAAGAACTTCCTTCTCAGCATGGTTACCCCTTGTCCTCTTGGGCCAAACGCCAACCTGCAGGTAATTCTCCTGCTGTGATGGAGCCGGTCAACCAGAGGGTACACTGGAACAGCATTTCACTGCTTTTCAACACCTCCGGTTCTGGATATCCGACTGTGTATGTGAGACCCTGTTTCCAGCTCCTACTGTCACTTCCCTGAACCATCCCTCTAGTCTCTTCTGAAACTTGTATCAGGCCAACTCATTTCCTTACGATCTGACGGAGAAAGTGCACAAGATGTGGCCCGACAGGGGACTCTCAGGTCTCACTATTTTTCGTGACTGACACTGGAAGTGGAGATGTAATACCCAGGCAGGAGATTAACACACACACGCAGACTTTCACCACCCTGCCACATAATCCAAAATCATGACATTAACTTGAGAATTAATGGGAAAACATGTTGTTGGGTTTTTTTAAGGAAAAAATCAGGAACAGGAAAATTGATTTCATTTATAAGCTTTTATACTAAGAATGACTTAGATTGCTTTTCGTGCTTACCTTAATTAACATAAATTTCTGCATTGGTTCAACCCATTCTAATAGAACAATGCTAGTCTGAAGCGCCCCACATAGGTACTTATGGCCTGTGTAAGGATTTCGCACTGTCAAGGCAAAAAAGTGTATGTAAGTCCTCTTATGATACAAAATCCTTATGATAGTAGTCGCAAGCTCTGAGAACAAACAAAAGCTGGCTGCTAGGTCAATTTCTTAATTAGACTACAGGGTGAAAAAACTTTCAGGTAACAGCAGGAAACTCCTTCATCACTTGCAGGATTTCTGTCTAATGCACAAACGAAACCGGTGGTTGTTTTGGGGTCTGGGGTGGGAAGAAAGACTTTGCATCTCATGGGAGCAGGGAGATTAGGTGAGGCAGCAGGACCCTAAAGGAAGGGTCCTAAGAAGATTTGGGGGGAAGTTGCCAAACTGATAGGCTACAGCACACTTCGGGACAGGTGATTAAGGATGCTTTTGGTAGTAATGTTCAGAGGTAGTAATGCTTTGGTTGCCAACAGCATGAAGACGTTAATGAAATCTCAAAATACAGGTTTACAAATAATAAAACAAAGCCTCAGAGTTTCTGAAGGGAAGAGATTTTAAGGGAAAAGATTTTTTTGGTTTTGCTTGATGCAAATAAAACAGCTGGTTGTTATGGGGGTGGGGAGGGATTCGGGGTCGTGTGTGTGAACAGAGACTAGAACCTTCACACCACAGGCATAAGGTTTCACACATTAAAGGCATGAAAATATATGCTGAATGAATAAATGCAGTCTCATAAGCCATTACCAAGCAGCATGTGAATGACAAGTAACAGGCCCCTTGGAGAACAGGGTGTGATAAAGTGCCATAATAAAGTCATCCTACTTTCTCCATTTATCCAGTCAATAAATAATTTGCAAAACAACTGTTATGTACAAGGTACTATATTATAGGGTTAGTCTACACGGAGACTGGATGGCCAAGACATTTGTTTTACTCAAGGGGTAAAAATAAACTATCACTGGCAGAATACCCTGGAGAAGTACTGTTTCATACTAGATTTAAAAATAAGCCTCACAGTGTTTTCTCATTCGCTCCGCAAAGCAGGAGAGCTATGTGCTATGGAACAGTTTACTTACCAACACAACATTTCTGACACCACTTGGTTTCAGGGATTTTTGCTGATACAGCAAATTTCCTAAATGTAAATGAAAATGAATATATAATACATGTAGGTAAAGTTAGTATATGATAATGGTATCATTACAGATTAATGGAGAATAAAAACTGGTGCTGACATAATAGGTAATCTATTAAAAATAATATATTTGATCTGTTTCTCATCCCTCTTCCAATCAATTCCAAATAGATTAAAGATTTATTAAAGTATGAAAAACAAGACTATAGAATATTTAGATTTAGAAGAATAGAACCATGGGATTTCCTTAAAAAATACAAAAAGAAACAAACTATACAGGAAAATATTAATAAACTTCTGTTTTTAATGTTTATTTATTGAGAGAGAAAGAGTGTGAGCCGGGGAAGGACAGAGAGAGAGGGGGACAGAGGATCCAAAGCTGGGTCTGTGGTGACGGCAGCTTCACCTGAAGCAGCCCAATGCAGGGCTTGAGTTCACTAATCACGAGATCATGACCTGAGCTGAAGTCGGACACATAACCAACTGAGCCACCCAGGCACCCCAATATTAATAAACGTAACTGATACTTTTTTTACTTAGGGATCCCTACCACTTCAAACTACAGGTGGCAATTTGTTGAATGAATTTGAATATATTAACAACTTTGGTTTACCAAAAGATAACACTAAAAAAGTAAAAAGATATGCCATAAACTGGGGGAAAGATATTTTTTAGCACATATAATAAATTTAAGCTATGTAAAACATTGTCTTATCACTAAAACAATTTATAAGAACTTTTTAAAGACATTTTTATTTCTCTGCTCAGGAAGAGTGAGATATAGATTTTCTGTTAAGGTCCTTTACGGGTTCTGCAAACAGGTGATTCAAACTTAATATGTAAAAATCCATTTGTTTTTTAAACTACAATTAAAAAAAGTACCCATGAACTCAAATGGCTTTATAATGAAAATTAATATAACAGACTGCTAACGTACCAGGTTTTGCTAGCCTCAAATTATACTTCTCCATTTCTGTACACACAAACTTCTTTTACATGTGTAAACACGCCACATATTAGAGGTCATTGCTCTGCACATCTTTTTAAAAAAGCAAAACAGAGTTGCCCTTTGCTGGTAACAGAACTGTAGAGCATGTATGTGATGCGCAATGCCATTCCAAACAAGCTCAGAATAATCTTATTTTTTTTTGAATGTTTATTTTTACTTGTTTTGAGAGAGAAGGGCAGACGAAGAGGGAGAGAGAGAATCCCAAGGAGCCTCTGCGTTGTTAGCACGGAGCCTGATGTGGGGCTCAATCTCACAAACCGTGAGATCATGACCCGAGCAGAAATCAATTTGGATGCTTAACCAACTGAACCACCCAGGCACCCCAAGCTCAGAATAATCTTGATGTATGTTCCTATCACTGTACAACTGGCAGCTGAGTAATAATCAGTCATATAATGCTGAGGTATTGTAATTTTAGCTTTTAATATGTTTTATATGCCGGTATTTATAAAAATCTATAGTAACTATTGCTAACATTTACCGAGATCTTATTGTTTACCATGAATTTCACATGTTCTGTCAGTCCCTCTGATAATGCCGTGAGATAGGTCACAGTATAGAAATCTGAAGGTTAGGGGGTGTGCTCAGCACGGAGCCCACTTAGAAGATTTTCTCCCGCCTCCCCACCCACCGCTTGTGTGTTCTGTCTCTCTAAAAAAGAAAAGAAGAGAAGAGAAGAGAAGAGAAGAGAAGAGAAGAGAAGAGAAGAGAAAAAAAAGAAAAGAAAAGAAAAGAAAAGAAGAGAAAAGAAAAGAAAAAAGAAGAAAGAAATCTGAGGGTTAGATTTAGTAATTTCCTCAAGATCACACAGTTAGCAATTCAGGAAGAACTCTACTCTAGTGTCTTAGCCTAACTGCAACATTCATAGTGATTCAATTTTGAAAACAAATCTACTTCTCTTTTATGATTCTGGATCACTTTAAAGAGTATTCTGAGTTTGCAAGGTAAGTTGTTAAAATCTGTTATCATTTGTAAGTACTTTATCCGTGTGAATTAGAATTTTGTTGATACTATGGTACCTAAACAGTGACACAGAAATTAGTCAGATACTGAGGGACTAAATGACTAAAGTGACAATCTAGAATATCTTGATTCAAATTTTGGGTTAAAGCCCCTATTGTTCCTCTTGACTAAGTTCATACTGGGGAGAATTTTACATTCCAATTCATAAATTACATTAATAATTACAAAAATACCCCTTTCATAGGCATTGGAATTTCATACAGTTTAAAATAAAACAAAAATTCCACATATCCTTAAATTAAGTAAACTGCTTGAACCAAAGTGCAAAGTACAGTTAAAAAAAATCTCAATCAAGCTTTTGATAGATTTCCACTGCAACCAACTTAATGTTCCTCGTCCACACTTGTGAACTTGTCCTTTGGCCCCCAACGTTAACTTAGAGGTTAAGTTACTAAATCTGTCAAACCCAGGAGGATTAATTGACTGCAAGGTTTTGAAAGATTATAAAGAATGCTACACCGTCAAGACAAAATCAACTACTAAGTATAGCTTAGAAGTTAACGATAATGAAATGGTTCAAAACTGAGCTCTGAGCAGCACACTGAAATGTTATAAAAACTCATAATTTTCTACAGTGATCTACATATAGACTTACCTTAATTTTAGTTATGATTTTACAAGGCAAAAAAATTTATTTACAGCACCCAATTAACTAGAATCCTGTGAACCAACATTCTCAATGTACTTAATGTAAGATATTTTAGGGTACATTACAGACACAATTCAATTTGCCATGACTAACAATAATGATAACACGACTATTTCTTAAGAGCCTAATATGTGCCAGAAACCATGGTGGATACTTTTCATACATAATTTATAATTTTTAAAACAATCTGCAAGATAGGTATACTGGTTCCATTTTACAGATGAATACCCTGAGAAGTTGTACAATTTATTCTAGGTCCTGAACCTAGTGAGTGAACAATGTAGGATTTAAATTGAAGTCTACCTGGATTCTAAAAATTATGCTTAACTGAAGCTTTACCATACAATACAATGAGTACCTATATTTATAATGAGAACCACAGAACATTATAAACTTCCCAAAGGAAGTTTAATTTGTGCTCACTTTACGGCAGAAGAACATAAAATTTTATTGTGCAAAAAAGGTTTTCAGATTTCTTGCCAGTAAATGAGAGAATTAAGAGTAGATTCTAGGGGCGCCTGGGTGGCTCAGTCTGTTAAGCATCTGACTTCGGCTCAGGTCATGATCTCATGGTTCGTGAGTTTGAGCCCTACGTCGGGCTCTGTGCTGACAGTTCAGAGCCTGAAGCCTGCTTTGGATTCTGTGTCTCCCTCTCTCTATCCCTCCCTGCTCCCACTCTGTCTCTCTCTCAAAAATAAATAAACATTAAAAAAAAAAGTAGATTTTACGATAACAAAATTGAAGAAAGTGGAAAGGACACATTGGTGAGTGCTACCAACACTAAAGACTGACTATAACAAAATTACATGAAATAAAAGCCTCGAGGTAAAGCACTCTTAGAGGTAACATCTTCCTCTATGGAAATTCCTTAAAGGAAGAGGTAACACGTTATTCAATTTTGTTTTAGCTACATACTAGGAAACTTTCCGCACATCTTGTATATTCAGTAAAATTTGAAGAATTGAACACAGCTATAAATAAACTACAAAAGTCTCTATTCTGACAAAATGATATAAAAAAGTGAATGTATTAAAGTTTATGTGCTTTACATTCCTGGGGGGGGGGGGGGCACTCTTGTATATTTTAGAGCTTGGGGCCAGTTTCCATGCCCAGAGAATTTAGGATTATCAAGTCAGAAGGCTAGAGGAGATGTGCTGTAAGAAGACAGAAAATCAATAGCACCAAGTGGCAGCTGAGAGGAAAAGAGGGGCAGATAAACTCTATGTGAAGAAGCCCCCTGGCCCCATTCTTGGGGTAGTTCTTGCCCTTAACCCCAACTGTAGACATTACAGTAGAAGTATAATAAGTCAAGTTCATAGGTGCAACTCTGAGTCATCATGAAAAGGTCCAATTAAACTCAATGTAATCTATTTTAAGACAGAAAAGCATGCAGTATAACTTTTAAATGATTTTCATCAAAAAGATTAATTTTGAAAAAGTCTTTTGCACAAAGGGGCACATTTTAGCTGTAAACTCAGCATTGAGAACAGCTTTTCAAGGTACTTGAGAGCTAACGGTGTACATTAGTTGCTTTACAACTGATACGGTAAAGGAAGAATGGCTAGAGTATAATGTTTCTGTAACATAAAATTTATAGCAGACTCAGAAGACCTTTCGGTCAATAAATGAAGTACAATATAATAAGCAAAGGAGGAGAGAACATAATGAAAAATCCCTGAAAGCAGAAAAGCAAAACCCCTCAATTCCTAAGTAATTATCTCCTAATGTAAAAACCTTGATTTAATAAATCATTTTGACTTTCTAAGTTTAGAAACTGTGCTTTGAGACAAATTCATGTTATTCAAATTAACACAAATATGTCCAAAGCACTGGATAGGAAGAAAAATTACTAGCAAATTATAGAGAAAAATCAGTTTTAATGTTGTATGAAATACTAAACAGTAATTAGTTTTAAACTTCTAGAGGTGCCTCTCAGTTCTTGTGAAAATCTATTACCTCTCACAAGTTTTTCATTACACATGATTTCTACTAACGCAAACTAAGTGCTTTTTCAATTTCTGCAGTGTAACTATTATTTAGAATTAATTAACATGTAATCTCTAAGGATGAGACATAAGTGCACAGTTACCTTGGCAGTATTCGGTCAGGGAGTTTGTGTGCTGGAATAGCAACAGGTAACTTTTGCATCTGTCTTGCATAATCAAAAAGCCCTGGTAAATTATGGGAATAAAGCTGAGAAGCTTTACCTGTAAAAAAAAATATAATAAATAAATAAACACGATATAAAAGCTAATAACATAAATAGGAACAAGTGTTAGGTATCAAAAAACTAGGGGCTCCTGGTGGCTCAGTTGGTTAAGGGTCTGACTCTTGGTTTCGGCTCAGGTCACGATCTCAGCATTTGTGAGTCTGAACCCCACGTCGGGCTCTGCACTAAAAGCACAGAGCTTGCTTCAGATTCTCTCTCTCTCTCTGCCCCTCCCCAGCTCGCTCGCTCTCTCTCTCTCAAAATAAATAAACTTAAAAAAATAAAAATAAAAACTAAAAGACTTACCAGATATTGACAGTAAGCAATTGTTCATCACATATAACCATGTACACCTTCGGGGGAATAGCTGATAAAAAAAAAAAAGTGCAAAGTTTATAAAAGATAGTAAGTAAAATGCTTCTATTATATGTCCGTGTTGAACTGGTCATTCAATTTGCCAATTCTAGGTCTTTCTTGTTTCCCTAGATCTAGTGTTTCTCTATGGGAGGAATACAAGTGGGAGAGGCAGTGTGGTCAAGTAGTTAAGTACATGAACTCTGGAGCCATCTGGCCTGGGTTCATATCCCAGTTCATTCACTTAAGCACTGTAAGATCTCTGAAAAGTTACTAATCCTTTCTGTGCCTCGGATTTCTCATCTGACATGCAACTCATAATGGTATCTATCTCTGAGAGTTGTGAAGATTAGTTACTCTATGTAAAGCATTTAAAAACAGTATCTGGTGCATAGTAAGCTTTATACAGGCATTAGCTACTGATGTCATCATGATCATTTCTGTAGGTTGTTTAGCATTGCCGGCCTCTGGGTACTAAACATCCAAAGCTTCCCCCAGTCACTGTGACAATAAAGAAACATCCCCACGCAATTCCAAACACACTTTTTCCTTTCTGCCCCAACTCAACATTTCCTTGCCCTTTGACCAAAATCTCTAGCGTCATCTGCCACCATGCTGCAAACCGTTCTACACGGATCAGTTCACGAACAAAGCTCTGGGGTTTGGCAGCTGCCTCTCCCCCCCCCCCCCCCCCCCCCCCCCACTTCCTGTTACCATTCTGCACTCATTCTACACTCGAGTCAGACTGTCTGCTCAGGGTTCCCCACCCTGGCCACTCCGCTGCACCACTTCACACCTTCACACTTACATTTACCCTCTCTCTGTCTGGGAACGTTCCGCTCATCCGCTCATTGCCATTTACGGTCTCTTCTCACTTCCCCACAGGAGGTGCTAGTGGCGTGTGCTCACTCCTAGCGTGACACCTAACCTGAGTGCTACAGCTACTGCCACGCCTCTATTACACCCATGAGGTCCTTGAAGGGTAAGGACTAGTCCTGCCAATACGTCCTCAGTACCAGATAAACACAACATACTTGATGAAGCTTTTATGGATAAAAAAATAAAGAGGCAGAAAATCACAGAACTGAAACTTATTTCTCACCTAGTGTGTGCGTACGACTTTAAAAAAGGAAAATACAAAATAATGTACCTGTTCCATCGATGTTTCATGAAGTTCATTAAGATTCAAAGTATAAATTCCTTCTTCAGCACCAAATATCAAGTACTGATCTGAAATGACAAAAGTAATTCACCGGTTTTGATAAAAAAAAATATTTTCAAAATGGATTTGTATAGTTTAAAATTATGTACATATGTACTATAACCTGAAAAAGGAATTACTGTGATTGACAAGCTATAGATACATACATACATATATATATATATATATATATATATATATATATATATATATATATATATATATTTAATGTTTATTTTTGAGAGAGAGAGAGAGCAAGTGAGGGGGGCAGAGAGAGAGGGAGACACAGAATCCGAAGCAGGCTCCAGGCTCTGAGCTGTCAGCACAGAGCCTGATGCGGGGCTCAAACTCATGAACCGCGAGACCATGACCTGAGACAAAGTCAGAGACTTACCCAACTGAGCCACCCAGGCACCTCTAAGCATTAAATATATTCTAATACAAATTAAGTGGCTAAAAACTCTGCCTTAATGAACTGAGTTATATATAAATACCAGCCTCAAAGCACTGAGGAAAACTTTTATGTAAAAGAGGTTTTGAAGACTGGAATGCTAGGGTTCCTCACTCATCAGAGGGTGCTGAGGACTGGCAGAGAATCCATAGCTCATTTTCTACAATTCTTTTAAGAGAAGCCTGGGTGCCTCAGTTGGTTAATCAACCAACTTCAGCTCAGGTCATGGTCTCGTGGTTCTTGAGTTCAAGCCCCACGTCGGGCTCCGTGTGGTCAACTCACGGCCTGGAGCCCCTTTCAGATTCTGTGTCTCCCTCTCTCTCTGCCTCTCCCCCGCTCACACTCTGTCTCTTTCTCCTTCAAAAATTAACAAACATTAAAAAAAAAAAAAGTTAAAAAAAAATTCTTTTAAGAGTATAGTTGATGTACAGAATGTAAATAAAGAACTGATAGAGATTCAAAATATTTTTGCAGATGGGCTACTGCTGTAAGAAATCACATCAAAAACCGGGATCTGGCTACTGCCTATTTAAAAAACTAAAACTTAGATACCTGGCTAAGGTACTCAGTATCTTCTAGAAGATGTTAGTTTAGCTATGGTCCTGTCTGATCTGCTTTTGACAATATAAAACAAGTCAGGAAGTTCTCCAGACTAAACTGAAGCATGCTAAGAACTTAGAAGGCCAAGAGCATTGTTATACTGCCCAATATTTAGGATTAGTAATGGCAGATTGAAGACATAAGCTTTGTGGTCCAAGAATACAACCTAACCAGGTTTGAACTGCAGCCCTCCTACCGACTGGTGATGAACCTTTCTGCATGTCACTTTCCCTACCTGTGAAATAAAAGTTCCCACCTTGGATTTCTAAAAGATTTAGTAAGAAGATGTGTGTGTGTGTGTGTGTGTGTGTGTGTGTGTGTGTGTGTGTGCGCGCTTATGCATACCTTATACACAGATATATAGTGGGAGAATGCAGATAGTCTTTAGTCAGTGACTAATGGCAACAATTCTTATTATGATCTCCTTTAAGGTGGAGAGATCCTCTAACGTGGTCACCACACCCTGGACCCTGGGTAGCTAAACTCCTTAACAACAGTTGTGTCTAAAACACAAAGACAGTGAGTGTGCAGCAGTGGAAAAAACTTTTGTGGAGAATATTAGGGTGGCATAGAGTACATGGTTTTGCTATATTAACATGGGGACAACACAGTGAAATTTTAGTGTCATGGGTCACCTCAAGCACTGCTAATAAGCTAGAGAAACATAGCCTAAAATTTTTTTTTGAATTATAACAAAATATTTTTCAGAAAGACATTCAGAGCAGGAAGAAAACTGAATACTTCCATGAGCTCAGTTTAAAAAACAACTAGAAAGGGGCTGCCTGGGTGGCTCAGTTGGTAAAATGTCCGACTTCGGCTCAAGTCACGGTCTCACAGTCCATGAGTTTGAGCCCCATGTCGGGCTCTGTGCTGACAGCTTAGAGCCGGGAGTCTGCTTCAGATTCTGTGTCCTCCTCTCTATGCCCCTTCCCCACTCATGCTGTCTCTCTCTCAAAAATAAACATTAAAAAACAACAACAACAACAAATAACATATAGTACTACCTCTTGTATCTGGGTTTATCCATGATGTTGCACAGTGAATTTTCAAGGGACATCCATTAAAAACCTTTGAAAAACATGCACCCATCTGGAAAAACAAAGAATAACCAAGTAATACGATATTCCCTGCTAAGAAGGAAATTATAACTGCTACAAAGGTGAAAATTTTCTTATTTATTGAATCATTGAAATGTCATTAGTGAAAAATGTTAAATAATCTTAATAATACAATGTTATTAATCATTGAATTTAATACTTCAACATGAAAGAGGTATGGCTGGTTTCAAATTCATATATGTACTTTAAAACATACAGACCCATTTTTTAAGAAAAACTGAGCAATGTGATTATTTTCTCTGGATGGATTCAATAAAAATCTTTATTTTTTTATGTTAATATTTATTAAACCCATTTACAAGTCTTTCATATAATAAATACCTTATAAGGAAACACAGTATCATTCATTTGAACTTTTTTTTTAATCTTGAAAGAATAAAATGTTAATTTTCAAATTATTGTTCATGTTAGAATAAATAAATACAAGAAAGCTTACTCATTTAATCACTTTTATTAGCAACAACTTGGGGGGAAAGTACACAAATATCTGATGAAAAGAAGAGCACTGTGCATCATATAGTTGGAGTGTTTTCTTCACAAATATGGAGACAATACCCAGAGACAGACACACACCCCTGTAGCTGATGATAATGGATTAGAAATATCAACATAAAAAAGAATCAAAATAATAAATCCTAAGATTTCCTTCTGCTCACAGAAACCTACCAAACAATATCTTTAAGATTTTAGCACCAAATAACAACAACCTCGCAGAAGACCTATAAACATGTTTTTTGGTGTAGGGCAGAAAGTGTATCATTTAACTCATTCTGGTAATTATGCTTTAAGACAGCTGCTAAAATTCACATGTGGAGGTGTGGCCTAACCCCTAAAAATCCAAATGACACAATGCGGTGCCGAACAATCAAACCAACTCCGAGTGTAAGCCAGTCTGTACGGTCAGTCCCACCTGCCTTTCCAGTTAGAGGCTCCTCCCCATCAGCTGTACATCTGACCGGAGAGTTTTCTACTGTATCCAAACAGGACAACCCGAATGTCTCTGCCAGACCTGGGAGCCCTTCACTCTCAAAACTTTTATAAGATAAGGCATAAATATTTAGATCTTCATATTAATTTAAAAAGTCGAGAAAAAAGGCTAAAAATTAAGAAATAAGAAACTAAAAGGCTAAAAAGTAGAGTTGGCAGGTTACAAACTAGAAACTCTGTGGACACCTAAATTAGTGTCACACTATGTTTCAGATTAAAGAGTTGCAGCAGCAAAAATATAGTTCTCCCTATACTGACACAATTACACTGAACTAATATAATTTTAATCCTAAAACAGCATGGTCTAATGAAAAAAATCAAACAACAAAACCACAACAGACTGTAACATAGGGCTGTATCTAACGTCTATTCCAGCTCTGGTTGGAGCTGGGGGGGTAGTTCTGTGATCTTGTGAATATTTTGGGGTCTCAGTTTTACTCGTGGGCAAACTAGTTTGGGTCAGATGGTCTTTTAATGCTCCTTCTAGTTCTAAACTGTTTTTGATCATTGAAAATGCTAGAAAAAAATGTGTCCTATTTAGATTCTGTACTTCCTATTATATCCATGTGCCTTTTCTACATTTCTTCAAAAATGTCTGCATAGAAGATAGTAACAAATTCTGGAATAAAGGGGCTTTAAAATGTAACAATCTATATTTAAATTAGCAATCTTATAGATTTTTTCAATACTAAATGGAGATTCTTTCAAAAAGCTAAAAAATCTAACCAAAGGTACACAGTCAAGCAATTATTGGTCATTGTATTTAGCCTGAAAACAACTTATTTGATATTTATACTTACATGCACTTTAGGTGTTGGGGGTAGACCGTTACTAATAGGCTTCTAGAAAAAAGAATACATGCATGAATATACTTCTTTTGTTGTTGTTTGGCATATTAATACTGTATTTCAAACATAATTATTGAAATAAAATACACATGTACGCTCTCTTTGTAAAAGGGCACAATACAGCTAAGGCTAAAGTCCCCTATAATCCTTCCACAGTCCATTTACCCCTGGTACCTGCCCCCTCTCCAAAAAAGCTGATTTAGGGTGCCCCTTCCAAACCTCTTCCTAGGCAACTATATGTACTCATGTATTTGTGTATCTTTCCATACCACCTTGTATATACTTTTATATGTGTCCCCATAGAAAACACTGTTTTGGTGTGTGCTTTAGAACATAGTTAATGCACTCTTTTATCAACCTGTCTTTTGCCTTAACGGGTCTTAGATCTTCGTATCAGTACACATAGATTTGGTTCATCTAACTGCAGCACAGTATGAATATAACAAACTTTATTTAGCTATTTCCTAGTTATTATTGGGTATTTAAGTTATTTTCCGTTTTCTACTATAACAACAATGCAGAAATGATCACTCTTGCATTTACCTTACTATGCAATGTATGAATTATTTTTTGGGGGGATGCTGTGATAAGAGAAACTACTGGAATATAAAGTCTGTACCTCTTACACTGCAGTGGATACTGACCACCAAACTGTCTTTCTGAGTGCCCATTTCACATTATACCCACCAGCAGTGTGGATGAGCCCTGGTTCCTTTGGTCTCACAGACACTTAATGTTATCAAACTCATCAGTAAAAAATGTTTTCTCCTTAATAAGCATGCCTCTGATTGCTAGGAACATTGAGAATATTTTAAAAAGAGTTTATTGGCTATCTGTACTTTCTCTTCTATGAATTGTCTTTTCTCATTTTTTTTTTACTGAGTTATCTTTTTTCTTATCTATTTGTTGGTGTTCTTTATAGATTCCAGATTTGAATACTTTATATATTAAATATGTTACAAATGTTTTATCCTAGTCTGTAGATTATCTTAACCTTGTTTATAATGTGAGTTGAAGTTTTATATTTTGAGGGATTCAAATACATCAATCACTGGTCAGAGTATATTGATAATTATAAGGAGAGTAAAAATATGCTCAAGAGGGGCACCTGGGTGGCTAAGTCAGTTGAGCGCTCAACTCTTGATTTTGGCTCAGGTCATGACCCCAGGGTCGTGGGATCGAGCCCCACATTGGGCTCCACACTGAGTGTGGAGTGTGCCTGAGATTCTGTCTCTCTCTCCCATTGTCCCTCTCCCTAACTTGCGCGTGCTCTCTCTAAATTAAAAAAAAAAAAAAAAGCTCAAGAATACCAGATATTTTTCCAAGGGGCCACATGCCTGGATATATGATTTGCCTCCCACCCTTTCAGAGGGATTATACTTTAAATATGTTTTATGAAAGTCTACATTTCTTTGGGGGTTAATGTTAATAACATTTTAAGGAATGACTTCCTAATTTTTGTCACTCTACGTCAAAATTATTTAACTGTGACAAAAATCAAAATCTATTAATTGATTTCATATACCTGATACAAATAAAATATGCTGTGTAACACTACTTCTGTAACTATTAGACACTTCTGAAATTAAAACTATTTGAAATTTTACTTTGTAGATATGTGTATGAGGATGTATAGCCTATTGCTGCCACCAATTTGTGATAATTTTTTTTTTTCATTTTGCAACTAACTTATGTGCTTGGTTTTATATTTATGTCCTTAAGTTACCTTAGATCATCTATATGAGCAAAACATTTTTGAAAAGTGTATTTATTTATTTTGGGAGAGAGAGCGCGCATGAAAGTGTGTGCATGAGTAGGGAAGGGGCAGAGGGGGTGGGGAAAGAATCCCAAGCAGGCTTCGCCTGTCAGCTCAATCCCACAAACTGAGATCATGACCTGAGCCAAAGAGTCAGACACTTAACTGAGCCACCCAGATGCCCCGCAAAACATTTTAAGTTAGCAAGCTCTGAATGTTGAAACTGTCAGATTTACATTGAGTACTGACAGAATTGGCTATAAACAATTTCAAGCTGCAGAAACTGTAATCACGTTTCAACATATGGATACTGTTTATCCTATTATACAGTTGCCGACATATTTCAGAATCACTGAGACTGTTAGTTTTACTACTACGGTACAGTAGTTCCTTATCCTAATGAAATAAGGTAAGAGAAAGAATTACAAATGCACACATAAAAAAATGTATACATCTCTCAAAAGTTCTCATGCTGCATCGTAGAGTCATGAAGCTGTATTTCTGTACTACCTTAACAGTGCTGCTAAAATTTAAACCAGTGAACACAAAAAGGCCCTGTTCAGTTGAAGAGACATCATAAAAACCCATTCCTAAAGGGCATTTGATGCTTTTGTTAACAACATCCTACCTAAATTTCACAACTTACGATGGATAATCCTAGATTTTTAAATGCTTTAACTAAACATAAAGAGGGTATGTCATATTATGTCATGAAATCTTAAAAAAACAGATTATAGTACAAAAGCCTCTAACAATGTGCTTCCTGCATAAAACCATAGCTATATGCACATAAGTACTTTAACTGTACTATATAAAAGCAAATATTAGTAAACACAAAAACTTTGATTTTTTTTTTTTTTATTATTTGAGAGAGAGTGTGTGCATTCATGTGTGGGTGGGGGGAGAGAGGGAGAAAGGAAGAAAGGTAAGAAGGAAGGTAGGGAGGGAGGAAGGGAGGGAAGGAGGGAGGGAGGGAGGAAGGGAGGGAGGGAGAGAGAGAGAAGGAAAACCTCAAGCAAGCTCCACACTCAGTGGGGAGTCCATGTAGGGCTTGATCCCATGACCCTGGCTGGGATCATGACCTCAGCAGAAATCAAGCTCCACCAACCTAGACACTCAAGTGCCCCAACATACACAAAAACTTAAAAAATACTCTCATCTTATGATCTCATGGTCATCTGCTGAATTGGGTATTTTAAGGATTTTTGTTTTAAGTTCTATGATGAAAGACAAATGTCTTCTGACGATCATGAGCAAATTTTTTACAAATGTTAAAAAATTTTAGTATCCTGATAAATACTATTTATGTTTTAATAGCTATGTCACAGTATTTTATCCAACATTTGTAACAAGAATAGCTACTGAGGCTAATTTCATCTTTCCTAAAATGATATTTTATATCTACTGGAAAATAATTTTCATTTTTCCTCCTTGTTATTTTGAGTAACAGTAGTAATACCACGAATTATGTAATCTATAGTTAAAAACTCGTCCTAAGTAAAAGTCCTAGCTTTCCTTATCTGTCCATGTCCTTCTTTCCATAACTTTTTGAGACTGTTAGGAACTTTTAAGAATCTCATCAATGAGAATAATAATAGTTACCTGTATGCTGAAGGTCACATTTAAAATACACTATTATTAAAAAAAAAAAAAAAAAAAAAGGCCTACATAATTTGAATAGCAGAAAGTCATCATTCAATTTTGCCACAGCAGTTACTTTTTTTTTAAGATTTAAGCAATCTATTATAATTAATACATTAAAAAAACAACATACTAATTCCAAAATATACAATCCCTATAGTTTAATTATAATAACAAAACTAACTTAACAATGAAAAAGAAAATACAATTATATTATTAAGTATTATTATATATTATATAGTAAGTATATTATAAATATAAATACCTACTGGTACATCTTTCTTTTCTTTCCTTGAAGGGTTTGTGCCTCTATGTTCATTCTGTTGTTGATATAATGAACCATCTCGTTCACCATTTAACTGGAAGGAGCTCATTCCATTTCCTTCAATAAGATGTTTAAATATATTTAAAAAGGATTAATTTTCATGAAAACTTTCACTTAGAAAATTATCAAGTAGGAAAGAAAAATACGATTTCTCAGATGGTTTCTGCCTTCATCCGATCAGAAATAGTACTAAAGAAAAAAAAGTCTGATACCTATGTTCTACTTCTATCTCTTTTTTTAAACATTTTTTTTTTAACATTTTTAATTTATTTTTGAGAGACAAAGTACGAGTGCAGAAGGGGCAGAGAGAGAAGGAGACACAGATTCTGAAGCAGACTCCAAGCTCTTGAGCTGTCAGCACAGAGCCTGATGCGGGGCTTGAACCCATGAACCGTGAGATCATGACCTGAGATGAAGTTGGATGCTCAACCAACTGAGCCACCCAGGTGCCCCTCATAGAGACAAATTTAAAATCAGGTTAAATCTAAGCACATATATTTATGTGAAAAACAAAGAAATACTGAATATATAACTACTTTCAGGAACGGGCAATTAACAATATCCAGGAAATTTTAGTTGCTTTTTAATTGTTTCTTTTGCATAATACACAATACGGTACTAAAACAGCATCTTCTAGTATTAATTTGGAGACAAATAACTAGCAAAAGTGACAATCATTTTTCTAAAAATGATAATATGAAATAAAAGAAAGGAGTTAGATGAAGAACCCTCTTTTTTTTTCTAAAACACAAGTAGCCTACAACCAAAACACATTGTCCTTGTTTGTTCAGTTTCTTCTATTGCCACACTAAGGTAACTGATGAACTGAGCCTTTACAATTCCCCAAGAAAGAAGGTTAGATATGAAATGAGAAACAAGGACATTTTAATACCAGAATGGGTCACAGTAATCCTGTCATATATGAACACTTCAAACTATGTGGCAAAAAAGCAGAAGCCATCTCTACAGTCACTGCCTTCCTTCCCCCCCCCTCAAAGGAATTTCAGATACTCTTAAAAGAAAAGACACCCTCCATTTTCTTCACACAGCACGAAAACCTGGTAACGTACTTATTTCACCCTCCCTTCACCCATTACCTAAAGCAACTGGCTTTTGTGGAGGTAATCTGGGAGGTGGTGGTCTGGGTGGAACTTGGGAGGGTTTTGCTGGGCTCTCTGACATAGGACATCTCTTGATAGTTCCTTGATTATCATCCTCAGTAGAATGAGTTTCCTGTGGTATGAATATGGACTTAGGCTGAAATAATACAGAAAAGGAGATCAATGATTAAACATGAAATTACTTGTTTCATTCAAAAAAGAAAAATATTAAACGTCTTTCCTGAAGTAAATACTATTCTGTGTTTACTAGCTGAGCTTTAAGGTTATTCAACTATCTGATTCATATTATCTTAATATATATCCTAAAAATGTACAGTAACATGTTTTCTCAGAAAAAAGGTCCTTTTCTATTAATTCCTTCGCAAGCCTTCCTATCTAGACTTGCTAAATAAAAATATTCTGCTCTTTCTGTTCTCCAATTTAAATGAGTCTCTTTATTTTAAACATTCAGACTAATCAAATTACAGTTCTTTATAAGACTAACTGTCTCTTTCAGATGACTCAATGTACAGTCGGTTGCACGTATGACCTCAGCTCAGGTCATGATCTCGCAGTTCGTGATTTCGAGCCCCACATCGGGCTCTGTGCTGACAGCTCCGAGCCTGGAGTCTGTTTCAGATTCTGTGTCTCCCTCTCTCTCTCTGCCCCTCCCCCTCTCATGCTTTGTCTCTGTCTCTCTCAAAAATAAACAAAACATTAAAAAAATTTTTTAGATGACTCCGGGTCTTTTATGTTAATGCCTAACCTTTCAGACTGGGGCAGGAGAAGATACCAATTAAAATTCTATCATACTGGAAAAGATTAACACCGCAATATGGAATGGCTAAGAAACTTTCTGTGCAGACAATGGAAAAAGCCCCAGTCAGTTGAAGGTTTGGAGAATTTGTAAATTCTTAATGTGTCCCTTACTAGAAAGATTGTTCACACTTATGTTTTTGAAATTCTAATGTAAAACAAAACAAGCAAATACAGTATTATTTACCTGTGGGAAACATAATTTTTTTTAAGTATAAAATGAAACAAAATACAGTAATACATTAGATGCCAAGACTGGTCAGACTCCAATTCTCGTTTATAAACCCTGATTTCGGGACGCCTGGGTGGCTCAGTCAGTTAAGTGTCTTTGGCTCAGGTCATGGTCTTGTGGTTCATGAGTTCGAGCCCCATGTCGGACTCTGTGCTGACAGCTTGGAGCCTGGAGCCTGCTTCTGATTCTGTCTCCCTACCTCTATGCTCCTCCCCTGTTCTCACTCTGTCTCTCTCCCTCAAAAATAAACATTATAAACCCGGATTTCAAAGCGTTCATAATTTTTTTAAAGTATAAAATGAAACGATAGTTGAATACACCTAAATGAAAATATAGTAAAACATTAGATGCCAAGACGGGCCAGACTCCAATTGTCATTTATAAACCCTGATTTCAAACCTTATAACAGCTCATTTTATAAACAGTTCATTTTATAATTAAAACTTGCTGTGCATATAAACTCATAAAATAAATTTATATTAGTATTACCTATATTAACTCATTGTGCCCTTTAAAAAAAACCCATCAGTGAGAATTTTAGCATTCTACAATGTTTCTGACAAAACAGTTGCCAAAAATTTTTGAAAATTATTCTGATTGTTTTTTTAATGTAAAAGTACCTTCTTTTTTTTTTTTAATTTTTTTTTTAACGTTTATTTATTTTTGAGACAGAGGGAGACAGAGCATGAACGAGGGAGGGTCAGAGAGAGGGAGACACAGAATCCGAAACAGGCTCCAGGCTCCGAGCCGTCAGCACAGAGCCCGACGCGGGGCTCGAACTCACGGACCACGAGATCATGACCTGAGCTGAAGTCGGCCGCTTAACCGACAGAGCCACCCAGGCGCCCCTAAAAGTACCTTCTGATAATTTAATATATATGATAATAAATCACTACCCATTACCCATTCTTAGGAAATCATTTACTAGTAGATCATAGCTTCTGAAGGAAAAAAATCTTACAAAAAATGTGAGATTTCTAAGCCAGGTGAATGAATACTAACCCATTAATTTAATCATTTTCATGTATAAATTTCTAGAACTTTATTATTTAGAATAAATGCTAAATGACAAGTTGGATAATTTAAAAAAGCAGCCAAAATTAATCACAATCATCAGTATCATGGCTGGTAACTTCATGTTTTCTTGTGGCTCTCAAGTGAAAATAAGCTACGGAGTAACTATTAATATAGTACTGATGTGACAGACCAACCGCACACACCCACACCCACACATAATTCAAACTGAAAAACAAACCTGCTTACCTTTGGTGGCAAAGGAGGTGGAACTTTTGCTTTCATGGTTGAACTATAAAAACGTAAAAGTTTAGGATCAGAATTGAATGATTACTAAAGTATAATTAATTTTTCAAAGATATGGAAGAAAATTTACAGAAACAAGTTCCCTTTCCTGAGATTATGAGTGTTTTCCAAAACGTTCTGTACAATGTTCACGTTATGCTGAATGAAGTTTTATTCAGAAGTAATTAAGTAGACATGCTTTCTTGGTTTCAAATTAAAATAGGAAAAGATAACTACAATTCTAGTTTATATCAATTGAATGGTAATTATTATGAAAACACTAGCAACAACTAGTTAGGGAAAAACAGCAAAATGATACAGTATAAAAATATATCACAATGTAAGCTTCATTTTTATTACTGTTAGAGATGAAACATCTCTGATGAAGCTCATCAAAAGCTACATACATTCTCTACAAAATTTTAGGCAGAATTTATCTGATTGAAGCTAAGATTCATTATAACTCAGAATTGGGAGTTTTCGATGTACAAAAACTTAAAAGATGGAGCATAAACTCTCAGATGAGGAAACAGGTCCAGAGAAGTTAAGTGACCTGATTCAAGGTCAAAGAGTACTGAGACAGAAAAGAAAACCTATGCCTTTATGCCTCCAACTGCTAGTCAGGTACCTGTCACTCTACCATGAAACTGCACTTTTCTTTAAAGAAAAAAAAGAGAGGGGCGCCTGGGTGGCTTGGTCGGTTAAGCGTCCGACTTCGGCTCAGGTCACGATCTCGCGGTCGGTGGGTTCGAGCCCCGCGTCGGGCTCTGTGCTGACAGCTCAGAGCCTGGAGCCTGTTTCAGATTCTGTGTCTCCCTCTCTCTGTGACCCTCCCCCGTTCATGCTCAGTCTCTCTCTGTCTCAAAAATAAATAAATGTTAAAAAAAAAAAATTTAAAGAAAAAAAGAGAATCTAAGAAAACTAAGCCTCAATGCTTATGTAAGTGAAAATATTCCCATATATCTGATCCAACAGAACCTTGTAAGAGGAAGAGAGATCTCTCCTCACTCTCTTTGTACACACCAAGAAAAGGCCATCTGAGGACACAGAAAGAAGGCAGTTGTCTACAAGCCAGGTAAGAGGGCCCTCACCAGGAACAGAATAGAGCTGTGACAAATTTCTGTTATTCAAGTTACTCGGTCTGTGGTATTTTGTAATGGCAGCCTAAGCTAAGACACAGCTTGGTAACAAGGAGTGGAGTACTGCTACAACAAATACCCCAAATGTGGAAGATCTGCTTTTATTTTTTAAGATTTTTTCTTTAAAGTTTATTTGAGAGAGAGAGAGAGAGAGAGAGACAGTGCATGGAGGAGGAGCAGAGAGAGAGGGAGAGAGAGAATCCCAAGCAGGCTCCACGTGGTCAGTGCAGAGCTCAACGCAGGGCTCCATCTATGAACGGTGAGATCATGACCTGAGCTGAGATCAAGAGTTGGACGTTCAACCGACTGAGCCAACCAGGCACCCCCGTTTTGGAATCAATTAACAGGTAGAGGCTGGAAGAGTTCTGAGGTACATGCTAGAAATATGGACGCTAACAATGATTTTGCTGAGAGAGAGAGCTGAAGAGAAAGTTTCCCTCTTCTTAGAGAATGCATCAATAACTACCAAGAGAATACTGGTAGAATGTACACATTAAAGGCCATTCTCCAGTGGAAATGGTGGAGGTCTGCAATGGAAATGATGAGCACATTATTGGAAATGGGAGGAAAAGTGATCCTTGTCAGAGAGGTAGACAACTTGGCTGAATTGTGTTCATATTCTAATGTTTAGTGGAAGGTTGAATGAGGTCGTAAGAGTGAGGTCCTAGTTGGATAGGATTAGAGGCCTTCTACGAAAAGGGGAGAGAGGTTTCTCTCTGTGTGCATGCATGCATGCGCTGATGTTAGCCCATGTGAGAACATGGTGAAAAGACAACCATCTGCAGGCCCAAAGAGAACTCTTGCCAGGAACCAAACTGGCCAGCAGCTGGAGCCTGAACCTCCCAGCCTCCAGAACTGTGAGACAACTTGCTGTTTAGACGACCTCTCCATGGTATTTTGTTAATGTTGCCTGAGGTAACACAACTAGAACAGAGAAATAAACTGTGATATAACCCATAATACTCTCAATATAAAGCTGTCAAACCTATGAAATCACATCAAATGACATCTTTTATCAAAAACAGAGAAAGAACTTACTGCTTGGATTCATCATCATCCCCTTCATCATCTTCTAAATGTGCCACGTGCCCTCTAAGGACAAAGGACAATTCCACTGTTACTAAATGGACTTTACCAAAATGGCTTAAGAAGAAATTTACGAAGTGTAGGAAGGGCTACTGCAAGACAGCATTTTATTTCTGCAGCTTTACAGGATTCAGAATTAAACAACAAAATGTGAGGCTACATGACAGAGAAGGGGGCAAACAGACTCTACTCTCTGTGACATAAAGTATTTTAAGCTTAATTAAAAATCAAAATTACCGCTGATGTAATTCTTCTTCAACAGACTTCAGAAGACTCCTTAAAAGAAAAACAAAAAACAAAAAACAAAAACCAATGTGAATAAATAAGGAAAGGAATACCAAGTACATATTTTCCTCATTTGAACCTTAACCGTAAATTTTTAAATTACTTTTTACTATTTTGTAACATCAGCTACAATGATCTCTATGCCATAGAACATCAAGTTATACTTAATAATATATCCGTATTTTCTGCTGCTAATGTCTTCATACATGTATTTGAAATGAACAAAATAAATCCTAATGTTTATTGAAAAATACCAGTTCAAACAGAGGACAACCCACCATGAAATGTCACAATAGGACTGACAAAACCATAATTGCAGGGTCACAGTCAGGGGTTTCCAGGATTCAAATTCTACCTGGAACATTTTACCTGACACCTGAAATTATATTTTCTTTTTCTTAAAATAAGGAAGGTGACACACTTTAAAAAAAAATCATGCTCTCAGGCAATCCTACAAAATGAAACTCAACATGTTGGATCTCTCTGCAAAAGCATGCATGCATGTGATGTGAATACATGAATGTAGTAGCACTTTGCTTTCACAGAAGACACTCACTTACCTGAGATATCTGTTCTCCAGTGGTGTACTGGCAAACACATTTACACTTTTGGGAGACTAAGCCTGTATCAGACCAGGTGCGAGGATTTTATCATTAGGAGCGAGTTATGAAACTTTGCTATTCAGGAATGTGAGAGAGAACTCACGGCATTCCTGAGTTCCCTTCCTTTTCGCTGCAAGTCCATGCAGCGAACCTCCTATGTTGCATTCTTCAAGCATAAAAACTCAGCAGCCTTCTTAAAGCCAACGGGATAGGGAGAAATATGGTTACTAACAGATTACTGAGGTAGAAGTGAGCCAACGGAAAATCTAGTCTCCTCAAAAGGCAAGGCAATACCTTCTGATCATTTTTCCCACTGATATATATTGGAAAAAACTCCCCTTAGAATTGTCAAAACATAAAACCAGAGAAATTGAAAGGTAAAGTTAGCTGGTATGAGCAACAGAATACATTTTAGTCTTCAAATATTTTAATTAGGCCAGCTTACTAACAACCTAAGTATTAAAAAATGACAGAGCTCTAACTCGAGTGGTAAATGACATGGGAAGGCCATAAACTAATCGCAAATCCTACTCTGCAGATAAAAAAAATTGAGGTACTTCAGTCAAATGTATGATCTCATTCACAAAGCTCTTCAAGGGCTAGTTCTAGGGAGATGGCTCAGAGCTTCTGACTACGGGCAGGATCGTAAGTGATGCCAGCCTGTAAAGCAAAGACAGCCTGCATCTGAGTCCCGCCTCTGCCATTGTAAGCTGTGTGGCCTTCAATAAGTACTTTGATTTCCCATTGCTTCAGTTTCCATATCTGTAAAACAGGAATTATAACAGTACCTACATCAAAGCATTTATCAAAAGATACAATGAATATGGGTAAAATGCTTGGAATATTAATTTAAAATACAGTAAGTACTCAATTCACATTTTCTTTATTATGATGGGCTACGCAACATTTCTTTAAACTAGCAATTCTAAAGTGTGGTCTAGGGATCCCAGAGGTCCCTTGGCCTCCTGTAGGGGGTCTGCAAGAATAAAACTAGTTTCATAATACATATAATACAAAAAAGCATTTACCTTTTTCACTCTTAATTTTTTCATCGGGAATGAAACTCTGGAGTTTTCCAGAGGTTATAAGATACATGATAACACAACAGATTAGTAGCAGATATGAGAATTCGGCTGTCTTCTAATAAGCCAGATATTAAAGAGATTTGCAAAAAAAAATAAAACAATGCCCATTTCCTTACTATTATTTTGTTTCAGAAAGATAGCTGTTTTTCATAAAAAAATGTTATTAGTGGGCCTCAATAAAGCTTGTTGAATTACATGGACATATATAAAATCTATTAATGCAATTGTTTGCTGCTTCTAAATCTCATGAGAGGAATTACACGGTGTTAGGTTTGAGGTGGCATTTAAATTGGTCCTTAATGATGAGAAATTTTTAAAAAATATTTATTTTTGTAGACAGCTCAAGTGGGGTAGGGACAGAGAGAGGGGGGCAGAAGATCGGAAGCAGGCTCTGCGCTGACAGCCTGACAGCAGCGAACCCGACGTGGGGCTCGAACTCACAAACTGCAAAATCATGACCTGAGCCGAAGTCAGACGCTCAACCAGCTGAACCACTCAGGGGCCCCCATGAGGAATTTTTTAAACACACACACACACACACAAAGTGTTATTTATGATAACATGTAATGAGTATATTACTATTTTAAGTAAATAAATATTTTGAAAAGTTCTCAGTTTAAATTTCCAATACCGTAAATATTGACAGTTATAACACACATAAACAAAAGCTCTGGAGTCCTCAGTAATTTTTAAGAGTGTAAAGGGATCCTGAGACCAAAAATTTAGGAAGCACTGCTTTAAACTGTGTTATTACCAAGTTAAATATAGTATCTCTGAACTGTATAGTGGGCTTTTATATCATTTTAGAAGATAGGAAAAACTTTTTTTCTTAAGCACATGCCAGTATTTGGGGGGGGTGCACCTCTTTTTCCAATAGAGAATATTCAGATTTGAAAACAATTAAGAAGTAAAAATGTACTTTATTTTTCAATTACCATATTTAATTGGATTTACAGGGCATTCCACTTTTTAAAAAAGAATGTTCCCAGGAGTACTATGTTCTCCAAGAATAAGAGAGAAAGGCTGAATAAGAGAACATGGAAAAGCAGCTATGCTTTATTGTTAGGGACTCAGGTATATTTTCAATTCATTTACTAGTATATCTCCTACTATGTGTTAACAGGTATTTTGTTAATAAACTTACAGAATTCATGAAGTGTTAATGAAAAGTAGGATATATGATTTGCTTCTCAGGCTTTATAAAAGAGAAAGTGAAACATGGCTAAATTTGCTAAGAGGTGCATTTATGGTAAATACTGTATCTTGTGAGCCCTGGGGAAAAGTAACACTGATTTAATCACCAAGATTGGGTGCTATACAATAAACCACTATTCACTGGTCCATGTGGATTCTTCTGTTATGGAAGTTTTAGAAAGTAATGAACGAAGTAAAACAAAAATGATGCCCACAGATACTGAGTTACTAAGTCAATCTAAAAACATTAGGAAATCTGGATGAAAATGTTAAAAATGGGGAACAATATGCAATCACAAATTTAACTGATGAAAGTGAAGAAACTGACACAGGGAAGTGAAAAAAAAGAGAAAGAAAAACCCACAGCCAAAATATTTAGCATATTAAAATTAGCTAAGAAATTCACATGCTGGTTTCTGAAATCTTCTGAAATTGTCTAAGTAGCTAAAAACAATCTTTAAGTACTGTCCTGAGTATATCTGAAGACAAAACAAAAAATCTCCTATTTCTTGAAAACCAAAGAGCAGTTTTATTCACTCACATTCACTTGCTTTTATAATAAATTACTTACTGAGTAAATACTACACAAATAAGGGCAATTAATAAGTATTTATTAAACCGTAACTGTCCTAAAAATGCTTTGCAATGATTATTACATTTCACCCTTAGCACCCTACAAGGCAGGGACTATTATAATCCCCATTTTACTAGAGAAAATTGAGGTAAATTTCTCAAAGTCACATAGCTTACAGGAAGAGACAGTTCTGACTCCAGATATGGCATTCACTACTACTACACTCAACTGTGCTAGGAACTGTGTAATTCAAGTTACTTTTTTCACCATTATTTAAGTCTTTAGAAGAGAATTTAAGTTATCTCTAGAATCTTTGCTCTACATTAAAAACAATCAGAAATAATTTAGTTTTCTTTTAAAAATAGTATTTTGTTGGTTTTAAATAATCAGAAAAGTTGACCCCAACAACAGCATTCAAGAGAAAAGAAAACTCAGTTAAGTCAAAATACATATTCTATTAAAAAAACAAAAAAACACCTACACCCTATCTTAGTTCTTGTATGGTCTGGAATAGGTAGAAACCCATAAATGGAAATCTGTCTGCCTGATCACCTATGGAGAAAGCAGGAAATCCTGTGAGTTTTAAAACACTGCCTGGTCACAAGAATAAAGCAGACATATCAGTACAGTAAGAGAAGTGCTACATCCATGCTCATGTCACATGTATGTATATACCTGTACACGAAACACAGCCAAAGGTCAAATTTTTGGCCAACCTACCTTGCCAGTGATTCGTTATATAGAATACAGTTCCTTAAGCAGGGATCCAATTAATCAAAAAATGAAGGTTGGGCAAATTATTAACATTTTACCTAGCCAAAGTAACTATATACTATGAAAATGTCTAACAATCAGATATTAGACAATGGGAGCTAAGGAATCTGGAAAAGCATTTAGTGATGGGCCATATTTCTTTTTTGCATTTTTGCTAGTATATAATTTAAAAATATATTTAAAATGAACCAAAAAAGTGTAAATGGAATTTTTCTCCAAATCATCCACTGTCTCTTAAAATACACCAAAATTTGCTAACAAGGTCCTTAAAACTAGTGACCTTATATTAAGACAAAATAATAAAAAAAGCACTTCAGAATTTTTATTTGCTAACCACTATGAGACACACCTTCCTTTGCTGTCCATTAATGAATCAGGAGAGATTATAAATAGTACACAGTTACTATTTAGATAAAATCTCATTTTTCTATCAGGGAAACTGTATGCCTTTTTCCCATTTTAGGAAACTTAAATCAGGTTAATTAAAAACAAATTAATCGTATTTAATTGAAATTCAGCTTAAATCCAAACTAATGCATTTCTCTAGGCGGTCATTCAAAGTCTCTTCTCTGTGTTGAGAAAAGATAGGGTATTTAAATTAAACATTTAGTCTAAAAAAAGGAGACACGATTTTGCATTATCTTTAAATCTGAACTACTGTCTTCAGTCATCGTTCCTCAACTGCTTAAACTATGGATGTATACATATTTTTCAACTCTCTAATGTGTAAGTGAAATTATATGTTGCAATTTTAAGATGTTCTGATTGTTAAAACAGTATCTACATTGCTGAGAGATTTTGACAATTTAAATAGTATTTCCTTACATATTAGGTTTTATAATGGTAATTTCTCCATGAACTCAGAAAATGAGAATCTACAAAGAACAGCAGAGTCCTGTCCCCTTACTCTGCTGAGGACTATGAACAACTTAAATTGTTACTCCTTGTAAGCTGCCTTTTCACCACAGTGCTGTACCACCTAGACAGTGCCTGGTGTACAGGAGAGGCCGTGAATAATTGTTCTATTTACTTCTTGCATGAATTGATAATTCTGAAGACAGCAGATGCATTTTAACTACTATCTCCTTTTTGAAAAGCTCTAAACTAAAAAGTTAGGATAAAGAGTTCTAAACACTGTAAATATTTTCAGCTATTTTCAGAGCCAACACACTGGGATATGTACCAAAGCAAGTTTTATAAGGAATGAAGAGGTCAACCTTAAAAATAAAATAAAAAAATTCTGAAACATGTATCGTCTTCAGTTGGAATGTACTTTGTTTTCTCTAACAAGTAAGGTCTACAAAGTAGCTTGATATAAAAAACATAATGTCTCCATTATGACAATTACTGACTAAATGATTAGCAAGGTAGCAATGAAGAAAAGTTGAAAGCGTATTATAAAAACCTATCTACCAGACTAATACAATTTACTTCTGGAAATATTAACATATTTTTCTATATTAAATATATAATAAAATGCACAAGATATATGTAATAAATAAATTAAAATATAAAGCAACTTAATTATTCTTGAATATAAATTTAATTTAAAAAGAACTTTACTTACTTGTTTGCACCCAAAAAGTAACTACCTTGGTGTCCTTGTCCATATTCTAGTTGTAGATCCTAATAGTACAAAATGATGTATTTAGCAAAATAGTAGTATATCACAAATCATAATACACAAATATATATATTTTAAAAGAGAAACCCCAGACTGCAAATAAATCTGTATTGCTATATGTTCTTTAAAAAAAAGGTATGGTAGGACTTCCAACAATAAAAGATGTCAGAAGTTTGTAGTTGTGGTTTACGTATTTTATTATTTAAGTTCAGTATTTTTCTGGGAACTTGTTTGAATAATATATGTAAGTTTCATTTATGGTTATTGCTTTCTTAGCTAAAATTTGCAAAAAAACCCAGTTTTTAGAAAGAAAAATGCTCAAATAAGGTATTTAATAGCAAAGATATAATGAAGGAAAAAAATCACAGAAGAGAACAAGCAACAAAAATCTTGACTTTGTATAGAAGATCTGCAATAATTATGTATTTATACACATTCACATATTTCTATTGTTGCTTTAGGCAGGTAATAATTTTTAAACATATAGAATAGGTGCTCTTTTTAAGTAAATTGTATAGATGAACATGGGCAAGGTTGCAAATTACACTTAAAGGGCTTTGAATAATTTTTTAAAGAGCTAAGTAGTGAAACTTCAAAGGAGTATTACTAAGGCAGTCCCTTAACTAAACATTTCCACTGAATGCTACGGGTTGTAGGCTTAAGAATTGAAATTTAAAGGGGTAACAACATAAATGCTCAACTCAAATGCCTTCTTGAGGAAAAAACTGTTTTCCAACAACTATGGAAAGTACAAAGTAAAGCTTCCTTTCTCCCCTTAAGTCACTGTATTTCAAGCATGATTTTAACAATAAAGGGGGAATATTTAACATTTAAAATGAGTTTTATTTTCATCAGAATATAGAATAAAGTGTTTTCTAATACACAAGGTATCGCCAGATGCACAGTCAGGACTTAATGCAAAAGACACCTCCTTGGAGGAGGCTTCCAAGACTGTACAGGAAGGAAGGTGCAACCTTTCCCATGTCTTCATGGCACTGAATACATAGTTCTCCTCTAGCACTTAAACTGCCTTTTAATTAATTTATTAACCAGTTTATAAAAACAGAAACCAGTCTGTGAGCTCCTCAAAACAGGAAAATTGTTACGTCCATCTTTCTTCCCTACAGGCCCAAAGTCTAGAATAGCACCTACCACACACTAACCAGGCCCTTAAAACAAATTCTTGTTCCAATGCCAGTAGTTCATTTTCCTGCAAGCAGATAACTAACACTCCAGCCTCATTAAGATACACAAATTCTAGATCACAAAAATACTAAGCCTAGGAACATAAGAACTCTAAACGATACATTACATTTAAGTAAAAAGCACTTTAACATTTAAGTACTCCAAGACCTGTCAAAATAAAAATCCTGGTTTAGACAAGATTCAAATCTTGTCTTCTTCAATATTTGCGTTCTTTCATGCATAATAAATGTTCTTACTAGTGACAGAAGAGAGAATACATCAAAAACAGTAAGATTAGTCAACCATCACCACACTGGTATCACGTGAAATTCTAGTGCAAAAGGGTACCTGTTCTATTTAATTCATAATGATATTAATAGGATGGTATCACTGTTACCGTAAGACTGCTACACAATTATTATGCTGTACAACTGAAGTGGTCATGACTTTGTACAGGAACCTTTAATCTTTGGAATTCAGTACAGAGAAGTACTAATCTCAATGAATACACTCCTAACTTCAAGTTTTTTTCTTCAGCTCCAGGTAACGTCCCTCCTCTACCACACCAGCAATCTCTTTAGCCAACATAATCTCTTAAGGCCCTAATCAAATGATGGCTTCTAAAAGTGTTCTACATTTGTGCAGAATGGCAATAGCTTCTGTTATATAAACACATATGTGGCTGTTGTAGGAACAGTCATCTTATGGTACATGACAATTGCCGGGTTGATAACAATGATTTAAAAAAATCCATTGAGATTAGCAAGGTATTTAGGAAGGTAAGAGTCTAAAATAACAAATGTAGTATTTTAATAGAAAATTGTACATAGGTTCATAAGCAAAATAACATTCAGGCCAGGGAGAAGTTGTAGATATATCCAAGTGTGATGATTAAATGTGCCATGTGTCAAACACTACCAGGAAAGCCAAAATAAAAAGGGGCTTATTCTTTATTAATTCCTTCTCTATAAATCAAGTTATGTTTTTAGCAACCATGGAACAAAAACAATGTGCTAGGAATCCAATCAGGTAAAAGAATTACACTAAGTCCTCTAGTAAGTACTGAATCTCAGGTAATTCAACTATTATTTACCAACCACCTATTATATGGCAGGGATTCAGGCAGTAAATCATTCAAGAAAAATGAGAATAAAAAGGAAAGGAAAAAAAGTAAAAGTTGGGCAAAGTTAGTAGCCATTTATATATCTTTAGAACATTCTAAGAAAGACTGATTTAAAACATTTATCAAAAAGTACTTGGAAGCTATTCTGTAATAGAAAAATGCTACCAAAATTATGCTTGGAAAAGCACTCAAGATAACCCTAGATGACAGTAAGACATAGCAATCTTTTATAAGCTAAATAAGAACACATTTGAACATGCCAAGAGAAACATAAGGGAATTAGTAACAAATGAGGCATCAAGTTATTAATGAAGGACAATGTTTAGCTACACAGTAAAGTCAAACAAGTAACAACATGGGCTGAAAACATGCAATAGCCTTATATAGATTTGATCTGAACAGCTCAAACAAAAATTGAAGATGGTTACTCTAGCCCAATGAAAATATCTTTTTGGGTCAGAAAATCCTAACTTCAGTTTTAATGAATGGGGAAGTATTTCTAAGCGCAGGATAGAGCCAGAAAGCACTGAAAAAGATAAAGGATAGAACATGGAACACGGGAAAGGGAAAATACATGTTCAAGAAAATCTTTTTATTGTTTTCTTTTTTGTAAACCCTGTGTGAGGCTGCAAAGCCTACATGTGATGAGAAAATAGCAGGAAGTTAGCAGAACTGATAGAGCTGGCTACAAAAATATAAAAGAAAAAATGTTAGCAATATATTTTAATCAACAAAAAAGGGAACAGCTCAAGAGAATTTCTTTCCTCATCAGAAAATGAGAAAATTATGATTTAGATAAGGTCATTTTAAGATACCTTTTAATACAGCAATTTACATAAGTAAAAAGGGATTGAATCTTGGACAAATCAAAAAAGACTTTCTTAAAAAGAGAAGCAAGTGAGGTCAGAACACTAACAGATAAATGCTGAACAGTATTCATGACTCTTACATGATGAACTCGGACATGAAGATCAAGCAGGGTAGGTTTGCCAATGTAGAAAATGTCCTATCGTTGTGCAAAATAAATGAGTTCTCCTAAGAAACTGTCTTCATATATATTAGGTAAGAAAAGTAGCTACATCATATAAATTTAATAGTAATAGTTTAACAAATTTAAAATAAACAGAAGTTGACATTTACTGTTTCTCTTCCAGAATAATTTTTAGACTTTATTTAATTTTGACCTAATTCAGGGTTTTATTTTTAACTTTTATCTATTTATTTTTTATTTATTTTTTAAGTTTACATCCAAGTTAATTAGCATATAGTGCAACAATGATTTCAGGAGTAGATTCCTTAATGCCCCTTTCCCATTTAGCCCATCCCCCCTCCCACAACCCCGCTAGCAACCCTCTGTTTGTTCTCCATATTTAAGAGTCTCTTATGTTTTGTCCCCCTCCCTGTTTTTATATTCTTTTTGCTTCCCTTAGGTTCATCTGTTTTGTATCTTAAAGTCCTCATATGAGTGAAGTCATATGATATTGGTCTTTCTCTAATTTCGCTTAGCATAATACCCTCTATTTCCATCCACATACTTGCGAATGGCAAGATTTCATTCTTTTTGATTGCTGAGTAATACTCCATTGTATACATATACTACATCTTCTTTATCTATTCATCCATCAATGGACATTTGGGTTCTTTCCATACTTTGGCTATTGTTGATAGCGCTGCTATAAACATTGGGGTGCATGTACCCCTTTGAAACAGCACACCCGTATCCCGTGGATAAATACCTAGTAGTGCAATTGCTGGGTTGTAGGGTAGTTCTATTTTCAATTTTTTGAGGAACCTCCATACTGTTTTCCAGAGTGGCTGCACCAGTCTACATCCCCATCAGAAGTGCAAAAGAGATCCTCTTTCTCCGCATCCTCGCCAACATCTGTTGTTGCCTAAGTTGTTAATGTTAGCCATTCTCACAGGTGTGAGGTGGTACCTCGTCAGGTTTTGATTTGTACTTCCCTGATGAGGGATGTTGCGTTTTTCATGTGTTGGTTGGCCATCTGGATGTCTTCTTTGGAGAGGTATCTATTCATCTCTTTCGCCCATTTCTTCACTGGATTATTTGTTTTTTGGGTGTTGAGTTTGATAAGTTCTTTATAGATTTTGGATACTAACCCTTTCTCTACTATATCATTTGCAAATATCTTCTCCCATTCTGTCGGTTCCCTTTTAGTTTGGCTATTGTTTCCTTCGTTGTGCAGAAGCTTTTTATTTTGATGAGGCCCCAGTAGTTCATTTTTGCCTTGGTTTCCCTCGCCTCCGGAGAAGTGTTGAGTAAGACGTTGCTGCGGGCAAGATCAAAGAGGTTTTTACCTGCTTTCTCCTCGAGGATTTTGATGGTTTCCTGTTTTACATTGAGGTCTTTCATCCATTTTGAGTTTATTTCTGTGTCTGGTGGTCCAGGTTCATTTTTCTGCATGTCGCATCCAGTTTTCCCAGCACCACTTGCTGAAGACACTGTCTTTATTCCGTTGGATATTCTTTTCTGCTTTGTCACAGATTAGATGGCCATACGTTTGTGGGTCCATTTCTGGGTTCTCTATTCTGTTCCATTGATCTGAGTGTCTGTCTTTGTGCCAGTACCATACAGCTTTGTAATATGGCTTTAAGTCCATAATTCAGGGGTTTCTTAAAGTACTTTTGTTATTTACTAATAATGATCAACTGGGTATACCTTTCTGACATATTTGTTTTTTTTTAAAGTAAGCTCCACGCCCAGCATGGAGCCCAATGCGGGGCTTGAATTCATGACTGGGATCGAGACCTGAGCTGAGTCAAAGCTGGACACTTAACTGAGTGAGCCACCTAGGCACCCCTTTCTGACATGTTTTAAATTATAATTTAAATTTTTTATTCTTACTTTTTCAAGTATACCATAACTTTCTTCAGAGCAAAGATTATGTTACTACTTATGTTCCTCCACACCAATTAACATGTTTTCCATATAATTAACTTTAAATATATTTTTCATTATTGTATAGGCTAAAATACCCAGAAAAACTGGGCAAATTAGAAAAAATTGGCATCAATTAAACAGGTGTATAATTTTTTAATCTAAAGACAGTACGTTAGATAAACCCATTTTTATGGTTATGGGCAAAACTCTTACTATTTCTTTAATAATATATATTTTTTCACCAACATATCCTAAGTATTATCATTCCTCCATGAAATAAATATAAAAATGATTAAGGATATGTTTACATTTCTTTTTTTTAATTTTTATTTTTTTCCACATTGGTAAATATGTATCTACTGTATTATTCTTTTTTTGAAATTTAAACTCAAGTTATTTAACCTGTATGTAGTATTGGTTTCAGGAGTAGAATTTAGGGATTCATCACTTACATATAATACCCTTATCTCAACAGTGCCCTCCTTAAGGTCCTTCAGCCATTAGTCCATCCCCCATCCACCTTCCCTCCAGCAAACTTTAGTTTGTTCTCTGTATTTAAAAGTCTTTTACGGTTTGCCTTCCTCTCTGTTTTTATCTTATTTTTCCTTCTCTTTTCCTATGTTCATCTGTTTTGTTTCTTAAATTCCACATATGAGTGAAATCATATGGTATTTGTCTTTCTCTGACTGACTTATTTCGCTTAGCATAATACACCCTAGTTCCATCCATGTTGTTGAAAATGGTTACGATTTCATTCTTTTTTATCACAGGATAGTATTCCATTGTACATATATGTATATATCACATCTTCTTTATCCATTTGTCAGCTGATGGACATTTGGGCTATTTCCCTAATTGGCTATTGTTGATAGTGCTGCTATAAACATTGGGGTGCATGTGCTCCTTCAGCATTTTTGCAGCCTTTGGATAAATACCTAGTAGTGCAATTGCTGGGTCGTAGAGTAGTTCTATTTTTAATTTTCTGAGGAACCACCACACTGTTTTCCAGAGTGGACACACCAGTTTGCATTCCCACCAACAGAGCAAAGGGGTTCCCCTTTCTCCTTATCATCACCAACATCTGATGTTACCTGAGTTAATTTTAGCCATTCTGACAGGTGTGAGGTGGTATCTTATTGTAGTTTTGATTTGTAGTTCCCTGATGATGAGTGACGTTGAGCACCTTTGCATGTGTCTGCTGGATGTCTGTGTCATCTGGATGTCTTATTTGGAAAAGCGTCAATGCATGTCTTCTGCCCATTTCTTCATTGGATTATTATTTTTTGGTTTATTATTGGTATATCTGGTTTATTATGAATTATTATTCATTGTTTTTTTGGGTGTTGAGATTGATAAATTCTTTATAGATTGTGGAAACTAACCCTTTATCCAATATGTCATTTGCAAATATCTTTTCCCATTCCAAACTCGTCCTATGAAGCCAGCATTACCTTGATTCCAAAACCAAAGACCTCACTAAAAAGGAGAATTACAGGTCAATCTTTCTGATAAACCTAGATGCAAAAATTCTCAACAAGATACTAGCAAATCGAATTCAACAGTACATTAAAAGAATTATTCACCTTGATCAAGTGGGATTTATTCCTGGGTACTGGGCTGGTTCAATATTTGCCAATCAATCACGATATACCACATTAATAAAAGAAAGGGAAGAACCATTATGACCCTCTCAACAGATGCAGAAAAAACATTTAACAAAATACAGCATCCTTTCTTGATTAAAACCCTCAAGAAATTAAGGACAGGGGTGCCTGGTGGCTCAGTTGGTAAAACGTCTGACTTTGGCTCACGTCATGATCTCATTGTGAGTTCAAGTGCCGCGCTGGACTCTGTGCTGACAGCTCAGAGTCTAGAGCCTGCCTCTGATTCTCTCTCTATCAAAAACAAACAAACAAACAAACAAACATTAAAAAAAAAAGACATTAGAGACAGAAGAAACATACCTCAGCATCATAAAAGCCATATATGAAAGACCCACAGTTAATATCATCCTCAATGGGGAAAAATTAAGAGCTTTCCTAAGTTCAGGAACATGACAGGGATGTCCACTCTCACCTGGAAGTCCTAGCCTCAGCAATCAGACAACAAAAAGAAATAAAACACATACAAATTGGCAAGGAAGAAGTCAGACTTTCACTCTTCGCGGATGATATGATACTCTGTGGAAAACATGAAAGACTCCACCAAAAAATTGCTAGAATGGATACATGAATTTAGCAAAGTCACAGGATATAAAATCAACATACAGAAATTGGTTGCAGTGGGGTGCCTGGGTGGCTCAGTCGATTAAGCCTCTGACTCTTGATTTCAGCTTAGGTCATGATCTCACAGTTCGTGGTATCAAGCCCCACGTCCGGCTCTGTGCTGACAGTGCTGAGCCTGCTTGGATTCTCTTTCTCTCTCTCTTTCTCCTGCTTACACTCTCTCTCCCTCTCTAAAAATAAACTTAAAAAAAAATCGGTTGCATTTCTATACACCAATTATGAAGGAGCAGAAAGAGAAATCAAGGAATTGACCCCATTTATAACTGCACCAATAACTGTAAGATACCTAGGAAGAAACCTGATCAGAGAGAAAAGATCTGTATGCTGAGAACTACAGAGAGCTTATCAAAGAAACTGAAGAAGACACAAATAAATGGATAAACATTCCATGCTCATGGACTGGAAGAACAAATATTGTTAAAATGTCGATACTACCCAAAGCAATCTACACATTGAATGCAATCCCTATCAAAATAACACTAGCATCCTTTGCAGAGCTAGAACAATTCCAAAATTTGTATGGAATCAGAAAAGACCCCAAATAGCTGAATTAATGTTGAAAAAGAAAACCAAAGCTGGAGGCATCACGATTATTCCAGACTTTAAACTGCATTACAAAGCTGCAATCATCAGGACAGTATGGTACTGGTGCAAAAAACAGATACAAAGATCAATGGAACAGAATAGAGATCCCAGAAATGGACCCACAAATGTATGGCCAACTAATCTTCGACAAAGCAGGAAAGAATATCCAATGGTAAAAAGACAGTCTCTTCAGTAAATGGTGCTGGGAAAACTGGACAGCAGAAGAATAAGACTGGACCACTTTCTTACACCATACACAGAAATAAATTCAAAATGGATGAAAGACCTAAATGTAAGCCAGGAAACCATCAAAATACTACGGGAGAAAACAGGGAGCAACTTCTTTGACCTCAGCCACTGCAACTCCTTACTAGAGATATGCCTCTGGAGACAAGGGAAACAAAAGCAAAAACGAACTACTGGGACCTCCTAAAGATAAAAAGTTTTTTTTTTTTTTTAAACTAAAGTACAATCGACACCTATTACATTAGTTGTAGGCATACAAATAGTGATCTAGACCTCTCTATTCATTGTGCTGTGCTCACCACACTACCATCTATCATCAGACCACATTCTTACAATACCACAGACTATATTCCTTATGTTGTACCTTTTATCCCTGTGACTAATTCATTCGGTAACTGGAAGCCTGTACCTCCCACTCCTCTTCATCCATTCTGCCCATCTCCTCTCCCCTCCCCTCTGGCAACTACCAGCTTGTTCTCTTTATTTATGGGCCTGCTCCTGGGTTTTTTGTTTGATTGTTTGTTTTGGCTTATCTGTTCATTTGCTTTTTGTTTTTTAGATTCCACATATAAGTGAAATCATAGGGTATTTGTCTTTCTCTGACTTATTTCACTTAGCATACCTTCTAGGTCCATCCATGTTGTTGCAAATGGAAAGATCTTATTTTTTGTTATTGCTGAGTAATTAATATTCCATTGTATATATATACCACATCTTCATCCATTCATTTATCTACACTTAAGTTTCAACATCCTGGCTACTATAAATAATGCTGCAATAAACAGAGGGGTGGGCGTGTATCTTTTTGAATTAGTGTTTTCATTTTCTTTGGGTAAATACCCAGTAATGTGATTACTGGATAATATGGTATCTCTATTTTTTCATTTTTTTAGAAACCTCCACACTGTTTTCCATAGTGGCTACGCTAATTTGCATTCCCACTAAGTGCATAAGGGTTCCTTTTTTATCCATATCCTTGCCAACACTTACTATTTCTTGACTTTTTGATTTTAGCCATTCTGACAGGTGTAAGGTGATAACTCATTGTGGTTTTGACTTGCATTTGCTTGATGATTAGTGCTGTTGGCCATCTTTTCATCGGTTTGTTGGCCAAAATGTCTATTCAGGTCCTCTGCTCATTTTTTAACTGGGTTGTATTTTTGGTGTTGAGTAGTGTAAGTTTTTTCAAGATATTTTGGATATTAACCTCTTACTGGATATATCATCTGCAAATACCTTCTCTCATTCAATAGGTTACCTTTTCATTTTGCTGATGGTTTCCTTTGCTGTTCAAAAGCTTATTTTGGTATTGTCCCAATAATTTATTTATGCTTTTGTTTCCCTTGCCTTAGAAGACATACCTAGAAAAATGTTGCTAAGGCAACAAAAGAGATTACTGCCTATGCTTTCTTCTAGAAGCAAAACTCTTACTATTTAATTACTGCATTATGGTGAAGTTTTTAAATTTAAGCGTCTTCTCAAAATTTGCACATCTTTATTACTAACAATCCTAGAAATCAAGCTCTGTTCTAATTTTTAAGAAATCATTGTAATGTAATAACGAAAACTGAGATGTAATATTCTCAATTCATTTCTAAAATCATAAAATGAATACATTTAGCACTGAAATCACTGATGATATGGGACTTTTAAGCAACAAGTCTTTAAAAGGGTAAATCTGGGTCCCAAAAGATTTAGAGCTGCCATCTTGGTGCTAAGATGATGGCCAGACATTTTGTGTGCAACAGGTTTCTTTCTAGTGGCCAGCAACAAGTATTTGGAACAGCTGGAAATCTTGCTGACAGTGCCAAAGTTTCAGGACTGATGAAATCAGGGGATTGAAACAGCTATGGACACTTCACACCCATTGGGATGGCTATTATCACACACACACACACACACACACACACACACACACACACACACACACACAGAAAATAAGAAGCATTGAAGAGAATGTGGAAAAACTGGAAGCCCATGTGAACTGCTGGGGGGAATGTAAAATGACACAGCTGCTATGGAAAATGGTACGGCATTTCCCTCAAAAATTAAATGTAGAATTACTATATGATGTAGCAATTCCCTTTCATGTTCTATGCCCCAAAGAACTTCAAGTAGAAACTTGAAAGATGTTTGTACACCATGTTCACAGCAACGTTACTGACAATAGTCCAAAGGTGGAAGCAATGCAACTGTCCCATTGATAGATGAATGAACAAACAAAATGTGGTACACACGTGTACACACACACACACACACACACACACATACACAGGAATATTATTCGACCTTAAAAAGGGAATTCTGACCCATGCAGCAACATGAATCTTAAACACATTGTGACATTATGCTAAGTGAAGTGAGCCAGTCAAAAAAGGACAACTATTGTATGATTCCACATCTGTGAGGTACTTCAAAGAGTCAAAAAATAGAATGGTGGTTGCCAGGCGCTGCAAGGAAGGGGGAATGGGAGTTACTGTTTAATAGGTAAGGAGTTGCAGTTTGGAAAGACGAAAAAGTTCTGCAGATGGATAGCGGTGATAGTTGCAGAATATGAGTGAACCTAATGCCACTGAACTGCACACTTAAAAAATCTCACAATGGTAAATTTTATGTTATGTATATTTTACCACAATAAAAGAATAATGGTGCACCTGGGTGGCTCAGGCAGTTGAGCATCCAACTCTTGATTTTGGTTCAGGTCATGATCCCAGGGTTGCCAAGATTGAGGCCCTGCTCAGGATTCTCCCTCTCTCCCTCTGCCCCTCCCTGCTTGTGCACATGCACATGCTCTCTAAAAAAAAAAAAAAAAAAAAATTAAAGAAAAAGTAACAATAACTATGGGGGCACCTGGGTGGCACCCAACTCTTGATTTCGGCTCAGGTCATGATCTCACAGTTCATGAGATCAAGCCCCGCATCAGTACTGCTGTCAGTACAGAGCCTGGCTTGGGATTCTCTCTCTCCCTCTCTCTGCCCCTTCCCCGCTGGTGCACGTGCACACACGCGCTCTCTCTCAAAATAAACAAACATTAAAAACAAACAGTAAAACAGGTACATTCTTTTCAAAAATAATTATAACCATGGAACATATATACATGATTAAAAAGAGAGACCATGAGCGTGAGCTCAGTATTTGGGGTAGATGCAACAGGCAGTGGTTTAGGTTTCATTTCCTGAACCAGCTGCCTTGATCAAACCCCTGGTGGGCTATTATTTAGCTGAGGAGTAAGACCAATTTCAGCTTCTTTGCACCTTAAGTTCCCTCATTTCTAATACAAAGATTTTAATACATTTGAAGCATTTAGAATGTCTGGTGTATAAAAACTTGTAGATGAATGTTAGTTTTTACCATCATCAGAGGTGAACTTTTAAAGTTTGATTTTATAAATTGTAGGGTCTGACAAATATTTTGTTCATCCTTTTCTGCCAGAACTATGTAATTAGTTAACTGTCCCTAAAGCCCTCTGTCACAAGACAGCCTGTCAGCTGCTCCCTCTGTCAGAAACTCCTGATTATTTGGGGGTAGGACAGTTCTAGGGAACAGAGCCATAATTTATTCATGTTACTAGGCTAGTTCTAGAAACCCAGAGAACAGAAGAGAATAACTGTAATTTTAAAGACCATGTTTCTGGGTTTGTTGCTGTTGTCTTTTCTAGAGAATATTAATGATGGTCAGTTTAAGCTTATTTTGTGATCTTTTATTTCCACAACAAATTTCACTAATTGTCACTCTAGCCTATGTATGTGTAATTCTGAAAAAAATCTTCAATCCAGAAGCCGCTGATAGTGTTTTCTTCAGACATTTCATCTCACTTGCCCCTGTGGACAGTTAACTCTCAATCCTGACACTTTCTGGTCCTCTCTGGACCATCGGATGCATCCTTCTTTCTTTCGTCACAGTCCAAGTATTGATATTGACTCTTCCAGCTTTCCAACTGCTTCTTTCTCCCCCATGTTGGTTCTACCTTTAACTGCAAAACACAGGCATCACCCACCGTGGTAACCAGTTTTCTGCACTCCTTCCTTCTTGGGACCTAACTAGGGAACAAATGCAATCATGGTTTCATCTATCACTTCTTCTTTGATGACTTCAATCCTCCTCTTCTGAGCCAATACCATGATTCAAGGAGTAGTATGCCAATTTCATAATTTCAGCTCTTTATCTGCCATCTCTCAAAACTGGCATCTGTGCCGATGACTGTTCCCACATCAATTCCCATGAAACATTGGAGGCATCTGTCCATTCACTTCCTGAAGACTCTATAAGGGTTCCTACACTACAGTGAAATCAGTTTTAGTCCCTTCCTGAAGCCAGATAAGCCACATTAACCCCAAAGCTTTTCTCCTCTGATTTCCATACACTTATTACATAAATATCAGCCTCTCCTCAACAGTCAACACCTGCTGGCAATCCACTGTATATTTTGTTGCACAGCTGAAAGTTTGTATGTCCAAGTAATTTCTGCCCATTAAGAGAGCAACTTCCTCAAAAGAGAAATTATGCTCAACATTTTATGTTCTACAAATGTTATACGGTATAGATTAAAGAATTTATATAAAGAATCATTTAAACTAACCAGAATTGAAAGAAGTACGTTATTAAGGCAGAGAGAAAGGAAAAAGAAAGAAAATTCCAATGAAAAGGCAGAAAAATAGAATCTAAGGATAAATATGGAGGCAACTTCGGGTCCCGGCTACCTACTGAAGTAGAAAAAAACTATTCAATAGCAACTATTAAAGTTACTATTTATTTAATATTTACCAGGGTTAGTTTCCCTCTTTTCTTACCTAATGGTAAAACAGCCTTAATACTTATAACTTCAGAGAGGCTTTAAAATCCAAATTTTGGCCTGAGAAAATGAGATATTACCTAATGCTAAAAAGTTAAAATTTCATCTGAGACAGATTTCATTGTTAACTAGGGGTAAGTTATTTTTTGAAACTATTTCCATATATGTTATATATGCAATATATAAAAATAGTTGTATATATATGAACGGATATGTAATACATATATGGATGGTTTCTAGCTCACTAAAATAAGTCACATTATTAAAATGACATTTTTATAGGGAAATGTAATTTCTAAAAAAACCCATTTGAGTGAGAAAATTAAATACTTTCCATAAAAAGGGAAAATAGATTTTAGTTTTTATTACATTATAATACACTTGAGTAAATACATCTGACTTGTTTTGGAAAAAAATGCTATAATCAATATATAGAACCTTGCTAAATGGCAGGAACTTATAAAATGATGTTTAAACTGGTTCATTAAAATTGAACAAAATATTTGATCAAAAAAATCAAAAACAATTAAGACTAAACAATGCTGACAAAGAAAATCAGAAGATGAGAAATACCAGATTAGATCTTGCAGTGTAGTATATTTCTTCTGAACTGTCCAAAAAACCATCACTGTCGGGCTGTTTAGCAGAGACCAAGAAACCCAAGTTATTTACACTTAAACTAAAAGCCACAAATTCACAAAGGGAAACTGTCACAAATGAGATTAGTCCTGCTAATAATTTTATTAAGGCAAATGCCAAGTCAAATAATCTTAAGAAGCTTGTAAAATAGCAATATTGCAACAACTTTGCTTTGTAATACAGTTTTATTAAACTAGTATATAATTTAAATACATGCAATGCCAACTTCAAAAGAGAAACAGGAAACAAACTCAAACTGCCTTAACAAAGTAACTATTAGCATTTATAAACATCATTACTACTTTTGTTCTTAACCTTCTACATCCTCTACATAAATGTTAGGTTTAAATGTTATAATCATTTTAAGAATTTTTAACATTCCTTTCCTCCATGCTGGTATACTGAATTAGAATAACTCCACTTTGTATACCTTTAGTCAAGTGGGTTCACAAAAGCATTAAGTTTAAGAAAGTTTCCATTTCAATCTTTACTACTTATTAATAGTTACTTTCTTCTCAGTATTGAACAGAAAAAAAAAACATATAATCTGGAGCTCTAGGAAACTAATTTCATTAGGATTGATTTTGTTTTTTAAGTCTCATTTTTTAAATTCTTCCATAGGATAGTAACATTTCAAATATTTGCAAAACATGTTGTTTCTAAGACTGAATCTAAAAATATATTATCACATATCTAGGAAGGTGTTTATAAAAAATTAACAAAAAACAGTAATGAAAAGAACATTCATAGAGTTAGCAAGCCTTAAACGAATGACAGACTTGATCTATTATGTATGCCTGGTCTCTCCTGAGTTTTAGTCCCAATAGATTTGACTCTACCCTCATGTTTAGAAAACTGGCTTACACTCTTAAAAGGCTGCCCATAAATTCAGTGAGATGTTTTTATTGGTCCAACATTTTAATTTAAAATGGTGGCATTTATCCTAACAAATGCGTACACAAAAAGCCCCTCGAAAACTGGAAAACAAAAATAAAAAAAAAAATTAACAGGTCAGCATTAAAAACATTTAACAGGAGAATGGTAAAACTAGTACATTTCTCCTAACATTAAGAATATTCGATCTCAGCAACACAGATTTATTTTTTGTAATTTTAGAATTACTTACCTTTTTATTTCCCCAAATGCTTTTGAAAATATCAAGAACTAGACTTTTTAGTCATTACCAATATCACAAAGACTAATTAAAAGATTTATTTTTAGTGTTAACATTCCAAGACTACACTACTTACAAGTTCATGATGTGGTTCTGTCTCCTTCCTTAAGGGTGGATCAAATTTTACTTGGCCAACTAAAGAAGAAAAGAAGTAAAGCCATGATCTCTTTCTGTATTCTTAAAGACGTAATAATTTTAGAAGTTACTCTATGGCAATACATTTAATTTTACCATGTACCATTTAGGGATCAAAACCCAATGTTTTAAATTAAGAATCTGTTGGCTGGAAAAAGTCCAAGAAAGTCTAGGTAGGCTATTTAAAGCTAAATCTGTTAGTCCTAGGCCTCTTCCATAGTAAAAAATTAAATTAAATTAAATTAAAAAATGATTAGCAGGATTCTGTGTATGTTACAGTCAGGATCTAACCTACTTCACTGTGACCCAGCATTCACTAGAGAGCATCTAACTCAGGATTTAGGTGGGCAGACAGCAACTGAGGCAGACTACTTTTGGAAGCCAGCCTTCAAGTTGGCCTCTAATGATTCCTGCCTCCTAGTGTTCATCAATTTGTGTAGTCCCTTCCCACATCACCAGCGTTGGTCTTTGTGATCAAATGAATATGGCAGAGTGATGGTGTATCACTTCCAAGGTAAGGCTTCTATCTTGGGCTCTCTTTTGGACTACTTGCTCTGAAGTCATGTTGTGAACAGCCCTAAGGAGAGTCAAGTGGCAAGTAACTGAAGCCTCAGTTAATAGTTACGCAACCACAGAAGCATATCCTCCAGCCCAGCCAAGCCTTGAAATGACTTTAGCCCCAGCTGATATAACTTCATAACAGATGTGAGCCAGAACCACCCAGCAAAGTTGTCCTGGATTCCTGAGCCTCAGAATATGTATGAGAATAAATGTTCATTATTTTAAGCTACTCAATTTTGGGGAAATTTATTATACAACAATAAATAGTACATCACTGTAGCTCAGGTATAAACTACCTAGAGCATATATAAACTGTGCTACTTTCACCTTCTTCCTTGCTATTACAATATACTGAATGTTTCATTATCTTTACCTCTAATTTCCATATCTCACTATCATTATCTGCTTTTATCACCAGGGTAAAGCATTCAAAACCACTGAAATAAAAGCAGAGGCACAAACAAAACATTAAAAACAAGAAACACAATCAAAAATATATCACAGTTCAACTAGTAAGAGCTTCAGCCAAAACAGTCATTCTCAATCAAGGTCAGGAAATGAGTGAAATTTTAAAGTATAATCATTTTTATAATTGTTTTTATTTTAGCTTAGTACGTATGATTTATTGTGAATGTTAATACCAGTTAAAAGAAACCATGAGATTTGAATATTTATCAATAGAAGGGATAAGTGAAAAAGGCTGGGAAACACAGCCCTGTAAGACCTCCAGTTGTATAAGTATGTACATAGTTTACAGCTGTTATGGACCAGATATCAAATTCTGGCCCCTAGAGATGAGTAGGTTCTTCAGTAATGGGTTCCTCACCCCTGTCCACACATGATCACACATCAAAGATCATAAAATAACTCTTAGGTAAGGTATTAAAATATTTTAGTATCTGCCTACCTTACCTTGATACAGGCCTATTGAACAGCTCTCACCTGTATTTGTCATCAAACAGCAAAGTTAAATCTGTGTAATAAATTTACACGAGGACAGTTTGTGCATCTATCTGTCTTGTGTTACTGTCACATGTGAACATACCTGCTTCCCCCCGCCAGAATAATCTGTATATTCTGTGTATATATATAATCTGTATAATCACTGAGTGCTGGGGAGCAGAGATGTTGTCTTAGACTAACTTTCCTAACAAGGACAAAATCTTAACTGTAGCAGGGCTCCTATACTCCTGTCCTCTGTGGGCAAAGTACTACTCTGTAGTCTGTGGGAATGCATTGCTAGAAGGGGGGGGGGGGGGGGGGGAACGGCGCAGCACAGTCCCTCTGGAGATTTATTCTTCATGCCTGTTCTCTTCAAACTCCCTCAAGTGATGTCAAGCTTCTGCCACAGAATCTTCCAGCTACTGTTCAAATAATTATTGGTCAACCATCCTAGGCTGCAGTGCTATTTATGATGTTCTTCATAATGTGAGAAAATCCTACTTATCTGTAACTAGCTGTCGATTGGTCTTGATCTGTTTCCTCTACCATCTCCTTGAACATATGTCAAGCCAGACACTGTAAATTTCTATTTTAATATCCAGATGAAAACTCCCTTTTAGTTTGAGACAGCTCCACTCCAACATTCCCACTTGCAGACCCTACACTAGCAATTATGGATCAAAACTAACCCTATTAAGGCAGACAGGAAGAGCCCTGGAATTATTTCCTAAAGCGAGTCTTTGCTTATTGTATTTAATGATATGAAGGCAGAGAGGATTCCTAAAAGGGAAAGAATAACACCCTTTCTGCACAGGAGTCAGTTTTTGTATATATGTTGCTTAAACACCATCTGGTTTCATAAAGAGAAAACCTTCGCTGCATGGAGAGACACCATGTAAATGTAAACATAAAACATTATCAGGAGGAACAACTGTATACAATTTTTAGAATAATTTTTCCAAAGCTTGTCTTTATAGACAACAGCATTAACTATTCTATATTCTATCATATCTCACATAAAGTCATAAAACATTCTAAGAAAGCAGATATTAGAACACTGTGAAAGATTTAAAAGCCTCAAATACCAAACTCACAAATTAACAAAGTGGTGGTTTTAATTCTGTTGCTACCTCAATGAGGGATATGACACCTCTTTTACTGGCAAATGGGGGAGAAGGGACCTGCTCCCACCAAAAGGAGGGCACAGGAGAATCTCAGAAAAACTGGGGTATAGGCATCTAGTTTTAAACAGCATACACATGCATATGCAGTTACAAGCTGAGAGTCACAAATATAAATTTGTAAAGAATGATTCAGTAAGAACTGCACTTTGCAATAAAGAGTCTCATAATGTAATTTTTTAAAAGAACTGGATAACAAGATAAAAGTACCTTAAATGAGATTTTCAACAGTACTGAATATATAAAGTTTTCTAAATGAACTACAAAGACATCTCTGATCTCACCATCCGTATTATCAAAGAAAGGACAAAGACATCTTGTTAAGTATTTTTTTTAATTAAAAAAAAAAAAGGAAATTTTGCTCATATACTAAGGTTGTCATTTTCAGAAAAATACTTTTGGAGGGAAATCAGCAAGTTTAAACCATCTGGCTTCAGATGGAGCCTAAAGGTCACACAGGCAATTGCTGGCAAACAGATTACCAAATCCCAGTCCTGGGCTTTTTGTACAATGCACGGTACTTTCTTTCAAGAGTTTCCTCCTTTTTTTTTTTTTTTTTTTTTTAACGTTTATTTATTTTTGAGACAGAGAGAGACAGAGCATGAATAGGGGAGGGGCAGAGAGAGAGGGAGACACAGAATCGGAAACAGGCTCCAGGCTCTGAGCTGTCAGCACAGAGCCCGACGCGGGGCTCGAACTCACAGACTGTGAGATAGTGACCTGAGCCGAAGTCGGACGCTTAACCGACTGAGCCACCCAGGCGCCCCAAGAGTGTCCTCCTTTTTAAGAGTACTTCCAAGTAGCACCAGCACAAAGCTTTTCTAAGAACTTAATATACAGTGTATGGTCCAGCCAAAGTTTCAAAGGAAGTTTACAAAGGACTTGCAGTGCAAAAGCCACACAAGTGTGATGAGGCGGTTTCTGAAACGGAGCAGTGTTTGTGAAAGACCACTGGGCTGGAGGCTGAGGGATCCAGGGCTTGCTGTTAACCTGGAGTCTCCCTCCATCCCACAGGCAAATCTCTTCATCTCTGCATTTCTTTTGTTTTTTTCCTACTAAATGGTGTCTGCCACTACTTATTTATTAGCTTTTCAGACAAAGAGGTGGATTCATCTTGAAGTATGAAATGTATTATTATAATTAGCATTACTAATCTAGCCAAAAATTGGGAACAGCTTCTTTTCAGTAGTTATCTTTAAGTTACCACATAATTTCACTAAAGCCATTTTGGATTTTAGGTCCTTCAGGATAAATCTTTAATTCACAGAAAACTGTTATCACAGTGCCCGATTGCACTAAATTAGTATTCTAAGTCATAGAGAATTAATGCTTCCAAAAAGAAAAACGAAGTTCAGGCACTATTATTGCAGATTCCTGCTGGCAGAGTTCATCACTGATGAGCTGACAGCACCAGATTCCCTGTGAATGAAAGGTCTGTCTCGGTGGGCCCATAACTCGCTCGTGTACATAAGAATTACCCAGAGGGCTGTTTTTAAAAGACAGATTCCTGGGCTGACCCAAGACCTAGTGAATCAGAATCTGTGGAAAAGTGGGGCTTGGAAACTAGTTTTAAAGGTGCTCAGGACACTCAGACGCTAAGCCAGTTTGCAGATCTCTAGCTCTCCTTGCTACTCAAAGTGTGGTCCTGGAACCATAAGCATCTCCATAACCTGGGAGCTTGTGAGAAGTAAAGAACCTCACTCCCACAGCAGATCCACTGAATCAGAAACCACTTCAACAAGCTCTCGAGGTTAGTTGTACACACCTATCGGTTTAAGAAGCAGTGCCTCAATTACTTCTGTCCTGCCTGGTTGAGGGATTTTATTCCTCCTCCCAAACAATAACAACATGAATACATCCCCTCTCTTGCCACAGAAAATTCCCCAGGAATAAAGTAAGTAAAAAATTTTTACTGCCTTAATTAAACTCTACCTTTAAAAAGATTTACTAAGAAAGACTATTTGGAAAAAAATGAAACAAAAGTAATTGTTAACTAAATTACAACCTGAAATCTTATTTCTCATTGTTAAATTATGAACTGTGTAAAGTATATACTTACAGTTTATCTCCGAGCGGGTTTTTTCTTCTCTTACATTTCTACTTGTTGAGTGAATTCTATGTGGTACAGCAACAAGAGGCTAGGAAAAGACCAAAATCAATGATAATGTGGCATTTGATAATCAAGTCACAGTCTGGTCCACAAAATTACCCAAATGTGAAAGAAATACCCCATTTTATGCAAACACGGGACAAAATATAATGATTCTGTGGTTATTTTTTACAAAGGAGGCAACCAGCAACTGGGAGCTTCTAAGATTATGGATATATTTTATCCACAGCAGGTTCCCAATAAACGTTCTCTGAAATAAATAGAAATAAATATCCAAAACTGAGTATTTCAATAATTCAACAGCTGTTCAAAAGCTGCAGCTTTCCCTGTTGCAGAAGAGGATACTGTGATTTAAAAAAAAATCTGCCTCAAGTTCTTCTATCAAAAAGAATGGGGTGAATAAAATGAAACGATGCTAAAGGCATTAAAGATTTATGGTCCTCTTACTTTAGTAAGCATAATTTTTTCCCCCTTCATGTTTCTTCTTGTAGGAACAGCACTCTATTTTCTTTCCTTTTACTGTATTAAAAGCTCTGTGTATTGCCACTTCCAGAGAGAAACATTCAATCACAGACATCCCTCCAACCATTTGGAGTACGAGGGGCCTTATCTGAGAAGCTTCTGCAGCTTCCGCCCATACACTTGAAGGTCTCACCTTAAGAGGTGATGCCAGCATCTATTTCACGTACCAAATAGGTTTTTTTTTCTGTGTGTGAAACGCTTCCCTTGAAGTTATTACCTTTGAAGGAGACACACTCGTAGATATATCTTCGTGAAAAATGTAATTCATTAACATTTAAGTTCAAATTAGCAGATTCAAAAGGCAGATCAAGAACAGGACCCAAGTCAACTATTCTCATATTGGGGCGTCTCAGGAAATAAAACCTTATGAATCTAAAAGACCCCAAACACTGAAATACTGATAGTAGTCAAACAGCAGCAAAAGCCATTTCAAAACTGAAGTATTTAAACTTTACGTGTCCACAGTGGTTTGCAGTTTTACAAAGTGCTTTCGTACACCTCAGCCCATTCTGTCCTCAAACTACACTTGTGAACCAAGTACTATTCTTCATTTTATAGATGAGAACACGGAGACTCAAAATTCGGGCACTCAGCTAATTAGACGCAGAGCCGGAAAAGAACAAACCCCGTACTTCTGATAACAATATATAGGAGCAAAAACAAACAAGCAAGCAAAAACAGGTATCCCGTCAGGCTAGTCACACAGACTGCTATTACCAGTGAACATGAATAAAACCTGTGACTGCCTAGGAGAACAGTTTTACTTTCCCAGCTTAAACGGTATAACTATAAAATTATTAAATCTCAGAATGCTGAACAGAGTAAATGGGTTAACATGTCGAAGAAAACTATATTAAGTATAATGTGCAGCACCTTTCTAAAAAACTACATGGGAATCCAAAATAAAAAAGTCAAACTTCCTTCCAACAGTGTAGGATAGATAATACATTTTAGACACTGTAGAATTAGCAGATGTGCTCAATGTTTTCAAGAGTATTCAGCCTTCACACAACATGCACAGTATCACAGCAAATCCTGAAATGCAAGTTAGATACATGTCACTCAAATTATGAGTGGGAATGCAGCCCTTAGCAATTTCTACACCATCACTTTGCAAGATCACTTTGCAAGTAGTAAGATTATGAATTTCTCTGGGAAAAGTTTTATCTTAAACATGATGAGAAGAAAAGTTCTCCCCCCACAACCTACAATTATAATACGAACAACACAGACTTCACAAGAAAGATGAATTTCTTTCTCCACTACATGAGAAAACTTCAGAAGCATCTTCATTCCACAGACTGCTTCTGTATTTGGCTTATTATTTCTCCTGTTTAAGTACATTTTCAAAAGGACTTCGTAATTCAGTGTGACGAGTGTACAGGACGTGCGAAGAGACAACGAGGTGGCATTCAGTGCACTGAGAAGACACAGGCAGTCCTTGCCTTGCAGTCTCAGGATGCACGAATTTCAGTCACCATGAATTAGTTAAATGACACCAGTCCCCCATAACATGGTTCAAATATCAGTCAGCAGTGTATTAATTGTATAGATACTCTACAATCGTATAATATTTGGTATATTAATATCTTATTAACATTCAGTACATGAATTGTAACTGTATAATGTACAAACTTCACTGCAAGCTCTCTATTCAGGCCACAAATCACCACGTGACAAACAGATGCACGTCACATTCAGTGACAAATCACATCGCTTCTTCCCATGTCTGTGACTGCTCACTGAGCACCTGTCAGCTCGTGCACAGACGGCAGAGTGGGTAGTTGTGTTCCCTCTGGTCTCCCAGTGAGGATACACTCATGTGACATTTTAACAAAAACTGGTAGCTGAAAGAGGGAATTAGCCAACAAAGATGAAAGTGCTGTAAAGAAATAAAGAGTGTGAAGTCTGGATCATGCTGGAAATAAAATTTGAACGTAACATGTAAGTGGAGTTCTAGGAAGAAACAGATGACGGTAAGAGCGTGGACCCGGCTGCCGCTCACGAGCCAATAGACGCACAGCCAGAGAACTCGGTGAAGGTGAACTTACTGGTATAAAGGAAGAAAGCGGTTCTGATAAAAAAGAGGAAGATGCTCCCGAAGAAGTGGCATCCACAAAAAATTTCACATCACGGGAATACGAATACGGAGATATTTCATGCATTGGAAGTACAAAGGAAAAGAATGTTGGAAACTGACCCGAACTTAGAAAGGGAGTAGGACAGTTCACCAAGGCACAAAAAAGATACTTGCTCCGTGTCACAGAATTATGACAAGAAGGCAAGCACTGTGCAATCTACTTAGTAAGTAGAGAGAATCAATCTATGCAAGTTTTTTTGTAAAAAAACAAAACACGTTAACTCTCACTGGTTCTAATATTTTAAATAACAGTGCAGTAAGTAAATATTAGTCTTAATTACTTTTTTCACTTCCTTATACATTTAAAACTGACAGTAAGAGAATTTTTAATGTTCTTACAAAAAATTTTCAAAGTCACAGAACAACTGTCACTTTCCCACTGATTATTAAGATCACTTTGCAGGGTGTCTTGGCTACCAGGGTCATTTTTATAGTCCCACATTACCATGCAAATTGAAGACTTAAGCATAACAATAAAACAAGTTTTCCCTACTATAATTATAAGATCAATAGTAACACTTTACGTTCCTTAAGTTTTATGTTTCCAAACTCCTTTCCAGACTTTGAACAAAAGGACAGATAGCTTTTTTAATTACAGCTGTATAATGATGGCAAGCTAGAACAATGGTGAATTGACAGAAAGGTTCTGACTTAACACAATACACAACCATCCTTCCAACCACTGAGAGCTATCGTTCCCTCAGTATCAAGAAATTTACACCATTTTAAGTATCTTCCATAAAGCCAGTCATCAGGGTCAAGGGTATCCATCTCAAGTTATATATCCAATAACAAAATTCTGCCATGTCACATTTACCAAGTTTCTCTTAGGTGTCACAATTATTAGCTGGGCTAGGAATGTTAAGTATGCCAACAGAAAAGAAGCTTCCTTTGATATCAATCCTTCTATCATATTAGTTATTTTATTCTCTAACAACTACACTGGCTCATTTAAAAAAAATTTTTTTAACGTTTATTTTATTTTTGAGACAGAGAGAGACAGAGCATGAATGGGGGAGGATCAGAGAGGGAGGGAGACACAGAATCTGAAACAGGATCCAGGCTCTGAGCTGTCAGCACAGAGCCTGACGTGGGGCTCGAACTCACGGATCGCGAGATCATGACCTGAGCTGAAGTCGGATGCTTAACCGACTGAGCCACCCAGGCACCCCAACACTGGCTCATTTTAAAACATTCCCATAGTGGATAATTAAGGTTTTAGTCACCAACAAAATCAATCCTATACTTTCTACTAACCACTCATTCCATTCATGAGGTACTGTAGCAGGATTGTTTTTAAGAGGAAAACTGAACAGAAATTTTGAATGTATTCTAACATCTGACTTAGGTACTTCCTGTCTGCACTCTCTCTTTTAAAGTGGACAATTTATTTGGTAACTTCATCCAAAATGACTACTCTGAAATAACTACAGTAATTTCACCAAGTGGATTAGATGATTGTGCCTTTGCCATTTTCAGAAAACAGTCACCCACACGAAGCCAGTAAGAAAAATCCAACACATGACTTCCCTAGGAGAGACCAATTCAAAGAGTTCATTATTCCCTCACGAGTTTATTATTTAAACCAGACCCAGAACCGTAAAATATTGCTTCTGAGACGCACACACATACGTACATATATGTTATAAGTATACTTGGTAAAAACAGTTCCTACCTCAGGATCATCATCATCAAAATCATGGTAGGTGGAATGATCTGGATTATTCACTTTATCTAACAGTTCGATTGCCAAAGACCGTGTCAAAGGTTGTGTGACAAAAGGGTGCTATAAAAATAATACAGAACAGAACACTCATTAGAAATATGATTGGATGACATTTTACCTTTTGAGAAAAAGATATTTCAGGGAACAATAATACCTGTAGTAACTTCTCAGCAGTAGGTCTTTTCTTTGGATTTTTGGTGAGTGCCATTTTTACGAAATGATGAAAACTATTTGACCTAAGAAATTTTGAAAATTAAGACTTTTAAATTTTAATTCTTTTTTTGGTCATGATTATAAAGTAAATAACACAAAAATACTTACCATTTCATTTTATCTTTTAGTTTAGGAGGCTGAAAATTACTTTTTGTCATTAGAAATAATGCTCTGAAAAATCAACAACAAATTGTTACACAGCATTTTAAGCTTTTATATTTTAATACATAATATAAATAATTCTATTACTATTAAATAATTCTATTACAATTACTAAGATAGAGCAAGACTCAGACTAGTATTTATGATGTAATAAGTACTGGAGGTGAGAGGATCACCCTTAATTTAAGCACAGAACTCTTCAATTATGACACACTGACCTCATTGGGTGCAAGTCGAACATAGGCGGCTGAAGCTCCGCAAGTTCTATGGCAGTGATTCCCACAGCCCAGAGGTCACACAGCTGGTTGTAACCCCCTTTCCTCTCAACAGCTGCGACTTCTGGAGCCATCCTGAAGGAAATATTGCAGGGAAAAAAAAAACTGCAAAACTTGTGTTTACTGTATTTTCTTCCATCTTCCCACCAGAGGCACTTGCAACTATCCCTTTCTAAGCTGAGGCCTATTTAGGCCTTGATATCTGAAAAATAAGTATGCAGTATTTTAAAGATCTCTGTCGAGATCTTGATCCCTTAAAAGACCCTCCATCCCAAGACCCTACTGGTGATTCCTTGGTTACTTTGCTATACTTATAAAGGTTTATAAAACTTGACATTTATAGTACAGCAACATAACCCAAATTTGTCCACACCTTAATCTCTTTTCTCTGTACAATGTAGAATTTTACAGAGAAATAACATCTTGCAATAAATGATCTATAATTTTTAGCTCTTACCCGTTTGTACCAGTGAACTGCAATCTGGCCTCTGTTTTCATATGACCAAAACTACTTACTGGGGCATTAATAATCTTCATTTAGTATTTAGCTCATACTTACTATAAATTTAACTGGCAGTTTTTCAGCTTTATTTTAAAGGTGGAAGTTATAAAAATGAGTGTCTGCTTTTTAAAACTGTATTTATTTAGAGGAAAATTACCCAAATTTAGTTTTAACTTTCCTATATAGTCTTATCCCAATTGTAGCTCTATAAATTTTTATTTGACTGATTTAAATTATATTTTCAAATATAAAAGTTTTTAAATTCTAAACAACGGTTTTGGAAATAACCAACTCTTACATATCAAAAGAATGATTTTAATAAGTAACTTTACAAATACACACTTGTCCTATTATGATTTTAGGGAAGTCAAGTAAAGTGGTGAAGTTAAAAATACACACACACACACACACACACACACACACACACACACACACACACACACACCCCTTCTGACTTTCAAAATGCTTCCTCTTAAAATCTTTCTAATCTTAAAGTACTTCTTAAAAATATTCGAACTGTCATAAGAAAAGCGAATTTTAAAGTATGTCAGTTATTACTTTACTGATGGTTGGAATCTTCCAGCTTACTGGTACAAGTGCACTAGCAGAGAAGGAAAATGCATAAAGCTGATATGCCCCACTTGCCGTGCGAGGAGACGTTCTCCACTCCTCTATAAATACACAAGTGAAAGACCCCAGCTAGTGCTTCTACTCCTGCCAGCTAGGCTGTATGCTTATACAGTCAACTGAGTTCATCTTTGAACCTCTTTATTCATTATATTATATACGTTATTATATATTATAAATATGCAATTTAATTAAATGTTATAAAAAAACTGATTTGTTAGCAGGTTAAAAAGGTAAGTTATGAAAATTAAAGTGAATGCTTACAAAAAAGCTTGTTAAAGCCAAGTTTCTAAAGACAAAACCAAAAAACCTAGAAAATTATGTTGAGAATATGACAACTCTAAAAGACTACGAAGGCTACAGAATGCATAATTCCATTTGTAGGACATTCAGGGAAAAGGCAGAAATCAGATTGAGTGCTGCCAGAGGCTAGGGATGAAGGGACAGAATTTACTAAAGGGGGCAAAAGAACACTTCCTTGGGTGTTGGAAACCTATCTTTTATATTGAGTATAGTGCTATTTCTCACCACCAAAGCATACAAGTCTCTCAACACTGGGAGACTTGCACACCTAGTAAGGCTAAATCTATACCTCATAGACCTGACTTAAAAAAAAAAAGGCACATGCTTTGTATGTCCAAGTTCTTTAGAACTAAAGATTGCGCTTTAGAGAAACACAACCTGGAAAATGTAGTTGATGTATTATGGGTATAGTTTACATTATTAAGATGTAACTCTAATTAGAGAGCCACTCAAAGAAAAGGCCTTGGTCTTATGGCAGGAAAGGAAAAAGGAAAAAGGAAAAAGGAAAAGAAGGAAGAAAAAGAAAAGAAACAAAGAGAAAGAAAAGAAAGTAAAAAAGAAAAAGACACTCCTAAGCCTGAAATTAAAAGGTTTAACGTACATCTGTGTTAATTTTGAGATTTGCCATTCAACAGATGTTTCTGATTAACTGAGGAACTGCCAACCTTAGTCACTCTGGACAAGACATTCCATTCTGTTCTACATCCCTAGAGTTCATGTGGGAAAGACATGATATATATATATAGAGAGAGAGATGAAGACAGAGTGTGTTCCAAAAATTTACTTTGCCTAATTCACAATTTCCCACGTTCTGAAGACAGTTTCACTCTCTTGTGGGTAATAACATTAGAGTTTTTAATCTCTGAAGCTGCAGTTGGAGATCAGTAATCATCAACAAACATTTACTAAATATGTATAAAAACCATGCTGGACCCTACAGAGCAAGCGAGAGTTCCTTTATAGCAAGGTTCCCAAAAGCCATTATCAATCTTTTTAGAGCTTCTTCCACTTAATGAACATGGTAAAATATTCTTTGGCTGTGTATCCACAAGTGTACCCGCCTACACTGCTTAAGCTCTTGATGATCTTCTTAATCTGTTTTAGTCTTAAAATTTTTGACCAGTGTATGTTTTCAATAAATGCTGTATTCAATAATGACAGAAAAACAAAATGTTAAATTATCAATTAAAATACAATTACCAATATGGTGTACCAATGAAAGATTTCCGTTTGGCAATTGTAGCTGTAATCTGTGCAGATACTCCAAAATCAGCTATTAAAAAAAGAAGAAACATTTAGGGAAGAAAACTGAGGGAAGGTAAAATATTTACAGTAACATGAGAAGAAACGTTTAACAATTATTTTCATTAAACTAATTTCACAGAAACGAGATATTCTTAAACATCACATTAAACTTTTTTAACTTTTATGGGTTAGCACTAAAATATCACTAAGTAGTCAGGGTGTATTACAGCCAAATAGATTCTCATATATCCCTGCATGAATCAGATGAAAACAAAAGTCAATGATTTTGATGAGAAAGAGAGAGCTGAGAAAATTTAACCCGCCAGACTTAATAATATTATAATTTCAAATTCTCAGGACCTGAAATTCAAGGAGTATCACTGGAAGGGACCTTACATAGTCATATATTCCATTCACTTCCTGCCATACTCATGATGACTGACATCAAACAAACCAAGAATCTACTGGCAAATCTGCCTAGCCTGAAAAGACACCCAAACAGAATGTTCCCCAAAATCTTACCTTAGCAATACCTTCTAATCCCAACACCAATCACTAGGAAATTTGTTTTTATGCAGGACTTGTTGCTATTCTTTAAGTATGTTGAGGTCTAAATATTTTCTAGTTTTTTAACGGTCATTTCTAAATCCTTATCAACCAACGTTTTATATATAGGATTTCTGTCAGTAAGGCACATAATATTAACACAAAATATTACACTGCTGATAGAAACTGTTCACTAAGACATCAATAGTTAGATAAATGCTTTTTTCATCTTTAGAGGTAGCTCAGCAAAATTTTATTATGTAAGTTAATTATCAGATACTTTTATATCTGATCAGTCCTACTGTAGGCTATAATTCAAAATAGTTTTATTCATGCTTTTATAAAATAAATGTTTTTTGAATTCTGATTTGTCTTATAGTAATATATAATCCGAAATAACTTTCCTATTTATTAAACTCTTCATTTAATACCTAACATCCATGATTCTGTTTATAAAAACTACTATACTATGCATGTTCCCAGTCTCAAACTTTCAAATTAAGTTATTATTTAGGTTTGGAACTCTATTTTAGTCATAACCAAAAGTTATAAAAGATACAGTTTGAAATAAAGCAACATCCAGCATCTAAATTACATCCTTATATTAGTAATATTGGGGGTTTTTTTTTGGTTTTTTTTTTTGTTTTTTTGAGAGAGAGAGAGAGAGAACAAGTGGGGAAGGGGCAGAGGGAGAGGGAGACAGAGAATCCCAAGCAGGCTCCGCGCTGTCAGTACAGAGCTCGATGTGGGGCTGGGTCCCACGACTGCTGGGATCATGACCCGAGCTGAATCAAGAGTCTGACTCTTAACCAACTGAGCCACCTAGGCACCCCGACTATATTTAGTTTTAAATGCTAACGTAAAGGATGTAGGATTTTTGGTGTTATTGATTTTTTGGCTTTTGTTTGTTTACCCTGTTTTTTGGTTACAAGGCAATTGTGTACAAATTTCTTACTAAAAGTCACATTCCTCAGGTTACAGGTGAAAGAATTCCTGAAGAATTACTGTTTTGCCATATCTTTACAACAAATCTGTCATATGTGAAGGGCGGACTCTATCCCCATGTAGGAGAAAAGGGAACAGAAACAGGTTACATATGCCCACAAACAGATTTCCACCTAAAAATACACAGATGCTGAGGGAAAAACTAATCTTTCAGAGGCAAATAAAACTTCCTATGTTCTGGAATAAATTTGCTCAAATGACAAAATTTTAATTTACTTACCCAATTTTACATGACCATTATCCGTTAACAGAATGTTAGCTCCCTTCAAAGCAAGAACATTTTAGTTAAAGTAAGAAACTTTTTATCAGACAGCACATATAATTGATCAAATATACGTACATAAAATGATCACAAGTGGCAGCCTTAGACCTAGAAATACTTAAAATTTAAAGTATGCCCAATTAAAGTGTCAAATTATTATATTTGCAGGAAAACTTAGGGTCTTTTAAGACAATTTGACTATTCTTATAAAATGTTCTACCTTGCAAAACGCTGCTATTAACACAATATGAATGTTATTATGAAAACGATGTATTAGTTTTCATCTGTTATATTCTTACTGATCAAACATTGTGACTGCCCTAAAACATGACCTAATACTGGCATTTTCAATTTCTGTATTACATCTTAAACGTGTTACTTCCTGTTCTAGGAGTTCATCATCAGTTGAACCACTGCTGGTGCATAAGACTGAACCTTGCTGCTTACTCATGAGGCTGTCTATCTTAATGTGTTTGCCCACAGTTGAGGACCACCCAGAATATAAACAACTAGCCACAGGCCCACCGGATTAAAATGTCACCTGGCTGCATGACTGTGAGATAACAATAATACACTGGTTTCTACCCCCGGTTCCTAGCCCAGTTCTCCTGAAAGCCCTGTAATTTCCTAAGTGACAAGAGCCCTAGGAGCATCTTTTGTTCTAGTATATGCTCGCAGACCCTGGTTCTTGATGCAGTGCTCCTGAAACCTTTGTAATTTCAGGGGTCACAGAGTAGTGTCTTCTGTTCTAATGGAGCAACTCTGGGTAGGCTCCTGGATGGCTCCTGGATGAGGGCTGATCACTGGAAAGACCAAGCCATGACTAGAACTTCAGAATTTTCAGCCCTGCCCCCCATTCTCTTGAGAAGGGAGAAGAGCCAAAAATGGAGTTAATGACTGATCACGCCTACATGAGGAAGCCTCCATAAAATCTCAATGGTATGGGGTTTGGAGAGTTTTCGGGTTGAACTACACATAGAGGCACTGGGAGAGGGGTGTGTCTGGAGAATGCATGGAAGCTCCCTGCCCCTTCCCACACACCTGGCCCTACACACCTCTCCCATCTGGATGTTCATCTGTATCCTTTATCATATCCTTTAATAAGCTGGTAAACATAAATAATTCCCTGAGTTCTGAGAGCCACACTAACAAATTAACTGAACTCAAGGAGGGGGTCTTTGGAACCTCCAATCTATACAGTCATTTGCTCAGAAGCACAGGTGATAAACTGGGCTTGAACCAGTATCTGGTGTGTGTGTGTGTGTGTGTGTGTGTGTGTGTGTGTGTGTGTGTGTTGGGGGAAGGGACAGTCTCATGGGGCTGAGCCCTTATCTGTGGGATCTGATGCTCTCTCCAAGTAGACAGTGTCAGAATTGAGTTAAATTGTAGGACACCCAGCTGGTATCACACTGGGGAAAAACCTGCAGACATTTGGTAACCACCAGGGTCAGAATGAAGTGTTCTGTGTGAGTAGTAAAGAAGCCTCAGGAAAGAAGCATACAGTCGGAAAGAACTGGGTTTTTCCCCCACACAGAAAGGGAAAAAAAACTCAGTTTTTCCCATTTCAATGTTAGTAGCATTTTGGCCACCCCTACTTCCTGATCTGAGCTCCAAAAAAGACGATAAAACCACTACATCTTCAATAAGCCCAAAGGTATAGAGACTTTCTAAATTTTATTTTTTGCCTTTTCTGTAACTTTTAAATGAGCAAGCAAAAGTAAGCAGGCTAAATCTTTAGTCCAAGGTGCCAACAATCATGTAATTATAGGCTAACAGGAAAACCATTTGGAAACCGGCCCCACCCAAAAAAGAGGAAGCCATAAAGAAGACTGTACCCCCTGATATTACTGGGAATAATGGGAGAAACAAGAAAAAGAAGGGAGAAGGGACTACAGCAGGGATTTTAATTTGATCTAAGCCCCAGCAATCTAGATGTCTGCCACGGTCCTCAGTTTGGTCCTTGCGCAGCTCCAGACTAATTTTCCGAAATTACAGTTTATATCATATTACGTGCATCTATGGCCTCTGATGCTCCCCTCTTCCTTCCATCCTTCCATCTCTCTCTCCTTGAGCAATCAGGTACTATTTTATGTTCTAGGGTTATAGTAATGAGAATAAGCTCCATCTTTCATGAAGTTTACAGTGAATAGGAGAGAAAGAAAATCTAAAAATACATGCACACATGAATGAATGAATGAACAAACCAACAAATGATTCAAAGCCAGGAAGAGGGAAGTACTCTAAAGCCAAGTAAAGCAGGAAGAGAAGGCCTTTCTAAGGCAGTGATGTCTGAGCAGAGATCTAGATGAAGTGAGGGTGCAGAGGCATGCCAAAATCTGGGAGAAAAACATGCCAGGAAGAGGGCACAGCAAATACAAAGTCTTGGTGCCAGAATGAGTCAACATACTCCAAAAACAGCAAGCTCAGTGTGGCTGGAACAAAAATGAGTAAAATGGAGAGGAGTATGAGAAGAAGTCAGAGAGAAAAGCTGGGGCCAGATCATGTAACACCTTACAGGCAATGGTAAAAAACAAACAAACAAAAAAACCAAACAAACAAAAACAAACATCTGGATGTTATACTGAATAACGGGATGGTGGTTTATAAGCAGAAGAGTGACAAGCTCTGATTTAAAAAGATCACTCTGGTTGCAAGGTGGAGAAGGGACTGCAGAAACACACAAGAACAGGAACAGGGAGACTGGTTAGAAGGCTGCTGCAGAAGTGCAGGTATTAACAGACCGATGGCTTAGACCAGGGTAGAAATAGTGGTGATGGTCACACTCTCCCCAGCTGGGCTCAAACTCTGAAGTTCAGCACACAATTCCTCCTGGAATCGAGCACAAAACCATCCGGCTATCCCCATCATATGTTCTCTTCTCTTTGATAATATGGCACAGCTTTTATATTCCCTAAAATGACCCCACACTTTCTGACGTCTTCATTTTTGCTTACATTGTTTCTTCTGCTTGGAAGGCACTCCAACCTCCATTTCTGACACAAATTTATCAGTCTTTCCAGATCATCTATGTGCTGATGACACAGTGCTTTTAATGCACTCATGTTATACTTCTCCCTATAAACTCCAAAGCTCTTTGCTTAGGTCTTAAATGGCTTATGAAAAACACTTAAAGTAAAGGATCTCAGCAGATGATCTGAGAGTTCACTGAAATTTCATGCAAAATATGAAGGCATATGCATGAGGACATTTTCTGAAAAGAGAGTCCATGGCTTTCATTAGAGACTCAAAGAACAACATAATTAAGAAAAAAAATATTAAGAACCTTTATGCCAGAGAAAACCTCAGAAAATAAAAGGGGGAGAGAAATAGGAGAAAAGACGAATGAGGAAGAAGGTAAAAGAAAAATAAATGAAAGAAAAGAACTAAGTTGGGGAGATGGCAGTATCTTTAGAAAGAACCTCAGGAAGCCCTGCCCAAGCACCCTGGTTTACCGCGGAGCTGACCCCAGCACACCCAGTGCACCTGCTCTCCTCTGCCAGTTAAATCAGATCATCAGAAGATGTTACAATTGAATTTATCCATTTTGAAACATTATTAATGATAGTTCCTTAAGACTACCAAAGTTTTCTAAAATACTCAAAGTATGAAATGTTGTAAAAACCCTAACTTGATGGAAGCTAAGGACTTAATTTGCAATTTACAAATAAATAACTAGAGATAAGCTAATATGGGTTATTATAACACTAATCCATAAATGTATGCTTTAAACAGGTGAATTTTGTGGCAAGTGAATCACATCTCAACAAAGTGAATTGTATCTCAATAAAGCTACTTTAAAAAAGTAATAAAATTCTTAAAAGTATCACTTAATTTTATTACAGTAACATATTTCAGGTAAGAAATTCATCAGATAGACTAAGACAATTTTGCTCAACAGTTTGGTCCGAGTATTTAAAAAATGAAGAGAGGGCCATTAGGTTAAACTTATGATGTATACCTTTATATCTCTGTGCATTTTTCCTTTACTGTGAAGATAGTATAATCCCTGGAGTTTCAAGAAAGAAAAAGAAAAAAAAAAACACAAACAAACAGAAAATTAACAAGACTTTATTTATTACAGAGAATACTTTGGGATTTAAAGTGATCAACTGAGTAGCAGTTTCTGTTTTTTATTTACTCATCACAGACAATCTAGCAGTAATCATTAATTTATTTTACTGAAATAGCCTAAAAGAAGAATCAAGAAAATGAAAAAGGCAAAGTTCTGTTGGAAACACTAATTTTCTTAAGACAATACTTTCCACTAAACTCTGCAAATAGTTTGAAATAACTTTTAAAAAGCATAAATGCAATTAGTATTAAAATGAGCTTCAATTCCCATAAGAGTGCTTAGTTTTTAAGCCTTTCTTTGGTATTAAGAGAAGTATAAAAATACGAAACAACAAATTCACAGCACTTAAATTTGAGGAGGTCATATTGTCACACTGAGGCTTTATAGTGCTTATCTGCAAATAAAATTTGAGTCTACTAGACAATTAAAATGTGTTAATATACAAGAATTTACCAAATTAGATGTTCAATCCTTACTTTACTTAACAGACAATGCACAATAATTAAACAGTCTAATAAAAAATGTTAAATCAGCACTGGATTTACCTGTAGTGTTTCTCTGCTAACATATGCAATTTGCAGTTCTGACAGAGGTCCTGTTACTATAAGAGAAGAAAATTTATATTAATGAAATTAGTCAAAGCATGTTTTTCAGTAAATGGCAAAGTTTTTACAAGTTCCACTAAGCAGTAGCCTTAATACACCTAAAAAACTGTACTAAAACATAAGCTCCATCAGGGCAACATTTTTTAAACCTGGTTTTTTCAGTGTTGTATCTCCAGTGTTCAGAACGGTGCCTGGCAGGGGAAAGCTGCAAACAAATGTTGTGGAATGAATAAAAGACTGAAATACTCTCTGAAATTAATTATATTTTCATGTTTGTACCTTGCTGATCAATATTACCTCTTAAATGTTAAAAGAAATAAATCATGGCCTAGAGGTTTAGCTAGTTTCTTTTTTAATGTTTATTTATCTTGAGAGAGGAGAGTGTGCACACATAAGCTGGGAAGAAGCGGAGAGAGAGGGAGACAGAGAGTCCCTATCTATGCTGACAGCACATTAATATATGATCATAAACATATATATAAACATAATGTATGTTCATAAAGATGCAATCAATAGACAAGTTTGGAAAGTAAAGGTCTCTTCCTTACCCAAACTATTACTCAATAATACTCAATAATTACTCAATATCAATAGTTTGGCCTAAGGTCTACCAGACAATCTTATAAAGAGACATTTTAAATAATGTATGTTATGCATCTCACACAAGATTATGAACGGAATCATGTTACATATACAATTCTGAAACCTGCCCTTTTCACTTACCACAGACACCTTTCCATATCAATACATGTAACTTAAATCATATTATTTAAATAATATTTCTCTGTGTGCATCTATCCACTACTGAAGACATTTAAGTAGTTTTCTCTTTTTCACTACTAAATCACTTTAGAATAAAGAAATACATTAGATGGGAGAGACTATTCTAAGAATGGAACTAAATTCCAGTGGTGGAATCTTTTTCTAGATAGTAATCCCATATTTACCCAAACTTAACAACTTTGTAAAAATGTTTACTTTGGAGTACTTGTGGTATTTCACAATTGTGGAAGAGAGAAATGTATTTCACTTAGATTCTACTGGAGCGCCTGGGTTAAGCATATGACTCTTGATTTGGCTCAGGTCATGATCTCACAGTTTGTGAGGTCAAGCCCCTGTGTTGGCCTCTGTGCTGAGAGTGCAAAGCCTGCTTAGGATTCTCTCTCTCCCTTACTGCCCTTCTCCCTCTTGTGCTCTCTTTCTCTCTCAAAATGAATCGATAAACACACACACACAAAAAGTTTCCATTGAGGACAAGTCTGGGTCTGAGTATCTGAAGACAAGCCATCCATATAACTAATTCTAATGGTTTGTAAGCCTACTCTCATTCAGTAAGATGGGCATCCTTTAGATTTGTTTCCACAGTATGGCAAACAATCTGAATACCCTGAAAATAACACCTACAAATGACAGAAAAGAGTATTTTAAATAATCTTTTAAATGCCTAGCTAAGTTTGTTAACAGTAAGAGACTTTCCCAGGAACCAAAAACAAAGAGGAAATGAAAATCAGAATGGTAAAAATGTGAAATATTCTAGCCGTCTCTAAGGGAAAGGCCAATCTTGGTAAGCTGGGGCGTTGATTTTATCCCCTACAGGAACACAGAAGAAAAGGCCATAGGTCTGTAGAGGCAGAGTTAAAACAAATATCCCCACATAACCAGAACCCTCGAAGGACTACATCCTCATTTTAAAAGGGTAGCCAAGCACAAGGAGAAGACTCAGGATTTTGTGCCATGGCCTGGGATCTGGATAGGGGAAAATATCTTCTCCTGATGCTGTCACCATAGGCTTCTTGGTTATTCACGTTCAGGGTTCAGATACACTGGATACACTGACGTCTTGGGGTCACAGGAAAAAACCCACTGTGGAAGGATACACTCTCAAAAGCCACGTATAATTCCCACTGACGATGATCTCAGAACTCAAAATTATTAAATAAATGAGAAAGCAATTCGCCATAACTGACATGAAAAACTGTGGAAAATTGTTAACAATATTAAACAGAAATGAAAATGCTCAATAAATAGAGGAGAAAATGCATTATGCTGGAACAATAAAAGGTTCTAATGTTAGTTCTTCAAAGAAAAAGTAAACAAATGGAGAGGAAAAAACTCATGAAAAAATGTAAATTCAAAATGTATCCCCCCACACACACCTGTGGTGGTTTAAAATATGTCCAAGAATTCTTTGATATTTCCCCCTCAAGAGTTGGAACTTAGTTCCCTTCCTGAGTATGGGCTGGACAGAAACGACTTGCTTCTGAAGAACAAAATATGGCAGAAGGGCCAGCATATGACTTCTGCCACTCCATCATAAAAGGCTGTGTGGCCTCCTCTTGCTCTCTGGAATCACTTGCTCTGGGGCGGGGGTGGGGTGGGGAGGGGGGTAGCCAGCCACCATATTGTGAAGACACTCAAGCTGTCCCATGGCTAGATCCACAGAGCAAAAAATTGAGACCTGCCAACAGCCATCAAGGAACTGAAGCTTTCTGTCAACAACCACATTAAGTGAAACCACTTGACAGTAAATTCTCCAGCCCTGGTCAAGCCTGGATAACTGCAGTCCCAGCTAACAGCAACGCTGCAGCTTTATGAGAGAATCTGAGCTGGACTCGCCCAATTAAGCCATTCTTGAATTCCTGACCCTCAGAAACTGTGACACAATATTTGCTGTTTTAAGCTGCCAAATTTGGGGATCATTTGTTATACAGCAATAGACAACTAATACAGTTCTCTCTTTTAAGATTTAAATTTAAAAAGTCATATAGAGTGATGGAATTAAGAGCCGTAAAACAAAATATAAAAATTGGTTTAATGATACTTTAGAAAGCCAAAATAAAAGAGGGAAAAAAGCAGGCTTTACCCAAAAAAGGGCAAGTTCTTTACAAATTTTGCAAGACAGATCAAAATATGGTTTGTAGATACCTATAAAAAAAGCAAAACCCCACAAGCATTAGGGTTATTAGAAAAGAAGAACTTTCTCTTTTACTAGATAAGGTAACCCAAGTTATTACACTACTCCCACAGAAGGACAATGATAAAAGAGAGAGGAGAGAAGAGAAAGAGAAATACAGGTTTATGTCTTATGTGGCCGTGTAAGCAGAGAGCGCTGCAGACTACTCAAAGAGGAGTACACACATCTCCACGAGGAGGTCATTTGGTAGAAGTCAGGGTGCAGTCAAGAGTGAACAGAGAGACAGGGTCTGGGGTTCTTTGTATAACCATGTAAATCCCTCGCATGTACATTTGAGAATACTCAGGGCATTGCAAATGATCATTTCTCCCATTGACCCAGTTGCTGATCAGTTTAAATGAATCAATATTAACAAATCCATATTACTTTGTTACTTCCAACGTTTGGCTGAAATGGAAATGACAACAATCACGACAAAACTATTTCCGTAACTAAACTGGTCCTCTTACTTCTTCCTGAAGAAAGCAGAAGCAGATGCCTAAGACCATGCATACATATTATCTGGTGGAACTACTTGACAATTTGAGAAAGGCTTAAGAAAGGGACGCTTAAAACTAAGGTCATAAAAGAATGAATGAAAAATTACAAGAGAATAAGACACAAATATAAAATGAAGGGAGGGGCGCCCGGCTGGCTCAGTAGGTTGAGCGTCTAACTTCAGCTCAGGTCATGATCTCACGGTTCCCAAGTTCGAGCCCGGTGTCGGGCTCTGTGCTGACAGCTCAGAGCCTGGAGCCTGCTTTAGATTCCGTGTCTCCCTTCCTCTCTGCCCCTCCCCTGCTCATATTCTGTCTCTCAAAAATAAATAAAACGTTAAAAAATTTTTGTAAATGAAGGAGACTTGAAAGAGAACGAAGTAATTTCTAGAAATGAAAAATACAGTCACCAAAAATTAAAACCTTATGCATGTACTAATCACAGCTGTAAAATCCATATACTACAGGAGGGTTATGAGTATCCTCAGTGCTCTACTGAAGGATTAAACAGTGCAAAATACAAGGCTGAGTTTAAGAGACACAGAGAAGATTTAATGTATATCTAATTGAAATTTTAAAGGAGAGATCAGAGAGACTGAGGTAGAAAAGACTTTTGAAGAGAGAATTACTGATAATTGTCCAGGCTTGATGAATAAGTGAAATCCTCTGAGGTAATAAGCACTTTAAGACCTATGCAAAAAAAGGAAATGTAAATTCATATTTAGATACTAAAAACACCATAAATTAAGAGAAAAAAAATCTTAAAACCAATTAGAAAAAGGTTGCCTGAAAAGGATCAATGTATAGTGACAGAAGAAGATACTATAGAAAAACTTTATAGTTTTTCTAGCTTTTATAAGCTAGAAGACAATGCTGACAGCAAATATCTGTCTATGCCTCTTACACGACAAGTGAAGGGTGAGGGTCAAACACTGAGAGTTCAACCACTAGAAGACCTAGTACAGAACTTTAGGATGAAGGAAATTAAATGAGTAAGTATGAGAAAAAATAGACAAATTAGTCCAAATTAAGACAACAGAAAGGGAAATAGCTTTGTGACTTCGGAAGAAATCACAAGCTTCCAGAAATACTGTGTGTTCTACAATGCAAAATAATGCCACATACATCTCACTTTTCACTGAATCTTTGAAATCAAAATGTCATTAATAATAAAGTTTCTCACATATAAAGAACAGTTGTACTTAATACAAAATATACTCAGAAAAGAAAGAACTTTTCATAAAGCAGAAATGTTCTCATGTTCTTCCATCTGGCTTTCAAGCCTTTCCGTATCTGACCCCACCCCCAAATACACCCCCCACACCAGTAAGAGTGATGTTACCTGTCACACCTTCACATCACCGTACTGCTGTTTCACCTCTTAGAATGTACTTGCACCTCTTCTTTCTACCCAAAGTTTATGCATCAGTTGAAAACCCATTTTCCTCATTAAGCCTTCAAAAACAATTCCAGAAAATCTATCATTTCCTTTTTCCTATTCCAACTGTAGTTAGCAGTACTTTAAAATACTATTACGTCAATCTTTATGGTAAAAGTAAAATCTATACCAAGAAGATACAGTAAAGTGAAGTGAGATGGAGACAGTAAAATTCCTACCCAAATAGTCTTTTAACATCTGTTTTATTACAATCAGCCTTCAAAATTACTTAAGAGGCCCTAACGGGAAAATCTGAGCCAAAATCCCATATAAAGAAAAATGCAAACCTTTTCCAAAATATTTTCTCATAAAATTGGCATCTGACTTATTAAGACATTACTTTACATTAATCTTTAAAAAGCACATCTCTAGTAAAAGAATAAACTCTGCAGCTTGTGACAATAACCCATTAACAGAAACAGAACAGGACAGGGAGAGAAAGAAAAGACAGTAAACGCTGTTATTTTACTTTACAAGTCTTTCTTACATACTCCACTGAAATCTCAATAAAAAAGTTTTAATAATTTTTAAACATTTTTATTAATGTTTATTTATTTCTGAGAGACAGAGACAGAATGTGAATGCGGGAGGTGCAGAGAGAGAGGGAGACACAGAATCCAAAGGAGGCTCCAGGCTCTGAGCTGTTAGCACAAAGCCTGACATGGGGCTCGAACTCACCAACAGTGAGATCATGACCTGAGCTGAAGTCGGACGCTTAACCAACCGAGCCACGAAGGCACCCCAAAAAGTTTTAATAATTTTTAATACCCCAGAATCTAGTATTTTTAAAAAGTAAACAATTTAATTGATGCTTCTTGAATACACAAGAGCAAATCAATGATCTTTGTATTAATACCACGCGTGTATTAACTAGATATTCTTTTGGCTTAGCGTTAACCATCAAGGCCTTTTTTATGTTTTTTTACAAGCTTGAGTTTGAAATTTTGTTTATTTATTTTGAGAGAGAGAGAGAGAGAGAGAGAGAGAGAGAGAGAGAGAGAGATAGCATGAGCAGGGGAGTGGCTGAGCGAGGGAGAGAGAGCATTCCAAGCAGGCTCCACACTGTCAGTGCAGAGCCCCATGCAGGGCTCGATCCCACGAACTATGAGATCATGGCCTGAGCCGAAATCCAGAGTCGGATACTTAACCAACTGAACCACCCAGGCCCCCTGAAACTATATATAATATGTCTTCTTTAGAAATAGCAATGAATTCAACTGCATATAATTTTGTAACTTATAAAGCAAATGCTCCTTTCATCCATATATATCTTACATTCTTTTATATATCTAAATACTAATAAAACATTAGTTTTCTCTCCTGAAAACATTAATGCTTTAATATAATAACTATATTTTAAGAAACTCTACTTAATCTCTATAAAACATAACTTTTGTCTTACCATGATAAATATCCTGTAAAGAACCACCTCCACAAAACTCCATGCATATCCAAAGTTTATCTCGCCTATAAAGAGAATATAAACATGTATCACATTTTCATGATGAAAATGATTGAGGTAACAAGTATTTTAAGGTTGTATGCTATAACCTTGAAAAACCACATAAATTCAACGTGCTAAGAAAAAAAGCTAGTTAATCTATGTGAGTAAAAGAATTAATGTAATGTGTTGTTATAACTCAATCCAAGGTTTTAACCCTTAAAATAGACCATTTGTAGGATATAAAAATGTCAGACACATCCAAACGAAATTCCCTCTAGTTAAAAACTTTCCCTCCCCCTCCCAGTTTACCTACCTACCCCAAGACAGTATTATAGAAGTTAAATGTTAATTAAAATGTTCAGACCAAAAACTGTGTAGAAGATTCATCACAGAATGGCAATACATCTCAAAGCATATCACATTAATAGTGCTATCATCAACAAAACAGACAAAATGCAAATTTTACCATCACATCTAGTAAACAAAGGTCTTTCCAAAACAATCTGTTAAAATTTATCACTTACCTGTCTTTACATAGCATTTCCCTCTCACACTCAATTAAGATATCATAATCACAGTCACAAGAGAAATAATTAGCAAAGATTTAATAGCTTATTCCTTGTTCAATCATTCACAACTTCATCTCAAAATGTACCAGGAAATATACTATTCTCGGGGGGCAGAGATGGAATAGAAAGTCTCTGAACCCAGCAAGCTCAGTTGAACACAGAAGATTCTACTTTAACATGTCTGTCTCTCTCCCCACTGCATTCACAGTGCTTAGAAGAGCCAGCAAATGAGTATTTCATAAATGAATGAATACAAGAGTGACTGAAAAAAATAAACAAATTGATTAGATCAAGAGTCAGCAACTCTGGCCAGTGGGCCGAATCTAGCCTACTGTCTGATTTGTACAGCCCAGGAACTAAGAATGGTTTATGTGTATACACACACATCTATATGTATGTATATGAATATACGTGTGTATATATATGTGCGTGTTTTAATTTAAATTCAAGTTAGTTAACATACAGCACAGTCTTAGCTTCAGGAGTAGAAACCAGTGATTCATCTCTTACATATGACAGACACCCAGTACTCATCCCAACATATGCCCTCCTTAATGCCCATCACCCATTTAACCCATCCCCCACCCACCTCTCCTCCAGCAACCCTCAGTTTGTTCTCTGTATTTAAGAGTCTCCTATGGTTTGCCTCCCTCTCCGTTTTTATCTTATTTTTCCTCCCCTTCCCCTATGTTCATCTGTTTCTCAAATTCCACATGAGTGAAATCATGTATTTGTCTTCCCATGACTTATTTCGCTTAGCATAATACACTCTACTTCCATCCATGCTGTTGCAAATGGCAAGATTTCATTTTTGATGGCCAAGTAATATTCCTGTGTGTGTGCGTGTGTGTGTGTGTGTGTGTGCGTGCGTGCGTGCGTGTACACACACACATCTTCTTTATCCATTCATCAGCCAATGGACATTTGGCCTCTTTCCATACTTTGGCTACTGTTGACAGCACTGCCATAAACATTGGGGTGCATGTGCTCCTTCAAATAGGCATTTTTGTAGCCTTTGGATAAATATCTATTGGTGCAATGCTGGGTCGTAGGGTAGTTCTACTTTTAATTTTTTGAGGAACCTCCACACTGTTTTCCAGAATGGCTGCACCAGTTTGCATTTCCACCAACAGTGCAAAAGGGTTTCCCTTTCTCCTCATCCTCGCCAACATCTGATGTTGCCTGAGTTGTTAATGTTAGCCATTCTGACAACTGTGAGGTGGTATCTCATTGTGATTTTGATTTGTATTTCCCTGCTGATGAGTGATGTTGAGCATCTTTTCATGTATCTGTTAGCCGCCTGGATGTCCTCTTTGGAAAAGTGTCAATTCCTGAATTTTGCCCATTTCCTCATTGGATTATTTGGTTTTTTGGGTGTTGAGTTTGCTAAGTTCTTTATAGATTTTGGATACTAACCCTTTATAGGATATGTCATTTGCAAATATCTTCTCCCATTCTGTTGGTTGCCTTTTAGTTTTGTTGGCTGTTTTCTATGCTGTGCAGAAGCTTTTTATCTTGATGAGGTCCCAATAGTTCATTTTTGCTTTTATTTCCCTTGCCTCTGGAGACATGTCAAGTAAGAAGTTGCTATGGCCGAAGTCAAAGAGGTTGCTGCCTGTTTTCTCCTGTAGGATTTTGATGGTTTCTTGTCTCACATTTAGGTCTTTCATCCATTTTGAATTAATTTTTGTGTTACGGGTAAGAAAGTGGTCTAGTTTTATTCTTCGGCATGTCGCTGTCCAGTTCTTTGAGTACCATTTGCTGAAGAGACTGTCTTTTTTCCATTGGATACTCTTTACTGCTTCGGTTTTTATATTTTTAAATGGTTGGGGGCAAAAATCAAAAGAAGAATTTTTCTTGACACATGACAATTATACAAAGTTCAAATTTTAGTGTCCACATAAAGTTTGATTGAAACACAGTGACACTCACTTATGGCTACTTTTGTACTAAAGCAGTGTAATTGAGTAGCTGTGACAGAGAAACAGACAAAGCCTAAAATATCTACCATATGGTTCTTTGCAGAAAAGGTGTGCTGATCCCTGGATTAGACTGTAATTTGATTAAGTACACAATCCAGGCATGAATAACATTCTGTGAGAACCCAGAGGTAAGAATATCTAGGAAAGTCAAGGGAAATTTTAGGGAGGAGATATCATTTGTTGTGTCTTGAAGTTAAAGTAGGAATTCATCACCGAGAGACAGGGAAGGGGCCTGCTCAGAGAATGAAAATTTGAAAGAAAGACTATGGGTAATTTAATGTGAATCAAACGCAGACTACCTGAAGAGACAATGGCAGGAAAGGAAGCTAGAATAGGTGGGGTGACACTAAACCAATGCTTGGTTTATAAACTCCTCAGTTCAGTTACCTTCATCTGGATGGTCTCTACTTTGTCAGTGTCTTTTAAAATGTAGCATCCAGAATCAAGTACTATTCTAAGTGTTGCATAAAAAGTGGAGTTGCCGGGGCGCCTGGGTGGCTCAGCTGGTTGAGTGTCTGACTTCAGCTCAGGTCACAATCTCATGGTTCGTAGGTTTCAGCCCTGTGTTGGGCTCTGTGCTGACAGCTCAGAGCCTGGAGCCTGTTTCAGATTCTGTCTCCCCCTCTCTCTCTGCCCTGACCCCACCCGTGCTCTGTCTCTCTGTCTCTAAAATAAATAAACATTAAAAAAGTGGAGTTGTTATCATAGATCACACATGGTGGTGGTGAGAAATTAACCAGACCTACAAAGGAGAGTGGACTTGGTTGAGTACGATGCACCATGCAGCATGTAACAGGGAACACAAGGATCCGAGCATGAACATCAGTACACAGTGAAAAAAATACCATGATTTTAGAGGCAAAGCTGACATAGTGAGGACCGGAAGAAGAAATCTGAAGTCACTCTAGTATCTAAAATTCACAGGTGGTCCACAGACCAATGAAACTGAGGCATGACAGTGGATGGTAAAGTATGAGCTAGCTGCCCAGTGGTCTGGTTTTACTAATTCTCAGAACACATGCCCGGGGCTGGCAGATGGATGTCTTATCCAAAAGGATGAAGGCATTTATGGCTGGTGATTGCTACACAGGGAGAAGTCTAATTACCCTTGAGAATCAACAATTATCTCCTTTATTTGAACACTTATATTTCTATTAACTGGGCTAAAGGCTATCTTCAGGTTCTTAGCAACTGCTCTAAAACCTCTGATTTTCAGTTTGAAGTTAACTAAAGCCTCTGGATCTTTTTCATGTTAAAAAGGAGTCAGATGATTCTCCAGCTTCACATTTGTTTATCTGGTTCATTAAAACTATGCATAGGACTTTGTCCTTATTTGTTAAATCTCACATAAACAAAAGCTCTTTGTGGTACTCAGTAAGTTTTCAGAGTGTAAAATAAAAGGGGTTCTAATAGCAAAATGTTTGGGAACCACTGCTCTAAAATATTTTCACATCTGTCCTAAATGAATCTTTCATGTAAAATACTTGACACAAGCATTTACAGGACAAGTAGCAGGGGTTCTGACATATCTTAGAAAAACTGGGTGAATGGTTGTTCTGGGTCTGCTCAGAATAAAGTAACATGTAAACTGCTTAGAAAAGGGCCCAGAATATAAGCCCAATAAATGTAAGCAATTTTCCATTCCTTTTGTTATAATTCATCTTGTAGTCTATTTTTGTAAGTCACCTTAAGTTGCTCCTGGAACTCAGTGACGCTATAAACACATAAAATTGGCATTTTCTTTTTTAAGGGGGGAAAAAAAAGAGGGGCACCTGGGTGGCTCAGTTGGTTAAGCATCAGACTTCAGCTCAGGTCGTGATCTCATGGTTTGTGAGTCTGAGCCCCACATTGCGCTCTGTGCTGTCAGCTTGGAACCTGCTTCAGATCCTCTGTCCTCCCTCTCTGCCCCTCCCCTGCTCATACTCTCTCTCAAAATAAACATTTAAAAAAGAGAGAGAGATGGGACTGATGACTTCTTACTAAAGTCACGGTAATCACCACTTCTTTCTTATGAATGTTCACTAATTATCTGATTAATAATTTATTCTAGAGGTTTGCTGGGGCTGATGATGGACAACAAGGTTAACAATTTTCCAGAAATTTCCTTTTCCTTTCCTTTGCAAATTGGTCATTGCTGACCACTAATCTTTTGGTACCTCTTCTATCTGTCAAAAGACACTCACTGATAGTGGATAACAATCCCATCTGATAACTTTTCACTGTAATTAGATATGATTTTTATATAAGTCTCAAAGCTCAGATTCATTTAAAGTATCTAGTTGCTCTACAATTATCTCCTCATCTAACTCCTGCTTCAATCCCTTCTTCATAATGATTTTCCTACCCTCTCCAATTGGAAAACAATTCTCCTCGGTAGAGAAAAGGGACAAAAGAAATTAGTTCTCCACTTTCTTACATATTTCAGTATTACACCATCCTCTATTTGACGCTGGTCTATCCCCCTTCCCAATCCTGCTTAAAACAAATTTTCTAGTCATTCTACGTAAAATTACTTTCCAAACTTACAAAGGAAAATAAATAATGATTTAAAAACTATATATACTATATATATACTTTACTTTTTAAGATGTCTAAAATATATTTAGTTAAGTCTGGTATTATCAGAAAGGTTGAATATTCAGAATCTTTTAGAAAAAGTACTTCCATCTGTTCCATGAATGCCCCTCTTGCGAAGACAAATCTGCATCTACTTTTTTGGTCATTTACCAAGCCATCTGCCTAATAGGAAAGAACCTGACTCACTTGGCCCATTTCATGCAGGCCAATAGATACTAAAATCTTTGTCCCTAGATATCTGAATTGAAACAATTAACCACCAAGGTAAATACTCAAGGTATCACTATAAATTTTCTTGTAATTCTTTTCTCTTATTCTGTAAAGTTTTCTTTCTATAAGGAATAGAAAAATAAGTAAAGGGAGGGAAATTTTAATCTTCTAGTTCAATGTTTACTAGAGCATATATATAGGAATTAACATTCTAATAATTATTTCACTGAGCTAAAAATCTTACAATTTCTAAAACATACTTTAAAAAAATTTTTTTTAATCTTTATTTTTGAGAGAGAGAGAGGGAGAGGGAAAGGGAAGTGAGGTACAGAACGGGAGCTGGGAAGGGAGAGAGGGAGAGAGAGAGAGACCCAGAATCTGAAGCAGGCTCCAGGCTCTGAGCTGTCAGCACAGAGCCCAAAGCAGGGCTTGAACTCACAAACTGCCAGATCATGACCTGAGCCGAAGATGGGTGCTTAAATGACTAGCCACCCAAGGCACCCCAATCTTCCCACACTTTGTAACACATCACTGACTTAAAACTGATTAAACATTGTGGATTTATATATTTTGCCCAAATATAACATAATTGAAAAAGTAAAAGAAAATGTGAGCAAGATCACCAAGAATCCACAGCTCTAGAATGTCTGCTAGAAACTGGCATACCAAATCATTCTCCCTGGGATGGGACAGCTGGCCATGCCCCGATACTGCAGTCGGCTGATCCCTGTACTTAACTGTGGGTTATCCTGCTGAACAAAACATTTCCCAGTAACTACTCCAGTATATTCAGCAAAATAATTCAACTCCTAATCATAACTTTCAATGTGAAAAATAAAAAGTTTAATAAACTGCTAGTTGTTTAATATAGGATAACTTTATTTAATGTGAACTGAATTTAAAATATTTTGGTGCATTTTGAAACAGACAAAATTTATTGCATTCCAAAAAGTTATAGGTAATTCATCTATCTACTTCCCCTTTAACAATGAGGGGTAGTTTTGCATTCGGGGATACAAGCTGACCTATTTCTCTATAGTTATACCTAACAACCCCAGTTCAACCTACTAATTTCCAAAGAATGGGTGAGCAGACAGCAATCCTATGTGAAGTATGCTTCCCATAAAAAAAAAATCAATGTGCAGTGAAACCAGTTTTAGGAATGTCACATACTATAGTCTTCTCTTGGAAATTAACAATGCCACGGATATGTTAAAGGCTCTAAGAAATCATGCAGTGAGGCAGGGGTAGCTGGGAGAAGGGAAGGAGGAACAGGTGGAGAGAGGAGAAGGAAGAGACGGAAGAAAGGAAGAATGGGGATGGAGGAAGTTAGGAAGTGGAAAAAGGGTAGGAGGAAGAATGGGATTTTAAAAAAAGCAGAGGAGAGAGGGAAGAGGAAAAAGAAAGAAAACTTCTTTAATTTTGTTTAGTTCACTACTTCCCCAAATTATTTTTTCCATAGACCCCTTGTTTTCAAATCATGTACTAGCATCCCTCAGAACTAATGTTCCTAGAAAACACCCTAGCAATTCTGGTATAAGGAGGCATCTCATAAGAGAGTTCCACCAAATTTTCTTCCTAAAGCAGTGGTTCTCAATGGGGGTGATTTTGTCCCCAAAGGCATATTTGGCTTATCAAAGACATTTCGGGTTGTCCTAACTGGGAAGGTGTTACTGGCATCTAGTAGAGGCCAGGACATTGCTAACTACCCTAGCCAGCATGTGAAGTAACTGCTGTTACTACTAATCTGGTTGCACTTGAAGGAAACAAATGTTTGTATCAGTATAACTAGAAAACTAAAAACAAAATAGGAACATTAGTGGAAAACTGGTGAAATTAATAGCAAGTACCTTAGTTTGGCTAATAGTATGGTACCAATGTTGATTTCTTAGTTTTGAAGAATGTACCATGATTATGTAAGATGTTAGCAATAGGGAATACTGACAGAACTCTTCGTACTATCTTTGCAACTTTTATGTAAATCTAATACATTCCAAAATTAAAAGTTTCCTTTTTTTAAAAAAGAGGGTAGCTAGATACAAATTAAAATGAACTTAACGATAATCTTTATTTCCATAGTGTGAGCATTCAAAAAAGCATTTCCAGTTATTAAGTTCCCTCCCCAGTCACACCTCTAGCTCTAGAAAAAAATTTCTTCCAGTTTCGATATAACTCAAGGGACAAACATCTCCTTCCTGGGTTACGACATTCACACTGTAATAAAACGAACATCCTCACTGTCTCAATCCCCCACACACCAGGTCCATCCGCCACACATACACTACTCTGTACTCTGTGTTCAAACCTTTAACAAGTATGCTCAATACCTACAGGTCCTAATTAAGGGATAAAAGATGCCTTTCTTTGCCAAATCTCCATGGCCTTACCTACTGCAACTACACACTTACCCTTTAAGCTCTAGTATGAAACTATTAGTTGCCTCCTGAGTAGTTCATGGTATTTTCACGCATGCACTTCCTTTGCCAGAAGTTATAATTTTCTCCACACATTAGATGCTACAGTAAATGCCTACTAACACTTTAACACCCAACATTTAGGAATCATATCATTCACACAGCTTTCTCTGATTCCCTTACTCTGACAAAATCAGATTTTCTACCGTCTTTACACTTTGCGTCTTATGTGGAAATTATTATTGTACCTAGCATACTATGTTGCAATTATTTGCTCATGAGTATTTCTTCTATTAGATTATAAACTCCTTAAAGGCAAGGATTATGTTTTATCTGTCTTTACATATCTAGAACCCAATACAGCACTCTATACATCCAAAGAAATGTAAAAACACTTTGTTAATGGTGGTGATTTACAAATATGTTATTATTATGTGATAAATTATGCTCATTGAAACTAGTATTCTTGATTTCAAAGGTTTAAAATCTCTGATCCAAATTAGTATTTTTTACTGTATGGATCTAATCTATTGGCTTTTTTTTTTTTTTAATTTTTTTTTTCAACGTTTTTTATTTATTTTTGGGACAGAGAGAGACAGAGCATGAACGGGGGAGGGGCAGAGAGAGAGGGAGACACAGAATCGGAAACAGGCTCCAGGCTCCGAGCCATCAGCCCAGAGCCTGACGCGGGGCTCGAACTCACGGACCGTGAGATCGTGACCTGAGCTGAAGTCGGACGCTTAACCGACTGCGCCACCCAGGCGCCCCAACTATTGGCTTATTTTTTGAGGAGCATTTGCTGTTTTTCAACCTCAACTTTAAGAGTTTAAACTGGAGAGAAGTATCTCAATTTTTTAAATATATTATGAAAGGATATGCTGGGCTAGGAATGCTTAGAAGGAACCTAAAGAGTCATTATTTACTTAAAAGAAGCAATAGTTAAGCTCTACTAGGATTAAAGAATAGGTCCATGATTACTTAACTCTGTTGTTTTAGGAACACACACAAATATACAAATAAAAATCTACACCAAATCAGGACTATTTACTTTTTTAAACTTCAGAGAGAAGTTTTGTCCATCCAGTTCTCATTGTACAGTATATGTACTTAAGTACTTAATAAACATAGACTTTTAATGATATTGAAGAGAGGAACAGAGAATGTCCTATTAAGAATAACATAAGATACTCTGTTTTTTAGCAGCTCCGTTTCTGTATTTCTTCAGGAAATGAGGATGGCTACCCTGTTACAAAACAGGCTTCTGAACTTAATTACATGCTGGTCATCTATTCAGTAAATTCATAGGATAAGGCTGATTCCCTGAAGGGGAAATTTACTAATGGTAAAACCACATTAGCTCAATTTCCTCATTATTTTGGTCTAAATTTGTTGTAATAGGCTATAATGGCAATAAAATACAAGGAAGAAAGTTGCTAAGAACAGTACGCATTTTAGGGGGTTTGTATCAAGTTTTAAAAAATAAGCTCCCTGCCTTTTGTAAAATCATTCAATAATGAGAAGAAATCCAAGAAACCATGTTCCCTTTAAGACTAAATCTGGCCTTCCTAGGCTGAGTACTATAGAATACCAAAAAGATAGCCAACCAGGTACCTGTACATACCTGGTATCTGGTTTAAGTCCACCACCAACAATGAGTAGTTGGTGACCTAACGAAGTCACTGATCCAGCACCCCACTTTCTCATCAGTAAAAAGAGTGGGACTAGTGACAAGATCTCTTAGTCCCTTCCAGCTCTAACATCCTGCAAGTCTAATCATTAGTATTTCACACTCCAAATTTGACTGAGTCTGGACTTTAATTAGGGAAGAAGGGAAAAATCTCTATAGAAAAAAAGAGGCAGAGAAAGAGAAGATTAATTGCTGTTCTATGTTATACTACATTTGCTTTTCTATCACTTTCATCAGCTATGCCAGCTACAGAATAAAATCATCTACTTAAACCAGTGTTTCTTATATTAGATCATACAACTCCACTAACACAGGTAGCTCTACTGAAAAAAACGACTCTAATGTTGTCTGTTTTACTTTGGTTTTGGGGCAAGTTTGCTCTTTGTATTCTTATATTTGGATTCAAAGAACCCCTTTAAAAATTTCATCTAGCTATACACAAAACATGAGCCTGGGTGGCTCAGTCAGTTAAGCGTCCAACTCTTGATTTGGGCTCAGGCCATTATCTCACTGTTCCGGAGATAGAGCCCTGGGTCTCTGCACGGACAGCATGGACCCTACTTGGGATTCTCTCTCTCTGACCACCCCCACCCCCCACACTCTCTCTCGAAATAAATAAATAAAATTAAAAAAGAAAAGATATTCAACATATAGTCAGAATACACATTTCCTAAAATTTTAAAGTAAATACAATTTTTGTTAAGCATAATCTAACTGGCTCTCTCCTGTACGTCTAAAAGTGAAGGTTAATGGACATATTACTAAAGAGTTGCACTATTTTGCTGCAAGCCAAAGCCAAGATTTATAAACAAAACTGGATACAAACTCGTAAGTAATTCACCTTTTGGGGGTAACAAGAACAAATGTTTTGCTGCCTAACCTGTGTGGGAAGACTCTTGCCTAAGTAACACAGTCAAATGTCCAGTTTAGTGTTAGGATTTTTGGGGGGCAATGGGAGGGACCTGAGGGAGTGGGGGTGGAAGTTTATTTGGTCAGCTCTTTTGGCAAGGAGGCAAAAGGGCTAAGTCAAAAGTCATGTGATCTATGAACACAATATTACAGAAAGAACGTAGAACCTTACTGTCAATAACTTGAAATTGGACTGTAAACTAATTACTTGATGTTGAACTCTCTCAAGCATCTTATTTGTAAAATGGAAATAGTATCTACCATAGAGAAATACTGGTAACAGTGTTGCTGAAAAGATCAAATGAGGCACTAACATGATAACACTTAAAAATAGTTAAGAAATAGTAATAGTAACAGCAGCAATAGTAGTAGTTAATAGGAGTTAATGTTTATGGAGCATTTATTTTATTTTAATCACTGTTGGAAACACTACATGTGTTTACTCATTATCCTTGTAGCTATCACATTTTGTATCTATTATTATTATTCCTATTTTATAGATGAGGAAATGGAGGCTCAGAGTAGTTAAGTAATTTGCTGTGAGGCACACAGTTAATAAATGATGGAGTCAGGACTCAACCAGTCCAAACGATCTCACTCCAGAACTCTTAACCACCAAAGATGCTATTGTCTTGATGGCAGAAAGACCAAGGTGCCATATAAATGGATGGGGCTATCCCAGAATAATAGGTTAGCCTTTGAATGGTCCCATAGTTCCTGACGACTCAGACCATGTTTGAGAAAAACTCTTAGACCAAAGACCTGTTTGCCCTTGGGGGGAAAAGTATTTTGTGATGCTTCTCCCAATTGAGTATAAGTAGGTCATTTTGTTAGGAGCAACAACAGTAATAAAACGAATTGTCCTGAAGTGATGATTTTAACGTATTAGCAGCAATCAATTATTTTTATCACAAACTTAACTGAGTTTTAAGAGATTGTTTCTTTGACCTGATACAGTAATTGTCTGTGTTGGGTCTGTCCATAAAATAAAAACTGAACCAGAAATTGTGTTAGGTATTATTTGAACCACTTACCATTAAAGTGGTTTTAAATTGGCTGTTATAGAACTCATTCAAAATATATAATAGTCATTGACCTGGTCGTAGTATCTGTCCCTACATAAACTAATGTCTCCACTAAACCTACTCTTCAACCTTAATGAAGATGGGGCAATCAAAACTGTTCAAGAGTGGTTAGAATCAAGAAGAGCTGGTTTGGTTGGCTTTTCACAAGCTGGAAAGAGGGGGCAGAACTGCCCTGTCTTTTCCATATGCTGTGCCTACATCAGGAGAGAAGTGTTTTTTTTAATACCTGGGTCATATGACAATGGAAGCTGGGATAAGCTACTTCCTTATATATCCCACAGTACATCCACCAGAATAAAACATTAAGGGTTTTTTAATACATAAGGAAGAGAACATTCGTCAATCCTCCTTTTGGAAGGAACCTTAAAAACAAGTCAGTCACAGAGTTCAGCTCACAACTGCACAGAGAAGTAAATGGAAAAACAGTATTTGACCTTGAGGTCAACCCCTATGGACTATGACCTGGGGAACCCAGCGTGGTCCTGCCAGACCAAAGCAAGAGACTGCAATTCACAGTGTAAGTTTACTTTACAACCTGGGAAAATAAGAAGTCAGCGAAATAATTATAGTTCCTAGTCCTTTGGACAAAATGAAGGGAAGGGATGATGCAATACCCTGAGCTAGAAGCATAAAAGAAAGAAAAAGTTTCTAATAAAAACCTAGCAGTTAGAGATGCTCCTGACTTTCTAAATATACCCAAGTCTGTGAGTAAGGGGCAACAGAATGGCATATTTAGATCTCTGGTCTACCACGCAAAGATTAACCATAAAAGTTCATTTTTACTTGCAAGTTTCTTCACTGAAACCACATCCAGAATTCCCAAGAGTACAAGAGACAAATCAGACTATGATATTGATTACAGAATGAACATAAACAGGTCAGAAATAAAAATTTCATTCACACAAAAATATCCTATCTTCAAAGCATGAAGAAAACTACAAAGCATGCTATTAGAGCTAACTTTATTTTGTTAAATGTATTAGGTGATGGGAAACAAAAATGTACCTGAGATAGCTTCCAAAATAAGCAACAATATTTGGGTGTTTACAGTCTTTCATCATAATAATTTCTTGCTGTACAACTGCAAAATCTTCTCCTAGAATAAAAAACAAGCATGTCGAATATTTAGTAGGTAAGTTTCAAAATGTCAATTTGTTTCAAAACATAATAATGTTACTGATGTTATATTTAATTACACTTTCAGTCTTTAGTTAACAAAAAGTACAGTGATTAAAAGTGTGAACTCAGGTCCCAGACTATCTAGATTCAAATACTAACTCTGTCCCTTACTAAGCTGTGTTAATTTGAGCAAGTTACTTGACCTGTCCCAATTTCTTCCTCTGCAAAATGGGGATAAAAATAGTAATAATTTGTCCTAAGACTGTTGGAAAAATTAAATGGGCTAATTTGCGTAAAATGCTTAGAATGGTGCCTGGTACAGAGTAAGTGCTATATAAACATTTGTTATTATTACTATTACACACTGGACATAATCATCATATAATTCACTAGAAAACATACACAGCTTTTTTCCTTTATTACCAAATAACATTTACTATAATGATAGCACAAGGAAGTAGTTCTTTTTAAGTTAGGGCAGGAACCCTTATGCACCAAGAGTGTCAAATATACCTCCACAGGCTCTTGGCTGAGAGAGCCACCCTCTAGCAGCACTGGGTTACCAGATGGCCCACATACACAGGCTTCTCCTATATTCAACTGCCTTGTTCCAGCCATATTCGGATGCAGAATGGAATTGTATTTAGCCTGGTCAGACTATTAGCAAATAATCTCCTTCTACTCCCTTCTTGCCCAAATTCTCCAAAATAAGATCTGGCAATCCTATAGCAGTGTTGCATGGTATGGCTCCTGAATGAACACTTGTGACAGAAAGAGAACTGCAGTGAATGCAAATGTGGTGAACCAGGGACCAGGTAGAAGGAACAAATGGTAGTCCTTACATCTACATGAAAGTAGCTTTGCACTACTTTGAGTTTTTAAAAGCTTTATATACTATGAACAGCCTCATTTTCAATGTATATTAGTGGCAAAGTAAGAAACAGATTCCCTAAATTACAGCTCAAACTGTAAGTATGAGGTCATTATGGCAAGCCCTGACATTTCTTGCCTTGGCAGTTTCCTACTGTAAACCTAATTGAGACTTGAAGTAGCCTAGCCATGAACCATTTGAACCCAATGTCAAAACCCACTCTACTGTCCCAGTTACAAGGGAAGAAATAAAAGACAAAAGGCAGTATGTCAGATTCTTAATTTCTGCAATGAAGTAAATACAAAATCAAAGATCTCCAAAGGGAGAACAGAAAACTTTTAGGCTTCCAAATTTTCAGAAGAAAATCACTGAACTAGGATTCTCTTCTGACTTTATTCCCCATCAAGAATTCCTGATATTCATCATATTAAGAAAAATCCAATTTGCAACAATAAATTAAAAATCTAATTAGAAATAATAAAGCCAAATAAAACTAATACCAAATTTCGGGCACATATTAAATACTTTGAAAGTTCTAAATTTTGCTTTTTCACCTGCCTCTCAATTACGCATTTCCCCAAAGCAGTGAAGGGCTTACACGAGATCAAAGTTGATCTAGTTTGATGGTCAGAGGATAACAGCTGTTGTTCTGGTGGTAGTCATTCTACAACCTCAAAGGGAGATAGCTTTAGAATAAAGTTGATCTGTAGAAAGCATTGAGGAGAAACAGGAAAACAGGGGAAGGAAGAAGGCTTGCCTGAGCCACCGCAGCTAGCCTCATCTGACTCTGTAAGCTTCAGATATACCTGCACGTGATCAATAAATTCCCTGTTTGTATTGTTTAAGCTACCCTGAGTTGTGGTTTCTGTTACTCACAACTGTATCACATCTTCTATGGTGATCTTTGCACATATCATAGCCCTTATGACACCGCATCAGTGCATGTCTACGTTCTCACTAGAATATCACATCCTCTGGAACAAGATTATGTCTTAGTCATCTTTGTATCCATAGCAATATGTGATCAATAGAACTGTTGCCTGAATGAATCTGTAATACCACATAATTCCTCTACAAGCTGACACTAAATCAAGAATGCTGCTTTTGGTTTAATTTCAACCAGTTATTACCATGTTTTATATAATTAATTGCTTATTTGCTACTCTCGTATTTTACAAAAACCTGTGAATGGCTTTAAGTCTTCAACTACCCTCTTTCCCAGAAACTGGTGTTAACCCAAAATGCTTCCTTTTTTCTTATCAAGTCATTTCTATGTGCTTAGGAGAATGGCTGAGTTAAATTCAACATTTTGGAGGGGGGGGGGGGGAGTAAAAAAAATGCACAATTCGATTTTTAAAGGTAACTGAAAAAGGGTGATTTGGGTAGGAAAAAAAAGAAAACAGAGTTTAATGCAGCAGTAATCCAAAGAAGCCTTACAGTAGATTTAAAGCGCTTTCATCAAAGCTCCAGAGAACTATATTTCAAATAATAAATTAACAGGCACCCCCATCCCAAATCCTAGCACACTTAATTGGATACTGTAGACTGGGATGGTTATACCAGACAATTTCTACAGATTCTTTCCAATTCTGAGAGTCTAGGATTTTATGTAAAATTTTTAGACACTGAAGTAAGGAATATATTTTCCAAAAAATGGCAGAGAAAGAAAAGACAAGGAAAAGGGAAAAGGGAAAAGGGAGAAGGGAGAAGGGAGAAGGGAGAAGGGAGAAGGGAGAAGGGAGAAGGGAGAAGGGAGAAGGGAGAAGGGAGAAGAAAAGAAAAGAAAAGAAAAGAAAAGAAAAGAAAAGAAAAGAGAAGAAAAGAAAAGAAAAGAAAAGAAAAGAAAAGAAAAGAAAAGAAAAGAAAAGAAAAGAAAAGAAAACCATAACAGAAAAACAGGCAAACCTGTAAGTAGACCGGATCATGAATAAACAGGCAGAAAAACAGAAACTAAGACATGAAAATTTCTCTACATAAACATGACGCACAGTGTGTTCAATAAATGTTAACTATTTGCAGGAGGCTGAATAATGGCCCTAGAAGGGTTCTAATCCCTAAAACTTGTCAATATGACCGTATACGGCAAAAGGGTTTTTACAAGTGTGATGAAATTAAGGATCTTGAGATGGGGAAATTACCCTGAATTCTCTGGATCATCTAAATGGAATCACAAGTGTCCTTGTAAGAGGGAAGAAGAGGGAGACTTGACTATAAGAAGGCCAAGAAGCAAGTTGCTATGGTTTGAAGATGAAGGAAGAGGCCAAGAATTAAGGAGTGCAAGGAATATGGCTCTAGAAGCTGGAAAAGGCAAGCAAAGAGATTCTCCCTTAAGGTCTCCAGAGAGAGTGCAGCCCTGTTGACACTTGGCTCTTGACCCAGTGAAACACACTCTGGATTTCAGAATTCCAGAACTCTAAGAGAAAAAGGTGTGCTTTTCAAGCCGTCAATTTGGTAGTAAGTTGTTACAGCAGCCACAGGAAATTAACACATTATTACTATCAACATTATTACTGTGGCAGAGCTGGCTAGCCATTCTCAATCTGTGTACTCCTTCCGCAGTGTAGAAGTTACTGGTGAGAGACAATCATCTAGTCAAAGATGACACTTCCTTCACAGTGAACACTGATGCGCCTAAAGACTAGTTCTTGCCAATGGAAACTGAGCAAAAGTAATGTGTCCTTGTTGCACGATTTATTTCCCTATCAGCAAACTACATGACACTGTGAGGCCCCAGGAATTGCAAGAAGTCTGGGTCCCTGAGTCACTAAAAGGAAGAAAGTCATCCAACAACTTGAACATCTGCACTGAACTATTACATAAACTTGATTATGTTAAGCCATTCATATGTTCTAGTTTAGTTATTACAGTAGTCAACATTATTCTAAGCTGATAGAATTATTACCATCCATTTATGAAAAACGTTGTCCAAACTGTAGTAGGTGCTTCACAAATGTTTTAGAGTTTTAACAAACTTTTTTTTTTTTTTTTAACAAAAAAAGACTCAGTTCTTCCATTTAATAAAGAACAGATACAATGGCAGATAACAATGAACCAGATTATAGACATTTCTATTTGGTATACAATGCTTTCCTGTAAACAGCTATATTTAGTCAGATGTGTGAGAACAAACAAGGAGACTTCAATGCCATGGAGGTGGGTCTTTCCCTGAAAACTACAAGAAAACACAGAATCCCTAATACCTCCTTGCCTTTTAGATACAAACTAACAATCACTGTATTTCCAAAATTTCATAAAATTCTTTACTTTTTCTTTGACAAAATAGTACTTAAGTCAAATATCCAACTAACTGCTTTTTTGGTATGCCTCGTTATTTTCACTAGTGTCAACTGTGTATGTTTTATAAAGTACATTAACACAAGCATTTTGAATTAATAAACTACTTACTTTTTTGTAAAACTGTAATAAGAATTCAGTAATATAATTATACAAATATTGTTGTTCAGATAAATATTGTGAAACTGTCAAAATGGAACTATTTCACTTAGCATAATACTCTCCAGTTCCATCCACATTGCTACAAATGGCCAGATTTCATTCTTTCTCATTGCCAAGTAGTATTCCATTGTATATATAAACCACATCTTCTTTATCCATTTGAGGGTTGATGGGGGGTGAGGGAAAGAGGAAAGTGGGTGATGGGCACTGAGGAGGGCACCTGCTGGGATGAGCAGTGGGTGTTGTATGGAAACCAATTTGACAATAAGTTATATTAAAAATAAATAAAATTAAATTAAATAAAATAAATAAATGCAAAAAAAAAAACATGAAAAAAATGGAACTATTGGTTAAGAGGTAGCAATGTCATTTGGTCTGTGTAACAGCTTATGGATCTAATTCCATCCAAGTCGTTATATGAAGGCAGTTGACATGTCCCTTCACACTAAACGGAAGCACAGTTTATCTGAAAATCAAACCAGGAAAATTTAAGGATTATCTTGCATTGGGAAGTGAACCAAGAGACAAGTATGTTCGTGTTTTCAAAGAACCAAGTCTTAGTCTATCTGTAAACTGTGTATTCTATTTCCCTAGTTCTGCCCCCTGTGAAGTAAACACAAGTTTACAAGGCATCCTCAATTTCCCTTGGTGTTCTTACTTTGTTTCCTGTATCCTATTTTGTTTCTTTGTTTTCTTATTTTCCTTCAGTCATCTTTATGTCTTTCTTCCAAGTGTTTGACATCTTCACAATCCTAATAAGTTGTGATGGTTTTCCAGAAATGTCTTGACAAGTGTCATTATAATAAAATAATTCTCTGCATTATCAACATTTAACACAGCAAGTTAGAATTTAAAATACTTTTAATTATCATTTTTTTAAGATTTCAAAAACAAGTTTTCTCAACTTGTTATAGATACGATTTACCTTCTAGTGTAGAACTCTGTAATGAGGTGTTTGTGTGTGTGTGTATATGTACATATACGCACATATATGTATATATATACATACATACACGTACATATATACATTTGTGAAATTATATATATATATCTTATATAGATATATATATCTTATATCTATATCTATATCTTATATATATATATAGACATAGATATAGATATAGATATATGTCTTTATATATATAGATATATATATTTATATATATCTATATCTATATATCTATATCTAGATCTAGATCTAGATCTAGATATATGTCTTTATATATATAGATATATATATTTATATATATCTATATCTATATATCTATATCTAGATCTAGATCTAGATCTAGATATAGATATCTCGTTTGTAAAAATACCTAACACTTTACAGTTGGATAAAGATGAGTAGTTTTTTTTTTTTTTTTTTTTTTTAAGGGGGAGAGGGGCAGAGAGAGAGAGGGAGAGAATCTTAAGCAGGCTCCATGCTCAGTCTGGAGCCCGATGTAGGTAGGGCTCAACCCCATGACCCTGTGATCATGACCTAAGCCCAAATCAACAGATGCTCAACTGACTGAGCCACCCAGGTGCCCCCAGTTATTCTCTTTAGATGGTGTTTCTTGAGAATACATTCAACAACCACCATACACTGAGCAGCAAATATGATACAAGTGAGAATGTGCTTAGAAACTATAGGTAGAGTTCCAGAAATGAGCAATACTTTCCTTGACTTTAAGAAACTTCCAGGGGACGTGAAATCTGTACTATAATAACTATAATAGTTTAAACTCAAACCTTAAGTATTTCCTTTATTTCTATAACATCAAATCTATACTTTGCTACTGGACTCACCATGTTTAGCACAGTGTCATAATTAGGGACATGTACTTTGGAATCAAAATACTGATTTATGAAACCTGATTTCACAGCTTTCTGGCTGTATGATCTTGGGCAAATTAATTCATATTCTTTTTCTGAATTCAGGTTCCTCATAAAATGGAGATAACAGTGTCTCCCTCTAACTCTCTTATTGGAAGGATTAGATGAAAGAATACTTCAATGCTTAGAACGAGGCTTCACAAATGTTCGTTACTATTATCTCCCAGTATGATTTGTTATTTGTAATTTTACATTATTTCTCCTACTATTCTCCCCCTTCACTCGGCTTCAGCCACACTGTCTCCCTTGCTTTTTTCCCTGAATAGCATAAATGAGCTCCTGACTCTCAGCCTTTACACCTTCTATTCAGACTACCTAAAGTGCTCTCTTAACCCAGACGGCTTGCTTCCTCACTTCTTTCAAGGCTCTACTCATCTGTTGCCTTCAAGGTGAGACCTTCTCTGATACCCCTATACAAAATAGCAACCCACAATCACAACTCTACAACTGCTCTTACAGTACATTACTGCCCTTAGTTTTCTCTGTAGCACTTGCCATATCTAACATACTATATGTCTACTTAGTCACTGTGTCTCCTAACACATAATAGGGGCACTGAACATGAATGAGTCAGTGAATTATTCTAGAAGTACTAAGAAACTGAAATCCACAACAGAAAAAAATAGGTGGATAAATAGTAAAAATACAAAATTCTCATTATTAGTATATATATGTTCCCAGAAAGCAAGCAAATAAAAATCAACTGAAAAAACAACCAGAAACAATTTTTTAAAATGCTTAAATTAACAAATTAGAATACATCAAATCAAATTATATATCTAAGGATAAGCATCAAAATGTGTAGGCCATAAATAAAGTATTTTGGGAGATAAAAGATCTAAACAAATGGAAAGATGGGGTGCCTGGGTGGCTCGGTCAATTAAGCGTCTGACTCCTGATTTTGGCGCAGGCCATGATCTCGCGGTTCATGGGTTCAAGCCCTGTGTCAGGCTCAGCGTTGCCAGCCTGGAGCCTGCTTGGGATTCTCTATCTGCCCCCCCCTACCGGCCTCAAAATAAATAAACATTTTTAAAGAATGGAAAGACACTTCACTTTTGAAGAGAAGACTTTATTATAGTAAAGATGGCAACTGTCTCTTGAATTAATCCCTGAATTAATGTAATACACCAACCAAAATACCAACCAAATCTTTTTCTGAACATAAAAAAATTTAAAATTATATTCATCAGAAAAGAAAAACATGGGAGAACCATTTTGTAATTGGTATTACTTTAAAATAAGTAGCTCTTATTTAAGAATGGATATGTCCAGAAGAATTCTCACCTTTTTTTGATTCTTTGTCTACCCTGGATCATGTTAAATGTCTTCTGCCAGAGTGATAAGGAAAAGAAATAAAAAGCATCCAAATTGGAAAGGAACAAGTAAAACTATCTCTGTTTGCAGATGACATGATCTTATAAGTAAAAAACCCTAAAGACTCCAAAAAACAGACAACTATAAGCATTAAAAAATTCAGCAACATTGCAGAATATAAAATTAACATACAAAAATTAGTTGTGTCTACATACTGGAGCAATAAATAATCCAAAAAGAAAATCAAGAAAAACCTCAATTACAATCTCATCAAAAAGAATAAAATAGTTGGAAATAAACCTAACCAATGAGGTGGAAGGCTTGTATACTAAAAACTAAAGACATAAATAAAGTCCATATTATAGACTGGAAGACTTTATATTGTTAAAGTGTCCATACTAGCCAAAGTGATCTACAGATTCAACGCAATCCTTACAGAAATCCAGTGGCTTTTGTTTTGTTTAGTTTTGCAAAATAGAAAAACACAACCCTAAAAGTCATATGAAACAACCACAAAGGATCCTGAATATCCAAAACAATCATGAGAAAAAAGAACCAAGCTGGAGACCTCACATTTCTTGATTTCAAACATGCTACAAAGCTATAGTAATTAAAATAGGGCAGTAGTGGCATAAACACAAACATATAGACCAATGGAACAGAACAGACAGCCCAGAAATAAACCCACACATGTATGGTCAACTGATTTTCAACAAGGGCATGACGACTACTGAATGGGGATAGAATAATCTCTCCAATAAATGGCGCTGGAAAAACTGGATATCCACATGCAGAAAAATGAAATTGGACCCTTATCTTACACCATACACAAAAAGCAACTCAAAATGGATTAAAGACTTAAACTCAAGACCTGAAAATGTAAAACTTCTACAAGAAAACATTGGAGGAAAACTTCATAACACTGGTCTTGGCAACGATTTCTTGGATATGACACAAAAAGAACAAGCAACAAAGGCAAAAATAGACAAGTGGGACTACATCAAACTAAAAAACTTCTCGCACAGCAAAGAAAACAATCAACAGAGTGAAAATGCAAACTACAGAATGGGAGAAAATATTTGTAAGCCAGGTATCTGATAAGGGGTTAATATCCATAATACATATGGAACTCCCATAACTGAAAAGCAAAACATTCCAAAAAACCAAAACACCCTGATTAAAAAATGGGCAAAGGACTTGAATAGATATTTCTCTAAAAAATATGTACAAATGGCCCACAGATACATGAAAAATGCTCAACACCATTAAGCATCAAGGAAATGCAAATCAAAGCCACAATGAGATATCAACTCACAGCTGTTGGGATGGCCATTATCGAAAGAGAGAAAGAGAAAGCGAGAAAGAGAAGGAAAGAGAAACAGAAAGAAATAAAAAGAAAAAAAGAAAAAGAGAAAAGAAAGGGAGGGAGAATAGAAAAGGAAAAAGAAAAGGAAAGAAAGGTTGGTGAGAATGTAGAGAAATCTGAACACTTGTAAACTGTTGATAGGAATGTAAAATGATGCAGCTGCTACGGAAAACAGGAAACAGGTTCCTCACAAAAGGAACAAACAGAGCTACCATATGATCCAGCAATACAACTTCTGGGTATTTATTTATTTATTTGTATTTATTTTTCTTAGAGAGAGTGAGCATGAGTAGGGTAGAGGAGAGGGAGAGAGAAAGAGAATTTTAAGCAGGCTCCACGCTCAGCATGGAGCCCAATATGGGGCTCGATTGCACAACTCTGGGATCATGACCCGAGCCAAAATCAAGAGTAAGACACTCCACCAACTGAGGTGTCCAGGCACCCCAACAGGTATAGAGTTTTAATCATGCAAGATGAAAACGTTCTAGAGATCTGCTGTACAAGATTGTGCTTATAGTTAATGCTGTATATACACTTAAAAATTTGTTAAGAAGCTAAATCTGTGGTTTTTTTGTTTGGTTTGGTATTTTTTAACCACATGCATGCACACACATGCACACACAATGTTCTACGGCCAGAAAGAAAATTTAAACTTAGATTATGGGAAAGAAGTACGATTTCCCATGTCCATCTTATGGGTACTTCACTCATAAACATTCCTGCTTCCATTCTATTTTAAACACAGAGAGAGGTGCCTGGGTGGCTTAGTTGGTTAAGCATCCGACTTAAGCTCAGGTCATGATCTCATGGTTAGTGAATTCGAGCCTCGCACTGGGCTCTGTGCTGATGGCTCAGAGCCTGGATTCGGATTCTGTGTCTCCCTCTTTCTCTGCCCCTCCCCTGCTTGCGCTTTTTCTCTCTCTCTCTCTCTCTCTCTTAAATGTAAACAAACATTAAAAAAGAATTGTTAAACAGAGAAATGGCAATGTCCATCCATGCTACATGTATTTTATAACCAGTTTTGAGATGCCTTTTGTTTTTTGATAAAGAAATTTTTTATTATTTTTTTATTATTATTTTTTTATTTTTTAATATATGAAATTTACTGTCAAATTGGTTTCCATACAACACCCAGTGCTCATCCCAAAAGGTGCCCTCTTCAATACCCATCACCCACCCTGCCCTCCCTCCCACCCCCCATCAACCCTCAGTCTGTTCTCAGTTTTTAACAGTCTCTTATGCTTTGGCTCTCTCCCACTCTAACCTCTTTTTTTTTTTTTTTTTTTCCTTCCCCTCCCCCATGGGTTTCTGTTACGTTTCTCAGGATCCACATAAGAGTGAAACCATATGGTATCTGTCTTTCTCTGTATGGCTTATTTCACTTAGCATATCACTCTCCAGTTCCATCCACGTTGCTACAAAAGGCCATATTTCATTTTTTCTCATTGCCACGTAGTATTCCATTGTGTATATAAACCACAATTTCTTTATCCATTCATCAGTTGATGGACATTTAGGCTCTTTCCATAATTTGGCTATTGTTGAGAGTGCCGCTATAAACATTGGGGTACAAGTGCCCCTATGCATCGTACTCCTGTATCCCTTGGATAAATTCCTAGCAGTGCTATTGCTGGGTCATAGGGTAGGTCTATTTTTAATTTTCTGAGGAACCTCCACACTGCTTTCCAGAGCGGCTGCACCAATTTGCATTCCCACCAACAGTGCAAGAGGGTTCCTGTTTTGAGATGCCTTTTAATTTGATTTATGGTACCATTCAAAATACATAATTTATAAAACTCCATTTCATATTACAGAAATAATAAATGGAATTAATAGTATTTCAGTAATCTATGGCTCTCTTCCCAGAACTGTTATTCTCTTAAACAAGCTGTCAACTACTGTCCCAAACCATCAGGGTACCAGGAAATACTGAAATCCAATTACTATCCTAAACTACCATGAAATCTAATGGCTAATTTTAAAGAGATAAGAAAATGACTTTAAGTAATTACAATATAAAATTGTAAAATATTTTTTGCAAACCACAGAACTAGTACCCAATTCTTAGTTTTGGGGAGAATACTCAAATTACAAATTAAAACCACACAGAAATATAAAGGAAGTATCTAATAGTTCCAAGGATTTCTAGATATTCCAATATAAATGAAAAAATGAATGATGATAGCAGTATTGGTATTTTTAAGGACTGCAAATAAGAAAATGACTCTTCAAATAGATGATCTAATGAAAATAACTTATAGTTTATTTTTTGTTTGGCCATCTTTTAATAAGTGTTTCTGATTAACAATGTTTAAAGTAAGTATCACTTACATTTGCATAAATGGTTACAAATCAACTCTGAACTTGAGTTCAATAGGATCAAGAAATTTCCTTGCTGAAACTAAACAGTGGAAGATTAAAATATCCTGACTGGTGTACCAGAACAGTTTCCATCATCATTCCATGATTAGGTATATTTGGTTTAAAGAAAACAGGATTCCCACTCCTAGGGGAAAGAAAACAAAAACAAAAACTCCTAATACAGCGTTTCTCCATCTTGTTTTCCTAATGGCCTTTCCCGATGAAATTTTAATGCCACAGATATTCTATATGTGTGTGTGTATCTGCACTGTATACATAAAAAGAGTAAAAAATTTTTTCACACCCAAAGAACGAAATTCTACTCATTTCATTTTAAATAAGTATTTGAGAAAACATTCCCCAATGTGAACGGATGGTCTCCAGGTAGTGAGGTTAGACTGACTTAACCAGAAATTCCTAACTAACCTTCTAGGTCTCCTTTTCTCTTACCTGGATCCAGCTCTTCTTTTGAGAGCCCAGTTTATCAACGTAGCTCTAATGGAAGATTCAAAATAAAGGAGGTACCCATAACTCAGTAGTGAATTCCCAGTACCAGTCCTCTGGATTATATCCCTACTACTTTATTAAAAATTACAGTGGCATACCTAGAATTTCTTTATGTAAAGTAGGTTTGTAGCAGGCTTGAAAGCTAGAGTAAGAACAAAAAGGACACACAAATCATGGTACAGATTTTAAACCAAGCAAAGAATATAATGGGCAATAATTTTTCTATCTTTACCATGCTTACAACAAGAACCACACTTTACTGTTTAGGGATAGTTCTAAAACTTCGAGCTCTCTAGTGTTCTGGTTCTCTCTCACAGGCTTGGTTTAAAATACAATTTTCTATGCCTCCTGATCCGGAGGCTATGTAGGCATAAGTCACAGCTGAAAAAAACTTAAGAAAATATCAGTTCCCAAAATAAAAACAGTACAGCAAAACTATTCTCCCCATAACCTCAATTTGGACATACACTGTACCTCTTTCCTTTTCCATAGTAGCCTATCAGTCATGTTTCAGTCCTGTTCCTCCTTCCGCCCTAAAATCTCATGCGGTCATCCCTGCCTTCCATGCTACTCAACTGTGGATGTTGTAAGAATAACAGGTCTTCTTACTCCCAGGATCTCTCTTCTCACTCTGTCCTATGTACACTGTGCTACTAACCTGTAAAAAAAAAAAATCTCACAGTCTGCAGGGTAAAGTCTAAATCTTTCAGCTACTATTTACCGTTCTCCATAAACTATCATCAATCTGCTTTCTACACCTTGTTTCCCACTATACCCAAACAGAGCAGGCCGGGTATGTCAATACCATCTCTGCTTTCACAGTATCCTCATATGAAATACCCCTATTCTCCTATAGCTAGCAAAATCCTAGCCAGCCTTGGAGGCTCGGCTGAACTGTTCCTTTCCTAATTATACCAAGTGAAATGAACCTTACAACCTCTATGGAACCCATCAAATGAATCAGGATATATGTCCTATTTGTGTCCTTTCACAGAGCATCTTGCCTAGATACGCCCCATCTAGAGTATTTCACAGAGTAAACGACTAGTCAAAGCCAGCTATTCATTGACGTGGGAATCGATTAAGTGTTTCTAGTCACAGTCCGCCCATTCCTTACTGTCAGCACAATTCAAATACACACATACCTGACTCAATCCCTGTAGTTAGGTTGCTACAAAAACACTCTCTAGTTCATTTTCACATTGGGTAACAAGCTCTATGAAGGCAGGAACCCTGTCTTTGTATCTTCTATCCTAACTAAATTGAGTGCTAAATATTCATGCAGCTAAATCCACTGAACAGACACACAGGATTGGAAATGAGGAAGAAATGGCAGCTATATTAAACAAAAAGTCCTTTGTTATTTGTGTTTTAATTTTGAGCATTATGACCCTTCAATTGTTAAATACAGAATCTGTCTAGTATAGTCAGCCTCAAGCCCATAACATGCCTCTAATATATTAAAGAATGGTTAAGCAACCCATGATTAATCTTTGAAAATTATCATAAATGATGTAACAAAGACTCTCTTCGCGATGGCAATAAGCACAGTGCAACACTGAATAAACAACAGGTGGTAAGGGATCTACTACTACGCACTCCAGGGACACAGAAAAGGAGCCAGATAAATCATTTCCCTGGTGTCTTCTACTCTATGATGAAAATAAAGAGGAGAAAGCACCTCTCCTACCTCTCAGGACAGAAAAAAACTAATGTCAAAAGCAGACAGGAAAGAAAACTTATAAAATACAACTTTGGAGAACCATGAAGAAATAGTAGAGTGAGGTCTTTCCGGTACTTTTCGCACTTTCAGAATTTTGCTCTACAATTTAATAAAGGTTGCTCTCAATGAAAACAAAACATAATACCCTATTTTTCTTACTGCAAATTACCCTGCACACCAACCTCTATACTTTTCATTATGTTGGAAAAGGAATGAATTTCCCCATGTAGAAGAAATGAGCTTCTCCCATGAGTTGCTACCTAATTAATCAGTATTCTCTGCATTTACGTTCTACTTTAAAAACTAGTAGAATCGTGGTGCTGCAAGCAATACCACAAATGAGTAATTATGAGGAACTGTAATTAAATCCTATATTTTAGTGTGAAAAACTAAACAGTGGGCCAAGAATCAGAGGAATCAGATCCACAAATAAAACGTGTGAGTTTGGGGGAATTATAAATGCGGTGCCTACTTTTTCACAACAGGAAATATAAGGGTCAGGCTTAAGCAATTGTTCAAATAGTGCTTCCCCGTCACCACCTATTCTTTATGACAAAAATTTTGAAAGCTGTGAAACATCTGATAACCATTGAGAAAGAAGACCTAAAAAGTTCCTTATGGCTCCTAACAATGACTTTAAAACACACAAAGGAAAAAAAAAAAGACTCAAGAGACCCACAATGACACCTTATAAGAACTGCAAGGTGATTTCTATTCTACTAGCAAGCTCTGCAATGAGCTCTCATCTTGATCCAATCTTAGTTTTCTTTTCAAATCAGTCTCCAAGAGTCAGCAGTGTGCTAGTCCGATCAGGTTAAAGACCACAGGAACAAACCTGGAGCCTGATGAAGTCAGGTGTACTGATGCATTGCAGTGAGGAAGACTGCACAGCAGAGGAATCCTGAGCCATCTCACAAAACAGAGGAAAGGTAACAGTTATGAGATTTGGGGAGGAGTGGAGTTTAGGTGAAATTTAAACTAAGCAGTGCTGTGACAGGCTTAGAGCAAAGCAGAGCGGTATGTAAAACGGGTCTACTTCAGGACTGGACTGCAAAGAGAACCCAATGTCCTCTTTCCGTAACAACTGTGTGGATGTTGTATCCAGAAACCCCTTATCTGAAGCTGTGTAACTCAGCTGTAGGTCAAGATTGCTTCTCATATCAAAATGACTTAAGATTCTCCAGACAAGAGGGTGATATTTTACTCTTACAGATATAATTACACACAGCCAAGTTTCTGACAGTCTATGATTTTCAAGAACAAAGTTTCTTGGTATATAAGCAAGCCATCGTCACTCAGAGGGCTTATTACAACACTTTCCAACTGCATTATTCTTGGGAGAAACATTGTGTAAGGCTTTCTGTGTATAATTCCAGCCTGACAAACAGCCAGGCAAATTTTTACTTTCTCCATTAGTTACTTGACATTCCCGTCTCCATTTTGTGTCAGAGCATGAAAAACTTGCTAATTAAACTGTTTACATTATGCTCTTTAGAAGGCAGAGTTGGGGCGCCTGGGTGGCTCAGTCGGTTGAGCGTCCGACTTCGGCTCAGGTCACGATCTCGCGGTCCGTGAGTTCGAGCCCCGCGTCAGGCTCTGGGCTGATGGCTCAGAGCCTGGAGCCTGCTTCCGATTCTGTGTCTCCCTCTCTCTCTGCCCCTTCCCCGTTCATGCTCTGTCTCTCTCTGTCTCAAAACTAAATAAACTTAAAAAAAAAAAAAATTAAAAAAAAAAATTAGAAGGCAGAGTTTACTTGCTAGTTTATCTTTTTTTTTTTTAATATGAAATTTATTGTCAAATTGGTTTCCATACAACACCCAGTGCTCATCCCAACAGGTGCCCTCCTCAATGCCCATCACCCACCGTTTCCTCCCTCCCACCCACTGGTTTATCTCTTTTTTTTTGTATATTACTCATTAATTTCTCCACAAAAGATGCCCAGTTTGGGCAAATTTACAGGTTTTGAAGAAACATTTATATCTTACCCAGTGAAGTTCACTATTCCTTTAAAGTGCAGAGAAATCACTTAGCTGGGTAAGTGGTGGCTCTACCAACAAAGGCTTTCATGTACTAGCTCTAGGTTAAGTAAACATCCAGCTGAACTTGATACTACAGTTTCCACACCACTGCCAACTCCTGAGAGCAGGGAGAGGGCAGATTCTGGGTCCCACTGCCAGGGTGCAAATCCAAGATCCACTCTATTCAGGCAAGCATTTTAAACTTTCAGTGCCATCTGTTTCCTTATCTATAAAAAACAGGGATAATAATACAATGATTAAATGAGTCAACAACCAAAGCATTCGGACGGAGCCTGGCACAAAGTCTGTAAACATTAGCTATTTACTAGCAAAAAACCAAAAAAGAATCCTGGTTTAAACCGACCTATCTCTAAGAAATCTCTAAAGTATCTTCTGTCCAGTCTCCTAATCTTCCTCATTAATTTGATTTATCCAATAAATATTTACTGAGTCTTTAATAGGTGCCAGGCAACTTACCAGACACTGGGAATCTTATGTTAAAGAAAATGAATATGAAGTTTGCCTTCACAGAAATTATAGTCTTGTGAAGACTTCAGGACCACCACATTCTTACCAACAGTTCTTTCAACTTTTTTCTACTAAAAATAGACGCTTCAGGTGCCTGGGTGGCTCAGTCGGTTGAACATCTGACCCTTGAGTTTGGCTCAGGTCATGGAATTGAGCCCCATATCGGGCTCTGCACTGAGTGTAGAGCCTGCTTGAGATTCTCTTTCTTCCCCCCACACTGCCCCTCTCCCGTGCTAGCACGCTGTCTCTAAAATTAAAAAAAAAAAAAAAGAAAGAAAAAACAACACACACCCTTGTTGCTGAGGAAAAGATATCATCTCAAAGAATTGCTATCATTATAGACAGTTCCTTTAGAACAAGGCCCATGTCTTGGTGCTGATAACTTTAGTGCCTAACTATAAAGGGTCTTAACAATGTAAGAGTCAACAAATATTTTGTGGCATTTCCCTAATTCTTGGTTCTATAATTCATTTTTTTTCCAAACTGAATTTTACCGGTAATATATACATTTAATGCATCTTTCTCCCTCATCATCTACACACACACACACACACACACACACACACACACACATACACACACACACATAGCAAAAAAGCTATTATAAATCAGCAGCACATCTTACAACTAGGGTGACCAAGGACTGAAGGACTCTTAAGGACTCCCTGGAACATGGCACTTTCAGTACTAAAAGTGGAAAAAATCTCATGCAAGATGAGATAAACTGGTCATCAACTTACAGCTGATGGTTTTGGAAAAGTACAGTAAGTACAACTGCATACAAAAAATGAAACAAAAAACAAAGGCTAACCAAAATTTCACAACTTCACAAGTTCTGACCACATAAACTAAAGAACCTCAACATCAACCCTTCCTCCTGAGCCTTCCTGCTCTGTCCCCTTCCTCCTGCTTCCTTGCAATTTGTTGGTTAAGGGGCTTAGGCTACTTTAGACTAAGAAGGTTTCCAAGGGACAGCACTGTTAATTACTTTTCTTCCCCCACTCTATTTTTGTTCCCAACTCATACCACACCTTCTTTTCGCAGATATCTTATCACTCCTTAAGGAGACTTCTTTCTCAATTCCAAATATCATCTTTAATCTTTCTTACTCTTGCATTTTCTTCAACCTTTTCCTTGTTGCCACCTTTTCTCTTTGCTAAGTGAACAAACTAGCTGCCTTAGCAGTCTAACTAGTATAATTAGTTACATACCTGTAATCGGTAAGAGCCCAAGATTCTATTTTTAGCTGTTTCTAAATTGAAGTATTAATACAGCAATAAGCATTATGTTCTAGTAATTATTAATACTACGAGTACTATTTTTGCAACAGTTTTAATGAGATATAATTCACCCAAATGAAGTGTACAATTCAATGGTTTTTAATATACTTCCAGGACTGTATGACCACCATCACAATCGATGTTAGAACCTTTTCAATCTCATTGGCAGTCACTCCCCATTCCCATCATTCCTCCCCCAGCCCTAGGAAACTAATCTGCTTATACAAATTTGCCATGATAGACATTTCATATAAATGGAATCATACCATTTGTGGTCCTTTGTGACTAATTTCTTTCCATTGCATAAAGTTTTCAACATTCATCCATACTGTACATGTATCAATACTTCATTCCCTTTTTTTCCATTGTGGATACACCACATTTTATTTATCCATTCATCAGTTGATAGATATTTAGGTTGTTTCTATTTTTTCGCCATTATGAATAATGCTGCTCTGAATATTCATGTACAGGTTCGTGTGTAAATGTAGGTTGTTATTTATTTTATGTACATACCTAGTAGTGGAAAAACTAGAACATATGTAACTCATTGTCTAACAATTTTGGGGAGCTGCCAAACTATTTTCCAAAGTGGCTGCACCATTTTACATTACCACCAGCAATGTATGAGAGTTTCAATTACTCCATGATCTTACCAACACTGTTACTTTTTTTATTACAGCCATCCTTATGGGTATAAAGTGGTATCTCAAATTTTGCATTTTCATAATAGCTAATGCTGTTGAGCATCTTTTGAGCACATGCCTACTGGCCCTTTGTAAATCCTTTTTTGAGGAAGTGTCTACTTGAATCCTTTGCCTGTTTTAAAAAAAATTTTTTTAACATTTATTAATTTTGAGAGAGAGAACGAGCATAAGCAGGGGAGGGGCAGAGAGAGAGGGAGACACAGAACTCGAAGCAGGCTCCAGGCTCCATGCTATCTGCACAGAGTCCAACACAGGGCTCGAACTCATGAACCATGAAATCATGATCTGAGCTAAAGTCGGATGCTTGACCAACTGAGCCATCCAGGTGCCCCTACTTTGCCTGTTTTTAAATTGGGTTATCTCTTTTTTTTAATTGAGTTGAAAGAGCTCTTTATATATTCTAGATCCAGTCCCTTTAATTTACAAACATTTTCTCTCATTCTGCACACACTGTCTTTTCACTTTGTTAAATTAATGGTCATTTTCCAGAACAAAAGTTCTTAATTTTGATATAAATCTAATTTATATAGTTCTTCTTTTATCACTTTTGGTGTCATATCTAAGAAAGCACTGCCTAACCTAAGGTTGCAAAAATTTATTCCTAGGTTTTCTTCTAAAAGTTTTATAGTTTTAACTCTCACATTTAGTTATGTGATCCATTTTGCGTTAATCTCTGTATGGTGTGAGGTTGGAGTCCCAAATTCGTTTTTAGCATCACTTATCTAAAAAACTATTCTTTTCCCCACTGACTTGTCTTGGCAACATTCTCAAAAATCATGATCATAAATACAAGGATTAAATTCTGGATGCTTAACTCTACTGCACTGATCTACATGTCGATCCTTATGTCAATACTACACTGTCTTGATTACTGCATCTTTGTAATAACTTCTAAAATGGAGCAGTGCAAGCCCTTCAACTTTGTTCTTTTTTTCAAGACTATTTTAGCAATTCTGGGCCCCTTGCATTTCCATATGAATTTTAGGGTCAGCTTGTCAATTTCTGCCAAAAAGCAAGTTGGGATTTCAACAGAAGTTGTGTTGACTCTGTATATCAACTTCAGGAGTAATGCCACCTCAACAATATTAAGTCTTCCATCTATAAATATGGAATGTCCTTCCACTTATTTAGATCTTCTTTGTCCAATGTTTTATAGTTTTCAATGCACAAGTCTTCCATTTCTTTTGTTAAACTTATACATAAATATTTTAACCTTAGTTTCTAAGTATTTAATCTTAATTTGATGCTATTGTAACTAGATTTTCTCACTTTCATGTTCAGAATGTAACTGCTTGTGTATAGAAATAAAATTTTGCATATTGATCTTGTACCATGCAAACTTACTGAATCTGTTTTCAGTTTTAATGGTATATTAGTGGATTGATTCCTTAGGATTTTCTAGATACAAGATCATATCACCTGGAAATACAGATAATTTTACTTCTTTGTTTCCAATATGGATGCCTCGTATTTCTTTTTCTTGTTTAATTGTCCTAGGAAGATCTACAATGATGTATATATAGTTATGGTGAAAATGTACTTCCTTGTCTTGTCCTTGATATTACAGGAAAGACATCTTTGCCTTTCATCAAAGACAAAGTATGGTTGCTAACTGTGGGTGTTGTATATATGCACTTTATCAGGTTGAGGAAATTCCTTTCTATTCTTACCTTGTTCAGTTTCTTTTTTTCATCATGAAAAGGTTCTGGATTTTGTCAATTGCCTTTTTGGCATTGTTGAGATGATTTTTGTTCTTATTCTAATAATATGGTGTATTACGTTTTCAGATATTCAACCAATTTTGCATTCCTGGGATAAATCCCACTTGGTCATGGTGTACAATCTTTTTTTTTTTTCCAAATATTTTTTAATGTTTATATTTTTAGAGAGAGTCACAGAGTGTGAGTGGGGGAGGGGCAGAGAGAGAGACACACACACACTGAACCTTAAGCAGGCTCCAAGCTGTAAGCACAGAGCCCCATGCAGGGCTTGAACTCAAGAAATGTGAGATCATAACCTGAGCTGAAGTCGGAAGCTTAACCAACTGAGCCACCCAGGTACCCCTACGATCTTTTTTACACATTGTTGCATGTATGATTTTGCTGAAGATTTTTTCCATCTATATTAAGACTGATCCGTAGTTAACTTGTAAAATCTGTTTGGTTTTGATATCAGGGTAATATCGACCTCATGGAATGAGGAGGGAAGCGTTCCTTCCTTTTTTTGTGGGGAGGGTTGTTGTGAAGGATTGGTGCTCTTATTTAAACATTTGGTAGAATTCACCAGTGAAACCAACTGTTCCTGGATTTTTCTCAGTGAAAAGTTTTTTGATTACTAATTCAACTGCTATTTGTTATGGGTCTATTCAAATTTTCTATCTCTTCTTGAGTCAGTTTTGATGATGTGTAATTTTAGAAATTTGTTCATTTCACCTATGTACCTAATTTGTTGGCATTCAGCTGTCCATGGTATTTTCATAATCCTTTTTATTTCTGTAAGATCGGTAGTAAGTTCCCCTCTTTTATTCCTGATTTTAGTAATTTTAGTCTTCCCTTTTTTCACTTTTTTCTTTGGTTTAACTAAAGATTTGTCAATTTTGTTGATCTTTTCAAAGAACCCATTTTCAGTTACACCAATGTTCTCTACTGTTCTATACTGTATTTATTTATCTCTAATCCTTATATTTTCTTTCCTTATGTTTGCCTTTGGTTTAATCTGGTCTTTAATTTCTTCCTCTTTTTTTGGCTTAATTTTTTTTTTTTAATTTTTAATGTTTATTTTTGAGAGGGGGTGGGGGGCAGAGAGAGGGAGACACAGAATCCAGAGCAGGCTCCAAGCTCTGAGCTGTCAGCAAACTTGAAACTTTCTTTTTTAATACAGGCATTGACAGTCATAAACTCCCCTCTAAGCACCGCTTTAGCTACATTCCATAAGTTTTTTTTTAATTAATTTATTTTTTAATTTACATCCAAGTTAGTTAGCATATGGTGCAACAATGATTTCAGGAGTAGATTCCTTAATGCCCCTTACCCATTTAGCCCCTCCCCCCTCCCACAATCCCTCCTCAGCCCTCAGCTTGTTCTCTATATTTAAGAGTCTCCTAAGTTTTGTCCCCCTCCCTGTTTTTATATTATTTTTGCTTCCCTTCCCTTATGTTCATCTGTTTTGTCTCTTAAAGTCCTCACATGAGTGAAGTCATATGATATTTGTCTTTCTCTGACTAATTTCACTTAGCAAATACCGTCTAGTTCCATCCACATAGTTGCAAACGGCAAGATTTCATTCTTTTTGATTGCCGAACAATACACCATTGTATATATATATATATATATATATGCCACATCTTCTTTATCCATTTATCCATCAATGGATATGTGGGCTCTTTCCATACTTTGGCTATTGTCGATAGCACTGCTGTAAACATCGGGATGCATGTGCCCCTTTGAAACAGCACACCTGTACATACGTTTTTATATGCTGTACTTTCATTTTTATTCCTCTTAAAGTACTTCCTAATTACCCTTGTGGTTTCCTCTTTGAGTCTTTAGTTAACTAAAAGAGTGTTGTGCACTTTCCACATATTTGTGAATTTCCAAAATTTCTTTGTGTCACTGATTTCTAACTTAATACTATTCTCGAAGAACATACTTTGTATGACTTTAATTCTTTTAAATTAATTCGGGCATGTTTTATAGCCTAGCATATGGTTTACCCTGGAGAATGTTCTATGTATGCTTGCGAAGAATATGTGCTCTGCTACTGTTGGGTGAGGTGTTCTACAGATGTATATCAGGTCTAATTGGTTTATAGTATTTCTATTTCCTTGTTTATTTTCTACCTACTTTTACCATTAATTATTAAAAGTGGCATACTGGGGTATCTGGGGTGGCTCATTCGACTAAGCATTCAACTCCCGATTTCAGCTCAGGCCATCTCATGGTCAGTCCTGACATCGAGCCCAGCGTAGGGCTCCTTGCTGAGTATGGAGACTGCTTAAGATTCTATCTCCCTCTGCCCCTCCCCTGCTCGCTCTCTCTCAAAAAATAAAAATAAAACAAAAATGAATAAATAGAAGTGGGGTATTAAAGTTTCCAACTATTATTGTTTAAACCATTTCTCTCTCCAGTTGTTAGCTTTGCCTCATATATTTTGGGGCTTTGTTGTTAAGCCAAGTATTGTCTTCTCTTTTTCATAACAATATACAGAACTTACCTTCTGAATTGATTTTGTTTCCTTTTTATTATACACTATTTCCCTATCCCCTAGACACAGGCACCCACTCTTCTACTCTGTTTCTAGGAGGTTGACCTTTTTTTACTTTTGTTTTTTAGGATTCCACACCGAAGTGATACCAGGCAGTATGTGCCTTCTGTAACTTACTTCTTAGTATAATGCCCTCAAGGTCCATCCAGGTTGCTGTAAATGGCAGCATTTCCTTCTCTGGTGGCAGAGTAACATTCCATTGTGTACGTACACACTACACCTTCTTTGTCCATTCATCGCTAACAGACATGTAGGTTGTTTCCAAATTTAGCTATTATAAATAATGCTACAGTAAACACGGGAGTGTGGATACTCTTCAATATCCTGTTTTCATATCCTTGGGATATATACCAGAAGCTGGACTGCTGGATTGTATAGAGTTTCTATTTTTAATTTTTTGAGGAACCTCTATACTGTTTTCCGTAGTGGCTGCACCAATTTATAGTCCCACCAACAGCGCACAAGAGTTCCCTTTTCTCCTCATCCTCACCAACACTCATCTCTTGTCTTTTTTATGATAAAAAACTAAAAAGCTTCTTTCTGCACAACAAAGAAAACCATCAACAAAATAAAAAGGCAACCTGTGGAATGGGGAGAAAATATCTGCCAATCATGTCCAATGAGGAGTTAATATCAAAAAACATATAAAGAACTCACACAAGTTAACAGGGAAAAAAATGTGATTTAAAAATTGGCAGAAATACTGAACAAACATTTTTTTCCAAAGAAGATACATACAAGTAGCCAACAGGTGCATGAAAAGGTGTTCAATATCATTAATCTTTAGAGAAATGCAAATCAAAACCACAAGATGATACCATCTCACATCTGTTCGAATGGCTGTATTTTATAGTGAAGACCTCTGGGACTACAATGTCCCTTTTTAACATATCAAGAAAACATAGGCTTTAGTAGAAGCAAGAGTCTTAAAAGGAAACTGAACTTTCTTCCATACTGGCATCATATAGAAGTACAATAAATATTACATTTGTGGTAGCAGCATTTCATGTTAAATACCAGGAATCACTGGTTTGCATTACACATCTGGAATCAAGAAGACTTTACGCAAAAGGATGAGATTATGGAGTGACATATCTCAGTATTGTTTTTCTCTTTTCTATAAAAGTACTATTTCTAACTTTAATTAAACATTTATCTTAGTATTACTGGTGTTTTTTTTTTAACCTACTTTGTGAGTAAGGCTGAAGATAAATTATGAATATATGCTTGTTATCCTCGGAGACTTTGGAGGACAGGTATCATGGATGCATAATTAACATTACAGGGACAGGAATTTCACTAATGAACAGTTTTTGAAAGAGACAAGTTTACCTACATCGGAGTACTACCCTTGTCTAGTTCTCTTAACACTAATTTTCCCATAATTCTAATTTCTAGAGAAAAGAGAAACTTTTAATCCATGAAAACTGATGGCATAATGTTTTCAGGCAATGTTCTAATGATAGTTCTTGAATAGTAACACAGTTGTGTTAATGGAAACAATTAAAAAATGGTTTATTTCTAAACTTCAGTTAGGCACATAACACCGTCCAACAGTCCCATCACTGGTAACTAGTCAGTTTCTCCTTCTATTTCCTACAGTGGCTCCTAAACAACAACAAAAAGTCATTTCCATTATTTTTCAGATATCCTACTTATCCACCTCTACTTCACTCTCAGCTAAGGACAAAGCTTCCTCCATCTGAGAAAATGGAGGCCCTGTAGTAGAGATCTTGTTTTACTACCTTCTACTCAACCTTAAAGCTAATCTATATTTGTGCCCACTCTTGGCCCTTTATAAAGATATGATCCCAAAAGAGGTACTCTCTTCCTTTTCAAAAGAGGTACCTCCTGATCCTGTTTCTTCCAAGCCCTCCCAGAACGTTGCTTCATCATTTATTATATTCTCTTTGATACCTTTATTCTATCACCACCCCTTTCCTTTCAGTCTACAAATATGCTCAAACTTACTTCAATGTAAAAACTCTCTCTTAACCTTCTTTTCTCTTGTTAAACCAGTCCCCTTATTGCTTTGCACAGCCAAAGTTCTTCAAAGAGTAGTCTCAGGTTTGTTTCCTTTTCGTGACTTTCATGCATTCCTCAACCCAATCTATTTTTCATTCCAGGACTCTGCTAAGATTACTCTTGCAAAGGTCCGTGTCATTCTAAGATCCAAATCCAAGGCCTCTTATCAATTCTGAAGCAGCATTTAATATTAGCAATGCCTTCTTTCTTTTTGAAACTCTCTGACTACAGCTACTACCTAACACCAATGATTTTCAGATCCAGGCATCCAGCCAAGACCTCTCTCCTGAGCCCCAGACCTGTAGATCATACTGACAACTATACATATCTACAAAAACAATCTCTAAACACCTCATAATCAACATGTCTCAAATCAATGGAAATACGTTCTCTCTTCATTCTACTTCCTAAATACCTCTCCAATCCAGCCCTACTGTAACTACCTTGGTTCAAATCCTCATAATAACAGCCAAATTGCCTCCTGGGGTAGACTACTATTTTTACCTCTAATAGCCATTCTTTCCTTCTTGGACATATAGCTGTCAGGTTAAAGAACACATTTCTTAGCCTCTCATGAATCTGTGTGACCATGTAAGCAAGTTTCCAGGAATGGACAATAAGCAGAGCTGGTGTGCGACTTCCAGACTCATTAGTTACAAGTTGCTTGCCTTAAAATACTTGTCTCTCGGTTCCTACAAGAAAAAGATGGACACACAAATGACCCTGCTTCACACAGCAGGTGAATGTGTGTTCTACTGGGTGATGGCATAAAATGGAAGAAACAGGCATCCCTCAAGAAGCTCATGTAACAGGACTAATGCACCAGTCTGGGCTCACTTCAGAACTGTTACATGAGAGAGAAATAAATGTCTATCTTACTCAGGTCATTTTGGAGTTTCTTTGTATGGCAGTTAACCTGAGCCCTAATACACTTCCCAATATAACTCTTAACTGGTCTCCCTATTTCCAGTATTAACTTACATTTCAGTACATTTGTCATATTACTGCCAGTTATATTTAAAACACAGGATAAATATTAGTCTTCTCCCTAATAACCTTCTATGACCCACAGCTCCAGACATTTTGGCATAGCATAGAAAGTGTCATGGTATACAATCTGGCCTTAATATCTTTCTAGCTTCCATCCTTTACGACCCACTCCCATCCCTGACCATGCTCCCAATTCCCCACAGATACTTTAAGCTCTAGCATCATTAGACTTCAACTCTCTCCAGTGTATGAGAAAAACAAAACATAACCCAAAAGCTCTGCAAAATGAGAGACAGAAGAGGTAAAGAAAATTACTCTAAATTCTGATAAAGCAACCAAAAAAAATGTGCGAGCAGACAATGTATATATGTTATGCACACCATCATTAACATGATGAACCTCGGCATTTAAAGATGCACTGCACATTTCAAGGGCTGAAATGTCAAAGCACCAAGACCCATGAGAAAAAATAAGTAGCTATTTTAACTTATGGATAATACATACTTTTGAGGTGAAATCCGTATAACAAAGTGTACAATTCAGTGGCATTTAGTACATTCACAATGCTGTGCCACCATCACCTCTAATTCTAAAACATTTTTATCACCCCTAAAGGAGACCCTATACACTTAAGCAGTCACTTCCCATTTCCTCCCTCTTCCCTAGCAACCACAAATCTGCTTTCTGTCTCTAAGGATTTACTTAGTCTGTATATTTCATATAAATGGAACCACACATCAAGAGACCTATTATGTCTGGCTTCCTTCATTTTGGCATGTTTCCGAGGCCTCCTTGTAGCATTTTTCAATATGGATGACATAAATTTTTCAAGCAGCATTATTTGTAAATGCAACACACTGGAACCTAAATGCTCACACATGGGACAGTGACTGAATTAACTTTGGGTGTGTGTGTGTGTGTGTGTGTGTGTGTGTGTGTGTGTGTGTAATGGGCTATTTTGGAGTGATTTCCCAGACATGTTGCTAAGTGAAAAGAACAAAATTCAAAGAGATATCTATAGTATGCTACCCTTTGTGAAATAAAAAAATAAAACAAGAAAATATTCATATACCTGTCCCGTTGGGTAAAAAACAAAACCAACCAAACAAACAAAACAGCACAACAAAAAAACATGGAAAGGATAAACCTGAGACCAAAGACAGTGGTTATCAATAGGGGGTGAGCAGGGATAGGGTAAAAAGGACAGAAATATAATACTTCCTAAATATTCCTTTTTGTATAGTTCTGCCTTTTAGAATCATGTTAAAGTTTCATATGTTCTAAAAACAGTCTAAAAGAAAAGAAATAAAATCAAAGATGAGGCAGGCATCCCCCAAATGAATACAAACAGAAACAAATGAACTGGCTATATATTATGGGTTGAATTGTGTCCCCTCTCCCCCCAAAATATGGTGAAGTCTTAATTAACCTCTAGTACTTGTAAATGTGACCCTACTTGGAAATACGGTCTTTGCAGTAATCAAGTCAAGATGAGGCCTTTAGGGAGATCTCTATGACTGGTGTCCTCATATGAAGGAAAAATTTGGACACAGGGAGCACAGTATGTGATGACAAAGGCAGAGATTCAAGCCTTCTACAACCCAAGGCACTCCAAAGATTGCTGGCCATCACCAGAAACTGAAGGAGAAGGATGGAACATATTCTCTCCAGAGCTTTCAGATAGATTCAACTCCACTGATACCTTAATTTTCAATGTCTGGCCTCCCAGAACTGTGAGAGAATAAATTTCTGTTGCTTTAAGCCATCTAGTTTGTGATATTTTGTTATGGCTGCCCTAGGAAATTAATACACCACACAGACTTCAAATGAATAGCATAAACACTATGAAAGGGTAAGGGTGGTAGGGAACCAAACACGAGAACAGTGTATGTTCTGAACAGTGACTTCTAGTTAGTAGTTGATTTCTCAAAGAGATATGGATTAACAATCTTGAAATTACTTCTGTGTTCAAGGATTAAGCAAAGGAATGAATATACTGTGGATAATGGAAACTAGGTTTCTCTATTGGAGAAGAGAGTTACAAACATGAACAGGAGAAAGTGAACCGTGTGGTGTTAGACTGGTATTGGTTTTAGACAATCATATGGGTAGAAGGGAGGGGGAGGTGTGGGTAAACCGATATTCATGTGTGCACATCCATGGGACCTCTATTTCCCAACTCCATCCCTTAAGGCAGCCTAGTAACAAGGATACTTCAGTAGCAGTAACTATACCTAGAATCCAAAACAAAGGCTCAAGAACTCTTTCAGATTAAAGGCAACTCAAGAGACCTGGAACTGAATGCAACACATCATCTTGGATTTTCTTTTGCCTTAAAAGGGTATTATTGGGGCAACTGACAAAATCTGAGTAAGGTCTGGGGTTTAAATAATAGGCATCGCTATCAGTCTTAATTTCCTGATTTTGATCACTGTACTCTTATGTAAGACAATGCCATTTCATCGTTAAAGGAAATACACACTGAAGTATTCAGGGGAAGAGTCTATCTTTTAATGTAGGAAAGGATATAGCAAAAATAATAAATTGAGTATTGAGAAATCTGGGTGAAATCCCAAAATTCTTTGTACTGTTCTTATAATTTTTTCTATCCTCTGCAATTACCTTAAATAAAACACATAAAAATTTTTAGTTAAAAATTAAAAATAAATGAACACGGGTTCAATAAAGAGGCAAAACTTTCAAAGAACATTGCTGGAGAACCAGGAATTATTCTCAACATTCCATGAAGTATCTGTAAGGCAATATACACAATAGCACAGGCTCTAGAAAAAACACAAACCTGGATTTGAATTTGCTTCACTGTTACAAAGCCCTAAGGCAAATTAATCTTTCTGTGCCTCTATTCTACATCTGTGAGATGGGGATGATAATACCATACCTACTGCAAGGTGTTACTCTGAGGATGCAGACAATGCATATGAAGAGTTTAGTATAGAGTCTGGCATGCAGCCGTCAGCAAATGTTCAAAAAGTGGTCGCTGTGACTTTTATCACCATTATTGTTATTGTTATGTGGGTATGTGAATTTCAGAAGAAAAATTCCACCATCTGGAAAAACACTAATAAGAAAGTGAATTCCTGTTAAACCAAGTTCTGCATATCATCATTTCCTACATTTCTGGGTGTACTTGAATTATGTTGCCAAAATCTCCCCTATACCTCCTCTGACATAAAAAACAGAAAACAAACCTAATATGATAGCTGTACTTTCCCCACCAGCATTTCAGAGCCTATCAATGCCACTTACATAGATGACATAGACTTAATTTTAATACTAAACATGTACATATTAAAGGATCGATCTGAAACAAAAAACGGAAAAAAAAAAGAGACAAACTAAAAAACCAACTCTTACTTACAGAAAACAAACTGATGGTTACCAGAGGGAAGATATGCGTGGGCGATGGGGGAAACAGGTGAAGGGGATTAAGAGTACACTTATCACGATGAGCACAGAGCAACACAGAGAATTGTTGAATCACTACATTGTGCACCTGAAACTAATATATCACTATATATTGGTATATATATGTATGCTAGCTATACTGAAATTAAAATTTTTAAAAATAATTTTATCATGAGACTGACTTGATTTTATCTTGCAAATAATAAAAGCCTTTCTCCATTTTCTCCAGAAATTAGGATGGGTAGCCTACAAAAGGCTATAAAGTTACTTTTTCAGCAAAGTATAAGAACCTTAGCAACTGACCTCATAAGCGTGGTTTTTTTTTTTTGTTTTTTTTTTTTACATCAAAAAATGTTTTTGCATTAAAAAAAATCATCATTCTGGAAATTCTAGCCTTTCTAGTATCTGACAGTATCAGTGTCTGACACTTAAATAGCTGATCACTGGGGTACCTGGGTGGCTCAGTCAGTTAAGCGTCCGACTTCGGCTCAGGTCACGATCTCGCGGTCCGTGAGTTCGAGCCCCGTGTCGGGCTCTGGGCTGATGGCCCAGAGCCTGCAGCCTGCTTCCGATTCTGTGTCTCCCTCTCTCTCTGCCCCTCCCCCGTTCATGCTCTGTCTCTCTCTGTCTCAAAAATAAATAAACAAAAAAAAATTTTTAAAAAAATAGCTGATCACTAGTACTCATTCAATAACATACCTACTGAGCATTTATGTGCCTAGAACTATACAAAGTGTCAAGGTTATAATTTTAAAAAAAGCCACCTTCACCAAGGATTTTATAGCCTACTCTGGACAGAATATTTAAGTTCAAAAAAGGCAATTCTAGAACTTGGTTTGATTGCATTTGAGTAGTCACTGTAAAGAAATTAAGCTTAAGGAAATAATTTCCCAAGCTTGCCTTATTCCACAGCCCCCAGATTATCACAAAGAAAAATCTAACTCAAAGTGCATAAATGTCTCTAAGGAGCTCTACTGTGTTTAAGGTGTGTGTGTGTGTGTGTGTGTGTGTGTGTGCGTGTGTTGGGACAGAGGAGAATAATAAGGGATAGTATTAAGTCAACAGACAGTTTAAGAAATCAGTTATTGCATTTGTTTCCTAGAATGAAAGAAAACATAATAGCTTACTTAATTTTATTAATTTCAATTTCACAATACATGAAATTATACTTTAAAAATTTTAAGTCTCTATTAATAAAAATATTAGCTATTTTAAATGCTTTAAATGTATTAAAATACTTAATTTTCACAACAACCCTATGAATAGGAACTACTGCTATACCCACTTTGCAGGAGGGTATAAAAACAGGTTACGTAATTTGCTAAGGTCATGGCGCTTACTGTGATGGAGCCTCAATTACAACCAAAGGACTCTGGGTCCAAAGTTTACATTCTAAACCATTATTCCTTCACCATCATACCACTCTTTGATTCTTGCTACCCATCACAGAAACTCTTCCAAAATAACAATTAGACTTCAAAACTAAGAACTTATTTAGTAATTAACTTTTCAGAACATAAATGAGAACCAGGCATGGACAAAAAGTTAACTTGATCAGGCAACAGAGAGGACTCAAAGCTCAAAGGAAAGTTCTTCTGATAAACTCATAGCATTATTTACTTTTTCAGTAAATGCCATTTTAACAAATCTAACTGTCCAATCTCCCGGCCAACAATGCAAAAGAAACAGCAGATAAAGGGGGCAGATATAAGGGGCTGACACTTCAAAATCAAGAACCGTGTCTTTTCATTTATCTTAATGCATGTCAGTAAATGTTTATTGATAAAAACAAGCAAGAAGTGACACCAAACGATAGGAAAAAATGCCGCTGAGAGCCTTTCTCTGGGAGGCAACATTTCTCTGTCATGAGGTGTTGAGGATTTAACTTATAACTATCAGTTACATCATGGTGAGTACACTGCTCTCAGCATGCTATTTGAGATAAGTGCATTTGAGAAATACTTACAAACAACAGTCAAAATAATTTTTGCAATTTAAAGGAGGATTTTAGAAAATTTACCTATATTGTTATTTTCCACTGTCACTGAATACATTATTTATCTCTGTCCAAACATATACCACTATCAATCCTATAAAAATATTGTTTGAATCAATCTGCCTCAAGAACAAGTATTATTTTAAAATCTAGTTTCAGAGGGCACCTGGGGGGGCTCAGTTGGTTGAGCGTCTGACTTAGGCTCAGGTCATGATCTCGCAGTCCGTGAGTTCGAGCCCTGCATTGGGCTCTGTGCTGACAGCTCAGAGCCTGGAGCCTGCTTTGGATTCTGTGTCTCCCTCTCTCTCTGCCCCTCCCCCACTCATGTTCTGTCTCTGTCTCTCTCTCTCTCTCTCTCTCTCTCTCTGTCAAAAAGAAACATTAAAAATTTTTTTTAAATAAATAAAATAAAATCTAGTTTCAGTGTGGCATTAGCAACAAAATAGGCAATTCCTTAAATTAAAACAGAAAGCCCAGAAAAGACCCAATTATACCGAAGGACTAAGATGCTTAACTTAATTATGCAAGAAAAAAAAATCAAGTTCGATCTTTACTTCAGGTGATACACCACAATAATTCCACATGGATAAAGATTTAAATATTGAAAAAAGTACAATAATAGTCAAGTGAATATAAAACATGCACACACATAAAAATAAACAAGGGGAATGAGCAAGACCTTCAGAGCATAAAGAAAAATAGTGATAGCTTTAGCTACATATGAATTAAAAACTTACCTGTATCCAAAAGTCATCAAAATTTTAAAGGCATACTAGAAAAAAAATTGCAATTTACCAAAGGATTAAAATCTGTCATAGAAAAAGACCTTTTAAAAAAAATCAATAAATAAGGGCGCCTGAGTGGCTCAGTCAGTTAGGCATCAAACTCTTGACCTCAGCTCAGGTCATGATCTCACAGTTTGTGGGTTCAAGCCCTGAGTCTGACTCCACACTGACAGCGCGGAACCTGCTTTAGATACTCTCTCTCCCTCCCTCTGTCTCTCAAAATAAATAAACATTTTTTTAAAGTGTTCTTTTTTTTTTTAATTTTTACAAAATGTTTACGTATATTTGAGAGAGACAGAGTACAAACAGGGGAAGGGAAGGAGAGGGAGAGGCAGACAATCTGAAGCAGACTCCAGGCTCCGAGCCAGCAGCACAGAGCCACGGAGTCCGATGTGGGGCTCGAACTCAAGAGCCGTGAGATCATGACCTGAGCTAAAGTTGGACGCTTAACCAACTCAGCCACCCAGACACCCCAGAAGTGTTCTCTATTAAAAAAAAAAAATCAATCAATAAAAGACAGGTATCTCCATAGAAAAATGGGCATCCTTTGATCTCACAGGTCATCAGGACCTCCTCTTCATCCTCCAGCCCTTCTTCAGGCTCCCTTCACCTTCACATTCTAACTGAAAGCTGGCTTTCCCCTAGGATGCTGCTTCCTCTTTAGTCCTCTCAGGGTGTAGAAATTTGCTCACGTCCTGCAGGACCTAGAAGTGGGGTGGATATCCTCTGTCCTCGCTGTTGCTTCCAAATACCCCTTCCCCTTTTCTCCTTCAAAGCCCAGCCTCTCCTGAAGCGGCTGCTGTCACAGGGTATCACCTCCTACTCCTTGTAGCTGCATTTCTGGAATTCTTAGCCATTCTCCCTCACACACTGACACTGTGGCACCTGGCTCATCACTACTTCACTCATGTTCCGTGACCTCAACATCCTCATAAATGATCATCAAAACACCCAGGCCTCTTGGATGCATGACCTGCTCAGCTATAACAATCTCTATTTCAGCCCCACCCTATTCACATGGGCATCTCATCATCCTTCATAAACGTACCACCTTTAGTTATTTTTTTTAAATTAGATGTGTTTTTTTTTTAATGTTGATTATGGAGAGACAGAGAGAAAGAGAAAGAGGCAGAGGAAGAGATAAGACACACACACACACACACACACAGAGAGAGAGAGAGAGAGAGAGAGAGAGAGAGAGAGAGAGAATGAATATATCCCAGGCAGGCTCTCCCCCATCAGCAGAGTCTGATGTGGGGCTCGAATCCACCAATCGTGAGCTGAAACCAAGAGTCAGATGCTTAACCGACGGAGCCACCCGAGTGCTCCAATGCACCACCTTTATTTTATTTATTTATTTATTTCAGAGAGACAGAGACAGACAGTACAAAGGGGGTGGGGTGGAGAAAGAGCGAGAATCCCAAGCAGGCCCTGTGCTACCAGTGCAGAGTCCAACGCAGGGCTCCAACTCCCAAAACCAAGAGATCGTGCGAGCCAAAACCAAGAGTCGGACGCTTAACCGACTGAGCCACCTAGGTGCCCCTCCAATGTACCACCTTTAAAGCCTCTATTTCAAGTATCCCATCCAGGTCATCCAATCTTTCCATATGACTGACTAAAGTTCTCCCATTCCAACAATTTTCCAATCTCAAGGATTGTTCTCATTGAGCTTATCATTTTTTACTATCCATACCACTTTCCTGTCCTTCTCTGCCCAGACTCCATGAACAAGCAATATAACCACTCCTTTACAATCACCCTTAACTCCTGAGACAGACCTGTCTCCCTCCATTAAACTTGCCAGCAAAATTACAATGATACACCTCAGCTTTCCTTTCCCCTGTACCATAGCAATATCTACAGAGTACACTCAAATTTACAGCTTCATATTTCAATGGGTCACTGATCAATGCCAGACCATCCTACTCTATGTATCATTTTCCAGTCCCTGAGACTATTTCACGTATTTTACCTCCAGCACTATATCTCCAGTACACCCTCCAACTCTCACTCTGGGCTGATAACCATGCCCTATAGTTCCAAAAGGAAAATGGGCCCAATCAAGTAAGCTTCCCACTATCAACCCCACCACCGAACATGCATATACTTGTCCTCTGCCTTATATCTATTAAAATGAATCATTTCTCCTTGCTCTCAGATTTATACCTTGGATCCTACCTCGTTTCATTTTCTCATACTTCATTCCTGGCGTTATCTGCATTATCTCCCCCAACATCAATTTCTTCTTCTCTACTGGTTTATTCTCAATGGCACAAAACATAACTTACCATTATCTATTCTAGACAAACCCTCCATAACCCCAGGTCCCGCTTTAGCTAATGCCCCATTTCTCTGCTACCCTTTCAGCAAAAGGCCTTGAAAGGCGGATCCTTCCTGCTACCTTCATTTCCTTTCCTCTCATTCTCCCCTTAACTTGCTCGAGCAGCCCACCAATTGTCCAAGTCTCCAAAACCAATGTTCAAGTCTCCATCCTGATCTTACTCCACATCTCTCAGCATCATCCAACAGTTTCATCTCCCTCCTTCCTGAGAGACTTTCTTCCTTGAGCTCCCAGGACAAAACACCCAGCAGGTATTTCTCCTCAGTTGTCAGCTGTTCTCAAGTTCTCTTAGCTGGGTTCTTCCCGTCTGGCAGGCCTCTAATATTGCAGTCATCCAGGGTTATAACCTCAGCCAGACAGCCTTCTCTTCTCTCTACTTTCTTCCTATGGCACCTCATCCACTACCACAGCTTCAACTACCACCTATATGCCAAGGACCCTTAAATTTGTATCTCTAACCTAACTTCTCCCACAGCTTCAAATGCATATGTCAAACTGCCTATTTAACATGTGCAACTGGTCATCTAACAGATGTCTAAAACACACATAACAAATACAGAATTACTAATAAAACATACAGGATTACTGATTCCATCCACCCTTTAGGTCTTCTCCATTTCACTAACAGTACTTATAGTACCACCTCATTGCTCAGATGTCAAAAATTCTTTAAAAGTTTTTCTAGTACACTTCAAATAAAACCTAATCTCTTGACTACAGTCCCCAAGGCCACCTGTAATTTAGCTTTGCAACCTCATTTCGTTTCATACGCCCGCTGGCTCACAATGATCCAGCCATATGGGCCTTCTCTCTGTCCTCAACCGTGCTACACTCTTTCTTGTCTCTGCACCTGATCTTGGCTACCTGGAATGCTCTTCCCCACGCCTGTCACAGGACTGTCATCTTCTCATCATTCAAGTCTCAACCCAAATGTCATCTGCTCTGAGAGGCCTCCCATGACCACACGATTTTCAACATTACCTTACTTTAGTTCATAAAGTATTTGTTTACATGTTTCACCACATGTTTACTGTCTCTTTGAACTAAAATATAAGCTTTTCAAGGGTAAGAGTCTGCCTTATTTACCACTATTTGCCGGACAGTGAGACCACAGACTGGCACATAGTAGACACTGAATACATTTCTGTTAAATAACTGACATGAACAAGTTCTTCACAAAAAAAAATCCAATTGCCAGAAGACAAAGAAATGCCAATTAATTAACAGGTATCAATTTCTGCCCAATAGTAAAGATTTTATTTTAATGATACCCTTTGCGGGCAAAAGTATAGGGGGAAAAAACAGGAAATTTCAGGCACAACCTTCCTAGTATATATCCTAACTCTTAAAAATGGACACATCTTCTGACCAGCTATGAATTCATCATGACAAAACCATCATGTATAAAAACAAAAGATATCCTCGCAGGTACACAGTAGTGCTGTTTCTAACCGTGAAAACTTACATGTTACAATCATTAAGGACTGAGTAAATAAATGTGATTTATATAACCAACTACTATGCAGCCAGCTAAAAAACCACTGGCATAAAAATGTTAACACGGAAAAATATTCATGAAATGCTTTTCAAACGAAAAGCAAATACACAAAATAAGTCCTTTATATGAATAACGTGTACTCATATACATGTACATGTGTTTACATGTAAGGCAGGCGATGGCCAGGCCTGCTACAGGTCCGAGGACACTGCAAGAAATGGAACACAAAAGCACAGAACAGTGTCACAACAAATAATTGCCTTTTCTAACAGCAGCTGCACCACTTGCTGACTACAGATGATGTCACTCTCCAAGCCTGAAAGCATACATGATGGCAAACTAGGTTTTGTGGCTGACAAATTACTCACTGCACAGACCACCAGTGTAGCCCACCCTCTGCGAGGACCTGGGGACACCCCGGTGAGCCATGTCCACTCATGTGCATCCTTATCTTACTTGTCCTCTGTGGTGCCTGTTCACTGGTTCAGTGGCAGGCAAGCAAATTAAGCCAATCTCGGTCGTGTACTCTTGCCAATCTTTGAAGTTCCACCAGCCCTTTGTGGTCTATATAACTGTGTGGTTCCTATATGTTTATGAATGTATGTGTTATGTCTGTGTGGTTCCTATATGTTTATGTATGGGTGTTTGTATATAAACATACAAGAAAATCCAGAGAATCATCAGAAGTTGACAGTGTTCATACACCTAGAAGAATGACGAACGACGCTTAGTTTCTTCTTTTTATTTAACTGTATTTGTTGACAGGGTTCACACACTTGGTAGAATGGTGAATGATGCTTAGTTTCTTATTTTTTGTTTAATTGTATTTTTTTTTTTTTTACTTTCATTACACTCTATGTTAACTAACTGGAATTCAAACGAAAAGTTTAAAAAAATGTTACAGGCTTTGGTTAATCAAAGGATGACTAAGGAAACCAAATATAAATTAAAGCCACATGAATAAGACTGTAAGTCCCAGTGACATAAACAGACTAACTTCACATTTAAGCAAATAATTTTGTCCACATGTCTGAATAGGTCTTCATTTAGTGTCAGATTCAAACTGGATATCAGCTGCTAAAAAAAAAAAAAGGAACAAAATAACAAACTTTGGATGTAATTCTTCATTACATACACTTAAGTATTTCAGATTTGGTTTTTGTTTTTCCAAAAATCATAGACAGTCCATCAGAATTTTAATTTAGAAAAATGTAAACATGCCACCATGAAGTTGTCTCCCTCCACCACATTCCAAATCTAGCCTGAATCTCATCAATCCTCTCAGGCTAACTACCAATTCGCAGAAGAACATATTAAATGACACCACAAGGAGGCAATCAGCAAAATCCAGACTGAGGGAATAATTCTACATGACAAACAACCTAGTTTTTTTTCAACAAAAATTGCAAGGAAAAAGAAGAGATTTTTTTTTTAAAAAGGAGAGATAAAGAAGGAATATACAAATATAAAAGAAATTTGAGACATATCAACTAATTGCAGTACGTGGGACTTATTTGTTATTAGGAAACTTATTAAAGTTGTTGAAAGACAGCAATGGTATTGTGGTTATATATTTTGATCACTTTACTGAGGCATATTTTAAAATCATGTAATTCATCCATATCAAGAGTACAATTTAATAGTTTTTTTAGTAATCTACCAAGGTGTACAACCATTACTGTAAACCAGTTTAGAGTATTACCCCAATAAGATTCTTCATGTCCATTAACTGTTAGTCCACACACACACACACACACACACACACACACACACCAGCCCACTAATCCACTTTCTGACTACAGATTTGCCTCTTCTGAACATTTCACATAGGAGGAATCATACACTGTGTGGTCTCTCGTGTCTGGGTCCTTCCACTTAGTTTTTAGGTTCATTTATGTCATTGCATCCATCAGCAGTTTGTTTTTATTGCTGAATAATATTTCACTTTATAGACATATTTAGTCTCTTCATTTACCAGCTGATGGGCAGTTCTTTCCAACTTCAGGCTACTGTGAATAATGCTATTATGAACTTGTATGTGAAAGCCGTGCAGGCAGATGCACAAGAGAAGAACTGCTGGGTCATTTGGCAAATTAACTTTTTAAGAAAAACGCCAAACTGTTTTTCCAAAGTAGATGCACCATTTTACGTTCTTGTAAGGGTTCCTGTTTGTGGTTATACTTTGACTTCTTATCCTTTAGCCGTACATGCTGAAATATTAATGATTTGATATTTGGGGTCTCATTCAAAATTACAAATGGGAGAAGGAGGGTGGTGGGTATAGATGGAATATGGTTAGTCATATCTCGAGAACTGGAGTACTGTTAGTAGTAATAACAGCTACCTACTATAGAAGGTACTACGGTACTTTGTTCCAGACACTGTTTTAAGTGCTTTAGATATATTAGCTCATTTAATCCCTACAACAACCTTAAGAGGAAGCTACTGTTATTAGTTCCATTTTAGAGATCAAGAAACAGAACCAGAAAGCTTAAGCAATGTGGTAAAGCCAGGACTACAATCAAAGTAGCCTGGCTTTAGACCTGTGTTTTTAAACACCGGGCCATATATTTCAAGCTCACCAACAAGTGATATGTGAAATTAAAGTATTCAAAGTCAGGTGGCTTCTATGAAGATCTAGGTAGGGAATCCAATGTTAAGTAAACTAAAGGGTATATGTAGTAACATATAAATGATAATAACCCTGTTATCTCTGGATAGAACATGAATGATTTTTCTTCTTTTTATTTAATTGTATTTTCTACTTTTAAAACAATGATCAACATATGCATGACAGTTTAAGATTCACATCGTAACAACAGAAACATTGCATTAATCAGAAAACAAAGGACTTGATGAACAGAAAGATTTTTCAAGTTCCTAATTTTTTAAAGGAAGTTTTAAGAGGTACTGAACAGGTACCGTGTACCAGACACTAAGTTCAGTGCTATGGACACAAACTTGACCAAAAGCCTTGGAACAAAGAAAGGCATTTCTAGAATGACAATACAGACGTGGTTAAGTGCTCTTAGAGCAGAGGCAGGAAGACCTGAAACAGGAGACACTAAACTGATTGGAAGGAATGATGTATGTACAAACTGCTTCTAATTAGAGACGATTTCATCAAATAACAGAGCCACTCCTTACTGATTACAAATGAAGACCCTGCTTCAAATGCCAAATCTTCACTTTTTTTTTTTTTAACCTCAGATTTCACCAACTTTAAATATCCCCTAAAAACAGAGGAGATTCAAAGAAAAAACTATCTTGTATGTTAGAGTATTAATTAGACTATACAAAATCTGTAAATATGTGTAACTGAGAAAGTATTTTTTCATTCATTATATTTAAGTGTGGTTTGATCACAGTCCATCAACACATCCTTAAATTTCATCTTAATGGCACTTCTAAAAAGTCTACTGATGATCTAAATCAAGGGCAGGAAAACTACAGCTGCAGGTGGCCTGGTTTGCTAAGAATGGCTAAGAATGGTTTTTACATTTTAGGGGGAGAAAGGAGACAGAGAGGGAGGAAAGAGGGGTAACTGTATGCAGAGACCACATATGGTCCACAAAGCCTAAAATACTTTACTATCTGGACTTTTCAAAAAAAAGTGCCCTCCTTAAAACAACAAAAACAGAAACAAAAAAACTACCAAATGGATTTCTGCTCACACCAGGAATAAAACTTGTTTTTACCAAATTCATGTATTATCAATTTGTTGTGAAGGAAGCCATCAGAAAGGCAGTACCATCACCATGGAACTCAGTCTAGACACTTAGCACAACTACTTGTTTATGATAGAAAAGAGAAAAAAAGAGGAAGGATTTAAAAAAAATTTTTTTTAATGAATGTTTATTCATTTTTGAAAGACAGAGAGAGACAAAGCACAAGCAGGGGTGGGGCAGAGAGACGGGGACACAGAATCTGAAGCAGGCTCCAGGCTCTGAGCCGTCAGCACCAGAGCACGAACCGCGAGATCACGACGTGAGCCAAAGTCAGACGCACAACCAACTGAACCACCCAGGCGCCCCGAAAAAGGACTTTTAAGAGAGGATAAACAAGGGTATGTAGTTAGCTCAGAACGACATGGGTTTTGTAAAGGGTAGGGGATTTCAGAGAGAAAATATAGCTGAAGCAGAAAAAAAAAAGCAGAGTCATCTAGGGGCTCTACAATAAGCTGCTCAAGTTGGAAGGTAACCTAGTATTACAATATTAATGACTCATAAAATGGGAGGGTTAGGTCTACTGAGAAAACAGAGGAGACCCAGAGAAGCTACCTGCCCAAGTTCACACAGCAAGAGTGTGGGACAGAAAGAACTGGACTACAGGCACTCCAATCTCAGTTCAGTGTTTTCCCCCTGGCATCACAGTGCCCTCTCAGTACAGGACAGTGCTAACCTAGAAAAACAGCACTAGAGACTGGTGACAAGTTGGCTCAACTGAGTTAGAAGGAACAGTCTCTTCAGGAGTTCTCCTCCTCCCCCCATTATGAGTTATTTTTTCAAGAAGAACTGAGTCAGGTGTCTACAGAACTCAAAGAGGAGGAGGAAAGAGTAGACCCCAGTTCTATTTCCCAGAAGATGTTAGGAAAAATCAGAAAATGCTGACCAAACATCATTAAAATCAGCCTTAAAGATATGCAGTGGCTTACAGCAATAAGAAACATCAAATTTCAGTTTACCTGGTTCCAGTTTTATTACTTTAATTGCTGCCAATTCACCAGTGTTAACATTCCGTGCCTAAAAGAGAAGAAAAAATAACTGTAAAAAAAAGTTTTGATGAAAAACTTTATAAATGTCATTTTAGTTTACTGTTTATTTTCAGTTATACAGAAATAATTTTTAATGCAAGAACTGTAAAAGGGGTTTATATTTACAAAGCAAACAATATATTCTTTACAATGAATGCCAACATTAATTCAAGTGTAAATTTAATAACAGTGATAATAATAATTAACACATACAGAGACTTCAGGATGTGCCAGGCACTGTCCTAAGTATTTTTTCTTAATTCATTTATCCTCACAACAATCTTATGAGGTAGGTACTAATATTATATCCACTTTGCAGATGACAAAACTGAAGCACAGACAAGTTAAAGAACTTGCCGAGGCCATATTGCTAGTAAGCAACAGTAATGATTCTAATCCAAGAAGACTGATTTCAGAGTCTGAACTTTTAAGCATTACACTTTATTGCCATTCATTCTAAGTCCATTTAAAATTTTTGAATTGATTAACTAGCCTTAAACTTTTAATCTTAAAAATCTGAGAATATGAAAAGCTAATAATTTATAAGTATATAATAATATAAATATAAAAACAGCCCCCCCTGCGCATCTGTTTAAACACAGCTGATGGTACAATCAATTCAGTGCAGTTCAGTACAAATCAAATATACTTCATGAGCCATATATTAAAAATAAAAATTATTTAAGAGATCAATCAATAACATTAAATTGCTGGTATTTACAACTGTAATTATGTAATAAGCTGAAGCTGTCTTTTCAATTTATATGCAAATGGCAGTAATTCTTTGTCAACTTAAAATTTTTTATAATTTGATCAGAACTTTCAAAATACTTGCAACTGTTACAACTGTTACATAAAACTGCTCACTGAAACTTAACTTTCATATCAGCCAATGAAGATCAATACACACAATTCACTGATCACAGAAAGATACAGTCCTGTGAGCTGAACTGCAACACGCTCATATTTTTTTTTTAATTTTATTTATTTTTAACTAATCTATACACCCAATGTGGGCCTTGAGCTCACAACCTCAAAGATCAAGAATCACACACTCTGCCAACTGAGCCAGCAAAGCGCCCCACAACACTTTCTTATTAATGGATTGGTGAAGATCAGTGAATCATCTACAAGCAATGATAGCAGCATTAACAATAGAACCCTTCTAAGAATACTGGGGCATTAAAAAGGTCAGATGATAATCTAGGAAGGTAGATATGGGGCACGGCCATTGCTGAAATATAAAATTTAACCTTTTAACTCAAAGATATTAAAAAGATCTCCCCCAACTGGGGTGCCTGGCTGGCTGAATTGGAAGGGCATGTGACTCTTGATCTTAGCGTTATGAATCTGAGCCCCACGAAGACTGAAGAGATTACTTAAATAAATATTTTTATAAAAGAGAGATCTCCCCATATAAATTAAGAAAAAATTTTAACTGAAATTTGTAGGGAAAATTCATTCCTTCTGAAAAAATTCCCATAACCAATGAACACCTACCATGGCCAACTTATAAGCAGTACAAAACAGATTTGAACAGTTACTTCAAACTAAACTTAGTTTCTGTTAAATGAGATAGACATTTCAATATAGTGCTAGATAAGTGCTCATTCCCTTCTCTTGAATGAGAAGATACACACACACACACACACACACACACACACACACTGAAACAGAAATAAAATCAGAACACCATTCTGGGAGCATTTTGTGAAGGGCCAGCAAAGTGTACCTGTACAATACTCAGGTATATCACAGAAACAGGACTCATAAATCTTCTCAAACATTATCACAACTACTTGCTTTTTCTCCTCACACTTCATGAACCTGCCCTGTCAGGCTCCCCCTAGACACTCTGTCCTCTAACCCCCATCTTTTCTAGCACTTCTCCAAATAAACTAAGACAAGATGCTACTCTCCCCACTTCTCAATTCTCCATTTAAAAATCCTGCCATGGTTTTATTTTCTGTTCACCCAAAGAAGTTCAGGGGCGCATGGGTGGCTCAACTGGTTAAGCGTTCGACTTCAGCTCAGGTCATGATCTCACGGTTCATGAGTTTGAGCCCCACACTGGGCTCGCTCTGAGCCTGGAGCCTGCTTTGGATTCTGTGGTCTTCCTCTCTCTCTGCCCCTCCCTCATTCATGCTCTGTCTCTGTCTCTCTCTCTCTATCTCAAAAATAAATAAACATTTAAAAAAAGAAAGAAAGAAAGAAAAGAAAAGAAAAGAAAAGAAAAGAAAAGAAAAGAAAGAAAGAAAGAAAGAAAGAAAGAAAGAAAGAAAGAAAATCAGAGTATGGGTGATTCCATTACAGAAGAGCAGAGAGAATATGAACTCACAGAAAGCCAGGATGATTTTTTATAGCTGAAATTTTGTTCCTAATTGACCACAAGAGGGCACAATGTCTACTGACAACACAAGTTACAGAGAGTGTCCAAAATGGCTACTGTACACAATGTATAACTCTCTTCTAAAAACAGATTTACTAATAGTTAACACCAGCACATATTTAACAGAGAAACTGGGACAGCAAACTATCAGTAGCACTTATCAGACTGAAGTCAATGTTTACTACAGGCGTGACTTCAGATATAATTTTTCAAAATTTAAATCATTCCAGAATTTTAAGGATAACAAACGAGTCCTTAAAATTATGATTCTTTAGAATGAACAAAAAAACAGAAGACACCTAATGATTACTACTTTTTTTTTTACCTTCTGAAATATTTTCCAGTATGTAACTTTATTTGACAGAACTAAGGTAATTCACAAAAAGAAAAATTACAACAAAAAACCCAGACAAGTTGAATTTCTGAGCTTTTCTGCATCAAAATGCAGCAGACAGACATTTATTAACAAAAAGTCTTTAAAGCATTATGATTCATCAAGAATCTTGGTTTGGGGTTCCTGGGTAAGCTCAGTTGATTAAGCAAGTGTCAGATTCTTTGATCTCAGGGTCCTGAGATTGAGCCCCATGTGGATCGAGCTCCACACCCTGCATGGAGCCAACATAAGATTCTCTCTCTCTCCCTGTCCCTCCCCTGCTTGCATTCGAGCTCCTGCGCTCGCTCGCTTGCTCTCTCTCTCAAAAAAAAAAAAAAAAAAAAAAAAAAAATTCTTGGTCTTCTGGCTAAATCATGTTTTGCTGTCTCTAAATTTACAATGGTCAAGATTATATACGGAGTTAAATATAAAAAGTAATAGTATCTCTTATACTCTGCAACTACTAATCTTTTTGCAATCACCCAGAGCAATTTATTAGGAAGAAAATGAGAACAAGGTAAATATTATAAAATATTGCCATGTACAAAGTTAAAAAAAATTTTTTTTAAGTTTTACTTACTTATATTGAGAGAGAGAGAGAAAGTACAAATGGGGAAGGGGCAGAGAGAGAGGGAGAGAGAAAATTCCAAGCAGGTTCTGCACTGTCAGCACAAAGCCTGATGCAGGGCTGAAACCCACAAACCATGGGATCATGGCCTGAGCCAAATCATGAGTCAGACGTTCAACTGAATGAGCCATTCAGGCACCCCTAAAGTCAAAAATTGTTTAATTCAGTATCAATAATGTGAAAATTTCAGACTTGCTCAGGGCAGAAAACTGAGGATAAATATTCTTAGCATCTAGACCTAGGAGTTGTCTGCCACATCACTGGCTTGCCCACCATTCTTCACTTATTTTGAAAGTGATATTCAGATCATGTTGTTCTTGAATGGAAAACTCTTCAGGAATACACACCATTGCTTTAAAGACAAAATTCAAGGGGCACCTAGGTGGCTCAGTCAGTTAAGCATCTGACTCTTGCTTTGGGCTGAGGTCATGATCTTGTGGTTGGTGAGATCTAGCCCTGCACAGGGCTCTGCACTTGGGATTCTCTTTGCTTCTACCCAGCTCCTGTGCGAAAGGAAGGAAAGGAAGGAAAGGAAGGAAAGGAAGGAAAGGAAGGAAAGGAAGGAAAGGAAGGGAAGGAAGGGAAGGAAAGGAAGGGAAGGAAGGGAAGGAAGGGAGGGAAGGGAAGGAAGGGAAGGAAGGAGGGAAGGAAGGAAGGAAGGAAGGAAGGAAGGAAAGAAGGAAGGAAGGAAGGAAGGAACCCTTTTTATAAAGACAAATCTCAAATTCCTTGTCAAGAGAATTTAAATTTTTCACTAATTACAACACTTTTCATAACAGCTTTTATTGAGATATAATTCACATACCATAAAGTTTACCCTTTCAGTGCATACAATTCAGTGGTTTTAAGTACATTCACAGTTTCATAACCATCATTGCTTTCTAACTTTGGAACTTCTCATCACCCCAAAAAGAAACCCTACACCAATCAATTAGCAGTCACTCCCTATTCCTCCTCCTCCCAGTTCCTGACAGCTACTGGTCTACTTTCTACCTCTATGGAGTTGACTACTCTGGATAGTTCATAAAAATAGGATTATACAAAATGTGGTCCTTTGTGACTGGCTTCTTTCACTGAGCATAACATTTTCCAGTTCACTCATGATGTATGGTGTATCAGTGCATGATTCCTTTCGTTACTGAATATACTCCACTGTGTGGAAGTACCACAATTTATTTATCGATTTGTCAGCTGAAGGATATTTAGGCTGTTTCCACTTTGGGGCTATTATGAATAATGCTTCTATGAATGTTAGCGTACACATTTTTGTTTCTAATTCTCTTGGGTACAGACAGACCTAGGAGGGGAAGTGCCGAATCACATGGCAACTCTATGTTTAGCTTTTTGAAGGACTGTCAAACGTTTCTCCAAAGTGGCAGCACCATTTTATATTGTCACCAGCAATACACAAGGGTTCCATATCTCCACATCCTTGCCAACATTTGTTGTTACGGTTTTTATTTCAGCTGTCCTAGTGGGTGTGAAGTAGTATCTCATTGTGGTCCGAGTTGCAGTTCACTAATGACTAATGATGTTGAGCATCTTTTTATGCTCACTGGCCATCTGAATATTTTCTTTGGAGAAATGTCATATTCAACTTTTGCCCATTTTTGTGTTGTCTTTTTATTACTGACCTAGAATTCTTTATAGGTTGTGATGTAAGTCTCTTATCAGTTACATGATTTGCAAATATTTAATCCCAACCTGTGGATTGTCTTGATTTTCTTGATGGTGTTCTTTGAAGCACAAAAGGTTTTAGTTTTGATCAAGTTTTTAAATTTATTTTTTGTTGCTTGTGCTTTTGGTGTTATAGCTAAAAAACTAATGTCTAGCCCAAGGTCCCAAAAATTTTTTTCTTATCTTTTCTTCTAAGCATCTTAGAATTTTAGCTCTTCCATTTAGATCTATGATCCATTGTGAGTGAATTTTGGCATGGCGTCCAGGAGAACTCCAATTTCATTCTTTTGCGTGCGTATATCTAGTTGAGAAATATAGCATTTTAATTATAAAACTCTCTACTATATTGCCCCCGTCACTTCCTAATTTGCACTTTTGTGTTGCAGCCAAACTAAACAACTTGCCATTCCCCAATGCTATCCACACGTTTGCCCTTTGGAACATACTGCCGAGACGAATGCTTGCCCCAACTCCTTCCTGGGCCTAACTCCTAGATAATCCTTTAACGCTCAGCTTAGGTCATCATCACTTCCCCCATGCCTTTTTCCCTATCTCTATTCTGGCTTGGACATCCCAAACACACATACTCCCAAAGATCCTGGGTAACCTTTCTCAAATGGGAGTGGGCCTGGTTAGGAAGTCCTACAGATCTAGAACTGGTCTCAGTTTAGAGGGGATTTTGCAAACTGTTATGATTCAAAGGTATCCCAGAAGTCAGCTTGGTTCAGTCAGCCTTTTAGAGGCCATTCATGATGGAATTTGGGAAAGGATTTTTCTGAGATAATTTCACGCTGACTACTGCACCATCTCCAACTATCAGAAAAATATCCCTTGAGTGTGAGAGTGGGAGTAAACAACATAATCCAGAAGCAATCGTTAAGAAGCAAAAAGTATGCTACATACTATATAAAGTGAGTTAGAGACCATCACTACCAATAAAATAATCTGACCATCGACTATGACCAAGCACTTCCAGGTATTCAAAGCTTATACCTTAGAAAGGTTTGTCTGACATGAATATGAAGAAGAAAGGCTCAGAAATGGGAGTGAAGATATGTGAAGTTTAGTCCTGCCAGTAACTAGCAATGGGATCTGAGCAAGTGATTTCCCTGTGTCTTCTTCCCAATTCTGTTCCCGCAATTTAAAAACAAGAAAGTGAATGGGGCGCCTGGGTGGCTCAGTCGGTTGAGCGTCCGACTTCGGCTCAGGTCATGATCTCGCAGTCTGTAAGTTCGAGCCCCGCGTCAGGCTCTGTGCTGACCACTCAGAGCCTGGAGCCTGTTTCAGATTCTGTGTCTCCCTCTCTCTCTGACCCTCCCCCGTTCATGCTCTGTCTCTCTCTGTCTCAAAAATAAATAAACGTTAAAAAAAAAATTAAAACAAGAAAGTGAAAAAAGGCTATTTCTAACGTTCCTTACAAAGGTCAATGTTTACATCGAACAATTTAAGTCTAAATTAACAGATTCCATATACTAAACTAGCTACAACAACAACAACAACAACAAAACACCACCAGCGGTTTTCAATCAACAGATTTAAGACAGGAACCATAAATCTGTACTCAAAGCTACTGAGGTGCTTCTGACGTCCCACCAGGTCTGGAGACATGGTATAAGGCACTGTGCCATGAGTTTCATAAAATAAATACCAACTTCTAAGTCTGAAAGGGGTGTTACAGGGATGGCTTTATGAAGGAGATTACCATTTAATCAGAGGTTTGCAAGATGGGCTGGATAACAACAAACACAGAAGAGGGATGGGAAAGAGGGCATAGAAAGAAAAGCATGAGCAAGGGCACTGGGACAGAAAACACGGGCTATTTTGAGTGTAAATGGAGGGCCAAGCCTCAGGGTACCTCCCATATAAATACTCCCTTACAGAGGGAGATGGCTAACCCACAGTCCCTGCTGAAGGAATAGTTCTGACTGCTTTTCCAGTTACTTGAACGAGTGTGAGCCTACCACAAGGGCAACTAAATACACTAGAAGACTGATAGCCAGAGTGATCTCAGTCCCTGGTTTGCTTAGGACACTCCTAGTTTATGCCTAAGTCCTAACAGAATTCTTAACAGTGCCCACTTTCATTCTCAAAATGATACTTAAATTTTTATTTAATTTGAATGGTAAAACACAAGGTCACTCCACCAGTAAACCCTGAGCTGACATGAAGAAAGGATATAGGCCAGATTCTCTAACATAGGGGTCAGCAAACATATCCGTTTTGTTTTTTTAATTCCAGTGTTCTATTAGTTTCAGGTGCACAATACGGTGATTCAGCAGTTCTGTACATTACTCAGTGCTCATTATGATGAAGTGTACTCTTAATCCCCTTCACCTATTTCACCCATCCCCTCCATTCACCTCACCTCTGGTAACCACCTATTTGTTCTCTGTAGTTAAGAGTCTGTTTCTTGATTTGAAACAGGTCCATTTTTATAAAGTTTTTCTAGAACACAGCCATGTGCATTTAAGTACCGTCCATGGCTGCTTTCACAATACAATGGTAGAGTTGAGTAGTTGAGAAGGAGACCATATGAAGTACCTGAAAGACCTACTATTGGGTTGTTTACAGGAAAAACTGGCTGACTCTCACTCTACAACAGCGTTGTCCAACAGGACTTTCTGCATTGATGGAAATGTTCTGTATCTGCATTGTGCAATAAATAGACTGCCACATGTAGTTATCGATCAACTAAAATATGTCTAGTACCACTGAAAAACTGAATTTTATATATTTGTGCATGCAGTAAAATATTTATATTTGGGAGTTTTAATTTTCTGAGGCATTACTACATTTAAAATGTATTAGTTTCAGGTGTACAACATAACTTGATATATGTACATACCGCAAACTGGTTACCACAATAAATTTAGTTAACATCTACCACCACACACACTTAAAAGTTCTTTTTTCTTGTGATGAGACCTTTTAAGAACGATTCTCTCACCATCTTCCAAATATACAATACAGAACTGTGATCACTGTAGTACATGCTGTAGATTACATCCCCAGGATTTATTTAGCTTATAACTGGAAAAAATCAACTTTAAAAAACATAGTTCTAGTAGTTTCAACACATGTATAGACTTGTATAACCATCATCACCAGCCAGAAGCAAAAAAGTTCCATTACTGCAAAAACTCCCTTGGAAGTTATATTCTTGCCTCCCCCAACCCTTGGCAACCACTGACTGGATCTTTGCCACTACAGTTCTGTCTTTTCAAGAATTTCATATAAATTTAAACATTCATTATGTAACTTTTTAAAAAAAGTTTTAATGTTTATTTATTTTTGAGAGATATGCAGAGCATGGGCAGGGGAGGGGCAGAGAGAGAGGGAGACACAGAATCTGAAGCAGGCTCCAGGCTCTGAGCTGCCAGCACAGAACCCGACGCAGGCCTCAAACTCACGAACCATGAGCCAAAGTCAGACACTTAACCGACTGAACCACCCAGGCGCCCATCATCATGTCACTTTTTGAAACTGTTTTCTTTCACCAAGTGGCTGCATGTACTGTTAGTTCATTCCTTCTCATTTTTTAGTGGTTTTGTATTGTATGGATATTACCACCATTCATCCACCACCAGTGAAAGGACATACTAGCTAGTTTTAGTTTTTGGTGACTATGAATCAAGCTTCCTAGAAATTTGAGTACAGGTTACAAAAATACGCAGGAGTGAAACTGGGTCATATGATAGGTATATGTTTAACTTTGTAAAAAACTATCAAACTCTTTCTAAAGTAGCCATACCATTGTCCATTTCCAGCAGCAATTTATGAGTGCCCCAGTTGTTCTACATCCTTGCCAGTAACTGGTATTGTACTTTTAATTTTGGCCATTCTAACAAGTGTGTAATGGCATGTCGTGGTGGTTTCAGTTTGCACTTCCCTAATGGCTAATGATGTTGAATATCTATTCATGTGCTCACTTGCCATCCTTTGGTGAAGTGTGTTCTAATCTTTTTCCTATGTTTTAATTGGGATGTTTATTTTCGTATTGTTGAGTTTTGAGAGTTCTTTACACATTCCAGATACAAGTTCTTTTCATTCTCTTAATAGCATCATTTGCAGAGTGTTATGGCTGAATTGTGTGCATTCATTCCTAAAATTCGTATGTTTTAGTCCTAACCCCCAATACCTTAGAATGTAACTGTATTTGGAGACAGCCCTTTTAAAGAGGTAATTCAGGTTAAATGAAGCCATACGGGTGGCTCTAATCCAGTAGGGCTAGCGTTCTTACAAGAACAGGAAGGGATCCAGAGATGTGCACGCACAGTGAAAAGACCATGTGAGAAACAGCAAGAAGGTGGCCACCTGAAATCCATGGAGAGACTGAGGAGAAGCCAACTCTACCAACACCTTGATCTTGAATTTCCAGTCTCCACAACTGCGAGAAAATAAAATTTCAATTGTTTGAGCCTCCCAATCTGTGGTACTTTGTTATGGCAGCCCTAGTAAACTAATACAGAGAGTAAAAGTTTATATTTTTTATAAAGTCTAATTTATCCACTATTTTTTTTCATGGATTGTGCTTTGGTGTCATGTCCAAAAAAATCTTTTTGCTCAATCCCAATTTTCTCCTATGCTTTCTTCTAAAAAAGTTTCACATTTAGATTTGATACATTTTACTTTAATTTTTATTTAAGGTGGGACACTTAGGTCGAGGTTTTTTGTTTTTGCAGGAATATGTCCAACTGTTCTGTTTGTTGAAACGACTATCCTTCCTGCATTGAACTGCCTTTCACCTCTGTCAAAATCAGTTGGCTATACCTGTGTGGGTGTATTTCTGGATTCTATATAGATCCACTGATCTTGTGTCTATCCCTTACTAATACTACACGCAGTCTTGATTCCTGTAGCTTTACAAAAAGTCTTAAAAATTAATTATTATGTGATTACTCTTTTTCAAAGTTGCTTCAGCTATTCAAGGTCTTTTGCCTTTCCCTATACATTTTAGAATCGACCTGTCTGTATATATATTTTTTAATCCTGCTGGGATTATTTGGAATTGCATTAAATCTATAAATCAATTTGGAGAGAACTGGTATCTTTACTATGTAGTCTTCCAATCCATGAACACCAATCTCTGTTTAGGTTTTCTCTGGTATCTTTCATCAGTGTTTTACAGTTAACAGCATACAGATCCAACACATTATTTTCATTTTAATAGCCATGTGTAGCTAGTGACAACTATATTAGACATCACAGGTCTAAAAAGTGTGAACTTGGAAATCCTGAGAAACGGTACCACTACACAATGTAACCCAGTGTGAAAACTATGCCATAAAATTATGCCAGGGTCTTAGCAAGCAAGACCTTTGGCAAAGTAAAGATTTGAAGAAGTAGAAAAGATACTATGAGGAGATAGTTAATAAAGAACAGAGAATAGAACAAATGTGCAGAAAAAAATTATAAGAGACCATGAGAAAGGAACAGATCTCCAAAGCTGCCTTGAGTTCCTGACAACTTTCCAGTTTCATATCACACGTTATCTTTACAATAGCCTCTATTTTCCAGAATCACCTTACATCGCTCTTTATTTCTTAAAACCAGATTTTTTAAAAAATTTTTTGTTTTATTTTAGTGACAGAGCATGAATGGGAAAGGAGCAGGAGAGAATCTCAAGCAGGCTCCACACTTAACATGGAGCCACACATGGGGCTCAATCCCACAACCCTGGGATCACGACCCGAGCTGAAATCAAGAGTCAGACGCTCAACTGACTGAGCTACCCAGGTGCCCCTTTAAAACCAGATGTTTAAAGATCTAAATTTCTGGGACTATATGGTGCTAATTAAAAAAAAAAAACAAAACAGATTGAGACTATCATGCTAACTTTTTGTGAAAAATGCACTTAGCAGGGGCGCCTGGAGGGCTTAGTTGGTTAAGTGTTCGACTTCAGCTTAGGTCATGAGCTCAGGTCATGATCTCATAGTCCAGGAGTTCAAGCCCTACCTCTGGCTGTCTGCTGTCAGTGCAGCCCCCTTTTGCAATCTTCTGTCTCCCTCTTTCTCTGCCCCTGCCCCACTTGTGCTCTCTCCCAGTCTCTCAAAAATAAACATTTAAAAAAAAAATGCACTTAGCAAATGACTGCATGTAGTGGAAAATAATCTGTGCATGATAAAAGGCAACATAATAAATTATACTTCAAAGTTTAATTCAGAATTCAAAGTGGGCTTATTCTGTATCAGTAACGTTTTTCAATGGCAGACTACAAATGTCAATTTAACTACTAATACGGTTAAAACTTAACAGTGGCATTGAGTTTGGGAAAACATAAGGGTGCAGATAACCAAATTCCAACTTCCCATTATAGAAGCAACAGCAGCAGCATCTCTGGCCCAGTGGTGCTCAAACCCCAGTGTAAATAGAAATTACCTGAGGTTTTTGCTTTTGGATTTTTTGCTCAGCATTAGCTGAGATATGAGAATCCCTCATATTACAAATACCTAGATAAAGCAAATAAGATGCAACAAGTAAAGTCTTTATTTTGAGAGCGCAGGGGGGAAGGGTAGAGAGAGAAGGAGAGAGAGAATCCCAAGTAGGCTCCAGGCTCAGCTCAGAGCCCAAGATGGGGCTCAAGCTCAGGAACCATGAGTTCATAACCTGAGCTGAAATCAAGAGTCAGACACTTCGCCAGCTGAGCTACCCAAGCGCCCCACAACAAATACTCTTTTAAATTTTTTTTCAACGTTTTTTTATTTATTTTTGGGACAGAGAGAGACAGAGCATGAACGGGGGAGGGGCAGAGAGAGAGGGAGACTCAGAATCGGAAACAGGCTCCAGGCTCCGAGCCATCAGCCCAGAGCCTGACACGGGGCTCGAACTCATGGACCGCGAGATCGTGACCTGGCTGAAGTCGGGACGCTTAACCGACTGTGCCACCCAGGCGCCCCCAAATACTCTTTTAAATGCACTGCTAAACTCACAAGAAATCCACAGACAGCAAAAACAAAGAGAAAATAGTAATTAATCAAAAATATCTGTTGAATGTGTTTATTTAATGAAAATAGAGTGGTGCGCAAGAGCTAAAACCATGATCTTAGCTCAAACTTCAAATATAGAGACTTGAGGGGCGCCTGGGTGGCTCAGTCAGTTGAGCCACTGACTTCAGCTCAGGTCATGATCTCACAGCTTGTGAGTTCAAGCCCCGAGTCGGGCTCTGTGCTGACAGCTCAGAGCCTGGAACCTGCTTCGGATTCTGTGTCTCCCTCTCTCTCTGCCCTTTCCCCACTCGCACTCTGTCTCTGTCTCTCTCAAAAATAAATAAACATTAAAAAAAAATTAAAAAAAAACAAATATAGAGACTTGAATTTTGATTCTTATTAGATGTGATGAAAGGTGGAATTGAGACCACTACTTAAAACCAGCAATACCCGTGAAAGGCCACACCCTTCAGTGAATGAGTAGGTATGGGGGCTGGGCATGTCTGGCCACTGACGAAGAGAGCAAATAAAAACACAACCATATGAATCAGGACTTCACTGGAATGGGGTCCAGTGACAATTATTACAAGCCTGTTCTCAGTTAAGTATAAATTTACACTTCTTACAAGGACCAGGGCCTCAAGCCAATAAATGAATTTCAGCTGTTTCTAGGTTGGTGGTAATGCAAGGCACCTGTCAGAAAGAGAAGCAAATTCTCTGCATGAAGTCAAACATACCTTCAACCCACATCCCAGGAGATTCCTAAATATGACTATTATCCAAATAGGAAATTAACAAAATTATCAAACCAAAAGGAAACAAACTACCACAGCAGCAAAAGCTATAAAAAACAGAATTAAACCTGCAAGAAATTAAAATTTTGGAATTTACAGATATATAATATAAAATTACAATTAGGTATGCCTTAAAAGTTTACAGAAATTGGGGCACCTGGGTGGCTCAGTTGGTTGAGTGGTTGACTTGGGCTCAGGTCATGATCTCATGGTTTGTGAGTTCAAGCCCTGCATTGGGCTAACCGCTGTCAGCACAGAGCTGGCTTCGGATCCCCTATCTTTCTCTGCCCCTCCCCTCTCCCACTCTCAAAAAATAAAATAAAAATGTACAGAAATAAAATATTGAATATATAGGCCAGAAATAAGAGGCTAACAAAAATGACTAGGCAGACAGGAAAAAAAAAACAACAACAACAAAAAACACCTAATAGAATTTCTGGGGAAAATATATATAATCCTTGAAATTAAAAACCTAATTGGAGTAGACACAGAGAAAGAATCAGTAAACAAAATGACTGACCTGAATCAGGAAAGAAAGCCAAAGAAATAAAAGACATGAAAGAGATTAAGAGACATCTTAAAACCATCCCGTCTCATTAAATCTCATCTCAAGAAAGAGAGATTAACTTACATTTGATTAAAATTTCAGAAGGAAAGAACAGGAAAAAAATGGAGAAGCAGCAATACTTCAAGGGACATTGGCTGAAATTTTTCCAGAATAAAGAGAGGATGCCATATTCAGGAGACACTAAAAGTCCCAAGAAGGATAAAAAAGAAATCCACATCCAGACACATCAGATGAAACTGCAAACCGCCAAAGGCAAGGAGGTGATCTTTAAAATCAGACAGAGAAAGGTTCCTATAAAGGAACAACAATTAGACTTCTCAGAAAAATAATAAAGGTCGGAATAATACTCTGGTAAGAGTAATTAAGTCATTTAGAACTGCATTCCCAGGTAAAAACATCATTCAAGAAATAGGACAAAAAAAAACCCATACATTTTTTGATAAAAACTGAGTTTACCACCAAAAGGCATGGAGTATATCCTTCTAAAGGTATAGTTCAAGATTTTAAAAAAAGTTTCAAGACAGTCTAAATGCCAAAAGGTGCAAAAATAAAGTAATTTGGCAATCTTGGGTTGATATAAACAAACATTGATGACTGTAGAGAGCAGTAATAATAATGTCTAATTTATGCCATTTTTAAAAAGATAGAACTCAAATACTGAACAAATGGCATGTAAATGGAAAGGTGTGATTGATATTAAAGGGCTCTCGGGAATGTGTATTATTTAGGAGGTGTGTAGAGTTAGCGAGTAATGTGAGGTCTTCAATTAGATACATGTATTAATAAGAGTAACTTCTCGAATAGTAGAAGAAGTATACAGCAGTGATGCTTAATTAGGGAGGACACTAGCCCCCTGTGTTAGAAAGGAAGTGTTTGGGAATGTGTGAAGGCATTCTGGGGATGACAACGCACTTGGTAGGTAGGAGCCAAGGATTTTAAAGGTCCTGCTGTGCCTATAAAGTGCCACAGAGTGGAAGTCTTAGCCAAAATGTCAATAGCCCTATAACAGTATGAAATAACATATACAACTACCAAAAATGGAATTTAAATAATTCGACATGGAAATTAAACAATAAAAATCACCTATAAATGTGCTTCAAGTCACAAATTCTTGGGCTCCCCCTATAACAGATTCTGAATCAACAGGTCTGTGACGAGACCCAGGAACTTACAGTTTTAATAACCCCCGAGCAACTGTGATACAATCCAACAACCACACTCTGAGAAACACTACAGCTTAATGAAGGGGACGCGGCAGGTGAAGAGGGTTTCAGAGACTCCCGGTACAGGCAGAGGTTCCAGAGCAAGCACTGCCCACTGCTGAGGAGAAATCCAGCAGCAGGGGGTAGGTGGTGGCCATTCACCTGCACATACCATTAGGAGTCCCCAAATCAGAAACTGCAGATCAAGAAGAAAAGAATTTTTCTAAATTTAACAACAATAGAAGTAGAACAATGCTTTTCCACTACGTAAAATAAAATGTTCTTTAATTACTGGAAATGAAATTACAACAGAATGACTCAGGACACCATCAATAAACAATTCAATCCACAAACCATAAATGAACCACCTATAAAGCAGATGGTGGGAAGGCCTGTCTTCAGAAGCCCCGGCCACACTCTGACCTACACTCTTTGAGTAAATGCCCTTCATTCACTAATTCCTAACATCTAGGATGCGACTGCCACAGGACAGCAGAATAGTATTTCTGAAAGATATTAAATATATTCTGGAGGGGGGTGGGGGGAAAGAGTTTCTTGCACTGAAAATAATACTATATATTCTCTTCCTAGAGATTAACAATGTACAATAGTACATTAAACGAGTCTGAAAAGGGACACCTGGGTGGCTCAGTCGGTTAAGAGGCCAACTTCAGCTCAGGTCATGATCTCACGGTTTGTGAATTCGAGCTCCACATCAGCCTCTGTGCTGACAGCTCAGAGCCTGGAGCCTCCTTCAGATTCTGTGTCTCCCTCTCTCTCTGCCCCTTCCCTGCTCATGCTCTGTCTCTTTTTCTCTCTCAAAAATAAACATAAAAAAAAAAAAAGTCTGAAGAGTTTACAGTAAGGAAATCCATTTGCTTTTGACTCCACTCTCTCACCATGATTTGATTAAAAGGAACTCCCAATTCTTCCCCATTTTCATTAGCAAATTTAAGATTTAGAAAATGATGTTCACTTAAGTAAATGTTTTTTATTCCCTGCTGTATCCTCTGGCACCTAGGACAGTGTCTCGAACAGGAACTCAAAAGATGTTTGCCGAATGAGTAATTAATATCAGTTGCATGCTGGTAAATGTTTAAAAAATCAGTTTGGGGGAAAAGGAGAGAGCAAGCCTTGATTGGTGGTATTTTACATTGTAAACACTCCCACCATGGCTACCAGTTTGAAATCTCTGAACACAGAGTGGGAAAGAGATGCTCATAATCTCACTAGCACAAAAAGGCTCCAGAACATTAATGATTAAAATGCTGAGTATAGTTTATTTTATGGAAATACAGAGTTAACACCTCATAAACTAGTATTCCTGAGGAATGAAGACTGACTTTTCCAGGTAATGGGATGCTACGTTAGGTGGATGCTACATTTTTTTTTCAATTCAAAGAAATACTATATATTTATTAAGTGTGTGGTACAAAACTTAGCATTTTCTGTTAACTCAGTATTGTCAATTACCTATAAACTGTCATAAAGTGATGCTTTCAAAGGTTACAGAGATATACAAAGCTAATTGTCCTTTATTAAATCATGGGTTCTTAACCTGGGACCCAAGGATAGGTTCAGGGAACCCAAGATGCCTCTGACACTGAATGCAAACTGATAATATGTTAATGCATCTTTCTGGAAAGAAATTCTATAGCTTCCATCAGGTATCTCAAAGTGTCCATAACCCAAAGATTAAGACCCACTTTTCCAAGAAAGGAACTGAGAAGAACTACAAAAACAACCATAAAACAAGTAACAAAATGGCAATATGTACATACCTATAAATAATTACCTTGAATGTAAACAGACTAAATGCTCCAATCAAAAGACACAGGGTGATGGAATGGATAAAAAAGCAAGACCTATGTTTGTGCTGCCCAGGAGAGACTCATTTCAGACCTAAAGACACACACACAACAATAGTGAAGGGATGGAAAAAGCATTTAGTATGCAAATGGAAGTGATAAGAAAGCCAGACCAGCAGTACTTACACATCGGACAAAAAAGACTAAAAGACTGTAACAAGGGACAAAAAAGGACACTATATAATCACAAATGGAACAATCCAACAGGAAAATATAACAATTGTAAATTCTTATGTACCCAACATGAGAGCACCCAAATACATAAAGGAGCTAACAGTGAACATAAAGGAAGTAATCAATAGTAATACAATAATGATTGGGGACTTTCACACCCCACCGACATCAATGGACAGAGCATCCAAGCAGATTATCAACATGGAAACAGTGGCTTTGAATGATACACTGGACCAGATGTATCTAATAGATATATTCAGAACATTCCATCCTAAAACAGCAGGATACATATTCTTTTCAAGTGCAAATGGAACATTCTCCAGAAGAGATCACATATTAGCCCACAAAACAAATCTCAGCAAATTCAAAAAGACTGAAGTCATACCATACATTTTTTTCATTTTTTTAAATGTTTATTTATTTTTGAGAGAGAGAGAGAGAGAGAGGGAGAGAGAATGAATGAGTATCCCAAGCAGGCTCCATGCTATGCTGTCAGTGCAGAGCTCAATGTGGGGCTCAAATCCACAAACCTTGAGATCATGACCTGAGCTGTAATCAAGAAGCTAATGCTTAACTGACTGAGCCACCCAAGGGCACCATCCATGCATGCATCTTTTCTGACTACAACACTATGAAAGTAGAAATCAACAACAACAACAAAATTCTGGGAAGAACACAAATATATGGAAGTTAAATAACATGCTACTCAACAATGAGTCAACCAAGAAATCAAAGAGGCAATCAAAAAATACATGAAGGCAAATAAAAATGAAAACACAATGGTCCAAAATCTTTGGGATGCAGCAAAAGCTGTACTAAGAGGGGAAGTTTATAACAATATAAGCCTACCTCAAGAAGAAAAAAATCTCAAATAAACAACCTAACCTTACACCTAAAGGAACTAGAAAAACAAGAAAAAACAAAAGCCAAAAATGGTAAAAAAAAAAAAAAAAAAAAAAAAAAAGAAAAGAAAAAAGAAACAATAAAGAGCAGAAATAAATGAAATAGAAACAAAAAAAAAAAAATCAATGAAATCAGGAGCTAGTTCCTTGAAAAGAGCAACAAAATAAACCGCTTACCCAGACACACACACTCTTTCTCTCTCTCTCTCTCTCTCTCTCTCTCTCTCTCTCTCTCTCTCTCTCACACACACACACACACACACACACACACACACACACACACACACACACACAGTGAGGGGGAGGAGAGAGAGCACGCACAAACAAACAGAAACAGAAAAGAAAGGAGGGGGCATCTAGGTGGCTCAGTCAGGTGAGCATCCAACTCTTGATTTCGGCTCAGGTCGTGATCCCAGGGTCATGAAATCGAGCCCCACATGGGGCTCCGTGCTGAGCGTGGAGCCTGCTCAGGATTTTCTCTCTCTCTCCCCCTCAGCCCCACTCCCCCTCTTCGCCTCTTGCAAAACAAAAAGATTTTTAAAAAGAAGAGAAAGAAAAGAAAGGAGAAATAACCACCAACACCACAGAAATACAGAGGATTAGAGAGAATATTATGAAAAATTATATGTCAACAAACTGGACAACCTAGAAGAAATGGATAAATTTCTAGAAACATATAACCTCTCAAAACTGAATCAGGAAGAAACAGAAAATTTGAACAGACTGATTACCAGCAATGAACAGTAATCAAAAAATTCCCAAAAAGTCCAGGACCAGATGACATCACAAGTGAAGTCTACTGAACATTTAAGAAGAGGAGTTAATACCTGTTCTTCTCAAACTATTCCCAAAAAAAACCACAAAAAACAAAAAACAGAAGAGGAAGGAAAGCTTCCAAATTCATTCCACAAGGCCAATGCTACCCTGATACCAAAACCAGATAAGGACACTACAAACCACAAGAGAACTACAGGCCAATATTTCTGATGAACACAGATATAAAAATCCTCAACAAAATATTAGCAAACCAAATCCAACAATATTTTTAAAAACAAAATCCAACATTCACCAAGATCAAGTGGGATTTATTCCTGGGATGCAAGGGTGGTTCAATCAACGTGATACATCACATCAACAAGAGAAATAAAAACCACATGATCATTTCAATAAGATGCAGAAAAAGCATTTGACAAAGTACAACATCCATCCATGACAAAAACCCTCAACAAAGTGGGTTTGGAGGGAACATACTTCAACATAATAAAGGATATATGAAAAACCCACAGCTAATATCACACTCAATGGTCAAAATTTGAGAGCTTTTCCCTCAAGATTAGGAACAGACAAGGATGTGCATTCTCCACACTTTTATTCAACATAGTACTGGAAGTTACAGCCATAGTAATCAGACAAGAAAAAGAAATAAAAGGCACCCAGACTGATAAGGAAAAAGTAAAACACTATTTGCAGATGACATGATGCAATATATAGAAAACCCTAAAGGCCCCACCAAAAAACTACTAGAACTGATAAATGAATTCAGTAAGGCCACAAGATACAAAATCACTGTACAGAAATCTACTGAACTTCTATACACCAATAATGAAGTAGCAGAAAGAGAAATAAGAAAACAGTCCCATTTACAATTGCATCAAAAATATTAAAGTGACTAGGAAAAAACTAGGAGGTGAATGACCTGTGTTCTATAAACTATAAAACAGTGATGAAAGAAACTGAAGATGACCACAAACAAATGGAAAGATATCCCGTGCTCTTGGACTGGAAGAATAAATATTGTTAAAATGTCCATACTACCCAAAGCAATCTACAGATTTAATACAGTCCCTGTTAAAATACAACAGCTTATTTCACAGAACTAAAACAATCCTAAAATTTCTATGGAACCACAAAAGATCCTGAATAGCCAAAGCACTCTTGAACAGGAGTAGAGGTATCACAATCTCAGATTTCAAGATATGCTACAAAGCAATCAAAACAATAGGACCTTGACACAAAAACAGACACACAGATCAGTGGAACAGAATAGAGAGCCCAGAAGTAAATCCACAATTACATGGTCAATTGATCTTTGACAAAGGAGGCAAGAATATGCTATGGGAAGAAGACAGTCTCTTCAACAAATGGTGTTGGGAAAACTGGACAGCTATATGCAAAAGAATGAAACTGGATGACTTTCTTACACCACACACAAAAATAAACTCAAAACTGATTAAAGACTTATATGTAGCACCTGAAACCATAGAAATGCTAGACAGAAGAGAGCACAGGCAGTAATTTCTCTGACATTGGCTATAGCAACATTTTTCTAGATATGTCTCCTGAGGCAAGGGAAACAAAAGCAAAAATAAACTATTGGGACTACATCAAAACAAAAAGCTTCTGCACAGTGAAAGAAACAACCACTGAAACTAAAAGACAACCTAGTGAAAGAGAGAAGATATTTGCAAATGACATATCCGATAAAGGGTTAGTATCCAAAATATAAAGAACTTATACAACACCAAACCCAGTGATATGAGGACATACATATGCTTTTTTAATGATACAAACATAAATATATTCCAAAGAGAGACAAACTTAACTTCATCAAATCAATGAATGCTACTTTCATAAAGCACTCCTAGCGATATTAAGAGACATACTATATAAAATTATTCTACCATTATTCTTCCTTTCAGTAAAAAGTCACCTATTATTACAGGAGAATCCCCAATATGAATACCATAATTTCCACATTTCTTCTGTGTTCCTAAAACCCTTCAAATGCATCTCATTTGCTTCTGTTACTGCTGGGCTTTTACTTCTGTAACATTACCATAATCTCGGAGGATAAAGTGCAGGAGGAGCCAGTGGAAGGTAGGACAACCTCTAAGGCCATATTGCATTACAGCAGGCCTGAAATGATGATCAATGAAGCTGAAATAATTTAATGCGAATGGACAAAAATGGTTAAAATTCTATTTCATCCCACATTTTCCAGTTTGTGGTGTCCAGAGCCAAAATTAACAAGAACCACACTATGTTTACTTAAGCAATTATTTTCAGGAATAAACAGCTATGGTCTCTGTTGCACTTCCAATCCAGAGTTGTCTAGAACAGTCTTCACATGAAAAGCCACAATGGAGCTGGGCCATTCCTCTCCAATAAAGCCGGACCTGACTTCAGTCAGGCTGCAAAGTATCAAGACCGCATATCCTCAAGTAAGTTATGAAACACCTTAGCCAGATGGACAGGAAAAAGAACTTAAGAGCAGATTATGGAAAACAGAAGACCAGTTCACAGAACAAGACAACGGTAAATGTGGTCACGAGGCCAAAAACAGGCACAGCAGTGGCTACATATCCAGATCACCAACAATAACTGGAACTGATCTCCCTGGTGCTGCTGAATATTATTTTCAGGTACCACATTTTGACAGGATAGCTTGTGGTTTGCCATTATAAGCCCACACAGGTCTTTAAGGGCTGAAGTAAAGAAACTGGACAATGAGCTCCTACTGCCCTTGGTCAGTATTATAACCTCCTCCCAAAGTCAATCTCACCTGGAAAAAGACTTTCCTGTGAGTCAGATGAAATGTAAATCCATTAAACTGCTGAGGTAATGACTCTCTATTCTCCCAGAATAAGAAACTCACAATATGGAACAAATACCTATGAATTCATAACACCAGTCTTTTAAAAAATCTATTTTTTAAAATTAGAAAAGTGAACATTTTCACTTTTATTTTTTATTTATCCTAGGGCCAAACTACAATAATCCTTTTAGAAACCCTTATTCTATTAAAATAAACAGACACGTAGGCAAGATGATACATATATGCATGCAAACACTAATACATACAAAGGCAATAAAGACAGTGGTTATATACATGTTCTAGGAGTTTAAGTCTGATCTCCATCATTTATTATGAATACACACATAATGCATTTATTAGCCTATATGACCATAAGCAAGTTCTTCAACCTCCATGTGCCAGTTTCCTCATCTGTAAAATGAAGATAATAAATGACGTAAACTATGTAAATGAGGTAGCTGTGAAACTTAAATTAGTCAGTACTTATAAAGCGCTTAGAACAAAATAGGTAAATATAAGTGCCCACTATCAACTATTATTCCATTATTAATCAAGCCTCCATATAAATGCATGAAATTTCATTTTATATTTGCAGCAGGGCAGGTAATGTTTATTCTCTTTGTTACAATGTTCTGTTTGCTAAGTATGATCAGATAAGCAAATATTTTCATAATCAGAAAAAAATCTTATTTAAAAAACTGAACAATTTCAATGTGTACCTAAGACCAAAGACACAGTGTGAGATTTTTGTACTTTTGTTTTCCACTGTCTTAACTCAGTGAAGTGATTCTCAAGATTTGGATAACCCGGGAAAATACTGAGACATCTACATGAATCTGCTTAAAATGAACTCTATTAGGTATATTCAGAAAAAAAATTGTAATTCCATTTAAAAAGCCATTAAAATCAAGAAGCTTCATAGTTACGTGTCTAGTTAAGATGACGTTTATGCAAACCAAATAATTATTATATAACATAAAAACCCATCTTTTAAAATTATCTGTTTTACAAATACAAATTTTCATGAAGCTGTTATCCAACAGTAGAGACTGGTACAGTTAATCATACCGTTTAACTCCAAACTCGGTCTGATCATGTTGACATGGTATATATCCTGCTACAACATTTAAGGACTTAGCTGAAAGGTTAGAGCAAAGGTAGTAAAGCAAGTAAGTATGTCACCTCAAACTGTGCATGACACAAACACACTATCATAATAATTATCCAATAATATCTCAGTTATGAGAACAGACCTCTTGTAAATCTGAGCAATGAAACAGCTCCAAAAGCATGACTCAAAAAAAAAAAAAAAAAGTTTATTTGGCATTTGTAAAGCACACTCTAAGCAGCCCCCAACAATGAAAGGGCTAAGAGTGAGGAAACCCTAAGGTCATAACCTGATGTACTACTATCGCTTACATTCTGATTGGCCAGTGTGAGCAACAAAAGGTTAGAAGCTCTACACAAGTGCCGAAGAACAGAGGCAAAGAAATCAGAGGCTTCTTGTGTTGGTAAGATGCTAAAAGAGAACAGAGTAGCAAAGAGAAAAGGTAAGAGGCAGTGACAGCCAGGGATGACAATCACAGGAAGTCAAAGGGCAGTATACGGTCAAGGCGTTGCTATAAGAGCACGGAGTATCTGAGACTACTAAGTCATCTGTTCACAGCCTGAAAGAGCAAAGGGCATGCCATCCCACTGCACATTAGCAAATTTTCTCTAGAAAACATGCAAAGAACATTTATTTATTTTTTTTTTAATTTATTTTTTATTATTTTTTTAACGTTCATTTATTTTTGAGACAGAGAGAGACAGAGCATGAATGGGGGAGGGTCAGAGAGAGAGGGAGACACAGAATCTGAAACAGGCTCCAGGCTCTGAGCTGTCAGCCCAGAGCCCGACGCGGGGCTCGAACTCACCGACCGTGAGATCGTGACCTGAGCCGAAGTCGGACGCTTAACCGACTGAGCCACCCAGGCGCCCCTACAAAGAACATTTAAAAATACATCTGGAAGTGAAAACGTGTGATTAACCAAGGAAAATTTTTCAAAGATTAATGAAGAGGATATTGCTGTTATCAAGTACCAAAACACATATGAAAAAGACACAATAATTAGAGAAGTGTGTTTCTGGCACATGAATAGACCAATAAATCAATGGAACAAAAGAGTCCAAATTTAGAATATGATAAAGATAGCAATTCAAATCAGCGGTGAAAAGACCCTTTTAGAACAACTGTTTATTCAGGTGGGGGGGGAATCAGACTCCTTTATCTCATGCTATACACAAAAATAAATTCAGGTGCTGTAAGACTTAAATATAAAAAGCACAATTACTGAAATACTAGAAAAAAGATAGTGCATTTTGATAATCATGGAGAGAGGTCCTCTCAAAACTAACATGAAGGAAATCACAGAAAAAGAAGCAACATATCTCACCAGATACAATTAAGGATTCTACATGGCAAAATAAGTAGGTAGAAAATGGATGAAAGATGATACAAAATAGCAATCTGTAGAAGAAATATAAATAATAAATATTTTTAAATTATTAAGCCCAGTTAAAATCAAAGAATGTAAGTTAAAATAATAAAATGCATATTTTGGCATATCAGTTTGGCAAAATTCAAATAAATTAATGACTTGAATAAATGACATGAATGAAAGGAAAAAACAGGAGTAAAATGGACATCCCCACATATTTAGAGGAGGGTATTGGGAGAATAATTTTTAAAGAAATAATTTTTTACTGTCACCATTTTAAAACACATATCCTTTGATCTACTAATTTCACCCCTAACGATCTATTCCAAAAATATTCTAAAAATGTACAAATATGTGTATGTATTCGCTGCAGCAATATTTATAAAATGTAAAAACAACCTAAATGCTGATTACTAGGAAATGATCAAATAAAATTATGGTAAATTCATACTATGAAATGCCATAGGAAGTAGAGCCTTATGTATGGACATGATTTCCATAACACGGTACTGAATTAGAAGAGCAAGGCGCATAATGATATAAACTACATGTATGAGTATATAGTGCACACACAGAATTCTGCACACAGAATTCACACATGTATAGAAAAGCTCTAGAAACATATATATACAAGGAACCAGTGGCTAGATGTAGGTAACAAAGGGAGAGGTAGAAGGAAGGGACTCTCACTTATTTTGGTGTTTTTTGTTTTTTGTTTTGTTCTGAGAGTGAGGGAGAGCGATGGAGACAACACAAGCACATGGTGCAAAGAGGGGAGAGGGAGAGAAAGAATCTTCAGCAGGCTCCACGGGGTGGGGGGAGGGAGTGGAGCCCTATGAGGGGCTCTATCTCAGGACCGTGAGATGGAGCCCAACGTGGGGATCTCTCTCTCTCTCAGAGATCATGACCTGAGCTGAAACGAAGAGCCCGCCACTTAACCAAATGAGCTACCCACACACCCCTATTTTAGTGTTTTGATTTTTTAAAAAGTCATGCATTAGAAACCGAAAAGGTGAAGTGTTAAAAAGTTGTGCTAATAACTTTTAAAAGCACCACAACAATCCACATACAAGATAAAAACTGCACACAAGAAACTGAGGATGTGATTCATCTACGATTTAGGCTAAATTATTCAGTGTTGGCAGATTCTCAATCTCTGAAGGCTTTAAGCAGTATCACTATACCATGCACAGAGCCAAAGAAAAGCACAAAGATTTCAGTTTTATGGTTTTCCATGAAAAAAAGAGAACGTCCCTAAGATTTCTTATTGAAAGGCATAGATTTATATGAGGAATGCAACTTTACTAAACCATATGTATTTCCCAGTTAGGAATCCTGGCATTTCAAAGTAAGCATATTTAAAGTTTAAATATTGTAAGGCAAACAGTTCATGACATTGACAGAGGATTATGTTACTTTCTCAGAGCCCTCATTTCAGGTCATGATCTATCTCTTCAACAGTTTTGCAACACCGATACCAGTTTCTTTCAGTCATTCTTGCCAATTTCCACTCCAGCAGCAATTCCTAGTGTGGAGCAGATGAAAACTAGCAATCTCTCTCTCTCTTTTTTTTTTTCAATAAACTAAGTTTATTAGAGTAAGGTAGAATATAAAGGCAATTTTTCATCTACATACATTCTTTTTTTTAATATGAAATTTATTGTCAAACTGGTTTCCATACAACACCCAGTGCTCATCCCAAAAGGTGCCCTCCTCAATACCCATCACCCACCCTCCCCTCCCTCCCACCCCCCATCAACCCTCAGTTTGTTCTCAGTTTTTAAGAATCTTTTATGGTTTGGTTCTCTCCCTCTCTACCATTTTTTCCCTTCCCCTCCCCCATGGTCTTCTGTAAAGTTTCTCAGGATCCACGTAAGAGTGAAAACATATGGTATCTTTTTTCTCTGTATGACTTATTTCACTTAGCATAACTCTCTCCAGTTCCATCCACGTTGCTACAAAAGGCCATATTTCATTCTTTCTCATTGCCACATAGCACTCCATTGTGTATATAAACCACAATTTCTTTATCCATTCATCTGTTGATGGACATTTAGGCTCTTTCCATAATTTGGCTATTGTTGACAGTGCTGCTATAAACATTGGGGTACAAGTGCCCCTATGCATCAGTACTCCTGTATCCCTTGAGTAAATTCCTAGCAGTGCTATTGCTGGGTCATAGGGTAGGTCAACTTTTAATTTTTGGAGGAACCTCCACACTGTTTTCCAGAGCGGCTGTACCAGTTTGCATTCCCACCAACAGTGCAAGAGGGTTCCCATTTCTCCACATCCTCTCCAGCATCTATAGTCTCCTGATTTGTTCATTTTGGCCACTCTGACTGGCGTGAGGTGATATCTGAGTGTGGTTTTGATTTGTATTTCCCTGATGAGGAGCGACGTTGAGCATCTTTTCATGTGCCTGTTGGCCATCTGGATGTCTTCTTTAGAGAAGTGTCTATTCATGTTTTCTGCCCATTTCTTCACGGGATTATTTGTTTTTCGGGTGTGGAGTTTGGTGAGCTCTTTATAGATTTTGGATACTAGCCCTTTGTGCGATATGTTATTTGCAAATATCTTTTTCCATTCCGTTGGTTGCCTTTTAGTTTTGTTGGTTGTTTCCTTTGCTGTGCAGAAGCTTTTTATCTTCATGAGGTCCCAATAGTTCATTTTTGCTTTTAATTCCCTTGCCTTTGGGGATGTGTCAAGTAAGAAATTGCTGCGGCTGAGGTCAGAGATGTTTCCTCCTGCTTTCTCCTCCAGGGTTTTGATGGTTTCCTGTCTCACATTCAGGTCCTTTATCCATTTTGAGTTTGTTTTTGTGAATGGTGTAAGAAAGTGGTCTAGTTTCATCCTTCTGCATGTTGCTGTCCAGTTCTCCCAGCACCATTTGTTAAAGAGACTGTCTCTGGATATTCTTTCCTGCTTTGTCAAAGATTAGTTGGCCATACTTTTGTGGGTCTGGTTCTGGGGTTTCTATTCTACCATTGGTCTATGTGTCTGTTTTTGTGCCAATACCATGCTGTCTTGATGACTACAGCTTTGTAGTAGAGGCTAAAGTCTGGGATTGTGATGCCTTCTGCTTTGGTCTTCTTCAAAATTACTTTGGCTATTCGGGAACTTTTGTGGTTCCATATGAATTTTAGGATTGCTTGTTCTAGCTTCAAGAAGAATGCTGGTGCAATTTTGATTGGGATTGCATTGAATGTGTAGGTAGTTTTGGGTAGTATTGACATTTTGACAATATTTATTCTTCCAATCCATGAGCACAGAATGTTTTTCCATTTCTTTGTATCTTCTTCAATTTCCTTCATGAGCTTTCTATAGTTTTCAGCATACAGATCTTTTACATCTTTGGTTAGGTTTATTCCTAGGTATTTTATGCTTCTTCGTGCAACTGTGAATGGGATCGGTTTCTTTATTTGTCTTTCTGTTGCTTCATTATTAGCATATAAGAATGCAACTGATTTCTGTACATTGATTTGTATCTTGCGACTTTGCCGAATTCATGTATCAGTTCTAGCAGACTTTTGGTGGAGTCTATCGGATTTTCCATGTATAATACCATGTCATCTGCAAAGAGTGAAAGCGTGACTTCATCTTTGCCAATTTTGATGCCTTTGATTTCCTTTTGTTGTCTGACTGCTGATGCTAGAACTTCCAACACTGTGTTAAACACAGCAGTGAGAGTGGACATCCCTGTCATGTTCCTGATCTCAGGGAGAAAGCTCTCAGTTTTTCCCCACTGAGTATGATATTAGCTGTGGGCTTTTCATAAATGGCTTTTATGATGTTTAAGTATGTTCCTTCTATCCCAACTTTCTTGAGGGCTTTTATTAAGAAAGGATGCTGAATCTTGTCAAATGCTTTTTCTGCATCGATTGACAGGATCACATGGTTCTTATCTTTTCTTTTATTAATGTGATGTATCACATTGATTGATTTGCGAATATTGAACCAGCCCTGCAGCCCAGGAATGAATCCCACTTGATCATGGTGTGTAATTCTTTTTATATGCTGTTGAATTCAATTTGCTAGTATCTTATTGAGAATTTTTGCATCCATATTCATCAGGGATATTAGCCTGTAGTTCTCTTTTTTTTTACTGGGTCTCTGTCTGGTTTGGGAATCAAAGTAATGCTGGCTTCATAGAACGAGTCTGGAAGTTTTCCTTCTCTATTTTTTTGTAATAGCCTGAGAAGGATAGGTATTATCTCTACTTTAAATGTCTGGTACAATTCCCCTGGGAAGCCATCTGGTCCTGGACTCTTATTTGTTGGGATAGCAATCTCTTTTATGTATGTTAATATCCTAAAGCCTCAAAAAGTAGAATCAATCTTTGCCAATTACAAATATCCTATAACCTTCAAAAAAATTATAGTTGTTAATTACCCAGAACAAGTTAATAGTGCTTGAACAAGGTGATTTTTTTGTTCCTAAAATGTGTTCTAGTTATCTTTAATAAAATATTAACTCATAGCCAACAATATGTTTTTAGCACTCTAACACAGCAGAATATTAACTTGACATAATTGTACAGCTTTCCTAACTAGAAATGTTTTGTCCTTGGTTCAACATATGAACCATGGTACTTGCTCAGAAACTGATAATGCTGATGATGCTACCACACTAGCAATGAACAGAAAAGAACTGCCTCTTACCAAGCACTTACTATGTGCCAGGCATTGTGCCAGAAGCTTTATGTGTAAAGCTCATTTACTCCACAATGATCCTATGAGGCAGGCATTATTATTAAATCTATTTTATAGAACACATAACTGGCTCTCTGAGAAATTAACAAATTTAAATCCAGACTGTCTTGATTCCAAAAAGCTATGCTCTTAATAACCAAGTTACTCATAATCAGGAATGTTATTCAAAGACAATTCTTTGACAATGAATATTCATTATGCAAACACCATATACACTTTCAATTGCTACAAATACAAAATTAAAGATTTAATTGTGAACTTCACTTGTGCCTAGATTTCATTTTTGAGGAAAACATTAGAGAATACTTGCAAAGTCACCAATTGCTTCATTTAACAAACACTGAGTGCCAGGCGCTGTGCAAGATGTTCTTCATAATGAGCTCTTGAGGGAAGATGGTCTGATGTAGAAGAAAAACATTTACAATGGGGTTGGAAACTTAATACTGTGCTTGTAAGAATAATTAGGAGATCTTTAGGTAAGAGGAAGTCAGGGAAGGATTTTCTGATAATCAATTGTGATCTGACATTACATGTATGATACAGGCTTTTTGACCAAGAAGATTTTGTGCCTTTGAAGCATAAACACATAGAAATATGAAAGATTTTTATTTCCTAATTCTTAAAAATCTGAAGCAAAAATAACCAAGGTATGATTCCACCTGTGATAGCAATTAGAAACTATCACCTTAGCATTAAGAGCAAATACTAGTAGTTCAGACACTCATGAAATTAAACAACTTTCTACGACTCTAATATTTAGTTAAAAAAAAAAAGGATAGATGCCATTGTTTCCATTCAAGAAATAACATCAACTCATAATGAAGCACTAATATCATAATGTGCAATAAACTCATCTGTAAGGGGCTTTCGATGTGTGGAAAATACCACGGAGATTAAGAGTAGAAACCTGATGGCCTGCTGTTGACAAATCTAAAACAAGTATATAAAAAGCAGATTTAACCAAACAACCGACACACACACACACACACACACACACACACACACACACACGCACTTTTAACTCATAGTGGATTTAATAAGGCAAGTAATTTTTTCTATTACCTGACAATACTGGCTTCTGCTCACTTTGTCAATCAATACATACAATCATCAGATTTTCATTAACTATATCTAAAAAGGAAAACGTAATACCTCTGAAACTATTCTTTTATACAAAAGACACATTACATAATTCAATTTTGCAAGACTACGCTATCAGTGTCCTTTCTCACTATTAAATGCCATCAAATTTGACTTTAACAGTTTACTGGTTTTGTTTTTTTAGGATGAACATAATTTCCTAATTACCGCTAAGGACATTCATATTATCCTTATCCCATTTGTCTATTATTATTTACTACTGTGACTTAAGACTCTTATTACTAAAATCTATTGTGGCATTCTACACTTACTCCAATTTTCAATTCTCTTACTTTTCTCACATTCATCATACAAAGAATCAGAAACCCAAGCACGCTACAGAACAAAGTAAAACACTTTATCAAATAATTCCTTCTCATTTATCTTGAAAAAGGGAGAGACCAAGGAAAAAAACAACTGAGATCTCAATTACTCTTCAAAGTATTTCTGATATATATGCTTTATTTAAAACCTAAAAAGTTTAGTATCTGTAAGACTAGAGCCCATTTAAAAAGTTTAGATGACAGATACTGTGTTTCCTGTGTAGAATATATATATATATATATATATATATATATATATATATATATATATATATATATATATCAGAAAAGCAAGGAAGGGAAATGCAAGTAATTTTATGCTAACAGCCTAATACTCCAGAGTCCATCTGGGTAAAATAAGACAATTCAGTTTATGCTTCTGAACTGTGGGAATATTTTTCTGCTCAAGAAAACATGCTTTAGCTTCAAGTCCCAAAATTTTTAAAAGATCACAGTAAAGCACTTTTCATAAAACAATTTCAACAAAAATAACTATCCCAAAACAGTTCCCTCTCTTCACAGCTTATGAGAAACCACTCTTTTTTTTTTTTTTAATGTTTATTTATTCATTTTGAGAGAGAGAGTGTGTGTGCAAGCAGGAGAGAGGGAGGGAGAGAGAATCCCAAGCAGGCTCCCTGCACAGAGCCCGATGTGGGTCTCAAACCCACAAACCATGACCTGAGCCAAAATCAAGAGTCAGATGCTTAACCAACTGAGCCACTCAAGGCTCAACCCCTCTCACTTTCTGAGGGAAGCAGATCTTTATTTCTAAAATATGAAAGATTAGAAAACTCTTCAAGTAGAGCCTATACTGATGCAAAGTCTTGGTCAGCTACAATATACAAATTGGTGATTTCTTGTAGATTTCCTATACTTACTATTTGTATAAAGAAAAGAATAAGGGGCGCTTGAGTGGCTCAGTTGGTTAAGTGTCCGATTTCAGCTCAGGTCATGATCTCATGGTTAATGAGTTCAAGCCCCATGTCAGGCTCTGTGCTGACAGCATGGAGACTGGAACCTGCTTCCGATTCTGTGTCTCCAGCTCTCACTCTCCCTGCCCCTTCCCCCCACCTTTCTCTCTCTCTCTCAAAAATAAATTTAAAAATGTTAAAAAATAGGAGAAAAATAAAAACTTGATTACACTCAATGAAACTTCTACAAGATAAAAACATGTTACTAAATTATTCAAAAACACATGTACTAACTGGGTTATTTGACTTAACTAAATTGCATCACATACCAATAAATGGATTTCATATCACCCTTAACACACCCACCAAGTAAAAACCCTGAAATTTTAAATCAAAGAATTGATTCTTTTTCAACTTGCTAGGGTTCATCATCCTACATATCTACACCAGGAAAAATGTATAGGTAATAAATAAGGTCTCTCAACCAGGAATTTAGCAACCCTTCCAAAAAAGCTATATAATACCTGGCACCTCTTTCCAATGTACTTGAAAACAGCATTAAAAATTCTGAGCACAAATCTAAGAGAATCTAATAAAATGGTAGGCTATAAAATGAATGTATGAAAATCAATAGCCAATATGTATAAATGCAAAAAACAATAGAAGATTTAAAGGGAGAAAAGGCCTCATTTCCTTTTTTTTTTTTTTTTCCTTCCAAGTTATATAAAAAAGGTATTACTTTTTATTTTGTACTGTTTGGGCCAAATTGAGTCACTGATGAAATATTGACATGCACAGAACTTTAACAGTCATGGAGATCTACATATATTCTACAAATTAGATATTATTTTATCTGCATATTCATTATTGATTATTTGGCAAAAGATGGAAGAATCTTTTCCCCCACATTCTACCTTGTCTTTGCAAATACTGAGGCACACTGCAAGCTCCTTGAGAGTAGTAACTATGCATTACACTTAATATCCAAACAGCTGAAAGGAAACTTAAAGGTCAATTACTCTGATTGTTCATATAATATACAACAACTACACAGCATTCTTGACGTGCAGCAGAAAGGCCTCATTTCCACCAGCAACAAAACATTAAAATATTTATATATTTGCGCTTGGCCAGAAATGTGCAAGCTTATGAAGAAACCTTTAGGGGGCGACTGGGTGGCTCAGTCGGTTGAGCACACTACTTTTTTTTTTTTTAATTTATTTTAATGTTTATTTATTTTTGAGAGAGAGAGAGACAGAGTATGAGTGGGAGAGGGGCAGAGAGAGAGACAGACAGACAGACAGACAGACAGAAGCTGAAACACTGCTGCAGGCTCTGAGCTGTCCGCACGGAGCCTGATGCGGGGCTCAAACTCTCAAACCGCGAGCTCATGACCTGAACCGAAGTCAGACGCTTAACTGACTGAGCCACCCAGGCGGCCCTGAGCACACTACTCTTGATCTCAACTCAGGTAGTGATCTCACTTGCGAGTTCAAGCCCCACACTGGACTCTGCACTGACAGCATAGAGCCTGTTTAGGATTCTGTCTCTCCCTCTCTCTGCCCCTCCCCTGTTCTCTCTCTCTCAAAATAAATAAATAAACTTAAAAAACACAAAACCTTAAAAAGAAAGTAGAAGTGAATGAAGAAAAAGGAAGAATCATATTCTTGGAGACATGGAGTAAACATAACAAATGTGTCAACTCTTCAGGTAATTAATTTATAATTTACACAAATCCCAAAAAAGGCCAACTTGTTTTTCCTCCAGAACAGGCTAACTTTAAAGATCTTAATGAAAAATAAGCAATAATTACCATGAAAACTCTGGTGGGGGGGGGGGGGGGAAGCAGTGAGAAAACAGCTCTAACAGATATAACAGATATTAAAACTTACTATAAAGCCTCAAAAGTTGAAACAGTACAAGTGGCAAAAGAATACAGAGACCAAAAGAACAAAATAGAAAGTCTAGAAAGACCCATATAAAGAATTTCTATAAACAGAGAAGTCCTAGAAAAGTAGACAAAGTACCTGAGAAAAAGAAATACAAACAGCCCTTAAATATACAGATAAGATGCTTTACCTAACTCATGAAAACAAATGCAAACCAGAAACCACACTGAGACAGTGTTTCTTATCAGATTGGCAAAATCTGATGTAAGTCCAACCACTCTTTAGGGAACCGGATGCTCCAGGGACCCTTGTACACTGCTAGTGGAAAATGTACAACCTTTATATGAAGGGAATACAAAAATATCTTTCAAAATTACAAATGTATTTACTCTTTTACCTAGCAAACATTTCTAGGACCCAATAAACAAGACACCACAAACTTAAAAAAACACATAAACAAGATTATTGACCATGAAAATGTAATAGCCTAAGATTGAACACATTCAAGTAACTGGCAACAGGTAATGGTTTGAATAAACTATGACATACATACACAACTGAATATTACACATTTAAAAAAAAAAAAAAAAAAAGGAAGATCTTTATGTACTGAGCTCCAAGGTATAAAACTGAAAAAGAATACAAGGTGAAGAATAATAGCATGTTACCTTTTGAGTAAAAGGAGGAGGAAATAAAAATACATATTTGAACCATTTGCATAAATAAAATCTGGAGGAATAACCAGAAATTAGTAAAAATAATGACATGTAGGGCACTTGGGTAGCTCAGTCAGTTAAGCATCCGACTTCAGCTCAGGTCATGATCTCACAGCTCATGAGTTCGAGCCCCACACCAGACTCTGTGCTGACAGCTCAGAGCCTGGAACCTGCTTCGGATTCTGCCTCTCCTCTCTCTGCCCCTCACCCCACTCGCATTCTCTCTTTCAAAAATAAATAAACATTTAAAAAAAGGGTTTTTTTTAAATAATGACATGTAATGGGCTGGGGAGAAGGAGTGGATGAGGATGGGCAGGTCCAAGACTCCTCAGGGTATACTTTTTAAAAACAGCATTTTGATTTTTGAACCATGTAAATAAATACATTCCCTATTCAAAAAATAAGTTAAATTTAAAACAATTAAATTTGAAATAAAAAGATGAAAAGGAATTGTTGACTTGGTTGATATTTGGTCAAAAAAATTTATCTGACCATGCTATAAGCCTCTCCCAAGTGATACTTAAAAGAATAATTAAAATTACAACATTGATCACTGTGTGAAACATCAACATCACAAATGTAATCATACTTGTCTATGTTCATACCAAATTTCAAACAAATCTATTAAAACTAGAGAATGTATTACACTTTGAAAACATGTTGTACTGTGTAGCAAAAAAGCATGCAATTCACATGGTTCAAATTTATAGTTGCACTTTATATGTCAATAGAAGTCAGCAGGACTTGGCAACAGGCAGTAAATACTTCTAGCAATGTAAAGGTTTTAGTAACAGCCAGCTCAGTGCAGGTCAGGCTGGGATTATGCTAAAACTGGTAAACAGCAGCCTTAGATCCAGTCAAGAAATGAAAGCATAAAAGGAAAGGCCACTTCCAGTACCTGTCACATTCTCTTCTAATAGAACAAAAAAGGACACAAGAACCATCTTGCTTCCCTCTTTGGGTGACGGAAAGTTTTGCTAGGACCATAAGGAGAAAATAAAGTCTACATTTAGCATCTCACTAACATAAGTGAAAGTGACTAATTTAAAAACTATTTTAGGAACTTCACTAGTTAAATGAATGCTAAGACAAAAGAGCTATATTCTAGTAAAGGCTGCCCCAGCTGCCTAGGAGCAGGGTCAGATATGCCTGACCGTGCCTTCTGGAGAATCACAGTCTAAGTCGTAGCCACATCACTCAGAGAAATCTGAATACTTATATAAAAACTGTGCCAAAAAGTTAAGGGCTCCTGTTACAAGCATACGTTTTAGTGTTTATTATAACAGACTGCTCTCTAAGTAGGCTCTTTGTTCTCATATCTGAGATCTAGCTGGGTAAATAATATTTATATGGGGGAAGGTTTAATCTGATTTTTTTAAAAAAGGTATTTTATATTTCTGGGAACGTTTAAAGGCATGCTCACAAAAAGAAAAACAAGCAGGTGAATTTAAAAACAAGAACCCAATCCTGTGGCAAAATGAGCAGACACTTTAGCCAGTCTTCTCTAAGTTCAAGATCCACATAACCAACGAGATAATTCCACTTGTCCCCCAATATACCTCAAATTCAACCTTCTTTCCCCCAAACCCTGCTATTCCTCAGGTGTAATGCCACCACACAACACCATCCAAGCCCAAATCCTATAACTGAATGCTTTAAACCTTCCCTGCCACTCCCCACCTCTCCATTCACAGTAGTATAAATTCTGTGAACATCCTTTATTTCCATTTCCACTCCTAGTGCCCTGGAGTTCTGGCCACTATCCTCTCTTCTCTGCAATGCTGACAACAGTCTCCAGCCTAGACCCTGTCTTGACTTTACAATCCCTGCATCTAAGCTTTCAGTTTTATTGACATATACTGCTCATAATATTCCCTTATGAATATTTAAATATTTGCTATATTGGTAGGTATGCCCTCTCTTTATTCCTAATAATAAATAAAAACTACGCCTTCTCTTTTCTTATGTGATCTTGTTAGAAACTTATCTTTCTTATACACACACACACACACACATATATATATATATATATATATATTTTTTTTTTTTTTTTTTTTTAAATATACAGCTTTAGGTTTCCTTGATCAACTTTTAAAAAACTTTTTCTTCCGGGGGCGGCTGGGTGGCTCAGTCAGTTGAGCATGTGACTTCGGCTCAGAGCATGATGTCACAGTTCATGAATTCAAGCCTTGCACTGGGCTCCATGCTGACAGCTCAGAGCCTGAAGCCTGCTTCAGATTCTTGTCTCCCTTTCTCTCTGCCCCTCCCCTGCTCATGCTCGCTCTCTCTCTCTCTCTCTCTCTCTCTCTCAAAAATAAGCATTTTTTAAAAAAACTTAAAAAATTTTTTCCTTCCTATTTAATTCCTGCCCTCCTTTTTATTTACATTTTTTCTAGTGCCTAGGAGTTTGCTCTGTCCTTTTTCTGATTCTTCCAGGTGAATGCTTAATCTTTTAATTTTTTGGTTCTTTCTTGTTTTTTAAGAAACACAATTATATACATCAGACTGTAATAATACAGTCCTGGATAATTTTCATGGTTTATAAACTATACATCAACAATGCTGGAAAAACTATTTAAAAGTGTATTTGGGGAAAACCATAGTGACCTTGAGTTTGGCAAATTATTTCTTAATACAACAAAAATAGCACGAATAAGAGTCATGAATGAATAAACAAACTATGTTATACCCCTACAATGGAACAATACTCAACAATAAAAAATAATAAACTACTGATACAAGGATGAATCTCACAATAATTTAATAAAAGAAGCCAGACAAAAGAGTACCTACTGTATGATTCCATGTATATAAAATTCTAGAAAATGCAAACTAACCTAAACGGACAGAAAGCAAACCAGTGGTTGTCTGGGGACTAGTTAAGGACAAAAAAGGCAATTATATGCGGGGCACAAAGAAGCTTTTGAGGATTATGCATATTTATTATTTTGATAAAGGTGATGGCTTCACAGGTATATACATATGTAAAAATTTTAATCATACAATTTAAATATGTACAGTTTACTGTATATCAATTACACCTCCATAAAGCATTTTTAAAATTTGTTTAATGTTTATTTATTTTTGAAAGAGAGACAGAGCGTGAGCGGGGGAGGGGCAAGAGAGAGAGAGAGAGAGAGAGAGAGAGAGAGAGAGAGAGAGAGACAGAAGTGGAAGCAGGCTCCAGGCTCTGAGCTGTCAGCACAGAGCCAGACATGGGGCTCGAACTCATGAACTGCGAGATCACAACCTGAGTCGAAGTCGAAGGCTTAATCAACTAAGCCACCCAGGCGCCCCATCCATAAAGCATTTTTTAAAAAGAAAAAGAAAACTTCAAGGTCATTTTTTCCCCACACTGTAACTTTTCTTGGCATTCTCTGGCAGAATCTGTATTCGTACCACATCACAGAACTTAAAATATACTTCTAAAATAAAATCACACTGTTATTATGCTTATTTGTATGTCTGTCTTCCCTGTTAAGACTGTGAGCTCCCAGAATGTCTTGTTCATATTTTTATGCCCAAGACATAGTAGAGTAGTGCTTATGCATAGTAAGTGCTCCCTCCATACATGAACAATTTATTGAATTTCTGTTTAATCTTTAAAAACCAATGCAGAGTCTTAGGTAAATGAATTTGGTCTGAAAAGAGGTGCTGGATGTAAATATGAAAAGGAGTCAAAGATGCGTAATACTGCTAAGACTCAATAAAGATCCGCTTGAAACTGGATTCAATGTTTCAGTATGAACACTTAGCCAGTATAAACACTTTTCTGAACTTACCCAGAAAAATTTAGTGTGAAGAGCAGAAATCAGAAGAAAAAGTAGATATTGAGATAAACTCAGAGATAAAAACTAAAGACGACAGTAATTTAACACTATGGACACAGACTAATTATCCAGAGTCTAAATGGAATTGGTAGTTATGTTAGTCTACATAAATGCCTATTTACCTACTACTATAACAAATGTAAAGACAAGCCTCTAATTCACAGGCACTAAGATACAGACAGTGTGGTTCAGGGAAGGAATAGCATTAAGAGGCTCAATAGCGTGTAAGCAGATAGTTTCCAGTGCTAATTCCAACAATGCACTAAAAATGGCAGAAAAACACTTCTACTGATAAAAGTACTTTGAAAATCTTCTCTCCGTGCGCCTGAGACACAAAATGCTGCATAGGTTTATGTCTAACATTCTTTAGGTTTTTCTGATTCTCTCCAGCTAGAGAAGTAACTCTGGCTAATCTCTCTTTGGTTCCAATTACATGTCAGTCTGGATGGCAGAACAGTAATTTAGAAGAGTGGAAGAGGGCCTAGGAATCTGTCTTTTAACAAGAAGGCTGATTTCTAGTTCAGGAACAGGGCACTGCATTATTTAAGTAGAAGAGGCAGAAGAATCCTAGACGGATTGGCAGGATCTACCACAAATACCCAGAATCAAGAATTCTGAGTTCCCTATACTCATGCAACAGCTTGGACCCATTTTAATAACTTGGAGTAATATAACCACAACAAAGCAATTGGTAATACTGAAAAAAATTAGAATTTATTTAAAGCTTTATATCTAAATTAAATACATTAAATTTTGGTTCTGTGTCCATACATTACAATAACAAATTCTATTAACATTATAGTCATTAAACTATAACAGTCAAGAATCTTATTACATGATTTGGGAACAAACACACAAGTATATGAATAAAAACAGAATTTGCCTTCAAGAGACAAACATTAATTTAATTATAATGAAAATGGTATTTAAAGGATTATTTTCTAAAAGGTCTCTGGTTGAAGATCATAATCAGTACTGTTAATAATACAAAATATAAAAAGTTTTCTAACATCGGAAAAGCTTTCTAGCTTCTCAAAAGTGAAACTTTCTTACTGTAGCAATTAAACCAAAACATAGGAAACAGCCATTTGAAATACATAAAGGCTATGTGGTATAATGATGTTAAAGGAACATATATATCGTAGCTATTGATACTAATAGTCTAGCACTGTTTTTCTATTTATTCATTCAAATGAAATATATCCATATCATATAATCTACACAGGCATTAAGTAAACATTTTAGAAATAATTAAATGTATTTAAAAGAATAAAAAACTTGATGTCATTATACTGTTTTACTTAAAGTTGTAAATAAATGGACAGAACCCAATACAATGTCCTCTTAAATACAAGACAATAATTAAACAGTAATTTTTTAAAGCAAGATATACTCTATAATTTTATGCCTTAAATTGAGAGTGGATTTCCTGAAAGTACTAGAAAATGGACATCTACATGCAACAAGCAAGTCTTCTTGACCTCTATGTTTAGTTAAAGCTGTTATTTAGGATCTAATTTAAAAGCAGAGTACAAAGAAACAGCCAGTTGACTCCCTTACTTCTGGCATAAATGCAGATGTTTTGCCTACATTTTTCCTACTTAAAAATCATACCACAAAGTCGTAGTGCATAATCCAAACTGAATATACCAAATTGCATTCCCTCTCTAGACAGTGACTCCAGTTCACTATGTGAAAACAAGGAGAATGGTGCATGATTTCAGTGTCTTGTTTGGTTATTAAATACTTACTAGTAGTCAATCACATGCCAGGTATGGTACGAGGTATATGAACACAATGCTACTGTTAGCTTATGGTTTATGTCTTTGCTATGTGGTAAAACTACAATGTTAGAATTCCGCAAGTCCATTCCCCTGGAAGGCCAGGTGAAACTTGGGAGAAAGTACAACTAGTGAACTTTGATGTAGCAAGAGCTTCATCATTCATCCAGTTTGGGGTACACCAAGTACCTCAGTTCTATATATGAGCACAGAAGTCTTCCAGAGTTGAAAAAAACAATTCTAAGGGTAAGAACAACTGGGATTATTAGCACTGAAAAATGTGAGGTCTGCAGAAAGGGAAATGTGGTGCCTTCAGATTCCAAAGATACCTGCTGCTACAGTTACATGGTGGCTAATAGGAATAGGTTGAAATTCTTGACAAGTAGTGCCTTATGGCACTCTAGAGAGTTCTCAAAGTACTATCACTATATTTAAGTTTAATTTTAATTTTCCTGACATAATTTTACATGGAAAGGAACTGAGTGAAGGTAAACCAGGTTTTTGGCAGTAGGCTAGCCTTGCATTTCCCAAAGTGTGTTCTGTGGAACTGGGATATTATAGTCATTAGGTAAAAGAACAAATAAATAAATTTGTTTAGGTTCATGATCAACTAATTTAGAAAAAATAACTGATCAAGGTTAAAAAGTGTATCTACTGCAGGACTTCTGAGACTCTTCACTATACTAATATATAATGTGAATCTCAAGTGGAGGAAGGGAACAGTACCATTTCCCAAACTCATTTGATCACAGAATCCTTTAATCTTTTAATTAAGGATCATTTTAAGCATCTAATGTTCCAGAAAACAAACTCCGGAAAATTGCACTCATGTACCAAATAAAATAAGAAGAATCAAGTCAGAGAACATACTTCCAGAGGCAAAATCCACTGATAGCCAGAAGGTCAGAGACCTGGAAAAAAGACCACAAAATAGCTCTTGAGAAAACCAAAATGTCCACCATGCCTAGCTGCAAAGTCAATGCCATCTTTTCTTGGATATATACACTGAACAACTAAATGCAGCAATTAATGTTCCTCCAAAATATATACTGAGCTCCTATTGCATTGCAGGCACTATGCTAGATGCTGGAGTTATAACAGTGAATGGTACAGACAAGTCCATGATCCCACAGAGCTTACATTCCAGTTGGTGGACACAAAAACAAGAAAATATCAGACTGACTAGTGCTATACAGGAGTGAAAACAAAAATCTGGATGATATGGTAGAGAGAATATGATTGAGATGGGCTGATATCAAATAAAAATAAATGAATGAATATAAGCTCAAACTTAGGTAATAAAGAACAGAAACAAATAGGGGCACCTGACTGGCTTAGTCGGTAGAGCATGCAACTCTTGATCTCAGGGTCAAAGTTCAAGCCCCACATTGGGTGGAGAGCTTGGGGGGGAGGGAACAGGAACAAATACATTAACAGTTACGAAGTACTTAGTATGTACAGGGTACTGTACAAAGATTTAAATGCTTTATTATTTAAACCTCACAATAACCTTCTAAAGTAAGTACTATTAACATTTCCCCCTTACAAATGAAACTGAGGTAGAGAGAAGTTAAATTAGGTGCTCAAAGGTCACAAACCAGCAGAGCTTAAACTCAAATGTGGCAATCTAGGTCAAGACGATAAATTCCTATTTGGCCATCTGACCAAGTCGTATCTACTTGGCAGATACCAAAATGCCATTTCAATAATTTTAAAGATTTTTTTCCACCTTCTCATTGTCTATTACATATAAGTAATTTCTGTCTACCTCCCTGAAGTCACCAGCAAAGAGACCCAACAAACGATTATATGTGGGTTTTTTCCCCTTAGGAGAAGTAGAAACTGCATCTCGACATACAGTTTTACCTAGGCTATAAAGAAAGTCATCAAAGACCACACAGTGGCAGTAAAAAGTGCATACAGCAGCAGGCTAAATTCCTTGGACAACACGAAGAAAACAACAGGAGTTACCAAGTTCAACAGAAATTAAAGCGGACTTAGCAAGAGATGAGAAAACTATAGCCCTGAGTGCTTAAGTAACTGAACCAGAGTCAATTACCTAAGTAACAAGGGAGCCAGAAACAGGAGCAGAACCAACCTTTGATGTCCACCATTATTCTCACATCCTGAAGATGGGGACCAAATGAACACAGAGGATGGACTGGACTGGGTACAGAATCAGTGGTATGATTGTATTATACTGGTACTTGTGAGAATAGCAACACAATCACAACATATCTGAAGCCAAATGTTATGTAAGTGGTAATTCATTAAAAAATAATGGTAATTCATTTACCCGAAATTAAGGCCCAAATTCACAGAGAATCATAACTACCATCACCAACAATTTTTGGAAGAACTAAGAAGTTCAAGAGGCTATACGCAATCCCATAAGCCAAGTACAATGGCCCCTGATTGGTTATGTTCACAACCACATTTTCTTTTCTGTCAAATGACAGTCTGCACTTGTGAAGTCCAAACCCCTCCTAGGAAGTGTGGTGCTTTTTAAAAGTTATGGTTCTCAAACAGTTCCAAAAGTGTGGCTGTCATTTAAGAATCATGTGGCCCAACTGAACAAGCATCAGAATTAATGATTAACGTTAGATTTTCCACACTAACTGATCTGATTTGCTTAAGCAACAGGAGAAATTTAACATGCTCCACACTAAAGAAATGGAACTTCTCAGCACACATAAAAAAGACCTTTTCCCGTTGCACTTATTGGTAGACGAGTAATAATACGATCCAGTCAATTATGACTCCATTGAAACAGGTTTATAGGACTAAATGCCCTTAAAACTGAGTGGGAGAAAAAGAGACAGAAGGAGAAGGGAAAATAGAATTACGGTGAAAACAAGGCAATTGTGTGCATTATTTCCATGAGAACTAAACCACATTCTGAGAGTTGCTAATGGTTTTAATGTCTCCCCACTCTTTACAAGGTAATAATGTTAGGCAGTAACAGTCACCTTTGGTTTCCATTAACAGCAGTTAATATAAAAACAGAACTATAAGTCAACATTTGGAAGAATAAATTCCATCTATCACTATCTTGTCTCTGAGTTTAAGACTCACATATAAATCAGACTGGTTATACAACTTATTGAATTGTACTTTAAATGGGTGCATTGTATGTGAATTATATCTCAAAGCTGTTAAAATTTAAGTCAGATGTTGAGGAGTAGGGGACAGCAGTGTTTGAAAGCAATGCTCCAGAATAACTAAGCTTTTCTATATAAACTGACCAATGAAACCAAATGCTAAACAGGCTCTGCTGAAACAGAAGAGATTAGATGTTTCTGGCATGTTAATAAAGAAATCCCTTCAACTGATTTCGTTCTTGATTAGCAGCCAGCTGAACGCCTTTGCTAACTGCAATTCTGACCCACTCCTCTCCCCTCTGTGCAAGAGACATATGTGAAGAGGGTGAGAACCACATGCTTCTACCAGAAGGAAAAAATAATCTTTTGGCAATTGTGGTGGGGTGGTTTAGAGGGGGGAAAAGCTGTTAATTCCAGAACATTTTTAAAAGCATCAGCTACTTTCTTCGCAAGTACAATCTCCCCAGCTGACCAGAAGAAAACAAACTTATCTCCTAAGATCCTTTTCGCCATGGTTGCTTTTTAAGGAAATGTACTCTTTTCTAACATCTGTCCCCTCCCGTGTACAGGGGGACACCTTGGGGATTTTTCTGGTATCACTAAATCACTTCTGACCCTCCTTCCTTGGCAAAAGATAATACTTCTTTAAAAACTAGAAGCCAACGTGACAGATGTATAGCTCCATGTCCACACACCTACTCTTGGCAGTGTAGCCAAATGCATGGACTTCACCGGCACACTGCCTGGGTTCAACTGTTGCTCTGCCATTCATAAGCTGGAAACTCTTGGACTACAGCTCTTTGTGCCCCTCTATTCTCATATGTAAAAGAGGGACAATTATAGTTCCTACATTATACCAATGGAGTAAGACTAAATTTGGTTATTACATATAAAAGTTCATAAAACAACAGTTAGCACATGGTGTATTATTATTATTTCAAACAGTAAACAAGCAACTTAAAAAAAATGTATGAGAACAGTCTGGTTTGAAAACCTACAGAGTTGTGACAATTCCTAAAAAGCTATACAGATATACTGACACTGAACAAATACATGAATGGACAGTGGATGGTGGGAGCCAGGTATCTCACTACTGGAGAAGAAGGCTACAGATCAGCAGTAGGGCAAGACTAGAATGAACCATGGGGTAGTGGATTAGATTTTGAGACAGCAGTATGAACGCATGTTCAGCCTAAAATAGATACGGTTAGATACAGAAATAATTATATATATATAATATATATATAATAATAAATATATATATATTTATATGGGTTAGTTGTATTTAAATATATATTTGGTCCAGTAACACAGTAATTTAGTTAGTAGTGATTTCCTTGCTCTATCCACTAAAGAGGGCCTAGAAGTAATAACATAGCAGTAACAATAAATATACCCAGAGCCTATATCTTGCTTTCTTATACTATTTCCAAAAAAAAGGAACCAGGGATCCTTAGAGAAATGGAATATACATGAGGAGCCTGAAACATCTTATATTACCAGAAAGTAAACAAGTATCAAAAACAAAACAATAGATACTGTCAAAGGGACACAAGAAGCAACCTGAAAGAGCTCGCAATGGCTAAACTGAAACAATCTGAACAATCTGACTACTGGATTATATCCCAAAGTATAAAATAAATCTATCAGATATAAAATAACTGAAAGGCAAAAACACAGATCTCCATACAGAGGAATTCCAGTTAATTTATATAACTACTCCCTCCCTCAAAAAGATGAGGGGCACCTGGGTGGCTCAGTCAGTTAAGCATCCAACTTCGGCTCATGATCTCATGGTTCATGAGTTCGAGCCCCACATCGAGCTCTGTGTTGACAGCTCAGAGCCTGGAGCCTGCTTTGGATTCTGTGTCTCCGTCTCTCTCTGCCCAGTTCACTCTGCCCCTCCTCCACTCTCACTCTTGCTCTTGCTCTCTCAAAAATAAAACATTGGAAAAAAAAAAAAAAAAGATGAAGCTTAACCCTGTAAGTGTGAGGCTGAGTTTGGTGATTTCAGAGAGCACAACATGGAAAGGTAGGAAAAAATAACTTTATAATGCAGAAACCTAGAAAACATTACCACCACCAGGTGATAAAGGTTAACATCACTAGTGATAAGTCATGTTAATAGCATGGATATTTTATCCTCTCTAAAATTCGTAATCCGGTCTAACCATGAGAAAAACACCAGACAAATCTAAACTGAGAAACACACTGCAAAATACCTGATCAGCACTCCCCAAAACTGTTAAGGTCATCAAAACAAAAAAGAGTCTGAAACTGTCAGAGACCAGAAAATTCTGCTTAAAGAGACATGATGAGTTAATGTAATGTGCTATCCTGCAGGGATCCTGGGACAGAAAAGGAACATTAGGGACTAGTCAAATCCAAATGAACTGTGGAGTTTGGTTAATAGTGATGTACCAGTGTTGGTTCCTTAGTTGTGACAAATATACCATGGTGAAATAAGACATTAACAAAAGGGGAAAAACTGGGGAAGGGGTACGCAGAAACTCTCTAGGGGACACAAAAACTCTCTATCACTATCTTTGTGATTTTTTTTTTTATAAATCTAAAATTATTCTAAAATAAAGTTTGTTTTTTAAAATCTTAACTAAAGAATTAAACAATTCAATTTTTTTTAATGTTACAAGTTTAAAAAGGTGAGTTTAAATCTTGGCTGATAAACAAAAAAGTATTTGTCTCCCAAAAGAGCTGATCATATCTGGTAAATAGTTTCTAACAATGTTGCTAAAAAAATTAGATCCCATAAGGTTAGTTTCCAGACTTTTCCGGACCACCAAGATAAGTTAAGTCATATTTTTAAAATACTTTGTCTTAAACTCTTATAAAACATAGCCTAATTAAATTTCACACTTTTTATATGATCACTTCCTATGAAAGTTGTTACAGAAATATTCTTTAAATTTTACTTCAAATATTGCATTATAACATGATAGAAACAGCTAAAGACATCTCAGCACAAACAATTTAAACCTACAGTAAAAATAGCAACTTTGCCCAGTAATTAACGGAAGCCTTCAATTTTGGTTTCTGGGGAAAAAAAAGTTTGTCAAACCTCACATAACCACAGTTTACTGAAGGAAAAAAAAAAAAAATCTCAACATTCCAAATCAAAACATCTTACTCCAGTGTGTTAGCAAATCAACTTGCTCCAGTTGTCTTGGCAAATCAACGTCACAGCACTAACCAGAAACAAGAGACCCCCCCCATAAGAAAAATGTCAACACAATGACTGAAATAAAAATGACAATGACTGACATTACTGTTCAAACTGAATGACATTCAAAAAAACAACCTAACTGTGTCTGTTGGTCTGTTTCTGCAAAAGGCTTTATAGTCTCTACTTGATGCTCTTTGAAGGTTTGGGGTTTGAGTTTTTATTGAAGGGAGAAAGGGTAGTGGAGCATGGGGTGAGCAAGGAACAGAAAGAAAAAGATGAACAAGTTTTAATAATGATACTGTCCATCTGGTTTATCTCTCAGTACCTTCAATGCCTTCTCATTTCCGTCAACTTTGTCACCTACTAAGAAGGACATGGAGAGAGAGGAGTACATGGGGACAGTGAGAGATAAGTTATCTATTCCTGAGGCACTGGAAGGATAATAGAAATCCAAAAATGGATTTTAAGGATGAGCAACGTGTTGAAAGAATACTCTGATAACAAAAATAGTAGGTGATCTTTATCTCTATTTACTGCATTATTCTTACCTGTTTCAACTAAAAAAATATTCAGTAACTTATAATAGCAAACCTTTTCCTAAAGACTATAACTTCCACAAACGTCTACTTACAGGTCTTTTATGTCATATATTTCATTCATTCACTTAAATGTTATGCCTCAAAGGAAAGCTTGAAACCATGAATCTTGAATTCCTTGGATATTAAAAGTGAAGAGGAAGTTAGATGAGAGCTTTTCTTCCTTTGAAAACTAAGCACAAAAGATGTCCCTTATCTAGCCTCTGATTATTGAAGAATTCTTGTTCTCATGTGTGCTCTTTCCTTAACTGTACCTCCCTAGGGTCCCTTTAAATCTGCTAGTCTACCACTTCAGGGGGAGAGGGGAGGGGAATGGGACAACACCTTTCTAGTTAAATATATTATCTCAATTTGCCCAAAACCTAATTCCACATCTCTCTTCGCTCAACTTCTTCTAGGCCATCTATGTCCAAAACTTCCCCTATTGTTAATCTGAGTCACATCATTACCATTCACTCTTGGATTGGAACAAGATATTCTAGATAATCTGAAATATCAGATTGAGGATTCATGTCCACCCTACATCACACCCACCAATCCTCCATGGGACTAAGTGGTCCCTGCAATCAAGTAGCTCATTATCTACACTTTGTCTCAAACATCTTCAGTGGTTCCCTTATTTCTATCATATTTCATTTGTGAGATAGTTTCTCAAGACATATTTTGGTCTCAACTACTCTCTATAGCAGAACATAGTAACTGACTACAAAGCATAGGTTCTGGAGTAAAGACTGCCTGAATTCAAATCCTTGTTTTACCACGTACTGGATGTATGACTCTGGGTCTGTTCTTGACCTTTCTTTTTGTGCCTCAGTCTCCACATCTATAAAATGGAAATAACAACAATGCCTACCTCATAATGCCATGAGGATTAAAATGAGAATACCTGTAAAGTGCTTACATAAAACCACACCTGGTACATAGCAAGTACTCCATGAATGCTATTTGCTATTATAATTATTGTTATCAATATCCAGTACTTCCTAGTATTCTCCAATACAGATTGAGGCATGTTTGACCAGTTTCCTGCATGACCCCTTCTTGCTTATTCCTCCCCCATCAGGTTTTTATTCTGCAATATCCATCTCCACTATAATACCATTCCACCTCATCCACCTAAATCTAAACCACACTTCATGGCCCACCTTTCACTCTATTATCTCTTCCAAAAAGTCTTTCCTATTTGGCAGTAGACTGAAGCATTGTCTCATTTCTCAGTTTTTACCAAGAATCACATAATTCAATACGTAACCACAAAATAATACATACTATTTAATGCTGTAATTAAATTACCTGGTCCTATCCCTATATCTAGTCTGCCACCTCTCTGAGAAGAGGGATCACATCCTCCACATCAGCCAAAGCCCAGCACAGATGCTCAACAAACACTCCTGATGAACACACTAAAAGGCTAAGAATAATATGGTACCAGAAGTAAGCTAACGGAATGAAACTTCTCAACAACAAACTACAGAAGATGTCACCATCCCCTCTTACCTTCTGAATCACTTGCAATTAGATTCTTTGCATTCCAACCACTCAAGAAAATGACTCTATGGACATCAAGTATATCCTCCTAACTAGATTCACTGGTCTACCAGTACTTACCTCCCTTAGTTCTCTGCTATATATGACTCCAAATTACCACTTTTTAATAATCTCAAACTACCTGTGTTTGAATACTGACAGTTAGAGGGAAGACCATGTAAAGACATTAGGAGAAGACAGCCATTTATAAGCCAAGGAGACAGTCGTCTTAAGAAACTAATCCTGCCAACACCTTAATCTCAGACTGCTAGCCTCCAGAACTATGAGAAAATAAATTTCTGCCAGTTAGGCTACCCAGTCAGTGCTACTTTGTTAGAAAGCTCTAAAACAAGAATCCAAAAACAAATTCATACAAATATAGTCAGGTGATCTTTGACTAAGGAGCAAAGGCAATTCAATGGAAAAAGGATGGTCTTTTCAACTAATGGTAATGAATCAACTGGACAGCCACATGCAAAAAAAAGACAGACAGAAAAAGAATCTAGACACAGAGCTTAACGCTTGTCCCAAATTTAACTCAAATGGATCAAGACCTATACATAAAATGCAAAACTATAAAAGTTCTAGAAGATAACTGAAAATCTAAGTGACCTTGGTTTGGATTTGGAAATGAGATTTTTGATACAACACCAAAGGCATGATCAGCCAAAAAAAAAATTTTTTTTATAGGCTGGATTTTGCTACAATAAAAACTTCTGCTCTGCTCAAGACACTGTAAAGAAAATGAAAAGACAAGCCACACACTGGGAGAAAATATTGGCAAAACACATAGCTCATAAAGGACCTGTATCCAAAATACACAAAGAACTCTTAAAACTCAACAATAAAACAACCAATCCAATTTTTAAAAGGACAAAAGATCCGAACAGACATCTCATCAAATAAGGTATACAGATTGAAAATAAGCATATGAAAAGATGCTCAACATCAAAGGTCACTAGCGAACTGAAAATTAAAACAATGATGGGTGCCTGCGTGGCGCAGTCAGTTAAGTGTCTGACTTCGGCTCAGGTCATGATTTCACGGTCCGTGAGTTTGAGCCCCATGTCAGGCTCTGTGCTGACTGCTCAGAGCCTGGAGCCTGCTTCAGATTCTGTGTTTCTCTCTCTCTCTCTCTCTCTCTCCCCTTCCCCTGCTTGTACTCTGTCTCTCTCTCTCAAAAATAAATAAAAACATTTTTTAAAAATAAAATAAAATAAAAAATAAAACAACAATGATACTACTACACACCTATTAGAATAGCCAAAATTCAAAATGCTTACAACATCAAATGCTAGCAAAGATGTACAACAACAGGATCATGATTTGCTGTTTCTGGGAATGCAAAATGGTGCAGACACTCTGGACGATAGACAGTTTCTTACAAAGCTAAACAGTCTTACCACACAACCCAGCAATTGCACACCTTGGTATTTACCCAAATGAGTTGAAAACTTACGTCCACACAAAAACCTGCACATGTGTTTTATAGCAGCTTTATTCATAACTGCCAAAACTTTAAAGGAACCAAGATGTCAATCAATAGGTGAAAGGATATATAAACTGTGGTACGATCATACATTGGGATATTATTCAGTGATAAAAAAACAAATGAGATATATCAAGCCACAAAAAGACACGAAGGAAACAATGCATATTGCTAAGTGAAAGAAGGCAGTGTGAAAAATCAGCATACCTATGATTCCAATTATATGACATTCTGGAAAAGGCAAAACTATGGAGACAGTAAAAAGATCAGTGGTTGCCAGAGGTAGGAGAGGGGGTTAGGGAGAACAGAGAAGCAGACTCAGATTATTTTCTGAGCAGTGAAAATACTCTGTATGATACCTTGATGGATACATATCTAACACATTTGTCCTAATACATTTGTCCAAACCCATAGAATGTACAACACCAAGAGTGAGCCCTAATGTAAACTTAACTGAAGTTCATTAATGTAATGGCCTTTAGCTAATAATAATGGATCAGGGGCTCCTGGGTGGTTCAGTTGGCTAAGCATACGACTTCAGCTCAGGTCATGATCTCGCAGCTTGTGAGAAGTCAGGTCATGATCTCACAGCTTTTGAGTCCAAGCCCCACATCTGGCTCTCTGCTGTCAGGATGGAGCTGGCTTCAGTTCCTGTCTCCCTCTCTCTCTTTGCCCCTCCCCAGCTCATGCTCAAACAAAAAAAAGCAGCAAAAAAAATAATAATAATGGATCAATACTGTTTTGTTAATTTTAACAAATGTATCACACTAATACAAGACATTAATAGGGGTGTATAGGAACTCTGTACTCTTTGCTCAATTTTTCTGTAAACCTAAAACTAATGGGGTCCACAAAAAATACAAGTAAAATCCTGGGTACCATAAATGAAGGGAAATAGAAAACCAGAGTTGAGGCTTCCAACAACAGTGGGATAAGGATAAAAAATAGAAGGGATGCAGAAGGGGAGAAATTGGCCTCTACAAACTAGATGTTTGGGTTTTTAAATTATTTGAGGACAGGAGGGCCTCGGTGGCTCAGTCATTTAAGTGTCCGACTATGGCTCAGGTCCTGATCTAGGAGTTTGTGGAGTTCGAGTTCTGAGTCAGGCTCTGCACTGACGGGACAGCACAGAGCCTGCTTCGAATTCTGTTTCCCTCTCTCTCTGACCCTCCCCTGTCTGTGCTCTCTCAAAAATAAATAAAAATTTTTAAATAAATAAATAAAATAAAATTACTTGAGGACAGGTGAACAGATCTTGGGATTAACTCAAAACAATACATTGGGACAGAGACCTCTGGATAAAACTAGGACCTGGCAAGGACTGCAACCTCAGTAAAGTGAAAAGAAAAACAAAACAAAACAAAACAAAACAAAACAAAACAAACAAAAAACAAAAAAAAGGAACCCACAAGCATAGGAGGAGGATAACAACAGCCTGTCTCTGCTTGGGCTTTGAACAGGGAGAAAGAAAAAAGTCCCTTAAGAATTCAAAACCAAGAGCCCAGCTGCTCATTTGGGTTTGGGGTTCAAATTTGCATTATCCATAAGGTGTGAGGAATTTCAAACAGGGAAATTAACATAAATATCAGTCCCAGACCAAAGAGATTCCTGAGGTTCCTGGAAGAAGCAAAAGCAGAACTGTTTTGGAAAGACACCCCCACAATTTGAGCCACAAAAATATTCTTACAGAAAAAACTTGATGAATTCAGAATTAAAATAAAAATCTACCATGAGTGAGTCAGCAAATACAACAACAAACAGCAAGACTACAAATTCTCAAAATTTGAAAAGACAGAATGGTAACTTGAAAGAGAATGTTACATATGTAAAAATAATCAGTTAGAAAAAGGAATCAAAAATCTAAGAACAAAAACTATGTACAAAGAATACACAGACTTGAAAAGTAATAAAACAGAGCTTCTAGAAATATAACTATTATAATTTAAAAAGCAATGGAATCTGCTCTGGACTGAACTGTGCCCACACCACACATACCAAACTGTATGTTGAAGTCCTAACCCCCAAAGCGATGGTGTTGGGAAATAATTAGGTTTAGATGAGTCATGAGGTTTGGGCCCCTCATGATGAGATTAGTGTCCAGAGATACCCCCTCCGTCTCTGCCTTGTGAGCACAGTGAGAAGGTGGCCATCTAGAAGCTAGGAACAGAGCGCTCACCAGAAACCAACTGTGCTGGCACATCATGATCTTAGACTTCAAGTCTCCAGAATGGTGAGAAAATAAATTTTTTGTTGTTTAAGCCACCCAGTCTATGATATTTTGTTTTGGCAGCCTGAACTAAGACAGAATCCAACTGACCAAATCTGAAGTAGTTTGAACATCAAAATAAATGATTATGATCAATTAGAACCCAATGAATAAAGTAAAAAAATCCATTAAGTCCAAAAATGAATAGAGAAGTAAAAGCTCTTCATCACAACAGAATGTCAACTAACAAATGCAGAAGAAGTTAATGGAGTTAGAAAAGCATTCTTCTGCAGCCACATAGTAATAACTCAAGTAAGATTCACCAATGGATGTTAAAACTGATGGCTGCAAGTTAGGTAAGGAAAGAGATACTATACAGTCTTAAAATATCTCCCCACAATTTATTAATTACAAAAGAAAAAAATAACTTCATACTGAAGAAATCTGGCAGCTCCATGTTAACCATGTGATCAAAATATTAATAATGAAACAAGTCAGCATCACATGCCTCCTGATATTATTCACAGAGGACACATCATTTATATACATTTCTGCCCAAAATGGAAATCTGGCAAAATAAATGATGTATACTCCTAAAAAATGTCAGTGTCTAGAAAGGCAAAGAAAGGCTAAAAAACTATTCTAGGTTAAAAAAGAATGAAGTGTCTTGGAAACGAAAAGCGAAATATGATCCTGGACTGGTTTCTGGACTAGGAAGAAAATGATATTATGGATACCATTAGGGCCATCAGTAGAAACCTGAATACAAGGTCTGGAAATCAGATAACAACTGTATTGTACTAATATTAAAATTTTCTGATTTTGATAACTGTTTTAAGTGAATATATTTACTTTGAGAAATATCTATTAAATGTTTACAAGTAAAGGAACATGATGTCTGCAACCTACCCTCAAATGGTTCAGATAAAAAAAAAAACAGGTATAGTGGCACCTGGGTGGCTCAGTCGGTTAAGTGTCCTACTTCGGCTCAAGTCATGATTTCGCAGTCCGTGAGTTCGAGCCCCAAGCTGACAGCTCAGAGGCTGGAGCCTGCTTCAGATTCTGTGTCTCCCTCTCTGTCTGCCCCTTCCCCACTTCCACTCTGTCTCTCTCTCTCAAAAATAAATAAGGATTAAAAAAATTTTTTTTAAATAATATGTATAGATAGTAAGAGAAAATGTGAAAAAGCAAATGTGGCAGTGTTAATCACTGTTGAATATGGGGTAAGAGTATAAAAGAGTTCTTCATATTATTCTTGCTATTTTCCTATGAGTTCAAATTATTTCCACCCAAAAGAAGGATTTTTCTTTATTTGAGAGCAAGCACATGTGGGGGAAGAGGGGGGAGAGGGAAGGAAAGGGAGAGAGAGGGAGGGAGGGAATCCCAAGCAGGCTAGGTGGTGACAGTATGGAGCCCAACTCAGAGCTCCAACTCACAAACCATGAGATTATGACCTGAGCCCAAATCAAGAGTCAGCTGCTTAACCAACTGAGCTATCCAGGTACCCAAAAAAAGGATTTTTAAAAAGCAACAGATTATACACAGACACAAAGATACTATACACATGAACCATAACAGAAGACACAGAATAAAGAGCTGGAAAAATCATGACTTTATGGGACACAGTGAAATAAAAGGATACAACATACGATAGGAGCTCTAAAGGGAAACAACAGAGAGATGGGGAAGAAATAATAGTCAAAGATATACCAGCTCAGAATTTTCCAGGACTGAAGAAATATGCTACTCCTTATAGAAAAACAACAAATATTTGTATTCAAATCTACATCTAAAAAACATCAATGTGAAAACTACAGGACCAGAGTAAAAAGAAAAAAAAAAAAAAGAAAAATCTTAAAAGTCAATCAGAAAGAATAGATTAGCTACAAGAAACAAGAATTAAATTGACAATAAACTTTTTTTTATCATTTTATTTTTTGACAACAGACTTAACAGCAACAGGTAACTAGAAGACAAAAGAATATCTTCAAAGTTCTGAGACAAAGTTCTATGCCATGCTAACTTAAGATTTAAAAGTAAGGATACAATAATGACATTTTTGAGGGAGGGAAAAAAAACTCTGAGTTCACCTTACACAGTCCCTCACTTGAAAGAGAAAGAGACAAAGAGAGAAATAAAGAGACAGACAGACAGAGAGAGAGAGAGAGAGAGAGAGAGAAAGAGAAAGAACTCTACCAAAGAGTGGTCACCAGGAAGAACACTGAACCCAGAACACGAGTACAATGCCAAGAAACAATGGTGAACAATGAAACTGAACACGTATAGGTAAATGTAAAAGAGAACTGTCTGTATAAAATAATGTTAATAAATACTAATCAGGAAGATGTAAAACAATGCAGAACCCAAACAAGAAACAATACAAAAAGGCAGTAATTGAATTAAGCATTCTAAAGTCCATGTACGGACCAGAAAGAGAACAGAGATATTCATTAACCTGATTATGCCTGTTGAAATTTTAAGGTAATCACCAAAAGTATAAAAATGAAATGTATAACTTTGAGCTCAATTGGGAGGGGGGGAGGAATAAAGGAAAATTCAATTAATACCATCGAAATAGTGAACTAAACAGGCTAGAAAGACAAGACTGGCTCTAATGAATTTGGAAAGTTTTATACTATAAATCAAATGAGTTCATATCCTTAAGTTGGCATTCATTTGTCTGTATCTTGGGTATCTGAAACATTATCTATCACATTTCCCAATATGGACCCTTACTTTAGTCAAAATGGCTCTCTGCCCACTTTGACTGCACAGCAGTATTTTTATCCATATTTACTCATACGGCTTCCCCAATGTTCTCTACAAATGCAAACCCAGTATTTCTTCCAGTCCCAAGTCAAGATACGCTCTTCCAGGAAGTCTTTACCGATTAACCCCAGGTCATCTTACCCTTAAATTGAATTTCTGTAGAATTTATGACACATCGTTGCTTTTTTAATTGTTAAATTGCTGCCTTAGGAATGTTCCTTAGATGTTCCACTTAGGCATATTTTGTTTCCTCAATCTGAGCATAAGCTCCTCAAAATCTGAAAGAAATTTTTTAGGATCTCCTAAACAATCTGGCACATTGTTGTTGATTATTCACTTAAGGATGAAGCAAACTTTAAGTTATTTTTCTTTAATAAATTCAAAAAATATGAAATCTACAAAATATGCACACATAAACCCATATCTCATATATAAAAATATCTCAGATTTTTAAAGACTTTGTTTTAATCTTCAGATAAGAAAGCTCAAGTGAACAGATTTTAAATAGTCATTTCCCATTTTCTTTTCACTTTTGCCAATTTTAAAAGGAGTCCACATGCTCAGAGCTAAAACGTACAAGGTCAAGTGAAAGGAAGTCAGACATTACTAATACAGTGAAGATTTTAATAAAAACTGAACATTCGATTACTGCACCACCTTGAAGAAATATTACGTTAATAGTTATCTTTTACTACAATGTTAGGAGAAAAGACTAGGGATAAAATTTAGAAGTTAAAAAAGAAAAGAAAGGTAAAACACTGACAAGACAAAGATCTAATAAATAGAGGGAAATGACATATTCATAGATGAGAAGACTCAATGCTATTAAGATCTCAAATGTCCACAAACTGAGCTGCAGATCCTACCAAATCCCAGTAAAATCCCAGTAAAATCCCAGCGGACCATCTACATGATCAAATGTCACAAAATTATGCACAAAGACACGTAAAAATGAGAGCATGCAAAAAGCAGTGAAATCCAAGGTCTAGTTAAATCACACTGTGCCAATCGAGCTCCAGGTTTTGATAATGCACTGTAGTCATATAAAGATGTCACTACTGGGAGAGGCTAGGTGTTGGGTACACAAGACCCCTTTGTACTCTTTTTGTAACTTCCTGTGAGTTTATAATTATTCCCAAACAAAATCTCAGCAGGCTTTTTTATATCATTTGAAAAGCAATTCTAAAATTCACATGGAAAAAACAAAGGACTTAAAATAGATGCCAACAGTTTTGGAAAAAAAACAGCAACAGAACAAAGTTGGAGGACTCACTACCTGAATCCAAGACTATCCATAAAACAATAGTAAGCAAGACTGTGATGCACTGGTACAAGTACAGCCATACAGCTCAACAGAACACAACAGAAGCCAGAATATCCCCATATATTTATCGTCAAAGGTGCTAAGGCAACTCACTTGTGATTCATTTCCATGAAGTTCTAAAAAAGCTTTTACACTGACAGAAATCAGAATAGTGATTGCCATGGGAGAGGGGGATGTGAGACTGGGAAGGGGCATGAGGGAATTTTCTGAGGTTAAGGAAATGTTCTTTCTTAATAAGGGTGTGGGTTATGCAGTTTTCTGTATGTTAAAACTCTTCTAAAAAAATTTTTTTTAATGTTTTTTATTTTTTTGAGACAGAGAGAGACAAAGCATGAGCAGGGAAGGGGCAGAGAGAGAGGGAGACACAGAATCTGAAGCAGGCTCCAGGCTCTGAGCTGTCAGCACAGAGCCCGACGCAGGGCTCGAGCTCACGGACTGTGAGATCATGACTTGAGCTGAAGTTGGACACTTAACCGACTGAGCCACCCAGGCGCCCCTGTTAAGACTCTCCTAACTGAACACTAAGATCGAATCATTTCCCTGTAAGTAGACTAATTCTACCTTAGAAATACATAACAGCATAAAAGCTTTGTAAAATATTTGCTTATTAAAAAAACAGAAGAAAATATATCAAAATACTAAGAGTATCTCTTATCTCTTGGGAGTTAGATCATTTTAAAATTATTAACGATGTGGATGTATACATAATGTATATGCTGTAAGAATAAAACAAAATTTTTAAAATGTATGGCACAATAAAAATATCTAGTCCATATTCTACTGTTCCACTAATTCCTACCTTAGTTACCATTCAAATGTGTAGCACAGTTCAACAGGAAGACATATCTTTGCAGGTCCTCCAGTAATCCCTCAGTTAAGTGCTGGGAGAAAGGTACTGACCCTGGCCAATTTTCATTAGTGTTAAAGACACTGCCAAAGAACTGTTACACTCCACAGAAAAAGGAAAAGTCACTATTAGTGTTTCTTCAGAGAAACTACAGCAAACAACAACGACGACGACGACGATGACGACGAATCTCACAGATACCTATTTTCTAGTAAAAGATCCCTACTTCCATCCGAGCTCCTCTCTCTCACCTTTACTGTCTTTGTAACGGACATCATTCTCCCACTACTCATTGGCTCGAACAACTATTTTATGTGCTCCTCAAGCTTAAAATTTTGAAGTCCTGGGGTGCAATCAGTAGAGCATGCAACTCCAGATCTCAGGGTCATGAGTCCGAGCCCCACCATGGCATGGAGCCTCCTTAAAATTAAAAAAAAAAAAAGTTTTTGATGTCCTCTTTAAATCGTCTTTCTCCATCTTCATATTTCTTCACAAAGCCCCATCAAATGTTTCTTCATGATGCTTCTCATCAGTTCCTTCCTTGCCATTCTTCTCACCTTGTCTGTTCCATCACTACGTACCTCACCCCTAGCTTATTCCATATAATATTCTAGCACAATTCTGTGGATCCCTGAGAGTCCCTATCTTGAGGGTTTGAAGGGACAAAATGATTTTCATAATATGAAAATGTTATTTGCCTCCTTTTACCATGTTGACATTTGCACTAAAAAAGCAAAAGCAATGGTGATAAAACTGCTGGTGCCTTGGCACAAATCAAAGCAGTGGTCCCACAATGTACTACCAGTCACCGTATTTTTCACTGCCACGCACTCAAAAGGAAAAGCAAAACAAAACAAAACAACAACAAAATACCAGTTTCACTTAAGAATGCCTTTATTGAAGCATAATTATTGATTTTATTAATTCTTAACCCTTAATACAAGACATTTTAATATTCTATTTGATGATATCCACAAAACACTTCCACTGCATACCAAAGTACAATGGTTGTCTCAAAGAACAGCATGTGTGATTTTGAGTTGCAAACTGAACTAGCCACTTTTTCTACAGAACACCATTTTTTATTTAAAAGAACTGACTAACTGGTCATTCATGCTTAAGTATTTGAAATTTTATTGAAAATGAACTAATGAATGTCACTTCAGTGAAAAAAACCAACAGTATTTATTGCAAGTGATACATTTAGTACTTTCAGGGAGAAATATGAATCTTGGAAAACTTCTATCTACCATCAGTACCTCAAAACTTTTCTGCCAATGGGGCACCTGGGTGGCTCAGCCAGGTGAGTCTCTGACTCTTCACTTTGGCTCAAGTCACGATCTCACGGTTTGTGGGTTCAAGCCCCACATCGGGCTCTGTGCTGATGCGGAGCCTGCTTGAGATTCTCTCTCTCTGCCCCTCTCTCCCTTTTCTCAATAAATAAACTTCAAAAAAAAAAAAAAAAAAGCTTTTCCATCAAGAGGAATGATGATTTTTGACCTTGTGTAATGAAATATGGAAACTTTGGTAAGATCAGGATAACTCAGTTAATAATCTCTATTTTCTAAATGACCAATGCACGATGTTAAAAAAAAAAAAAAAAAAAAAAAAAGATCCACTTAAGTCCAAGAAGAGACTTTCAACATAAGAGTAAGAAAGCTTCATTGATATGGTCTTGGATTCCACATGATAACTAACTTTTAAGAAGGTACGAACTGTCAAGTTGTGGAAAAGAATCAGAGGAAAATACCCACAATTATCTGAAAAGGCTATTAAAATATTCTCCTTTTCCAAATACATGAGAGATCAGATTTTTTTATATATGTCAACAAAACAAAATATCCCAATAGAATAAACGAAGAATTGAGAATCTGTCTTCTATTTAACAAATATTAAAGAGACTTGGAAAATGTACAACAATGTCACTCTCCTCACTAAATTTTTGTTTGGAAATATGGTTATTTTTCATAAAAATATCACTTATGTGACATGTAATAAGTTTATTCTTTTTAATAAATTGGCATTTTTTAAAACTCGGTTATGTCTAACTGCTAAGATAGTCAATAGCAATAGATACAACAAACAAGCTTGGGGTTCTCAATAACTTTTAAAAGCATAAAGGGGTTCTGAAACTAAAAAGTTCAAGAATCACAGATTCTATTTAGCAGATATTTCCATCTTTCCTCTCTGATCCATTTTCTTCATGATTGCCAGAATAATCTTGAGCACTTTCAACATTACTCCTTGTACAGAAACCTTTACAGCTACCACTTCATACCTAAATAACCTTATCTAGCTTCCAAGAAGTTTAAAATTGGCCCTCCCTTATCTAGCAAATCTTATTTCTCCATGCTCCCAACACAAGCCTTCCAAGTTAGTTAATCCTCTCTTCTAGTCCCCAAGCCTTTACCCCTATAGTTTACATACACCTGGGAATACCAACGCCCCATTCCCTTCTCTGCCAGCCTCTTCTCTCTCCCTGCCCCCTCCCAGCTACCAGCTACCTAAACTTAACTCATTCTTAGGGGCCAGAGGGCAAAAAGGACAGTGCCTTTAATGTTAGGCTTAAAAAGATGTGCTTTCGTCCACAGGCAATGTAGAGAAGATTTTTTGAGCAGAAGGTAGATGACCATCTCAAACTTCTAACAAAACTTCAAACAAAATAAAAGTCTTATTTAAACATAACTAAAATTCACAGTCAAATCTAAAATTCTCCTACAGAGTTTAAGGACTAAGATAAGCAATGCATTGTCACACTAGAAATCCAAACCCACAATCTCAGGTCAAGGCAGCCTGGAACTCTGAAACGTGGCATCCATCCTCCAGGAAAAAAAAAAGACTGACAAAGCTAAAGCAGAAAATAGCATGTTTTCATCTCTTGAATCTAAGGCCTTTTGGTACTGGTAAACAAAATCCTTTCCTAAAAGCCCAGTTTAATTCTATTAAAAAACAAAATAAAACCAATACATAACAGCTCCATATACTCACTAGTCACTAAAAGACTTTAGTTTAAAATGACAGAGTATCTTCATATGCACATAATAGGTATGACCACCACTTAACATGCAAAAGATGCTCACATTAAGCCTACTGATTTAGTTTAGGCCTAATAATAATCCACAATGCGTAATTCATTCTGTACCCACTACTGCCAGAACTTTAAATCCAGCCCAATGCTACCTTCTCTGTAAAACCTGCTGTGATTTCTCCCAACCAGAAACAATGATCTCCTTTCTCTAAACTCACATAGCATATAGTTTGTTCCCTTTGTCAGTTCATTCATTCATTCCACAAATATGTACTGAGAGTCTAATATGTGTCACACACTAGGGCACAGTAGTGAACAAAACAAAACCACCAGCTTCCTGGATTTACACTATAGTAGGAAGAGAAAGGAAATACACAACTAAATAGAAGGTGACAAACGTCATAATAAAAACAAAAATTAGGAAGAGAGCAGAGGGCGAATTTTCTATAAAGCTAACAGAACTTCAAGTTCAGGCTTCCTCACTCGCCTCTGTGAGGGCTGAGAATTACTGGGACATGCAGAACATAGACGGTGACCAGTAACAGGATGCTACCAGGGAGCATTTTATGAGACCACTTCTGAGTAAATGCCTACAGAGATCTCAAAAAAGGACCTGACTCTAAGGTTACAACATTTTGTTGGGACATCTTTTCTCATTCTAAATATTCACTTTTATACCAAATTTTTTATTTTTATTTATTTACTTAATGAGGGCCCCCCCCAAACTATATAAACTTCAGGCCCTACAAAATCTGGATGCATCTCTATTAAAGACAGAAAATTAAGAGTAGGGTGGGGTGCCTGGGTGGCTCAGTCAGTTGAGCGTGGGACTTAGGCTCAGGTCATGATGGCGCTGTCCATGAGTTTGAGCCTTGCACCGGGCTTGCTGCTACTGGGACGGACCTCGCTTCAGATCCTCTGTCCCTCTATCTCTGCCCCTCCCCTGCTCACACTCTATCAAAAATAAATAAAACATTAAAAAAAACAGAATGGGGTGTTGTTTCCTATAAGGTGGTAAGGAACAGACACATTAAAAGGTGACATGTGAGCTGAAACCCAAGGGAAACAAAGAAGCAAACCATATAGCTATCGGGGGAGGGCAGAATTCAGGCCCAGAACAGCAAGTGCAAAAACCCTGAGGCAGGAGCATGAGAAGCAGGGTAGGTTAGGCCAGTAGCAAAAGAAATATGTAATAAATAATACTGGAAGCAATTAATGATTAGAGGCACAGAGTACAAGGCCCTTTTCTAAGCATCACTACTTTACAGCTGAGTAAACTGAGGCAGAGAAAAAAGGATTAAGTAATTGGCTAAGGGTGGTGAAACCAGGCATTCTGACTCCAGACAGAACCCAGCTCTTAAACCACTTTACTAAGCTACAGAGAAGTCATCTGTCCAGATTATGGTGTCTAGACAATCTCTCAGCCAGTAAGAGATTTAATATAATAGAAAAGAAGAAATCAAAAAGGTTTTGAACGCAAAACTATGATAGCTAAAAGTAGGTCCACATTCTACGTCCCTATAAATACCAAGGGCCAAATCTTGTCATTTTTGCTACTCCGCTCACAGTCCCTAACACATTTCCTTTCACAGTATTGCTATTCAATGTAGGATGGTTGTTCAGTGTACTCTCAAAAGAGAACTACCAACTATTCACTCTCAATACAAAATAATGTATTAAATGTTCTGTCACAAGTAAATATGTATACATATTAAACCTTGGAGGTAAGCACCTCCTTTAGGGAGTCAGATCCATATCAAAGTCAGATAACCTGGGTTTTGTTGTTGTTGTTTTTAAAGCTCTCAAGAAAAATGATCCCACAATCTGTCCCACTGTCACTTGCCATCTCAAGTAACTACTGATGCTGGAAAATTCTACCTTAATTTTACCTTAAATACTCAAACGACCTTTCTGAAGTTTAGGACCTCAGGTCCCCCTAGACTTTGTCCTCCATTTAAGTAAAAAATAAGCATAGCCTTAGACAATCAGGCTTTATTTTCCTTCAGCTATTCTTTTCTCCACGCTTAAGGTATTCATGTTCCTCAAAAGAAATTAGGTTTCAGAACTGAGTTTTCCAATCTTATAAACATGGAGTATAATGAAAGAAATAGTGTTTGAGGATATTAATCAGAACACCTTGAAAGATACAGAGCTACAAATAAGCCAACACAATTCACTAAATGCTTGAACAAATGAATTTTCTGATTTCACTGCCCAATCTTCCGTTTTGCTCCTATCAGCTTTCATAGAGACTCCGTCTGTTTACCCAGACTACCATGTGAGTGCTACTTCGATGCTTAGCAACAGTGCAGCCTCTGCTTCACAGGGAATGGCTTCCAAACACACACAGATAAAATCAATATCAACATTTCCAAAGCATGTTCTCTACAGGACACTGATTCTAAGGACAAGCAATATGGATTACAGAGAAAAAGAATCCCACAGTCAAGCAAGTTTGGAGTTTGCTGGGTTAAGCAACATTTAACAGGTTTCTTTACCACATGATGTCTCAGTCTTCGGTATACTGACAGTAGTGCTTTCTCTGGAGCATCCCAGACACATTTTGGGAAATGCCTACAAAGTCCTGTCCGGAATAAAAGATGATTCCAAGGCCCCAAGCCTTAGCAAACTGCCAACACTGGGGCTGCTTTTGACAGAAGTGGAATATAAGGAAAGGCCCATCTGGAGGCAGATGTGCTCTGTAAAGAAAGAGGTCAGGTGGAGACAGTGGGCTAGAGCTCAGGAGAAAGCACGAACCGGAAACACATTTGGGAGTCATTCACAGGATCAAGCTTAAGCCATGAGACTAGATGAGACACTTCCTTACAGACACAGTAAGACTGGTCCTTCAAACATCCTTGCCTTACCCTATCTCCAGCTTTAGTATCTTCTGCTTCTCTCTAGCAATAAATGTAGAAAAACAACAAGACATGGTGTAGGAATATGACGAACTGAAAAAGCTACCTGAGAAAAAATAGTACAACGCATGTGAAAATCCTATTAATGTTGATAAACACTGATAATGTGATCTGGTAAACTACCTAATTTCTCCAAGAGAACTCTCTGAAATGACAAACCTATAGATTGTTCATTCTTTTCTTTTTTCTAAATGTAATGAACACTATAAGCCATCTCTCCAAAAGAACACCCATATATATATGTACATATATATATATACACACATATATATATATACATATACATACATTAAACCTATTAATGTCAGAGGACCTCCTGAGGCCCAGTCATTGAGCTCTCTAGTTGTCAACTCCTAGGTCCCTAGGTAACTGATGCTACAAATACTTCATCTCACAGATAAAGTCCATACAGTTACAGGACATTTAAAAGTATGACTTTTTTTTTTTAACTCTATTTTCACGTACTTTAAGGTAGTGCAGAGAGAATGTATACTTGTATTTTTTGGCCTAGAAAAAATGAAAACTTGTTGGGTAAAACTCAAGTCATTTATCTAACACCATAAACAGGCATATGATGGTAATAACACCTTCACAACAAAACAGCTGAGAGGCTAAATGATTTTACAAGGCTGCACAACTAATAAATTCCGGGTCTTCCACATTCTACTTCAGTGCTTTTTAACTAAACCATGCCACCTTAAACAAGCATGTTATCACATTAGGATACAGTTTGAAAATAAAAATCCCTTGAAGCACCCACCTTCCAAGAATGACTATAAACAATTAAGTCTCTAACTTATTTAATCTGATTATTCCATTTTTAGCACCTAAACTGACAAATTAAGGAGCACATTATACACACTGGCTTTTGAAAACAAACCCTCTTATGTACTCCTCTCTAATCAACACAGTTTGTACAATTAAGAAAAATCTAAAACAGCCAAACAAATACAAAAAAAAATCTTTTATCTTTATATGTGGACGTGATTACAGACAAAAATACAAACAGCTTAAGCTTTGGGTGATTTAGCAAGCAGGGCATACGATGCCAAAAACCACATGGAGTTTTCTGCTTTGGGCCCCTGGTATTGGAAAAGTCTGGCGCAGGGATCAAGCATCTATTATCTGGTGTCCACTTGGCAGACTCTACAAAAACAAAGAGGCCTGGCTGCACAGTAGGAGTTAGGGATTCCGACTACTGCTTCAAGATCCACTCTAACACAGTATGGCTACAACACGTATGCTGAACTAAAAGGTGTGCCCTGATTTCTCCACTGGAAAATTCAGTAAGACATTACCTGCTCATATCCTATCTTTATAGAGGCAGTACTGCTATTGTTAAGAATGCAGTCTCTAAAGGATAAGGTTCGAATTGTGCTTTGCCACTTACCCACCCTGGCAAGTTACCGCAACTTCCCTGTGCCTCAGTTTCCTCAAATGCAAAATGGAGTTAATAACAGCACCGATTTCATAGGGTTGCTGTAAGCAGTAAGTAAATTAATACACGGAAAAACCTTACAGCGGTACCTAGCAAAGAATAAGCACTCCACAAATGTTAGTTCTCATTATCATTACTTTAAACAGATGACGAGTAATCAACTTATACCTGTATTGCACTTAGAAGTCCTTAGGAAATTATAGGCCTTAATTTTTTTTTCTTTTTAATCATGTGGCTTAACTACCAGCTGTTTTTTCTAAATATAGTAAATACATGGCCAATTATTCTTGAAAAGAACTTACTGTACACACTGCCACCTAAGACTTACACACTAGTAAAGTTTTAGTCACCTTTTCAATTGAATATAACTAGATTCCCCTAAATAGCTCTAATCTACTTGGATCCATTCACTTCAACTTTCATAATCACACCAATTCCAAAACACAGCCAATGGTCATTCTTACCTGGACTGTGGCAATGGCTGCCTAACTGTTCTTTCCCCTCCGATCTCCGCTGCAGTAAGGCAGGTCTTTTAAAAGTACAAATCTAATTTTACTCTTCCACGGAAAACCCTACCATGGCTCCCCATTGTCCTACAGAAAAATCTGACCGCTTCATAAGACCTAAGGGGCCTGTATGATCTAGGGCCACCCTCCTTCTCTGGCTTCTCAGGCCATTCAGGCCTTTCAAATCTTCCCCCTGTTCCTTGGGGCCTCAGAGCCTTTGCAGATTATGTGCCTCTATCTGGCATAATCTTCTCTCCCCATTGCCTCTGACTCCCCAGAGATCAGGTCCTCCTGTTACTGTGCTCTCATCACCCTAATCCTAATCTTCTTTTCTCCTGGGCAGCACAAAATAAAACTGCAATAAAATAATTATCTAAGTGGTTGTTTAATGGTCTTCTTGCCCCCTCCCCAAAATAGATAAACTCCCAGTAAGATTTAGGAACATGTCTATCTTTTTCTGCTACAACCCAAGTGCTTAGATGCCCAGTACCGTATAGATAACAGGTGTGCACAAAACGCCTGTATTATCTCATGAGAAAAACTGATGAGACTGGTGATGACGGAAAGCAAATCATCCACAAAAGGAGACGAATGCAGAATCCTGGCTGTCCTGTGAGTTGCCATCCGTGGGCAAAATAAAGTTAAGACAAAACTTTCCAAAGTTAAATTAAGTTTCTCTGTGCATCCTCTGATGTTATGTGAAACAGGAGTTGTACTTCAGTCAGTCACCAGTAAGAAGATACACAAATAAATCAAGACTGCTGCCACATTTGGCGCTATCCCCATCTTGGCAGTCTCTATGAGGCCAAGAGTTGAGCTGGCCACGGAAGGGTGATTTATCTCCCACATTACAAGGGGTACCTTTACAACAGGAAAGCTGGACGACTAATGGACTTTGAATTCTAACCCAGTCAAACCAATACCCTTGCTGAGTATTCGTTAAAAAAAAAAAAAAAAAAAAAAAGAATCTGAATCTTCTATGTCACTGACAAAAACAAGTTTAATAAGGCACCACAGTCCAATTCAATTTGGAGAAAACAAAGTTGCTTTTTTTCTCCAAAACAGGAAAAAAAATTATACTAACTAGATCTGTTTTACTGACCCAAGTCAATACTTGGAAGATTAAAAGAAAACTGGTATGCGGATGCTAAGAGGCCAGAGGTTGGGGGGCTGTGGGCGGAGGCTGCCCAGGCTCCAAACTACCGCCCGCCCGGTGGGCAGCAGTGCCCGACCCACGGCGGGCAGTCCCGGGTCCGTCTGATGGACACCGGTTTGACATACGCCAAACCCCCGCCGTCTGGTTCGTCGCTCTGACCCTGCCAATGCAGCAAACAGCCAGACCCTCCCCGCGCTGTAACGAGCAGAGCGGCCCGCTCGCGTCCAGCCTTAGCCGGGCACTGCGCGTCCAGGGGAGGGTTCAGGTAAGGGCTCGGAGGTCTCGGGGTGACTCGTTTGGCCCTTTGTTCGCTCCAAGGCAGCAGAGCCCCCCGGGCGCCCGCTCCTCCTCCGCCTCCCCCACTGCTCCCGGGGCGCCCGCGCCTCCCGCGGAGGGACAGCGCGGACGCGGGTGCCCAGGGGGCAGCGGCGGCGCCCCCCGCCCTCCCCGCGACGGGTCCCGACCCCGCGGCCTCGGCGGCGCGCGGCCCCTCGCCTTTACCTTGTAGACGTCGCCGTAGGTGCCGCTGCCGATGCGCTGAATCAGCTCGAAGTCCTCCTGCGGGTTCCGGCGGGACAAATCGAACCCGGGGTTCATGGCGGGCCCCGGGTGCCCCCCGCCTCCCTCCCGGGCAGGGGAGGGGGGGCGCTCAGGGGGCCACACGGAGAGTGGGAGCCGCGGCCGGCCCCCTGCTCCCCCGGCGGTCACAATCGCCCGGCTCCACGCTGCGGCCGCCGCCGCTCCTCTCACGCCGCCGCCGCCGCGGACGACGACCCAGCTAACCGTCCCCGCCCCCGCAGTCCGCCGCCAGCCGAACCCGGGTCACACCCACAAGGAGAGGAGAACGCTCGCAGCCCCTCGCTCGGGGTGCAACTCCAACATGGCTTCCGCCTTCGCCGCTCCTCCCCCTCCCCTTACTCCGGCTCCTCCACCCTCCTCCCCCTTTTCCCGGCTCCGGCCCGACTGCGCAGCCGCGATCCCGGAGGGAGCGCTCGTCGGCCCCGCGCGCGTGCGGCCCCGTGCGCGCTCCTGCTCCGCGCGCCTGCCGGGCGTGGGCGGGCGGCCCGGCCGCACCGGACCCTCGTCCCGAGCAGGACTCTTGCGCTGCCGACCCGCGCCCAACTGCGGCCGAGCCTTGCGGGGAAGGTGTGCCTGTCCCAGGGGCCGCGGGGAGTGGGACGGAAAAAAAGTAGCTCCTTTTCGCTTCTGATTCCCTGAACAGCAAAGTTTGATGTCGCTGTATCACGTCCCAACCTTAAGCAGGTAGTAAAGTTTTAATTTGCAAGACAGCCAGGAGCCCCAGTTTATTTGTAGAAGCACTTGCACGCAGAAGACACAGCCGAGTACCAGAGACCTTCTGAGATTGCGGGGAAAGGGTGGCCCTGAGGAAAGCCCCTGAGAAAAGTGAACCTTGCTAGATTAGATACCCGACACTGGAGCTGGCCTGCCTGGCTGCAAAAGAGGGCAGGCCTGGAAGGCAGCCAGGAGGCGTGTGGAGTGGGTAGGGCGTGGGAAGCTCTGGGGGAAAAACACGCTGAGCGGCTGCTCACCAGCCCGAGTGGAGAGCGTGGGAAGCTGGCAGAGCCCAGAATTAAAACAGTGGTTGACCTTCTTCACCAGAGACGCCTGGATTATCAAAGACCCGGGGCGGGGGACAGTGCAAGCTGTGAGCAACCTTGCGAAGGAAAGGTGGTGGAGGGTGGGGTGTGAACAAGACCCATCCTGCGCCTGAAATGTAAACACATGATTGATCCGGAAGCTCTTTAGTGTACCTACCCAAAGCCCCACCCAGAGTGAGACCCAGATGGTGAGCATCGCATCCAGTCTTGTGGACACCGGCTCCACCTGTTAATACCTGTTCAAGAAAGCGTGTGGACATGGAGAGTTAATTTTCTGTTCTCAATAAACCGTCCACTAGGCATGTCCAAAAGCTTTAACCAAGTAGGTGAGGGCCACTTTGACAATACTACTTTGCTTCAGAAATGCCTTCCTAATATCCATAGGCACCACACCTTCTAACCACTAGTGCTCCCTAATGCCTGATGACTCCTGAAAAACTAGGTCTTCTCAAACCTCTTAAGGATAAAATAAGTGTAATCAAATAATAGTCAAGCCAGTTACAGTTAACTGCCTCATTTTTCTCATTTCAATCCTTTTGCCCACAGGAAGATTGCATATTAAGTTCTCAAAGAAGTTGTTTACTCTGAGTAACTATTGAAGAGAAGGTGTTGGAAAATGACCGTCTCTTCACCCGTACAAATAGTTTTGTTTTAATTAAAGCATGAGTGACATGTGCACATCACTTAAATTACTCCCACATGAGTGCTTATCATTGGATTTCTTCTAGCTAGATCTTACCTTAAGGCTCTGGTATCTTGAAAATTGAACTCCCGAATATAAATGTTACTCCATTCCTGCTTTTGCCTGTTTAAGGCACTTGCTAGGGACCCAGACTGCAGGCCTTTCTTCAGCTTGTCCACATTTGGAGAATTGTTTGGCCCCTTTAAGCCAAACATAAGAATAATTAGTCCAGGATTCAGATAAGCAGACCTAATAAACTATCCCAAATAGGAATCAGCTCTACTCGCTTTCTCTGCCTTTTTAACAGGGGCGGGGGAGCCAAATTCTCAGCAAGAGAACCTCATAATGGTTTCACTGTTTTGTTCGCTAGGATTATCATCTGTGCAGATAACTTTGCATTTGCATCACTAATAGACTTCTTTCAAAGGGAAAAGACATTTCAGTAGGACTGAAACAGTCTTTAAGGTTTTGTTTGTTCCATTTTGGCAGGGCCGAGCTAGCTAGTCCTTTTGAAAAGGGATTGATTTTCGTGTAAGGGCCTGATTTGCCATATGGGTTACAGCATAAATAAAAGGGCTTTTGCAATTAACGGCTCACAATGAATAAAATATTTTGTTCTTTGTAATATAGATACATGCAGATGCCAAATCCGATGTCTTTGTTTTTCCTATTCCAATGCTCCTCAACTTTGCTAGAAGTAACACTAATGATCACACTTTCTTTGAATCTGAGAAATAGCTTCCCTTTTCTGTGATTAAAAGCATCCTTAGAAGTCATCTAATCTTTTCAATTTAAGAACTGCTTCTACAGCATCTATCCTGTCTTTACTGCTACCTGAATACCTTCAACAAAAGGAAACTCGCTGCTTCCAAAAGCAACCTGCCTTGTTATGAGACAGTGCATGAGCAAAGTAACAATAATAAAAACAATAGTAATATCTAGCATTACCTAGTGCCTATGAGGTGCCAGGAACTGAGCCAAGTATTTTCCATGTATTATCTCATTTAATTCTCAACAACAACTTAATGACATAATATCATTTTTTGAGGTACAGACAGATTAAGCTGGCTCAAGGTAATAGAAAGCTGAAATTTGAACAGGGTAAGACATGAAGGCTCTCAGTCACTAATCTGTACTCTGCTTTACAGTATACCTTTTAAAACTTCTCTTGGGGCACCTGGGGGGGCTCAGTCGGTTAAGTGTCTGACTTTGGCTCGGGTCATGATCTCACGGTTTGGTTTGTAAATTTGAGTCCCGCGTTCAGCTCTCCACTGTCAGCGCAGAGCCTGCTTCAGATCCTGTCTCCCTCTCTCTGCCCTCCCCCACTCCCACTCTCTCTGTCTCCCAAAAACAAATTTTAAAAAATTATCTTATGCTAAGCCCAAATCTGCCTCCCTGTCATGCATTTAGCGTCAATGATTATTAAATTCTAGTGGTACAGAATACAGAGAAGAAAAGCCACAGTGCCTGCCCTCAGGCAGTCTCACATAACTGAGAAGCACAGAAGAGGGGCAGGAATGCAGGCAGGAAGATACAGGAAGGATGCTAAAGGTAAATCCTGAAAAATGTGTTGGAGTTAGCCAAAGAAATAAAGGGGAGGTCGTACGCTCCAGGCTGGCCACTTAGCCCTAAGCCCCTTAAAGCACTCACCCATGTGAGCATCGCACAGTAGGGAGCAGGTAAAGGCTAAAATGGACAGTGTATTCAGACCACCCTTCTCTTAGCCCATCCTTCATGGGTGTGTGGCTTAGGGATTCTTTGGTCTCTGTACCAGCTCTCAGTTTTACCCTGAAGACTTCTTGTCTGAACTATCCATCAGATCCACTTCCTTGGCTTACTGACCTCATAATCACCACTCACATTTCAGTAGACCAACAGGTCTGGGAAAGGAACACAAAGCAGGCCTTGGCTCAAAAAGACGACAACCAGGCCATCCACCAGAGGAGGAGAATCAGATGGAGACATATGTAACACAATGACAGAGAATTCCAGGATGTCATGCAGCCTAGCCTAGCAGAGCTCTGAGTCAGGCTACCTGGATTCCTAGCTTTGTCCCTTCACTGAATGACCTGGAGGAGGTTATTTCAAAATGGGGCTGTTATGGAGTCAAAACGAAATAAAAGTCAGCAGTGCCTTACCACAGTGAGCCCACAGAGTATTAATTGCTACTATTTTGAATATATTTTAGAATTAAAATTTTTTTTGGTATAAGTGTAACTTTGTTATTGTTTACAATGTTATATTAGTTTCAGGTGTACAATATAGTGATTCAACGATTCCATACATTACTTGATGCTCATTACAAGTGCACTCAGACCCATCACCTATTTAACCCAACCTCCCACTCCCCTCACCCCATTTTAGAATGCTTTAAAGGGTGACAAGTCACGGGGATAGGAATGGAGATATTATTTAGGAAAACAAATGCAATAACATATACAAGAGAACCTGAATTGAGGCCAGGGATGCTGAAGACAGAAGACAAAGAACATAAAGATCATTGGACTGTGGACTTAAAGGTCCGTGGGGTGAGGAAACAGGTAGACAATGGGTGACAAATAGGCTTAAACAACTGAGAAGGTCCCAAGAGGGTGATAGCATTTGCCATAACAGAGGTATGAGGGTTACTTGGGGGAGGGTTTTAACGTTAGGTCGAAGTAAATGATTCTGTCTCTTACCTGGTAAGATTGAGATGCTCAACTGTAAATGTAAAATTAGTGACAAAAAATAGAGTTGAGCGGTGCCTAGGTGGCTCGGTTGGTTAAGGTTCTAACTGTTGATTTCAGCTCAGGTCATGATCTCACAGTTTGTGAGGTGGGGCCCCTGCATCGGGCTCTGCTCTGACAGCATGGAACCTACTTGGGATTCTCTCTCTCCCCCTCTCTCTGCCCCTCCCCTGCTCGCTCTCACTCTCTCTCTCTCTCAAAATATATAAACATAAAAAAAAAAACATAGAGTTGAAACTTAGAAAAGGTGTCAGGGCTAATTTTTAAATTTTAAGAGTCATAGTTTAGAAATATATATTATCTATTACACGCCAAACACTACGTTAGATTCTGAATGTGAAATAAGGCCTGAATTCAAGTTGAGGCTACAAATTCTCAGATAATTCCTTTACAATGAGATAAGTACTAGGGTGCAGGGAAGCAGAGTTAGAAGGAGATATTTATTAGGTGCTCCTTGGGCTAATAATTTGGCTCTTTTTCAAGCCAATATGTTTAAAAAATTTTCTTTGAACAGGGACACCTGGGTGGCTCAGTCAGTTAAGCCTCTGACTCTGGCTCAGGTCATGATCTTGTAGTTCAAGAGTTGAGCCCCGCATCAGGCTTTCTGCTGTCAGCACACAGCCTTCTTGGGATTCTCTGTCTCCCTCTGCCCCTCCCCTGCTCTCTCGTGTGCATGCTCTCTCTCTCTCTCTCTCAAAAACAAGTGTATTTTTAAATGGTATACTCTACATTTATTTACAGGTAAGGTAGAGCTCTGCATGGGGAGTAGGTGGAGATGGAAGTCCTCAGGTGTCAACTTTCAACTCCCACTCTGATGTTCTGAGCAATTCAGTTCTGCTCCCAGATTTGCATATGTCTCAGTATAGTGTTTCTCAATGGAGGTTTTATTAGCATTTTGGGTAGGACAATTCTTCCTTGTGTGGGACTGTCCTCTATTTTAATACTGCTCCCAGCCACACTGGCATCAACAACAAAAATAGCCACACATATTTCTGAATGTCTAGGGTTGGGCTGGGATGGAGGATGGGGCAGGGGTGGTGGTGACTGGATTGAGAATGTTTGCCTATCATGTCCTTGGGAGAACTGTCACCCACATCAAACTGTTACTGTAGTATTCCTTTCTATCTCATATAGTATATTTCCTGAGAGAAGTTCTGGTATGTAAAATATTGTCCCTCCGATTTCCAATACTTAGCACCCAAGTGGTGTTTCACTGCCCTCTGTAGATTCACAACCAAGATTTCACCTGCCCTTTATCACACAGTTTCTGGGATCACATAGGAGGGCACCGAATCTAGTCTTTGCATGTTATGGAAGTCTTCACAGAGGAAGGACCCTCCAGACTGAGACTTAAAAGACAAGTAGAGAATTAGCCAGGCAAGAAGGTATACTCCATACCAAGGGTAGAGAGATTACATTTGAAGAAACTAAAGTAGTTCCCTTTAAGGAGAATGACAAACGAGGCTAGAAGGTAAGCAGGGACCAGTCCATTAAGGAGCATGTAAGTTGTGTTGAATAATTCACATTTCTTCCTGAGAACAAAAGGGAGCTGTTGGTGGGTTTTCAGCACTGAAGTAACATGGTCTAATTTGCTCCTTAGAAATAGTCCACCAGCTGCAGGTGGCGAATGAATTGAAGGCAGGTGGCAAGACTGGGGATGAGCTGGGAGAATAGGAGACCATTATAGCAGTCCAGGTGGGACAGAATGATGGTCTGAATGAACATATGGACTCAGCATCAACATTGGGTGATGTCTTTGAAATTGTGGGTTGAGATGAATTCTCATAGGGAAAATAAGTAGAATAGGTAGGCAGAAAACAGGTTCCTAGAAAACCCCAACATTTAGACTGTGAGCAAAGGCAGAGGATCTAGCAAAGGAGGCTAGGAAGGTGGAATCCATTATGTGGAAATGGAATGGTATGGTAGCCATAGGTGTGTACCACTTAGGAGCCCTTCAAGGAAGCACCTGCTGTAGGAGTGTGAATCGCTGACAGCCTCCAGCTACCATGCCTTTGGGATCCATCACAGAACTCATGCAGAGGTCTCAGTCTCCCCAGAGGCTCCCAACAAATGACTGAGCACAGCCGGCCATTCCCGCCCATGGAATTTCCTCTAGTGGGCAGCTTTGCTCCGGGGGCCCCATGAGCCTACTGAGCCAGTTACAGACCGTCCCTACAGACTGAGGCTCTTCCTACCCAGTCCTTCTTCCTTCTTTCTCTCCTTTCACAGGTATGAAGCCATGCATTGCAGTCTGAGAGTCTTCCCTCCTACTCCTGCTCCCTTCCCTCTTTATCCTTCACAGGTGCATCTTACACTTCTAATTCAATTTTACCATCTGCTGAACTAGTACAATTGATATCAATGAAGCAAAGGAGGGAATTTTAAGAGAGTGATCAAGCTTGTGATAAATGCCAGAAAGAGACTGACAAGGAGGGAGACAGAAAAGTGTCATCAGATCTGTCACTATGGAGGTCAGTGTCAGTCTAACTATTGAAGTTCATAGTCCCTGTTCTGCTATTGTGTCTCCTCTTAGTGTTATTCTCCCAGATCCCCTTCAATTTGGTCATACATTATAGTCTTCATACATCGCATCCAGACACCCTCATTATGGACACATTTAATGTGTTAATATCTTTTTTTTTCACTTTATTTTTTAAGTAAGTGTTTTTTAAATGTGTATTTATTTTCAGAGAGTGCACGTGCACATGAGCACCATCTGGGGAGGGGCAGAGAGAGAGAGAGAGGGAGGGAGAGAGAGAATCCCAAGCAGGCTCCATGCTCAGTACAGAGTCCCACAGGGAGCCTGATCCCATAACCCTGGGATCATGACCTGAGCTAAAACCAAGAGTCAGACGCTCAACTGACTGAGCCCCTCAGGTGCCCTGTGAATATCTTTGTAAATTCTGGCACCAGGAGGTGAGTTCAGTATTCCACAGGCAGTCTGATCAATGTTGACGATAGGAAGATTATAACTACCTGTTATCTGAACACTATATTTTAGCCTATACTTTGATTCAGTTTTTTTGTTTTTGTTTTTGTTTTTTTTTTTTTATAGCCACGACAAACTCAGGGCCTCTGTACTGCTCCACACCAAGGGATGCCATTCAGATTATATAATCCTCAAGTCCAACCTGGCCCTTGGGTCCTGATTTTAAAAATCTCCAAAATCCACATTTGCTCCCCTCTTAATCATATCATCAGAAGAGTTCTTGAAACCTCATTGCCATAAAATTCTGGGGACAGGAAACCTGGTCTTGTGCATCCTACTATAAATTTCCTGTCTTGCCAAGAGTTCATCAGACCAGATACCATTTTCTCATCACCAAGCACATATAACAACACCAACAACAAAACAAGGCAGAGAATACCTCTACCCAATATTGCCACCAGGTGAGGTCTTGAAAAGACAAACAAATTAGACAAGATCCTAGAGCCTTGTTTGGATAGAAAAGAACTTCCTATCTTCTTGAGAAGCCAGGAGTTTGAGGGGGTGCTGTTTGGCCAACACTGTAGTTAATATATTTTTAACTCAACCAATCCTTGAGGGGTACAGGCTGTGTGAAAAATAGATAACAAAGTATCAAGGGACTGCAAGAAAGTACAGGTGGGGTACAGGCTGGGTAAGAGACTAAGAGATGCTAAGATAATCTTTTAATTTTTTTTTTTTCAACGTTTTTTATTTATTTTTGGGACAGAGAGAGACAGAGCATGAACGGGGGAGGGGCAGAGAGAGAGGGAGACACAGAATCGGAAGCAGGCTCCAGGCTCTGAGCCATCAGCCCAGAGCCTGACGCGGGGCTCGAACTCACGGACCGCGAGATCGTGACCTGGCTGAAGTCGGACGCTTAACCGACTGCGCCATCCAGGCGCCCCAGATGCTAAGATAATCTTATTGATGAAACTCCTGATTATATTAACCTTTTATCCCATGGTAGATTACAGCATAGTGTTTCCTGGTTCCTTTTTACATAATATCTAGCCTACAGTTCCCCTTAGATACTCCCAGTTAAAGGGCATTGCCCTGACCCTTAGTTCCCAAATATAGAGTGAGGCCACTATGGGGCCAGATCGAGTTGGTCCAGAACAAATGTGGTGATATACACTTTTTCCAGAGTAGGTTATTGCCCAGAGCATTATCATGCTGGCATTTTTTAAAACAAGCTTTATTCTAGGGGCACCTGGGTGGCTCAGTTGGCTAAGCGTCTGACTCTTGACTCTTGGTTTTGGCTCAAGTCATGATCTCACGGTTCGTGAGTTCAAGCCTCGTGTAGGGCTCTGTGCTGAAGTGAGGAGCCTGCTTGGGATTCTCTCTCTCTCTCTTTCTCTGCCCCTCCCTTACACTCTCTCTCTTTCTAAAAAGAAATAAGCTGAAGAAGAAGAAGAAGAAGAAGAAGAAGAAGAAGAAGAAGAAGAAGAAGGAAACTTTATTCTAGTAATTCTTACTCTTAGGAGGACTCCAACCCCCACTCCCAACAAAACCTGTGGTAAAGCTATCTGCTTATAAATCTAGAAAGTTCATCTCTTTGGGAAAAAAAAATTCACTAATTTGGTTTAAACCTGGTATGGAGGTTTTCTTGATCAAAACACACCAAAAAAATAGCAATAAAAGCTAAGTTAAATAATTCGAATAAAGTGCCAGGAGTTTTCCATTATTCCTACCCCTGCTCACAGTTCAAGGTGATGTGAAGATAACCCATTTCTCAAACTGACCCAGATCTCTGCCTAGGACATGGATCCATTTGCTGGGTCTGAGCTCATAGCAAAGCCCATCTGGATGGATCAAGGCATATTTCTTCTTGGTATGGGAGCCAAACTTCCTGCCTGGAATCTGATCATCTTGGTTACTTAAAGATACTTTTAAAAATATATATGTTTAGGAGTGCATGGGTGGCTCAGTCGGTTAAGCATCTGACTCTTGACTTTGGCTCAGGTCACAGTGATCTCATGGTTCACGAGTTCAAGCCCCGTGTCAGGCTCTGCACTGAGCATGGAGTCTGCCTGAGATTCTCTCTCTCTTTCGTTCTGCCCATCTTCCCCACTCTCTCTGTCTCTAAAATAAAAAAATAAAATATGTATATATGTTTAAATCAAGACTCAGTTATGAACTTCCCCAGCTAAGCATCTGATACCATCAGAATGGTTTAAACCTGTGTTGACGGAATAACAAAAGGAAGGAAACTCATGAAAATTTCCCTGATGCTCTGTATTTTATTTACAAATAGCTGACCCCTCTGTGAAATTTGTGAATAGCCTTTTACAAGCATAAATGTGGCACCACGTATAGGCAGTCTTTCTCTATCTCAACCTCGAAACTGTTAACTGGGCATCAATATCTGAAAATGTTTACATGAATTTTAATGCTGAAAAGTATAATACTCTTAAGTTGCTGATCCTGGTATTTAGGGTTTACCTCTCACCTAAGTCTCAGGTCATTCCAAATAAACCCAAAACACCACGTCTGCAAATCTGAATGCAGTCTGTTTCTGTTATGTGGTGCAAGTCTCTTAATTAGTCTCTCTGGCCCCATTTTGTTCTTCTTCTGATAATACTACACCTGGGCAATAAACATAATTTCTTAAAATGCCAACAATGGAAATATGGAAGTCCTGAGGGGAAGCTAAATTTGGAATGAATGTGAGTTCACTTTTAAGTATGTTGAGTTTGAGGGGATGAAAGGGCATTAAGGAGGAGACATTACAAGGACAGTGACAGATTTAGGAAGTGCAAGAGGGAATTAGATCGTGATGTGTAAATGTGAGTCCTATAAGTAAAGACGGTAGAATCAATCATGAGATCTCTAAAAGTTTGATCTCTGAAAGATCTCTGAAAGTTTGAGAGTATAGAGCAGTGGTGAGCAATCTTTCTTTCTTTCTTTCATTCAAGAAAGGACCACTTAAAAGAAGCAGAAAGTGTTTACAAATCTTGTTTTTGAAACATTCAAAGTGAAAATAATGTTACTGGCTTCCATAACAAGACCTTATGCTCTGGGATGATTTATTGAGATATGAATATCTATTCTTCTCCCAGGCAGTGTTTTCTAGCTTGCCCTAGCTTGCTATATTTGTGATGTGTAATCTAGGGTAAGAAGAACGTAGACCTGAGTGGGGAAATGAGAAGAGAAGGGGAATAATTTAGCTAGAAAGGAGTTAAGTCAACCTTCAAAGTGTTGGAAGAAAGGGAGAAGGGAGGTAACCAAAAGCCCAATCAACTAGGTCCTAGAGAAAGAGTTTGGGGATTTATATAGAGAGAGAATAGAATGGAACCCACGTGTGTCTCTGTAACCATAAATGGGTTCTGTGATGTTCTTTGAGATCTGTAAATAAAGTTGGAATACCTTTTAAAAATTGCCGTGTATCTTTATATGTGATACTGAGCAGAGTCTAGGCATATGGGACCCCAGGACTTACTAGAGTTCCAAGAAGAATGCCAATGAGAAATTTGGCAATGGTTTTGAACTGCTAAAATGTTAACTGATCATACTAAGAAGTCATGACACAGAAACAGCTTTCAAATCTTTTCTAACTTAATTTGCATTGCTTTTTAGAGTTTAAAAATGTTTTCACTTTTATATCTTCTTTTATCTTTGGGTGATCCCTTAAATTATCATCATCTGTAATTTACAGATGGGGAAATTGAAGCTTCGAGAAGTGAAAACCAGAAAGAGATCAGGCTTAATGATTAGTTCCACTCAATTGAATACCTACTGAGCCTTGCTTACTGAGATTCAGGTTGTGCTACATCGTGGGGGCACAACAATGATTAAAATGTGCATGCAATCCTCAGCCACCATACCATTCTTTCTTGACTCTTCCCCAGTTCTAAGAAGACTCATATCTCCTGTAAGCCTGGGCCAGGCTGGTTCATAAGGAGATCCAACTCTGAGCATCATCGACACAGACAGCCCATTTACAGGAAGAATTGACTCTAGGGTACTCTGGCAGTTCCATGCCTGTGATGTAATCATAAAAATTGCAAAAATAAGGAAGATATGGGAACTCTTACATACTACTGAGTGGAAAATAAATTGGTACAATTACATTAGAAGGCAATCTAGCAACATCTATTAAAACGAAAGATGCCCTTATCTTACAATCCAGCAATTCCATTTCTCTCTGTATATTTGCAAGAAACTCTCCCATCAACGCATAAGGAGTCATGTAAATGAATATTCATTGAAGCATCATGTATAACAGGAAAATAATTGGAGACAATCTAAATGTTCATCATCCTGAGAATGGTTAAGTAAATTGTTGTATGACCACACAGTGAAATACCATATCATAGTTAAAATAAATGAACTAGAACTGGAGCTATAATATCCATCAATCTCAAAAAATAGAATATCTAGTGAAAACAAAAAAGTGGCAGGAGACCCATAAGGCTTGCTACCATTTACATTAACTTTAGACCCATGGAACAATAGTACATATTTCCATGTGTGATAAACATTTTAGAGACTTTTTTTTTTAATTTTTTTAACGTTTATTTATTTTTTTGAGACAGAGAGAGACAGAGCATGAACAGGGGAGGAGCAGAGAGAGAGGAAGACACAGAATCCGAAACAGGCTCCAGGCTCTGAGCTGTCAGCACAGAGCCCGACGCGGGGCTCGAACTCACGGACTGTGAGATCATTACCTGAGCCGAAGTCGGACGCTTAACTGACCGAGCCACCCAGGAGCCCCAGTGATAAACATTTTAAAATACTCTTAGTGATAGTAACTCCAAATTTAGGATAGTTGTTACCTCTGCTGAAAAAGAAGGATAATGATAGAGTACACAGAAGCCTTTAGCCAAATCTGTATTTCCCCCAAAGTGGATTGGAAAAAAAATATGGCAAAAAGTAAATGTTTGACAAAAACTGGTGGGAAAGATGAGTTTGTAATATTATTTTCTATATCATATATACTTGAAATATTTCATTTAAAAATACAAATGTTCTTTTAATGGTGGAATTACAGGATTTTTTTCTTTGTGCAGAAATTTCTTTTTTTTTTCCTTTTTCCATGTTAAAATTCCATCCATACTTTGATATTTAATTCAAGTCTCACTACCTTATTGAGAATTTCTATGACAGTCTTGTCAGTCCATACTATGCTCTCCCTTTTCTAAACCACAATAAGTCTATAAAGTTCTCTTGTATTCTATGATGATTTTATCAAAATGACTTTTGTTCTCAGTATGTTGAAGCCACATTTTAGGTACTGAGAAGGGGTAGGAAAAAAAAATAAAGTTCTCTTGTATACTATGTTTGTATGACCAGAATTCTTTCATGTTGTTTAAATATATATTGCATTGCAGTAATATTTGGCTTTATTGTACACAAACCTTGTTTCTCCAATTATATTGTAAGAACCTTAAGAGCAGAGATAATGTCTTGAACTTTTAAAATCCTTCCCCAGTGCCCAGCAGAGTCTAACCAGACATTTATTAAAAGAAAAGTGGTGTATAAACCAATAATTATTACTCTTGCTACAAAGCCTTTATCTAGAAAGTTGAAAATACTAGTTGGAGCTACATTTGCTTTTATTTTCCCAGAGAGAGAGTAGTAATGAGCTGTGAAATGACCAAAACTCAGGCAGCAGAAGGGAAAAAAAGAAATAGCGGGTTTGTATATTACACATTCTGGATAATCAGTTCTTGAATGATTAAGTGTGGAAAATCTCTTATGAGTAAAAGCAGATTTTAAAATTTTATTTTATGACTATGGACTTGTTTCATAGATCATTTCCAGTTTTCAGCTGATCCTAGGCCAAACTTACAAATTATTTTGGAAAAACATTTCCTCTTATAATATGCTACATAGCCACACACAGATATACATTGTTATCAATCTGCCTTCATTCTGGTATTTATTTCTCCTCAGAACCGAAAGTTGGGTATTGAAGAATGAGATCAATTTAAGAATCAGTATGGTTACTTTTAGCTTTGCAGTAGCTGCTAGGTCAAAACTACTGCCACTTTTGTGCCTGAACAGTTTCCCAAGGAAACTTTTGTAATATTGTATGAAACCAGGCCACTATCTCGTGGTTCTTTGGCCTAAGTACTATAACACTCAAAACACAGTTCTCTAAATTAAAACTTACCTCCATCTGTATTTATGACTGCATTATTTAACTCTACAGTGTGCCTCAGGGACTTATATCTCTTATTACCCTCCTCTATCTCTATGTCATTTGTGTCCTAATGAACATAACTAAGGGCACGAAAATATCATGCAATTTGGTAAAAGATCATATATTCCCTCATTTTCACTCATTTTTAAAATGTTAGTGTTGAAGCAAAACCCTGAAGTAAAGTGACCAGAATTTTCCTATAGTAATGAGGAGCTTTATCATTGGTCTCTGCAATTTTTCCTTTCCCTAAATAAAGTCAGAAAAATGCTATTATACAAATTATATATATATATATATATATATATATGTATGTATATACGTATATGTATGTATGTACATACATACATATACGTATATACATACATATATATATATATATATATATATATACACACAGAGAGAGAGAGAGAGAGAGAGAGCAGATTGGGTCCTAAAATTTCCCTAAAGGATAAGTGTTTGTAACTTAGAATTAATTTCCCCATGAAAATATTGTGATTATGGTTAGATTTACAACCCAACGTATTAGTAGGTATGAGAGGATAGTAGATTAATAAATTGTATCTTGTTTTCTTATCTATAAGTTTATCATAGTAAAAAGAGAAGTATTTTTCCCTTCTCTTCTCTAGAGGGAGGGTTAAGATGGTGATTTTCTAAAGCCTCAGGGAGGCAGAAAACATAACTCTCTGGCAGGGGAAGGGGGTTCTAAGAAAAGGGGAGTGGCTTCACTTCAGGAGAATTTGGATCTGTTGAATCCCAAAGGATAGAGAATCAGACAGGGGTTGGTTTCCATAAATGGTAAGGACCTACGTCTACTCCTAGATAGCATATCAGGATAGTAGACACCTCTGACGAGGATGCCAGCAAGGATATATTGCCCCAAATGCAGTAAAAGTATTAATTTATGCTAAACTGAAACAACAAGGGTACATATTATAAACTCTAGGGTTACTGTTAACAGAATAGTAAAATTATGTATAAACAACATAATGTATAAATAGAAGAAAGACGGCATAATAATTTTTATAAGTAGTCAATTAAATCAAAGGAAGGCAAGAAAGAAGAAGGACCAAGTAACAAATAGGATAAATAGAAAACAAAATAGTAAGGTGTTAGCTATGAATCCAAATATATCCTTAATTACCCTAAATATAAATGGTATAATATTCCATTAAAAAGCAGAGATTTCCAAACTGGTTTTAAATATAAATATTTAATAATATAATATTATGATAAGTATATATATGCTGTTTACAAAAGATATAAAAGTTACAATCTAAAATTATACCACAGAAGTACCAGAGGATGTGCTATGCCCCTTCAGACCAGCTGCTGCCATTCGATTTCCAAGGTCATAGTCCCAGTTTGGAGCAGCGTCCATCTGTAAGGGGGATGGAGGGTGCTGGGCTCTGGTCTGCTCACAGGGAGAGGTCAGGGACAGGGTCAGTATGGTGGGCATAAATATATCTTCCCAAGTTCTCTTACAGTCCCTGCTGGGGCTTCCTGACTTATTTCGGTTGGTTCCTAGTGCTACTTCTTTTCTAAAATACACTTTGTAGAACTGATTATATTATCTTGTTTACTTCGTGTGAGTTTGTACCTTTTTGTCTCCATCTTCCAAAACAGGTATGTTGGGGGAAAAAGTAATCTAGTAAAATCCCAGACAGAGAAAAATAAACAAATAAGTAAAATAATTACCACAAAAAAATTAAAGGTGAAACAAAGACATTTTATGCAAACACTAACCCAAAGTAAGCTGGTACAGCTATACAATAATATCTACAGTAGACTCTAGGGAAAGAAGCATTATTAGAAATAAAGTGTGATATTTCACGATAATAATATTAACCTATCAGGAAGATATAACAATTCTAATTTTGTACACAACCAACAACACACTACAAAATATATACAGCAAAAGAATTGCTGAAACTGCATGGAATAATAGACGAATCTATAATCACAGTAGGAGCCTTTAATACATCTCTCAGTGTTGGAAAGAATGAGAAAAAATTAGTGAGGGTACACAACATTTAAATATGACTAACAAAATTGACACAGTTGACGCATACGGAATATTTTAGGCAACAACTGCAGAATTTACTTTTGTTTCACGTGAGCATTGAACAGTTACTAAAAGTGACAATTCTTGGGCCATGAAGCAAGCCCCTCACCATATTTCAAAAGAAATCATGCAGAGTATGTTGTCTGAGCAGAGGGGGATTAAGTTAGCAGTCAACAATTTTTTAAAAACGACAAAATTGGGGCGCCTGGGTGGCTCGGCCTGTTAAGTGTCCGACTTCGGCTCGGGTCATGATCTCACGGTCCGTGAGTTCGAGACCCGCGTCGGGCTCTGGGCTGACAGCTCAGAGCCTGGAGCCTGTTTCCGATTCTGTGTCTCCCTCTCTCTCTGCCCCTCCCCTGTTCATGCTCTGTCTCTCTCTGTCTCAAAAATAAATAAATGTTAAAAAAAAAATAAAAAAAAAATAAAAAAAGTAAAAACGACAAAATTCCCAAACACATAGAAATTAGGCAATATACTACTTCTAAATAATCCATTAGTAAAAGAAAAAATAACAGTGGAAATGAAAAAATATTTTGAACTCAATAAAAACATGACACATTACAAATTTTAAGATGCAGCTAAAACTGTGTTCAGGGGGAAATTTATAATCTTAAAGGCTGAAATGTATGGCTTTAAACAAGAATTACCTAAGTATCCATCTCAAGAACTTAGGAAAAAAAAAAACCAATGAAACCTGAAGAAAGTATAAAAAAGGTAATGATAGGGGCACCTCGGTGGCTCAGTCAGTTGAGCATCCATCTCTTAGTTTCAGCTCAGGTCATGATCTCACAGTTTTGTGAGTTTGAGCCCCGTCAGGCTTGGCACTGACAGTGCAGAGTCTGCTTGAGATCCCCCCTGTCTCTCTGCTGCTCCCCCACTCACACTCTCTCTATCTCTCTCAAAATAAACAAATAAACTTAAAAAATTAATAAAATAGGGGCACCTGGGTGGCTCAGTCGGTAAGCGTCCAACTTCAGCTCAGGTCATGATCTCGCGTTTGAGCCCCACGTCAGGCTCTGGTGCTGACAGCTCAGCTCCTGGAACCTGCTTTGGATTCTGTGTCTCCCTCTCTCTCTGCCCCTCCCCTGCTCGTGCTCTATGTCTCTCTCAAAAATAAATAAACATTAAAAAAGATTTTTTTAATTAATAAAACAAAAAAAAGTAATGGTAAAGTGAAGAGAAAAAAATTAATGAAAAATGTAGAGAAGAGTCACTGAAAAAAATAATAGAACTGGTAAATCTAGCAAGACAGATCACACATATAAAACAGAAACAAGAACAAAAAGGGTACATATTACCTTTATCAGGCTTGGAAATGGGGACATCACCATAAATCATACAGACATTACAAGTTGAATTAAAAATATTTTAGAAAACCTAATGTCAATAAATTTGAAAATTTAGATGAAATGGGAAATTTCTAGGACAACCCAATACAATAAGTGACACCAAAGAAGTAGAAAACATGAATAGTCCTATCGACCAAAGAAACTAAATAGTGACTAAAAATCTTCACACAATAGGGGCACCTCGGTGGCTCAGTCCATTAAGCTCTGACTTGAGCTCAGGTCATGATCTTGTGGTCCATGATTTCAAGCCCTGCTTGGGCTCTGTGCTGACAGCTGGGAGCCTGGAGCCTGCTCCAGGTTCTGTGTCTCCCTCTCTTCCTGCACCTCTCCCTCTCATGCTCTGTCTCTCTCAAAAATAAACAAACATTCTTTTTTAATCTTCACACAATAAATCTCCAGAATTTGACGTCTTCACCACTATATTTTCCCAATATTTAAGGAAGAAGTAACATCAATCATATGTAAACTTTTTCAGAGAACAGAAAAAAAGAAATGATAACTTATTTTATGAGGCCAATAAAGTGTTGATCCCCAAACTTGAGAAGGTCATTACAAGAAAGGAAAATTATAGACCAGTCTCTCTTTTATCAAAGATGAAAAACTTCTAAATTGAATATCAGCAAAACAAACCCAATAATATATTATACATAAAATGTGTTTTTTTCAAGCATTCAAAGTTGGTTTAGCATTAACATCTTATTATATACCCAATTAATAATATAAAAGAAAATTTATATATTCATCCTTGTAGATACAGAAAAAGTTTTGATAAAATTCAACATCTATTCATGATTTAAAACTCTTAGCAAACTAGGGATTTCCTCTTTTTTTGGTAGTCTTTTATTTTGAAAGAGTTTCAGACTTCTAGAAAAGTTGTAAAGAAAGAGGAAAAACTCCTTATCACCCTCAGCAAGATTCTGTAATTATTTCCATTTTATCACATTTGTCTTTTTTTTTAAATTTTTTAATGTTTATTTATTTTTGAGACAGATAGTGACAGAGCATGAGCAGGGGAGGGTCAGAGAGAGAGGGAGATACAGAATCCGAAGCAGGCTCCAGGCTCTGAGCTGTCAGCACAGAGCCCTAGGCGGGGCTCGAATTCACGGACCATGAGATCATGACCTGAGCCGAAGTCGGGAGCTTAACCGACTGAGCCACCTAGGCGCCCCACACATTTGTCTTTTTAATGTCACTTTGTCTATTTAAAATCTATTTACTTTTCTGAACCATTTACGAGTAAGACATGATATCTCTTTATCACTAAAATGCTTCAGTATATAATTTTAAGGACAATCTATGCATATAATCACAGTAAAATTACCAAAACAAGGATATATAATTTAATGTAACCTATAGAACTTACTAAATCTCACCAGTTTTCCTAATACAACTTTTTGTAATTAAAAAAAAAGTATTTTTTTCTGGTCCAGGGTCCGATCCAGGATCACACATTACACGAGTTGTCATATCACTTTAATCTTTTAAAATCCAAAATATTCATTATCTTTACTTTTTATTTTATGATCCTGATGTTTTGAAGTGTACAAGCTTGTTATTATGCAGAATGTACCTCTACTGGATTCAATTAATGTTTCCTCATGAATTGGTTCAGATAATGCATTTTTGGCAGGAATACCAAAGACATAATATTGTACCTGCGACAGCGTATTACATCAGGATGCCCATGGCTTTGGTTTGTCCCATTACTGGTAGTGTTAACTTTATTGCCGAGTTAAGGTGATGTATGTCACATTCCTCTCTTATAAAATTAGAGTTTCCTCTATGTAACTAAAGGTATTTTATGTGGAGATATTTTGAGACTATGTAAATATCTTGTTTTTCATTAAATTTCACCCACTAACTTTTTTTTAAAGTTTATTTTTTTGGTGGGGGGAAAGAGGCAGAGAGGGAGAGAGAGAGAGAATTCCAAGCAGGCTCCACATTGCCAGCACAGAGCCCAACGCAAGGCTCAAATTCATAAAACCTGAGATCATGACGTGAGCCAAAACCAAGACCCAGATGCTTAACCGACTGAGCCACCCAGGCATCCCTCACCCACTAACTTTTAACATCTTTTGATGATTGTTTCCTGAATTAATCATTACTCTGCTTACAAAATGATGATTTTCCAACCTAATCATTCCTTATATATTTATTAGTTAGAATTTCAAAACTGGGTCAAAGACTTGAACAGGTACTTCCAAAAAGAGAATCCCCAAGTGCCCAATAAACACAGCAAAAGCACAGGTTAAAATCAGAAGATGGGAGCCACTGGAACTCCCTTCTATGCTGCTGGTGAGGATGTAAATTGGTATATCACTTTGGGAAACTGTTTGGCAATTTCTAAGAAAACTGAATATGGGAGTAACCTACAAACCAGTAGTGGCCAAAATTTGGAAAAAACAAAATGCCCATCAATAGTAGAATAGCTACATAGATTATGTATCTCTGTGCAATGTAATGCTATGCAGAATGAGAATGGACAGACTGCTGCTACACATGGATGAAGTTTTTAAACATGTCAAGTGAAAGACACAGCACACAAAAGTGTGCATTTATTTAAGGTTCCAAAACAGAAGAGATTAGGTTACTGTGATAGAAGTCAGGATTATCTTTTTTTCTTTTTTTAATTTTTGTTTAATGTTTGTTTATTTTTTTCTTTTTTTTTTTAATTTTTTTTAACGTTTATTTATTTTTGAGACAGGGAGAGACAGAGCATGAATGGGGGAGGGTCAGAGAGAGGGAGACACAGAATCTGAAACGGGCTCCAGGCTCTGAGCGGTCAGCACAGAGCCCGATGCGGGGCTCGAACTCACGGACCGCGAGATCATGACCTGAGCCGAAGTCGGCCGCTTAACCGACTGAGCCACCCAGGCGCCCCGTAATGTTTGTTTATTTTTGAGAGAGGGGGGGAGAGAGAGAGAGAGAGAGAGAGAGCAAGCAAGTGAGCGGGGCAGGGACACAGAATCCGAAGCAGTCTCCAGGCTCTGAGCTGTCAACACAGACCCTGCTGCAGGGCTCAAACCCAGGAACCATGAGATCATGACCTGAGCCAAAATCAGATGCTTAACTGACTGAGCCGCCCAGGTGCCCTGAGGATTGTGGATATCTGACAGGAAGTTGTAGTTGAGTGGGCGCATAAAGGGATTTCTAGAGTGCTAGAGGTCTCCTTGATCTTCATACTGGTCACAAGGGAGTGTTTACTTTGTAAAAAGTCATTGAGATCTTACCCTTCTGATTTGTGCCATTTTATTTATTTATGATATATTCAATAAAAGGTTTATGTAAAAAGTCATACTCACATGAATACTTGTAGAACAGTCAGAACACAGAACACGATTTATAACCAAGTAAATTCTATTTGTTTGAATTTGCCCAATCTAAGAATATCCTATAAATGGAAATCCAAACACACAAAACAGAAAATTACTTGTGGTACAAAAGCACCTTTCACTTTACAAAGCAACACATCAGATGCATGAAAGGAACAAGGATGAGACCCATAGCAGATCTATTTTTCAATTTTGGAAATTTATCCGAAGAAAAGAAATGACTCAACAGAAGCACAAATCTTGCCGTGAAAATGTTCATTTTGAACATGATGTCTGCTGACAAAACACTAAAATCAACCCCAGATCCAACCCCTGGATCAAGATTTAATAAATTATGATATACCAGTACAAGAAAATAACACACATTAAAAATGATGTATAGAGTTCCTTATAGAAACGCTAAAAAAATTTGCAAGTATAATGTTGGGTAGAAAAATTGAAATGTGAGGTGATATGTATACCGTGATTCTAACTATGTAGAAGTGAACCAATAGGTAAGATGAAAAAAGTAAGACTTGTGTTGGAGTGATAGATTTATGGATTTTTTTTGAGGGTTTGAGGGGGTAAACTTCCCTCCATTCCCTATAACTATTCTGTCTCTGTCTCTGTCCCTCTCTCTCTCACTCTCTTTTTTTGAAGATCTAATTGGCTTTATTAAAAGATTCACAAATGAGACAGCACCCCACCTAGCAGGTAGAAGGGGGTTCCCCTCCATGAATATTCTTTATTATTATTTGGATCAGTTAGAGTTCTTTTGTGGCGAGCAATAGAAATGAACTTAAATAAAAGAAGAGATTTATGGAGCCGTAGAGGAGTAACTTAAAGAATCAAAGGAATAACTGAATGTCCTAGAGGAAAGAAGAGCCAGGAAGTTTACAGAGATCTTAGAAACAACATTCCCTAACCAGCTCTCTGGTATTCTGCCCCCACTCCCCACCATGACTTGTTTTTCTTTTTTTTTTTAATTTTTTTTTTTTAACGTTTATTTATTTTTGAGACAGGGAGAGACAGAGCATGAACAGGGGAGGGTCAGAGAGAGGGAGACACAGAATCTGAAGCAGGCTCCAGGCTCTGAGCTGTCAGCACAGAGCCCGACGCGGGGCTCGAACTCACGGACCGCGAGATCATGACCTGGGCCGAAGTCGGCCGCTTAACCGACGGAGCCACCCAGGCGCCCCCACCATGACTTGTTTTAAATGCCTTCTGTCCCTGTGTGCCTCTACTCGAGGTTCAAATTATTGGGAGAGAAAAATCTGATCGTCCTAGCCTGAGTCAAGTATCCACCTTGTGGCAATCGCATCAGGACAACCTGGGGTTGGGGAAAGGCACTTTCCTAAGGAAGAAGGGTAGTGTTGTTACCAGAAGAACAGGGAGCTGACAGATGCTGGGTGGAGAAAACAACAGTTCCGTGAAATCTTCATCACCTTTTCAATAAATCAGAATATTACTACCTTCTTAGAGTAAATGAAAATATGCCTATTGGAAAAATTCGCGCAATTTAAAAGCGTATACAGTAAAAGAGTAATGGAAAAGCAAGCATCCTTTATCCCGCTACCCATAACCTTGTGTTTATTATCTATTGTGTATCAAATTGCCCTCAAAAGATTAATGGTTGCCTAGGGCTGGGAGGACTGGGGATGATAGCTAAAGAGAACAGGATTTCCCTTTTTTTTTTAATCGTGTTCTAAAATTAGATTGTGGAAATGGTTGCACAACTCTGAATATACTAAACCACTGAAATCTCAGTGGGCACATGTTAAGGTATGTGAATTATATCTCACTAAAGCTATGTGGGAAAACCACTAGTTTAACCACCTATCTCAATTTTCCCCGGGCTTCCCTGGTTTTAGCACTGACAATCCCTTATCCCAGGAAACTCAGTCCTAGTAAATCTTGGACAGCTGATCATCCTATACAAAATGTAGCAGCTTAAGACAATAAATGTTTGTTAGCTCATAGTGTTTCTAGATCAAGAATCTAGGAGGAGCTTAACTGGGAGACTCAGGGTTGCAGTCAAAATGTCAGTGGGGATGGAGTGTCTGGGTGGCTCCGTTGGTCAAGCGTCTGACTCTTGATTTCGGCTCAGGTCATAATCTCATGGTTCTCGAGGGTTTCTGCGCTGACAGCTCAGAGCCTGCCTGGTTTTCTGTCTCCCTTGCTCTCTGCCCCTTCTCCGCTTGCTCTCTATTTCTCTCTCTCTCTAAATAAAGAAATGAAAAGCAACTTAAAACAAAAAGATGTCATTAGGGCTTCAGTCATCTGAAGGCTTGACTTAGGCCAGAGGATTTGCTTCCAAGCTTACTTGTGTGGTTTTACCAAGAGGCCTCAATGTCTTGCCTTGTAGGTCTCTCCATAGAGTGCCCTCATGACAGGACAGTCGGCTTTCCCCAAAAGCGTCTGATCTGAGAGTAAGAAAAAGAGACTAACACGGTCGTTGTAGAGTCTTTTATAACCTAATCTTAAATGCGTGTGTCATTTTTTCTGTCATATTTTATTGGCCCCCCAGATCAGCTCTGGGACAATGTGCGAGGGAACAATCTGCTGCCATTTCCAGGAAGCAACAAGCATGGGGCTGTCCCAGAGGCTGGCTCCCGTTAGCTGTGATGCGAACTCTAACCCTATCAGCATTTTACTAACATTTTGCTGGTTTTTAAACTAAAACACGCCCATTATGGAACGTATGAACAGTGTGAGAGTACAAGAGAAAACATGTTATGGTGAATACCTTTGTATATAAATTTTACTTCTATCTCTGATCAGATAGGATAGATCCATAGGTGTGCAATTATTACAGCACGTGATTTAAGTACCTTAAGACTTGTTGCATATTGCCAAAATGCTGGTCTGATGCTTGCGTTGTATCAGAGTGCCCATTTTGCCATACCCTTGGTGGCCTTAAGTATTATTGTTAGCAACTCTGCCAATTTCTGTGTGAAAAGTTGTATCTCCTTGTTTCAGAGTGCCTTTTTCACAGTAAGGTTAAACATTTTCCCAGGTTTAGTGGCCGCTGCTAATAAGTAAGCATATAAATCCTTTCTAGAAACATTCATGCATTCACTTGATATTTATTGAGTGCCTAGTGTAAGAACATAGAAGTGCCCCAGCCCCCAAGATGCTCACATTCACGTGAGTGAGATTGGAGAAGGAAGGAAGGAAGGAAATATTTAAAAAGCACAGCCAAGAAAACCATTGGGGTGCTGATGGAGACTGCAAGTACTTTTCTCTTGTTGGGGCATCAAGGACAGAGCTGAAGGATAAGGGAGTGTTAACAGAATCAGACCAGACCAGGGAGCTCAAATAAAATCTTGTTGGCCTTCTCAGCCCTCTTAAGGTTAGACCCTATCCCCGAGGCTAAGGGGAAAGCAGGAAAGGGTTGTTTTTTGTTTGTTGTTTAAAATAATCTCTACGCCCAACATGGGGCTCGAACTCATGACGAGTTGGAACTCACGGCTTCATCAAGTGTTGTATGCTCTACTGACTGAGTCAGCCAGGCACCCGAGGAAAGGGTTTTACACATGGGAGTGAGATAATCACATTTGTGTTTTTGGAATGTCCCTTTGGGGAGGTAGAATGGATGGATACGGATAATGGAGGTAGAATCGATGGCCAGATGGGAAACGGCTGTAGTCCAGGACAGAGGTGAAGATGGCTTGATCCTGGGGAACAGTGGGAAGGATACTGAGAAATATCTGAGATTTAATTAGCATCCCTTGTCCCAGTCTAGGTTTCTGAGAAAATTAAGTAATAAAACAAACATGGGCGGATAGACTCCAAAACATGCTATTTTTGGCTGAAAAAAAAAAAAAACAACTATGGTGGAAATTTTAGCTGAATGTGAGAGGCAAATGAGATGCTAGTAAACCCTTGGAATAGGGCAGGCTTCTCTGAGATAAGGCCACCTGGACGCCTCTTCGGAAATAAAGGATTTATTCCCCTGGCTGCTGGGAGGGCTGCTAGAACCCTCATCTAGTAGCCCTCTTTAGGGATGGCCTTGGCCAAAGAGAACCACTAGCCCCAAATCATGTTCCTTCTTGGGGTAGCTGGCATCCAATGACAGATCAGAGTGGAATATAAAGTCTTGGTTCTCCAGCCCCAATTTGAGACAACTTTGAAAGGTCATCTCAGCTTTGGAACCCTCCCACCCCAAGGTCATCTAAAGCCTTTATAGAGACTGAATCTCAGCTCAACTTCTCCCTTTGTCCAATCTTCCCTCCCTCCCCTCCCCTTCCCTTCCCTCCCTTCCTCTTCCCCTTCCCCTTCCCCTTCCCCTTCCCTTCCCTTCCCTTCCCTTCCCTTCCCTTCCCTTCCCTTCTCTTCACTTCCCTCCACAAGTATTGATCCTGAGAACACTGCTAATAAACCTCCTATACATGAATATCTATCTCAGCATCTGCTTTCCAAGGAACCCAAACTGTGACATCCTCTGGGGAATGCTGCACCTGGATGACTATTAGAATGTCTATTAGACATTATAGACAATAATAATGACTATTAGATGACTATTAGACATAGGGATGTCTGGCTGGCTCAGTCAGAAGAGCATGGGACTCTTAATCTCAGGGTCGTGAGTTCAAGGCCCATGTTGGGTGTAGAGATTACTAAAAAGAAGAAAAAAGAAACTTAAAAAAAAAAAAAAAAAGAAAAGAATGTGTGTCCTTGGGGTTAACAGCCGAGAGAATAAAGGGTGGCTCAGAACTAACACGCCCAGGTTGTCCTTCCCGATGTACAAATCACGCGTCACTCCACCTTCCCTGAGATGGAGCAGTTAAATGCATGGAGATGTGCCAACTGTTGTACCACCTCTGTTTCTTCAGCAAAGTAGGAAACATTAGGACAATGCTGAGTGACATGAAGGAGACAGAACCTTTCGGAATTAATGTAGGAGAAACAGGTGAGTAAAAATAGGATCAGTCAAGAATTACTCCTAGACGAAAGACAACGACAAGTTTGGAGGAAAGTATGAGCTCACTTTGAGGTGTCTTTAGGATGTCCGAGTAGAGTTGTTCAGTAGGCAATTAAAGATATAAATCTGGAGTTCAGGAATGCGACTGGAAGTAGCAATATAAATGGGTGTACTCAGCAGCTTATGCCTAATGACAAGGATCCCACAGAGAAATAATTTAGGGAACAGAAATATATTTCTTTAATTTTTTTTTTTTTTAACATTTATTCGCCTTTGAGAGACAGACAGAGCACAAGTGGGGAGGGGCAGAGAGAGAGGGAGACACAGAATCTGAAGCAGGCTCCAGGCTCTGAGCTGTCAGCGCAGAGCCCGACACGGGGCTCGAACCCATGAACCATGAGATCATGAGCTGTGCTGAAGTCGGATGCTTAACCAACTTAGCCACCCAGGCGCCCTGAAAGATATTTATTTTTTTAAAAAAAGCCAACAACCTCTAATTAGTATTTTCAGAGATTTGAGAAGATATTACCTATCTAAGATAGGAGCAAGGATGGTAAAACAAGAAGGTTCAGAAATACGTGGAAATCCTGGGAATGAAAAGTATGTTTGGCAAAAGTGAAAGTCCACTGGAAAGATTAGATAGTTGATAAAACATCTCAGAAAGTAGAGTATGAGTAGAAGGTGAGAGACATAAAGGGTAATTCCAAACGGTCTAATAGTCAGTTAATGGTATTTATGAGAGCCTTCATCTTGGTTCCCCCCGTTTTTTTATTATCTGTCCTTGGATGTTTCTGGACCAGCTTTTAGCCGGAAGTTCTTATGAGAAAAGGCCAGGGTTTTGTGTTAGACAGAAGGAAAGATCCAGCAGAGGGGAAGAAATGGAGGGGGGTGGGTAAAGAAGTAGGTAACTGATGGAGTGCTCTCCCTGAGAAGACGAAATGGGGTAGATACAAAGCTGTGGTGCAGGGGCTCACCTTAATTAAGAGGGCACCCTTTCTCTGTGCAAGGGGCACAGAGTGTGCAGGGGCAAATTGCTATAACAGGATAGACCGGCTGGATTATAAATAAAGAACTTTCTTTTTTAATTTTTATTAAAAATGTTTTAAATGTTTATTTATTTTTGAGAGAGAGAGAGAAAGAGTGTGAGTGGGGGAGGAGCAGAGAGAGGAGGAGACACAGAATCTGAAGCAGGTTCCAGGCTTTGAACTATTACTACAGAGCCCAATGTAGGGTTCAAACTCATGAACGTTGAGATCATAACCAAATGTTGAGATCATGAGCCAAAGCCTGATGCTTAACTAACTGAGGCAACCAGGCGCTCCTCTTTTTTTCTTTTTTTCTTTTTAAAGTTTATTTATTTATTTTGAGAGAGAGAGAGAGAGAGAGACTTGAGCGCGTGAGAGCCAGAGAGGGGCAGAGTGAGAGAGAATCCCAAGCAGACTCTGCACTGTCAGCACAGAGCCCGTCATGGGGCTCTGTCTCACAAACCATGAGATCATGACCTGAGCTTAAATCAAGAGTCAGACGCTTAACCGACTGAGCCACCCAGGCACCCTCAGAAATTTATTTCTCATAGTTCTGGAAGCTGGGAAATCTAAGATCAAGGCATGGCACATTCAGTGTCTCCTGAGGGCCTGCTTCCTGGTCATTTTCCCACTGTGTCCTCACGTTGGGGGAAGGACAAGAGAACTGTTGGGAGGGGGGGTTCTGTTATAAGGGTGCTGATCCCAGTCATGATGGCTGGAGTCATGACCCATTCACCTCCCAAAGGCCCCACCTCTGAATAGCATCCCATTAGGGATTAGGTTTCAGCATATGAATCTAGTGGGTGAAACAATCAGTCTATGTAGGTGAGATGATTTTCTGATGGTTTGTATTTTCTCTCTAAAGTATGAGCACTGTCACTGGTTGAGGCTAACTGGGTGGGCATGGAAGTTGGGATGGGATGTGGTCAGGGAAAGCCGAGGTGTATGGAGACTTTTTTCTTTTTTTGAAATAGACTAAATGAAGGACGAAAAACAACAAAGCTGCATGAGAAAACAAGAAGTGATTGCCAGGCTCCTCTGAGGGCCCAGGTGAGTTGGAGGTCAACACCGCTGTGGATGGTTGAAAGGAGACTTTGACAATGAGAGCAGAGGTGAGGAATCTCTAAAACAGAGAGACAGACTATTCTCATAACGAAAAGTCTCCTGCTTTCTTCTGAGAAGAGAGTTGTATAAACGAAAAATAGAACAACATCCTCCTCTGAGTCATAGGCCTCATTTTCATCAGCTCCCCAGTCCTGCTTATTTTCCTTTGATGTTTACAAACGGCACATGTGATTATAAAGGGGAAAGGTGAAGGGTATAATAAACCAAGGACGCAGGAGGAGGAAGGGACTCAAGAGCCCAAAGGAGGGAAGGAAAGCACCCAACTGAGAGGAAACAGCCAGGGCCCAGCCCTCTCCGTGGAGCCCCCGCCTCCTGCACAGAAACTCCCTGCAGGGATCAGACACTTGGTCGGTCGTCTTCACCCATCTACCCTCAGCATCTAGAACAGAGCCTGGCACCACACAGGTGCAAAGTAGACATTCGTTTGGTGAATGAATGAAATCCACAGAGCGGTTACTGGCTTTTCCAGTGGCTGAGCACACAAAAGTTTCCTCCCACCCCCGCCCCCCCTTCCCTTCCTTTACAAAAAGTTTTCAGACAGCTTTTGGGCCCGCTGGGGCCTTTTCAAAAGACAAATAGTCCTACCGCTGCTCCAGAGGACCCACCGCCCACCTTCCAATCAGAACTGCCTCTCTCTGTTCTTCTTGGAAAGGGAGGCACAGCTTGCTTTGCAAGAAACTTGCATAGGAAATGGGGCAATCTGGGCTGTTTTTCAGCCTTTTCAACCTCATTTCCTAAATTAAAGAAAGAAATGTAAGGAATCTTAGGAATATGAAACTTCTCCGGAATAATCTTTATTGAGCTGTGCTTGGAGCCAGCTGAAATCCTGAAGGGCTGTCAAGGCAGCCAAGGAGAAAAGAGAATGAGAAATAACTTAAACGATCTTAGCCAGACTCTGAAAAAGATATCTAGAGCAGCTGCTATTTTTTCCTTCCCAAAATGGTTTGCCTTTCCCCCAGTTTGATGATTGTTTTAGATTATTTTGGGGTATAAGAGGAGAAAGGAGGAGGGAATCCAGTGTTTAGGAAGTAACATGATGAGGTTAGTTGTACCCTGGAAGCTTTATAATTTACACAGCTGTTTTATACGTGCCGACTTCCTCTCCTTTTAGGACGCCACTGACTGGTAAGTCAGGATTTTATTCACAGCATTCCCTTTAGAGGTTGTTCATGGGACTCTGGCTCCCCCGCCCACTTCAGTGTATCTCTGTGGTCTATGGATCATCTCTCCAGAGTTTCATCGCTGGGGTGAAGGGCCATTTTGTCTACCCTACAATTATCCAAAAAGAGTGCAGGAAAAGCCATGTAGGATGCCAGATGGACAAGGAACACTTGACTGCACTAAAAAATTTCCAGCAATGGTATCCCCAGCCTGCCCTTTTGCTGTGAGCGGTGCCCAAATTCCACAAGCAATTCCCCTAAAATCTCCAGCTCCCCGCTGCCGGATGGGTTTGGCTGGTTACCAGAGGCACCGAGGGCAGGGCATGGCAGGGGGTGGGGGTGGGGGTGGGGGTGGGGGAAGTGGCCTATGGAGTGGCAATTCGTTTGACCCTCATTCTCGCTCCATTCTGTGATGTCTGCTCCAAAAACCAGAAAGGAACTGAAACTGATTTACCCATGGTCCGTCTTTGTGACTGTTGACCCAGGACTGAAGCACAGAACTGCTGTTCCCCGGCCTAGCCTGGGGCACACTGGGCTGACTCACGGCCTCACCAGGAATGCAGCTAGTCTGGAATGCAGCGCAGGGGCCCAGATGCCCACAAGGAGCAGGACTTTCGAAAGGAGGAAGGTCTTTTCCTAAACAGAGTGAAGACCCGCATTCATAAAGTTATAAGGAGTCTTAAAAAAAGAAAAGCACACCACAGATAAATAAAACATTTTTCTTCCTACCCTTCCTCCCCACCTCCATTTCAGGTTCCTGCATGGGGCAAACACCGATCTCAGTTTGGAATGTATCTTTTCAGAGATTTACATAACCGCAGGATTTACCTGTATATTTATTTATGTACATAGGTGTGTATTTAGAGAGATTTAGAGAGAGAGGGAGAGGAAGTTTTGCATATCATGAAGTGTGGACATAGTATGGATTGTTCCTCAATTTGCTTTTTTTTTTTTTTAATTGAGCCTTGTCTCTTGGAGATTTTTCTGTGTCTAGGTGTTCTAATTCTTTTTTAAGCACTGTATATTCTTACACGACTCAGATGCTTCACTATTTATTTAACAGTCTCTCTCTTGATGATCATTTAGGTTGCTTTAATTTTTTTTTCTTTTTTGAGTTCATTTATTTATTTTGAGAGAGAGAGTGAGAGTTCGAGCAGGGGAGGGGGAGAGAGAAGGGGAGAGAAAGAATCCCAAGCAGGCTCTTGGAACCTGATGGGAGGCTCGAACCTGGGAGATCAAGGCCTGAGCCAAAGTTGGATGCTTAACCAACTGAGCCACTCAGGCGCCCCTGCCCTAAGTTTTTATTTTTATTTTTTATTTATTGTATTTTTTTAAATATGAAATCTACTGTCAAGTTCGTTTCCATACAACACCCAGTGCTCAACCTGCTCTAAGTTTTTAATACTTCAGTGAACAACCTGCTTTCCTTTTGCACATACACGAGTATTTCTGTAGGGTGGATACCAAAGTGTGAGATTGCTGAGTCAAAAGATAGGTGCATCTAAAGTTGGACGGACCACGGCCCAATCTGTTCTCCAAAAAGGCTTGACCAGTTTACATTCCCAGCAATGACAGAAGAGAGCACCTCTTTTCCAGAAGGTTTGCTAACCCAATCTTTGTTATGTATTGTCGGTCAAATGTGTGAAAAATGATATCCCCGTGTTTTTATTAGCATTCCCCCCCCCCCCAAACTGATGAGACTGAGCAACTTTTCAAATGTTTGCCATTTATGTTTCCTCTTTTGTAAATTGCCTCTCATATATTTTGTCCATTTTCCTATTTTGTTTTATCTTTTTCTTGAGGACATATAACAAAGAACTTTTAAGTCCTTTGCTATATATGTTACAGTGTGCTCACCTGTCTACAACTGGAATTTTAATATCATTTACAGTTTTTGTTCAACAAATTTAAAGGGTTAATAAAATAAATTTTATTTATCTTTTCAATCCTTCTCTTTTTACAGCTTTTGCATTTTGCATATTGTTTCAGGAGACCTTTCCTACCCCCAAAGGTCCTAAACATGGTCTTCTATATATTTTCCTTTAATAGTTTGATAATGTTTTTGTTTCCCTACCTAAATCCACCTAGAATTTATTTTTTAAAAAATCACGTGAGGTAAAAAAGTAACTTAAGGGGTGCCTGAGTGACTCAGTTGGTTAAGCTTCCGATTCTTGATTTCAGCTCATGTCATGGTGGTGAGATCGAGCTTCCCATTGGGCTCCACACTGGACACAGAGCTTGAAATTCTCTCTCTCCCTTTCCCTCTGCTCCACCCCTGCTTTCGTGTGGGCCTGTGTGTACACACTCTCTTTCTCTCTCTCTCTCTCAAAAAAAAAAAAAAAAAAAAAAGTAACAAGTTTTTTCTAAATAGGCAATTGTTTCAATATCCTTTATTGAGGAGTCCTTTCTTTTCCTTACCACAATACTAACTTCTCATGTACCTGAGCTTGTCTCGGGGCTGTCTATTCTTTTCCATTGAGCTACTGATCAATTCTTGTTCGACTAGAAATGCATGGAATTTATGAGTAATTTGGAGACAAGTGTTATCTTGACAACATTAAATCCTCCTATTCAGGTCTTTGTCTAGTTTTAATCTTTTTCTTGTAGTTCTTGAACATATCTACAAGGTACGGTGCTATTGGTGACTATTTCCTAATTTTGTTGCTATTGTAAATGGAATCTGTTTTTTTTTTTCTTATCACACTTCTTATTTTTAAAACGATCAGTTTGTTAACTATTTTTTTTTTTTTTTTTTTTTTTGCATTTGACTTTGCATCATTAGTTTTTGATAGCTTTTCGGTTGATTTTCTTAGATTTTCTAGGTAGCTGCTCATGTTATCTTCAAAGAGAAACACCTGTGCCTCTTCATTTTTGTTTTGTCAGCTGTCTTTTAGGTAAGAATAACAGAAACAAATTCAAACCAACTTAATCAAAAAAGGAAACGTGTGGGCTCACTAAACTGATAAGAAGCCCCTATGGCTGGATCCAGGGCATCAGATGCTGCCATTAGGTCTTGGTCTTGCCTTTTCCGTCTCTCTAACGTATTTCTCTCCGTCTTGGCTCCATTTCTAGGCAGGAGCTCCCTGTGCGATGACAAAAAGTCTGCCGGCAGTGCCAGACTCCTATTCTCTCAGCAATACCCAGAGGCAGGGGACTTCTATTCTAGTGTTGCTATCCACAAACATTTTTAGGACTGATTCTAATTCATTGGCTTGCTCACCTGCTCATCTCTGAACCAATCATTTTAGTTAGGGGGTTAGAATATGCATGTAGACAGGGAGTGAGTCAGGTTATCCAAGGAAAATTGGAATGCTGTGACTAGGAAAAAAGGAAATCGATGCTGGGCAGACAAAACACACAGGCGTATTTAAACCTCTTTCAATATTTTCAGTATTTGACTATATAAACTTCCAATTTCTTTTCTTTGTCTTATAACCTTCCCATCCTTTTTTTTTTTTTTTTGGTCTGGAGTGAACTCTTCTCAGCGCTGTTGCTTCTATTTTGGGCTCTCTTTCTCAGCACTTCCTTCCATCATCCTTCCTTCCCTGCTCCCTTTCCTTCCTTTCTCTGTCCCTCAGAACTCAACCTTCCCTACTTGGTAGCTTTGTGGTTTCTGGGACTCCCAGGCCAGATCTTGTCTTTTTATTATAAAGTATTGTACATCCAATCTCTTCCCTGGGATCAGATTCTGGCTATGAGACTGTGTCTGCTTTTTCCACCCTCCCTAGGTATGTAGGTTTGTACAAGCCCGTAGCCCTAGGCAGCTCCCGACTCTTGATCCCAGCCCTTGATTTCAGGTGAATCTTCTGCCTCACATGGAGATGTTTAGCCCCTAATGCACCATATGAGACCAGGCCCTGAATGCCTCTGTTGGCTTTTGGCAGAATCCAGCAGGTTATAGCTTTAGGCCACTCACCATATCGTTTCTGTTCCGTTTCTGGGCTGCAGAGGTGTTTTGAAGTGTGAACATGCCCAACATCTCTCCCATTTGATATTCCATCTGTTATCACTATCATTCTGGACTGGAGTGGTCCCTCCAAGCACCGTCATGGCTTTAAGTCCACTCCCATTTTGTTCTCGACTGTCCGTGATCTAGCTTCCCCTCCTGCTTTGCTTTCGGAAACTGTGCTCTCTGAAGTCGCCAATGTCATTTCCCGATCACCAAATGGAACAGCTTTTTTTTTTTTCTTCAGTCCTCATTTTCCTTCACTCCTCAGCAGCATCCAACAATGTTGACAGCTTGTCCTTTATCCCTTTCTCCTTTTGGCTAATTCCATACTCCACTGTCCTGGTTCACTACCTCTTCTGACGCTTCCTTTCTTTTTTTTTTTTTAATTTTTAAACTACTTTCACTTCCTCCTCTCATTTTGTGACTGTAGATGTTCCACTAGGCTACAGCCTTTGCACTGGTTTTACTCTCTCTCTTTTTTTTATACATTCTTGTGTCTTCAGTAATCTCTAAAATGATTCCCTACCTTCTTCACACTAGGATGTCCCCCCCAACCCAGGTCCTTTTTTTTTTTTTTAAGTTTATTTATTTTTGAGAGAGAAAGGTAGCACAAGAGAGAGGAGACAGGATCCCAAGCAGGCTCCTCACTGTCAGCACAGAGCCTGATGTGGGGCTCGAGCTCATGAACCAGGAGATCATGACCTGAGCCGAAGTCAAGAGTCAGATGCTTCACTCTCTGAGCCACCCAGGCACTCCTTTCCCCCTAGGTTCTATAGCTATAAATTTGCAGGTTGTACGTTCACTTAATGTCCTGCTGTCCCATCAGATTTCCTTCCCTTTTTTGGATTAAGAGGTACAAGCTTCCAGTTATGGGATAAATAAGTCATGGAGATGAAAGGTATAGCATAGGGAATATCGGCAACAATATGATAGATGGTGACTGCACTTATCATGATGAGCACTGAGTAATATATATAATTATTGAATCAGTATGTTGTATACCTGAAACTAATATAACATTGTATGTTATTACACTTCAATAAAAAAATTCTAAAATTAAAAAGAAATTTCTTCCCCTTTGAACCTTCCAAATTCCATCATAGATACTATCTTTCTCTTAGTTTCTAAGGCTCAAATTCATTCCCTTGATTCCTCCTATTTTCTCCAGAGACAGGTAATTACACATTCTATTGATCCTCTTTCCTTGAATTTTCTCTTTTTTGCCATTGCCCTGTTCATGCATCTGCTGTGATCCCTTATCATTCCTCTTTTAGGTAATTTCAGTGGTTTCCTAATGAAGTAGGAGAGTTAAATGTGGCAATGTTTTGATGAGTTTGTGTCAAAATTTATCATTTTAGATGCCCCCACCAAAAAAAGACTTAACATAAATATTCGTAGCTTCATTCCCTCTCCTACCCCAAAGGAGGAACAATCCTCTATTGAATGGACAAAAATTCAAGATGGATGTATTGTGCTGATCTGAGTAATGGCTTCAGTTTAGAAAAGCTAAAATGTTATATTAGAGAGAGCAAGAAGCTATCAAAAGAAAAGAATTCATTCAAGCTGAGACTCACGTATGGCTAGGAATTACTGTGGCAACCCAGGGAAGAGAGGCTTGTGTTTCACATAGAGGGGGAAACGCAAGCAAAACACAAGTGAAGCAACAGGTGCCTGTGAGTGTGTGTATGTGTGTGTGCGGCAGGGTCTACAAAGAGTCACTGTGAGCCAGGGACAGGGGAGATCTAGAGCTGGACAGAAAAGCTTTTTACCCCGAGTTAAGGACTATCATTTGGGGTGTCAGGAAGCATTGGAAGTGAGGATGGGGCCACAGGGCCACATGTATAGCCAGATTTCTAGTTTGAATGGTGTCTTCTCATCAAGCAGGACTCAAGAGATTAGGGGGGCGGGGGGATGGGTATCTGTTGGGAGTTCTGATGGAATTGTGATGCCTGCTCTCCTCTGCTTCTTTAGGGCTGCTTGGGACCTGCAGAATTGCTGAACAGGGGAGTCACTGTGGGCGAAGGGGTGCAGGTAAGCCCTTGGAAACAGGTGCCTGGGATAGTCAAGATGTGTTTTCCCAGTGGGGAGGGTGAATCAAGGTTGATGCCAAAGGAGCTGGCACCATGCTGGGAAGATGACTGCATGGGTTATCCTATCCTATCCTATCCTATCCTATCCTATCTAAAAAAAGGGGCTTCATGAATAAACAAGAGAGCAAGAGTCAAGTTGACCCCTCAGCCCCTCATTTCACTGCCCCCCACCCCACGCGTGATACCCTTGTTGGCTCTTCAGGGCCCATCTGGAGTGCCAGCTTCTCTCTGAAGCTTTTCGTCTAGCCACTGCTGGCAGGTATCTCTTTTTAGGACCTCTATAACTTGTGGTTTACAAGCATTTTATCGCTTTGTATTCCCCTTGATGGGTAATATCTCTGAAGACTGGCTTACTTTACACTTCCTCCATCACCCAGACTCTGCTCTGTATACTGTCTGTACTGAAGAAATGATAACTGAACTGAACCCTCACTTCCACAGAAAAGTACATGCTACAGGATTTAATAAATATGAACCTTAAATAATAAAATATTTCAAGGAATTTGAATATTTCAAAATTCCATCCATACAAAGCTCAAATAATTCATGTAAATATTTGAAGAAAAGAACAAAAACTTACCTAGCAATTTAAGACACTGTTTCTTTTTTTTTTTTTTTCAGACACAGAGAACATTTTATTTTCTTACTTTTGAAAGTGTTACAAGATTTTCCAGCCTTAAAATTCATTTTTAAACATGCTGATCAAGAAATAACAAGACAACAGGGCACCTGGGTGGCTCAGTCAGTAAAGGGTCTGACTCTTGATTTTGGCTCAGGTCATGATCTCACCATCGTGAAATCAAGTCCCTCATTGGACTCTGTGCTGGGCATGGAGCCTGCTTAAGATTTTCTCTCTTCCTCTCCCTCTGACCCTCCCCTGCTTGGGTGCATTCTCTCTCTCTCTCTCTCAAAAAAAAAAAAAAAAAACAGAAAGAAAGAAAGAAAGAAAGAAAAAAGAAAAGAAAAAGAAAAGTAAAGAAAAGAAAAAAAGAAAGGAAGAAAGAAAAGAAATAACAAGACACTAAATTAATAGTTTTATAAGTTTTTCTGTTGCTTCTTAATCCACTGACTGAAAATTTCACAGTGCAACACTTCTAGGCAGTTTCATTGTTGCTTTTTTGGGCTCCTGCTACTTTTGGCAACAATGGCTCATTCCTTAGTAACAAACTTCAGGGAAAGCACATGCCACAAAGGGTCCCTGATTCAGCCGTCCAGTGCCTACACTGGTAACAGAACAACTACTTGTAGATCAGCAGCTATCTGGTCACTTGACATCTAGTGTAGCTATTTTGGTCTCAAAAACTTCTCCCTTTCTTCATCTACCTTAATTTCATGTCCAGATTTAAATAATTCAAGAACTTTTGGGACGTCACAGGCAATGGAATTCCAAGTAAGCTTTGTAAGTCTTTTCTCCTCCCCTCCGCCCCCCAGTTTCTTCTTTAATGGATTGAGCTTGGGCATTATTTCCAGCACAGCTACATAAAAGCCTGATTGAATTTCATCACACAAAATCTTCTGCATCAGATTGGTTCCTCCTCAAACAGCAGCTCCATTTTCTTCTGCTATTTTAATCTCTGATGCATTTCCTGTAAACACGGCAACTTTATTGATTTCTGAAACAAATGAGTATGTGGAGAACCAAGACCACTGGCCAATGGCTCCACATTTTTCTTCTTCCCCTTGTCCAGTGTCAAGTCAAGATAAACACTTCGCTTTTGATTCATAAAGTCCAGAATTTAACATTTCTTAAATTAGCAATTAGCTGTTTGTTCCTCGTATAGCTGCCTCGGATATAAGTGTTTTAAGTAGACCTCATCCTCAGGCCCACCTTCCATAAAGGGGTATGACTTTATTTTCTATCTCATCTGTTTTCTCATCTGATGCTTTTTCTGGGCACCTGTTCTGTTTACCTTGCAGGAGTTGTAGCAGCAGCAAAATGTCTGTTGGGCACTTGAACGTGGACAGAACAAGGATAAACAGGTGTCTGATAAGGCGTCTTGGAAAGTCTATGCCTTTGATGACGTACGGAAGCTCTGTCATGGCTATCACCATGTTGACCGTTCTGGACTGTGTTCAATACACTGTTCTTTATTCTGGTCCATAAACAGAGATCACGTGCTTGGGAGAAAGTTCAGCTCAAGAAGCTTTGAAATGCAGATTAGATTAATTACACCAGAATTATATTTGAAAATTGAAAAGAAGCATTTTCCAAAAGGCAAATTCCAAATATATGCCTTTTCAAAGGAAGTGTCATTTGGAAAGAAACTGAATCACACCATGAAATCTGTGGCATTTCTTTCAGTTTCCACTCTCTTCTCTACTAGTGGTGGGCTCATGTGATATGTAAAAATGTGCTTAATCAAATTTAGCTTGACTTCTCAAGTTAAGAAAATGTATATGAAGTATTGCTGAGATAAGAAGAGGCACATTCTTTTTTTAGCACACATATTTCCTATGCTGCTGCATTTTCTTTATCCCCTTATTTGAAAATTTGGCTTTACTTATAAAATCTATGAATTTCTATTTGTTTAGAACAGGGCTAGAATAGCCTGGGATCCTATGGAACTGAATGGTATTTTAGAGTGCTGATTCTCATTTTCTCTTCAATAAAGATCCCAACACGTTATTTGTATTTATCTTACAGCACACACACTGGGGATTACCCACCTGGGAAAGGGACTCGAAATCTGGTGCAAGCCTTCTGTTTGCTAAGCTATGTGATGTTGAGCAAGTCACTTAATCTCTGAGGTAAAACGAAGGGCTGTTGCCTAAAACTCCGTAATTCTGTAGCTTAAGTATAATCAACTCAAAACTTGATTTCTCTGAAAATTAAAAAAAAATGTTAGTGGCCATAAATGCATACCACTGAACCCTGAGTTTGTTTTTGAAATCACGTAAGACAGGGAGGGAGGTTGAGAGGTCCCTTCCTTTATATAGATTGTACATGGGCTATGTTTGCCTGAAGTAGCACATGCCAAGTGTTAGGAATCTACAGATGCTACCAGAATTAGAGGAGATGTGGAGATAAGGATAAGGAAAATGTTTAACTGGAAAAAAAAATCAACATAGAAATGAAAACAGAATCTAATCTTATTGCAAATAACTTGCAGGACTGAAAATGATTACTCTGTCACACACTTCTGCATTAATAAGCACTATGCAAAAGGATCAGTTACAACGCGGTAATTTACCAAGATTAAAAAGAGTCTCATTTTTAAGAGCTCATTTTAAGGGTTGTTGATTTTTAAATCAATTTGTTTATTGCTTCTTAGTTTGTCGTTCGTTCTGAGAAGCTTTCTCTCAGGAAAAGAAATTTTACGTAGGAAATATATGTGATCACCTTTGTGAGGTGTTAAACTTGGAAGAAAATTTAACTTTTGTAAGAAAAATCACACTACATGCGGAAATAGACATTCAAAGAACCACATATTAGATGTAGATTAGATATAGTGTGTAAAGATGATTTTTATAATGGTTTTTTAAAAATTTTTTAAAATGTTTTTATTTATTTTTGAGACAGAGAGAGGCAGAACACGAGCAGGGGAGGGGCAGAGAGAGAGGGAGACACAGAATCTGAAGCAGGTCCCAGGCTTTGAGCTGTCAGCACAGAGCCCAACGCGGGGCTCGAACTCACGGACTGTGAGATCATGACCTGAGCCGAAGCCGGACGCTTAACCGACTGAGCCACCCAGGCGCCCCTATAATGGTTTTTAAATTCAACTTTAAGATACAGATTTTTTGTTTTTTGTTTTTTGTTTTTTGTTTTTGTTTTTGTTTTTTTACTGAGAGAAATGAGAACAATGTATTTGCTTCGGGATTTGATCATATGTGTTTATTCCTATGTGTACATCTACATATGAATGCCTGTGTGTATATAATTATATGCTATATATTATACATATATAGTATACATATACCTATAAATGTTGGCATTCTATTATACGTATATAGTATACACATACCTATACATGTTGGCATTCTTGTCTATTCCATAGAAAGAAAGTGGTGCTATATTGAAAAATGTCTAGCATTCAGTTAACTCTGAAAAAATTGCATTGTTCCTTGGCTTTTTTTTTTTTTTTTTGTTCCTTCCTGTTGGCCTAGTGGCAATGATTCATTATAATGTAATGTAATACATATGGTTTCCAGTTTCACATGATGAATATAAATAGGTACATAAGAAATCTGAAACACTGTTCTTGTTTAAAAAATGTAAACATTCAACAGAAGCTTACTCATCAGAGAATTTGATGTTACTAAATAGTAAGTGCTTTGGTTTCAGTAATACCAACACTCCAATAGACTTGATCTTCAGTGAAGAAATGTGACTGAATTGTACTTTTTAGTAACTATTGTATAGCTTATACGTCAAAAGAAAGAAAGAAACCCTTTTTAACTAGTTCATTGTCTCTTTCTGCAATTAGGTCACTTTTATTATAGGTGCTGAGATGTGTTTTCTTAATATTAGGCTTATGTGATGCAGGCACTCATTTTACAGCAGGAAAAATAAAGTCCCCAGTGATTAACTTTAGAGGGGAAAAGAATAAACAGAAATACAAACACAAAAGAACAAATATTTTTGAGTTAACAGCCCCCTAGTGAGAATGGCAGAATTAGGTTAATAAACATTTCAGTGAAAGAAGGTCTTAACAAAGTTTAATCTACTAATCTAATGATTATTAATGGAAATTAGTGGAATTCAAGAGTGAAGAAATTTCTACAATTGTAACATGAGAGAATGCATAGAATTTTGTTACAGAAGCTGGTATTGTTTTTGAAATGAAGTTTCAAAAGTTTCAAAACAAAATGAAGTTTGTTACTGCTTAACAATCAAGCAGTAAATTAGGAAACTAAGAATTACATGGTAACGAGAATCCAATATGCTGTAGGTAGAAAATTTGTTCAATTTTATTTCCCTAAGCCACCTCAAGAACCACCTACCAATAAAGAAAGTTATATCTTTGGGCTCAACTTTCATTATCTGAATATTATTCCTGGGGCAGGTAATCATGTCCACTCGGGGCAGGCAATGCTTGCATCAGAAATCAATCCACTTCTAAAAATTTTTTTAATGTTTTTTTTTTTTTTTAATTTATTTTTGAGAGAGAGAGACAGAGTGTGAGTGGGGGAAGGGCAGAGAGAGAAGGAGACACAGAATCCGAAGCAGGCTCCAGGCTCTGAGCTGTCAGTGCAGAACCTGATACAGGGTTGAACTCATGAACCGCGAGATCATGCCCTGAGCCAAAGTCCGCTGCTTAACCAACTAAGCCACTCAGTTGCCCCAGTAATCAATCCACTTATAAATGTTGTATTTGATTTCATGTGATCTGTATTGTTCTATTGAAATGTGTTGTTTTTTTCAACAAGCTGATGTTCCAATAATATAATTAAAAAAAAAAAAAAAAAACCAACAGCACAGTCTTGTAGTTTTGACTGAACTTGGCCAATTTTCACAACTATGAAAGATAAACCATGAAGGGCCTACATTAATAATGGTTCTCCTCCCCAAAGGGTTAAGGGGCTCTGAGGTTTCTAAATAGATTTAGTTCACAGGTATTCTAGAGATGCTTTTGCTTTTGCTTGGCTCATTTCCTTCTTGATAAGATTCTATATCCTTTTTCTTCCTCTTTACTCTGTTACTTAGCACAGTTTCAAAATATGGTGTAGCCCTCTAGAGCCACTGTTCTCAGCAAGTGACTCATCATGAGATAACTGAAGATTTGGGGGCATATGTGTTACTTTTGTTCCTGTTAATTCTTTGCTTTCTACCCCACTGTGGATATAATAAACTTCCATATTTGGCATCAGATTTTTTTTTTTTTTTTTTTTTTTTTTGCTATCATTCTGGCATTGAAACATCAGCCTGTCTCATTTTCTTTGAACCAAGATTAACTCACAATGCAGTCTTAGAACAGCAAGTAGTGTATTTACTTATTGTTCTCGACCCTTGGTTTAGTGATGAGGAGTCTTCGAAGAAAATGAACCTCTTTTACTCTTTTAAGAATGGTACAATAGACGGAATGTTTGTGTCCCCCAAATTCATCCGTTGAAACGTAACTCCCAATGTGATAGTATTTGGAAGTAGGGCCTTTGGGAGGTAATTAGGTCATGAAAGTGGAGCCATCCTGACTGGAATTAGTGCTCTCATAAAAGGGACCCCAGAGAGTTCTCTTGTCCCTTCCCCCATGTGAGAACACAGCCAGAAAACTGCCATCTGTGAACCAGAAGTGGGCTCTCACGAGACACCAAATCTACTAGTGCCTTGATCTTGGACGTCCCAACTTCCAGAGCTGTGAGAAAGAAATTCCTGTTGTTTATAATCACCCAGTCTATGGTACCCTGTTACAGCAGTTCGAATGGACTGAGACACAGGGCCGTCTTGTCTGGGTGTCTGTAGGGTGTAGTGAAGCAAGGCAATATTGATTCCCTTCTTTTCCCTACTACCCACCCCCATTCCCTCACCTGGCAGAGAGGGATCTTTGCAGCTTGGATACCCTATACGGATGGGTACCTACACCACCTAATGCCAAATCTTGCTCCCTCACCCCAATCCCTTCACATCCTAAAGCTGGTATTTGCCCACTCCCCAAAAGTTCTGTGTGATTCCGTCTATATTACAATGCTGGTTAGGAGTCCTAATGGAGGGTAATTTGTGAACCTTGATGGATTTAGAATCCTTTCCTAGTATTCAGTCAGGCCTCACTGACCACCTCACTGAAGCAGGGACATGGGACAACATGGGAAGTGGTGACCCTGCCAAGGTGGAACCAGGGATCTCTCCGCCGGGAGATTTGACAGAAATGGATCTCTGCCCAGTCATGTCTTTGATGCCTTTCCTCATAATTCTTATTTGCTTTCATAACTACTGTGTTCCACCTTCATTTCAGATGAGGGAATTGAAGCCCGAATAAATGCTAAGCAACTTAAGGGCAGGACTCACAGAGCAAATTAGAGACACAACCGGGATTTTAATCCTTATCTGTTTACATGTTTTCCTAACAATTCCCATTGCTGCCTTCTGTGTAAATACCTGGTTAACCCAGGAAGCGGAAGATTGTGGCAGATTCCGGTCTTCTAATGCCATAGATTTACTTCATATTAATGGTATTAATCATCTGATTATTGTCAAATCGATTTACGTCTGGTGAGATCAGCAACTCCTGAAATTCAGTGCATTTATCGAGCACCTGCTGTGTGCAGTGCAGTATATTAGGTTCTGTTTGGGAATCTAAAAGAAAAAGATATGGCCCCTGACATATAGTATCTTATACTCTGGTTAGGAAACCAAATGCACAGAAAATGATATTAAAAAAAAAATGTATATGACAGCATATTTTTTTCATCTCATCAGTAAGAAGAAACTGTTTTCCTTTTTTTTTAACGTTTGTTTGTTTTGAGAGAGAGCAAGAGCACGAATGGGGAAGGGGCAGAGAGAGAGAGAGAGAGAGAAGAGAGGGAGGGAGAGAATCCTGAGCAGGCTCTGTCCTGTTAGTGCAGAAGCCCAGGCAGGGGGTTCAAACTCACGAACTGTGAGATCATGACCTGGGCCCGAATCAAAAGTCCTTTTTAATGGTCTTGCCTTTTCACAGCATTCAACCAGAAACAGGTTTCTTAACCATTCTTCATATAACATCAGACACTGATAGAGCACTTAATATGTGCCTGACAGTATTTTACGTGCTCTGTGTGTGTCCACTCACCGAACCCTCACTACGCCCTATGAGATGGGCACTGTCATTAGCCCCATTTCACAGTTGGGAAAACCAAAGGCACCAAGTTAATTAATTTATAAATATCACATAGTAAGTAGTAGAGCCTGGATTCAAACCCAGTCTGGCTGCCGAGTCCTGGCCGTGGTAAGCCCCATTCCTGTTCCAACAGTTTACAAACTCATTGCCTTCTTCTGGACATGCTTTAAGTTTTCAACATTTCCCCCCCCCCCTTAAAATGTGGAGCCCACCTTGAAAATAGTGTGCCAGTGATGTGACTGACCAAAGATGTGATTGTTCCAGATCATCATGATACTGATTCACCATTTAATTAGCCACACTGCCAACTTTGTGCATGATGTAAATTTGATAATTAGAGTCAGTACTCAAGGGTTGGCTGTAGCATCCCAAGGCAGCTGTGGTTTTGGCTGTTCTTTGTTTTTTGTGTTTTTGCAAGGATCAGCTGAGGTTAACAGCTCCAGCTGACCACTGAGGCAGCAAAGAAACAGCTTCAAGACACATTGTTCATTGCGTAGCCTGAGGGGAGAGCTCAGGCTGGAAGTGCTGAGCTGGGGAGGGGTGAAGGGTGACAGAAGATACTGTGTGGATGAGAAGGTTGGTGGCTGGTCAGGGCAGAAAGCAAAGTGGAGAGGCTGAAGCCAACTGGAGTCTTATAAATGAGCCAAGTCTGGATCAAGGAAAACAGAGATTCATTCATTCATTCATTCATTCATTCATTCATTATTAATCGACAGCCTACTATGTTCCAGACACCATGGTACATACAACGATGAATAAGACAGACCTGGTCGCTGCCCTCAGGGAATTCTAATTCCTATGGGGAGACTGACAAGACAAAACCAAACGAAACCAGACAAGAAGGTGGACAAACAAATCAGTGCAGGCTGTAATGAATGTCCTGAAGGAAAACAAGGGCCAGAGATGATGAAACTGAGGAGTACCCGACCCTTAGGTAGGGAAGCCAGAGAAGGTCTTCCAGCTGAGGCCTAAAATCAGAGGAGGGAGGCATGGGGAGAGGGCATTCTAGGCAAGAACCAGCCGTGCAAAGAGCCCAAAGGTGGGGATGGAAGAGAGGCTGGCAAGATCTTGGAGACCCATAACCATCCATTGGGAACGAGTCAAATTGACATAAGGATTAACACTGAGAATAACCGATATGAAACAAAATTAATTGGCTTTGACAGCCTGGTCAGTTCTCATCTGGAGTATTGTGTTGAATCCTTGACACATCAAGGCTCACAGGGGATTGGCTGCCACAGCCTCTGAAATTGGGAAGTAGTTTTAGGCAAGGCCCAGTACTTTCTGTTTGGCCTTTTTTTGGATATAAAGACCCATCTCTGAGTTGCGTAAGTCTCACTGAAGTCTCAACAGGTCTTCCAGAGAAACCTTTATCCAGGTTATTGTGGTAAGGGGCAAGGCCAGAAACAAAGTGTAGGGTAGTATTGGTATGGAGAAGTCAAGGCACACTGGCTACCGAACCATCCTCTGATCTCTTAATCTGGCAGACCCATCACAAAGGAGAGGGCTGGCCTGGATGCCTCTTTGGGTGAACCGACAGTGGCTCCTAGTGATCAACATATCTTCCAGGGCTCCCCAGTGACCTTGTAGGTGACTTTTGGAGTTTTCTAGAGACGAAAATACGGTTGACCGATCTACAGTTTCCAGAATCTGTCCTTTTCTACCTTTTCGAGAACAAGAACATTTGTCACCCCCCAGGCCCTCCTCAGTTGTCACCTGGATTACTATACTGGTGTCTTACAACTGGTCCCCCCTGACTTGTCTCTCACACCTACAGTCTATCATCCACAGAGCTTTCAGGAAGATTTAGCTGAAATTCGCATTGTATCTTATCTCTGTCCTTGGCTTAAAGTGGTTCCTCATTACTGTTAAAAATCTAAACTCCTTTGGTTGACATTCAATGCCTTTCATGATCTAACCTTTGCCTAAATGGCCACTGTCATCTCCTGCCATATCTCTCTTCTCTAAGTTATAGCCGTACCATGGTACGTGCTCTTTACTGAAATAACCATGTTCTCATATCGCTGCTCTGCCTTCTCATATGGGGTTCCTACTTGCTTCTTCCTTCAACTAATTCCTATTTATCCTTTAGAATTGAGTTTAAACCTGGTCTCCTTTAGGAAGTCTTCCTTGATTTCCCTAGTCAGGATTAAGTGCTTTATCTGAGTTTGTAACACATTGTACGTGCCTGTGTTACAATATTTAGCGTCTAATTCTTTTTCTGTCTTCCCTACAAAAACTTTGAGCTTCTTGAGGGCTGGGACTGTATCCTTTAGTGTGTAAACATGCCCGAAACACAACAGCTCCCGAAAGATTTATGGAGTGGCTGCATCTGAGCTTTCCACTCTCTGGCTTTATGGTAGTTTTCCATGATCTCTTGCAGATGCCAAAGAGCTCGTGTTAATTTCCACAGCGCATATACCTTCCATCTCTCTTTTGGGGAGGAAGGAATGATCTGTTTAAGCTCAGGTCTAGAGACATACTTCTACCTTACTTATCAGCCTTGTGGAAATCGCTAATGAGAATTTTTTATTGCCTGTGGTTAACTCTAAGGGCTCATGTCTTGCTATGATTTAGGATACCAAATTACAGACTTTTAGATCTGAAAAGGACTGTAGAGTCATCAGATTGAATATTTCACTTTACAAACAATGACACGAAGGTTTAGGGAGAGGTTAGGTGAACACTCTAAAATCACCCTACTAGTTGTATGTAGTTGGTAGCAGAATTAGCCCTAGGAGTTAGGTCTCCCTCCCCCCAGCTCTGGGTTTTTTCCCTGAATATGGCCTCTCTTCAAATCTTTATCCTATTTTTTTAAATGTTTATTTATTTTTGAGAGAGAGAAAGAGAGAGAGAGAGAGAGAGAGAGAGAGAGAGAGAGAGAGAGAGGCAGACACAGAATCCGAAGCAAGCCCAGGCTCTGAGCTGTCAGCACAGAGCCCAACACGGGGCTTGAACTCACAAACTGTGAGATCATGACCTGAGCTGAAGTCAGTCGCTTAACTGACTAAGCCACCTAGGCGCCCCAAATCTTTATCCTACTTTGATGGCAGAGACCCAGCTACGAATTTGGTCTATTCAAACTGAGGTTTTAATTTTGCCTCGGAACTAATAATTTGGTTATTAACAAGTGAATTAATAGTATGCTTTTTCTTTTAAAATATATATATATTTTTTTACATTTTATTTATTTTTGATAGAGAGAGACAGAGCACATGTGGGGGACGGGCATTGAGAGACGGAGACACAGAATCCGAAGCAGGCTCCACCCTCAGAGCTGTCAGCACAGAGCCCGACGCGGGGCTCGAACTCACAAACCGCGAGATCATGACCTGAGCTGAAGTCAGACGCTTAACTGACTGAGCCACCCAGGCGCCCCAATATTATGCTATTTCATTTGGAGGCCTGCTAAACTCTGAACCTCTTCCTTAAAAGTCCCGAGACGACTTAAGAAAGAAAAGGAAGAGGGGTGCCTGGGTGGCTCAGTCGGTTAAGCGTCCGACTCTTGATTTTGGCTCAGGTCATGGTCTCACTGGTTCGTGGGGTCGAGCCCCACATCAGGCTCGGTGCTGACAGCTCAGGATTCTGTTTCTCCCTCTCTCTCTGCCTCTCTCCTGGTTGTGCTCTTTCTCTCAAAAATAAATAAAAACATTAAAAAAAATAAAGAATGCTCTGGAAGGGATGTGGGAAAGTTACAAGTAAATATTATCGCCCATAGAAGCAAATAAATTTATTAAAATTAAAAAATTATATGTGCATGTTTGCTAATTTTTTACTTTAAAATTTTTGTTTCACTATTTATTAGATTTGGTTAGTAACACTGTGGACTAATATTATAAAGATTAGCAATATTTTTGGGGGGAGGGGGAGGGGGACAGAGAGAGAGAGAGAGAGAGAGAATATCTTGAGTAGCCTGCACGCTCAGTGTGGATGCTGATGCGGGTTCGATTCCACAATCTTGTGATCAAAACTGAGGAGAAATCAAGAGTTGGATGCTCAACCAACTGAGCCACCCAGGCGCCCCAGCAATCGTTTATTTTATTATAGAATATTTCAAACATGCAAAAAAGTATGGAGAATAATATAACAACAAATCATGTATCTACTACCCAGTTCAATCATGTAACAAAATTTTGCCATATTTGCTCTGGATCTCGCTCTCTTCCTCATTCTCTCTCTCCCTCCTTTATTCTTCTCTTCCTCTCTTTCACCCCTCCAAAGTAAAATCTTACACATGTAGTTAAAGTCCTTGTAACCAAACTGTCCCATTCTTCTCCTGCCATCCAGAGTTAACACGTATCCCGAAGTGTGAGGTGGTGTTTTTGGTTTTGTTTTGTTTTTAAGTAGATTCCATGTCCAACATGGGACCTGAACTCATGACCCTGAAATCTAAGTCTCATGCTCTACTGACTGAGCCAGCCAGGCATCCCTGAATTTTGAGTTTTAATTTTTGTGTGCTTTTTTTTTTTTTAATACTTACACTCTATATGTATCCATAAACAATAATGGTTTTTGGCCTCTTTTCCATATTTATTAAATGACATATTTTATACTTCTCAAGTTTTCACTTGACACGTATTAATACACATGTTGTAGTTCACTGTTATATGGTATTCCATTGTATAAAAGGGGCACATTTTATCCACTCTGTTACTGACACATCTTTAGATTGTTTCCATTATTTTTCTCTGATGAACAATGCAGGAATAAACATACTTGTACCTGTCTCCTTGTGAGAATTGTATGGAGTCGTAGTTGGGTCATAAGTATAGAGATGAATTTTCATTTGATAGGAAAACAATCTGATTAGTTACTTAAAAGAACAAAATGAAGTTAAGATAAGTGCTGCGGGAAACAGAATGTAGGGAATGGGAAAGAAAGCAGTATGGAATGGTAGGTGACTGAGATACGGAATCCTATGCTTTTTTTTTTTAAAAGTAATTCATCTTTTGACAAAAAAAGTAGACTGAGTATATGAGTAAATGGAACAACCACCAAAAACCACAGATTTTCATCTACATTTAAGACGTTGCCTTTTTTCTTTTCTTTTTTTAAGTAACCTCTACACCCAATGTGGGGCTCGAACTCACAACCTGGAGATCAAGAGTTGTGTGCTCCATCCACTGAGGCTGCCAGACGCCCCTCAGACACTACCTTTTGTGTCACTGCTTTCATGAACTTTCTTAGAATTTTCCTTTTTTGGTTCTTTCTTTTCTGTGAAAATTGACTACTTCCTCTTTGGGTCTCCATTCTACCTGCCTCTATTGTACAATGTGCTGCACGTTACGTTTGCTGTGGTTTGTTTACATATCTGTCTTACTAGGCTGGGTGTTGTTTGAGGGCGGAATTCGTGACTTTATTTGTGTCCTCAAGGTGTGGTGCACAGTAGGTAGTTAACACAGTCCCAGGAATGAACAAAAGTTCCAAGATCTTGTTGACTTACAATATGGAAAAGGTTTTATCTTTTTGGTTTCAGTTGGAGATTCAACTGGAAGTTTCATATAAATTCTGATAAAAATGGCTAACAAAGCAGAGAAATCACTTAAAATTCGACTGGAGACACTTGCAGTGTATGATGAGTAGGTTTCAGTATACAGCTAATTTTAGGAAAACTTTAATTTTTCAAATTGCCAAGAAATCACCTGTATAATAGTTCCCTAGTTTCATTTAGGGATTTAATTCCTTATCGACAATTAAGATTTTCAAAACCCTTTATTCTTATAATCTGGAACACTGGGATTTTTGTCTTGTAAGGATTGCTGATCAAAAGAAACAGTTCTTGGGGAGCCTGGGTGGCTCAGTTGGTTGAGCGTCTGACTTCGGTTCAGGTCATGATCTTGCGGTTCGTGAGTTTGAGTCCCGTGTCGGGCTCTGTGCTGACAGCTCAGAGCCTGGAGCCCGCTTTGGATTCTGTCTCCCTCTCTCTCTGCCCCTCCCCTGCTCACACTCTGCCTCTCTTTCTCTCCCTCAAGATAAATAAAAATTTTTAAAAAAATGAAAAGAGGTGCGCCTGGGTGGCTCAGTCGGTTGAGTGTCCGGCTTCGGCTCAGGTCATGATCTTACGGTTTGTGAGTTCAAGCCCCGCGTCGGGCTCTGTGCTGACAGCTCAGAGCCTGGAGCCTGCTTCCAATTCTGTGTCTCCCTCTCCCTCTGCTCCTACCCAGCTCGTGCTCTGTCTCTCTCTCTCAAAAATAAATAAACATTAACAAAAAAAAAAAAAGAAAAAAACATGAAAAGAAACAGCTCTTCTCGGACACCTGGGTGGTCAGTTGGTTAAGGTCTGACTCTGGGTTTTGCCTCAGGTCGTGATCTCACAGTTCGTGAGTTTGAGCCCTGCATCAGGCTTTGTGCCGTCACTGGGGAGTCTGCTTGGGATTCTCTCTCTCCCTCTCTCTCTCTGGCCCTCCCGCACTTGTACCCTCTCTTTCTCTCTCAAAATAGATAACTTAAAAAAAAAAAACAACAGAAATAGTTCTTCTAAAATGCTTAGCACAGTGTTTGTCAAACAGTAGGTAACAGAATAAACATTAGCTTTACTATTATTAGCTGATTTCATACTTAGATTCCTCTCATTTATACCGTGTGCTTCTTGGTATGTATTTGTTTGTCCGTCTATATGTTTGGAGTAGTGCACAGTAAAGCTTCCAGCTCAGAAAAAGGAAGGCATCTAAAAATTCAGACCTTACAATTAAGCACATAATGGGAAATTCTTGAATATTTTGTGAATTAGGTATGAAAACAATAAGGGGCTTATAAATTATAAATATATTTCTCAAATATATTTTTCAATTTTTCAAATTGTAGAAAAGTCACCAGAATATGAGACAAATGCTTACTCCCATCATAGAAAACGCTTATGATGGATAATAAATCACATGCACGAAAGAAGACGGTAGTTAGTTTCATTCCCCCAAAACACCTTTTCAATGGTAAATTTGAGGCAGCTGTGCTTTGCCAAACGCTCAACCAGCGAGGGCCACCAGAACTAGGATGTGTTTACATTTTGACTCATGGAGACTGTCAGGCTTTAATCACAGGGGAACAAGTAATCTTACTCAGACTTCACTGTTTAATCTCCCATTCACTTGCTTCCCAAGTTTGCTTCAGTCTGTGGGAAGGTTCCTCCTTGATTACAACATGCAGTCCTGATTTCTGGAATTTATCTTCATTTGCCATTTTGAGGTGGCTATGACAATCCCATAATAAGCTCCTTATTTCCCCAAACTATATGTATAAGCCTCATTGAGCTGGATTCATCTTAAATACATTTTGAAATCACGTCAGCACTTTCGGATCAGCAAGTTACTTCTTAATAAATTACTGCCTTACTATTAGATGCTATTTTAAATACATGAAAGAGAGCAGTTTCCAAATGTGTGCAACCACATTCACAGGGAATAGTAAACCAGAGCATTCCATTAACCGAAGGTCTCATATTTTTATTATGCTGTCACTGGATATTTCAATAACTAGCTGTAAACGAGTTATATTTGTGCAAAAGGAATTTTCTAAATCCCGTTGTCCCTATTTCAGAATACAGTTCTGGGGTGCCTGGCTGGCACAGGTGGTGGAGGATGTGACTCTCGATCTTGGGGTCGTGAGTTTGAGGCCCATGTTGGAGGTACAGTTTACTTCAAAACATTTTTTAGGGGCGCCTGGGTGGCTCAGTCGGTTAAGTGTCTGACTTCAGCTCAGGTCACGATCTCGCGGTCCGTGAGTTCGAGCCCTGCGTCGGGCTCTGGGCTGATGGCTCGGAGCCTGGAGCCTGCTTACGATTCTGTGTCTCCCTCTCTCTCTGCCCCTCCCCTGTTCATGCTCTGTCTCTCTCTGTCTCAAAAATAAATAAAACGTTAAAAAAATTAAAAAAAAACATTTTTAAAAAAGTAAAAATAATGTATTAAAAAATATATAGTCCTAGTTCCAGGGCAAAAGGGGAGATGGAATGGCCATGTCTCCATCGCTGAAACAAATTAGAAGCTTGCAGCAATAAACTGAACCAATGGGCAGAAGGGAAGGCCAGCCTCTGAGCCCCCGGCATTGCTTTCGTTCTTGAACTGATTAGATAATTTACTCAGCTTTGTCTAGTCGTTAGAAAGTCAATTCTTCATTCCAGAATTTTTCCACTCAAGTAAACAATTTGATGCGTATAATTTGGATTAAAAATCCCTCTAATAAACATCTAGATAAATGCCTTGAATAAACTCCCTCACTTAGGTCATAGGAATTTATTCAAAGAAAAACCAAACAGGGGCACCTACGTGGCTCCGTTGGTTGAGCGGCCAACTTCAACTCAGGTCATGACCTCACGGTTTGTGAGTTCGAGCCTCGCCTGGGAGTCGTCAGTGCAGAGCCCTCTCTGGATCCTCTGTCCCCCTCTCTCTCTGTCCTTCCCCCTCCCCTCAAAAATAAATAAACAAAAAAAAAAAAAAAAGAGAAAAACTGAACATTAATTACCATTTATTGAGCATCTCCTAGGTGACAAAAATTTTACATGCTTTCGACCTTACAGCAAATTTGTTGGATAAATTTTAGATAAGAAGAAATTTCTGCTCAGATTGGTTAAGTCACTTGCCCAAGTTTGCACAGTTGGTAAGCATGAAGACTGATATTAAAATCCCAGCCCATCTGGTGGCAGTGCCCAAGAACATTTGTTCTTTCCTCTGTAAAACAGTTGATGCAAAGTAGAATCACTTTATGGTCACTTTGATAGTTTCTTTTTCAGAAAAGCTGTAAGACATGAGTTCAGTGGTGATAAATATGTGTCCAGTAGGAATGCAATTGCATTTTCCTTAATAGCTCCTTTATTTGTCATCTGGTTTTCTCTTTTAACCTACTTGAGATATTTGCAGAATTACACTGATTTGTTTGTTTTCAATAAAAAAATTAAAAATTTTTTTAAACGTTTATTCATTTTGAGAGAGAGACAGAGCTTGAGCGGGGGAGGGGAAGAGAGAGAGGGAGACACAGAATCGGAAGCAGGCTCCAGGCTCTGAGCTGTCAGCACAGAGCCCGACGTGGGAGGGTAGAACTCATGGACCAGGAGATCATGAACTGAGCCGAAGTCAGATGCTTAACTGACTGAGTCACCCAGGCGCCCCATTTTAAAGTTTATTTTATTTTTGAGAGAGACAGAGACAGAGTGCGAGTGGGGGAGGGGAAGAGACAGAGGGAGACACAGAATCAGAATCTGAGCTGTCAGCACAGAGCCTCATGTGGGGCTTGAACCCACGAACCACGAGATCATGACCTGAGCTGAAGTGGGAGGCTTAACTGACTGAGCCACCCAGGTTCCCCTGCAGAATTATACTGTTAACCACCCCACTAACTTTACCTTTGTCCTCATTCCCCTCCGGCTCCCACACACCATTAACATAAAAGAATTTCCTTGCAAATTGTATAACCAAATTTATAACTCACATAGGAAATTATCACACGGAAAAATTTATTAACCTAAATGATGGCCACATTTTTGCCAAGATTCACGAGTTCTGAAGTAATTTGCCAATAAAACAGATTTCTCAATAGTTTGGTGAGATTAGGTGCCAAATTACCCAGGGGATGAATGACGATCACTGCCAGTCCTGTTGGCCCATCTGCCCGACTGTCCACTGAAATCTCCAATGTCTTGGGAGAATTCAGCCGGGATGGCTCCCACATCTGCCCTGTGACTTTATCTGTTGAGAAGTCAGAGTACAAATGCTGGAAGCAGACACAGCAGAGGTTCAGGTGGGACCCAAACAGGAGTTCACAAAGTCTCCGATGAACAGTAACTATCGAACTAACACTAACTATCATGTATGGACCATTTTCTAAGAGTCAGACACTGTGCCAGGGAATGTTTGTGCCTGATTTCACTTCCTCTTCTTAGGCCAGGTTGCATAGTAGCTAGCCACATGGACACAGAGCCAGACTAATATGGCTGCGGGTCCCGGGGCAAGCAATGGAAACTGTGCTTCAGTTTCTACGACTGTAACAATACTTTACAGAGATGAAGGGAGAAATGACTTAAATTACACAAAGCCTTTAGAGTGGTATGGAGGCAGCACTCAATAGACTCAATATGTGTTGGCCATTCATTCTCATAATGGCCCTGATCGGGGCGCCTGTGTGGCTCAGTCGGTCAAGCGTCCGACTTCGGCTCAGGTCATGATGTCACAGTTCGTGGGTTCGAGCCCCGCGTGGGGCTCTGTGCTGACAGTGCAGAGCCTGCTTGGGATTCTCTCTCTCTCTCTCTCTCTCTCTCCCTCTCTCTCTCTGTCCCTCCCCTGCTTGCTCTCTCTCTCTCTCTCTCTCTCTCAAAATACAAAGAAAGAAAGAAAGAAAGAAAGAAAGAAAGAAAGAAAGAAAGAAAGAAAGAAAGAAAGAAAGAAGGCTATTCTGATCATCATTTACCGTTTAGGAAATTGAGGCTTGGAGGTGGCCCGTGGCAGAGGCAGCTTTTGAAAACAGGTCAGTTTGCTGTCACAACCCGTGCTGCTTACCAAGGCGCTGTTCTGCCTGTCAGTACAAGGTAGAGAGAGGACGCAAAACATCCTATGGTGTCAGCCTCAGAGCCTCTGGCTGCCGTGTGATGAATGCCCTCTGGGTGACCTGCGGACAGGTGGGGCAAGCATTGCGGGGCTTCCTCCATCCAGATGGGAACGCCAACCGTGCAAACCACCTCCGTGAAGGCTTAACCACACCCAGGAGACTCCACCAGGGGTGACAAAAGTGTGCAAGGAAGCACAGGAGGCACGAGGCTTCGCACACCTCCGACCCTTCCTGTCTCCTGGCACAGATCGGCTAGAGAAAGCTACATCCGCTCACTCACAACCTCAAAGAGAATCACACAGCAGACTTTACTGCCTGTGGATGATAATTAAAATTGAGCTTCTATTGTAAATCTTTTCAAAAATCTTATGAATTAGGTGTAATTATCTCACTTAAGAAATGAAGAAATAAAGGCTCAGAGGAATTAGGTGAATTGCCCAACGTTATTACACAGCTTATACACGGACAACCGGGATTCCAACATCGGTCTATATTTTAATCCAAAGCCCATACCACGTCCCTCTCGCTAGTCAGGGATTGCTCCTTTGGCTTGGGGATCTTATCAAATCATTGTTTCTCCTAGTCTCTTTTTGTGGCTATCTCTTGACCATCTCATTTTTTGTCCCTGATTGTATCCACGAGCAAGAACATGCTGTGGAATTCTTGGAGCAGCAGCTGAAATTAAATGTTCTAATTTAAGAGATTGCATTAGAGATTGTTTGTGGATTGTTACTTCTCCATTCTGTCTCTTTCTTCCTCCTCCTACCTCATATATCTGACATCTGATTATTAGAATCTTTTTAGAGGTTCTTAAACACACTCATTTGTGGGAAAGTGTCAGTTAAAATTGTTACAGGCAGACATTTGTGTTCTCATAGACTTTTTAAAAAAATAGTCTAATGTTTATGTATTCTAAAAGAATTTTTTTAACGTTTTATTTATGTTTGAGAGCAAGAGAGACAGAGCATGAGCAGGGGAGGGGCAGAGGGAGAGGGAGACACAGAATCCGAAGCACGCTCCTGTCAGCACTGAGCCCGACACGGGGCTTGAACTCACAGACTGCAAGATCAAGACCGGAGCTGAAGTCAGATGCTTAACCAACTGAGCTGCCCAGATGCCCCATATATTTATTGAGACACACACACACACACACACACATTGTGAGCGGGGGAGGGACAGAGAGAGTGAGAGATGCCAGAATCCAAAGCAGGCTCCAGGCTCACGAGCCGTGAGATCATGACATGAGCTGAAGTTGGATGCTTAACCGACGGAGCCACCCAGGCATCCCTCTCAGAGCCTTTCAATAGAGGGAAGAAAGTAACTTTTGGGTTCGTGAAGATGTACACCACAAACGTTTTCTTAAAATTCTCCACAAGGTGTAGGTAAGTAGCCAATCATAAATAGGCAAGTAATTAGTCAATACGGTAGCAAAATTAGGAATGAGTATTGGTTTTGCTATTTCAAGCTCATAGCAAATTATTCATTCTTCTATCACAAAGTCTAGGGGACGGTAGGAGGATTTGAACAGCCACCTCTGTCACTCTTCAGTGCCACTGATGCGACTGAAGCTTCGGAAACTTAGAATTTCACTCTCCTAGCTCTGATCCTCCCCTTCCTACAGGTAATGACCATGTTGCCTGCGGTAGGTGTTTGTCAAACCTTTTAACACCAGCTCATCAGTGTGACGGTCAACGGATATGTCCTGAAAATCTTTTATATGTAGGGCACACCTTGAGGTACAGCATTAGCCTGTGGGGCAAATCCTGGCCCTTGTACACGTGGGTCCATAAATGGCAGGTCCCACACCCACAGGTAGCAACCTCATCCCTGAATGTTGCAGTGGTTTTGCTTTTCTCTACTGGAAGGGTAGCAAATACTGTCTTGTGTGTATTTACTTAGGGCATATGTATATTTACCATATATAGCACATTATAAAATTTGAAAGCATCGATTTCCATCACCAGCCTCATTCAGGAAGAAATCTTACAGCCACCCATCTCTGCCAACACTCTCTTTAAAAAAATTTCTAATGTTTATTTGTTTTTGAGACACAGAGAGACAGAGCACAAGTGGCGGAGGGGCAGAGAGAGGGCGAGAGAGAGAGACGCAGAATCCAAAGCAGGCTCCAGGCTCTGAGCTGTCAGCACGGAGCCCGATGAGGGGCTTGAACACATGAACCCTGAGATCATGACCTGAGCCAAAGTCGGACGCTTAACTGCCTGAGCCGACCGGGCGCCCCTGCCAACATTCTTTACAGTGACCACCCCCCGCCCCCCGCTTCCAATTCCATGTAAACAGCAAATACCCTGTCATATTTTATCTACAGGAAACACTGTTGACTTGAAGAGCAGTGGCCGTATTTGCTTATTTTTTTTCATGCAAGACATTTAAACCTGCTTCTATGCTCTAACAACAAAAAGAAAAAAATCTGGAACAACTTATCTCTGTCATAACGTCATCCCTAACGAGTGATTTTAAGATGAAGACTTCTTGAGAAATAAAGCCTGTTGGAGTTAGCATTCAGCTCTCACTTTCATTAAACAGAGTTGTCATTTTAGACCCAAGCTTCCCCTAGAGACAGCGATGCTACCAGGGGAAGCAATATGTGAAGTTATTGCAAGAAAGTTTTTGTGTGAAACTGTGACTCTTGCCAGAGATGTCAGATGTTTTAGTTCACTTCCTTCCCAAGAACTAGGAACATTTCCCAAGCCCCAGATACATACAACTGGAATGCTATTCAGAAGACGGTAGCGTGGGGCCGAAGAGAAAGACTGAATTTTGTACATTTGTTTCTGGAGATGAAGCCTCTATTCTGTTTTCCTCGAGGCAAAAGCCCAATTCACCTTGAGAATTGTAAAGCCTTATTCCTTTGGAAGAAAATGATGATGACTTCTGTCGCTGTTGTTACTATTTATACCATAATCAATTCACCTAGGGAAGGTGATGGTCTCTACCGGGTTCCTTCCAGAGCTCCTTAAGGAATAAAACCATACAACCGCCAACCAGCAAGAAGACGTTTTGTTCTGCCTTTTCCTTCTCAGCCCTTTAGTCTTGTAAGCTATCTACCGCTATGCTGTTGATGAACTCTCTGCACATACACAGCACAAGAGCAATTAATGTTCCCCGTGTTGGCTCTCAGGAACTACACCACCATGAAGTACACTCCAGGATTATCAAGGTGAAATTCAATTGTGCTCAATACAGTTTGAGAGTAATTTTGCTCGTGGTTTAGAGCACCTCCACGGGGATGCTCTGAAGTTGGTTCACACCAGCTTGGGAGAGCCGACTGTTAAATGCCAAGGAATGGTGCAAACCTGATGTTAAACCTTCGCAGTTGGGCCACGGTGAGAGGATTTCCACCTGGGAATTAGCTTCCATGCTTCCCGTTCAACTGCCTCAGTGCGGTAGCAATATGGATTACGGAGTGTACCTTTTTCTCCTGTGGGAGGGATTCTCTGACCTTGCCGGGTCCCTGCCCATCCCCTCCTGCAGAGCCTGTGGACTCCACCTCGGCTGAACTAACCATCACTCGAAATAACCTTTGCTTTGTTTACATGCTTATCTCTGTACCTCAAGACCTTCAGCTGCTTGAGAGCAAAGAGGATATCTGATTTTTAAATCTTTACTAACTGGCATAATTCCTGGAACATGGAAGGGGGGGGGGTGCTACACATTCCCAATGAACTGATTTTGAATAAAGGTCTAACTTTTTGAAATGGGAACAAAAAAGAATGGATTGGATATTTATTCTAATCTAATCTTCTCTGATGGGAAAGGAGATCGATGCCATTGCTGTCTTTTTACATTCCTTCCTAAACCTTGTTTACTTTGGCTTTTGTTTGGCTCTTGGGACAGAGAGAAGCGAGTTCAACTTTGAGACTTTGGACCCCCTCTGAAGGACTAATTACTCACATATGGTTTTTGGCTTTAGTTCATCATTTTGTGACTCAGACTAGGGGGAATTTGGAGGTTAATGCAATGGGAAGTGAATGGAGCTTACTATTAACAGTACAACTAATGTTTGAGGGCACTGAGCTAAGTCCTTTGCATGCATAGTCGTATTTAATCCTTTCCACACTCCTATGGAGTAGGTATTACCATTTCACCTATTTTACAGCTACAGAAACTGAGGCATTGGGAGTAACTAGACCAGGGTCATCGTAGGGCTAAGGCTGAACCTTTAAAGTGTGGCTTTCGAAGACCACGCCATACTGCTTATAGACTCAACTGTTTGCTGAACCTGCGTCAGAGAAACGGTTCTGAGGCAAGGAAGGTAATTCAGCCATTCAGTAAATGCTAATTGGACACTGTCTTAGCTCTGACTTTCATAGCAAAATAGCATCATCAGGTAGCTTAAACAACGGACATTTATTTCTCAGGTCCGGAGGCTGGCAAGTCCAAGATCAAGGTGCCAGCAGATTTAGTTCCTGGTGCGGTCCCCTTCCTGGCCTTCCTGCGTGCTCACATGGTGTTTCCTGGGTGAATGTAAGGGGGAGCGAGAGCTCTCACTCTGCCTTCCTCTTCTTACTAAGGGCACTAATTATATCATAAGAGCACTACCCTCTAAACCTAATTATCTAAACCTAATTATATATCTCCCAAAGTCCCCACCTCCAAATACCACTACATTGGGGGTTAGGGCTTTAATATAGAAATTCTCTGGAATGTGCTAGATGGAACGCTAAGAAAGAAAATAGCGCAGCAAGGTCTGGACTAGGGTGAGGCACACCAAGGACCTAGGGCACGACATTCAAGGAGGTACCACCCTCAGGGGCCCACCCTGCACTTGAATAACCCTGCCACTCCATGCACCTGCGTGCCTTGCTTGTGTCACCTCATCTCAGCCCTGGAGCACTGACTGTCCTTTGCTCGTGGGGAGCTCCATGTGTAGAAAGGGCCTTGGTATCCGTATGGGTCAGAACAGCAGGCAGAAACCCCACCATGATTTGAGCATGGAAAGTTTAATATAAAATATTATTAACTAGCAGTTTATTGTTTGGAAACCCACGAGGACACAAGGAAGAGACTATGACAAGAGGAGTCAAAGACATTTTGACCTTCAGGACAAGAGTGAGGACTTTGTTTTTCCCTTCGGGCTGTGCCTGAGTGAGCATGACTTCTCCTATTTATTAAGCAACATTACACTCTGCAGCATTTCCTTTCAGATCACCCTAGGCATGTAGGCTATTTAAAAAATCTAAATAACGTCTCAAACTAACATTCCGAGGGAGAAATGTTTTAATCTGTCTTTTCCCAGAACTGCCTTTATGTCTGGGAGGGAGGGCAAACGGGCTGGGTGACGGTCGATATATTTGGATATTTATGGGAACCCAGAGGTTTTGGCAAAGGTACATATACATCTTAAAGAAGATTTAACTATTATATATATATATCACACACACCGCACTGTAGAATTCGAATGCAGGTCAAACGCAACAGCTATTCGTTATCTCTCATTTAAACTATAATAAAAAAATTGCCTTTAAAAAAATTTCTTTGAACGTTCATCTATTTTTGAGAGAGAGAGAGAGAGAGACAGAGTGTGAGCAGGGGAGGGGCTGAGAGAGAGAGAGGCAGAATCCGAAGCAGGCTCCATGCTCTGAGCTGTCAGCAAAGAGCCCGACGCAGGGCTCGAACCCACAAACCGTGAGATCATGACCTGAGCCGAGGTCGGGACACTTACCTGCCTGAGCCACCCAGGTGCCCAAAAACAAAATTGCTTTAAAAAATTCCCTTCCCTTCTCCAACTTTCAACGTATTTAATATTTGCATAGTAATTAATCTCCAGCTCCAGAGGAAATTCCCAAAGGGAGAGACAGCACAACAACATTTTGAACTGCAACCCCGTGGAAAAGAGAGAAGAGGGAGCATGTCAGGTCTTCAGCTTCGGAGCCCACTCTCAGGGGAATTCTAACTAACGGTGGCCATCTTGTTGACTATGAGAGTGGGGACTGGATGGCTGAGGTGACACAATCCCAGACATCGGGACAATAAATACTGACTAGGCCAAAGGTATAGCTCCAACTGAGGGATGATGGCACATCCCCTATTTACAGAGAGGTAGATCTTGAATATTTCAAGAAAGTTGCATTCTGTGCCTTGATAGGGCTAAATCCTCATTCTCAGAACCCTGGAATATACCCGCACCAGCCCAACCAAGAAAAGCTCCGAGAACTTTCCATCCCACAGAAGGGTTTCAGACCTGCTGTTTATTGGCTGTGATTTCAGGGGCCCCGGGGAAGCCTGTGGCTGAGGCAAGAGCTGCAGGCTTCAAGTGCATTTCTCTGCCTCAGTATTCGACCTGTAAAATTAAGGCATCCAGCTAGAGCAATGGCTCCCAACCTGGCTGCGTTTTAGAATTTGCAGAATCTGAAGAACTTTCAAATAATACCCAACCCTGCCCCCTACCTCAGGCTAATTAAATCATGTTCGGCCTGGTGGGCCCAGAAGGTTAGTATTTGAACAAACCTTCTCAATGAGGCCAACACAGTCAGGTTTGGGCGGTACTCGTGGCCCTACCATACAATACCATTGATTCCTCCTCCATGGGTGATCTTTTGTGCACATTGAAAAAATTGTTCCCATTACAAACGGACTCTCATGGACTGTCAGCTGTAGGTGAACAGGTGTATGAATTTGGATGAAGTCTACACGCGAATACGTAACAACGAAAACAGCTGTATCAGGTGGAAGGATACAGGGAGTTTTTCTTTAAAATGACAAAAAAACACCTGTACTGTCTTTACGACGATGACAGAAATACCTCTAATTGCCAAATACTCTCTCCCCTCTCATTCCCTTTGCAATTTTGGGTCTGGGTTGTTTTCAAAAGGATGTTGAAGCCTGACCTCTGATCGTAATAAAAGCATCTGTGTTATTTGGTCAGAGCTGGGTTTCTCCAATAACTTGCTGTCTCTCTGCCCTGAAATGTGATTTCATGAAAGAAGTTGAAACTACTGTGTGGGTATGGGCATTCTCACTGTTGAGGGCCTAATATAAAGTGGTCATTCAATGTGTATTCAGTTATAATGACTAAACATATCTCATGACTCTGTTCTGAAATCCAGTACTAAATGCACAGTTCATGAATCATATTCATCAGCCACGGCCATCATAAATATTCATCTAATGTCTATCTTCATTTGGTGGTTATTAACATGTCAAAGATATTTGTGGAGAAAATGAAAGTGATAAATTCTATCTATATTTACTCTTATTTGAAAGGCTAATTTATTTTTAGAGTACTCTTTGACAAAAGGCTTTTAATAAAGGGAAGTTTCCTTTAGAAATAGTCTTCTGTTTTCAGGCTAATAGTCTTACACAAAGAAAGTTTATTAATGTTTTGCTTGTCGAATGACGTTAGCCAAGCGATGGGCTGTGTAAATAGTCCAATTCAGAGGACAACATAAAGCACTGCTCTTAAAAGGGTACATTGATGCCTGCTCTGCTAACAGCACTTTGGAATTGTTTTTCTAGTGAAAAGAAGTGACAGTGATTCATTTCCACTCTTACCTGGTCCCCTTGGTAATCAATAACCCATCACAAGATCGTTGCATGGGATTGAGATACAGTCTGACTAGAATGGAGGAGGGATTGCAAACTTTTTCTTCAAAGGCCCAAACAGTAAAGATTTTAGGCTTACTCTCTGGTGTTGTAGCACCAAAGCGGCCATAAACAATATGTAAATGAGGAGTGCCTGGGTGGCTCAGTCTGACTTCGGCTCAGATCATGATCTCACCATTTGTGAGTTCTGAATTCGAGCCCTGCATCGGGCTCTGTGCTGACAGCTCAGAGCCTGGAGCCTGCTGCAGATTCTGTGTCTCCCTCTCTCTCTCTGCCCCTCCCCCACTCATGCTGTCTCTCTCTCTCTCTCTCTCTCTCTCTGTCTCAAAAATAAATAAACATTAAAAAAAACAAAAAAAAATAGAAAATAGGTAAATGAGTGAATGTGGTGGTGTTACAAAAAAAAACTTTATTTAAAAAAATAGGTCGTCGGCTAGATTCGGCTTACAGGCTTACACTGGAGGAATAGAGCAAACCCAGTAGGGTGTCAAACTGGCTCTTAGGTTGCAGTGGGAGGTTGTAGGCCAGGTTTGGGAATTTCAACTAAACCCAAAGAAGCCAGTGTGTGTTGGGGTTCTGTATGAGCAAATAGGTCCACTATGGTAGGAAAAGTCATGAGAATATATTAATAATAAAAGCGTGACAATAGCAATGGCCAGTGTTTACCGAGGACTTGCTATGTAACTTGTGTTAAACACTTTCCATGTAATCTTTATAATAACCTTGGAGTAGATATTATTGTATTCCTGTTTTATAGATGAGGAAATTGAGGCTCAGAGAGGCTAATTAAATTTCTCATTCACATTAGTAACTGGCACAGCTGAGATGTGAACCCAGATAGTCTGACTTTAGAGACCTCTCCTCTAACAACTATGCATTATTACCTCCTGCTGGGGGACACAGCCAAGTCCAAAGTCATCATAATTAGGAGAGAAAAGTTTCTGTATCAGTACTATAGTCTTGGTTTATGTTCTGGGGGTTTATCGTGGATGGACCAAGAATAGTGTCCTGGGGTGCACACTATGGGAAGACGAATCTCCATGGGCCTCTCATGTTTCTGCATGTTTTTAAGCAAAGACATTGGCAGCCTTTTGTTGGGGACTATGTTTTCATATTAAACAGCCTTGGCAGATAGAGATAGTGTCTCCGTGTGGAGCAGAAGGAAGGTTTGTTTGCTTTACATTATCATAAAGACCATGCCTCTCTCTGGGGCAAAGTTGGGCAGGTTGGCTTGTGGCCCATTGTCAAAGAGTGGGGGTTCTTCAGTGCTCTTAGAAAACGGGGTCTCAAAATGCCACTGAAGTGTTTGTTGTAAAAAGGTTTAGTTTTATGTTATGTGAATTTTACCTCAATTGAAAAAACATTTTCAAAAACGAAAAAACAAACAAACAAAAAACCTTAGTGAAAAGAAAGCCATTATATGAAGCAGACTCTTACCTGACACTGAGTGCTGGTGCCTTGATCTTGGACTTCTCAGCCTCTAGAACTGTGAGACATAGATTTCCTTTGTTTATAAGTCACTAAGTCTATGGTATTTATGTTATGGCCGGAAGACTAAGGCCAGAAGACTATGTTGAAGTCAGAGAGAGGCAAGCCGTTGTGAGAAACCGTAGCTCTTGATTTCATAACTAGCAGAGCAGTATGGTCCTCCGAGGAGTTCTTTTTTCTCTTCTCTTCTTTTTTTTTTTTTTTTAAGTTTATTTATTTATTTATTTATTTTTGAGAGAGAGAGAGAGAGAGAGAGAGAGAGAAGAGAGAGAACGAGCACACACGTGTGTGCCAGTGGGGGAGGAGCAGAGAAAAAGAAGACAGAGAATCCGAAACAGGTTCTGGGCTGATAGCAGAGAACCCAATGAGGGGCCCAAACTCACAAATTATGAGATCATGACCTGAGCCGAAGTCGGATGCTCAACTGACCAGGCCAGCCAGGCACCCCTGCTCTGAGAAGTTCTAAAACTGACCAGAAGGAGTTAAAGATGTATAGTTGACTCATGGGAATGATTTGCAATGAACCATAGCCATAATATAAATATCACATCCTGGCAATTTAGTATAGTGGTTTCTGAACCTAGCTTCTCATCAGAATCACATGGTAATATTAAAGTAACAATAATAAAACAACAGATTCCCTGAGCTCCACCCCATGTATAATGAATCAGAATATGTGGGGGTGGGGCTCAGAAATCAGTATTTTGCAAAGGTTCCCTAGATTATTCAGATGCATTGAGTCCCTGCAATATTCCAATGATAAAGATAGAATTCCATCACAGACAAATCCTTCTGCTTCTCGGTACGTAACTTCCTTCAATTGTTACTCAGATGGTTAAACTCTAGAATGGTGTTGTCCAATGGCAATCAGCCACATGTGGCTATTTAAAATGAAATTAATAAAATTTAAAATTCAGTTTCTTGGTTGTATTAGCTACATTTAAAGTAGTTAATAGCTACATGTGGCTAATAGCTACATTGTCCTTTAGTGCAGATATAGAATGTTTCCATCATTACAGAAAGTTTCATTGGATAGAGCCACTCTGGAACAGCTTTATACCAGAAAAGAAGGAAGCTATCCAAGACCACTGGGGTTGTACCAAAAAGACTCAGGAGTCAACACAAATAAACTTCCATTAAAGAACGGTGGGATAATTTTGAGCACCACTTAGAATAATAAATGCAATGGGTTGAAGTATATTAAATATATTTAAATATATATGAGCTCATATGCATACTAAAATAAAATTTATTGGTGACTTTTAGTGGGTGCTGGGGAACCATCATTTGGAAACTGGAAAATAAAGCATTTAATCAGTACTTTCATAAGGACAGTCTGGATAAATGGAGACAGTACCGAGAGGCATATCAGAAGGCCCATTAACAGGTCCCACCGGATGGAACACCTGTGGCCCTTTGCCATGGTTCATTCAATAGCACATCCTCATATCGGTTTTTCTTCCTCCCCTCTTTTACTTCCCATATCCTGCATTCTCGTTCTCTGGGATTCCCAAATAAATTGCTACATGCAAACTTCTATCTCTGGCTGTGCTCTAACGGGAAACCCAGGCCGGGATAGCATTGTAGTTCAAATTCTTGAAAGAATTTAACCGTACCTGGCATATCGATTTGGTTGTTTGGTTATGCTTCCAGTGCTGGTCCAATCTGTTCCTTCAAGAGATATACACGGGACTTTTTAAAGCAGAAGAGATAGAAGGGAGAGGTAGTTGTGGGAGGCGGAATGGAATAACATGTCAGTGTAGAGCCCTGCCTTGAGAGTGATCCGCTGGCCAGCAGCATCAGTATCACCTGGAACCTGTTAGAAATGGCAACTCTCAGGCCCCAGCCAGCCCTACCGAATGCAAATCTGCATTTAACAAGATTCCCCAGGTGATCTGCATGTCCATTAAAGTTAGCGAATTCTCCTCTAGAGGGAGTAATAATTATCCATCTCAGAGATATCTTTCTAAGAGTTAAGATGTTGAATCTGAAGGTCAATGATAAGCACATGTAGGGGAAGGGGAGCCCGTGCTAGTATGTGTCTGTGGAGCGGGAGTTGGAAGAGGAAAAGTGGATTGAATCTATGTGAAACACTTTAAATTCATACTAGGAAAAACATTCTATACCTGTGTTATTATATTTTGCACCACACACCTCAAAAAATGTTCAAGTGGGAAGATAAAAACCACCCCCCAAATCAATAGAAAACAAATTCTACACGTCATTGTAAACACAAGAGCAGGTTGTTACTGAACAACTCTTAACTATTGAATTGATGGCTTGTGTTAGGGTTGGGTGAGTGTATCTGTGCGGGAGGCAAAGCCAGTCTTGACCATGTACCACTTCCTCCTAGACACTCTGGGCTTCGCCAATCCTGGCGCTCCCCTGTCCAAACTTCCTACGCTCAGTTCACTGCCCCGTCTCCTGTGTAAAAACTCTCAGTTACAGGCATAGTGCACTCGTAAATGTTTAACGACTTGCTCTCCAGAAGTAAATAGAAAGCTCTAATTTATAGAGTTTGCCAATTTCCATAGTACAAATGGTTCCATCATGGCTGACTGTAAGCTGCCATGACGTTAACGGAAACTGGAGTCAGAAGATGGTAGAAACTGGGTCCAGCATGCCGCTGGAAATAACTGGGAGAAAGGGTAAGAAGGAAATAAAGGGTGGAAAGGACACCGTAGAGTGGTTTTAAAGCCTTCCCAGAAGTGACAGAAGGAAAACTAAGTTGATAGCCTGTTGTGCTGTCTTTAACTTCAGTTACTATGATTCAGAAACGTCTAATTCAAGTCAAAAGGGCTTGTATTGTGTCCTCGGCTCTAGGCTACGGATTTGGCCATCTCATCCAATCTATGGCTATCTCTTAGCTTTGACTTTATTGAGAACTTCCTTATGTTGAGCTCAGCTGCAGAAACAGTTTTAGGACAGAAGGCCAGAGTGACGTGTATTCTATGTTTACTGAAGCTTCTTCCATGAACATTATCTAGGCTCTGGAATGCTCACGCCTACCCTTCATGGACACACCACACCCCAGTCTCCCCTGCCTGAGTCTTGGTGACTCCTACCCAGCCTCCTCAGGTGTTACACACCCTGACTCCCTGGCTACAGTTCAAGCCTTCACCTGGCTTCCTTGGACATCACCCAAGAGCTGTATCCCTGTCTTTCCTGCAAGATCTCCAGCTGGCACCTAACTCCCTTCCCTCAGGGACATTAGCAGATAATGCATAGCTACCTTGATGGAGGTACTGGCAGGCAGCTTTAACCTGTCCTCCCACAAACCCTGCTTTGGGGGCTCGGCGTTGGTTCTCCGAAGGCCTGATCCAGGGCCCCCATCCCCTCTGGCATCTCTCAAGCTGTAGAGCCATCGATCTCTGCTTTGCATCTCTGGGCCAGCTGAACCCAACTTTCCTGACAAACACACACCTAAATTTCCCATATCTGCTCTGGTTGCTCGCCTTTCGCTTTTTCTTGGAAAGCATCCAGTGCTAGGAATCCAGCTTGCTAGAGACAGCCCCGATCGATGCCTCTTAATCTGCATGAAATGGAATTTTTTATAACCCTCTCTTTGGTATTTAATCAATGGTGACTTTAGGAAAGAAACATGGCTACGAGTAGATTACAAGAGTTCATTTTTGCAGTCTTGTATCTGTTTGGGATGCTATAGTTTGTTTAGTCCTCTCCCCACGTAAATGCACCTTGATCTTTAGATTTAGGATTTGGCTTTTATTTCTTCTAAAAATAGAGACAGAAGCAGTGGAAGTCCCCTTTATCTCTGTCAGGGCTGGGACCCCTTCTTGGGATTTTTTTTCTAGCCCTGCAAAGCAGCCACCCTTTAGGTTTATTCCTTTTGATCCTCATTCTCTCTTTATGTTTTCTCTTCTGAGCACATAAACATATCGCTACCCTTTCTTACAAAGTCAAGGCCAGCTTACATTCTGTAGAACAACTTACACGGACAGAAGCATTCCAGGTGGCTCAGCTAACTCACCACAGCTTTTGTGTACCCCAGGTTGGGAAAGGCAGGGGCCCAGTGGTCAGTGTGTCTTTCCTGCCAGCTGAGAATGCTACTTGGCCCTTTGAGTGTTCCATTCAGAATGAGGCCAAAGGTCTCCAGACTAAAGAATGCCTTTAATCAAGCCCCAGTTATGCAGGAAAGCATCGTAACAGCTTCTGCTGTTGGCCTGTGAAGCTGACCATGCTGGAGCATCCTTGACCTCTCTTCTTTCTCTCAGAAGGCCAACGAACTTGTGTTTAATTTGTTCTCTGAACCTCCACAGAGTTTCATTCTGCGAGGCCTCTGGTGAGTTTGAAAGGCTGCCAATCTCGACACAAAAATGTCGAAGTGCCTGAGGGCAAGAGTCTTCCAAAGTTCTTGGTTGTCAGAGAGATGAACATCATCAGATGTCTCCGAAAAGATGAAAGGGATTGACAATGAAAGCAGTTGTAAGACTAAGACTGTCCAATGGATGAGGCTCCAGAGAAGGCAGGAGCCATAGTCGTGAAAATCCTGCCCTGGAATTGCTAGCATTATGAACAAATTTTCAGGGAACTTATCAGAGAAGGTCAATTTGAATGGGTACTAATGAGTTGATGGCTCAGATCCAGGAACAAATCAGACTATAGCAACCAAGCACATATGGAGGTGGGTTGCTATATAATTGTAATGTCCCTTAGGGACAGGCACTGGGCCACAAGACGAAATTGCCTAACCTCTTCCCACTGAGCAAATGATCAGGAATCTAACTAATATGGACTGTGTATCTGACCAGAGGAATTTTTAGGACATGAACTCAAATATGTTAGCTCTCTCTGTCTTTTATTAAGGCCCTTTCTTAGATAAGGGGCTAAACTAGCCGTGGCAGATCTAAAAAAATGCATAGGCTGAACTTATGGTCAGCCTGCCTGAGCCTTGTATATCATAGGTATCCAGAAATGGCTTGTTAATTCCAATGTAATAGGGCTCATCCCCTGTCATGGGGGGGTATGGCCCCAGTCTTTAAACAGTAAGTGATAGTGACGAATGTTTGGAAAGTCCCACAGTGGTATGCAGTGCCCCGTCCTCGGATAGTCTAGCCCTCTGCTGGGACAGGGATTCATTGGTTTATTCCAAAATAGGTAAATGCTGGGTGTTCTCTCGACCTTAGAAGGGGTAAGATATAGCACAGGGAATTGATACCAGTCTGAAATCTGAGGGGGTCATATGTGGGCATTAACATAGACCTTGAAATCTGGAAAGCAGCCTATCCTCCTCACTTCCAAAAATATCTTTCCAAGATATTCTCTATTGTTCTGCCCAGTGCAGTTGGGTCTTGATCAGTTTGCCTTATAAGGAATTTCAGGGTTTCAGGAGCTCTCGCAGTAGGAAGTTTTCCCTGCTCTGCTGCCCGAGTTGCCTTCTGCTTAATTTTTAGTTCAGTATGTCTGTAAAGACAGAGAGGGCTTTATGGGGCAAAAGGCCCAATCACTGTGGGAAGAATGAATCATTCTGAGAACAGCCAGAAGGGCTGGAAGGAGAAGGTGACTGAGGGGCAGGAAGCTGGGGGTGGATGGATGACTGAGAACAGCATCCAAACAGTCTGGCTTCTCTCCATTCCTCCCACTAGGGGGTGCCCAGCATCCCAGAATAATCGCTATTACTAGGAAGCTGAAGTTTCAGGGGGCACCATTTATTTCATAGAAGGGCGCTGGCTGACCCAGGTTTCCTGCATCTCTGCCCTGAGTCAAGACGAGATGGGGCGGGGCGGGGCGAAAAGAGGGGTCTTGAGTCGGTAAGTACACAAATGCCTTTCAAGCATGTGAGGATCCTAAGTCCATGGAAACCTCTGGGGATATCATGCGTTCTCGAGGACCCACTGGTCTTAAAGTCAGTGACTGGAGTATGTGTGGACCTGAAAGTACTCCTGGGCCCAGGAAAGGTGGTGGTGTGATATTTCACCCTTGAGGGTAAAGGAGTTGTGGGGCTAACAAATGAGCAAGGCTGAGGGATTGTTTGGAGGTCCAATAGGGATGGAATAAAGATCAAAGATAAAGTGAGATTCTGAAATAGAGTAGATAACAGGGATGAATAAAGGTCAGGGAGAGGGAAGGGTATTTTGAGGGTCTTAAAGCATCTATGCCTTCAGAATGGCCACGGCATAACTTTTAGCTGTGGGTGGTTTTGTGGAAAGAACATGGAACCACACGTTGACAGACATGAATTCAAACGTCACCCCAAGCATTCAATAGCCATGTGATCTTGGGAATTTAGGAAAGTTATTCAACCTCTTTAATCTTTAATTTTCTCATCTTCAGGGTGCCTGGTTCGCTCAGTCGGTTAAACGACTGACTTCAGCTCAGGTCATGATCTCACGGTTCATGCGTTTGAGCCCTGCGTTGGGCTCTGTGCTGACAGCTCAGAGCCTGGAGCCTGCTTGGGATTCTGTGTCTCCCTCTCTCTCTGCCCCTCCCCCCACTTGCACTCTCTCTCTCTCTCTCTCTCAAAAATAAATAAACATTTAAAAAAATACAAAAAAATTCTCAAATAACCCTAGTATTATTAGTTCCATTCTGAAGATGAGAGAATTTTTAAAATTTTTTTAATGTTTTGTTTATTTTTGAGGAGAGACAGAGTATGAGAGAGAGGGAGACGCAGAATCGGAAGCAGGCTCCAGGCTCCGAGCTGTCAGCACAGAACCCATCGCAGGGCTCGAACTCACGAACCTGTGAGATCATGACTTGAGCCGAAGTCGGATGCTTAACCGACTGAGTCACCCAGGAGTCCCTAGGGTTATTTGAAAATTTAAAAGATAATGGATATTGTTAGAAGGTGAAGGCGAGTCAGTAATCTATTCTCCAGTCCGAGAAGTCACTTTAAGACCCAAAAGATGAAGCAAGCCACTTCATACCGTTTACACAGAGTGTTAGCTAGGGTGATTTACTGACAGGGGAGATCAGGCGGGTAGGTGGGAGGACGGACAGACCATCCAGGGCACTGCACAGCTAGCCATTCTCCTCTCAGTCTGGCCCTTATGGAGTGAGGGGCATGGTGGTGAGATCACAGGGTAGTTATCTAAAGTGAGACCTTCCGTGCGCCAGGCATCTCCACCAGTTACCGAAAGTGGGGCCTTCTGTGCACAACTTCAAGAAAGATAAGAACAAGCCTTCCCACACTCCGGTCAGGGCATACATTAATACATCAACTTCCACAGGGCCTGGAACACGTAGCCTGGAGGGCGGTCATTGTGTGGGCAGAAGAAGACAGAGGGCTAAAGACCAGTCAGTGTCGTCAGTGCTCCTACACATACAAAGCATGAAATTAATTTAACCTTCCCCCTTTCATTGTTCTCTATTTGGAAATAGCTGAGAGCAAAGAAGGAAGTATTTGTGTGCTACCCCTCTGCCGCCCCATAGACTTCAGATATGAGGACAGTAGCCTCAGGGCAAGAGGGTCTTCCTTGGCCCCCGGGGCTTTCTGCACCACAGAACTTCGCTGAGTATTTAGGCCATGCTGGCGAGAAGGCCTAGACTCTGTGAGCCTTTGGACCAGTCCTTACACGTTGCAGACTTGTGGGCCATGATGAAGAAACCAGTCCCCAACTGAATTTTTAGAGGTCACCAACTGGTCCAGAGGCCTTCAGTCTTGGAGTATTAAATGCTCCTGCCCATGGCCACACAGAATGCCAAAGCCCAGCCTGGAATCCCAGTGCTATGCTCTCCCATATTACCGGTTCGCCCATGCTAATGTGACAATGACTCCCAATTCTTTCCAGCATAGTGTTCCAAAGTGTGGGCCACAGATCACCCGTACCAGCATCAGAAGGCGGGCTTGATAAAAAAAACAGATTCCTGGACTCCTGCCAGACCTGCGTACCCAGATTCTCTAAAGTTGAAAGGCAATGGCTTACAAAGTTACCAGTCCCGGGTGACACTTCTAAGGGGGAAATAGAATGCTTGAATCTTCCAGAGGGCTCTTTTGTAGGGAAAGTTGGGGCCCTTGGGCGGACATATTGTTGCTTCAAAAATCATACCCTACAGGTGTTTCTGACTCTGCTTATCTTCAGAGCCCACTGTGTCCCTAGGCGCTTCCTTTCTTCCCCTGGAACTTCCTAAATGCTGTTGGAATCATTTCTGTGCAAGGCACTGGGGAGGGCAGGGAGTTTTTGGTTTTTGTCTCTGGGGATTGGGGGCACCAGGATAGAGGGATCACCAGCTGCCACTCCTTGGCATTGCCAGATTGGCTTTGTCTAGGTTGAGGGTTGCAGCAAAAATTACCCATTTCTCTAAGGCTGTGAACTCTGATCTCTCAGTCTAGAGGGAGATGGGCTCTGGGCATGCGAACCACACTTCACAGTCTTCCTCCCAACAACGAGGACAGCATGAGCGGGCCCTGCAGTAGGAACTCGTGACCATGGATCACTCTCCCAAAGAGACAGACCTTTTCAGCCTCAGAGGAACAGCAGTGGCAGCGGCCCCTGCTTTAAGTTTGTAGCCCTTGGAGTTAGAGGGTTCACCTTGGCCTTGGCGGGTGTGTGTGTGTGTGTGGGGAGGGTGTCTCTGCACTGCAGAATGGCAGTGGGTCGTCAGGGCATCCTGGAGGCTGCAGAGAGATTTTGCAAGAAGTATTCCTATCAGCTTCAAAAGTCCCCAAACGCGCATAAAAATGCTGCGGGGAAGGCAGTTGTTGCGATCTTCAGTCTTTTTTGGGCGCAAGGTGGAAAACGAACTTTAGTAAACTAAAACAAAAGGCAGGTCGTCAGTTGTGTAGCAAATGTCACTGTAGACAGTACCTATCTGGCCCGCTGGCTGCCTCCAGGAGGTTGGGGTGGGGCCATGTGGATGTGATTTCAGCCTCCTTCCTTCCAGGGGGGGCCGGCATCCCTGCACGGAGTCCTGGTGGTAAAGCGGTCCCCTCCAGGAAGCATCATTTCATCCTTCCCAGTCCTTCTGGTTTTCTAGGAACTAGAGGATTCATCTGACTCAACTGGAGATGGCTCCCTTTCCTAATTTATTGTTCTATTCCCAAAGCCTCGCTCCTCCCGGGCTCCGCGTGAGCGTAGAGGGGAGCCTGGGAAGTTGAAGCCCCTGCAGAGATAGATGCAAGTTCACAGACGCGGAGCTGCTCCTTCACGGGGCCTGAGGCAAAGAAAAATCTCAACCTCTTTCGTGCCATTCAGTAGGTTTTGTTGAACCTGCAAAGGAAATAAATTCCCAGGGCAGGAAATGACCCAGAGCCCATGACAATATGTGAAAAGCCAAACCCGTGCTTCCGTCACTTTGTTTCAAACTATTCTAATCTGTGTACCAGGAAGCCTAACCCAATACCAGATGGAGATCTGTTTTCAGGCGCCTCTTGGCATCTGCCACTCCCGGCTGGTGACATTTGCACGTTTCGAGGAGGCAAACCTGTTCTGACATCTCCAAACTTCCCAAGAGGTGCAGCTTCGGGAAAGTCCTTGGGTCTCTTGCTGGAGGCGCCGACCATCTGACGTGCTTCGTGCTGCTGGCCTCCAGCCTGGAACGCGAGCTCACCGAATCTGTTCTTGAAGGCCTGCACAATCTGAAATCGAGATGTCCCATGCTGCCAGAAAAGGCTGGCTCCCTTGCTTGCTTCCTAATCCCTTCTCGCCAGGCTTTCCCGAAGAAATCTGATGAGTCAGGAAGGAAGAAAACGTGTCTGAGGGAGAACTGGCGGGTGGGCTGGTCTCTCTCATTGCTTCTTGAAAATTCCCTCCTGTTTCACAATGTGGGTAAGGTGGAGGGATTCGGTAGTAGTTTTTCTCCGTTTCTTCCTCTATCGGCTCTCACTCTGAGAGCTCCTTCATTGACCACTCATGAAGTCGGCTTTGCAAAAGCAGGAAGGCCCTCTGATGATGATGAGTCACTGTTGCAAAGAAGTTTTGACTTCACTTTTTTCCCCAGGAGCAGGGCAAGAAAAAGCTCCCACCTCTGCTCCCAGTAGGAACCATCATTCAGCTGCTTTGTTCTGGCCCGGGGGCCTGTACTTTTCCAAGACTTTTAATTTTTACTGAGCACCATTCATCAGCCTGCCCACTGCAGGCCTCGGGCCAGGTGGAGGCCAAACACAGCACGGTGGCTTCTGGGATGCCACCAAACAGGTATCCTGCTAACACCCGCCCCCTCCCCCCCCCCCCCAGGGTAATCAGAAAGTAGCCGTGTTTGAAGGAGTCGTGTGCCCAACTCTCTCAACCCTTTCAAAATGGGACACAGATTAAAGTGTAAAGAATCCAATATATTTGTTGACACCTGGTTTATAAAAAAAGCTCCAGCAAGAAGGAAGGGGGACGTTGAACATCTAGCTGGATACTGCTCTCCTGTGTTCTGGCATCGCAGACCTGTCCTGGGGTGTGAAACCACCCTGTGCCACTATTCAAAATTGTGTGCCATTTATAATGAAAGAGCTTTTAAAAAGTATGTTCAGATAAGCTTGGATTTAGCCCTAGTGAGGGAATATAGTCTCCATTACAAGACAGTAGCTTAAAATCAGAGGCTGGCTATACCAACTGTATGTAGCTGGTAGTAAACAGTAGATAAAAGAACCTAGGAGATCTTGAGAGAGAGAGAGACAGAGAGAGAGAGAGAGAGAGAAGAGACAATCATCCCGACAACCAACAACAAGGGAAGGTAAGAGATGTATGGGTCTCTCTCTCTCCCCTTGACTCTGCCTTATGAGCAGGGAGGCAGGGAAACACTAGAGATGGGAGACAGAGGGAGGTGATCTTTCCAACTGCAGCCAAACGGGTTAAATAGTTTATATTATGATGATGACAATGACCCTAATGATGAAGAGATGGTGTTGACCCAGAGGGGGAAAAAAAGGTGTTTGATTTCGAGCCACACTTAAGCCCCAAAGTACTGCTGCCAGAGCTACTTATATGATCCAAGAGGCTTTTCAGTATAATTAGAGGAATTTGGGGTCAGTGAAATATATATAACTGAATAGAAAAATCAGGATTAGATTAAGATGTGATTGAGAATGGTTAAAAATTAGTGAGAAAGGTATCAAATCTGTAACTTTTTGTACTGCTTTCAGTCTTGATAGAATCATCTGTTAAAAAGTAACATAGTTATCGGGACGCCTGGGTGGCTCAGTCGGTTAAACGTCTGACTTCGGCTCAGGTCATGATCTTGCTTGAACCCTGTATCTGGCTCTGTGCCGACAGCTCAGAGCTTGGAGCCTGCTTTGGATTCTGCGTCTCCTTCTGTCACTGCTCCTCCCCCACTCGCACTCTGTCTCTCTGAAGAGTAGATAAACATCAAAAAAAAGTAACATAGTTAAAAACTACTTTTGTATTAATGCATAAGCAGGGCAAAGATTTTGCTGTGCTCTCTGAGGCACATATTTGGGATGCCTAGCCTTTGGGGGCCTTCCAGTCATGTCCAGCCTTCATCAATGACAAAAAACAGAGAAAGGAACTCACAACTTAAAAAAAAAAAAAGTTTATTTATTTTTGAGAGAGAGAGAGAGAGAGAGAGCACATGAGAGCTGGGAAGGGGCAGAGAGAGAGGGAGACAGAGGATCTGAAGCAGGCTCTGCGCTGTCACGAACCATGAGATCATGATCTGAATCAAAGACGGATGCCTAACCGACTGAGCCACCCAGGGGCCCCATGAATATACAACTTCTTGAGGGCAGCAGTGGAAGGTCAGAGTCATAATGTGGCAGTAAATGGTAGCGTGTGCTTCATCCCAGGTTTAACAGAGGTAGTCGCTAGACACTTAAGGTAGATGCTTTTATTTTGCAAATGAGAGGACAGATTCAAAAATGGAGAAAGAGGGGCGCCTGGGTGGCTCAGTCAGTTGAGCGGCCGACTTCGGCTCAGGTCACGATCTCGCAGTCCGTGAGTTCGAGCCCCGCGTCGGGCTCTGTGCTGACAGGTTGGAGCCTGGAGCCTGTTTCGGATTCTGTGTCTCCCTCTCTCTGACCCTCCCCCATTCATGCTCTGTCTCTCTCTGTCTCAAAAATAAATAGACATTAAAAAAATTTAAAAAAAAATGGAGAAAGAACAGAGCCACAAGTCCCAAACTACGTGCCAGGTGCCCAGGACACCACAGCAAACTCACAGGGGCATGGTGGCATATGTTAGATGTCCAGGGGACATGGTGATACGTAGGACACCACATGAACTAAGAGGCCAAGACAGTTCACAGTTTCAACAGCAGATTGTGCTCTATTCCTTTCAAAGACATCTTGTGTCTGAGAATTGGGTTTTCAGCACTTGTTATAAAATGCAAGTACCGAGTGAAAATCAGTGTGGAAAAGCAGGTGAAGGTGCTGGTGCCTGTTTAGGTTCTGAGGTTTAAGAAGCCTTTCAGGGTCCAGTTGACATATACTTCTTTTTATAAGTAACCGTGGTTAGGAGTAGCATAAAATATATGTGTATATATATATATATATATATAAAATTTATGTATATCATTATTTAAACAACAAAATTGTTGGGACCTAACTAATGGATAAATTATATATATAATATATGTATATTATGTATATATGTATATAATATATGTATATTATGTATTATATATGTATATATAATATATGTATATGTGTGTATATATATATATAATTTATGTACATGTTCGGATTCTGCGTCTCCTTCTGTCACTGCTCCTCCCCCACTCGCACTCTGTCTCTCTGAAAAGTAGATAAACATCAAAAAAAAAGTAACATAGTTAAAAACTACTCTTGTATTAATGCATAAGCAGGGCAAAGATTTTGCTGTGCTCTCTGAGGCACATATTTGGGATGCCTAGCCGTTGGGGGCCTTCCAGTCATGTCCAGCCTTCATCAATGACAAAAAACAGAAAAAGGAACACACAACTTAAAAAAAAATGTTTATTTTTGAGAGAGAGAGAGCAAGAGAGCACATGTATATATTATGTATATATGTATATAATATATGTATATTATGTATAATATATACATAATATACATATATACATATACAATATATATTATATTATATATTATATATGTTATATATTATATTATATAATATTATATAAAATTATATTATATATGTATATATACATATGCAATGTATACATAATATACATATATATGTATATATATACATATATATATAATTTATCCATTAGTTAGGTAACAACAACTTTGTTGTTTAAATAATAATGATATACATAAATATATATATGATTTTTTATATTTATTTATTTGGGGGCAGGGGAGGCAGAGAGAGAGAGGGAGAGAGAATCCCAAGCAGGCTCCGCACTGTCAGCACCTACCCTGATGTGGAGCTAGGACCTATGAACCTTGAGATCATGACCTGAGCCTGATACTTAACCGACTGAGCCACCCAGGCACCCCTGAAAAAATAATAATTCTGTATTGTACTTCTTTTGGGCTAGGGACACTGTAAAAAAATTATTGAGACTGTAAGATGTTATGAATAGAGACAGTTTGGGAACCTCTGGATGACAGCAATACAAAGTGTATCAAGGGGTAAGGTGGATTGTAACGGTTTAGGTTCACAGGGGAGAATAAAGAAGTCGTTCTATTCTCCTCTTCCCATCTCAGCCAGGACACTACTCCCAGTATTTCCCCCTGTTCCTACATAAAATGAAGTATTTTTAGTCGGAATGTTTTTTATTAATGCAGCTATTTGGTAGACTATTAAAGTTATTGTATACCATGCTTCTCAAGCTGTCTTCAGTGAAAGGCTTTTTTTTTTTTTTTTTTTTAATTTTCAATCTGTCATGGATTATGTGATGGTTAATTTTTGTGTTCACTTGGCTGGGCCACAGTGCCCAGATATTTGGACAAACATTATTCTGGATGTTTCTGTGAAGGTGTTTTTTTCCCGACGACATGAGCATTCAAATCAGTGGACTTTGAGTAAAGCAGAATACCTCTATAACATGGATGGGCCTTACCCCATGAATTGAAGGTCTTACTAGAGCAAAGACAGAATTTCCCTGAGCAGGAAGAAATTGTTGCACGGGGCATCTAGGTGGCTCAGTCAGCTACCCAGAATTCAACTCTTGGTTTCAGCTCAGGTCATGAGCTCTTGGCTCGAGTGTTTGAGCCCGGCATTGAGCCCCATGGCCCGCTTTGGGCCCCACCCATCTTGAGCCCCACATTGAGCCCCGCATTGGGTCTGTGCTCTTAGTGGGGGATTCTCTCTCTCTCCCTCTTTCTTGGCTCCTCCCTCACTCGTGCTCTCTCTCTCTCTAGACATACACACAAAACACACACACACACACAAACACACACACACACACATCCTTTTGGTTCTATTTCTCTGGAGAATGGAGAATGCTGACTAATACAGATTGATACTTAAAAATGCAATAAAAATAAATATCTAGGAAAATGATCATATGTTTAAATACTGTGGAAATGTTAAATTGCTATACAAGTTTCTAAATACCTGCTTTTAGTTTCCATATTTAGTTTATCTGATTGATAATAAAGTGTTTGTAAAACACACTTAGACTAGCACTGATCACATAAAAATGTAAATATATACATACATGCATACATATTTATACACATATATTTGTTTATTTTTTATTTTGAACTAATTTTAAGTTTACTGGAAATTTGCAAAACTGATACAGAGATTTCCCGTATATTCTCTCACCCAAGTTCCCCAATTGTAACATCTATGAAAACATAGTACAGTCTTCATCAAAATGAAGATACTAATGTTGGTACCAAGCTATTAACTAAACTACAGAGCTTATTCAAATTTCACCACATTGTATTTTAAACGGTGAAGTCACAACTCGAGGGTATGCAACTTTAGCAGCTACTGAGCTAGAAAAATATTTCCAGAATGGGTTGAGATCATTGCTTTCTTGTGTTTGTAGATGAGCCAGCTGAGAACTAGAAGTTAGACAGTAATTGTGGATTGTTCTGTAGAAGAATATAGAGACCGCAGACTATAATTGAAAACATCTCACGCATATTGACTGAGCCAACGCCACAGCTCCTAAATGTGTCTAGCATTATTGCCAGAAATAAATTCTTTTGTGTCTGGAATGATTAGTCACTTAATGACAGAATGTATAGAATGGAGATGACAGAAGGCATGGAGCGTGGATGAGTATTTGCAGGGCTATGCATTTTTTGGCTCAGCCACCCCTCTTCGTCTCCTCTGTGAAGTCTTCTATGATCTTCCATGGGTAGAGCCATTGTAATGGCTTTGGGGTCACTACTGTAATGACGTTACAGATTTCTGTCATGGCACCTGTAACACTCTATTGCTGTAATTTGTGTAGGTGCCTGCTGAACTGTGAGCGCCTCATGATCACGGCTGCAATTTATTCACCCTGGCGTCTCAGTACCTGGCATAACGCCTTAAGCATAGCAGGCATGCCATACGTACTCACCGGAGGAATGAATGAATGAGGGCATGAAGACACAATACATTCACATCAACATTTTTCTTCCTACCTCATCTCGTTTGGGAAAAGAGCCCATAACTTGAAATTAGTCCAGCGAATAAGACAATGCCTCAGTCTATTAAAAAGGAAAAGCTTTCAAGGGCCTTGTGTTTGAGAAACAGAGTGGCTTTGAGTGCCAGGTGTCACTTAAAAGCTGAATAAAGAATATCACTTTTACAAATAGCACAAGTGTGTGGATGCTGACTCACTTTATTCAGTAGATGCATTGTCCGCCTCAGGTAATTTTATCCACTTTAGTAAAACCCGCTTTCCACCTAGGCTGGTGGGTTATTATTAGTTACCATTATTACTCAGCATTTCTACAGTATGGTTTTTCAAAGTGTTATGCTCCTCATTCTTAACAAGCTATGCAGAATATACGTAATGAAAGGACGGTTAATCTAGTCTCTCGTGTAGCTGATAGACAATAAATTCCTGTTGGCTGATTCATCACTGAACTCAGTTGGAGACCGGCCTGTGCTAACTTGTGGAAAGAAAGCCTCCCCCACTTTTACGTGGAGGAGTGGCGGAGGGGACGTGGGGCCGGAGGACAAAGGTTGGAGAAGCGAGGGAGTAGGAATTCTTCTCAGCAGGGAGAGGAGCAGTCTTCTGAATCTCTGACCCACTTCGGCAATCCTCAGGGCACTCTGGGGTTATAGACACGTCGTGCTTACTTGCCCCGTGAAGGAGTAGATCCTTTGGGTTTGGAGCTGCTGTTTCTCAGGAACAAATTGTTTAGGGACTGCTTTTATGAGTCTGGTGATCGATTTTCAGCATTCTACTTAGGCGTTTGATATCACCTGGTTATAAAGCCAGGAAAAATAAGATACGAAAAAAAACAAACAAACAAACAAACAAAATACAGTAGAAATCCAGAACATAAAAGCTGAATAATGAGATGTTCTCATAGGAGGTATTGCATTACGGGAGGGTGACAAATGACAAGGAAACTTAATCCTCAGGGTGCCTAGTGGCAGAGACACACTGAATATACAGCTGAGAAATGGAGACGGGAAGGGACTTACCTCCTATTTCTTGGAGAGCCCCGCTCAGTGGTCTTCTCTAGTTCTGTCAACTGATAGATGAGAAGGGTTTTGGCAGTGGACGTTGGGCTTGAGGTTGCTGTCTTAAGAAAGAATAACGTATTAGATCCCTGGTAAGTACTCAGAAAATCCTGCTTTTTTTTTTTTTTTTTTCCTTCTTCCAGCACATGACATTTGTGTACTTTGGTTTTAATGGGCAATGACCACAAATATTTGTCTGGAACGCAACTTGGAAAAAAGGAAAGTTGAGAAGATAAAAATACAAACCTTTCCCAGCAGTTGGGTTGGCTGGGAGAGGTATGGAAATGCTCAGGGAAATGTGATATCATAAACCCAAACACCTACCTCATTGAGGGCCTGGCAGGCCCAGTTAGCCTGGGGTCAAACGTGAAGGCCAAGAGGGAGGTCAGAGAACTGGCCTGGAGCTGTCCGCAAAGAGCAAAGCAGATTTCTCTTATCTTAGGTAGGAGCTCAGGTCCAGACGTCAGAGAGTATTATGAGGATTAAATGAGATAGTGGTCTGCGAAGGCAAAGGACACAGAGCCTGGCACCCAGCAGGTGTTGCAGACTAAGTGCGTTTCCTTCCCTGCTGTGACTTTGTGAGGCCTGGCGGTGGGTGTCAGAAGACACTGTGTCTCAGACGATGGCATCATGCCATGCAGGTATTCTGTACTATAGAAAACACTGGAAAGTCAAACCCAGGCAAACTCTAAATTCTTCCATCCCGGATGTGATGAGCCATAGCTAGGGACGCAGCTCGGTGTCCTTATTTGCAACACATTGTGGTTCTGGGAAATAATTCTGTGACTTGAAGGAGGGCACGTACCTGATCATCATTTCCTCAAAAAATGATTGGTCTGGATTTCAACTCAGAAGAGATTCCTGAGGACTCCTGCCCACAGGGGCTGCTCTATTTCAATTTTGGGTGAGGACCCGATCTCTGAGATAGATGAGATAGGATTTCGTTGATAGCATCTCACCGATTTCTCAAATATTTTGCTCCCTAAACCAGGGAGCAACATGCAGCTTTGACCCCAAGTGCTTCCCTTCCTACCAGCATTGTCATACCAGTAATAGAATTCTTGACATTTGTGACCCCTTCACCACCAGGCACTTCTCCTTGACTCATCTCCCTGGCCCACAGGCAAGTCCCTGGCCATCTATCCTTTTCAGGCCTTTATCCCTTCTACTCTGCTGCATGCTTTCTCATTATGTTTTCATTTTCAGTGTCTTCTTCTTCACTGGATTCTTCTCGTCAGCTTGGAAGCATGCTTAAGACGCCCTTTGGGAGTGGAGTGGGATGAGTGGAGACAACCTTATTTCAACCCTACACTCTCTTCAGACTCACATTTTCTTTTCTCCTTCCCAGAGACTTCTGGAAAGAATACTCTACTTGCTGAGTCTGCTCACTTCCCATTCAATCCTCAGGTCACTCTCAGGTTGGCTCCTGCTTCATCAACCCAACCCAACATCTTGTGCTAAGGCCATTCATCTTCCTTGACGTCTCAGAAGTAGTCTACACTGTTGACCAGCCCTGCTCCTTGAAACGGTCTTTTCTTGGCTTCACTGACACAAGATTCTTCTCGTTTTCTCTATCTTCTCTGACAGCTCATTTACTCTCTCTTTTGCAGCCTTATCTATTCTTCCCAGGTCAATAAATATTAAAATACCCAAGATTCAATCCTAGACATGCTTCTTTTCTTAGTCTATATTTTATTCATGGCACAAGTGTTTCCCCAGCCTAGATCGCTCCTCTGCGCTCTAGACTTACATGTCCAACATCCTACTTAACATCTCCACTTGGAAATCTACCAGGCATCCAAAATGTAACTCATCCAAAACCAAATTCTTGATCTTTCTTTCCAATCTCATCAGTGCCCCCTGTTTCCCTGAAGGGTGAAGCAGGCCAGAACTTGGAGTCACCATGCCCCTTCCCTCTGCCTTACCCTTCACATTCAGTTTTGCTTCCTAAACCTGTCGTGAATCCATGTTCTTCTCCCTACTTCCATTCCCACTATCCTAGTCTCAGCTACCATCATCCCTTACCCGGATTACTGTAAATGCCTCCTTGTTGGCGTACCTGCAGGCATTTTGATCTCCACCTCCTACAGTATATCCAGAGTGATTTCTTCATCTGATCTTCACATCTTACCACCAGCTCACCTAAAAATGTTTACTTGAATACCTTCCCATTATTTGAGGGTACAGTATTCCTTAACATGACCACAAGGCCAGGCACCTATCCAGCTTTATCTCATACCATGCTCTGCCATGGTTTTTGCACTCTGGCCACTCTGGCCTCACCTCAGTTCCTTTTACTTGGTTTGCTGCCTGTCACCAATTGCTCTTTGCCCACGGTGCTCTTCCCCCTCCTTACCTTGTAACTTCCATCCTTTCTTCAAATCTCAGCTCAGTCATGGCTTCCTCAGGGCTGTCTTCCCTGACTTCTATGACCAGGGCAGATTTCTACCATTTGGCCCTGGGTATTTCCCCCGCATACGCTGATCACAGCGATAATTTTATATTTATAGATGTGACTGTTTAGTTAAAATATGCTTCTCGCTGACTGTAGGTTCCATTAAGGTAACGAATGTGCCTGGTTTTCTGTGCACACACCCAGCAGGGTGCCCAGTGATACATAGTAGGTTTTGGCAGATGCATTTGTTAAATGAGTGAACAAATGAATGTATGAGTGAATGAATGAATGAATGAATGAACCCAGACAGTTTTCTTTAATTTCTTTGGCTCCCTCTTCTGGCTGTTTCATCCATGCCCTATCCCTTGTCTAGGCATTGGGGCTTCAATTCATGGATTTGGTTTATACATCCAGGGCTGCTGAACTTACTTTCTGTTGCTGGTAATGAAATCTATGAGGTTCTGTATAACCTTTGAACACTTCCTCCTTTTTGGTATATTTAGCTCTCTTGAAATACTTTTGTTGTTATTAGGATCCTGTTCATTTCAGGCTTCGATAATGAGAGTACCACCTGAGGAAAGGTGATATTCCACCTAGAACAATCAGATCGCGAACTTGGAGGGAACCCTTAGTAATCACGTAATCTCATTTCTTAAGCAAAGCAGAAATCCCTTCCATATGACTCATGACAGATAATAATAGCTAATGTTTATGGAACATAGGTCAGTTACTGCCTTAAGAACATTTATATGGATGAATGCAGTTAGTTCCTAACAACCATATAGGTAAGTACACTTTAAGTACAGTTACCGTCACACATCTTATGTAGATAGAGAAGCAGTAGAAGGCTTAGAGTCATGAGTGGCAAACGTTACAGTCAAGATTCTAGCCCATGAGGTTTTTCAGAGCCAGAACTTTTAACCATTGTGCTATGCTATGTTACCTTTGTAGTTGATCCAACATTTACACGGACATTTTCGGGGATAGGCACTCACTCCCCTGTGAACTTAATACTTGGCCAAAAGTTGTCTTCTGTAACTTCACATTTTTTCCCTAAGTTCAGCCTCTAAAACTGTACAGAATAGTCTGCTCCAACTTCCATAGACAGTCATTTCAATATTTTCAAATACAAGGAGTAGTTTTTTCTGTTCATAAAAATAACATATGTTCATTGTAGGAAATTTGGAAAATTCAAATAGCATGAAGAAAATAAGAATCCTTGATAACTGGGGTGCCTGAGTGGCTCACTCAGTTAAGGGTCTGACTTTGGCTCAGGTCATGATCTCATGGCTCATGAGTTTGAGCCCCACATAGGGGTCTCTGCTGTCACCTCAGAGCCCACTTCGGATCCTCTGTTTCCCTCTCTCTCTGCCCCTCCCCCTCTCTTGAGCGTGTGTGTGTGTGTGTGTGTGTGTGTGTGTGCGTGCGCACTGCGTGTGCATGCACATGTGCTCTCTCTCAAAAATAAATAAACAGGGGCGCCTGGGTGGCTCAGTCGGCTGGGCCGCCGATTTCGGCTCAGGTCATGATCTCGCGGTCCGTGAGTTTGAGCCCCGCGTCGGGCTCTGTGCTGACAGCTCAGAGCCTGGAGCCTGTTTCAGATTCTGTGTCTCCCTCTCTCTGACCCTCCCCCATTCATGCTCTGTCTCTCTCTGTCTCAAAAATAAATAAACGTTAAAAAAAAAATTTAAAAAATAAATAAATAAATAAATAAACATTAAAAAAAGAACCCTTGATAACCAGGGAGAAAATAAATGTTAACTACTAAGAATCTATTAACTTTTTGTTGTTATTTTTAACATCCATGATTCATTAAGAGCCTGTATGAAACCTGTGTCCAATTGAAATGCCTGGTTCATCCATCGTATGTCCTTCCATTAAGCCAGATTTTGTCTTTTGTCTTATATCCTAGAAGTAGAATTTTACATTTATCCCTTATAAACTATATTGCTTGTTTTGATTTTTCTTCTGCCTTACTAAAACTTTTCGAATCCAGATTCTGCTATCTAATATGTTAGCCTTCCAGTTTGGTATAGTATGTGAGCTTGATGACAGGGCTTTCTAAATTTTTATTCCTGGTATTTATAAAATGCTGAGCAGGAGAGAGCCCTGTGATACATTTTAGGGTCTTCCCCCACCAGGTTCACATGAGTCTATTCATCAACCATTTAGTATCCTTGGTCAAGAAAATGCAAATTCCTATAAATTGCATTATAATTGAATGCACTTTTTTTTCCCCACCGTGTCTATGACAATTTCACAGCTTAATGGAACACATTGCTAAAATACAGGTGAGTTTCATCTACGGCATTTCTCAACTTTCCTGGTATGGTACGTAGCTCTAAAAGAAAAAGATGTCATTTATCATGTTTTCTTTAGTGAATCCAGGCTGACTCTGAGTGATCACTTCTTAATTTCTAAACGCTCACAAATCATCATCTAAATACTCCATTCTAGAACTTGCCTGGAGAGTCATTGTTGAGACTTTTCACTGCAGATGAAGTAGCTCTGAGTAGACAAACTGGCCCTGAGTAATATTCAATGGGGCTGGAGAAATGATCCTGTGGGTATGCATCGTCTTATCCTTTCTACTTCAGCAGATCGGCCTCCTGTCAACATACAGGAAACTGGAAAGCTGCGGTCTAATAATATAGCCACTGACAGGAAGATTGTTTAGATTGCTCTTCCAGATTTCTCAATTGAATAATGTTGGTGAAGAATGACTACTTCTTATGTTATTTATGACTTTGGATCAACTGTAAGGCTACCTGATTTTATGTAGCAGATGCGCTTCTTCAATGTTGCATATAAATTCTTTTTTTGCAAGTCAAATTCCACCTAAATTGTGCTGCTATGGGAGTTTACTTTTTAAGGCCATCTTGTGGTGAGACATTTTATAAAGTCAAGAATTCTTCAGTGATTTATCTGTTTGGATTTAAAAAACCAGGGTTGCTTAAAGCAAGGCAAAGCTACACTGCATATTTATTTATTTTTAGAAAAGAAGCCTAACATTATTTTTGGGACTGTTGCCCTGAGCAAATAGGATTTGGAAAATCTTGGGACAGTCAGTCAGCTAATGCATAAAACTAGAGTCTCCACCCTTAACTACCTTCTCTGAGGCATGCTTACTGATGGAAGACTGCTTCTTTTGATTTCCCTGATTGATATTTTTCTCATTTTTCACCTCAGTGTCTCAATCAATAATTCAAAGAGAATTCTATTGACTCATCTTCTCTGCGAATCCTCTTGTCACTCAGCTGGTAGGGGGGCGGGGTTGATGACTCACTGGTGAGGCCTTGGTCATATTTCTGTGTTCATTACTCGCTTGGGTTGGAGCTATGTGGAGGCCAGAACCTTAACTTGGTCGCTTCTGTATCTCCATAAAACTAGCCAGAGCCTCCCAGCAAATGTGTATTCACTGAATCATGGTGACTCCCAGACTTATAGAACCCCACACCAAGTGATACAATGGGGTCCACCCCATTGCCACCAAGGGGACCATGATGGTTTGGACTGGCTTCCTGCTTCCTGTGATTCCCATCCCCTGAACTCCTGCAATATTCTGTAATTTGAGGCTCATTGGCTCTTAACCAAGATTCCTTCTTTTGTTCTTGTGTGTATGTGTGTGTGTGTGTGTGTGTGTGTGTGTGTGTATTATTTGCATACATGAATAGTCTGTCTAGATTCTGTGTTTAATATTTCTCCAGGTCAGGGGCACCTGGGTGGCTCAGTCGGTTAAGCATCAGACTTCGGCTCAGGTCACCATCTCACGGTTTGTGAGTTTGAGCCCTGCATTGGGCTCTGTGCTGACAGCTCAGAGCCTGGAGCCTGCTTCGGATTCTGTGTCTCCCTCTCTCTCTGCCCCTCCCCAACTTGTACTCTATCTCTTAAAAAATAAATAAATGTAAAAAAAATTAATGTCTCCAGGTCAGGTATCATGTTTTAACCCTAATCCCAATGCTTAACCTTAATTCTAACCCTTAACTTTATAACCAGAAACTAAAACGACCACAAATTTTCTATACTGTATTGTTCAATGACGATTATGGTTTAGAATGAGCATCCCCTGGCCATGAAAGAGAAGATTCAAATACTTTTGGTATAAACTCTAGTGTTTACTTTGTAACTCAGAATCTTATTGCTATGACAATTAATCTATATGGAGGAGTTAAGCTAATCTTATCAGTTAATTGGAGCAGCCAATTGATTAAGACCACATCATTTGCCAATACAGCATATTTACTTACATATTTTTATTTATTGTTTTTTAAATGTTTATTTATTTATTTTTTGATGGTGGGGCAGAGAGAGAGACATAGAATCTGAAGCAGGCTCCAGGCTCTGAGCTGTCCGCACAGAGCCCGATGCAGGGCTTGAACCCATGAACCATGCGATCATGACCTGAGCCAAAGTTGGATGCAACTGAGCCACCCAGATGCACCCATTTTTGAGAGTGGGGGGAGCAGAGAGAGAGGTAGACAGGATCAGAAGCAGGCTCCAGACTCTGTGCTGACAGCAGAGAGCCCGACGTGGGGCCTGAAGTCACCAACCATGACATCATGACCTGAGCCAAAGTTGGATGCCTAACCTACTGAGCCACCCAGGCGCCCCAATACAGCTTATTTACTTTAAAGTGTGTGCTTTTTTGGGGCGCCTGGCTGGCTCAGTCGGTTAAGTGTCGACTTTGGCTCAGGTCATGATCTCACCGCTTGTGAGTTCGAGCCCCGCGACGGGCTCTGTGCTGACAGCTCAGAGCCTGGAGCCTCTTCAGATTCTGTGTCTTTCTCTCTCTCTCTGCCCCTCCCCTGCTCACGCTCTGTCTCTTTCTGTCTCTCAGAAATAAGTAAACATTAAAAAAAAAATTAAAGTGTATGCTGTTTTTAGTTTCCTTCTCTTATCACTGATTTCATAGGATAATTTACAGACAACATAAAGCAAAATAAAATAAATGAATCAATTAATTTAACCAGAACCACTAATACCCCACCTGTACCTTCAGGACCAGTGATATTTTTTGTGGGGCCTCGTGCAGAATAAAAATGTGGCAAATTTCAGGAATCTCAAGAAGGTCACAGCAGAGCATTAGACCGAGTGCACGCCTGTGCCTATGAAGCAGCCCTCACTTCTTTCCAGATGAGGGAACCGAGGTCTAGAAAGGCTCAGCAGCCACCAGGTCCCAGCTTCTCAGTGCTGGCAAAGTGGCTGGAACCCTGTCACTGGATGTTTGGTAACTTCTCTCTCTGCTCGGCTTCCTGTTCCCCACTTCCCCTGCTACCCGATGTCACTGCGAAGCGGCAGCTGGGGGACATCACCGGTGCTGTGAACAGGTAGGTCTGCTTTTGCCACTTTTTTTTTTTATTTTAGAGAAGGGGTGGGGAGAGGGGCAGAGGGAGAGACAGAGGACCTTAAGCAGGCTTCACGCTCGTCGCAAAACCCCGCTTGGGGCTCAATCCCACGACCCTGGGATCATGACCTGAGCTGAAAGCTAGAGTCCAAAGCTCAACTGACTGAGCCACCCAGGCACCCCAGCTTTTGCCACTTTTCTTTAGCGGTTCAGCTCTTAGCCTGATTTCTTTCCTACCTCCACACCCAAGCTTATTTTCATATAGCTTCTCCTCGTTGTCGGCATGACCTCTTCCACCGGTTTTCTTGAAAACTCTGAGAAGATGTGTGAGATGTCGGTGAAGTGAGAGCAAAGAAGGGACACTTTGCAAACTGGATTGCTCTCCTTGGCTCAGTGCCTGGAAGGATGTGTTTCTTCACACTGAATTCTCCTCCCTTCCCAAATCCCAACATAACCTCAATTCTAAGGGCAAGCCTAGATGTCTTTGCTAAAGCAACCTCAGGAGGGGCTCCTGAGTATGCTGGATGCTAATAAAGAGAGGGCAAAAAAACCAAAAAATTCAATTTTGAGAATTTTTCAAATAGAAAATATCATTACTTCAATCCCTAGGAAACCAATTCCCAATCTCCTCCCCTACTTTATTTCATTCCCATCTTGAATTAAACATGGGAATGTTTGCCAGAATTCCGTGGCCTTGAGAATTTGATAAAGAATTCTATTTCCTTCTTTTTCTCCAGAGGGACTCTACAGTCAGTGGCCAAAGGAATTCGGACCCCTTTCTTGTGTCAAATTCCGCTGAGCCATAGTCATTGCATTAAATTCAAGATATGGCCAAGCCAGTCCTTCTGAGGAGGCCCCGCTAACCCTGACCTCCAAATCTGTGCTGACCCAGCTTGCATCCAGGCCACTGACCAGCCTTTAAGTTTATTAGCAAAATTTAGGCAAGCCTGAAGAAACCCTTGATCCAATGAAAACAAGAATAGCCAGCTATTTTTTTAAGTTTATTTTTATTTTATTTTTTAATGTTTATTATTTTATTTTATTTTTTTTAATGTTTATTTAATTCTGAGACAGAGAGAGACAGAGCATGAGCAGGGGAGGGGCAGAGACAGAGGGAGACACAGAATCGGAAGTAGGGTCTAGGCTTTGAGCTGTCAGCACAGAGCCCGTCGCGGGGCTCGAACTCACAAACCGTGAGATCATGACCTGAGCCGAAGTCGGTCGCTCAACCGACTGAGCCACCCAGGCGCCCCATTTTAGTGTTTATTTTTGAGAGAGAGAGAAAGAGAGAGAGAGAGAGAGAGAGAAAGTGTGCATGAGAGTGGGGGAGGGGCAGAGAGCGCGGGGAACAGAGGATCTGGAGTGGGCTTTGCGCTGACAGCAGAGAGTCTAATGTGGGGTTGGAGCTCATGAATCATGAGATCATGACCTGGGCCAAAGTCAGACGTTTAACTGACTGAGCCACCCACGTGCCCCATGAATAGCCAGTTGTTTTTTTAAAGGGCGGGAGGAAGGGAAGGGAAGGGAACTTCACAGTATCCCTACACGACAGATAAAGAAAAAACATGTTTATAGAGGTTTTAAAAGAATCTAATTAAAGTTATTTATATAATCTCACGTTCCCTCCCCCTTGGCCCCAAAAACTTTTGGAAGGGATTCAAAGCCCAAGCCAAAGTTGTAAAGTTGGTGCTGGCTCTACATAGTCCAGAGGCAATGTTCCTGAGTCCTCTTTGCAAACAGTAAGCACCCTGGGGAAATACCGAGAAAATGGAAGACACAGTGGGGTACTTACAGAACTTCTCCAGAAGCAGGTAGATAAAATAAAGACACAAAGGCAGAGGAGCACTTTAATAATGATATAAAACAAGCTAATAAGGACTAACTGCAAAATACAGACATGTTTCTTGTAGCGATGGACCGAATGAAAGGATCAGGTCAGTTAACCAGGGAGGGCTTCCTGTAGGAGGCATCTCTTGAAGCAGAGTTTTGAAGGTGGTCTGGGGGAAGAGAAGTGCCAAGGGAAAAGGAGGGAGGAGAATCCCTCTGGAAGTGAGATGATGCTTTGGATTATCTAGTCAAATCTGCTTTTCCCCTTAATTATTGTATTTTGTCGATCACATGTAGTTTTTGCTGTAGTTTAAATGATTCAGACCTCTCTGTCTGCATACATCTGATCTCTGGGGTACCCTCAATTGATTTTGCAAGTATTTACAGCTACACGATAAAGGGTCTTAAAAAAATAGAGTGTGAATGTATAATGTGAAACCTTAACTCTGGATAAAAATGCCAAGATGTGACCTCTGCTGCCTCCTTTAGTAATCACTCATTTCTAGCAAAAAAGCAGATGGCTTAATTTACCCCAAGGGCAACTTAAAAACACTATTGCCGGTTAATTCACTCCCAACTCTGCTCCCCAAATAGTTTTGTTTCCCTTTCTCATTTGAAGCCTCATTTTAAAAATTATCACTCTTTTCTTTTTTTTTTTTTTTTTTTTTTTTTTTTTTTAATTTTTTTTTTAACGTTTATTTATTATTTTTGAGAGAGAGAGACAGAGCATGAACAGGGGAGGGGCAGAGAGAGAGGGAGACACAGAAGCTGAAACAGGCTCCAGGCTCTGAGCGGTCAGCACAGAGCCCGACGCGGGGCTCGAACTCACGGACCGCGAGATCGTGACCTGAGCTGAAGTCGGCCGCTCAACCGACTGAGCCACCCAGGCGCCCCTTATCACTCTTTTCTGATTTGCGGTGTGTAGGCATTTAGTTAAAGTTTAATCTGGATAAAGTTAACACTTTCCTCTAAAGGCATTTTCTCTGGGAATGTCATCCATGGAGAAGACCTATAGATTACTTTTGATAAGTGGGCAAATTACATATACATTCCATGTCTATCTTGATCAGTACCTTCCTTATAGGTGAGCAAAAACCTTTCTGTATCTATTGATACACCTGTCAGTGAAAGCAGGAATTTAGATACTTGTTCTCAGGATTATAAATCATCAAGCTTCACAGATCTGATCCACAAAAGGGGGTGGAGGAGACCTCCTCTTGCTTCATAGAATCCAATTGCCCCTGTTCTGCATCATCCTTCCAAGAGGATTTAAAAGTTGATTTCAAACAGCTGTCAAAATGATTCCCCCTTTTCTTAAGGCACTTATTAGAAAATAAAACCAGATATAATTAACAAACAAACAAACCTATCTGCCTGCTGTTCTGACTTGTTATAATAAGTGTTATTTCTACTTACAAACAGTTTTCCTGTCAGCATCCTGCTGTTTCTTTAATAAGACTTCTGCACTGGGGAAGAAAAAAAGCTCTGCTTAAAATTATGCGTTGACTTGTCGTCACTTCTCTTCCTGCTCATCTGCGTTCAGATCCAATTTGCTTTGAGGTTGAAAGGAACTAAAATGTCAAAATCATCACTAAGAGAGAGGAGGGACCTCCCTGCTCCTATAGCTGGCTGAAGGAGACTCATGATAAACACCCTGTTTTCTCCTCACTCCTGGGCTCGGTGGTTTGCGTCGCCCCCAGAGTATGGAAAACCTATTCAGGTTCCTGGGGTTGGTTTCCCAGCTGGATGATGATGTTCCAGCATCCTTGAGCAAGTTCCAGAAGCCCGTGTGAATGGACAGATCCAGAGGGGACTTTGACCCAGAAGCTGGGCCTGTGGGTTTGGGGACAATAGGATGTTGAACGGAAATATTGTGGCCAATACAGCAGCAGAGATAATGCTATGTGATCAAAATGTGAGGGATTATGGCTTTTCCTCTTTGGATTTTTAAATTTGTTTTTATTTTTATTTTTATTTTTTTTTTTCTTTCGAGGCCCTGTAATTGGAATGAGTCCACTTTAAATCCTTTAACGAGGATCCATTGGAGGGCAAGTCTGGTGCCAGCAGCCGCGGTAATTCCAGCTCCAATCTCTTTGGATTTTTTTAAATGAATTTTTTAAATTCTAGAGAATTTTAAACACATCCAAGGAAGGTAAAATAGACCCATCACCCATTTTCAACACTTCAGCTTCCCCTTCCTGTATTATTTTTGAAGCCGGACATTATATCATCATATACTTCATCTATAAATATTTTAGTTTGTCTCTCCAAAAAAACGAAGACTCCTTTAAAAAATACATAACCACGGTGCCATTAGCATTCCTCAAAGTAATTAACAATTTCTTCGTATAATCAAATAGCCTGTGCTTAAATTTCTAGTTGCCTCATACACGAATTTTTTAAATAGTTTGGTCAAGATTCAAGTAAGTCTCGTTTGAGAATGTTGGTTAAGTTTCTCTTTCTCTCTTTTTGAAGATAAATGGTTTATTTTGGAATAATTGCAGATTTACTGAAAAGTTGCAAACACAGTAGACAGAGTTCTTGTGCGCCCTTCACCCAGTTTCCACTAATGTTCGCATCTGACATAATTACAGTGTATTTGTCAAAGCAAAGAGATTAATATGATCTGTTACCAGTAAGTAACCCATGGGCTTTATTCCGGTTTCACCAATTTTCCTCCTAACGCCCCTTTCCTGTTGCAGGATCCAATCCAGGACACTACAATACTTCTCATCACGTTTCCTCAGACTCCTTCAATTTGTGACAGCTTCTCAGTCTTGTTTCTCATGACCTTCATATTGATCAGGTATTTTGTAGACAGTCTCTCACTTGGGATGTATTTGGTGTTTTCTCATTGTCAGACTGAAGTTATGGGTTTGGGGAAAGAATACCACAGAGGTAAAGTGTCCTTCTCATGGGCATTATGTGTCAATAAGACTTCAGGTCTCTTTTTAAATCTCTTTCATCCGTCTGTCCCTTTCTCTCTTTTTCCACTGCAAATGACTCGCCGAGAGTCTGTATGCTTTTCGCTTTGTAGTTGCTGTTGTTGTTTGGTTTATATACAGAGGCCATGGCCACTTTTTAGGCGGAGTGATGGAGGCCTCTGCTCCGAGCCCAGGCTGCTTTCCAACCAACCAGCTGCCATCCTGGCAATTCCTGTTTGTTTCCATCCCATACCATCACGAGACAGGGTTAAATAAAAGTCTAGGTGACTCTGCAGGCTGCCTGACAGCCTTTGATTTTAGGTAGATGCTGGAGAGAAGGTCTGAGAAAAGAGATGCCCTTAGCGGGAAATACGTTTTTAGAAATTCCTTGAAAACTGGTTCCTGTGTCATTGAAAGATTTAGATGAGAATGCGAGTGCGCAGGCACACGCGTGCGGGCGCGCGCCATGAAGAGGTATACAAATATATCGTTGTTATTAAAAACAGAAGAGATACACCAAAGCTTCAGACAATGCTTATAATGGACAGCCACTGGACTACACTGGGGTGATTAAAATCTGGCCAACGACATTGGCTGCAGCTGACAGAGGCCTCCAGTTTTCATACGGCGTGACGTTAGCACAAGTGAACAAAGAAGTAACAGTGGTCTCCCTCCCGAACACAGAACTTTCCATTTCACCATGTGTCTTTTCTCATGTTGCTTAATGTCACTGGTGAAGTACTTTCAGGTCAAGTGGGAAGCATTGCCTTTCCCCAGATAAGGAACTCACACAGCTGAGAGAGGCCCTGTGACTTGGTCACAAGACTAGTTATGGATGGAAATGAGATTAGAAAGCAGGTGTCCTTCTTTTGCGGGCTGTTATCAGACAGATTCAGGTTAATGCCATCCAGGATTGACCTTTGAGGACTTTTTGCTTATGTATCAAATATTTTTCAGTATGAATAGTTAAAATTAGAATTTAAAATGACAGCCCCCAGTTTCTCATCGTGAACAGCCCTAATGTTGATTTAGAGCACCAGATTTGTGCTCTAAATTGGGTGTAGTGTTGCTATATTGACAGATATCTTACTCGTAAGCCTCAGTGGCCAGAGGAACGCATCCCACTTTGCCTTGGCTAGTAAAGTTCAGGCAGCAGCTCTGATCCATTCAGGGCAGGGTCACGGTCAGGAAGACCAATCGCTGACAGTGGCTATGGGAGGTGCTTCTAGGTTCTGAGCTTCCCCAGGGCAAGGTCACACTTGGAGCCCGAGGAGCTTGGCTTCCTGGGAGCAGAAGGATTCTTCTGAATCCAGTCCTTGGTGGTCCCCAGTGGGGTCCCATCACAAATATGGAAGAAACAGTTGCAAAGCATAGGAGGCAAGGGGGCGGTGAGGTAGAGGAGTGATTCATTCACCAGTGCCCTCCTGGGAAGAAAAGCGAGCACTTAAATATATCTTAACATCTCAGGGATAATTTCTGCCTCTGGTAATGGCGATGCTGACACCAAAGCGCTATGGGAATTCGTTCCCCTTGTTAATAGAGGAGTGACTGTAATGAGGGTGCCCTTGAGTATACCTGTAGTTTCACAAGTAGGTTTCTGTTGCGTTTTTGTCTCGCTTGGTCCGTGGGCAGCGTGGTTTAATGATGCTTCACACTGAGTGTGCCTCAACCATGGTAAGGTATTTCAAGAAAATTCTAGTTGGGCTTCTGGATTCTTGGGCCATTAATATTTTTAATGGTGACAATAAAAGCTGGAGGGACTCCAGTCTCAGCAAGGATTTTGGAGAGGCAGTGTAATAATGAGGCATGCAGAACCCTGGGTGGTAGGGCCTCCGGGCTCTTGCTCTGCTCCTGGCTGGTTCTGTGTCCTTGATGTTGCCACTTAACCTCACTTTCTGCATTCCAGTGGAATATGCAGATAAAACTCTCCTTGACCTGCCTAACAGGTAAGTTCTCAAAAACAGTTGATGGGGAGCACGGAAGGTGGGGGAAGTTTGAAAGGAAAAGGGGAAAAAAATTACATTTTGGAAGCAGAAATTACTTAATAACAAGCAGTGACAGAATGCCTGCACATTGGAGTTTTATAGTCAGAGTGAAGATTTATTTGGCATTTTGAATTTGTTTTCTCAGTGAGCAGAGGCTATTTGGGGGAGTTGAGAGAAAGGAGGAAAGGGAAAGAAATTTAAAATGCCAAGAATAATCTATGTAGAGGTCTCTACCAAAAATTCTACTGATGCACAAGTCTTTCTACTTATAGAAAAAAAGGTCTTTCTGTCATGATTATTCACACCATGTCTGTTTTCCACATTGTTTTATAGTTTGAGCTTCCTTCTCCCACCACATTCCCCCAGCAATTGTCTAAAGCTCAGAAAGCAAAACCATTTAGATTGTTGGCTCTCTGAGGCCTTAGAACAATGGATGACCTAATTTTTTCCACAAGTCCAATTACCGAGCCTGGGTGTCTCAGCTTTTTAGCCTTCCAACACTGGCTTATCTTGGGGACCTTATGAAACACTGTGCCTAAGAATAACCTGGTGGCTTAAAAACAAATAGACTAAGTCCTGTGTAAGCTTCCCACGAAGGGCATTTCTAATTCCCTCTTGGAAGCTTGATCTTGGATCAGAGTCAGTAGTTGTATTTCAGGGTCACCCGCTGAGTTTAGTTTCCCTTCTGCCCCCTTTTGTCAGAATCTTGCTTCCTCTGACCTTTCTCCCAGTTCCAGAGGACACCTGGGTCATGGCAAAATGTGGACACCCTGGTGATTCTGGCCAGAGAATGTTTCTCTCCCTTCAGATCCAGGTACTGAAGGCTACTGGCTGGATGAGAAGAATGTTAACCTAATGGGAGCCAGAGGGACCACAACTGCTCGTCCCTTTCATAGACTAAGCCCAGATCTTGCTGGGCTCAGGGGTTAATACATCCATAGTGTCTTAACAACTGTCCCCTCACAGTGTTCCTTGTTCTATTGCTCTTGAGGTTGCTGTCCCTGACTAGTCCTGCCTTGTCCCCCTGGAGGTGGTGTGGGCAATGTGAGGATTATAGAAACATTCTTGGTTATAATTCTGCCACCGGATAAAGGCCTGTGTCTGCCTCCAGCTATCACTTTAGTTATATCTTTGTTCCTAGTCTTTGGCAGGGGCTCTGGCTACTGAGAGGGCACTTTGCATGGGTAGCTCAGCTTTCTAGAAGATTCTGTGGGGCATCTTATTCCCATCTTGGACAGGTCTTAGACATTTCCTCTTGCTAAGGTAGTGTCATGGAGTAAGAAGTCTACTGGATAGGGAGTCAGGACATGAGGGTTCTACCCCAGCATTACCACCTGCTTAATGACTTGGGAAATAGCCTTTACATTCTGAGGATATTATTTTTCTTTCTGAGGATATTATTATTTTCTTGCTTGTAAGATGATCTCTAAAGGCCTGTGCCATAACAAGTAGAAAATCGATTTGGTAAAAAAAGGTTCACAATTGACATGGATCTGTGTAAAATTTACTGAGAAACAAGAAATTGACAGAAGAAACTTCTTACTTTTTCTTCTGCTGTTCTTAACTCTTATATTACAGCATGGAAATCAGTTACTGTTGATTGGGGTTTCGCCTACTTGGTATAATGTAAGGAAGGAACACTCTACCCATATTGGCCTGCCGGGTTTAGGTTTCTCAAGCCCGCCAGTGGCTTTTTAGCACTTCCAAGCGAAATCAATAGTGAAAACCGAGTGCCCCAACCCTCGTGATTTGTAAGGGGTCAGCTATTATTAAACATTAGTGATGATTTACCAAAACCCTTTCTTTCTGAAAATAAGTTATGCAAAACTGTTGTTTATTTATGAGTTTAAGACAGAAAAAAAAAAAAAAGATGAAAATACTGCTTCAAACCAGACGGAGTGTGGGCAGATGCTGGCCAAGATTTCCTTCCATCCATGGCCCCTTGCAGGCTAAGCATCCAGTCTCTGGGGCAAAGGCAGGCAGTTGTGTTAAATCTTGCAAAATGGAGTGGCTGTTTGGTGAGGCAGTGGAATGAATTGAAAGCAGAGAACTACTTGTCAGTAGCAATCTAGCCCAGACCCGAAGGCTGCAATGATAAAAAAGAAGGATTAACTCTTATAATATACTCTCCTACTTCAAAAAACTTTTTGCAAGAAGCACAACACACACATGTCAGCTTCTTACAATTTTCTAATTGGTATGAACTCATTAGTACAGCATGAGCGAGTTTGGAATTTTCAGCCCAACAAAAAGGCAGTTTCACGAGGATCTTTATAAACCTCCTGTAACCTCCCCAAAGTGTCAAAGATTACCCTCTCCCTCACTTTCATTAGAAAACTGGGTTGCCAATCAGAACCGGGATATAAAATTGGCTTTTGTCTCTCTTCCTCATTTTGTCACCTGAAACCAGTCACTTAATCTGTTTGGACCTCGGTTTTGGTAACATCATTGTTAGACGTTTACATCTGTAAAAGACGTCCACGCTATTTCGTTAGGTGGGAAAAGTAGATGGCAAATGATTTACTTATGCATTTGTCAGCTTTGTTACAGAAACGATGCCCCCCCCCCCCCCCCCCGTCCCCACCAAATCTCAGTGGCTTACAACAATAATTTATTCCTCTTCCATATATATGTTAATGGCTACAGTAAGCTGCATTTCAGCTCCTGTCTCTTCTTATTCTGGGATCCAGAATAAGACTGGGTGTGGTTTATTTTGAATCTCCTGCTCATGGTGGAGGGAAAGAAGAAGATAGCTCACGGGCACACAATGGCTCTAAAACTTCTGCCTGGTGATGGTGTACGTTACAACCACTCATAGGCATTGGCCAAGGCAAGCAACATATTGGGCACGGTGATGAGGTGGGGATAGATATATTCTTACCACAGAAGGTACCGCAAGCCATTTGGCAACTGATTGATTGCCTACAGGAACTGTTTCTCCTCCAGGAAAGGGGAATAAACAGTTGGGAACAGTAATACAATGTTTCACCATATATTTATCTGTACATGTAGATACACATAGAAAAAGGTCTGAAATGTTATTCACTGAAATACTCTTAGGCCAGAAGAGTTGAAAACATAACGTTTATACAAAATCTTGTACATGAATGTCCATAGCAGCATTATTCATAATAGCCCCAAAGTGGAAATAATCGAAATATTCATCAACAAATGACAAATGGGTTGGGAAAAAAAAGTAGTAGTATATCCATACAGTAGAATGCTATTCAGGCATAAAAAAGAATGAAGTTCTGATACATGCTACAATGTGGATGAATCTTGAAAGCATCACGCTAAGGCGAAAGGCTCTGGTTACCACAGACTACATGTTGTATGATTCCATTAAAATGAAATGTCTAGAGTCGAGAAATCTATAGTGATAGAAAGTAGTTTAATGGTTGCAGAGGATGAGGGGACAGAGGAGGGAAGTGACTGCTAATAGGTATGGGGGTTTCTCTGACATGAGGAGAAAGTTCTGGAACTAGGTAATGGTGATGGCTGCGCCTGTGAATATACCTGTGAATATACTAAAAAACTCTTAATTGTTCACTTTAAAGAATGAATATTATGTTGTGTGAATTATATCTCAATTTAAGAAGATTCACAGAAGTTATTGGATAATGAGATTGTAGATAATTTTTACTTCTTCATGTATTCATTCCTCTACTGCCCGAACTTTTTTATAGTGAGAAAATATTATTTTTATAGTCAGAGAAAAAGAATGAAGATATGCCAATTGGGGAGAACATAAAAATATCAGTTGAACAAAATAAAGCTCTCTTGCATACAATTCATGCATCCTAATCTCGAGTACTCGCAAGTTTAAAATTTTCACCATCCTTGAGTTAAGCACTTAAAACAAATTCATCACCTTTCTCTATAATTAACCTGGAGAGGTGCAATGGCAATGATGGAAATGTCTAAAATCAGGAAAAAGTGAAAATTGGGCTAATAGGGGTTATTTGTGGCCAACACCAATCTGCCTCATCGGGAGAAATGGTTTTCCAAGGGTCAGAGTGGGCCTGTGGCATAGTGATCTCCATATTCTTGCTTCTCCCTGGTGGAAAATCAAAACCACAGCTTTATCTTTTGATTCTACCATCGGAAAAAATGAAAAGTTTAATTAAGTCTTTTGGCCGAGGGTCCCATTTTACTCTTGAGTGGATATGAAAATGAATATCCTAGTCAGGAAACAATTTTTTTTCAGGTCTGACGTCTGGTGGTAAGGGGTTTCCAGAGAACTGAAATGGAGACTTAGTCTAGAATGTTCAAGCTGACAACAAAGTGTGGGATGTCTCCCAGCAGGTGGGAGTCTGAGAGAATGAGTCATATCCAGAGCCCAGAGATTGAGACCAAGCTGAAGGCTGGAGATGTGAAGCATCTCTCCTACCCTTGAAATCCTGCCCGGACCCAGAAAACGCCATTGACCCCTGTGCGTCCGAGGCTGCCTGGAGCATCAGTGGCTAGTGTCTCTCCTATAGTCTGTCCTTCTCAGTATTAAAGGAAGTGAGTGAACAATAATCAAAAAAGCCACAAGAACTCCACCAACTCAGCAGGCATGAAATGTATCCTATCGAACCGGCAAGGCCTCTGCCCACAGGAGATTTATAGTACAATATGGGAGATGAGGGAGGCCGACATGTAATCAGCAGAAAACTAGCACTCAGAAGAGCTGTACTTATGTGTAGGTGTGCATGAGCACCTATTTCTAGAAAGTCCATGGCTTAGGGTCTTTACAAATAGCACACCATAAAAGTAATTGGCCCAGACATCGCTGTTAGTCACAGCTTTGATCTGAAAGGTCAAAGGGAACTGAAAAAAAAAAAAAAAAAAAAAAAAAAAACCAAACCCACAAACCCTGTGACTCAACAGAATTTTGTTAAATGTTCTTTGGCCGGGAGCAGTCAGACACGATGTGGTGATGTAGCCTATTACTCATGATTTATTATTTGAAAAAGGAAAGGGCAAAGAAATTGTTCTCCCTTATAACTCTGGCAAGAAAATACAAGGTCTCGCTCTGCCCTTCCTACAGCAATTTCCTGAAGAACAAAACCAAAGCCACAAACAGCACTGCAGCTCAGACCATTTTTACTGGCATTACCTGTAATATTATGCTAATTCTAATCTGCAACGCAGATTACATTAGCGAGGTGTAGCAAGAAGCAATCAGTGTTTATAAAGTATGTTTTCTCCTTAGCCCTGCCTGACACTGTGTCCCTGAGGTTGCCTAAAACTCTGGGTCTAACATTAGAGATGACAGGCAGGGACTTAACATGTCGCCTGACTGCCAAAGCTCTGCTAATAAGCACTGATACTTGTCTACACAGAATCTGTATCTTATACTGTGTATAAAATACAAGTCTTTGGATTTTGATACTAATCTGGGAAAGGGTGTCATCCACAGCTAGGAGAGTTCATGCTGTTTTTTTTCAAGTACCTTGAACTGTGCCCAGCATATAGTAGGTTCTCAATAAATATGTATTTTTAAATGATAAAATGAATGCATGAAATACTACTAGGGTACCTTGTATTGGTCAGGATTCTCCAGAGAACCAATAGAATGTGTATGTGGAGGAGAATTTAAATATATTTAAAAATTTAAAAAAATTAAATTAAATTTTTTTTTTATTTTAGAGAGAGAGAGTGTGTGTGAGCAGGGCAGGGGGCGGGGGGACAGAGAGAGAGAGAGAGAAACTTTTTTTTTTTTTTTTTACATTTATTTATTTTTGAGAGACATGGCACAAGCAGGGGAGAGGCAGAGAGAGAGGGAGACACAGAATCCGAAGCAGGCTCCAGGCTCTGAGCTGTCAGCACAGAGTCCGACGCGGGGCTTGAACTCACAAACCGTGAGATCATGACCTGAACCGAAGTCAGACGTTCAACTGACTGAGCCACCCAGGCTCCCCTATTTAAATATATTTATATATAGCATATATACACATATACATAAGTGTACATACACAAATATGTATATGTACATATATAATATACACATATACATACATATATGCATATATACATTCATATGTAAGTTGGCTTACACAATTACGGGGGCTGAGAGAGAAATCCAGACCAGGAGGGCTGAGTTAGAGTTCCAAGTCAAGCCTGAAGGCCTTGAGAAGCAGGAAAGGTGAGGTACAATTTCCAGTCCAAGTTCGAGTCTGAAGGCAGGAGAAGATCAGTGTTTCTGCTCAAAGATGGCCAGGCAGGGAGAGAAAATTTGTTCTTATTTTGCATTTTAATTTATTCAGGCCTTCAGTGGATTGGATGAGGCCCACCCACTCTGAGGAAGGCAATCTGCTTTACTCAGTCTACCTATTCAAATGTTAATCTCATCTGGAAACATTCTCACACACACTCAGAAATAATTAAACACATATCTGGACGCCCTGTGGACCAGTTAAGCTGACACATGAAATTAACCATCACACCCATATTCCCCAAATACCCTGCCCGCCCCACCCCCATAGTGGGAAAGGTTGTATGAATCAACCACCCTTTTCCTGACTTCTTTTGTAACGAATGATATGCATCTGTGAGGCTTAAAGTCAACTGTATGGCTTGTGGCCACAGATCAGAGTTTTCTGGGCGTGAAGCTAATTGGCACAGAAGGAGTGGTTCCGCGATTTCTGACAGCATTCAGTGCCTGCCAGATACACTTGATCAATTGCTACTGTGCTTCCTTCATCATCAGCCACCCTTTAATACATGGATAATCAACCCGACATCAGAGCGTGGGACGCTGGGACTCACACAGGGCAGGCAAGGGGTGGTATCCGAGCATGCAGGCTCCGAAGGAGAGCAGAGAGGCAGGGTGAACAGAAGGCCAGGGTCAGTGGGTAATATCTCCGCTAAGAGCTTTCAATTAGAATCACCCGAGAAGCTTCAAAAACAGCCCAGGCCTGAGCCTTTCTCCTGACCAATTAAGTTAGAATTTCTTGGAAGGTGGAAAACATTGGAGCCAAAGTGCAAGTGTGTTTAAATGTTCCTCACATGATTCTAAAGTGCAGTCTGGATTGAGAACCTCTGTTCTGGGCTGTCCAGTCTGTTCTTTATTAGAATAGAGCCAGTTGGATTCAACTTGGGAGAATCCCAAGAACAGGGCTTCTCAAACATGATGGCACACTGGAATCAACTGGGGAGATTTAAACCCACTTGGGCCTGGGTTACACCGCCTGAGGTTGTGTTTGAATAGGTCCGGGGTACAACCTAGGCTTTGGGATTTTAAAAAAGATCCCCCAGAAATGGATAATCTCTAGCCCCACTCCAGATCGACCGAAGCAGAGTTTGTATTAAAAAATTTTTCTTTATTATAAAATAGACTTAACATAAAACTTACCATCTTAACCATTTTTATGTGTACAGCTCAGTAGTGTTAAGTACATTCAGATTGTTGTGGAACTTATTTACAGAACTCTTTTCATTTTGCAAAGCTGAACTCTACCCCCATTAAATGGCAGCTTCCCTTCGCCACGCAGGTCCTGGTAACCACTAGTCGACTTTTCCTCTCCATGAATTCCAGGTACCTTATATAAGTGGAATCATACAGTATTTGTATTTTTGTAACTGGCTTATTTTACTTAGCCTAATGTCCCCAAGGTTCATTCATGTTGTAGCATGTGTCAGAAATTCCTTCCTTTTTAAGGCTGAATAGGGGTGCCTGTGTGGCTCAATTTATTAAACATCTGACTCTTGATTTCAGTTCAGATCATGATCCCAGGATTGAGCCCCGTGTTGGGCTCTGCACTGAGTGGGGAGCCTGTTTGAGATTCTCTCTCTCTGTCTCTCTCTCTCTGTCTTTATCCCTCTGGCCCTCTCCCCAGCTCACATGTGCTCTCTCTAAAACAAAAACAAGAGAGAGAGAAAGAGAAGAAATTAAATTAAAAAATTTTTTCTTAATGTTATTCATTTTTTGAGAGAGAGAGAGAGAGAGAGAGAGTAAGAGGCAGAGGGGCAGAGAGAGAGGGACAATCTGAAACAGGCTCCAGGCTCTAAGCCATCAGCACAGATCCCGACATGGGGCTCGAACCTACGAACTGTGAGATCACGACCTGAGCTCAAGTCAGACGCTTAACCAACAGAGCCACCCAGGCACCCTGAAAAGAAATTAAATTTAAGGCTGAATAACATTCCATTGTATGTCTATACCACAGCTTGTTTATCCACTCATCTGTTGGTGGGCATCACTTGGGTTGCTACCCCCTCTTGGCTATTGGGAATAGTGCTGCTATGAACATGGGTGTACAAATACCTCATTGAGACTGCTTTCATTTCTTTTCAGTATATCCAGAAGTGGAATGACCTGCCATACTATTTTCCATGGAGTCTGCACCATTTTATAGTCCTACCAATAGTGCACAAGGGTCCCAACCTCTATCTTTGCCAACCCTCCCTCCCTTCCTTCCTTCCTTCCTTCCTTCCTTCCTTCCTTCCTTCCTTCCTTCTTTCCTTCCTTCCCTCTCTTATCCCTTTTTCTTTCATTATTTCTTTGTAGCCACCCTAAATGGTGTGAAGTGCAGAATCTGCATTTTATTTTATTTATTAACTTGTTTTATTTTTTTTTAATTTACATCCAAATTAGTTAGCATATAGTGCAACAGTGATTTCAGGAGTAGATTCCTTAGTGCCCCTTACCCATTTAGACCATCCTCCCTCCCACAACCCCTCCAGTAACCCTCAGTTTGTTCTCCATATTTATGAGTCTCTTTTGTTTTGTCCCACTCCCTGTTTTTATATTATTTTTGTTTCCCTTCCCTTAGGTTCATCTGTTTTGTCTCTTAAAGTCCTCATATGAGTGAAGTCATATGATTTTTGTCTTTCTCTGACTAATTTCACTTAGCATAATACCCTCTAGTTCCATCCACGTAGTTGCAAATGGCAAGATTTCCTTCTTTTTGATTGCCGAGGAATACTCTATTGTGTGTATATATATATATATATATATATATATATATATATATATATATATATATATATATACCACATCTTCATCCATTCATCCATCGATGGACATTTGGGCTCTTTCCATACTTTGGCTATTGTTGATAGTGCTGCTATAAACATGGGGGTGCATGTGTCCCTTTGAAACAGCATACCTGTATCCCGTGGATAAATTCCTAGTAGTGCAATTGCTGGGTCATAGGGTAGTTCTATTTTTAGTTTTTTGAGGAACCTCTATACTGTTTTCCAGAGTGGCTGCACCAGCTTGCATTCCCACCAACAATGCAAAAGAGATCCTCTTTCTCCACATCCTCGCCAACATCTGTTGTTGCCTGAGTTGTTAATGTTAGCCATTCTGACAGGTGTAAGGTGGTATCTCATTGTGGTTTTGCTTTGTATTTCCCTGATGATGAGTGATGTTGAGCATTTTTTCATGTGTGAGTTGGCCATCTGGACGTCTTCTTTGGAGAAGTGTCTATTCATGTCTTTTGCCCATTTCTTCACTGGGTTGTTCTTTGGGTGTTGAGTTTGATAAGTTCTTTATAGATTTTGGATACTAACCCTTTATCTGATATGTCATTTGCAAATATCTTCCCCATTCTGTCAGTTGCCTTTCAGTTTTGCTGATTGTTTCCTTCGCTGTGCAGAAGCTTTTTATTTTAATGGGGTCCCAGTAGTTCATTTTTGCTTTTGTTTCCCTTGCCTCTGGAGACATGTTGAGTAAGAAGTTGCTGCGGCCAAGATCAAAGAGTTTTTTGCCTGCTTTCTCCTCAAGGATTTTGATGGCTTCCTGTCTTACATTGAGGTCTTTCATCCATTTTGAGTTTATTTTTGTGTCTGGTGTAAGAAAGTGGTCCAGGGTCATTCTTCTGCATGTCTCTGTCCAGTTTTCCCAGCACCACTTGCTGAAGAGACTGTCTTTATTCCATTGGATATTCTTTCCTGCTTTGTTAAAGATTAGGTGGCCATATGTTTGTGGGTCCATTTCTGGGTTCTCTATTCTGTTCCATTGATCTGAGTGTCTGTTCTTGTGCCAGTACCATACTGTCTTGATGATTACAGCTTTGTAGTATAGCTTGAAGTCTGGGATTGTGATGCCTCCTGCTTTGGTTTAGAATCTGCATTTTAATTTAATTTAATTTAATTTAATTTAATTTAATTAATTTTATTTTATTTTATTATTTTATTAATATGAAATTTATTATCAAATTGGTTTCCATACAACACCCAGTGTTCATCCCAACAGGTGCCCTCCTCAATGCCCATCACCCACTGCATTTTAATGTACTCTTGTTTGGTTATGGTTTGAGAAGGTGCTCTGCTCCCCAGGGTGGTTCCCTGGCTGGCCTCCCTCACTATGCATTTGCCTATATTTTGTAGCCTTACCTATGGTCTTGTGTTCTCAATGTTTATTTGGCTTTCCAGTTTTCTACAAATAGCCATTATGGCTTGAACCTGTTTAACGTCTGTTCTTTACACTATTGTTCGTTGGCAACTTTGGTGAAAAGTGTCCTCTGGGCTCAGATATAGGGGGTTTAAATTCAGAGGGAAGTTGAGTCCTGCTCCTGAGGTCCCATGTGGTCTGATCTCTACAAGAACACAGAATATGAAGAAACAGCCCAAGTGGCCCAAAGTAATGAAAAGGAAGCCTAATCTTACCTTATAGTCACCAAACAATACTAAAAAAGAATCAAGACCAGAACACCCAACAGCATTTATTGAAACCTTTTATCTTTCCTCTCCAGTTCACTACAGTTTCAAAGTGCTCTGGGATCTCTCATACTCCTTTCTCTTCCATCTCATTCTCTTTCCTCTCTCCCACTCTTCTCTGTCCCTCCAAAGTAAAACCTTGGATTGTAGGTAACTTGTTCTGCAAGTGTTCTGCAAGACGAGCAAGCATTTCTACTAAATTTTACCTTGATAAATGAGCGATGTCTTGCAATACGAGTAGTATGTGACGCCAAATGTCACATGATCACAACTGAGCCAATGGTTATCTTCTCCATCTCCCTCTCTCTGTCTCTCTCCCTCACTGTGGATCTGTGGGTGATCACCTCCCATACTCAGATACTCAGTCTCAGGCCGTGATGTTTGGCATCTGTAAAATCAATGTTGGAAGATGACAACACCTGGCACTAGTGTATTTTTTGTCACTTCAAAGCATCTATGGACAGTCCTTTGCTGTTCCATCCAAGAGTAAGCTTGGGAATGCTTTGCTTCATTCTAGGTCAGGCTGCCTGTAGATATAGACCCTTTCCTCTGCTACCTTATTCCCAGATACATTAAATTCTGTATATGACAAGAGTTTATTAATACTGTACTATAGTCAACATCCGTGTGAGCATATACAATGGCCCCCAGGCAGAAAAAGGTTGAAAAGAAAGGCGGTAAGAAGGAGATGATTATGGTGGGAGTTAAGAAAATCGAGAAGTACAAATGAGGTATGCGAGTGGCCGAAACTGCAAGATTTTATAAGAAGTCTATGTCTGCATCTCGTCTGTAGAGGAGGAGGAGAAAAAAGCAGAGGAATCCCTCACTTCAAATGAGATTAGGGAGATGTGTAAAATGTGGGAAACACTGCAAAATTTGTAGAAAAGCACCACCTGAATAAGACTGTAGCAGTGTGAGCAATGAATCTGTTTAATGATGATGCAATATTATATTTCTGTGAAATCTTCAAAAGGAGGCAAAAGCAAATGTCATTATATAGGTTCCTTGTTAAAGTTGCATGGAAAGAAAAAGATTCCATTGAACCAATGGATAGCAATGATTCTGTCAGTGATAGTGGAAGTCGTCCTACACAATAACCCTCCTCTTTCTTGTCTCCCTCACACCAGCCATGAAGGTTTTCAAAGGTAAGTGTAGGTTAATTTATTTTTCTTTATATTTTGTATTTTCCTTTTTATTTTGTATTATATTACAGTATTATAATCATTTTTATATGAATATTTTTGGGTTGTGGAGCAAATCATCTGAGTTTTCATTATTTCTTATGGGGAAATTCACTTCGATATACAAGTGCTTTGGATTACAAGTATGTTTCTGGAAACAATTATGCTCACAAACCAAGGTTTTTTACTGTACTTATTGGTACATCTGCCTAGTCTCTTTTATAAGCAGACCTCCTACTTAGGCCTTTATCTTTTCATTTTCCAAGACAGCATCCCCCAGATCCTGGAACTATCTGGGAAAGTTGCCTACTTCTCCAAGGGCCAGGAAGAAGCCAGTGGGCGGAGAAAGAGTTTTCTATGTAGGAGGGTGGATAGGTGAAGACTGGAAACTCTCATATGTTAATGGCTAGCTTGCATGTTTGTCTATTCTAGTGGATTGTGAATTCATTGAGGACTTCTTGTTTTACCCCATGTGTATCTTCCATTATAGTCAAGTTTTTGATTCATGGTGAGTGTTCAGATATGCATCACAGCCGACTTCTTGGTGACCTAATCCAGGCATAGGAGAGGAACAAAACTCTTTCCCTCTACTCTCCTATATTCACTAATTGGAGCTCTGCAAATTAGACTGACAAAAGACAGATTAACAAGAGAAAAACAAATAGAAGTTTGCTAACATGTGCATTGTGCATATACATGGGAGCACTCAGAGATGAATAACTCAAAGAGGTGGTTAGAACTTGGGCTTTTATAGTATCTTAACAAAAGAACAATACATTTTTAGAGAAGTGACAAGACAAAGGGAAGGGACTTTGAGTTTCTAGGGGGGCAAATTGTGGAAAGGTGAATATATAGGGGAACTAATGGAAGACAAAGGCTAGTTGGTAAAGTTTATGTGGATTCTTCTCCAGGCTGAGAAGAGTCTAGAGGTGGCTCCAATGATTGAATTCTATCTTTTCTGGAAGAGAGGAAAGGGGGGGACATCTTTATAAATTTATGTCCTACTTTTAGGCAAACAGGGGAAGGATAGAGAACTTTTCTTGTATCTACTTCTTCTCAATTGCCTTTAGCTCAAAATAATCAATATGTCAAGTGGCATATTTTGGGATGCCATATTCTACTCTTTATGGAAAATCTGGGGTCCAGGTGTTCATTATGCTGCCAGCACTGAAAAAAGAGTCCCATGATACTCAGGTTATAGCATCACCTAGGATTCACTCCCTTTTTCCCTGATGCCACAGAAATAGAGCTTCTCAAGGGCTTTGGTTCCTCTTGTAGCCTCTGGTGTGTACCTGACATTCTCAATAAGACTCCTTGATGAAGGTGATATTTTGAAAAACTAGAAACAAGCAGATCCCTTTGGAAGGGATATTTCATTGCCACTTTCTCATCTGTAAAATCAATGCTTGTTTCTGACCCAGAGCTGAGTACAGATCTTCTTTCTTATTCATAAACAGTATTTTTTCTAAATTGATTCATCACTCTACACCCTGGCTCCTAATGACAGATGGCAGTTTTTCCTTTTCTTTCCTGCCTTTGAACATGGACATTAATTTGGTGGACTAAACATTAGGGAAAGTGCACGGACTGTCTCCACAGCACATGTGTGACCTTCTCCTGTGGTCCTCAGGAAGATGGACCTAGGAAGGAACTTTAATATTCACCACCAGAGTAAGCTATAAATACCACACTGTTTGCTTTAACTTGTAACATTAATCTTTCTGTGGCTCTGGTCATAAAATAATAAGGAGAACACCACAACTTACTACAGCCAGTCAATGGGCTGATAAGATGGATGTTGTTGTGTTTCGAAATTGTGCCAAGTTTATGTTGATAAAGTGACTTTCTTCTGGGAATCTAAAACACAGTGCCTATGGTTCTAATCCTGTGTGACTCTGACTATGTCTTAGATTTACATAAAACAGGAAATTGGCCCAATATGGCCTCATCCATCTTCATAACTCCTCTATTGATGAAATTTATGGGGAATGTAGTGTTATTATTCTCTCACTACTAAGGTCTAGAGAACTTAAGCTTTCAGTCAAACTAGCAAATTCTGTATTGGTTCCAGAACCAAAAGAAAAGGGATAGATCTGTGGCTAAGTCTACATAAAAACAATAACAACAAAAACAAACTGAAAAAACTGCTATTGCGTGATGGGAAGTAGGCTATTTTGTTAATCAAAGGCACTTGAGTCTCACAGACTGAATCTATTTGGGGCTGTTGATTAGAATTGACTTGTCATTCCCTTGGAACAACTGGTCAATTCAGCCCAACCACCACTTTGATGGATTTTTTCAAAACTGCTTACATGTTTGATTTATCTATTAACTTGACAGCATGTGAACCAGAGCAGGTGGATTGTTACAATTAAGAGAGTCTTTTTAATAGCCTTTGAGATAAATAATTTGAGTCTAAATTCTGATTTATTAAATAGGAAAGGCCCAAAATATCCCCCAATCCTTCTTTCCACACCCACTGACAGCGGTATATATTTTGACATGATCCATATTTCTGTTGGGAATTTTGTTTAGCCGTTAATGCAGGACACCTGAAATAGTAATACTTACATAAGATAGAAGTTTCTTTTTTTCACATGTAAAAGATATGTAGAGAATTGATGTAACTCAGAGGCCGGATGTGATGTGCTGTCCCTGCCCGGTGAAAGCAAACTGCTTCTGGTATCTTTGGCTTATTAGGATAGAGGGAAAAAAGCATTTGTAGACATAATAAGTGCATATTAGATGGTCAGAATGGTGTCCATTTTATTTGCTCCAGAACAGACATAGGAAGAGGGACAGCAACAAAAGTTACTAAGATTTTGATAACTCACTAACATGCTCTAAGATCCATTTGTTTGGTGCACATGTTAAGCAGGTGAGTTCAATCTGGGGACATAATAGAAATCACCACTCCTTCAATTTTCTCTGATGACGATACTCATTTCCAGAATTCTCTTAAAAATAGAGCCATGCCTTTGGTTTACTATTTTGTTAGGAGTGGGCAGTTCCACTACTGCTTACTTTAGGTCAGGAAGCCAATTTGAGGATTCTACTATTTACTGAAATTATCCATTCATACTGTAATTCAAGAACTGGGGCAAATAATCAGGGGTTGGATTGACAGAAACTTTGTGCCCACCATGCAGTGGACTTGGACTCAAACTCCATTTATCACTGGATCCCCATAGATAAGACTGTTCAGTGAGTGTGTGTGTGTGTGTGTGTGTGTGTGTGTAGAGAAACGGTGATATTCTGAGTCACTGGGATTTTGCACACATTCAAAGCCATGTCCAGTAATTTGGGAAAGGTATAGGTATTTCCCTTTCTCTAGTACACAATTACCTTGGTAAATGTATGCAGGTACTTTGAAGGGGTAGAGGAAGATTTTTGTAGGTTCTTACGATATCCTCACTCAAAGTTTTTCCTTTTCATTTACTGAATTGAGAGTCTGGATATTGGAAGATAGCTCATGATTCTCTAGTGATGATTTAAGTCAGATACTACGATTACCTAAGTCTGGTTCACCAAGCTTAGAATTGTTTTTCAGGTATACAGCTCAAGTATATCCTTCAGAGGTTGACCATCTAGTTCAGTTTTAGAAACACCATCATCAAAATATCCCTGCAAGTCAAATCATTCTATTTTTTAAAAGTAAGCTCTATGTCTAATATGGGGCTCAAACTCATGATCCCAAGATCAAAAGTTCCATGCTCCACCAACTGAGCCAGCCAGGCGCCCCTCATTCTGCTGTTATAATAACCACATCCACTCTGTGCCTGGTAGTTCAATCCTACTGTGTAGTGTCTGCCCTTCTGGGCATCCATCAACCCTGCTGAAATCAGGGAACTATTTTCAACAGCAACATCTCCTACCGTCGACCCCAGAGTACAGAAGAAATTCAACAAAGCACTCTTGAAGGTTCTGATTCTCTCTTCATTAATGTTTTCCTCAATGCCCTAGAAAAGGGAGTGTTCTCTAGGCTTAGTTTGGGTGTATGTTAGATGTTGTATGCTATAAATCCTTTCTAACATTCTTATCTCTCCGAATCTCTGGACTCTTATATTTCAACTTCCTTCGGCAATAGGCCATAGTAGAATCCAGGTTTCAATCAACTCACCAAGTTAACAATTGTCTCAAGCTAAGAAGAATGAATCCAGAATTTCTGGTTTAGTGTATTCATGCCAATAATTTGGCCCATAAAATTGTGTTTCTGGTGGAATACCCAATATATTCTCCAGATTTTTGTCAGTATTAGTTTTAGAAAATCTTGCAATTCTTTTGGCATGTGAACCTTTCCATCCATGTTTGACTTTTTAAATTGGCCCCTATGGGCATGCTTGATCTGGAGCTAGTTATAAGTCTGGTGGGAATGAAAGGGCACAGGTAGAGGGCATGAGGAGAGCCAGAATTCCTGTATAAGATAACTTCCCCAGATGAGGCTATTATAAGGTCTTCAGGCAGGACCACACTGGCATCTTCAGCTAGAGGGGGGAGGGACTGCTTCTTTTTAGTAAGAGAGATGCAATGAGGTTTGAGAGTGCTCAGAATCATCTAGATCCTCCCAAATGCCCTCATTCCAATTTTTGTGGCTCCCTCTTTCCCAAATAATGCCCTGACTTTCATATAAGATAATGAGGATATGGTTCGACCTACACTGAAATTAACTAGCTGGCCAGATCTGACTCTGCAGTTTGCTTTTTGGCCATGCCAGCCCTGGGACTATGAGATAAAAAAAATTGTTTTAGAGGAGTACTAGAAGCTCCCTGTTTCTCTAACAATACCTTGGTCTGAAAATTTAAATTCTTTAAAGTCTGTCATTCTTTTTAGAAGCTCACTGATGCTAATGGAGGCAGCCATCCCAACCCATGCTTCCTTTATTCCTTAGCACCACGTAATGGTGTTTGTGGGGAAGCAATCAAAATTGGCTTCAGTAGACACTTTATGCCAAATGACAAAAGGTAATCATTAAAAAGATGTTTATTTTTGAGAGAGAGAGAGGGAGACACAGAATCTGAACCAGGCTCCAGGCTCTGAGCTGTCCACACAGAGCCCAACGTGGGGCGCAAACCCCATAAACTGTGAGATCATGCTCTGACCAGAAGTCAGATGCTTAATCGACTGAGCTACCCAGGCGCCCCTAAAAGGGAATCATTTAAGTTGCTGTCTTACTATCTCCCATATCATGGATTACTAGTGTCCTGTCATTTAATAGTCCCCAAATCCTTCAAACCCAACTAGGTCAGGTTGGCTAAGCTTCCTGTCCTTGAAGTCTACTGTTTGCAATCACTTACAGTTCAACTTTTGTATTGGTCAGAGTTCCTTGGGTGCAGTCAATGAATTTACTCTGGTTACTTTAAGCAGAAAGGAATTTGTTAAGGGATGAAGAGCTTAAAGAATCATTACAAAGGTTAAAGAAACAGACTCTAGGTAATCTTCCAGGAATAACCCCAGTGTGCACTTCCACATTCCAAAATAACCTTCCAAGGGAGCTGGAGCATATGCTATGCTCAGGAAGCCGCCACAGTGCTGGTTCTAGTTCATGCTAAAAATATGAATATGCCCTGCCTCCTTCCGTATAAACTTTAGTTCTGAATCAGTCTAATATGAGTGCATCTGATTGGTGGAATCTCAATCACCCTAGGCACCCCAGCACAAGGAGCACTGGGAAATACAGTCTTTTATTTAGTAATTTTTAATTTATTGTTGAGAAGGCAAGATCTATAGAGTAGGGATCTATCGAAATGTCAAAAAAAAAGTGTTCTAAATATTTTTGGCCATCTGGTAAGGAGTGGGGGTGGGATAGAGAAAGGGGAGAGCAACAACAATGCACTTTTTGGGTTGGGTCGTAGGTCCACAAGCTCACGTTGTTTTCTAGTACTTTATAGTGAATACATACGTGTGGTAGTTTGGGTTCTCCAGAAAAATTTACTCTAAAGAATTGGCTCATGTGACTGTGGAGGCTGAGAGGTCCCAAGTCTGTGGTTGGCAAGCTAGAGGCCCAGGAGAGCCAGTGAGATATTTCCAATCTGAGCTTAAAGGCAGAAGACCAACGTCCCAGCTCAAAGAAAAGCAGGCAGAGAGAAAGAATTCTTTCTTAGCCTTTTATTCTACTCAGAACTTCAAGTGGCCCACCCACAATGGGGAGGGCAGTCTGCTTTCCTCAGTCTCCCTATTCAAACACTAATCTCACCCAGAAGCACCTTCACGTACACACCAAGAAATAATGTTCAACTGAATACCTGGGCACCCGGTGACCCAGGCAAAATGACACGTAAAACTGACTGTCACAATATATGCTACCTACTTTTTATGTAATATAGCAAATGACACAGTCAGGTACAAATGGCTGATATGCACGACAGAATGCAATCCTTTTGCTTAAGATTTTGGTGGAGGTTAAGTATAAATGCGTGTGAAAGGAACAGTTCTTTAAGTTGCTGTTAGTCGTTCGGATCTTGGTTTGAAGAATGAGTGGGTTGTTGAATGGAGTTTGGAGAGAGAGAGAGAGAACTTAATCCAGGTGTTTGAGAAGCAGGTGCAGTTGAGAGCACCCTAGGGATAAAGAAGGACAGAATGGGAGTTTGCGGCTCTAAGACAGATTTCTGCTTCCCCACATTTCGGTGGGAACCTGCTGTAACTCCTAGCACTTGCCTGACACCTTTTTCCCTTTTCCTCTTTTCCCCTTAAGGGATATTGGAATTTTCAGGTGCCTAAGAGATGATTGGTAATTTGTTATGTCTCTATCAACAAGCCCAGTGTTCATTTTTTAGTATACATGGCGGGACTCTGAATGAAAACTCTCTCTTCCTCCCTCTCTTTCTGGTTCTCTGGGCATGAGTTCATGCAGTGTGCAAGCTTAGCTTGGGCTAGCTACTTCGTTATCTGCTGCTATTTATTTCAATCCAGGATTGGAGGAGAGAAGACGAAGAAAGTCAGAAGTGGGGATGGAAAAGGACAAAAGAAACAGTTACAGAATGGTTTCCTTGTCACTCTCTCCAGTGGTCTTTTACTTCTCCTAAGAAGTAATTCATTAGTACTTTGTATACTGAAGGGAAATGAAAATCAAAACAACTTGTTCCAAGACATAAGCTGGTGTCTTTCTTACTGATAAATTTCCCCAAACCCTCTTAAGCCAGATTCTGCTTTCTCCTTCATGCCACTGCTCTTGCCAAGCTGCCAAACTTCTTTCCAACTAAAACAAAGGGCGGCATTCTCAACATTATCAGCCTGGCATCTGGCTGTTGGGACTCTGTGGGCTAACAGAATGCCTTGAGGAGCTGGGGAGAAAGCAGCGGGATCCTGTTCTGCCATCCTGGCTCAGGGAGCCAGCAATTATTTGTCCATGATTATTTATTCAAATTGTCCTGATATCTTACTTCATTTGACAGTCTGGGAAATGTTCTGCTCAATTGGCTGGAAATGTCCTGTCCTCAGAAGTCCTCAGGCCTATTGAATCCTGGGATATGATCTAGAGAAGTATACACAAGCAGATATGAATGATGATCCTTGTTCAGAATTGTTGCAGTAGAGCGACCCTCAGGATAAAGGCAGGTGAAGCAATGCGCTATTAAAATGATCTCTGAGTGCAGCCACATCCATTCACAATAGTGGGAGAACTGGACCTAGAGTCAGACCACTTGGAATCTCAGCTCTGCTACGTTTATTTTATTTCGTTTATTTATTTATTTTGAGAGAGAGTGTGCAAGAGCAGGGGAGGGGCAGACAGAGAGGGAGAGAGAGAGAGAATCCCAAGCAGGCTCCACGCTGTTAGCTCAGAGCCCGATGCGGGGCTCGATCTCATGAACCCTGAGATCATGACCTGAGCTGGAATCAAGAGTTGGACGCTTAGCGCTCAGTTGTGGGCCACAAGGTGCCCCACGGTTAACCTCTGCCATTTTTATGAGACCATTTTGGATGAGACATTGGTTCCACTATTATATAACTGGTTTGTCTTACAAAAGTGAAGGACATAAAGTGAAAAGTTGCCAGAATCCCTTTCTAGCGCCTAAATTAACTAAGATTCATTAGCTTGTTGGCAATAAAGGCCCTGAAAAAAGAGGAGAGAGGGAGGTAACTCCAAAGAAAGAACATGGTTCCATAAAGATCTGGAGCATAATAGCACCGAACTGGCAATTGTAGCTGGAAAGCTCGGGTTGTGGTATCCTGTTGACTATGGAGCAGTGGGAGGTAATTGGCATGGCCCAAATCATGGCATGGAGGGGTCTCTCAGGAAAATTCCATCTACTGTTAAATTCTGCCTTCTACACTTTACCCTGCTTACCATACGTAGGTAGCAGGAGAAGCACCATGGGAAGATATGAGAAAGTATGCGATTGATGGCGGTGAGAACGAACAATGGTATATTCATAGCCAGTTGATTTTATGCTGAAGATATCTATATCCACAGCCCTGTGGAGGAAGGAGATCCCATACTTGCTGTCAGGTTTCATCATGGGACATATGGACCTTATGCTTTCAGGTTCAGTGATCTCGGTCCAGCTGCAAGAATAATTTATGCATGAATTGGCAACAGAAACAAGCAGAGCTATTGGATGAGAACCAGGTGGGTCGCAACCTCTCTGCCCCTTGATACATGTCTGGTGTCTGTAGGGTTGGTCTCATTAACTTGGGCGAATCTGTCTGCTGGGCTCCTAAACCCAGTTTCTAGGGGCTTAAGACACCTGGCCCATTCATCTTGCTCTGGATCCATTTCTGACGACCAGTTCCAAGTACAGTCTAAGACTGGCCAGAGCCTTAATGCTGTGTTGGGAGGATAGGCAAGATATTTGCGTTATTAGGTTGTCATAGCAGAGAACGGAAGAACAGAAGTGAGCTCTTTATTTTGCCAAGTCCAGGAGAAGGATCAGGTCCAGAGAAGGGCTGTGATTTACCCAAGATCACCTGAAGCATCTGGCTGAAGTGGGAACTTTCCAAAACCGAATTAAAAATGACCAGCAGGCATGTTTGTTACCTTGCACCATCAGGTTGAGTGTGTCCATTGGCCTCGTAGTATTAAAAAGGGAAGACCTATCTTCTGCATGTTTCAAGGTTTAGCCCACTGACTGAGCAAAGACCATGTTGCCAAAAGGCAATTTTAACAGAAGTTATGGCAGGCACTTATTTTACCAGTTTAGTGCAGCCCTAGATGTCGGGGAAATACCATTTTGGTTCAGAGAGACCGTGGTGGCTATTTATGCACAGCAAATTCTTGGGCCCTGAAATATTGCTTTGTACTTCCTGACTGTCTTTCTGGGCTGCCCGTGGCTCACAGTAGAAGAATCCTTATATTATTCTGAAAGTAGCTGGCCAGTGGCTGTATTTTCTCTTCCGTCCTTCCATCTCTCTCTCTCATCTGGTGTTACTTCTTCGTGGTTGGAGGAAGGGTCTCTGATTCCATGCAGCCCTCAGAGGTGTAGACACAGGGCACATCTGTCTCTTTGCCCCAGAACAGGACAGTTGTGCCTCTGCGCGTCTGAGGGGGCTCTAGCCTCGTTCTCGGTTCTCGGCTAGAATGGGGCCCTGAGGGAAAATGAACCCGGCCAGCCTGCACCCTGACTGTGGCTTTTATTGGCTAACCTTTTGCTTTTTTTCCTTGAAATACAATTCATCATGGTTCATCTTTACTTTTCGGTTTTTCTTTTCTTACTAAGGATCCATTTTGAGACACTGTCCTTTGAACCAAGAAGATACAGTTCTCTAGAAAAACAGACTTCCATTGTTGACCAAAGGGGGCGGACCCTTCCTTTCTCCCTTCTTCATGTGTCTCCTTTCCATTTTATTTTATTTTATTTTATTTTATTTTATTTTATTTTATTTTATGAGAGCATGAGTGGGGAGAGGGGCAGAGGGAGAGAGAAAGAGAGGGGAGAGAGAGAGAGAGAGAGAGAGAGAGAGAGAGAGAGAACCTTAAGCAGGCTCCATGTTGAACATGGAGTCTGACATGGGTATCAGTCTCACGACCATGGGATCATGACCTGAGCTGAAATCAAGGGTTAGACACTCAACTGAGTGAGCCACCCGAGCGAACCTGTGTCTCACTTATCCTAAGCCAGCCACCTTCACATGGACAGCCTGACTGGTTCTCAGAAGACATTCTTTCACTCATCAATAAATACTGAGGGTCTGTATCAAGAAAGTTGACCAACTGCCTAGTTTACCTGGGACTGTCCAGGTTTTAGAACGTAAGGCCCTGTGATGCAGGAGACCCCTCAGTTTTGGGAAAACTCAGCCAGATGGTGACCCTAACTGTAAGCAGAACACTGCCTAGGAACTGGGTATATACCTGACCATCAGCTCCTCAGGCACTCAGTGAAGCTGAGAGGTTTCAGATTCTTACACAGGAAAGCACGACATGGGGGGAAGGCAGTTCACTAGAACTGAAGAGGAGCACTGGTCCCAGTTTGACTGTAAAAGAGGCAGGGCTCAAGGGTAGATCGCTGAACTTCACTTTGAAGAGTAGAAATATTGGATTTGGTGAGGCACCTGGGTGGCTCAGTCGGTTAAACATCTGACTCTTGGTTTTGGCTCAGGTCATGATCTCACAGTTTCGTGGGTTCGAGCCCCACACCAGGCTCTGTGCTGGCTGTGCAGAGCCTGCTTGGGATTCTCTGTCTCCCTTTCCCTCCACCCTTGCCCCACTAGCTCTGTCTCTCTCAAAATAAGTAAGTAAACTTAAAAAAAAAAAAAGAAATGTTTGATTTGGTGTTCTTTGACTTTTTGACAACCCAGATTCTATAATTCTATTTCTAAAGGAGTTCACACTGATTCGTATTCTTAGATACGAGGCGATAGATAATAAGGTTTTGTCGACACTTGCTGATGATGCTAACATTTACAAGGTCCTTATTCTGTGCCAGACACATCCATTATTTTATTTCATCCTCACAACTTGTTGAGTTAGATGCTTTCTTTACTGTCCTTTACAGAGGAGGGGCTCAAGGCCTAGAGAGGGTAAATAAATACCCCAAATCACCCAGAAAGTTGTGGATCAAAGGTCAGAACCTGAGAAGTACCCGGTTCCCAGCCCAAACTTGAACTGTTGCTCTCACTGGCTAGGGATGAGTCAACAGTTGAAATGAACAGGCTAATTGTTTCTCCTCAAAGGACTGGGAAAACGAAACAGTGACCATTTGGAATGAGATCTTTGCATTCTGGGCTGCTAAAGGTTATGGTTCCCCAAGACAGAGCGTGGTATTTGAGAAATTTAGTGTTGCTAGCTCATAGGAGGGCCGCTCCCTGCTCTTTAAGACTCAAAAAGGTGTGGTGGTACCAACTGAGAATTAGAGCATCCCCCATGTCCCTCTCCTCCTTCCCTATTTTTGGAGGCTTTAGGGTAGTTGCAGGCTCAGAGGGTCACTGTCAACTGCTCCCACTGTCTCCTACTGTGGGTGTGAAAAATGATTCCATTTAGAGCAGGCTTGCCTAAAAATGTGCATATTGGGGGGTGGGGTGGCGGAGGAGTGGAGGAAGGTTCTTACCCGACAAGCTTCTTCCCTTTCTTTGGAAGGGATGATTTGAAATACAAACAAAGTAAGTCTGTGGGGTCACATTCACAGCAGCTGGTAGACTTTCACTTAATTAAACTACTGTGATTGCTTTCTTCATACATTTCACTCGCCCCATTCCCTTCCTTTCTGACTCCTCATAAAGGAAATATCGTTGGAGGGGGTGGGGTGGGGATTAAACGCTGTTAGTCTTAAGACCAACACGAATTAACAACATTTATTTTACTGTGATTGTCTACGTGAAGGTATGCAGAAGTAAATTTATATTCTGAGAATGTGACTGCTTTGGACTGAAAAAATTCCATTAAAGGGAATTAACAGTTCCTGGGAACTCACCGTCATCTGTTCTAAATTCCCCCAGTGAGTCGTGAAGCACCAGGGCTGGGGGCAGGAAAGGACAGCAAGGGCCAAAAGCTATGGCCAATTGCACTGCCAGCCACGGGCAGGATTATTCGAAAACCCAGCTCTGGCCCATTTCCTCTCCTGCTGCAAAACCCGGGACAGGTCTCCCTCCTGCTGGCCTGCTGCGACAAGGTGAACTCCCTAGGCAGGCGCAGAAGACATTCTGCAATCTGGCTCCACCTCTCTCCGGCCCCTCCCTCTGCCCCTACTCCTGTGTGCCCAGGCTCCAATCCTAGTCCCCTGTCATTCTTTCCACACTGCTGTGATTTTTTCACAAATGATTCCCTTTTCCTTTAATGCCTTCCAAACCTACCACACACCCCTCCTACCAGGTGAATTCTTCTCATGCTTTTAGTTGAAGACCAAAGCCTGCCTCTTCCGTGAAGCCTGTCTGGACCTCCCCAGATAGAGTTCGTCTCTCCCTTCCTTGTGCACCCATATGACTTTGTACATTTTGATCTGAGCGTTTATCACAGTGTGCTGTAATTTTTTTTGGCATGGGTGTCTCCTCCATCAGGTTGTGTCTTGTTTATCCGTGCTATCCCCTTCCAATTGCAGAGTGTGGCATAACGTTGCACATGGGAGGTGTGTAATAGATGCTTCTTGGATGAGTACATTATGGTTGTTATGAGGCTGTCAGTTGATATTTATTGTGTGTTTACTATGTGTAAAGCGTCACGCAGGTGCCGTATATGCATGTGTATTGAGAGAGAGAGAGTAAAAATCTGAATGATGTGGTTCCCAGTCCTTCGAGAAACATAATATTCTGCGTGAGACAAGGGGTTAAAAAGCAAAGCAAAATAATCAGTGAGGAGATAGAGGTGCCCGGTTCCGGCAGCTTAGAGGAATAGGAGTTGGCCTGGGGCTGCGGTGTGAAGGAGGCACCACCAACTAAGTGGTGTGTGAAAGGATGTTGACAGATACAGAAATAGTGGAGGAACGGGGGCATCCAGGCTGAGGGAACAGTATGAGCAAAGGCATGAAGATAAGGGCATAGTAATTTCCTCGGAACAAAGGGCCCGAGAGTTCTGGTCTTGCCATAACTATGGGGACCGCACACTTAAAAAAATCTGAAATAAATCCCATTAATATCAATAAATGCGTTTTCCCTAGTTGCCTATATTTGCATTCTTTGAGCAGGAGTGGCGATTAATCATTTCCAAATTGCTCAAGGATATGAAGCAGGGTGCTCAAAAGTCTTTAGCAACAGGGAACGCTTGTTGCAAATAAACTGTTTGCAATTTACCTTGTGAGCATCATTTCTGTTGGGACCATGCAGCAGATAACAATAGCAATGGGTGTTAGCTCAGTCCTAACAGAAACCCAGAGAAAATGTTCATAGCCATTTTCTGTTGCAAACAACAGTTTTAATGGGTTTGGCTACAGTTCTAGTGACTTTCAACATGTAGTCAGAAAACACGAAGTCGGTTAATACTTCACAATTGTGTTTTTTAAGTGTATTTATTTATTTTGAGAGAGTGAGTGAGCGAGCATGTACAGGGGAGGGGCAGGAGAGGGGGAGAGAAAGAATCCCAAGCAGACTCCATGCTGTCAGCACAGAGCCCAACATGGGGCTCGAACTCGTGGACCTTGAAATCGTGACCTGAGCTGAAATCGACTTAAACGACCGGACCCTTAACCGACTGGGCCACCCAGGTGCCCCTACAACCGTATTTTTAAAATGAAAAGAAGCAGATCAAAAATGTATTTGTTCCTTAGCATTCCATTATGAAAAAAATTTTAGATCAGATTCAAATACTATACACCTAGCAGAAACTGTGCTTGGTCAGTTTCTAGTTTTAGGATGGGAGGCTTTTAAGTTGCTAAGTTTATGTAGTATGTGGCAGCGATGACCAGTTTACAGACAGACATTATAGTTTACATTGAAAAGTTTTACATTTTATTCAGGCACCCGCCATTATCAACAATACGTACGAAGCCCCTAGTTGTTACAATATGCTTTGTACGACATGAGGCCTGTTGAAGCAGAATTTATGTAGATGGGCTTTCCTGCATTCTGTAGAGGTGTTCCCATGTTAGACTCTGTTGGGTTCCTGCATGCAAGGACTTGGAGATGGCAGAATAAAGACAACTAGCCAGCAACGGTCTCTTACATTTCACCCTCGCTCTTCAGAAGTCAACATACCTTTCACGTTAGTTTTTTCAGTTTTCCATAACCTGGTGGGGTGACTAGAACGTGAAAGACGGTCCACACTTTATAGATGAGGAAACCAAAAAGCAGAAGGGATAAATCAGTCTCTCCCGCACACAACTGGTTATTGCCATGGAAAGAGCCAGAACTCTTGCCTTCTGACTTCGTGTACATTGCTACACTACAGGTGCTCATGAATAAATTGACGTCATGTAGAGGGTTGTGGAGATGGGGAGCCAGGGTAAATATCTGACTGCCATGGAGATCAGCATAAGAAAGTTGACAATTACATGACAGATGGGAGTGACTCAGAGGAAGCCTATAGCTCACCCTTAAGGACAGAGGCCCACTAGCATTGATAGACCTGATGCTCATGTAATAGATCTATTCTCACTAGAATTTGGATTTAAAAATCTCTAAGCCTTTCACAGGAAACCAAACAACATCACACATCCAGGGCAGTAGATAATAACAGCAGTAATCATAATGAACATCTGTAGAGTGTTTCATCTATAGCAGGGACTGTGTTAAGAGCTTTATACCCACTGTGTCCTTTAATAACAACCCTGTGAGGACGGTGCTGTTACTGCTCATGTGTTACAGATGAGGGAATCGAAGCTGACGTCGTTCGTCAAGGTTTCACGACTCCTAAACCACAGAGCTGAGAACTGAACCCAAGCGGCCTGCCCCCAAAGCCCACATGTTTCCAAGACATTATTCCAACGCTTACATGTCAGCTATGCCGTCTGTGGGGTGAGGCAGTGGAAAATGTGCAGGAGTGGAGGGGGTTGAATCTGACCCTGAAGATTGAGTTCAAGTGTCAGACAACATCTGAGAAGGCAGAGGGCATGGGGAAGCCCACGGCCACAGGAAAACAGAACCAACCAAGGCTTTTCTCACTTGGCTTCTCCCCCCAACACTGCGTCCCAGTGAACAAATCTCTGAGCAGGCAAGTAAAGGGCATCAAAGTGCCCAGGACCAAACTGGTTCGAGTATTTTCTCACCTGTGTTTACCTCTTATTCTTCAGAAGTTTATTTCTGCTTTTTTGGTTCTGTTTGAGGGGTAATTTTCTAGGTCTTGGTTTGGCTACAGTAGAATTAGATTTCATCCTCTTGAACCTTAGGCTGTTTTTTTTTTTTTTTTAAACTCTTAAAAACCCACTCCTTTTGAGGAGGCAAAGTACACATTCCTTAAACATGAGTGTGATGGTCTGTGTTCCTCCAAAATTTTTGTGTTGAAACCCTAATCCCAGTGTGATGGTATCTGAAGGGGGAGTGTCTTTGGGGGTGATTAGGTCACAAGGGTGGAGCCCTCAGGAATGGGATTAGTGGCCTTATAAGAAGAGCCCAGAATGCTAGCTAGCTCTCTTTTCTGCCATACAATAAGAAGTTAGCCATCTGAAACCCAGAAGAGTGTCCTTCTCAGGACCTGGCCATGTGGGCACCCTGATCTTTGACTCCCAGCCTCCAGAACTGTGAGAAAATAAGTTTCTGCTGTTGATAAGCCACTCCGTCTACAGTGTTTTGTTACGGTAGCCCAAACTGACTAGGGCAGTGGGATATCCAGAGTCTTGCCTCTCAGAGGAGAACACTTTCTGTTCACCTCCATGTCCTGCCTCTGTTCCCAAAGCTTAGGCGAGAAGCAGAGCCCAGCTGCCCTCCTGAGAATCTGTCATTTACTCTCTACGGACTTGACCTCTTCCTACTGGATCTCAAAAGAAATGCTATGCAGCAGCCCTTTGAAATGAAATGCTTTTCTATTGAACCAGAAAATAATCACATCCTCCCATTTACTCTTTAGGGTACAAATTGATCTGACTTGATTTGTCAGAGAGCCAGAACTGCAGGCAAATAGACGCCGGAGAAATCAACCAATCTTTTAAGCCAGCAGTAATTGTTCCTCCTGTCGCCCGGCTAAATGACTTGTATCTGGAGGAGATGCTCAGAATGAATCAGAATGCCCGAGGTGACAGAAACACAGGGCATTCCAAAGTGGGCTCTAACAGAGTGTTTCTTCGTGTCTTACAAGGGTTTGGTTGTGTGTTTCCACCCTCTTATCCTGTCTCCTGGGGCTAGTGTCATTGGGCAGAAACCAAAGGTGATGCATGTATATAACAGTGAGGAAAAACAGTTTGTATGAGGAGAGAAGAGATGAGCGCGGTGTTTAATCCAAGGATGTACTTTCTTGTACCTCGGTCGTTAGCAAACCCAGGAAGTTCCTTTAGAATAGGCACCACAGTGGAAGGGGTGAAGTCCCTTTGCTGGTAAGCTGTTGGTCATCTTTAAATTTTAAAAAAGGAAATAGTTTAAATATACAAGGAAACTGTGAAAAAAACTATAACCGATATTCATGTACTAACTACTGAGATTTGCCATTTTGCCGTCCTAGTGTTGGTTACCCTCCTTCCCTTCTTCCTTCTTCCTTTCTTAGAAATAAAAGGTTGCAGCATAGCCACATCTCCATATTTTCACTCTGCTGTGTCATTCCTTTCTCTTTCTTTCCAGAGAGAACTTGTATCACAATAAATGAATTTGTCTTTCTTGTTCATTAAAATTAAATAATTAAAAATTATTCATTAAAACTATGTAGATATATATACAGAAGAATATGTCGTCCTCTTTGGGGTTGGGCTTTTAATATTAACTCTTGTGGTTTTTCTATAAGTATCCTTTTAACACTTTTTTACATTTGACATTATATTGCAATTTATGCATACTGATACCAATACATTTAGTTCAATTATCTTAGCCACGGCATTGTATCGCTTTCCAAATTATTTCACTCTCCCCTATTGATGAACAGGCTTTTCCCTACTACAAACCGTGCTAGGATACATATTCCTGTTGAGGTCTTCTCAGACCCAGGTGTGAGATTTTCTCTTCTGAATATATAACCAAGAATGGAACTGTGGGGTTATAAGGTAAGCCTTCCTTCAGTATCATTGACTATTATCAAATTCGTGAACTGGGCCCTTGAAAATCGTTTATATGGCTTTCTCCTAATGGTTAGACTAAAAAGGAATAAGCTGTAGGAAACCAATATGACAAGATGTAACAAAAAACTAGGTGAATCAGGCCAGTTGGGTTTACTCTCCATAACCTGGTCCATGATATATATGGTTGTATTTCCCTTCTTGAAATAAGAATATACTGCCATCTGTTTCCTACTTGAGGTAAAATAGTGCCTGAATTAGCATTTTCCTATATTCTCTCTATAGCTATACATGCCATCTGTATATATTTCTGCCATAAATAGATAATAGGCAAGTAGCTGGAAGAGAAGTCCTAAGTGACCCCTCTGAGCTCCAAACTCGCGTTCCATAACTTTACCTTCAAACTTAGTGGAAATGTATACCCAGCTTGGGAAGTTACGTTCGTTTTGCACCTGACCTAAAACACCTGTAGGAAAGCAGCTCCTGAAAAAGGAAGGATGTACAAAGCACCTGGATGATATCAGAACATCTGGTGCAGGTCATGGGAATCTCTGACAGATCAGGAAGAGAAACTGAAAAAGATCTTAATTTCACTGGGTAAACCAGCCTGTGTGTGCATGTTTGGACACATTCCCTTTGATGCTGCAGGTGGAGCCTCACCCGCTGAACCTCCTCTCCTTCTCCCCAGAGGCTCCCCTACGTATCTCAAGGAGGTCCCCAAAGTGTTGGCGTATCTTGGCAGCTCAGTTTGTGTGTCAACTCCTTTTCAGGGGCCCTTATCTTTTGTAGTGGGTGACTGGGCTCTCGGTAAGAATGGGGCCCTAGTAAGCACATCCGTAGTCTTCCCTCTGAGGAAGGCCAAAGCTGCTTTGTATGCATGTTGGAGTTGAGGCGGGTGAAGAAGGGCAGAGAGACCCCGTCCCCAGCTCTGTCTCCTGGGCTCTAAAGCAGCATGTGTGTGCCTAGATTTCCTCAAGTTCTTCCTTCAGCTCTGGCATCATTCCCTTTTTTTTTTTTTTTTTTTTTTTTTGAAATTCAAAATTAGTCCTTTGCAACGGGTTTGAAGTCAGGGTGCAGAGAAGACTACCCCATCCTTGCCATTGTCACCTTGCTTTCCCATCTCTTCTCCGAGGCACCCCAGGTCGGCACCCTAAATCCCGTGTTTGCCCAGTTTAAACCCCAAAGCCCGCAGGCATAGCCCTTCATGGCAGTGGGGACATAGGACAGGACTATAGTACCTTTGAGCATAGTTCATACATCCTTCCTGCAGTTCGAGCAAGACATGCCGTGGTATCAGTTTTGTATTAGTTATGTAGGTTTAGTGTCACTAAACATGTGAAGAGGCCTTTTGGGGTGGGGAGCATTCATTGTTTTTCTCATGTGGCAGATCACAACACAAGCACGTGCAGTAACCAGACTTGTGAATGGAGAACAGAGCTGTAACTACACAGAAGGAAAAGCTTGATGGGAGCTTAATCAACTCCCTCCCCTTCCCCCACCATTACTTAAAACACGGAATCGCGTTTGAAGGGTCTCTAGATGATCTGTTCCAGCATCCCACCTATTTTAGTTATCTACTGTTGCATACCAAACCATCTGAAAATGTAGCGACTGAAAACAACAATGATTTCTTATTTTCCACAATTCTAGGGTGGCTGAGTGGTTCCTCTGCTGTTTTCACCTCCCTTATGTGGGACTCACTTACGTGGCTGTACTGAACGGGGAGGGCGGGGTCCAAGATGGCCTCCTTTGCGTTCTGGCAAATGGTCCTGGTTGTTGGCTGCAGTGCCTCATTCTTCTCCACGTGGCCTCTCCTCCTAGTGGCTGGACTGGGTTCCTTACATGGTGTTCTCACGGCAGCGTTTCAAGAGGGAGGAGGCTGCAAGGCTTCTTGAGGGCTGGGCTCAACATTCGATTGGTGAAAACAGGTCACACCGCCAGGCCAGATTCAAGGCAGAGAAACAGACCCCACCCCTTGAGGAGAGTTGTTGCACAATAGTGTGGCCATAGTTTTCCATTTACTACATCGCTCAGTCCTTGCGATAGCATGTCTGATATTGGTCTACTTGAATAAGATTAGTGAAGGGGTCCTTGTTTTTCCCTGAGGAAACCTGCTTCAGATTGACCGCCCACAGCCTTCTCCCTTCTTACGAATACCCCTTTGGTTCAAAATAAGCTTCGGGGTCCCATGCTTCTTTATCCAGTCCTGGGGAAACAAAACATTTAGTGGGATGAGTGAAAGGAAGTGCACATTTAGGACACAAAGATGGAATAACTTCTTTTGTCCAAGTTCTATTTGAGCTAGGTATGCCTTTTGGGGGCGACAACCTCATTCTGAAGGGCTAAATTGGGCCAGTATGGGGCTGAGGGGAAATAAAACTAATGAGCTGACGGGGCCTGTACCTGGCTTTGTCTTGAAAGGAGAAGGATAAAGCGGGCCCTTGAGGATTCGAAGTTGTTTAGCTTAGTTCACTGGAGCAAGGCAACAGATAAATTAGTTGGGGAGCTAGTCCTCGTCGGGCATAAAACGTACCCAGGGCTATATATCTCTCAGGAAATTAAGTATTGTCGTAAGTAGTTAGATGGCATGATGATAGGGAGAGGTGAACAGATGCTCACGTGGTTTTGGTCTAGCGCCTCATTACTTGTAGTGTGTTCACTGGGATGCCGGGAGAATCCTGGGCTCACCCCAAAACCACTGAATCAGAATCTGCATTTTAACAAGATCATCAATTAACACGTATGCTCATTAAGGTTTGAGAAGTGTTGGCCTAGAGGGCCTTTCTGAAACCATTAAATCATATCCCATGGGAGGCCCCACGTAAAACTGGCCTTACTTCCAAAAAAGAACTGTGCTTGGTACCACCCAAGGCTTTCTGGGAACAGAGAGGGCCCAGTCTCACTAGGGGCACACGTAGTCTATGGCCCCTTTCTCTAGGCAGGAATTCTTAGCTATTTTTTCAGAAACGGCTTTAGTGAGACGAAATTCACATGCCGTACATTATGGTATAATGCATACCCACTTAAAGTATGCAATCCAGTGGTTTTTAGCATATTCAGAGATAAGTGTAACCACCATAGTCAATTTTCAAATGCTTTTATCACCTCAGGATGAAACCTCATATCCTTCAGTTATTACCTCCCCCCACCCCCACCATCCTTCTGTCCCCCTCTTCTATCTCTACCTTAAGAAACAGCTAATCTACTTTCCTGCTTCTGGGCTTTCATACGTATGGAATCAAATAGTATGTGATTCTTAACTACTGTTTGGATCATGGACACCCATTGAAATTCTGCTGGAAGCCATGAGCCCTCTCCCCAGAATGTACACACATAACTGTATTACCCCCCCTACCCCCCCAGAATTTCCTAAAGTTTCATGACTCCTCTGAAGCCTTTGTCCAGGGAGCCGAGATGAGCAACTCATGCTCTGCGGCCAGTCAAAATGGGTAGGTATTGCCAGCAGGTCCCGCTCTGGTTTGAGCAGCGCTGGCAGAAGGGATGGAACCACGCAGGGATAAGGCACGCAGGGTTCTCACCAAGGTGGAAAGCGACTAACGCAAAAAGCAAAAAACAGGCACCAAGTGTTTACAGAGCTAAAGAAACTGTGTTTAGAACACATAGTTTGCCGAGGAGGGAGTGATAGTGAACAGATGTGTCATTTGTAATTATTCCTAAAGATGTTAATTATGCAAATGGAATCTCTGATTAGGGTTCTAAAAAAAGAACCCCATATATTATGGGGTGTTGGATGTGCACAATCAAGCATGCTTGCTGACTGTTCCTCTAGGTAATCACTGTTGGTGCCAGACTCATCACCTGGGGCTCTTGTTTTAAAATGTGTCACCCTGAGAGCCAGAGAGGGGTTCCGTGAAGTGCTTTCCAACTGCAGAATGTCCAAACTGGAAGCCATCTTGGAGATCATGGAGTACAGCTCTGTCCTCGTAAAGAGGCAGAAACCAAGGCCTAGAGAAATTCAGCCACTTGTCACCGGTAGCACAGGGAGAAAAGCCCCCGTCTCTTACATCATCAATTCGCTTCTCCTTGCCTTATTGTGTCAAAGAGGACATAAGGCGATTATCAGCATTCTGTTCGGAGTCTACTCTGTGGAGTGAGGGCCAAGGCAATGCTGTGAACCAAAGATCTCCCTCACCCACCCAGGGTACCATGTCAGTATGTGCGTAGTAGGGAAGGGGAAAATGAGTAACCGGAATGGCTGAGGGGTTATATTCTAAGCTGTGCTGTTCAATGAAGGAGCCAGGTGCTAGTCATCTGCGACTGTTTAAGTTGAAATTAAATAAAATTTAAAATTTAGTTGCCATAATCGTATTTCGAGTGCTCAGTAGCTACTTGTGGCTGGTGCCTCCCATATACCGGACGATGTAGAACATTTCCATTACTGCGGCAAATCCGACTGGGCAGGGCTTTCTGGAGCCTGGTGTCAGATTTTCTGCGTCTGAGTCCCAGTTCTGCCAGCTTCCGTGCATTAGTTAGCGTTTCCTAACCTCAGTTTCCTCATCTGTAAAATGGATACAAACACAATATGTGCCTCACTGGTTTGCTGCGAAGATTATGAATATAAATGAGACAATGTGTGCCAAGTGTTTAGTAAAAGAAGCTCGTACTCGTGAAGCACTAAATAAATGTTATTATTATCCTCATGAAGCATCTCAGCATCCTGCTGAAGACTGTGACTGGGGAGCCTGGCTGGCTCAGTTGGTAGCACATGTGACTCTTGATCTCAGGGTTGTGAGTTCAAACACCATGTTGGGTGCAGAGATAACTTAAATTTAAAAAAAAAATTTTTTTTAATGTTTATTTATTTTTGAGACAGAGAGAGACAGAGCATGAACGGGGGAGAGGCAGAGAGAGAGGGAGACACAGAATCTGAAACGGGCTCCAGGCTCTGAGCTGTCAGCACAGAGCCCGACGCAGGGCTCAAACTCACGGACCGCGAGATCATGACCTGAGCCGAAGTCGGACGCTTAACCGACTGAGCCACCCAGGCGCCCCAGAGATTACTTAAAAATAAAGCCTTAAGAGAAAGAAAGATTGTGTGGAGAGGCAACTTGTTTCCTGGAATAATAAGGACTTGCTCGCTCTGGGCATGGGTTTCCAACAAGCCTACGTCTTCATTGGGTTGTGGGGGAAGGAAGTCAGGAACATGGAGATGGAGGCCGGGAGAGAGGGAGGTTGGGGGGGGGGGCGGGGAGGGAGGCCGGCAACATGGTGTGATTTGTGAGAAGCAACGGAGGGCAGCGAAGATCACCCCACTCGGCAAGGCTGTCAAGGGCTGGCCCAACAAGAGACATCCACCGGTCTGTGCGGCTGTTTCCAGACTCCTCACCTCCTCACGTCCATTGTACCAACTGCATGCCTGCTTGTCCACAAGAGGGAGGCGAGGGAAAGGAGAGAAAGAAACCCTAAAAGTCCAGCTGGTTCTCTGCCGGCAGCTCTGGTCAAAGGTTTGCTGCGGAGGAAGAGGAAGTTCCCGATTAAAATAAGACTGCCTTTCACAAAAGCCAGCAGGTCTCAGCTGTGTTTTCCCCGAACCCCTCACCTCAGTAGAGAAGATTTTTCCCAAAGGCTGTGTCTTATCCAGAAAGTAATACTTCACTGCCTCTCCAGAGGGCTAGGACCGTTTTCACACCTGCCTCGAGGCTGGGCCAACGTCCCAGCAACCCTCGAGACGGCTTCATAGGTGCAGAAAGCAGAAGGTGTGAGTGGAGTGGGGAGAGTGGCGGTGATCCAGGTAATTTAGCCATATGGCCTGCCACTCCACAATATCGATGGCGCTCCCAGCTCATAAAGCATTGTGTGATGGGCTCATAAAGCTTTGTGTGAGGCGTTGGGAGAAGGTATTAAAAAATAATTCCCTCTGCCCTGAGAGAATTTTCATCTCATTCAGGAGCTGGTGAGCCAAAGGACAAAGGGGCAAAGGGGACTTAGGGTGGCCAAAGAGAAAGAACATGGCGGTAGGATCTACAGATGTATTTTACTCCCCGGTCTGCCATTAATCAGCAGCATGACTCTGGCCAGTTACTGCGGTTCTCTGCGCCTCCTTGGCCTCATCCTGAAGAAACTTAAGCTGCCGGACTGCGTGATTGTAAAGTTCTCCGTGTCTAGAACTCTGAGCTTCGAATTCAGACAGGGTGGGGGAGGGGGAGGATATGAACGCCCAGGCCAGAAAGGAAGAGCCTCCCACTGGGGTTGTCAGATTTATCACATAAAGGTATAGGATGCCCAGCTTCCCCTAGCACATCTTTCTAGTCCGTGTCCCCACGCAATATTTGGGATGTTCTTATACTACGAGATGATTCGTTGTTTACCTGCAATCCGAATTTAACTGGGAATTCTGTGTTTTGGCAAACTGCCTTCCACCAAACAGGTCTGACCCTCTCACCATGAAGGGGCTTGTTTGTGCCTTTCTCCATCCTCTTGCTGGGACCTCTCTGGCCACTGACTGACGAGGACTAAGTGACATAGGCAAGATCTTTGGCTTCCACTCAGGCTTTCACTGGACTCCAGAGCTGAGGGCTCTCTTCCCCTCCTCTCTTGCACAAGGGAAGGAGCAGGAAACTCTTTCCTGCTATGCATCGCAGACCTCATCCCTTCCGAAGGCTGAGAGAGCGAACTTGCAGTCAGTTCTGAGGGTGTATTCATCACAGGCATGCCAAGGGCTCAGGCCCCAAGGTATAGATTTGGGAAGGAAGCAGTGGCCCCATTTGTCCTAAAGTTTAACCTGTTGTCCTCCCATCTAGCTTTTATCAGTGAACTCTGCTTTTGGGCTATTATTGGGTGCGTGGTGGCCTAAGCTGACACTTTCCTTCTAACTGGGCCAGTGTGTGTCTGTATTTTCCTCTTTGGCCTAAGGGAAGGGCTTTGGGTCCCAAGCCTCTTACATCGTTGTTGTCTGTAAGATTCAGACTTCTTGGCCCACTTAGACTCAGCCTCATTGATGATAAAAAAGAAAAAGCGAAGTGGATGGCATGTGACATCACTAGGCGGGGGTAGGAGGAAAGGATCAGATATAGGTCATCCTGGTACATGTCTTATTTATTTATGGAAATGATCCGAGAGCTTCATGTTGTGAATAATGGCTTGCGGCATGAAAGAAGGTGGGGAGGGTTACTCAGCCCTGATGTTTCCAGTTCCAGACGTTTACCTGAGACGGTTATCAGAAGGTACTCTTTAACGTTTATTTATTTTTGAGAGACAGAGACAGAGCACGAGTGGGGGAGGGACAGAGAGAGAGGGAGGCACAGAATCTGAAGGAGGCTCCAGGCTCTGAGCTGTCAGCATAGAGCCCAACACGGGGCTCGAACCTACAAACTGTGATATCATGACCTGAGCCAAAGTTGGATGCTTAACCAACTGAGCCACCCAGGCGCCCCTATCAGAAGGCACTTCTTGAGATCCTTTCCCAGTGGAGGTTGTTCTTCGATCATCGGCGTTTTTATAACTCAGGCTCTCACATCCTGCCTGGATCTTTGCCGCACAGCATTGTGACTGCAGGCCTCCTATACTTGGTTTTCCTAAACACAGATCTGATTATGTCACTACGCGGCCTGAGTCTTACTCTTTTCTCCAGAAGCGAATCCCAACTCCTTAGCATGGTGCACAAAGCCTTCCCGGACTGACATGACACTCTTCGGATTTCAGCTTTTCTCCAGCTGTCCTCTCCCTGCTCCCAGGCACCCAGATACACTGCTGGCGGTCTCCTGAACATTCTCCCCCACATCTCCAAACCTTTGCACATTGTTGGCCTGCCTACTTCGAATACCCTGCCTCTTCTCTCTTTGGAAAACATTGTCTCTTGAGAATGAACTCAAGTGTCAGCTCTCCAAAGCCTTCTTGAATCTCCCTCTCCCTGGCCGAATATCTGTTCCCTTCCTCTGTGTTCTCAGACTCTGCCATATTGCCTTGTAACCATTGGGCTGCCAGGTGGGAGACGCTCGTCAGGTATAGGACAAACATCTTGTACCATTCATCTTTGTCTCCCTTCTTCAATGTCACACGCCTCTCCTATTTCCTCTATTACAGTGCCTGTCGCCGAGGGGGGGACATTCAATAAATAATTGTTGCATGCATAAGGACAAAAGAATATGGCCCACCGAGCTGATGTTTAAGTTGTTTTCATTGTGTGATGTGTGTGAAGAGTCAGACCAAATAAATCTTCAGGGTGGAAATGACTGCATTGAAATGTTAGTATAGGAACATACCGCAGCCCATAAAAACCCAATAGATACTGTAATTTAAATGAGGGATATTAAATCTTTATCTCAAGGCACAAATCAGAATGGAGCCACAGCATGAAACACTTGTAATAGACTAACACCAGCATTAGGGTCAGCATTCAGTAATCCTTCTTTCTTTGGGGTAGAGAATGCCTATTTTGGTTATCAAATCACATCTCATCGACATGTGTATTGTGACTATGACTTATCAAAGGGATTTTTTTTTCCTTTGTCCCGTGAGATCCAATAGACGCGCAAAACATCTCTACTGGCAACTTTGTGAGAGGCTCTAAGACTGATCACAGGATCAGGGGCATTTATTTGGTACTTTGCCTATACGAAATCTGGTGCGACACCTCTTCTAACACCTGACTTCCTTCAATACACATGGAGCATAAATTTAGCTCTCAAAGTCTGAAGATCTTCAGGGGCAACCCCACAAAGCTAGATGCACTCTGGAGAAAGAGCACTGGACTTGGAGTCCAGGTTCTTGTCTCAGCTCTGTTACTAACCAGATGTGTGGTCTTGGGGAGGTGACGCAACCTCGGAGGCCCTCGGCTTCTCAGTCTTCATGACAAGGGGGCTCTTACTCGTGATCTGTGAAGATATTTCTGTGTTCTGTCATTTTGATCTTATGTGCTCCTCTACAGGGACAGATTGACCATGAACTTAATGGAGCTTCAGCTTCAGGGCTCTTTGCTTGCGGAGCTCCTTCCAAAGCCCTGGGAGGGGCCCCATCAGAGTCCTTGACATGGCTATATATTTTTATAAAGTTTCAAAAGTAAGATATTTTGACAGAAATTGGTTAAGACAGCTGCCTCTTACTACTCCCCACCTTCATTACAATTCCCCAGGTGTTGGCCAGGCATTTCTGGCATCCAGATAAAGGGAAGCTGAGTCGGGCATATGTTGATTTTGAGTTTAATGATATGTCTTTATGCAGGCTATAGTTACTTCTGGAGATAGTTACACTGTAGCTTGCTGTTCTCCTGTCGGTGTGGCCTCCAGGAACATTTCTACCACCTACTGTGCTGGTTTAGTCACCACTGTGGCATGAAGAGGCAAAGCCATACCTGGTGTCATAGAATGAACTTGATCCTATGACCCTTAGCATTGGAAGCCTGTGGGGAGTGGGGGTGAAATGAGGCTTGAAATATGCAGAGGCAGAAGCTGGTCTGTTGAAAATTCTTTCAATCATCACACGTGTAAAAGTAAATAGAGGAGTCCGTTCTCAATGATGCCTTAAAAAAAAAAAAAAAAAAAGGAAATATTCTTTCATCAAGAATATACTCAGTAGTACAGTATATGCCATTATAAACATACTGTTTTCTCTTTTCTTTTAAATTACAAGTGCTGAAAATAGAATTTACCAGAAAGCCTGTGTTTGTAGGAACAAAAACCATAATACTAGTACTGCAAATAGTAAGTCTGTGATGTTGCAGGTTTTACGCATCTCAAAATAAGTCTTAGCATAACTGACTCATCTTGTCTAGATGAATTCTGCGGGTTTCAGAAATAGCATGTAATATTGATACAGTGCATCAGAAAAGCCCCAAAGAACCAGAGGGCCTGGTGACAGAACTCCTATATTCATCAGCAGGGCAACTGATGTAGTTAGAAGAGTAATTTGGTTATCCTATTACGTGGCTCAATATATTGTAGACACAATCTAAAAATGTATTTGATGCACTCCCGCGGATGCCTTAGTTTCACATTCATTTTGTATCAGTTTTTGGAATGGTTGGTTATGCTAAAATCCAAACACGAAGGGAGGGATGTATCCTCCTGGAAAAGGAAGAAGACCAGCAGAAACTTCAAAATATGGAAAACTCTCTTATTTGGTCACAACAGGAGCTAAAAATTTTGGTGGTCGAAAGCATAAAGACACTCAGGAGCATGATGGCAAAGAAAATATACACAAAATGATAACAGAAGAAGGAAATTTATGTGAATTGGCACATTCTAGGGCAAGACATAGAAAAGCAGAAGAAAAGAGCACCTGGGTGGCTCAGTCGGTTAAGCGTCCAACCTCAGCTCAGGTCATGATCTCACGGTCTGTGAGTTCGAGCCCCGCGTTGGGCTCTGTGCTGACAGCTCGGAGCCTGGAGCCTGCTTCCGATTCTGTGTCTCCCTCTTTCTCTGCCCCTCCCCTCTCTCACTCTGTCTCTCTCTCTCTCTGTCTCAAAAATAAACAAACATTTAAAAAATAAAAAAAAAAAAAGAAATAAGCAGAAGGATGGAAGTAATGGCTCACACAAAGACGTGGGCTACAGAAAGGTTAATAGAGTGTCATTGCTACAAAGGGTATTTAAAATTAGTGACTGCACAAGAAACATGAAATACCATGACTCTTTTAGCTCACAGCTGAAAGACACTGGAGACAGCTTATCCCAGATTTGACAAAACTCTAAAGATTTGACATGACATTGTATGTAACAAGTTGGAAGTTGAAAAAAAAAACTTTTTCTAAATTATCAATATTAAGAAAAACATTTCTTGGAGACCCGATTACCTTTTTCGTCTCTCTATAGATAGAAAAATTGTTAATCATATAATAAGATGGCTAAAAATTTAGAAAAATATTATAGATGGGTGTTATCAGTTCAATAGTATACATGTTTTGTCATTTTTCCCCCTGGATTCTGTGATGTTGGTGATATTTTCAGCTTATAGTATTTTATTGTGACTTAGTCCTTCATTGTAAATGAATATTCAGTTTGGACTCAATTTTCATTTGTAATTTTGCATTCACTTTTGGTAAAAAAGGTTTCCCAAATTATATGAGCTTTAGGTCCCACAAAACCTGGATGTGTTGCTGTTCATCTGACAGCATCCTTTATAGAGCAGCGCTTCTTAAACTTTAATGTGCATGCGGATTCCGCGGGGAGCTTGTTAAAATGCAGCTTCTGAAATTCTGCATTTCTAACAAGCTCCCAGGTGTGATCTAGGGAGCACACTTTGGGAATCAAAGATCTAGAACAATGTTCATAGCTGGCTGTGCAGATCACTTGCGATGCTCTTAGAAAACATAGATACCCGGGCCCCACCCCTCTAGATTCTCCCTCAGAAGGTCTGGATTAGGGCATTACAGTTGTATTAAACACCACAACCACCACCACTTTACAAGTACAGAAAGATGCCCTTTTATATGCCATCGGTGGGAACTTAAATTGATGCAACCATTTTGGAGGTTGATTAGGCAATATTTAAAAAAAAAATTTTAATGTTTATTTTCGAGAGAGAGAGAGAGAGAGAGAATGAGCAGGGGAGACAGAGACAGAATCTGAAACAGGCCCCAGGCTCTGAGCTGTCAGCACAGAGTCTGACACGGGGCTTGAACCCACGAACCGTGAGATCGTGACCTGAGCCAAAGTCAGATGGCTAACCAACTGAGACACCCAGGCGCCCCTGATTAGGCAATATCTTCCTGGAAGAGACCAAAACGAGGTCAGCCGGCAAGGCAGTCTGGGAAAGAGTCCCACACCAGGGTCATAAAGCAGAGGATGGGAGGATGGGCTTTGGCTGAGAGCACTAGATATACGACTGGCACACAATACATTTTCTGTGATGTAGTAGTTCCAATTCTAGGAATTTATCCTAGTGATATTTATATGTATCAAGATACATGTGCAAGATTGTTCAATTCCATATTATCTGTAATAGGGAAAAATCGGCAGCAACCTACATGCCCATCAATAAGTTATACAAATTATGGAACGCCTGTACAATGGAGTAACAATAGTTAACATTCACTAAACAATTACTCTGTGCCAGACATTGTTCTAGAATATTTATAAGTATTAACTAAATTACTCTTCACAACTATCATGTTTCCATTTTGCAGATGATGTGATTTATATGCATTGACATGGAAAGCTGTCCAGGGATATAATAGGCACAAAACATGTAGCAGAATATTAAGTGTGATATATTATGCATTGCCAGTATAATACACTAGCAACGAAAAGAAATACATTCCATTGGGATGCACACTCCCTGGGAGATAACTACTGATCCAGAACAGAAACGAAAGGACATTCACTTACATCAAACAAGCTGTTTTCATGCGATGTAGTTAACTGGTAACACGTTCAGAGAGAGACAAAATAAAAATGATCAGGTCGATTTGGTGTTTTAGAGTATGCTATCAGTCAGTGGTCAAATAGGTAGGCATTCTGAGTGATGGCGACGCAAGGGATGATGGGAAGAACTGACCCACAGGTGTTCCTGTATCTCGTTTCTTTTAGTACACACGCTAGGGAGACCTGCGCCGACGCAACTTGCCCAGGCTTTTCAGCTCATCCAAATCTTTGCATCATGCTGTTTCACCATCGTGACACCATTCCTCTTCTTTTAGTCCACAGCAAGTTTTTTTAAAAAATGTTTATTTTTGAGAGCGAGAGAGAGAGAGCATGAGAGAGGGAGGGACGGGGGGTGGGGGGGGGACAGAGGATCCGAAGTGGGCTCTGCATTGACAGCTGTGAGTCCGATGCAAGGCTCGAACTCAGAAACCACGAGATCATTCATAACCTGAGCCTATGCCAGATGCTTAACCAACTGAGTCACCCAGGCGCCCCACACAGCAAGTTTTTAAAAAAATACTTTTTCATGGGCACCTGGGTGGCTCAGTCCGTTAAACTCTCTGCCCCTCCCCTACTTGCGCTGTCTCTCTCTCTCTCTCTCTCCCTCTCTGTCTCTCAAAATAAATAAATAAACATTAAAAAATTAAAAAATATGTATTTTCAGCATTTTACTGTGGGAATTTTAAAATATACAGAAAAGATAACATAAATTTATAGGGAGCATTGAGCCAGATTGCATAGTTAACATTTTACTACCTTTGCTTTATCGTGTGTCTGTTTGTCTTTCTATGCATCCAGTGATCCACCTCATCTGGGGGACGCATTTCAAAGGAAGTCACTGACATCAGTCAACTTATGTTCCCCTAAATACTTCAGTATGCATATCAATAGCTATAGTTAAATATTTGTTTATAGTGCTTTTTCTTTCCTTTTGAGGTAAAATTGGTACACAAAAATGCACAAATCTTAAGTGTACCGTTGGATACGTTTTAGTGAATACCAACATTTGCTTAATTCAAACCTCTATCCAGAGAACACTTTATCATACCTGAGAGTTCCCTCATGCCTCTTGCCTGGGGCACTTCTCCACCTCTGTATCAATCCCCCCTACCCAACGACTGCTCTGATTTTTTTTTTTTCCACCGTTGATACCTGTTCTAGGACTTCATATAAATGGAATGATACACTATGTCTGTTGTGTCATGCTTCTTTCACTCAGCATAGTGTTTTTGAGATTCATCTATGCTACTCCTTGTGTTAATAGTTTGTTCCTTCTTACTATTCAGTAGTATTACATTGTATAAGTACAGGACAGTCTATTTTCCTACTAATTGACACCTGGGATCTTTCTGATTTATTGCTATTATGATGAAAGCTTCTCTAAACATTCTTGTACAAGTATTTGTGTGGACATACTTTCATTTCTCTTGGGAAAATACCTAGGAATGTAATTACTTGGTCAGAGGAGATATATCTATATCTATATCTATATCTATATCTATATCTATCTGGGAAGTAATTCTACAGAAATAATGCTTGTTCTTCCTGGTTCACCAGGAGGCACATGTTGTCACCTCTTCCCACCACTCACCTTGATTACTTGGTCATATTGTCTGTTGAGTCTCTTCCCCCTAAATTCAACATTTTGGCTTTTATAATTGATTAGTGTTTTATGGGAACATATTCCGAGATTAATCGATCTTCTATTCCTTATTAAACTTCTAACTACTGGCCTTAGCATCCATTGACTGAATCGACCACATTTATGAAGGTTGCCAGATGGTGAAATGTCTAGTTCCATCATTTCTTCCATGTTTATTCGTTGGCATTCTACTAGAACGCTTTCCTTTTCCCTCATTCATTCATTGTGTATATGAATATGCACACATGGATTCCAATTTTATTCAGTGGGTTGTAATCCATTATTACTATTCTTGTTTGAGCATTTATTTGCCCCAGATTTGACCCTATCACGCTGGCTCCTGTATCCTTTTGACATCTCCCCATCGTTCATGAGCATTTCCTTATTTTCTGGCATAAATGATGTTTCAAGTTCAACTTGTACTTTTTCTGTTGCAGCCCTGGAATCCACCATTTTCCCAAGGACATCTAGTTTCTTCTTCTTTTAAAATTTTGGAGAGAGAGAGAGGGTGGGGAGGGGCAGAGGGAGAGAGGAGAGAGAGAATCTCAAATAGACATCATGCTCACTCTGGAGTTCAAAGAGGGACTCGATCCCATGACTCTGGGATCATGACCTGAGCCCAAATCAAGAGTTGGACACTCAACCGACTGAGCTACCCAGTCTGTCCTCTAGTTTCTTTTAATAAAGGACATTTAGGGGCACCTGACTGGCTCAGTTGGTGGAGTATGCAACTCTGATCTCAGGGGTGTGAGTTCAAGCCTCACGTTGGGTGCAGAGCTGACTTAAAAATAAAATAAAGGGGCGCCTGGGTGGCTCAGTCAGTTAAGCATCTGACTTCAGCTCAGGTCATGGTCTCTCGATTCACGAGACAGCACAGAGCCTGCTTTGGATCCTCTGTCTTCCTCTCTCTCTGCCCCTCCCCCTGCTCTCTCTAGACAAAAATAAATAAACCTGAAAAAATCCCCCACAAAAATATCAATAAGTAAACAAATTACTAAAACTGGCTTAAAAAATAAAAGACATTTAGGAACCGACATGTAGGCACTCAGTGTGTTAATTGGTAGTGGGGTACATTGCTTTTAGGCTCACTCACTCAGTGGACAGAGATGGGAAATGTATACTGTACATTATATGTGTATATGGGTATACACGTGTGTACACATTTTCATCTGTGACAATTTCTGTATTTATCTGTCTGTCTGTGTATATTTACACACACACACACACACACACACACACACACACACAGACACCCACTAATAAAAACATAAGTTCATACTGATACCTCAGCTCCAGTCCAACACCTCAGGGTTCTTTCTAAACTTCCTGTTTCAGTTTATAAATATCTTCTCTGGCAATGAGAATTTTGGCTCGTATAATCCTCAGTGTATTTACCTATTTGCTCAATCTCCCAACCACACCAGCTGTCTTTCTCCTGCTCAGCTCCACATCCCACACCCTTCCTGCCTGGCGCCTCACCCCTCCCTGCCCTGGATCCTTGGGCTTGGGGCTCCCTGTCCACGCCTCTGTGTGGCTTCCCAAATGCTGTCACTGCCCTGTGACTTCAGTCGTTATGCTGACTTCTCCATGCTGGGGGTGGAAGGGAAAGGAGCCTGGTGAACGTTTTGGAGGCAAAAAAAAAAAAAAAAAAAAAGAAAACGAACAAAATCCACCTTCTGTGCCGTGTGCTGTGGTTCTATTTCCCAGCGCCTGGTCCTGAATTTTCACAAAGGGAAGCACTTGTGATAGAAGGGAGAGATTGAGTGTAGTAAGTTACTGTCTTATTTAAGGTCCCAAAGGAGAGATTTTATACCAGGCTATCAGAATTACCCCCCGTGCCTGCTGTGGAATCAGGTCCAAGTGGTCACACAGTGTTGCCCAGCAGGGGCTGAGGCCGTGCCGTGACGAGTGAACGTGCTTGTGGCCTAGGAAGGGGTTAATCAGCAACAGGGAATAGCAGCAGAAGCCTCTGCAGAAGAGCTGGCTGTCCTTGGGTGGGCACAGCAGAGGAGGATCCCAGCCGTCCGCACGTGTCCTTGGCGTGTGCGAGGTCTCAGCTGTGACAAGCTTTCAGGCAGCGATGTCGGGCTTTCCCCTGCTGACTTGAGCTTCATGGGCGCCTTCTCGTCAGAGCCCTTGCCTATCACCTTAGGGGACAAACACTGCAATAGTTAGTTTCACATTTCCGAGTCAGAGAAATAAGCTGGCTTTGGAAAACACTCTGCTAGCCCTTTCTGGAAATCGTGGGAGGGAAGTGCACCTTGAGTGCACTAGGCACCGTGCAGACGCTGGTTCTTTCATTTCTAGCTTGGCGTTTACTTGTTTCCCCACTGCATTCCTTGCACTCGCCAGAAAGCATAGAGTTTTAGCTTAGTACAGATCGGGGGGCACAGAGCTGGGCACTCTCAGGGTCTGCCTTTATTTCTCTCCACTCCACACTCTCTCCACTTACCCGGAAGCCCACTTAATTTTCTCTGCAGTATGCTTCATTTGCAGGCTTGAGGCAGCTCATGACCTAAGACAGGGAAGGCAAATGTCTTTCAATACAAATGGCAGCTCTGATTAATTGTTAGTATAGGCTGTATGGTAAAGGAATTTGATGCCTCTTTAGGGGTCAGTGGGAAAGAGTGCTATGATTGATTAGTGATGTCTGCCATGAGCATGGAAGGGAGGAACGGGATTAATGAATGCCATTTTTGCCAGCCCTATCTTAGGATTTAACCTTACGTAGCAGAAGATACGTAAGATACTCTTGCCTAACGGAGTTAGTAATTAATTTCAAAACTGTCTGATTGGTACTATGTCATGTCTATTGGCCTTATTTATTTATTCATATTTTATATTTTAACACATGTGTTCCTTGATTAATGACAAGAAAAGAAAGGGAGAGGGGCGCCTGGGTGGCTGAGTCGGTTAAGTGTCCAACTCTTGGTTTTGGCTCAGGTCATGATCTCACAGTCGTGGGATAGAGCCCTACATCAGGCTCTGTGCTGATAGCGTGGAGCCTGCTTAGGACTCTCTCTCTCCCTCTCTCTGCCCCTCTCCCCTCTCAAAATAAATAAACAAACTTTGGGGAAAAAAAGAAATGAAAGGGAGAGAAATGAGTATTTATTGAGCATCTATTAATTGTCAGTTACTTCTTTTGGGAGCTTTATGAAATATATCTCACTATATATTCAAAGGAATTCTATAAAATTGGAATATTACTCCCCTTCTTAAAATACTAAATAAATTAAGCCTCAGAGAAGTAAAATATTTGCCCAAACCATAATAGAAAATTTTGAATCCAAAGATGATACTTATTCTGATATACTTGGGCAGGGGTTCCAATCTTGGGAACTTATTAGAGTCTCCTGGGGAGATTTTTTAAATATTTGAAAATTTCGATAACTATGTCTCATCCTGAATTGGTTACATCAGAATCTCTGGGGCAGGGGAGGCTCAGGCATAGGAATGGTTTAAAAAATTCCCCCGGTGATTCAATTCTGCAGCCAGGGGGGAGGACTGCAGTGCAAAGGGAGTAGGAAGCAGGACAATTAGAAATCAGGATGCCCGCTCTGAGCCCAGCTTTTCCTTTTGTCTTTTTTCCCCCGTACTCTATCTAATTTAACTCTCATACAGTTCCTTAAAGGAAGCATCATCAGCTCCATTTTACCCATGAGAAAACTGAGGCTTGGAAAGTGTAAGGCAATTGCCAAAAATCTCGGGGAAAAGTGGAATTTAAATGCAAATCTGTTTGCCTCCCAAGCACTTGCTGTTGCATTAGATTCCGAATCCAGGCTCCACCCTTAACCTTAGTGTTGAGCAAATCTGGATGCCACCTAGCTTCCAAATTCGACTCCATGCTATCATCCCCTTCCCTGACTTGGTTCTTTAGTTCCGGCTGGAAGAACCATTCATAGTCTCAGCACTACTGGTTTCATGGTAGAGAAACACAAGAGGCCCGCCCTCTAGTTACCACCTCCTATCCTATGGCCTTTGAGAAGCTCAGGGTGAGGCTGTGAGTCAGGGGTCCTTCACAGGGACCCTGCCTCTGAAATACTTCCGTGTCTAGTCCAGCCTGATAAGTTTGCAGTCCCCTCTTTCGTCCCCAGGCAGTTCAAAGAGGCACAGAGGAGCTGTAGCCTGATCTCCTACACCTAAGAGTCTCCGGCACCCGTGTTTCTGTTTTGGCTGTTGTGATGTCACACTGACCTCAGCGTCCTTGGTCGGAATCCTGCGTCTCCATGAGATAATTGAGTACACCGTCAGAACCTTAGAATGCAGCGGACCTCCCACTTGATCCGTTTCCAACACCCGCCTAAGGCAAACGTGGCCTCTGTGGCTCCGTTGTCAGGAACAAATGCAGATGCTGTTTAAATGCTTCCCAGGAGTGGAACAGCTCCGTCCCCTGCATTCACTGGCACGTTGTTAGGCAGCCGGGCAGCTCGGAAATGGTTTTGAAATTAAGCTTATATATTGCTCTGTATAATTTTCAAGTCCTTCAGCTGATGGATTTTCCTCATTCTTATGAAAGGCTGATTTCTATTAAGCTGATCCATCAACCAAGTTGTTTATGCGAATTAGAACAGACTGAGCACCGTTAGTTCCTGGCAAACATATCAGTAGGGTCTCCAGAGGAGCCTCCTCCCAATATCCGTACTCATGCTGCTTTCCTTTAGGGGGGCAGTCGTGCTCACCCTCTCCAGTCTAACTTTTCTTCCTCTGTCAGAATCCCTGCTGTCAGGAGGAGTCTGGAAACTCAGCCACCATCAGGTGTAAGTGACTGAGAAGGCCTGTGGCTGCCCCCCCTTCGAAGAGCTTTTACCGTTTACTGAGGGTGAAGCCTTGAAAGGTTTGTTGTAAAGGAACAGATTCAAAATGAACTGTAGTCATCAGGCAGCTCGAGGGAGGGTGGGGGGAAGGGAACACAGCTTCCCAGAGTTTCTGATACCACCTCCTGTAGGGACACCCGACTCACCAAGGTACGTCTCCCCCTTGGGGCTGCTGCCTGGCCTGATGCTGCTCTCTGCTCTGTGAACACCGCTGGTCTCACGGGAGGTTGGAACGGAGCAAAGGGACCTGTGTTATTTGAGATCTAAGTGCAACAGGAAGTGACCGGTTTGCTAAACTTGAAGCCCTGTAGGATTTGAATAGCCACCCTGGGTTTGACCGAGGATCTGTTTTGATTCTCTTCTCAAAGATGGCACCTCCAACAGTGCCATTTCCATTCAACCATTCCTGCTACAAACACAGGAGCCGGCAATCATTTAGAGGGAAGTTTTCCTTGGAACAAACCGCTGTGTCCCTGGATGCAGGGCAGAGACATTCCTTAGAAGGCTTTCTGTTCGAAACAGACAAGGTCCCAGCCCGCCTTCCTATCAGAGAGATGAAAACATCACAGCCTGCAGCGGTTGAGGGCGCCGTGGAAACTAGACTCCTTAGCCCGGAGGTGCGGAGATGGGCGTGTGTGTTTTATTTATTATTCACTGAGAAACCTGTCCAAATACTGCATTTTAGGAACTGGTAGGAAACACCGATGGAAATATGAGTACCCAAGGCATAAAAGAGCCTTTGAAACCAGGACAGACTTTCATTAGAGCCTACCTGGAGTCTGTGGGCAAGGCAGTTTGTATGCGCTACACTCTCATCCTCACAAATCAATTTTTAAACTCGGTTTAGACTCCGGGAAGCAGTGAAATTGGGGATTTCAAATGAGCCTTTCAGTCCAGATGTGTCCATAATAGGAACCACTGGGCAGTGGGGCATAATTAACCATCTCTCCTTCCCTGAGACCGCAGAATGGCATTAATTTTGCCAACTGGGCTTGACGTGAATTGGCTAGAATGTCTGAGTAGATTTCCAGCTGCTGCTCATGTCGCTCTGGCTTCCAGCGCTATCCGCATTCCAAATAAAACGAGGCCTGAAATAGATGTGCGATACACGTTCAAAGCTATTTTTAATCAATGATCACTTAGTTCGTTGTGAAATATTATCAGCAGGTCACAATCCATTTCGGATTTTGCCGTGTCCTGCAGAACGGATCTAAACACACAGTGACTTCAGTTTCCCCTGCGGTCCCTCTGCTTCATCAGCTCTGTGGATGAAGGGGAGGAGGGCACTTGAGTGGACAGCAGATGTGTTCACAGTTACAAGTACCGCAGCTGGAGGGCCATTTACTTGGGCTAAGGCCCGGTTGAATTTGTCCTGGTCCCACAGAGAGATTTTTGTCCAGCAGTCGTAAGCCCAAGGATTCTGTCCCCTTAACATCCATCCTGAAACCCACCATGCTACTGTCCAGCCAGCCAGTCAACTTCAATTCGTGGGAGAACTCAGAGAGGAATATTTATTTCTCATTTGCTAACCCCTGTCTAGCTGTGGGGATGCTGTGAGCAGTGTAAATTTCTTTATAGACAGTATCTTCCTGGAGGCTTGAGGCTTCTGTAGGGACGGCTGCCAATATCATCCATTCGTTGTTTTTGTTGTTGTTTAAATAATAGCACCTTACGTTTATTTAGCATGCTTACTGTTTGCAAGCAAATCTATAATCTCATTTGCAAAAGGCATTTACATAGCATGAATACTTAAATGCTTATAATTGCATATTAATTTTGTGTAACAGAATATGCTAATATTATTTTCCCCTCCTCTATTTCTTCCTTTTCTCTTTCTATAATGTGTTTTCTTTTTTGATCCAGTGCTTTTGACATTTTATTATTATTTTTTTTTTACACATGTGTTGGCAACTGTATTTCAGTTTATCCCTACGACCATTAGTCTTGGTGCTTTATTTTACTACTCAAAAAAAAAACAACCTTCTGTCTTTTATCCATAATATTCATTTTTCCCTCTTTTTTCCATCTTCCCCAAATATTGCTTTGTAGTTTCCAAAAACATTGCATGGTTTATTTAGAGTTTAGATGTGACTTTGTCTTTTTTTTTCAAGTAAGTTCTCTTAGGTACATTTCTTTTCTCCTCTTGAATTGTATAAGGATTGATCTGTCCATCTGTCAAGAATGTTTGATTGCTGTGTACATGAAGGAAGCAGGTAGGAGCCTGGAGGTGAACATGGATTTCTTACAGGCTTGAAAAAAGCCACGGTTAGGGTGACCAACTATCTCGGTTGCCTGGGACTGTCCTGGTTTTAGTACTGAATATGCCACATCCTGGGAAAACCGACAGTCCTGGGAAATTATGATGGTTGATGGCTCTAGCTCCCGGGGTGGTCTCCAGCAGAAAAGGAAAAAAAAAAAAAAGTAACTGACCAAGAAGACAGAGCTTTGATGCCTTCAGTTCCTCTTTGTGCCTCAGTTTCCTCACCTGTTAATTTGAATCCATTAGTTGTTGTGAGGAGAAAGTGAGTTATGTGTGCTTAGGATGTGCCTGGCACTTATTCTGGTTTTGCTGAATGTTAGCCATTATTATACTGTTTGTCTCCCTCCACTAGAATAAAGAGCAAGGTTTGTGCTGAATGTTTTCCATTAGCTCCTTTAGACCCATGCTCGGCCTTCTCTGTCCTACCCACTGACCCAGCAGACTGGCTTTTACAGTCTGCATCAATAGTGCTTGCTTCCGGCTTCAGGTTGGGTTTTGCTAATGTGGAGCCCCGACAGGAGATTGGGACAAGGGGGGAATGAGCTGGGAAATTTTATTCCTCTGGGTCACATCAGGATAGCTGTTGGCCTTGACTGAAAGTCACAAGTCCTGCCAGGTGGCCTCTCCACAAGCTCTCTCTCCAGGCTCCAAACCACTTCTTCCCTTTGCCCAGTGGGCTCAGTGGTGTCCCCTGTGACCATCCCTGTAGTTCCTCTACACCCTGCCCACACCTCCTTGATTCGTCCCTATTATTAAACTCCTCTCAGATTACCCAGTGTGAGCGTGTTGTCTGCTTTCCACCAGGATCTCGATGATAGAGGGAACTAGTTTGTTCACTGTTCTTCCCGAGTCCTGGCATAAAGTAGAAGCTTAATAAAATTCTGTGGAATGAATGGAATCAATGAATGATTGCACAAACAAGTGACAGCTGAGGGATAAGGAGGTGTAAACCTGTGCCGTAAGGTGGAGAAAAGTGTTCCAAGAAAGAGACATAATAGAAAGGCTTGGCGGAGACAGAAAGTGGCATTTTTCAGTAACTGAGAGAAATCAATTATGGCTGGATTGTGAGGTTGTGAATGAGAAATGAGACTGAAGAGGGAAGAAGGGACAGGTTCTGGAAGTCTTTTTTTTTTGTGTGTGTGTTAAGGACTGAGGACCTTTTCCTGAGGGCAATGAGGAGGTAGTAAGGGAAGGAAGTGATATGACTGTATGCGCAATGTTTTTTTTTTTTTTTTTTTTTACAAAAATTACAAACACAGGGTATGACTCTTTTCTAGAAGCCCATTGTTTCTATAATAGCAGTATCACAGCCAATCTGAAAAGTACAGAAAAGTATAAAGACAAATATATGTCACCTGAAGTTCTAAAACCAAGTGATATAATATGAGATTATATAAATAGCAACCATCACAAGAGCTATCTTTGTTTTGGTGCCTACTTAAGGGCCAGGCACTTTATAGGTACTTTATACTTAATGACACGTTTCATCCTCATGACAAACATATGGGCCAGATGGAAGGCAACATGCAAAGCATTAGGGCCATTTAGTATAAATGTTTAAAATATAGAAATTCTTCAGATTTCTCGCCAATGAACCTAACTGGTGCTCCACATGACTCTGTGTTGGAGGAAAGTTTTAGTTAGTAGGTCTTCCCAGCCCCATGAACAAGTTAGACACTGGGAACTAACACCAGCACAGAAGAAACAACAGCTATTGTTTCTAACTTTGTATTCTGTATAGTTTTTTTGTTTTTAACAACGATTTTATTTTTGAATTAATTTTTTTAAGTTTATTTATTTATATTGAGAGAGAGAGAGAGAGAGCATGAGCAGGGGAGGGGCAGAGAGAGAGGGGGGGAGAGAGAATCCCAAGCAGACTCTGCACTGTCAGCACAGAAGATGTGGGGCTCAAACCCACAAACTGTGAGATCACGACCTGAGCCAAAACCAAGAGTCAGATGCTTAACCGACTGAGCCACCCAGTGCCGACAAAGAGTTTATTCTTAAGGAATCTCTACACCCAACGTGGGGCTTGAACTCACAACCCCAAGATCAAGAGTTGCAGGGTTCACCGACCCAGCCAGGCAGGTGCCCCTAACTTTTTGTTTTGAGAGAAGCCTAGGCTTACAGAAGAATTACGAAAATAGTACAGAGACTTTCCGTATACCTTTTGCCCAACTTTTCCTAATGCTCACATCTTACATCACCACGATACGATGATCAAAATGAAGAAACTGACGTTAATACTGTGCTATTAACTAAACTGCAGACTGTATACAGATTTCATCGGTTTTCCCGCTACGTCTCTTTCCTGTCCCAGGAACCGGCCACAATCTCGTTGCATTATTCTTCTTTAATGTGGGACAGTGCCTCAGCCTTTCCCGGACTTTGATACTTTTGAAGAGTCTGATCAGACAGTTATAGAATGCCCCTCTGTTTGGGATTTCCTCATGTTTTCTCATGATTAGATTGTGACTATGCAATTTGGGAAGGATCTTATCAGGATTATATACCCTTCTCAGTATACCACATTGGTGGGTAAATGAGTCAATATATTTCATTACTAGTGATGTTAACCTTGATCACTGGGTTACGGTGTATCTTCCAGGTTTCTCTGCTGTACAGTTACTATTTTCCCATCATAGTTAGTAGTTTGTGGACAATATTTTGAGATTATATAAATATCCTGTATCTCTTCAAACTTTCACCCACTAATCTGAGCATTCATTGGAAGATCTAGCTGGTAGCAGTTATTACTGTATTGTTCTTTTTTTTTTAATGTTTATTTATTGAGAGAGAGAGAGACAGAGAGAGACAGAGTGCTAACAGGAGAGGAGCAGAGAGAGAAGGAGACACAGAGTCTGAAGCAGGTTCCAGGCTCTGAGCTGTCAGCACAGAGCCCGACGCGAGGTTCGAACTCACAACCCATGAGAACTCACCTAAACCGAGGTTGGATGCTTAACCGACTGAGCCACCCAGGTGCCCCATTACTATAGTGTTCTAATGGTGATTTTCTATGACCCTGATTCCTTATATATTTCTAAATTGGAATTCTTGTATAAGGAAAAGTTATCCTTTCTCTGTTTACTTACTTACTTATATACATCAATATGGACTTGTGAATATTTATTTTATTCTTTAGATTATAACTTTACACTATCATCATTTATTTTGTGTTGTAAGTTGATCTAGCTTTGGCTACTGGGAGCTCCTTTAGATTGGCTCCTGTGTCCTTTATTTTATTTTAGTTTATTTATGTATTTTGAGAGGGGTCAGAAGGGCAGAGAGAGAGGAAGAGAGAGAATCCCAAGCAGGTTCCATGCTGTCAGCGTGGAGCCTGACATTCGGCCAAACTCACAAACCATGAGATCATTACCTGAGCCGAAATCCACAGTGGGACTCTTAACTGACTGAGCCACCCGGGCATCCCTCCTGTGTCCTTTGATGTAACCACATTTTGTTTTTGAGCACTTCCTTATTTCTGACACCACGAGATGCTTCAGCCAAATATGTTTTTTTTTTTAATTACTAGACTTTATTTTTTAGAGTAGTTTTAGGTTTACAAAAATAGTGAATAAAAAGTGCAGAGAATTCCCATACACCTGCCTCAGTTTCCCCTATTAACACCTTACACTGATATGCTATATTTGTTATAATTGATGAATCAACGTTGTTACATTACTATTACCTGAAGTCCATAGTTTAAATTAGGATTCACTCTTTGTGTTTGTACATTCTAGGGGTTTTGACAAATGCACAAGGTCCTGTATCCACATTTACAGTAGCATACAGAGGAGTTTCATTGTCCCAAAAGTCCCTGTGCTCAATCCATTCATCCTCCCTCTCCCTACCCCCAAACTGCTGGCAACCACTGATCTTTTTACTGTCTCTATAGATTCGCATTTTCCAGAATGTCATATAGTTGGAATCATACAATACGTAGCCTTTTCAGGCAGGTTTCTTTTACTGAGCAATAGGCATTTATGGTTCTTCTGTGTCTTTTCATAGCTTCATAGACCATTAAGAAGTTTTATTTCATGAAACATATAGATTCCTGCATGTCACACAACATTTACAAAAACTGTCCATGTACTGGACTATAAAACAAGTCTCAGTAAATTTCAAGAATTGGTAATCTACAGACCGCAAACTTTAAGCACAGCCCAATCAAGGAATAAATCAATAACAAAGGGTAGCTAAAGGATAACTAAAAGAAAGATACCAGGCTGGAGAGAAATGAAATATTTAACTAACAGTATTTCTGAGAAGCTGTAGCTATATTGAGACAAGCCCAGTATTTTTGGTGGTGCTTGTGGGATAGTCTATACATCTTTTTAAAAAAAGTTTTTTACATTTGTTTATTTTTGAGAGAGAGAGAGAGAGAGAGAGAGCGCATGAGCAGGGGAGGGGCGGAGAGAAAGGGAGACACAGAATCTAAAGCAGGCTCCAGGGTCTGAGCTGTCAGCACAGAGCCCGACATGGGGCTCAAACTCACAAACTGCGAGATTGTGACCTGAGCCGATGTCAGAGGCTTAGCCAACTAAGCCACCCAGGCACCCCAGGATACTCTATACATCTTGCCTGATTCTTGATCAGGAGTTCCCCTGAACAAGGCTAATTTTGGCCCTCTCCCAGGATTCCCTGTAACTTGGGCATATTACCTAAAGGTGACTCTTTTCTCAGAATCTCTAAATTTCAGGGTTTTCTTTCTTTTTTTAAAATTTTTTTAAACATTTATTCATTTTTGAGAGACAGAGAGAGACAGATCATGAGCGGGGAAGGGGCAGAGAGAGAGGGAGACACAGAATTGAAACAGGCTCCAGGCTCCGAGCCGACAGCACAGAGCCCGACGTGGGGCTCGAACCCACAAACCGTGAGATCATGACCTGAGCCGAAGTCGGACGCTCAACTGACTGAGCCACCCAGGCGCCCCCAGGGTTTTCTTTTTTTAAAAAAATTATCCTAAAATCCATTTTATCTTCCTGAAAGTAGCTCTAAGTGTTGGGTCCTCCACGCTTGTTCTGGTCAGGCCTGAATCTGGGTAGTCCTTGGGATGCTAGAGTTGTCCTGAATTTCATGTTATAGCAGGAAACAGGGAGCTCACTGGGTTATCCTGGTCAAGGTGTCAATGACTTGTACTTCTCTGTGTGTGGCTGTTTCAGAAGGTTGTGTTAGAGAATCAGAAATATAGCTCATTTCTTTCTATTGCCATATAATATTCCATTGAAAGGGTGTACCACAATTTGTTTATCCGTTCACCTGTTGAAGAACATCTTGAGTACTTCCAAGTTTGGGCAATTGTGAGTAAAACTGCTATAAACAGAAGTTTTCACTCATTTGGGTAAACACCTAGAAGTATGAATGCTGGATTGTATGGTGACACTCTGTTTAACCTAGGAAGTAACGGCCAAACTGTCTCCGAATGTGGCCCTACCATTTTGCGTTCTCACCAGCAATGAATGGAGGGTTTCTGTTGCTTCACATACTTGTCAGCATTTGGTGTTGTTGGTATTTTTGGATTTTAGCCACCCCACTAGCTACGTATCAGCTGGTCAAATCCAATTAAGAAATGCCCCCTGAAATGCATGATGAAGGATGTGACTTGAGAATCAGATTTCTAGGAATTGGGAAAGGCACCTAGGAAAAGCATAGTTGAAAAAAAAAATGGGACGAAGAATCACCCTAGGATGATAGATGATGGTAAGATCTATCTGAAAACACAAATAAAACTTGACTCCCAAGCCGAGGGTCAAAACCGTTTCCTTCAAAACTGAGGAAAAGAACTATGCCAGTATTTTTTTTAGTATTTGGACATCTTCTTTCTTATATCTTAATTTTGGTTAGCTAGAATTCTTCAAGTACATTTTTCAAAAAAGATAGCTGGGTAGTGTATTTTATCATCCCATGAATATTGGGAATGCCCTCAAGCATAGAAGACAAGTATGTCAGAATGATGGAACATCTATTTTGCTTTTCTGCTCAGTGTCATGTTTTTGTTTTTGTTTTTTGATTGAGGAACGTTTATACCCCCAACCCATGTATTTTTGGTGCAATTATCACTTCAGAGTGAGTATATCCCTAGACTTGGTTGGTTGTGATAACTTGTCCACAATGATTGGACTGGGTGGATATATAATCCAAATAGGCGTCCAATCAGGACGCTTGAATTAAATTACATGTATGGACTATGACCTATATGGATGTAGGGCTGGGATGCCAGTGGCCATCTTTCCTGTCATGTGAACAGTCCATCTATAGTAAGACAGACTGAAGCCACCATGAATAAAATGAAACAAGCAAACAAAACACAAACAAGCAGGTCTGAGAGACAGAGAGAGACAGACTGAGCTGGTGGGAAGAGAAGGAGAAACGGAGAAGGGTCCAGGTGAATTGTTTGAAATCTTTGATCTAGTTGTGCTTGAAGTTTTACTCTTGGGCTTTCCAGCCACACAAACCAATAAATTTCCTTTGTTTTTCTTAAGATGGTTTGAATTGGTTTTCTGTCCTATATAACCAAAAAAAAAAAAAAAAAAAAAAATGGTATAGAATTGATATTAGGAATAAGCCATTGGTAGGGACAGACTCTATTATGAGGATTTGGATGAGTCTAAGTGTGGCACAGGACACAGAGGACCCCCGCCTGCCCCTCCTATCAAGAGCAGGAAACTTGACAATCTTTGTTATGCTCTTCTGAAATATATGGCTGAAGGGTCACCTGTTGTTTCTTAGGACTCAGACCACATAACTGCTGACACTGGAACTTTAGAAGAGTGATCAAAATTTTACTTTTATTAAAAAATTTTTTTAATGTTTATTTTTGACAGAGAGAGACAGAGCATGAGCAGGGGAGGGACAGAGAGAGAGGGAGACACAGAATCCGAAGCAGGCTCCAGTCTCCACCCGACGTGGGGCTCGAACTCACAGACCGGGAGACCATGACCTGAGCCGAAGTTGGACGCTCAACCGATTGAGCCACCCAGGCGCCCCAAGGGCTGTCAAAATTTTAGAAGGATGCCTGCTTCTTGCACATCTTTCATGAAAAGAAAAGGTTTCAACGTAAATTGATCCCTTTGAAAGCAGGAAGGAAATACTTTGTAACTTTGTTAAGAGATGCCCTTCCCCTGTTTGGCTGTGAGTGGTAATCTAAGACTGCTGTGGGTCAGATAATCACGTGCCGCGTGGAACTACAGAAGCCAATAACCCTGCCCCAAGCGGAAGTTAGTGTTGGCTGAAGTGGGGAGGTGGGAGGGGACTCAGGAGGAATTTGAGAAATCTGGAAGCCTGATCCTTTAAGGCTTTCTTCCAAACTATCCTGCTGAGCATTTGCTGGTGGTGAAGTAATAATTCACTCTCTGGTAAACAGTCGACCAATGGCCTCAGCTTGGGCACAGCACTGATGAGCCATCATTTAGCTGAGGAGTCATTTAGCTGGGAGCTAAGACCTGCTGCTAAGGGACAGATATGCAAAAGAGTCTGGTCTGTAATCAAGGACAGGATAAGACAAGATTTCTGGTTTTCACTTACAGAAGTGGGCTCAAATCAGTAGAAGACCGGGGTTTAAAAAGAATTGAATTGGGGCATCTGAGTGGTTTAGTCAGTTAAGTGTCTGACTTCAGCTAGGGTCTCATGGGTTCGTGAGTTCGAGCCCCCTATTGGGTTCTGCACCGCCTACTTCATATTCTCTGTCTCCCTCTCTCTCTGCCGCTCCCCCCTCTCGAAAATAAATAAACATAAAAACAAAGTTAACAAAAATGTATTGAATTGCCAGAGGAATGACAACTCCAATGTGCTTGAGATGGTTAGGTTTCTAAGGCAATCCCCAGGTCCTTGTGAGAACACCCCACAAAAAAGAGATGCTAAGGGGCAGGACGTCCAGAAGAATTTTTGTTCTGCATTCATTGCAGGCATACCTTGGAGAAGAATGAACTTGGGTGATCTGTCTACAGGGCAAAGCCTGCGTGGTCAGATTGGTTCCACCGTCAAGATGTAAGTTATTCTACAGGGTATGGCACATGCCATGCTGGTCTTTCCGAAAGGACCTTTAATTGAAGATATGCTGTTTTCTTTCCTCTACTATGTCAAGGAGGTATAGGGGATCATTACAGTGGTCATTTAAATTTTTTTTTAATGTCTATTTTTGAGACAGAGGGAGACAGAGCACAAGCGGGGGAGGGGCAGAGAGAGAGGGAGACACAGAATCCGAAGCAGGCTCCAGGCTCTGAGCTGTCAGCACAGAGCCAGATGCGGGGCTTGAACCCACGAACCGTGAGATCATGACCTGAGCCGAAGTCGGATGCTTAACCGACTGAGCCCCCCAGGCACCCCTAAAGTGATCATTTAAACTGCGGGTTGTTGGATCAAGAGGACCCATAGCTGGATGTCAGAGATGTGTGCATCACCCAGAGATCCAGGACATGAAATGTGACACTGGGTTGTCTCTCTTGGCAGTGAGTGCGATTTCAGTTATATATTAGTTGGAAAACCGCTAGGTGGAGGCACTTTTGAAATTATATGGGCAGAAAACAAATGAATAAAGAAGCAAACAAATAAAATGCAGAAACAGACCTGAAAATACAGAGAATGTTAGAGGGGAGGGAGGTAGAGGAATGGGCAAAATGGGTGAAGGGGATTGGGGGGTACAGGCTTCCAGTTAGGGAGTGAATACGTCATGAGGGTAAAGGCACAGGGAATATGGGCAACCATATTGTAATAGCTTGTATGGTAACAGACGGTAGCTATGCACAACTATATTGTACACCCGAAACCAATGTAACATCGTGTGTCAAGGGTACTTCAATAAAAAAAGAAATGCAAGCATATCCTTACTCATTTTTATATTCATTACATGGTAGAATGGTAACATTTTGGATATACTGGTTAAATAAAATATATTATGAAAAAAATGTATGAGATTAGATGAGCAGTTTTGCCTCTCTTGTTAATTTCTCTTCCTATCCACTGGGTATGGGGATGCTGTGTTCTTACACATTGTAATTGCTTATCTATTACAAAATACACTTACATGACTTTGAAGAGAAAGTAATGATTCACATAAGCAGAGAATGGGAGAGTTTAAAGGGATAATCTAGCCTAACTCACCACCTCCACTCTCATTTTACTGTTGTTTAAGGTCACAGTGCTAAGTAGGACCGGGGCAGGAATAATAATAATGAGGAGGAAGAAGACCGAATAGTACTGGCAATTTTCACAAACATCATTGCGTTTAATGTTCACAAAGATCCTCTGAGCCTCCTATTATTATTATAGCCTGTTTACCAGCGAGGAAATTACGTTTTAGAAATGTCAATGTATTTGTTTAAAAATATTATATTAAATCTCTAGACTTTTGGTCCAGTCCTTCCTCTATTATTACTCAATGAAACCTCACTGGTTTTTGTTCGCTCAACTGAATTCTAATTAAAAATACTTTTCAAATTTGGGTTTAGAACTATCTTTTAAAAAATTATGGTAAAATACACACACGGTCTCTAGCACCAAGATCTGATTTCCTATATTTCTTATAGTCTATATCACAAGTAATATTTCCCATGCTCCACACTGCTTTGTGTTATTGTCTAGTTTGTGTGTATATGATTTGTGTTGTCTGAGCACAAAGCCTTTTCCCTGCTCAAAATCTATTAACTTTCTTTTGCACTCCCTCTTTGTGACTTCTCTTAAGTTCACCCAAACTGTCAGCTCTTTCCTGCCTCTCCAGGGCAGATCGCCGGGTTGTATATATCACGCTTTTGGCTGTTTCTGTCAGCCATTGCAGCAGATTTTGTGCAAAAATCTTGTCAACGGTGTCTTGCAATGTCATGGCCTCTGCTACTAATTCCTTCTTTCTCTTCCTTTTTAAAATGATGCTCAGACTCTGTTTCATGGGGTGGACCATTTCACCTTCCTTCTACATGCGGCTAGGCTTTTCTCATGGATTTAGTAGAAGTCAACACCAAACTTTTGACAGTCAAGGGCACTTCTCCTCTTGTTCCTTAAATCCCTCGCTCCTTTGGTTTCCATTAGGATCCCTAATGGAAGCCATGTAATGTTGAACATTGATCAGGTCAAAGAGTCCTGTCTTTGAATCCTGGCCCTGCCATTTTCTGGTTGGGCCAGTTGGGGCAAACTTCTCCAACCTCATCTTTGGAGTGGTATCATGTTGCACATACGTACCTGGCAGAATTGAGAAAATGGAATTAGATGAGAAAGTAAAGTGCCTAGGACTGGGTTTACTTAAAAAAACAAAATGTTGATGCCCACTTTTATTATTTCTGTAGATAATTCTTTCTTTGGTTGAAGTTTCTCTTTGTGGTCATGCTAACTGCTTAGTCACATGTCACAAGCTCACCAAGGCTGTCTCTCTTTTGAAACATGCTAAGTCAGCTGTTTTGTTTTTGCCTAAACTCTGTATTTCCTGAGCATCATTTTTTAAGATGGTTTTAAAAAACTTTTTAATTTTTAATTTTTAGAGAGAGTGAAAGAGTATGAGTGGGGGAGAGGGGCAGAGGGAGAGAGAGAGAAAATCTTAAGCGGGTTCCTTGCTCAGCTCAGAGACCGTTGCAGGGCTTAATCCCACAACCCTGGGAACATGACCTAAGCTGAAATCAAGAGTCAGACACTCAACCCACTGAGCCACCCAGGCACCTCATGTATTTTCTGAGCATCTTGATCTCAGGAAAGCACCTCTCTTTTTAATCATTTTGCTTCCTTCTTTTGCTAAGAGTTTTACTTCCTACTACTCTCTGGCATCTTTGGATTGGAGAAATAGTCCCTGTAAGTCATTCCTCTGACATTTTTAGTCACATCATATTGTCATGATAGTTTGCAAACTCCACATTTAATCTGATATGCCAATCCCCAGGAAGTCCTTTTGTTAAGATAGCGGAAAAATTATTACCTATCACTTACACTGATATGTTCTGGTAGTTCTGGCTTATTTCCTGTTTTTTTTCCTAAGCTCTTCAAAAACATATTCACATAAATAAACTTCAATTCTGTATCATTCATATTAACTTCACAGACTGTGATTGATAATTTCGAATTCTATCCTCTTTAGTCACGGGGCCATCAAGATCCTCTTTCAATTCTATTGCTTTCTTTTTTATATTCAGGAAATTCCTCATTTATATTTATCTATAACAATGACCATAAACAAATGCTAGTATTCAGAGATGCAAAGATAAATAAGATAGTCCACCCTTCAAGGAACTCATAATAAGTAAGTTGTCCCTTTCTTATCTCTTTAAGAGATATTCATATCCTCCCAAAACTGAAACAGGAAGAAATAGAAAATTTAAATAGACCAATTATGAGCAATGAAATTGAATCAGTAATCAAAAATTCCCAAAACCAAAAGTCCAGGACCAGATGACTTCACAGGTGAATTCTACCAAACATTTAAAGAAGAGTTAATGCCTATTTTTCTCAAACTATACTAAAAAAAAATAGAAGATGAAGGAAAACTTCCAAATTCAATTTATGGGGCTAGCATTACCCTGATACCAAAACCAGATAAAGACATGCCAAAAAAAAAAAAAAAAAGGAACTACAGGCCAACATCTCTGATGAGCACAGATGCAAAAATCCTCAACAAAATATTAGCAAACCAAATCCAACAATACATCAGAAAATCATTCACCATTGATCAAGTGGGAGTTTTTCTAGGGGTGGTTCCATGTTCAAATTAATCAGTGTGATACATCACATCAACAAGAGAAAGGATAAAAACCATATGATCATTTCAATAGACGCAGAAAAAGCATTGACAAAATTCAACATCCATCCGTGATAAAAATCCTCCGTGAGGTAGGTTTAAAGGGAATATACTTTAACATAATAAAGGCTGTAGATGAAAAACCCACAGCTAACATCATACTCAATAGTGAAAACCTGAGAGCTTTCCCCTAAAATCAGGAACAAGGCAAGCATGTCCATTCTTATCACTTTTATTTAACGTACTGGAAGTCCTAGCCACAGCAATCAGACAAGAAAAAGAAATAAAAGGCATCCAGATGGGTAAGGAAGAGGTAAAACTTTCACCATCTGCAGATGACATGACACAATATACAGAAAAAACCCTAAAGACTCCACCAAAAAAAAAAAAAAAAACTACTAGAAGTGATAAATGAATTCAGTAAGATCATACGATATAAAATCCATATACAGAAATCTGTTGCATTTCTATATGCTAATAACGAAGGAGCAGAAAGGAGAAATTAAGAAAACAATCCCATTTATAATTGTATCAAAAAGAAGAAATACCTAGGAATAAAATTCACCAAGGAGGTGAAGACCTATACTCTGAAAACTGTAAAACTCTGATGAAAGAAATTGAAGACAAAACAAAAGGAAAGATAATCCATGCTCATGGATTGGAAGAACCAACATTGTTAAAATGTTCCTACTACTATATATTATATATAATATTACTCAGCCATAAAAAGAATGTAATCTTTCCATATGCAACATCGATGGATCTAGAGAATTTAATGCTAAGTGAAATAAGTCAGTCAGAGAAACACAAATACCATATGATTTCACTCACATGTAGAATTTAAGAAACAAAACAAATGAAGAAAAAAAGAGACAAACCAAAAACCGGACTCCTAACCATAGAGCATAAACTAATGGTTACCAGAGGGGTGGTGCATGGGGATGGGTGAAACAGGAGAAGGGGATTAAAAGTACACTTGTGATGAGCACTGAATAATGTACAGAATTGCTGAATTACTCTATTGTGTACCTGAAACTACTATAACACTGTATGTTAACTATATTGGAATTAACATTTTAAAAAGGTTTTATATCCTTTTATTTTTATAATCATTCAACTTGGCTTCTTACATAAGTGACTATGTGGTCCTACATCCTTGGAATAATTCTCACTATCAGGATTATCCTAAGGCTTATATTAAGGTGAAAAAAAAATAATTAGATGGTTCCCAGAAGAAGCGGTTTGTGGTTTGGGTATAATTTGCTTAATATTTGCATATGCCTATTTTGAAAAGACTTCTTGGTTTCAAGTTAAAATACTTTGGCTATAATTAAACATACTTGCTTTATGTTTGGCTGCTACAGTTAATATAGATGGACTCTTCCAGATACATAGAGCCAGAAGTGAGTTGATAGTTAAATGGAAAAGAGGAGGAAAAAAAAAAGTCTCAAGAAATCTTCCAAGACAGTAATAGCCCCCATCTGGAATTTTCCTCTCTTCTGCAAGAGCTTTTGCAGTTAATTAGAGTGCAGTGTGACCAGGGGAGGTCTGGCCTGCATGGTGAGAGTTGACGGTTCCTTGAAGTCTGCCCCGTGCTCAGTTATTTCCCTTACTGGTCTTTGAATTACAGCATGGAATAACCCCCTGTCAAAATGGAAATGTTTAGCCATAGAATTCTATTGCTGCAAGAAACCTTACAGATTTCCCAAGCCTTTTCAAGTGAGAGCATCCCTTTTTGACCTCAACGTATCTTGGTTTCTCATTCAGTAGGACTTACATGTTACGTAGCATCCGTGCATCTAGCAGCCAGGATACAATAGGTATTATAGCATGCATGGGTCAGAAGGTACACAATGACAATATGCCCCTATGAATTCAACAATCATTTGCATGAATTTAAACTTTATTAATCAGAACAGTAATTACATATATTCGAAACAACTATATCTATATGAGCGTAACGTGTCATTTGTTTCAGCTATAGCATTCTAGGTGCACACAAGGATTTGGAGAGCCCAGGGATGCGGAGGCTTCCAAAGTGAGACTTGCCCTTTGGGAACCACTGATCTAATCGTATTTATTTATTTATTCATTCGCAAGTTAGTTGACATAGAGTGTGGTCTTGGCTTCAGGAGTACAATCCAGTGATTCATCACTTACATATGCCACTGATCTAATCTAATCGCCTATTTTAATAGACAAAGATAAATGTGGCTCATGGAGATTAAGTGACTTTCCAAGAGCACAATTAGCTAGTGGCAGAGTCCAGTTCATTGACACCTTTTCTGCTGTCCCGCAACGGTCTTAAGCTTTTCAGAAATTGTCATTCATCCAGATCAACAGAGAGAAGTGTCATAAATGAATTAGCTCTACACCACACACAGAAGGACATGCTCCTATACTTATCAACAGCAACAAAGCATCTTCCAGGTGATTGGATTGTATACAGAATTCTTGCATAACTTGTCTAACCTGGCAAATGTTTCTTGAGGATTGCAGGCAAGTAGAGACCTGTGTTGGGTACCTTTTAAGCATAGAGTAAATTCAGGAAATGTTGGCTTTCTGGCCACAGCTGATAGCCTCCCTGCAAAAGATGAGAAATTTTTAAAAATCTTAAATATTATGGATTTCCGGCAATGAACAGGCACAAAAGTCAGCAAAAGTGGGCATCCTCAACTTCTGCCAACTAGGGAGAAGCAGTTCTGGCTGCTGAGTTGAGAAAAGAAATGAGAAAATTCACCAGCCAACTAATGCATTATATTATTGGCAAGCATAGGAGGAGGACTGTGTCAAAGATATTAAAAACCATTCAATGTTAGAATGACTTGATTCAGCTGGGGAAAAATGAAAAGAACAATCGATATTTCTTAGGTATTTTTAATGTTTAGATACAAAGGGTGTATCAAGAGTAGTCAGGTTTCTCTGATGCCCAAGGTTTCTATGAGTGATGGACATGAGGTGAAAGATGGTGATGTGAATGTAGTTCAAATCCACTCTCTCCCTGGATGACCCATTTCTGCCAGAACTGCATTGGTTTAAAAGAACTATTGGGTTCCAATAGACTAGCTTTAGGCCTCTCTTGATCTGAATGACCTTGAGGAGTCTGAGTGAATTCTGATTCCTGTGAAAATTTGGGTCATTTGGGGGATAGGTCTCGCAGGGTCCAATCCTATCTTTCGTGTGGATGTAGTGATACTGAGGGGTCATTCAGTGGGATCCAACATGTCTTAAGAAGGTCAAGACTGCTTACCTAGATGTTATTGTGTGTGTCTATTTTCCACAGATAAGAGCATCTAATCATAGGAGCAAACGTCATGATTTAAAACTCTGAGTTTCACAAGGAATCTTAGTGGAGGGAGAGAACTGAACATGAACAATTCCATTCTCACCACCGGAAGCTGTAACTCAACCCGCGTGTCTTTGGGGGATGGCCCATGTGAGTCTTAGAGAAGCAGAGAGTAGATCTAATTGGTGTCGACAGAAAAGCTGTATAAACAGATCACGATGAATTCCGTAGCCCTTGCAGCTGAATATAATAAAAGTGGGGTCCAGGGAGGGTTGCTTTGCATCCGTGTTCCCCTACCCTCTCCCGAGGCTCTCGGGCGTTGTAGGGAGGGACCGGTGTTTGCCAAGGAGCAGAATCCTTTCTCTCGCATTCACCCTCTGTCAGGGCCGCAGGGCTGGCCTCCGTCCTGAGGAAGGCTCTGAAAAGTGGGCGGGGTGGCCAGAGCATTTTCACCGCAGGCAGACCCGGCTGCCTTGGTAAAGTCCCCACGCATCGAAGAGTGGCTCATTTGCTCCCCTTTGGGGTGCTCCAGTGCTCACCCAGGCGTGGCCCCCACGAGAAACCTGGGCCACTGGCGAGCTGGCGCCGGCTCAACTGTGAACCCTGAAGAATAAGCGAACAAAATAGTCGGTTTTATTCACTACTAAATTAGTGATACTAAAAAGTGGTCACAGGAGAGTTTTCAGTGTCAGGGCCCTAGGGCCGGGATGGCAAGTTATGAAGGAGGAGGGAAAAAGAAGAAAAGAGGGGATGGGGGTACATGGGGAGAGAGATTGTCAGCAGTTGCCTTGGGTGGAGAGAATGGTCTAGAAAAGGTTTTAAGGACGTAGCCTTTATGATACGCTGGGGAAAAACCTCTCCCCTTGCTCCCTTATGAAAATCACTAAATATCTACAGTCTGTTCTTTCCAGCGTGGGAGCCACGAGCCAGGTGCGGATACGGAGCCATTCAAGCGTGGCTGGTCCAAATTGAAATGTGCCTGGGATTTTGAAAAATTATGTGAAAAAGAGAATGTAAAATATCTGTGTCATTGATAACCTTTTACAACGAAAATTGTTGAAATGATAGTATTCTTAACATATTGGATTAAAGTGAATTATCAAAATCAATTTTACCTGTTTCTTTTTATTTATTTTTTTAAAAACACATAGCTACTTGAAAACTTAAAGTTTTCAAGTAAGTGGCTCACATTGTATTTCTATTGGATACAACTAATCTACATCATTCTTCAAAGCTTCTGGGGTTAGATTTGGGTTTATTTTGGATTGGCCTGGGCCGTGCTGCACAGCTGTCCAAGCAAACCTTCACGTTCATGTCTACTGATGGCCAGAATGGAAGGATCAGACATGATGTCTCCTGCTCCAAAAGGAACATTTGTCATGTGTGCTGAGACTAGGGAGACATTCAGAAAGGTTCCAAATCAGAGAAACATTCAGAAGAAATGGTGCCTGACTTAAATATGTCAGAAGCGTTCCTATAAGAATGGAACTGGTGTTAACAGAGAAAGCTCAGAGGACAAGAGTTGGAAACAAAGGGGATGCCAGAGTGGCCCTGGAAATAAGACGTGGCCTTCTTGGTGAGTGTGACCACCACGGGTCCTGCCTCAGTAAGAACAGCTGGGAGGGAGGAGAAACAGTCCAAGAAGAAAGGAAGGAGGGGAATAAGGAGAAGGAAGGGAATAGACAGAACTGAATAGAGAAAAGTAGCTGGGCGAGACGAGACGTGGTTCGTGTGGTCTGTAACCAATGCTGTGTTTGAAACAGCTTGAGAAATACCACCCAAGGAGCAGAAACCCCCTGTAAAACCACCACAAGGGAAAAGAAAAACACAAGTTTTCTAAATGTTTAGGAGCAGCAGCCCTGAGTTTATTTGAGAAGTGGCTTGGGAGCTGCCCTAATTCTTTGTTAAGATAAGACTGGGGAGGAAGGAAGCGTTTGGCTTAGTGGTGAGGCAATATGGCAGTGGAAGGTCCCTTTAGCGCTCTCCGCAGAAGGTCAGGGCAGCCTATATATGACGGAGGCCCTGGCTACATCCCTGGCATGGGATTATCATGTAGCATTGTGTATAACTCAACTATGCAGAGCACAATTGGGCCCTTCACTTCACCAGAATAGCGTCCTGATTTATGCAAGAGAAGTTTATGGCATCTCGGTTTACGGCAAGATACTTGTTCCAGAGTTAGGAGAAACATGTAAAACCCTTCGACAGAGTTCAGCCGATGCTCTGAGTCTGAACAAATTCAGTCCAATTTCTTATCCTGTAATTCCGTCCTGTGGCTTTGGAGCCAGGCAATGAAAATGAATGCTCTAAATAATGACCCGAGGCGCTGCAAAAGCCTGAGTGCCTCACAAATCATCAAAGGAAGATGAAATTATGTCCTGTACTTACCAAAGCCAAAAAGTGAACTAATAATATATTTTAGAAACGGCTGCTCCAGGAGCTGAAACTGAAAACGTGGTACTGATTAACCCCAATTCAACTAGAACATCTAAGTAACCAAAAGGCTCCACTCTTATAGCTTCCCAGTTACTTGATGATTCTTTTGCATATTGGTAACAGGTATGAAGAGCTTTTATGTGTTAGGTTTTTTCGAGGCAGCCTGGCAGACCAGTTGCACTGGTTTAGTGGGACTAGCTAGAAATGGAAATTCTCGGGTCTCACCCCAGACCTACTGAATGGAAGTGACCTTTTGGCAACATCTGGTGGGGGTGGGGGCGGGATTCAAAGGCACACTGAAGTCTGAGAAGCACGGGCCCAGGGGCAGATTCTAGCTCTTGGCAGGGGAGAAATCCTCTTGCCTTCAAGAGGCCTCTGGGAGCTACAAGTGCTCATTCTATGTTCTAGGCACCATATGGAGAACTTTACATGGCTCACTTATTTTAATCTTTCAACAGCCTGATGGACAGTAGTATAGGAATTAATCCCATTTTGCAGATAGAGAAACTGAGATACAGAACCAGGAAGCAATTTGCCTAACCCCCCCCCTCACACTATATAGTGCAACCTGAATCCACATCTAGGCTGCTACTTGTTGGCTTTATAAGTGCAGGTTATTGTTTTGTCTATTTATTTATTTATTTATTTATTTAAATTTTGAGAGAGAATGAGAGAGAGAGCACGAGTGGGGGGGGGGGGCGGCAGAGGAAGAGAGAGAATCGTTAAGTAGGCTCCACGATCAGCGCAGAGCCCGACTCAGGGCTTGATCCCACGACCCTGGGATCATGACCTAAGCCAAAATCAAGAGTTGGACACTCAACTGACTTAGACACTCAGTCACCCCCTTGTCTTTCTTACTTAGGTTTCGAGCCATCTATCTACAAGCTGGGCAGATATGGAGTTCTGTTGATCTTGCCCCCGTGAGTTTTCTTTATCCTTTTCAGAAAGCCTGGAATTTCCTGCTTGAAATACCCCCAGAATCTAGACAATAGAATGACTTTCATTAGTCGCTCAGTTAATAAGGTAACCCTGGCTGGAGGGCTTGCTTTCATAGGCTACAATAAAAACAAAAACAAAAAACAAAAAACAAAAAAACAAAACTGAGACCAAAAAAACTGATCTGAAATTCCATCTTTCAGAAATAATATGTTAAATTTAGAGGTTTATTCTTCTTTAAAAACTTTTTAAAAGTTTATTTGCTTATTTTGAGAGTGGGGGAGGGGCAGAGAGAGAAAATCCCAAGCAAACAGGCTCTGCACTGTCAGCAAAGAGCCAAAGTGGGGCTCCAACCCATAATCCTTGTTTCCCTGTTTTATTCCTTTCCTCTCTGCAGGCAAGTCTTCTCTGCTTCCTCCCCCATTTACAGGTGAATGAAGATGGCCACTGGAGCCCTGATTTGATAGTACCCTTCAGTTCACAAGTCAGCAGTCATGGCAGCAAGGTCTTCGTGTCTCTTCTTTCTAGGTTCCCAGTAAGAGAAGTCGGGGCTCGAACTCACGAACCGTGAGATCATGACCTGGGCTGAAGTCGGATGCTTCACCGACTGAGCTACCCAGGCGCCCCTAGGATAAATTCTTTAAAAACGAAATTGCTAGGTTAACATACGCTTTTTAAAGGCTTTAAAAGTACATACGCAAATTACCTTCTGGGAAAACTGCACAAGTTCATCCTCCCACCAGCAAGGTAGTACACCTACCCACACCCTCACCAGAACTGGGGATTATCCTTGTTTTCTTTTTTTTTAAGTTTATTTATTTATTCTGAGATAGAGAGAGAGAGAGAGAGAGAGAGAGAGAATCTCAAGTCTGCTCCACACTGTCAGTGCAGAGCTCCATATGGGGCTCGATCCCATGAACGATGAGATCATGGCCTGAGCCAAAATCAAGAGTCAGGGATGTTCAACCAACTTAACCACCCAGGCCAATAAACCCTGGGATTATTCTTTTTTATCTTTGCCAATTTGATAGGCAAAGACTAAGGTCGTTGCTCTTTTAATTTGTGTCCTTCCTGAGGAAGAGTAGTTTTTCATATATTCATTGGCCTTTTGTATTTATTTTGCAACACACTTCTGTTTAAAATTTCCTGTACTGTACACAGGAAAGAGATGTCAGCGCTTGTCATTAGCTGTCTGCTCGATCCTTACTCTAGCTGCAACTAGGGACTTTTTTTTATTTGATTACCCCTACCTAAAGATAAACCAGCATCACATTTTCTCCCTTAGGATAATATTATTTGAATCTTAAAACAATATGTAAAGCCAAGCCTGTAGTTTGCTATACATCACTGTCCCATAAACCCTTTATGGGGATGTTCTAGGAGAGGAAAATTGATCGTCCAAGCTATGTGATGAAGTGGCTGAGACCAGACTACCCAGGTGAGTTGTACGGGTGGCATTGAAGCGAAGGGAGAATGTCAGACACGTCAAGTTCATCCACTCTCACGGCAGTTGAAGTTAGCGAAGGAAGAAAGTTTTTCTTACCACCCTGATCTCTAAAGAAGGGTTGAGGAATCTGTATGGGAAGCCGACTGTTTCTATTTCCTAAATCCTTGCTTTACAGCCAGCATTGAAAAATGGACCCCTATCTCTTATTAAAGTTGAAGTCCGGGTAATTTCGAGTTTTCTTAGCAATTACTGCCAGAGACTGTGAAATGATTCAGGATAGAAGATTCCCAAGACACCAGATTAAGGGGAGAGTAAGCTCACTGAGAATCATAGGCCAAGACATTTTGACAATGACTTTGTGGGATGGTGGAGCTGGGTGCACAGCTCAGGGATGTCCCTCTGCATAGGCAGTAGCCTCTGTGGTTTGAGTCAGCAAGAGTTTCCCGAGCTTCCCTCATGACAAAAATAACCTGATGCGTTTGCTAAAAATAGCCAACGGCTGGCCCCATCTGAGACCCATTGATTCAGACTCTTCAGGTGATGATCCGATGATTCCACCATCAGGGAAGTTTGGGAAACTGATTTAAAGGGCCTGAAGGCAAACCTCTTGTAGGAGACAGTTTTTAGGATGCCCGTCCGGACAGTAAGGTATTAACTAACACGTCTCACTACCCACACGTAGGACCTGAGTATTCATGTTTGACCTATGTCATCCCCACATCCCTGGCCATGAAGGGAGCCAGGCAGTGCCAGTCAGATTTTCTCTCCACACATTACAAATGGTTTTTAGGGATGGGCAGTATCTCTCTAGAAGTGTAACATAGAATCTCAAGAACATGGGACAACTTTATTCTGCCATGTGGATAAAGAAGCAGTTGAAGTGGTCTATAGGAGAGAGGAGAATGAAACACAGAGTCCCTTTTGGCTTGAAGAAGCTTGATTTGCCTTCAATAACTTGTACCCGAGGACCAAGATGTTCTAATATATATATTTTAAAATCACCTACACTTAACTAAAGCTTTTACATTGAGGATCAGTTGGCGTTAATGGGTCTTCTACTTTATTTTTTATTTATTTATTTTTAAATTTTAATGTTTATTTATTTTTGAGACAGAGAGAGACAGAGCATGAACAGGGGAGGGGCAGAGAGAGGGAGACACAGAATCTGAAACAGGCTCCAGGCTCTGAGCGGTCAGCACAGAGCCCGACGCGGGGCTCGAACCCACGGACCTCGAGATCATGACCTGAGCCAAAGTCGGACACTCAACGGACTGAGCCACCCAGGCGCCCCTGGGTCTTCTACTTTAAAAATGCAAATTCTTCTGGAAGGATTAAGGCTCACAATTTAATACAAATTACTTTAACCAGATGATTGCAAAACAAGGGAATAGGAGTGTTATTTTTAGGGAAAAGGGTGGGGAATGGCAATGCAGGGGAGGTGAGGAGGGGCAGACTGGCTACCAGTTATAGAGACCAACAAGGGAATATGAGGACTGGATATGGTCATTTGTATCTGGTGTTTGACCTTTTCTCCTCGTGATGGTGAATGTGCCTGTATTTCCAATTCAGGCTGATCTGTCCACCAGCGTGAATGTCAGGGGGCATTTACGATCTGTCACATTCAGATTTTCATTGCTGTAAACAATATCTGGTTAGGATTCTTGAACTGAAGCTTAGAAACATGAAGGGGTCATTTGAAGATAACTCCATGTGCTCCATAGAGTTAATTGGGTGTTCATTCAACTAGTCAACTTCTGGCACAACTAGTTATGTCTAGCCCTTGCCCGGGACACAAGGGTAAGACAAATTTTTCCTCAGCAGGGATCTGGCAGTGGTTCCCTAACTCTTAGGGCTGGGTGCATATCTCTCCTGGGCATCTTGACCTATCCTTCCCTTTTGTTCATGATGAAATGGCTTAGGGACGCCTTTGGGAAGTTGTCTCAGTGTTCCATTATGATTACAATTTCTAGACTCACCTAGGGAGTCAGCGAGTTGTTAAACCAACTGAAAATTCTCTTTTGCTTTCTGAACATTTAGTCTTATTTGATTTTGCTATTTCCTGTTTCCCTCGCTATTTTCCTATTTATTATTTTGTGTGTGGAGCTTGTGGGAGGGGAGCTCTTTATATTCTCCCTGGAGGACTTGCTGTTGTAGAGGGAAATATCTGATTTCTCAGGATCTCTTTAAGACCCTTCATGCTATTCTTCTTCTTCTTTTTTTTTTTAAGTTTATTTATTTATTTTGAGAGAGAGAGAGAGCAAGCAAGGGAAGGGCAGGGAGAGGAAGAGAATCTCTGGCAGGCTCCACACGGTCAGCGCAGAGCGCTGCGGGGCTCGAACCCACGAATCCATGAACCATGAGATCATAGCCTGAGCTGAAGTCAGATGCTTAACCAACCGAGCCACCCAGGCGCCCCCGTGCTGCCCTTCTTTGAAGGAATCCGCAAACACCTGGAAGGAGGGGAAGACGCTGAAAGTTGGAGGTGTTGGCAAACCTCTTAGGATCTGATGCACTCCTACCTTTAACCTTCTATTGCCACATCAGTGATTCATTTTGGTTTTTTTAAGGGCTTCTTTTCCTTTGCCAGGGAGGTTATTTGGAATTTTACTCTAAGGTCCTGAGAAGCTGCAAGTGTGGGCTTAGTCTGGGTTGTCTGATGCAGTTGCAATTTTATCTGATGATCTGGGAAATAGATTTAGAAAAGGAGTTTCCGAGGGCTGGTCCTGGAAGTCCAAGCCTAGATCCCTGGCGGAGTTCACAGGAAAAACACACGGCGAGGAGGACACAGCGGATCTCTAGGAACCAAAAAGACCCTGAGGGTGCATTCTGATGGCCCCCTGGCACTGGCTCTTCAGCTGAGGGCTGGGAAGGCACACCAGAGTGAAACTCAGATAAGCTACGGTTTCTCGATACCTTCTTCACGTGGGGTTAACATGATGCGTGATTTGCATGTGTCATAAATTCCCGTTTATGAATTCTTATGTTGGTTTTCAGGGTGCTTTGCAAATAAATACGGGTTCGCAATCTCCCTGCATTTGCGTGTTATCTCTCATTTATGGCTGGGCAACCAGAAGCACAAAGACAGACAACGGCTTGTCTGAGATTACCAATTTAGAGCAAGAGGCAGAGCTGATGGCTTGATCATCCTTTAGTGCACGCCTTGCCCAGCCCGGCTGCCCTCACACTTTGTCTCAACGTCTCAACGTGACAGCTGCCTTTCACAGCTCCTTAGGAAAAGGAAGATCCAAATGCACATGAAGGACAAGGAAATTGTTTTCGTCCGGTGTTCTCTTAACATTTAATCCAAACTGAGGCTGCTGGGCTAACCGCACCCACGTGATTTAATATAGTCATGAGTAAACTAAGTGTAAAGAAAAAGGGTGTATGCACAGTAAACTAACACTAACGCATATTTGGGGAGAAAACTGCTGACTTAGGCGAAATACACCCCATGAACTGTAGTGACTGCGATTTGTTTCTTTCTGTTCAGTCAGGGATTAAATTGAGTTTAAGCAGCCTGGAACAGTTTGATGGCTCTTCCTTTCAGCCATGGAAGGTGCCAGGTGTCCTGCCTCTCGAATCTGACATCCTATCGGCGAGGATAACAATCCACAACAGAGATCCTTTGGCTCCTACTAGGCCCATCTAGAGTTGTCAGTGACCTGAGAAATAAATCAGAATAATGCAGAGCCTGCTAAGAGCGTGCATTTTGGAGACAAATGGTCTTAGGTTCGAATTCTGCTACTTAGTAACGGTGTGATTGGGAACTCTCTGAGCATTACCTTTCAGGTGACTATTAGACAGCAGATGATAGATGGGAAATAAAGGTGATGGTAGTGATAAGGATAATTATTAAAGCAGCTACCATTAAATACAAGGCTTACTACACACCAGCCACTGTGCTAAGTGAACTCACGTAATCTTTACAACAGGATGAGGTGGGTGGTGCTAATAAATATATACTTAATCAATGTCAGTTGCTTTCTTCCTCGACCGAACAAGTATTTATTGAGCGCTGGTTACAAGCAGACGTGCTAGGTGTTGGTGCTCCAATGTCAGAATGCTTGTGACCGCTTCTCTCAAGGAGTTTTCATTTTCTCGGGGGAGTGGGGAAGAAAACAAAGGAAATACAAGATGACAAGGGCTATCAGGCGTATGTCGGGAGCAAAGGGAGAGGAGAATATAAAGTAGACTGTGAGTCAGGGAAGGCTGTGTGGCCAGAGAGGTAGCTGGACTGCTAGAGGTTCAAGTGGGCTTGAACCCAAGTGGGCTTCTGAGTTCAAGTCAGTGCCCTCTGTTATTCCCTACTTCTTGGAGGGGCATCTTCACTGAGACAAGGCTCTGCGAGGCTTCTTCCCCAGGAAAGGATCACGTTAAGGAAAAAAAAAGATGTTCTGGGGCGCCTGGGTGGCTCAGTCGGTTGAGCGTCCGACTTTGGCTCAGGTCATGATCTTGTGGTCTGTGGGTTCGAGTCCCGTGTCAGGCTCTGTGTTGACAGCTTGGAGCCTGGAGTCTGCTTTGGATTCTGTGTCTCTCTCTCTGCCCCTCCCTCCCTGTCTCTCTCTCTCTCTCTCTCAAAAATAAAGATTAAAAAAAAAAAAGATGTTTTGTTGTGAAGTTTTCAAATTCACAAAAACCGAATAGAATAAGAGACCCCTTTAACAGTCTCCCAGATTCAATGGTTACCCACATTTTGCCACATAGACTAAGTGAAAAGGACAATTTTAACAGGGATGCTTCTGTTGCAGACTCCATTGGTGATTCCAGAGACTACATAGATCCTGTGTCCATTGCCCTTTCCCCTGTCTCCCTAAACTGGATCCTCTTCCCTCCCTCTCTTGGGAAGACACCCCTAGATTCTAACAGGGGAGTGAGCATGTGGCCTGCCCCCGCTATAGCATTAATAGAGCAAATCGGCCTGCACATATGCTGGAGTAGCATCTCCTTGTAAACTAAAAAGAGTATTTTTCTTGCTGTGATCACATTTGCATTCTGCATATATGGCTTTTTTTTTTTTTCAACATCAGTCCTAATGCCTGGTTTGGTGAACAATGCCTTAATCATCACGTGGTCAGAATAGTATGGGCACTTTAACAAATGGATTGGACACAATGGGCATCTGAGTTAAGATGCTAGACCTCATCAGGTAACTGTTGCCACTCACATCTATTACTTTGCAATCATCCGGTGAATGCTAGATCCGATTGTGCAAATAGGTTTGGACTTTGTCTTTTCTTCCCTTTTTTTTCCGTCATCGGCCTGGGTCCCTGGAATGGAGCCAGTGACAGGCTGCACGCCCTGAGTGGCAATTCTCAAGGCAGGAGAAACAACAACAACAAAATGAGTGCTTAGACTACTAACCTGTGGGATTTATTTTGTGGTACATTTTTTTTTGGATTATAAAAGGACTGATCAAGCGTTAAGTCATTTCTGGAAGGGAAATTCTTTTTCGCATTCGGTGAAGGGATCGACAGAGGTTTACCGAAGTTGGAATAGGACCGCTTTTGTTAAAAAGGAAGTGATTAGGTACAGGAGAAAGCATTTTGAATTGTCAGGAATCCTAAGTTCAAGTCCCAGGCTCTGCCTTTGAGGAACCAGGTGGTATTTGGCCAGGCACTTCACACCTCTGGTCTCAGTTTCCTTGCTGTAAAATATGCAAGATCCTTTTGTAGTTTTAAGAGAGTTTATTTTTGTATAAATATTTTGTAGTCTTTTTTTTTTTTTGTATTTTTTGTAGTCTTAAGATATCTTGTAGTTTTAAGAGAGTTTAAGACAGGGCACTGGTTAAAAGGAATCAGATAAAGCTGGATTTTAGGGCTGTGCCAGCTGTTTTTTTTTTTAACTGTGTGATCTTGAAAAACCTACTTAACTTATCTGTTCTCCATTTTGCCATCTGTAAAACTAGTACGATAGTAATAGCTATAGCCCAGACTTCTTATAAGATTAAATATACTGTGCTTAGCATAGAGATTGGCACATTTAGACTCTCCATAAATGGAATATATGATTATTGTGTGTTCTTATTACCCTTTATACCCTATTCTACCTAAACAATCAGAGATGCTGAAGGAAAAACAAAAGCCCTCAACAAGATTTTATAGAAAAATGAAGCAAAATGCTTGCCCTAGCTAGCACTATTTTCACAAGTACTTTGCTCTAATACAGGGCCAACGTGCATGAAGAAAGGATACATTATTTGCTCAGGGTCAAGTCTATGGTTCATTTGTAATCTCATTCATTTAAGCAACCCACCAGAAATTCAAGGCGTGTTACCTTGTTCACTGTGTGTTTCTTTCCTTGAGCTTTGTGAAAATTCTCTTGGATTTGGAATTCCGAGGCCACGCCACTTTTTAAAAAAAATATTTTTTTAATGTTTATTTATTTTTGAGAGAGACGGAGACAGAGCGTGAGTGGGGGAGGGGCAGAGAGCGAGGGAAACACAGAATCCGAAGCAGGCTCCAGGCTCTGAGCTGTCAGCACAGAGTCAGACGTGGGACTCGAACTCAAGAACTGTGAGATCATGACCTGAGCCGAAGTTGGATGCTCAACCCACTGAGCCCCCCAGGCGCCCTGCACCACTGTTTAAGGTTGCCCTAAAGTCAGATTCCTCTGTGATCTTGTTCGGTTCAAAGGCAGTTGCTACTTACATCCCCAGGCCACACAATCAATCTCAGATTCCCCAGGCTGAAGTCTGCAATCAGTCCGACTCTTTTTTTTTTTTTTTTTTAAATTATTTTTTAAATGTTTATTTTGGGGAGACACAGAGAGACAGCGCAAGCGGGGGAGGGGCAGAGAGTGAGGAGGACAGAGGATCTGAAGCGGGGGCTCTGTGCTGACAGCGGAGAGACGGACCAGGGGCTCCTTGAACCCACCAACCCGCGAGATCTTGACCTGAACTGAAGTCGAAGTCGGACACTTAAGCGGCTGAGCCACCCAGGCGCCTCCAACTCTTCTCTTCCTAAAAACAGTTTATTTGGAAGAATATTTGAAATAAACTGGGAGAACGTGCAGATGTTTGTATAGTTATTTGAAACAAAGGAGCAAGCAAACAAATCAGAAGGGTGAGGAGACTTGTTCCACTTTAAAACGTACTAAACTTGGTTAACTTACACGGAGTGCTCACTATGTGCCCCGCAGCGCTGGAAGCTCTTTGTGTGTAATAATTCATTAACCCTCACAACAGCCACGGTAAGTAGATTTTATGATAATTCCTGCTTTGCTGGTGAGAAAAACCGAAGGACCGCTAGGGTGAGTAATTTGCTGGTCAAACAACCAGTGCGTGGCAAAGTCGGGATTTCATCTCTTTCAGTCTCAATCCAGAACCGGGTTCATATCCAGTAGGTTTGGAATAGCACAAGATATTTGTAATAATTTTCTATTGTTTTATTAAATATTGAACTCAAGAAAATTAAATCACAGCAGACTGCAAAATATAATTCAAACTTTTATTAAATGTCAGAATATCGGATCCTTGGATGCATTTCACTTCTGGGCAATTATCCAGGTTTGAAGCATAGATTTAAGTATCCGCTACCGTGATTATTGCATTGACTTATAGCGGCAAATCAGATTACCCAGCGAGGAGAATTAAATCACAGACGTACGCTTTTGGGAGGATACCTTTTGAGCTGGGTGTGTGAGTTCAGATGTTACCTTGCAACCAGCAGGCCTCTCCTAGCCTGAATCTTGCCTTTGAGTTACCTCCTCTTTTGAGAAAGTTGTCATCCAACTTGGAACTGGTGAGTTGTAAAGTGGACGTTTATTCTTTTTCCTTCCGCAAGGTGCAGGCCCACTGGAAGTAGGTGCTCTTGGATTGTGAGTACATTTATAGCCGCTCGTCGTAACTATTTTCTGTTTAGTTTGGAAAACTTAAAATGCTAACTATACCACCTTTCTTTTTTTTTTTTTCTTTCCTAAAAGTTCTCTCAAACATAATTCTTGTTAGTGGAAATAAGAGATCTTTCTCTGTGTGTTTCTGATACTAGAAATGGTCATTTTTTAAAAGTCTGTCTCCTCCAAGAAGTAGCCGTATCACTTACTTCTTGTGGCCGTCTTTTTTCTTCTGGCTTCATCTTCCCTAACTCCTTAAAGCTGGCTTTAAAATGGCCCCCATTCCGGGGCGCCTGGGTGGCTCAGTTGGTTAAGAGTCCAACTTCAGCTCAGGTCACGATCTCATGGTTTACGAGTTCGAGCCCTGCGCCGGGCTCTGTATTGACAGCTCAGAGCCTGGAACCTGCTTCAGGTTCTATGTCTCCCTCTCTGTCTTCCCCTCTCTTGCTCGTGCTCTGTCTCTCTCTCTCAAAAATAAATACACATTAAAAAAAAAAAAAAAGCTCCTAATTCTAATCTCATGTCCACGTCAGTTCCACAATCAACTCTGGCAGGGGGCCTCACCTTTGGAATTAGTTCATGGAATTGTTTCACATTCTCAGGCCTTGGTGTCCAGTCATATGGCCACAAATACTGGACTCGCGGTTGGCCCAGAGTTCTTCCTTATCACACAGTACCCGCCAGCCACCTCCAGCCTGCGATCACAGCTCATTCTGCCCTGAGAATCTCTCGCTGGTGGGTTCTTCCCTTTGGGCCGAAGCTCCATGTATCCCCAAACTCTGAACCAGGGCTGACTTCACAGTCTCCTTTGACCGTTGTGCCTCAGGCCTGAGTCTGATTCTTTCTAAGCCCAGAGCCAAGGGCAAAGTGTAATCTGGGAATGCTGGGCTAAATGCTCTGTTGCCTGTGGGGGCAGTTACAGGAGTTAAGTCCTAAAGATAGGCCTGGGGGGCCATGATGCTCATGATTCTAGAAAAGCAGTTAAACACGTTCACATGAGGAGGAAGAAGAAATGTCATAAGCCCGGAGGTGAAGGGGCGGGTTACTGTACAAAAAACCAGATGGACAGAGTGCCCAGGTAGAAATGGAGCTGAAATGCATGGCTGGTGAGCACCGAAGGCAGGCCGGGCCCCAGCAAGGGGTGGGTGGGTGGGAGGAAGAGTGGATCTCACAGGCCCTGTGGCCCCTCTACCTGCCACGCAGCGTGCACCTGTCAGACTGGACTCAGAAGCATCAAGTTTGCAGCTGGCCTGGCTTCTACTTTGCTTCACAATGCCCATTCCTGCCTGCCCTTTGCTGCCAAGGCCCCAGCAAGCCTCCTGCCTGCCTAAGTCTGGGCTCTGTCCCATTTTCGGTTTAATAGAATTGATGTTACTCAGCGCTCCCAGGACACACGGCATTGTTGTTTGGCTGAGGCTCTGGTTTCAGCAGAAGGGGAAAAGAAAAGAGAGCTGCCAACAAGGCCATTTCCTTCGACTATGAGTCCCACCGTGCCTCCTGCTTCTCTGAGTGACAAGCCTGAAAGACTCTGAGTGGGATTTTTGAATTCAAATATTTTATGTTCTCAATCACAGAACATAAATAGTAGAGGGAAGAGATCATCTCTAATTAACGTCAGCAAGTGTTTATCAAAAGTCTAGTGTTGATCACTCTTACCCAACATCCCTAACCTAGTTATAAAATCATGGGGGCAAAAATATAAAGCGTGGCTCCAGACTTCAGGGCTGTACCCAGAAGTCATTATGACGTTAAATCATCTCATGCATATAGAAATGTGACTAATACTTCAATATGGCTCATGGATTTAGATGCTTGATGACTCAACTTATGCCAACTGAAGAGAAACCACCCAGAGAACCTTTGTTGTGGTCCTACTTTCCAGCACCAGTCTTTCAAAGAATTCTAACTTTAAGCTCTAAAGTTCTTGAGAGTCTGTTGCTGTAACTAGTAATAAAATCACGCACGCATGAGTGGGTATGCACACACACACACACACACACACACACACACACAGACACACACACCCCTCTGCCCCGCATCACTAACGAGTTGGATCAGACAGAAAGTTGGCCAATGAACAACTACTGATTGGCTGGATGATGAGCCTGTATATTGTTGGGCAAATTGGATCAAGCCACAGAAAAGTAGCCTTGGATAAAGTGGGCGATTTAACATAATATGCTTTCTCATAGTGAGAGGCTCTATTTAATTTTCGCACCCCTGTGTCTGATGTCCTTTCATGAAATATATTAGTCTACTTCTTAAAACTTCCCTGCTGGTGAAAGACATGCATTTATTTTTTTTAATACATTCTTAATTTGGGGTCTATAGGAATAAACTATGCCTCTGGGAAAGAAATGCATTGCATGGATACACTTTGTGGAGGTAAACACACAGAGGCATTCTGCTTTCTGTTAATTAATGATAGTGATGCCAAGCTTTTATAGGAAACCAATTTTGCTTTTGAACACCAGGGAGAACTTTGAACATAAGAAACGTTTCAATTTAGGAAAACTGTACCATAGCCACAAGTCCAAATGTAACAGGTGAATTACAGTTGGTCTAGAAAATTGGATGCATTAGGAATTCGTCCACGAATGTTCAGTAAATACAATTGGACTCCTGAAAATATTGTCTCGAAGCTGAAGATAACTCCGAAAGTTGGGGCTTGTTCCAGCATTTTCCCAGAAGATGGAGTTCAGATGCACAGGCTGGGACTGTGGGAGCTGAGAGAGGCTGGGTTGTAAGCAGCCTCTGGGTTGTAAGCTTGCCTTGGGCGTGCCAGGGCCTCTCCTGGCTGATGAGAGATCCATATTCCGTCTCCAAATGGAGAGCGAGTCTGACCTTCTTGCAGAATGGGAGTTTCGGCGTCCTCTGGTTTTTATTCATTAGGAAGTTATTTATGAATGCTCACTCACTGTGACATGACCTCCTTGGTATATTTAAAGCAACCCTAGGCTGGTGTTGTCAAAAGTTTCATTATACACACAGATGCCTTGAGTCGGCAGGAACGCGGAGTTTGACAGGGAGAGAGGCACATGATGTGAGGGCTGAGTCACTCTGCAGAGCGCGCCAGATAACCTCTCTTATGCAACGGACTCTATTCTAGTGCTGCATCATCTAGACTGCCTCAGCCTTGGGCTTGTGCACAATAGTCAGCCTGGAGGAGGAGTTGGTGGGAAAAAATGATGAAAGTCAGGACAGTTACTTACAGTGAAAACATAGAAGTCTGGGTCCTCTGAGCCTTCCCAAAGGGTCTACCCTTTGACTTGCAGGATCAATTCTACAGGACTACTCAAACAAATGTCCACAAATACCTACACCGTGAAGCTAATCATGGAATCATGTATAGGCCTGACAAATTGGAAACAACGTAAATGGGAGGGAGCCTTAAATTATGATACAGTCATGCAGTGGAGTATTACGCAGCTGTGAAAGCAGCCAGGCAGCCTTGTACGGAAATAGATGTCCATCATGTATTTTTAAAATTTTATTTTATTTTATTTTAATTCCAGTGTAGTTAACATTCAGCGTTACGTTAGTTTCAGGTGAACAATAAAGTGATTCAACATTTCCATGAATTATTCAGTGCTCATCAAGATACGTATTTTTAATCCCCATCCCCTATTTTACCCATCCCCGCACCCCGCTCCCCTCTGGTAACCATCTGTTTGTTCTCTGTAGTTTAGAATCTGTTTCTTAGTTTGTCGACTTTTTTTCCCTTTGTTCATTTGTTTTGTTTCTTAAACTCCATCCAGGAGTGACATCATATGGTATTTGTCTTTTTCTGACTTATTTCACTTAGCATTATATCCTCTATATCCATCCATGTTGTCGCAAATGGCAAGATTTTATTCTTTTTTATAGCTGAGTAATATTCCTATGTGTGTGTGCACGTGCGTGTGCGTGTGTGTGTGTGTATCACCTATTTTTTATCCATTCATCTATCAAATGGACACTTGGGCTGTTTCCATAATTTGGCTACTGTAAATATTGCTACAGTAACCATAGGGGTGCATATATCCCCTGAATTAGTGTTTTTGTTTTCTTTGGGTAAATACCCAGTAATACGATTACTGGATCATATGATAGTTCTATTTTTAATTTTTTGAGGAACCTCCATCCTGTCTTCCATGCTGGCTGCACCAGTTTGCATTCCCAGCAACAGCGCATGAGGATTCCTTTTTCTTCACATCTCTCCTGACACTTGTTTTTTCTTGTGTTTTTGATTTTAACCATTCTGTATGTCCATAATCCATAGATTGCTGATGAAAACATACCAAATGGCATACATACATATATATAACCTATCTATATGATTTGATCCCATTTCTGTGTTTTAACAACTGTACGTGTATAACAGTGCTGTCTTTGGGGATTGGAGCTGGGGAAGGTAAGGGGGGGCGGTGATCACTTTAGCTTTCTGCATTTCTGCGTTACTGGAAAGTTGGCAATTAACATGTATTACTTCTGTAACTAAATACATATTTGCAAAAGGAGATTAAATAATTTAAAAGCTTTTCAGTCAAGACTCCCAAAGTAATCCTGGGATTACACAGTAGCCCAAAAAGAATAAATCCATAATTATGAACAGAGGTTCTACAGTAGCTCCAGGCTACTGGTCGACGCATTTCATCCCAGTGTCTTTCTAGAATATGGGTTCTGTCTTCTGAGAGAAGGTAGAAGTAGAAGTCTAAGCCGTCTATTGATCTGGTCCTTTTATTCTGTCAGTTTAATAATCCTATTAATAATATACGTCTTTCATTTCCTATTTTACAGTTTACAAAGCACTTTGCACATCTTGAATAACACAACAAAGCTGTGAAGGGATACTATTATCCATATTTTCAGAAGGAGTAATTGAGGAATAGGAAAGTGAGTTGATGTGCTCTAAATCACCCAACTAGTTTGAGCAGAATTGCAGTAGGTATCCGACAGGGATCCTTATCCCTAGTTAGCCATTAGTTCCAGATAAATCACTATTTTTCTAGGTCTCAGGTTCCTCGACTACTAAGCCAGGTTGGGAAAGCTTTCTAAGTATAAACGTACACAATGACTTAAGTGAAACCAAGTAAATGCTTTTACCCCCCACCCCCCAATGAACTTTAGGACAACTCCATGCATATGTTCAAAAATACTTATGTCGTGAAGACATGACAGACATACTTTCTATTAACATATTTAAGTGGAAGTAAAAAGCTGTATATTTATGAAGAGATTTAAAGGGCTAATTATTGCAAATTAGTTGGAAGGAACCCAAGGCAATACGGTCTCATCATCCCTGCTGTGCCCCTCCTTCCCAGATGGGACATAAAGACGCTCCTAAACACTGTACATCTGTACTGACTCAGGTGGTCATGGCCCACCTGATAGACCTGTTCTTCTATCCCGGTCTTGGCCATTTCAGCTGCTTATGTAAGGATTCCCCTTGAATTAGAATAGAGGGATGGTTTCATACAGATCTAGTTGATACATGGCAGGTCTAAATAAATATTTGTTAAGTAACTGAATTTGCAGCGTGGATATTTGGCAAATTTAGGTCAGAGCAAAAGAATTGACTTTTCTTATGGCTGAACTATCACCTTGGTCTTATCCGTTCCATCTCTCAAGCACGTGAATCGTAATGTGTTGCTAATTAACACAGTTTTCATGAGCCTACACACATTAAGGCTTGGGGTTTGTTTGTTTGTTTTTGGTTTCTTGGTTTTTTTGCTTGCTTGTTTGTGTTTTTCATAGGGCTGTATTTTAAGATGTAGATTTTGTTTTTATTGGTATGGTGAGGCCAGTAGATCAAGACATGACCACCGTTAAAAAGATAATTTGTTATTGACGGTTCCCAAGGGGAAGGGGTAGGCCATGCCATGGGGGGGGTGGGGGTATGCGGGGAAGCACCAGCATCAGTCAGGAGGCAGAGGGAATGAGGGGGAAACAGAGCTTTTATTATAGTTTCCACCTGAAGAAACAGGTGAGCAGGAGAAAGAGACTTAGGATTGGCTAGTTGGAATGAATTCCGGTGAGTTCTGGGGTGGAGGGGCTGTCTCTAGTTGTCTGGCACCTGGCTCTGTGGTGATTAGGGCAGGCAACCAGGGGCTCAGCCCCCTATGTGCCCAGTAAAGCACAGTGAAAGAGGTGGCTTAGGTCTGGCTCTGGATTGGTTGGTCTGCCTATGGAAGGAAGGTGGGTGAGGTTTTCAGTTTCTCTAGGAACTGCTTAGCCTTGGGAGGAGCAGTCTCTTCATGCTCAACAAAGCCCCAGATGTCAAAGCATCGGAATAAAAAGACATGTTTAATATAGACTGATATGAATTAAGTTGGCCTCAAAAGGAAGCAAAGAATTGGCAAACAGGAGTGCTGGTAAAATTGGATCTGTAAGGGGCACCTGGATGGCTCAGTCGGTTGGGCGGCCGACTTCAGCTCAGGTCATGATCTCGCTGTCCGTGAGTTCGAGCCCCGCGTCGGGCTCTGTGCTGACCGCGCAGAGCCTGGAGCCTGTTTCAGATTCTGTGTCTCCCTCTCTCTCTGACCCTCCCCCGTTCATGCTCTGTCTCTCTCTCTCTCTCAAAAATAAATAAACGTTAAAAAAAAAATTAAAAAAAAAAAATTGGATCTGTAACCTGTAACTCTGTCTAACGTGTGCTAACGTATTACTCTTTTATTGAGGATCACGGAGTTTTGCGTTAGGAATTTGTTTATTTATTTAGTTATTTGGAGGGAGAGGTTTATTCGTATGTGTTTTTTTTTTTTTTTCCCAAGACCACTAGATTACTTTATCACGGGAGATAGCTTTTTTTTTTTTTTTCTCACTTTTCCTGCAATTGCACTATACAATCACCAGGTGGCAGTGGGTTCTTAGTGGTGGAATTTTCTAGCCACTCCCATCCCACCCCCCTACTCCCTTATACACACACACGTATATTAACTCACTTGTCAAGTTGAGAGGTAGTATATATTTATAAAAGTGTGAGGGTGCATGCAAGTTGATATATACACATGCCTTTCACTATCTACCTTTTATCAAGGTGCAGGAAGATAAAATATAAACCTTAATAGAAGTACTGTGGAATTTTAACAAAAATGGATCTTAAAATTGCAAAATATTTATCACAGTATTGCCCCTTTAGCCCGAACACCTGCCACTTCCCTTGACTAGTTAGAGAAAAGATCCCTGAAAAATGTACCAAAAGCACACATCTTTCATTTTTGTTTTGTTTTGTTTTGTTTTGTTTTTTTGTAGGAATGACTTATGTAAAGACATTATCAGGATCAAGGGATTTGTTTGCTGTAACTTGTGGTGCCCTTAAGCAAGTCTACATCAAAAACTAGCTCACATACATTATAGAACTTTGGTTTTGTTTTTACACTGAATGATTAGTGCCACCGACTCTATTCTCTTTGACACCTACCCTCTTGGGCCGGCACACCCTCTTGAATGCTAGTGAGATGGGGTAAGTCACAGCACGAGGGGGTCAAATTGGCTTTCGGCCTATGTGTTGGAGATTTTCTTCCATGTGGGGCTGGCAAGACAATGTTTATATACAAACACCTTTTTTTTTTTTCTTTAAATACCTACATCCACTTGTTGGTTCAGCCAGAGAAGCAACAAGGGCCAGGAGCTCTCTCTGTTGGAAAGGTATGACTGCCTCCTGTAGACATAACCAGTTTCTTTCTTTCATGACTTCATTTATGGCTACACCAACACCGTTCCTCCAAGCCCCTACTCAGATCTCCTTCCCAAATGATGCTAATTAGACAGGTAGTCCAACTTCTAATAACTAACTAATGTAATTTTTTCTTATCGCAACATCATTGACAAGGCAAAAAAAAAACCCAAAAAACCCAGTGCTAGGACAACAGAGACAGGAGCAGGTGTAATTCAGCTCAGTGGAACCCTCTGTGCTCTATAACTAAACCCCAATTGTTTTCTTGACACCTTTCAACTTCTTTTTTTTATTTAAAAAAAAAATTTTTTTTAACGTTTTTATTTATTTTTGAGACAGAGAGAGACAGAGCATGAATGGGGGAGGGGCAGAGAGAGAGGGAGACACAGAATCGGAAGCAGGCTCCAGGCTCTGAGCCATCAGCCCAGAGCCCGACGCGGGGCTCGAACTCACAGACTGTGAGATCGTGACCTGAACCAAAGTCGGACGCTTAACCGACTGAGCCACCCAGGCGCCCCAACACCTTTCAACTTCTATAGTGTTAAGAATATAAACATTCTTCCGTTTCTCCTTCCTATTTTCTTTTTTTATGATAGCTTTTAAAAATTTTTTTTATTTTTTTATTGAAGTATAGTTGACATACAAAATTTTATTTCACGTGTACGACATAGCAATTCGACAATTACAAACATTAGGAAATGTTCACCACAATAAATGTAGTTAATATCTGTCACCATATGAAACTCCTTCCTATTTTTTTTTTTTGGCTGTTTTTCCATAAAATATTCACCATCTATCCACACTCCCCTGGGTTTATTAACTTAGCACCTTTTATTTCTACTGGTTAACCTTGATGTCTTTCCTTCTTGCTGTACAGTAAATTTTTCCTCTGGATCAATACTGCTCACTCAGTTTATACCTGCCTTGTAAGTAACTCTCAAAAACCTTGGGTCTTTTTTCAGACTTAATATTTAGAGTCCAAAGGCAACTGCTATCGCCTTGATAACTTGGGTTTCAGTAATGGGGGCAATAGTTATATATTCTTCATTCTGTTAAACACCAGGTGGAAATTCATTATGATGGAGTTCAACGGGAAGCTGAAAGGAAAAAAAAATCTTCCTGGCTGTTTGAGACAGAAAACTGTTCATGGTTCTACATAAATCTGAAGAACTCACTGGATGCATCTTTCCTGTGACTGTAACAAACACTTGTTTGCACTTGGGTTTCTCTGTTGCCTACCATTACTGTCAGCCTCTCTTATTCCTGGATGGCGGCTGGAGCAGCACTTTGGGCGAGGGAAGGAGTGCTCAGCCAAAATAAATGCCTGAGAAACATGGCCGCCTGGGCTCAAGAGGATTGGCTCAGACATTCAATCTCCAGCTGTTAGGAATTTTAATTGTCATCTCTTTTGGAATTCAGTAGACCCTTGGAAGCATGATCAAAGAGGGAGAAGGGTAAAGGAGGATGGGAAGTAGTGGGGAATTGTAGGCTACCTGTCTGTTTCCAGTTGTTGGTATAAAAGATTGTCACCACCTTAAGGACTTAAAACAAGACAATTTGTTATCTTACAGTTCTGTAGCGCAGATATTCAGAATTAGTCTTGCCAGGCTAAAGCCAAGGCATTGGCAGGGGCATATTTCGAAGAGCTCTAGGGGAGAATCTATTTCCTTGCCTTTTTTAGCATCCAGAGGCTTCCTGCATTCTTTGGCTTGTGGCCGACTTCCTCTGTCTTCAAAGCCAGCAACAATACATTTCTCTCACCCTACTCCCATTGTACATCTCTCTCTGACTATAGCCAAGAAAGGTTCTTTGGTTTTAAGAATGCATGTGATTAGGGGCTCCTGGGTAGCTTAGTCAGTTGAGTGTCTGACTTCAGCTCAGGTCACAATCTCACAGCTCGTGAGTTTGAGCCCTGCGTTGGGCTCTGTGCTGATGGCTCAGAGCCTGGAGCCTGCTTCGGATTCTGTGTCTTCCTCTCTCTCTGCCCCTAACCCACTCGCATTCTGTCTCTGTCTCTTTCAAAAATAAACAAACATTAAAAAAATAAAAAAGAATGCATGTGATTAGATTGGACTCCCTTAGATAATCCAGGATAATCTCCCCATTCCAAGATCTTTAATCACATCTGCAAAGTCCCATTTGCCATGTGAGGTAACATATTCATAGATTCAAGAGTGGGGAGAAGAGTTATCCTATCCTAACACAACCACGAAGTTTATATCCTCAATGAGATAGAGAAAGGAAGACCTTTAGACCTACTTTTTTTTTATCATCCTCAGGTCTAATGGGATATCCATAGATTAAAAAAACAAAAACAAAAACAAAATCCCAGGGTGCCTGCGTGGCTTAGTCAGTTAAGTGTCTGACTTCAGCTCAGATCATGATCTTGCGGTCCTTGGGTTCAAGCCCTGCGTTGGCCCTGTGTGGACAACTCAGAGCCTGGAGCCTGCTTCAGATTCTGTCTCCCTCTCTCTCAGCCTCTCCCCCACTCATACTCTGTCTCTCTCTCAAAAATAAATATTTAAAAAATTTTTAAAAATAAATAAAAAATCCCTATTTGACATCAATTCAGTTTGTGACAAATGAAATTATAGGCAAGCAATAATAATACTAATGATATACTTTTTTTAATGCTTATTTTTGAGAGAGAGATAGAACACAAGTGAGGGAGGGACAGAGAAGGAGGGAGACACAGAATCCAAATCAGGCTCCAGGCTCTGAGCTGTCAGCAGAATCCAATGTGGGGCTCGAACTCGTGAGCCATGAGATCATGACCTGAGCCGAAGTTGGACGCTTAATGGACTGAGCCACCAGGCACCCCAATGATATCATACTTTTTCTTTATTCATTTTTATTACTTTAATTGCCATTTTAGGGATAAATTTGTTCTCTCCTCTCCATGTCTTTTCTTTAAACATACATGAGCTTTCTCTGCCTTCAAAAACTTGAATCTTTCTGACCTCTAGTTACAGAATGATTCCTCTCCCTCCTTTGACTGCCTAAGTTCTCCAGAAATTACTCAACATTTGTTACTTTTTCCCCCTCCAACTTCTATTCACCCCTCAGAACCCGGAAGTTTTTTTCCTGCTTTATCCTCTCCATTGACACCAACCTGCCGAAGGCCCTGGGGATCATGTCACTGAGGCCTTTTCTCTCCCTTCTACTGACTACTGGATGTTCCTGCAATTCTCGATCCCACTGATCAGGCCCTTCTTGAAACTCCCTACCACTGGCTTGTGTAGCTCGCCTGATTCACCCACAGCTGCCAGACCCTGGTTCCCTGCCCTCCATCTCTCCCTGGCCTCCAGACACGACCCCTGCTGCAACATCGTCGCCTCTAAGTTGGATATCTGCTCAATGTACTGTCTAGATAGCTGGTGGACATTTCCATACAGATATCCTTCTGTCCTCTCAAATGCAAATGGCCAGAGCTTAAGCCTCCAAATCTATTCTCCCTCCTGATTTATTTACCTACTTGCTTATGTAAATATTCTTTATTTGTTTTAGTCAACAGATCCATCATTGTCCTAGTGATTTTGGCTTGAATCTCTAGCATTTGTGTCTCTTTTTTTCCCCCCTTTGTTTGACATATTCGCCATCTTCACTCCTAATGTTTCTGGCATCTCTTCCTTTGAGGCTAATGCCGCCATCATGACTCCCATCACACAGGCCTCGGTGATCTGAAGTCCTTCCCACCACGTACTTCACCACCACTGCTAGAGTTAATTCCTAATCTCCCTTCTTTCATCAATTCTTCTTTTCTTCATTGCCTAAGATCTTAGCGTTGTTTAAACCCTCTACAGTCTGAATCTAATCAGTATTTCCAAATTTATCCTGAATTCTTCATCACAAACCTTCCATTCTCGCAGGATCAGGATGCTCGCTGTCCCAGAAACATAGCTTGTTTGTTACTATATCTGGGTGCATGTGGTTTTCCATCCCTGAAGTATTCTCCTCCTCTCCACCAATTTACTCCCATAGATCTTTCAAAGCTCAAGTCCCAATTTCCTCATCAGTACTTCTTTGGCCATCTCTATTTATAAGATTTCTCCTTCCTCTGAACACATTAACATTTTCCGAGCATATTATAGATCAGCAGAGAACTTCCATAAGGACCAATCTCCACCCCCCTATCTTCCTGCAACTGCCATCATGTCCTCAATTCCTTCCACTGCTCCTAGGGATGAACTCTGCATGCATCTACCTAACACAACCTCTCCACTCATCTCCCCTTGCCCATCCACTGACTTTGATCCAGCCATTCTGCTTCTCTTTTCTGTATCAGTTTCTCCATCCCTCCTGGGTCATTCCCATTAGCATGCAAACATCTTGTTATCTTCTCATCTTCAGTACAACAAACAAACCCTCTCCTAAACCCACTTCTGCCTCTCCTAGTATCCACTTTTGCTCCTTCACTTCATGGCAAAATTCCTTGGAAAAGTGATCTATATCCACTGCCCCAACCTCTCCCTCTCCATTCTCTCTTGAATGCATTCCAGTCAAGCTTATATCCCCAACACTCTGCTAAAAATGCTCTTTTTTAAAGCAAATGTTTATTTATCTTGAGAGAGAGAGAGTGAGTGAGAGAGAGAATCTTAAGCAGGCTCCATGCTCAGCACAGAGCTCGATGTGGAGCTCGATTTCATGAACCTCAAGATCGTGACCTGAGCCGAAATCAAAAGTTGGATGCTCAATCCACTGAGCCACCCAGGTGCCCCAACTGCTGAAAATGTTCCTATTGAGGTCACCAAAGGCCTCCACTACATCCAATGCTCAATTCTCTTTTTCTCATTTTGCTTGACCAATCAGAAGCTTTGAGTCCTTGATGACTTTGAGTCCTTGATCCCCTATTTGAAACTTTCTTCACATGGCTTCCAGGACTCCACACTCTCCTGGCTCTCTGGCTACTCCCCTCAATCTCCTTTGCTGGCCCCTACTCTTCTCCTAGAACTCAACCTGTAGCAGTTTACCCTGTCTCAAGCCTTGGCCCTCTTCTCTCTCTCTCTCTTTTTAAAATTTATTTTGAGAGAGAGAGAGAGAGGACATGGGAGGGGCAGAGAGAGAGAGGGAGAGAGAGAATCCCAAGCAGGCTTAACACTGTCAGTGCAGAGCCCCATGTGGGGCTCAACCTCACCAACTGTGAGATTGTGACCTGAGTAGAAATCGACAGTCGAAAGCTTAATTGACTTAGCCACCCGGGTGCCCCTCCTTCTCTTTTCTATCAACACTCCCTCCCTGGGCGACATCATCCAGTCTCATGGTTTAAAGTTCCATCAGTATATAGATCCTGTCGGCTCCCAAACTTATAGCTTTAGCCTGAACTCCTCCCCTGAACCCTAGATGTGTATTTTTAATTTCTCACTGGGCATCTCCACTTAGATATCTAATAGGCATCTCAAACTTAGTGCACTCCAAGCTGGGCTCCTGATATTGTCCCTGCTCCAGCCTGCACTTGCCATAGTCTTTCCCATGTCTGTTGATGATAGCTCCACCTGGTCCCTTTCTTTCTCTCACCACACATTACACGTATCAGCAAATCTCGTTAGCTCAACTTTCAGTATCTTTCTAGAATCACCCCACTTCTTGCCCCTCTACTGTTACCACCTGTTCTAAAACACTGTCATCTCTCTATTAACCATACAGATAGCGGTTAAGAGTGCAGGCCTTGGGGGCGCCTGGGTGGCTCAGTCGGTTAAGCGTCTGACTTCGGCTCAGGTCATGATCTCGCAGTCTGCGAGTTCGAGCCCCGTGTCAGGCTCTGTGCTGACGGCTCAGAGCCTGGAGCCTGCTTCAGATTCTGTGTCTCCCTCTCTCTCTGACCCTCCCCCGTTCATGCTCTGTCTCTCTCTGTCTCAGAAATAAATGAAACGTTAAAAAAAAAAAATTTGAAAAAAAAAAAAAAAAAAAAAAAGAGTGCAGGCCTTGGAGTCACAGCATGCAGGCTTTAATCCTGGCTCTGCGACTTACTAAGAGAATGACCTCAGAGAAATTATGTACTCTCTCTGTGCTTCCGTTTCCTCATTTGTAAAATAGGGATAATAATTTTAACAATATGACTACTACTAATTGCTACAAGGATTAAATAATAAAGGAAAACATATGAAGTGCTTAGAAAGTATTTAGCAAATAGTACGTGATCAACAAATGTTAGCTACCTACTGTTATTCTATAGGTCTTTATGGAACTCCGTGATAATAGATGAAAAGTAGTAGGCAAGATCAGGGAACTGTGGAAATGGCCATTCTCCTAAGCACGAGCCATTCAGATCTTTAAACACCCAATCGCTTCTCAGCCTTTTGGCTAAGATCAAGTGCAGGTCTTTAAATACCCAAACCCACACTGACCGAGGCTTGGGAATCATTGTTCCAACCCACTGAGCTGTGCCTACTGCTTAGTATATTGCTTATTTTATACAGTTTTTACCTATAAATTTATAGAACAGTAGTACATAGGTAATATTTTTTGATTGTGTACTATTTGCTATTGTCCCCTCTTTTTCCTTTGTCTTGAGAACAATTTCTGTAGTTCCTCTTCTCCAAACTTCCTTTTAATATCCAGGAAACTTAGACAGCCTTAGTTTTGATGCTGGCTATATTCTGGGTTGATCTCCCCCTTTCAGGATTCCATATCTAATTTGCTGTCATTGTTACCAAATATAACATTTAAAAGGTGCTCTATAAATCCAGTTAACAATACGGCTGTGAGAGCCATTTTAAGTTTTCATTTTATTGACACAAAGAACCAGAGCTTCTTGGCAACAGAGGCTGATGTGGAATGGAAAAAGGGGAAAGTGCTGAGTGAGAGTGGAAAAAGTAACTAATACAAACTATCCCCACAAAATTCAGAACCACAAAGGCCAGGTAGTAAAGGAAATTGAGAAATTAAAGAATTTCCCTAAATATCCAGAAAACAACCCCTTGACATTGAGATTAAGCTTCAATGTTTAAAACTTAAGGGATTTCTTTTAGCTAAATACTTGAATTCTTAGGAGAGAATCCCTTTCTGTTGTGCTTTTGTTTCGGCACGGGATTCATAAGGGCACATGGTCACCTGGCTGGAAAACACTAAGAGACATCCCCCCTACCGCCAGCCCCCTCCCTGACTTGCCACTCACATAGTCCAAGGCTCTTGATCACATACAGATTGCAGACACCAAATAAATTAGGCAGATGGAACTCATACATCAAAGCCACCTACTTGGATTCCTTTTTGGCCATTGGTGCATTTCCTCTCTCTCTTTTTTAATCGGCCTCATAAATCTGACCCTGACAAGGTCCTACCTCTCCATACCAATAGCCGGAGGTGAGATGGTAATTTGTCCTCCAGCTTCCATTTGCGGCTCCACTTGAGTGACCCTCAATGCCACGTGGCACCCATTCATTACAGGGGCTCAGGTGCGGCTGTGGGGAGGTGTGTGCCAAGTCCTGCCAAACTGGTTACTCCTTCCAAAAGAACAGGATGGTTCTCCAAGCACTGTGCACATCAGATGATTACACTCCATGGTGCCTGATAAAATCCTGGCATGGTGACAGCTGCAGAGAATACAATACATTGTTGTGTACTCTTTGAGGTATCTCATTCATGATGGCTGTTCACGTACTGGTTAATGATTCCCTGGACTCAATTTTTCAAGAGGTTTATCCAAATCAAGAACTGAAGGTAAAAAAACCAAGTTGTTCAGGACGGTGATCTCTCTGAGGTGGAGACACATGCCTGCAGACCTCGGTTGAATTCACCCTTTCCAGGGACGTAGGACTCAATCTTAGTCTCCTGGTCTTGAGAGTGTGAATCGGGAAGGTTGACCTGGCTCATGTGGGCAAAGTGTGGATTTTCTCATCATCTGTGGAGAGCTTTCTTCTAACTTGTAGCAGCTGATCTTGGCTGAGTCTTGGGTCCTCTTTGAGTCTTTACTCTCTTCTCCCCGTCCTTACAAGGAGTCTGTCTGTTTTACTTCTCTCATCCAGATGCTACCCACAGCTGGTTTAGCGTCTCCTTGCCTTCTCGTGGATTCCCCACGGGGAGGGCAAGATGTAGGCATTCTCTGTCTTCTCCGAACATGATTTGTACCCATAAAATGCAGTAGCTATGGGCAGTGTCATAGAGGCCTTTCTCTCTAGTCCATTTAAAGACCTTGAGGAATGGAGATACCTTATCGTCGTCTGGCAGCTTATTTTGGCTATTCACAAAATAGCATTAAACCTCTTTTATGGGCTCATAACAGAAGAACCTATTGGAAGAGCATAATGGTTTCTCATACTTTTGAGTGTCTTTCATTCCACCAATACTATAGACGATTCATATTTTGGGGGCCTTATGGTAGGCCTCCATGCTTTTCATTAGGGCACAGTCCCTAGGAGAGTGACGTTCTGTACTGTACCTAGGATCATGGCTTGCAAATGTGAACAGCCACTAAATGTTATTGTTGCAGACGATAAATAACAGTGACAACAGCTGCCGTTTATATCCGGACCACTTATTATAGGTCAGCCTTTACATTCACTATGTTGCTAAGTGCTTTATGATCACTTACCTGGATTTGCTTTGATTTGGATTTGATTCTTATAGCAACCCTAAGAAGAATATTACTACTTGGATCCCCATTGCTCACATGAGGGAACAGAGGTGTGGAGAGGCTATGTAAGTCCCTCTTCCCCACAACAAAATCACGCTAGAATTTGAACCCAAGTCTTGGACTCCACATCCCAGACTCTGTATTGTCTCTCTATGTATCATCAGGACATATCAATGGACCCCCCTGCCTTGGCTGGGGGGGGGGGCATGCATTATCTTGGTGTGCTTGAGTGTTTACGAGGAGGCCTTGATGTGAACCTCTCAATTCTTCTAGCTACATTTTCCCCTAAGCAATCTTATCTCATCCCGAGAATTTAAATATCAACATTCATACCACACCTATATGCTGACATCTCTACAAATCTAAATCTTCATTCCAGACTGCTTGCCTGCCTCTCAGGCTCATATATCCAACTGAGATTTCTAAATGGCATCGTCAGCCTAACAAATCCAAAACAGAATTTTTACTTCTCCCCCAAGTATCCTGACATCCCACACATGATACCACAGTTCGAACAGACCAGAAATGGGTGACTGGGCCTTGATTTCTCCTTTCCCTCATCTGGACTCCCAGTAATTCTGTGACTTCAACCTCTACCCACTTCTCTGTGTCTGTTGTTGTCTCTTTAGTCTAAACCACTAATAACCCTTGTCTGGACTATCGCAACAGACTCCAGACTGGTTTCCCCTGCTTTCGTACCTGCCATCCTCAGCCCCAGTTCACTTTTCCCATAGTCTTCTGAGTGGCATTTAAAACACAAATCAACTCATGCTCCACCCCTGCTTAAAACTCTTCAAAGGCTTTCATTTGACTAAACTCCAAACTCCATAGCATGGCCTTCAAGACCACATCTGATCTGGCCCTTGGCTAGGCCTGCAACTGAATCTCATACCCACTCACAGCCTTACTTCTTGCTCTCTGGCTATAGTGGTCTCTTTTCAGTTCCTCAGTGGTACAAAGCTCTTTCGTGCCTCAGGACCTTTGCACGGGCTGTTCCCGCTACCTGGAATGTTCTCTCCCTGGCCCATAGGTGCTCAAGAAACGTTACATGAAAAAATGAGAATAGAAGATTGCCTCTCCTACAAAAATAATATAAATAATGTGAAAGACAGCACATCATTAATAACTTATTTAGCCATTTGTGTTTATGATATATAAATGAGGTGAGTTTAAGACAATTAGGTTATGGATTTTCTGAAGCCTGTTTATATGGAGTAGAGAGGAGAAGGTAGTGGGGGCGAGGGTGGGGGGGGTAACATATTTAACATGCGGTAATCATGAATTGTGAATCCTGTGGGGTAGGTGTTGATAGCCCTTTTTGTTGAAACTTAGGTGATTTGGAGACGTCAGCTAACTGGTTAAGGGTTAGCAGGCAGGAAGCGGCAGGTCTGGAATTTACAGGTGGTCTGACTCCACTGCCTCTGTGCGGTTCCCAGATCCGGGTGCCTCAGAGCAGACACAGTGGAGGGAGGAGGTTCAAAGGTAAGAGAAAGGGAGTCACCTGGAAACACTAGCTCTTTTGTTCACGTGGACAGCGTCCCCGGCTGCCGTGAACTGGAGAGGCTGAGTACCTCAACTATATCCAATTCTACACTGGTGGTCAAATGTGGCCTCAGTGAGCTGCATTAGACCCCAGCTTCAAAACCCAGTATCCACATACACAGACAAGGCAGGAAATACAGTTACGTATGGCAATTAATAAGCTACCATCTGCTGAAACATCACACTCTGAGTGGGATTTAACATGGCTCTGGATTTCTTTGAATGTGTGTGTGTGTGTGTTTTTCCCACCATATGTGTTTAAAGGCTCCAAAAAGGAAACAGCTTAATCCAGGAATGTGAAAAAAATTGGTGACATTCTGTGGTGTGTCACTGAAATGAGAAACTTATCAGGCACCGTCTATTTCGGGGGTTTTGTGGTATTTTATGGTTCCAGGGTTTGAGTTAGTGACAAAATGGCACTCCCAGCGTGACTTACCACCTGCGTGGGGTGCAGAAGAGCACTGTGGTAGGCACCACTTTTAAAATTTCCTTTTGGCTTTGCCCTGGGCTGAGATGACACACATACAGAAAATATGCCTTTCCCTCCGAGGCCTAACTGAGATCGCGTCTATTCCACTTGGCTTTACCTATATTCTTCCCAACGGAAATTAATCTCTCGGTACTAGATTTTCCTCTGTGAACCTCTGTGATGGCGCTCATCCCAGACGATCCTTCCTTGTAGCCTCCTGCATTTTAATCTTCCTCCTCCACGGACTTAAACTCCCTTGAGGGCACAGGCCCCGGTTTTTTCATCTCTGCATAATCCGGTCGGACCTAGACGTCCTCAATATATGCTATTGAATGAAATTAAAATTGTTTTAGGGAAACAGTTCGGGATAATGACTTTAACACAAGATACCTCAGTTATTTGCAGAAACGACATATTGCATATCAATAACATCATTGACTAGATCCTTATGTGAAATGCTAAAAAAAAAGTCTGATATTACCAAAAAAAAAAAAAAAAAAAAAAGCAAAAAAATCCCATTCTTTATTAAGCCAGGGGGTGGTTTGGTTAAACTTCACAGTCTAAATTCTGTGGAATCCAAATGTTTGAAATGAAGAACGATGTTGCTTTTGGTCTCAACATTGGGGTAAAAGGGTGAAAGCCTTTTAGAATGTTCGTGGTTAGCATGGGTAGCTTAGCATAGGTATGTCAAAAAATCATTGCCATGGCTCTGTGATAAGTGGAGATCTGTGTTTGTGCACACACACACGGACATTTTGTAGGGAAGTATTTATTTAAGAACTTCCTGGTTGTGAAGAGAAATACGATGAATGTCACAAAGCACCTAGATATTATGATAAGTGTGTTTGCAGAAGACAAAAGCATTTTGTTTTCTAAATATTTAAACATGGCCAACACACCAGTCGGGATGTGTAAACGTTATGGGAATAAAGAAGGACCCTAATATAGTGGATAATGCTCTCGAACCTGGAAAGGAGAGTTGGAAGCCGAAGGATGACATAATCAAAGTCTTATTTGAGAAAGAGGCATTTGGCAACAGTATCCAGGATAACTTCAGGCAGTGCTGCTCGTGAAACCATTGGGGCCCAAAGGGAGGCTGTGACAATAATCCAGATGTGAGGGGATAGAGACGTAGTGATGGCAAGTGGCAGAAATGTAGAGGAAGGACTGGCTATAAAAGATGTTTCAAAGGAAAAATCCCTGTGATTTTTGTGAACGTGATAGATAATTCTTCAATACTGAGTTTGAGGACTTGAATGACCTGTCAACGCCAAGGAAGGAGAAGTGGGGAGGGGCAGCCAGACCACAGGAAAATAGGAATTTGCTTTTGCACATGTAGAATTCAATAATGCAGTGAGACACCCACATGGCAGTTCCCTGGCTCTACCCCCGTCATTTTAGGACGTTGTGGCTCCCTGAGGGATGCAGAGGGGATATCAGACCTTGCAATGGCAAAGACGAAATTTAAAGCAGATGAGAAACCAGTTAAGTTTGAAAATGTTGAGGTCATAACATGGCCAAAGCTGAGACGTGCCACCATGTTCTGGTTGGATATCTGATCTCCTATCTCCTTGACTCTCTGCCAGGCTAAATGCCCTCACACACTGACCGTATTCTGGCTTACACTTCTGCTTCTAGTCATCTGCAAGCATTTAGCTTGGCGTCCGGCATTAGAACATGTTGGCTTCAAGATTTAAAAATGTGGAAAACACTTCTCATTTTACGGTGGCCCCAAATATTAAAGCCTCCAAGCTTGTGAAGTAGATCTGTAAATCAAAGAGGTATATTCTGACTGTAATGCCAATATCTCTGATCTAATCCTCTTGGTAAAGTTTAACGCATCCTTTGGAACTAACTCAGAAGTTACTCTCTCTCTAAGTAGCCTGCCTGACTCCCCAGGCATTTTTTCATTGTCCGTGTTCCCACAACACTTTGTTCTTATTTCTGCTAGAGCACATGGGACTGATTATGTGATTCTCTTACCACTGGCCTGGGAGCATCTTGAAGAGGGGAACTGTTCACTCATCTTTGTACCTCCATGCCCCTAACAGAGTGGGGGTTAGTGGGTGATACTTCATTGTCAGAAATATCCAAAGGAGAATTTTTAAGAACATGGACGGTGCGATGTGCAGTTGCCGTAGCAAAGACTGTGTATACATCATATGTCACATCCCTGCTGATGCTGTTAATGCTGCATCGGCAGAGGCAGGGCTCTCATTACATGCTGCTGGCCCATATTTGTAATGTGTGACATTTTTTTACGAAATACTATCAAGGGTAATCCATCATAGAGTAACCTTTGGATTATATGCTGAGACTGGTTTTGACCATAGGCATAAATGAACTTCAGAAATAATGCTATTTTCTAAGGAGGGTATGATCAAAGAGTTCCGGCTAGGAAGATAAAGCAGAACATTAGGTTCTTTTAAGTTAAACAAAAGTGCCTGAAAAAGAGGTTTCCTTCTGTCCACTTCAGTTGGGGACAGGGTTCTTGTGTGAAGATAATCAGGTGACCCTGAAACGTGGCATAATGTTTATTTCTTGCAGGATGTCTGTGCATGAAAAAGGGGTGAGGGCTTGCTAAGGTCTGATCACCCTTGGGGCTTGCAAGGTTTCTCTCAAGAGGCATTTTTTTTTTTTTTTAAATAAAAGGACACGTGACAATTTGAGTGAATTTCAGATGTCAACTGTAGGCTCACAGTTAGAGGTATTTCTCTCTTGTGTATCCATAAAGATCGAGGATTTTACACACATTATAGAGTATAAATAAAAGAAAGCTTCTAAGGCTCATCATTTTTGTGTAAATCCAGATAAGACTCCTTTGATGAGCTTAGCGTTTCCTGTTAAGGAAAAGCTTATAGGTGAGAGAAACACTAAAATTATAATTCTTTGTCTTCCTTAATTAGACCAGAGCTCCCCATAGATTGTGCTGAAGCTGTGAGAAAACCCAGGCCATAATTCACATTGTCAGGTCAGCAGAGATGGGCACGGGGGTCCGATGTGCGGAAAGGTTTGCTTAAGCGACCTATCTGTGAACTACACAGCTCAGAAGAGGTACACCGTCTTCATTGGAAACATATGCTCCGAAGCTGCCCAGCACAAACAGCTATGGAAATAAATCCCAGCAAGATTCTCATGCCACCTTCACAGACATCATTCCAGAGGAAGTATATAAATCCCATTAATACCAATTGATGTAGGGCACTAATTAATAAGTCCCATTAAATCATGCAGTAATGACATTTAGCGTCTAATGAATGCCTCATAATCTCTTGATCATTAATATTTTATAGCACAAGAACACAAGAATTGGCATCCCTGGGCTCATGCAGCAAGGTTTTCTGTCTGTGACATGCCCCCAAGGGCATTAAATGGCACCAGGGTATCGCACCTCTGTAGTAAGACGACACAACATAAGCCCGTTGAATCCCTCAGTCACCCTGCCTTCTAACACTTCCTCATTTTAGGAAATGTGAAGCTGTCATTCTCCTAATTAACATCTATGACCGCCGAGTGCCCTGGAAGACCAGAAGAGGGCTGAGCTGTGGACTTTGTCGTGCAGCTTTGCTTTTTTGTCGACCCTCCCATCCCATGCAAGAAACTTGCGCGGGAGAAAATCATTTCTTTTTAAATCACTGATCTATCCCTGGGGGCTTTCTTTATTCAAATGCAATAATCGCCTCACAGAGCACGTGCCTTTGCAAGGGTTCGTGGATCCTGTGCTCTTCTAGAAATTCCAGGAGGCCGTCACTCTGCCTGGAGATAGAGGTGGTCTACAAAAAAGCAGTCGTCTCACAACAGGCTCAGGGGAAGTGGAAGAACATCCCCCGCCAACGTTCCATCGCTCCAGTGACACTCGGTGCCTCTCCCGCCCCCCCAGCCCCCACCCCCAGAAGAGGGGCTGGAGCAGAGAGAAGGCTTGGAGGTTGCAGTGGACAAGTGAGACGGAAAGAGAGCACCGACAGAGAGCGGCCAAGGGGTCTAAGAGGCTGCATCCTTCAGGCGTCGAGAGACAGGGGCTCCAGCTCCAGATCACGATTCCAAAGAGTTAAATATCACCACGCAGCCAGCTCTGGATGGGATTTGCTTCTGGGTGCAAAACGGGACACTGATCAAAATCAACTTGGACAAGTGACAAGACTGAGTCTGATTTCGGTGGATGTCTTTTAAGGTCGTTGGAGGGGAGAGGACGCGAGGCAGCGTGCTCGGGGGTAGGTGGAGAGAAGCTTCCAGTCCAGGGCAGGGGTATAAAGGGACACGGAGTCGGCGAACGGCGAGACCAAACGAGTGGGGAAAAGAGAGAGGAAGAGTTGAAGAAAAGTAGGGGGAAGTGGGGCCAGGGTTAGGGAGAGAGAGAGGAGGACAGGAGAGAAAAGTGAGGGCGCCGGGGAGGGATTAAAAGGGAAGGGGGATCGCCGGGGAGAAGGGCGGACGGCAGGCTCGGGCGGTGGAGAGGAGGCGAGGGGAGTGAGCGGGTGGGGGGCGCCGCGGGGCCGGGGAGGAGGGGGAGGGGGAGGGCCAGAAAGTGCGAGCGGCGCGGGGGGCGGCGGGGAGCCGGGGGCCCGGTGGGGGCGGGGGGGGGCGGTCGGAGGAGCGGAGCCGGGCGGGGAGCCGGGGGGCGGGGAGGCCGCGGGAGGGAGGGAGGTGGGGGGCAGGTGGGGGAGCGCGGGAGGGAGCGCGGCGGAGAGCCGAGGCCAAGTGCATTGTGTCTGGCGGCGGCGCGCGAGCCCACCGGCGGCTGCGGCGGGGCGGGAAGCCATGGAGCCGCGGGCGCTCGTCACGGCGCTCAGCCTCGGCCTCAGCCTCTGCTCCCTGGGGCTGCTGGTCACGGCCATCTTCACCGACCACTGGTACGAGACCGACCCCCGGCGCCACAAGGAGAGCTGCGAGCGCAGCCGCGCGGGCGCCGACCCCCCGGACCAGAAGAACCGCCTCATGCCGCTGTCGCACCTGCCGCTGCGGGACTCGCCCCCGCTGGGGCGCCGGCTGCTCCCGGGGGGCCCGGGGCGCGCCGACCCCGAGTCCTGGCGCTCGCTGCTGGGGCTCGGCGGGCTGGACGCCGAGTGCGGCCGGCCGCTCTTCGCCACCTACTCGGGCCTCTGGAGGAAGTGCTACTTCCTGGGCATCGACCGGGACATCGACACCCTCATCCTGAAAGGTGAGCGGCGGGCGCGCCCTGCGCCCCGGGCGCCCGCGCGGGGAGCGCAGCCCGCGGCTCCCCCGGGGCGCGCCGGTCCCCGCGGCCGCGTCCCCGCGCCCCTCTCCCCGGCCCATTCTTTCATCCTTCCCGGCCGCCTCGGTTCTTCCTTTCTCGTCCTTTCTTGCTTCCCCGTCCCTCCCCTCTTCTCTTCTCTCGCTCTTTCTTTCCACGACTCTTCCCTTCTCATCCTGCCCTCCCCTCCTTCCCTCAAGCCTGTGCTGTAGCCCCCACCCCCGGCTTCTAGCTGCTTCTTTCTTTTCCTTGCCTCCTGTGCCCCTCTTCCTTTCCTCTCCCCTCGTCCTTCTCTGTCTTTGTACACCTGCCAGACTTGGAATGCATGTGCAGCTTTTCTCGCCGCTGCTCCCCTACCGAGGGTAACAATAAGAAAGACCCGACCTTTCCGAGCCGGCCACCTCTCAAGTTGTGCTTTCCTTTTAGAAATACCTTTGGAAGTAAAGTGGTGCAAGCCTCAGAAGAGGCAGAAAGGGGCTTTTTCTTGTATTGTCCTCCTGTCGGCATTAGACGGAACTGGTGTGGTCATCCCAGCCTGGCAGGCTAATGGGAAGCTAAGGAGGCCCGAGGTTTTCTTCCCAACCCCAAAGTGCAGGGTTCGTATTGATTAGACCTCAGATAGCATTAATTCATTGGTGAGGCAGCTGCACGCAGATAGGACGTCTACTTTTTTTCCAGCCTTCCGGATCCATCACTCCACCATCCTCGGTGTCTAGGCACGCCAGGGTGAGAGGAGAGAACCCTCCAAAGCCCTTTAAAGTGCAGCTTTCTGGGTTTGGAGTGGAGTCTCTCGTGTTTGGGATACCGTGTAAGGCTGCTTTTGTTGTTTTGGTTTTGGGTACTGAGTTGTACAGCATCAGTTTGCTCTTCTGAAGTCTGTGCAACACCTGGGTCCCATGCATGTAATCAAAAGTTTGATTTTTTTTTTTTTTTTGGTAATCTCATTCATGTAAAAATATTCAACGATTCCGTCCTATGGGTGAAGCTTCCTTCTAACTTTCAGGGTTCCACTCTTAATGTACATTCTTTTTCTCTGAGATGAAAAAGCATACCTTCTTTCCCTTGGACTCATTCTTGCAAAAAGGAAAAAGTCTAAAATCTGTATGTTTTAGTATCTAGGAGCCATTCAGGAAAGCCAGAGAAGGGACTTGTGTTGAATTATAGTGTGGAACAGAATCACGTAGAAAGGAGGGGGTTAATAACGGTTTGGCCTTCAGAGTCTTGTTAGTTGGCATATTCTTCATTTCTCATACATGTCAACTTCCTCCTTCCCATGGCTAGCTCAGCTGGGGACTGCCATCTGAAATCTGTCTGTGCATGGAAGGACTCCAGAGCTTTTTTGGCGGGGGGGGGGGGGGGGGGGGGGGGGAGGATAAGGACAGAAGCCTTCCTTAAGGAAGTAAACCTTTTTCTTTCCTCTCCTAACTCGCATCCAAATCTGATTTCACCTCATGAAGATGCTGCATAATTAATTCTGATAGTAGCATAGTACATGAACAAACTGCAAAAGCTGAATTTGGAGGCTCAGTTATGGAATGCTCATTTAGGCAAGGCAATTTTGAAAGCTAAGCAGTGTAGTCTGTCTTTGGAAACGAGAGAGCTGCATTGCCTTACACTCTTTCTATGCCTACGGTAGTTGATTGCATGTAAATTGGCTAGAGAGGAATGCCTGGGACAGCAGGGCAGAGTCTAACCTGACAACAGGAGAGGGACCACCTCCCCACCCCCACCCTGGGATACTGCACCTTCCCCACCTCTGGAAGTGCCCTGGCTAGCTGTGGTGCCCAGGTCTTGGGCAGTCCAGAATCAAATGATCCTAAAGGTGGAAGGGACTTTAGAGGTCACTGAATCCAATCTCCTGCCTATTGTTCAAAATCCCTTCTTCTACAGTCTTTCTGGCAAATGTTTGTCCAGACTAGCACTTCCATAAGATTCCTATACTAGTTAAAAGAATTATATTTTTCTCATCATGAATGCGGTGTTTTAGATGAAAGCAATATCAGCTTTGTAATATTGATGGTGTTTAGCTCATTCTTTGTGCAGAACACTAGAGGGTTCTAGGCTGTAACCAGAAGACATGGGCTCTGCTGCTCAGTTGCAATGTGTCCTCCAAGAAGTGTCTGGGTCTCATTGGCCTTCAGTTCGCTTGTCTGTGGTATCAGGAAAGCTGACTACTCTTTAGGGAATTTTCTAGTTCTAAAATTTAACATTGTTGTAATAATAACAGTGTAAATTTAGCTTTCTGGGAAGTTAATGAGCTGACATTATTAAGACATGAGGAGTTTGGAGAAAATGACAGATATCAGTACATTATAGGATCATAATTTGTTTTTTGGGAGATGGCCAAAAATGTGTCAAGTACTTTCAACATTCCTACTAATCTACCTTGGGCTGGTTATATAACTCTTATGGATCTCCGTTTCATTAGCTGCGAAATGAATGGGCAAAATGAACGGCTTTAAAATTCTGTGATTCTATGAACAATTTGATTTTGGCATCAGTATTAGGGAAACATTATTACCTTTGTCTTGGCATCGGACCTTAGTGGCTGTGGGATGAATTTCTTAAATGAGTCGTATACATCTAGCAGTTGAAATCACATCTCTCTTAAAAATTTAGATAACTAGGGTCTTATGTTCTATTTTTACTTCCTTCTCTGAATTGCCTTGTTTATGAGTTCTAACCTTCAGAAATTTTAACCATGAGAAATGAAGGAAAGTAGATTCAAATGGGAGAGTGGGGTGGGGTGGGCAAGGGCCACAGAACCGCCTGGGATAGTTAGTGAGCTTTTGAGAGAAAAAGAAAGAGATTAGCTGTTCTACATACGGACTTAGAAGGCCAAGCCTGGAGGTGAGTAAAAGTTGCGGAGAAGAAAGTGTGGGTTGATAATGTGGAAAACATTCTCATAGTTGGGATCGTTTGTATTTCGTGTTCCTGGAGGCCAGGCAAGTATTTCTGAGAGATGTAGAGGAGACAGAAACAGTCTCAATGTAGAGAATGAGAGATTAGTTTAGAAATGACACGGATAGACGGATAGTCTATGTCATCTTACTCTACTGAAGAGAAATCACGAGCCAGAAAAGCATTGGTCTCGATGGGACAGATATTTGGGAAAAGTCACCAAATTCTGATCGTCACCCTTCATTTATGATTCTAGTTCACTGCTAGCCCAGCGTGACCCTAGGAGGTCTTGACTGGCCCTACAAGCAGGACCTTCAGTGAGAATGGTGGTGAAGTTATTATTGATAAATCCATTAAGAACCAAGACTAGATAGAGCCTACCAGGCTGACAGAGGGCCATTCGACAGCACAATTGGAAGACATTTGTTTTTCCAGCTGAAAGTCCTCTAACCAGCCTTACGCTGACCAGTCCACATTTCACTCTCTTGCCCACTGGGATAGCTTGTAAAGGCTTTAGAGATACTAGGTTCACACTGTATTTTTCCATAGTTTACTATCCAGTGCGGTAAGTGGCCACTGAAAGCCTATTATGTTCAAGGCAATATGAGGAAGATTTGCCATGTGCGGCTCTTTTGTGTTTGAGTTGGTCCGTTGATTCTAAATTATTCTTCCGTGTAGTTCCTTCTTGCAGCTAACTTTTGATGCTAAGGAAGCTTCACTGGTCAAAGTAGGGACTATATCCAAAGAAGTCATCCTCCACTTGGCAGTAAGAAGGATATAAAAGTTGAGAGACCCCGGTTGCAGGAACTTGAGAGAATAGACTTAAAGCATAGAGCCTCAGGCCCCTCAGTGCCACCGGGACTGCTAGAATTTTGAATGCGACCTGTCCATGCAAAAGTCACAGAAAGCCAGTAAAGCGGGTAGATGTGGCACGGATTAAATAAGAAGCCCAGGAAATGAGAAGAGGTGACCTAAAGACAGGATCTTCATTCATTCATTGACTCATTCATTCATCCATCGGATTTATTCACTCAACAGATATATATTAGGTACCCGGTATTACCGTCAGTGTGGAGGATACAGGAATGAATCAATGCATACAAACGTCTCTCCTCGTTAGAGTTCGTATCAAGTGGTGCAGTTAGTTTCTAGTGGGTTATGTAGTAACCGCACTTAGTAGGTTATGGGAAGAGCACTTGGGGAGGGCAGCTAGCACTGGTTGGCAAATGATAGAGAGTACAGTGCATAGTGATGGAGTGCTCTGCCCTTTGGGGTCCCCGGCCCTTCTGTTCCAAGTACAACTCCTCTGTTTAAACCACTCGATGAACATTCAAATAGGAGGGCAGATGGAAGGAATCTCAGTTGGAAACATTATATAATGCTGCTTTCAGTAACTGAAAACACTGATTTTAATAAATAAACATTGATGAGACTTGTGAATACATTATGTGGTGAGCTTTGGAGAAATTAATTTTGAATGGGGATTAGTCATTGAAATTATATCAGAGGTTCCAACTGTTCTTACTGGCCTTCACTTTAGTTTCCTAAAATTTTTTAATTAAAAATCTTCATTAAAAGCAATTAACATTACGTTTCAAATATATGTGCCTTGTTGATGGAGATCAAATTCTAATCATATATTGCCTGCAATAAACAAAAAGAAAATGAATGTTGCAGTGTTTTGTTTTTATGAAATTTAAAGGGATAGAATTTCAGAAATGTGAAGATCATAATTCTGTATGCATAATGTTAACTTGTATAAATCATTTGGGATTGAATTCTTGAAACTTGAAATAAAACATGTCCTTGTGGTTTCAGAAGCATTTTTCATCTAATGAGATAAACAGAGATATCAAAGACAGTGGGACACAAATACTTTGTCATTTTGTTCTCTGCAAGAGAAAGAAAGTAGGAAAATTGATAGGAAATTCACTGGATCACTCTGCTAATGATTTATCTGTTTCCCTTGTTGCTTATTTTCCATGAAATTAATAGTCTGTACAGGATCCACAAAGTTCTACCTGACACAGAATTAGATTGATGCTTTTCTTCAGCTCATTTGTAGACCAAAGTATCATTTGTGTTAGAATAATTATCTCCCAAGAGTAGCTATATCTAGGAAAGTTGAGCGACTAGCACTGTTTCTCCCCTCTGACCCATTAGGTCACATATTGTCCCCAGATCTTCTCTTGGACCAGAAGATGCCGCTGGCAAAGGGATTCCTTAGTTTTGGGGGTGTTGGGGATATCAATAAGACTTCCTTTTTCTTCCTTTTTTCTCAAAACAAGTGGTCTCTGAAACCGTTTTGAGCAGCACTCCATATCGCTTGTATTTATTCATTTTTAAATTATGTGCATGGACCATACTAACACATGCATCATAAAGCACAGACAGAAGCAAATTTTGAAGGGATGTGGTAATAGATATCGACAGAAGTTCAACTCTTTTCACCCTGCATTCCAAAAGGTGGCACGTACACACCCCACTTTGAAGAGCGTTTCTCTCCCGGCTCGTTAGCAGAGCCAAGTCTCTCATCTGAGCAGAGAAAGGAGTGATCTTTCCCATCCTGGCTGAACTTCATGGGGGATCTCCCCGTGCACTGTTATGTCACACACATTCATCTTGCACGAGGGGAAGAAGACACATTTTCTTTCTGCATCATTTCTGACACTAGGCACAGTATTAAATGAGCTCTTTTTGATTAAACAACCGCCGGCTCATACCACACAACTCTTAACGACTAGATTTGTAGTTTTGCCGCACAGCGTTTTGAGGCTGAACAGAGTGTGTTTCCACACGTTCTATTGCTAACGCTCCTGAAGGTTATCTTGAAGAGAAATTAAATTCTGACTTGCCACTGTGCTAGCAAAAAAAAAAAAAAAAAACAAAAAAACTTGCTTAAATTCTTTCCGTCTGCACATAGGAATTGTCTTTTAAAACGGACTTCTAAACACAAAAGTGGATGGTGTGTTAAGTGGCTTGTGATCAAAATTGCCAGAATCAATGACATTTGTATCCACCATGTCTCATGGATAACATTTAGCAATAGCTTTGAGGGAGAAAAAAGGAAGAGTTTTTGCTATGTCACAGAAAGTTCATATCCAATTATATCCAAGTTGCTGTGATTTTTTTGTGTTAGCTACTGATTTTTCTTCTCCACAGCTCAACAAGAGCCCTCAAATCCCATCAGGCAGGCTACTGGTAATTGCAAGCGTTCTTGATTGCTGTAGAAGATAAGCTTTTGTTAGGGGAGCATCTGGACGTTACATGCCATTGAGGGAGCAAGGGAGACTCCCAGTGTGGATGCTGAGCTGGAGACCGTAATGAGTGGGAACATTGAAGGAATTTAGGCGGGCCATCCGGTGTTCCCAACACTTACCAAGCATGACCTTTCCTTTGATCTCCCTTATACCTGAAGTGCAGTGCACCCCAGATTATTGGTCTGTGACCTCTGCCAAGCAAGCTGTGACCTTGGCGTGGCTGTCTCTTCATTCCCTCAGCCCACCTTGCTTGTTCCCATCTTACCTTTCAGGGAGCTTCCACTGTTCTTTGCTACCCAATCGCGTGAACATCTGGGTTCCATTTTCTGGTACTGCTTGCTGGCTAAAAGAATAAAAATAATCAGATTTGGTCATCCTCTTCACTTCCTCCCCCCTTGCAAAAGCAACTGGTGAAATAGAAAGGACAAGTTAAAAACAATCAAACTGGAAGATTGGTAAATACGTCACAGAGCCAACATGTCTCTTTCGGAGTAAAACCTAACTCCACATTTTGGGGCAATTCAGCTAAGATCATTTTTAAGACCGTGTAGACTTGCTTTAGGTTTAAAAAATTTGTTTTCCTACAGTTACGATAAAAAAAAACCAAACAAACCCAGCACAATATTGATATTGTCTAAAGCTTTGCACAACTGGTTGTAAAGATTTTTATCAAAATAAAGGCATCTGTAAATAGAGTGGACGTTGTCTTCGAAACCTGATAAAATTTATGTCAGTTTATTTTTTTCCCCACTTTCTTAGTGTTTCTCTGTGGTTAAAAGTGATTGCAGTGATTAATCTATTTTATTGCAAGTTTTAACTAAAAGGATGTGACTGAACTTGGAGCATGAGAGTGGGCATTGGCCGTCTGAGGCCGACAGCCTTTGTTTGCTGCGGAGTTAACTGGAAACTATATGCTGCGCTCCATCTTTCTTGGAGTTCAGCCAGATAACCTGATTGCAGACCTAACAATAATGTCATGGGGGCATCCATCAGAGGATGCATTAGCAAGGGAAAAAAGGGAAACAATACCAACCGTATTTTAGTTTCTGTGATCTTAAATTACTGCGGACACATGGAATGATTTTCTAGAACTTGCTAGAAAAGTGTTCAGACTTTTCGATGTTTTGTTCACAGGTAAAAATCAATCGACTCATTTCTCCTCTAAGGACCTAGAGGATGTACTATGTTCCCTTTTGGTCTCTCCGGGTAATTTGATACCATATAGGTACGGAGGGAAAAGTTTCCAGGAACAGAAGTTGGAAATTCTGAATGTATCGATAATTCCAGGGGGGCTTGACTGTCCCTTTGCAACAGGTCACTCAACTGCAAATCAACACTGATCCTTTCATCTGCCAATAAGCACTGACATGCAGACTTCGGGTCTGTCACAGGGGAACAGGCAGGGTTGGGAGAATGGTGGAGTGGGGAGGGTGGGGAACCTATATTTGGCTCGGATCTCTTTTGTTTAACATTTTAAGGAATTTTTCTTTGGTGTAGGGGATGTGAGCATTTGCTTCACTCAGTGATCAGTCAACAAATGTTACTGAGTGTTGGAAAGGAAATGCCTTTGAAGATAAGAGGCTGCTTAGTGAAAAATATGGGTGCTATGTCCTCCTGTCTTGTGGGGTTGTACTTTCCCTAACCGTACCCAGAGCGGTGAGGAAGGAGGTTTGGGTAGGTCGTTAATTTGGGTTCAAATGCCATTTCTTAAGTTCTCAACGATTTTGAAAACTGCTTACAGTAACGGTTACAGCTGTCATGGAATTTTAAGCGTGTGCCTCCCGTAAAATGGTCCTCAATGAAGTTATTCTGAAAAACAACAGAACTGGTCACTTGTCATGGGATTGAGAAATCATGAAACAGATCATCACGGTGACAGTGGGAGTTACAATGGGAGTAACTGAGCCCAGGCCAACTGGAGCTCAGTATTTGTTTTATGTCACTGATGCTTCAGAATCACTTCTGGATCATTTCCTTCTTCGCATCCAACACATTGGAGGAAACTTTGGTGTTCAGACAATGGAAGCTTTGGCTGAAGGAAGCTAAAACTCACAAGTACTAGACAAATAATGAGACGAGCTGAAGAAAAGTGTGGCGGGAAAAGTGACAGTGACTGCTAACACGAATGTTTCTGAAAAACGCCGTCTTTTTGTTCGGGTGTCGAAACAAACAAAACAAAAGATGCAAGGAAAGCGTTTACTATTCAGCAGAAGAGAACATCCAGCCAGAAGATGTCCGCCCAAGAAGCATCAAAGTCAAGTTGTAGTTCTTTCCTCCTTTTTTCTCAAGAGTTACCTTTTCTTTCTGAAGGAGACTCAGCATGGTAGGAGGAAAATAGGTAAGCACATGTAGAATCAAAGATCCACAGAGTTGAAAGGAACTTTGAGCAACGATCCTCACCCAATTTTTTTGCGATGATGCCTGTGGTAGAAGGTTTCCACGTGTGCTGCGAATGCCTATCAATTACATGCAATTCCCAGCACACCGGCCCGAATTTCCTTTCCTTTTCTTCCTGAAAGCCCATTATCAGAACGCCTGTGAGGGAGGGGATGTTGTAATCAGCAGCATTTTGAATCTGTTTTAATTTATAAAACAGTCTATCATTTGGAGAAAGGAGGCCCTTCGATCTTGTATAGAAGAAGCTGAGAGATCGCCGTCTGACAGGCAGTGGGGGGCGCGGGGGGGGCTTTATCCACATTGCATATTCTTCGTGGAGGGCGGTGAAGGGAGCTGATGGATATTGTGCGCATGGGCACTTCGGTCCCCCGGAGTCATCCCGGACACCACTACTGACTTGGAAAATTGGGAGCTGTGTAAATAACTCATTACCGGTTAGTCTTCTGAACTGGCCCCAACACACCTGATTTGGGACAATTTTTAAAAAGTGACAGGAGCACAGTTTTGTATGCCCTCCAGATGTGACACGGTTATTGAAATAAATATGTCTGAGAGCCTCTGAGAGACCTTAAACGGAGTCACTCCCTGTTCTCTAATCCACACATACAGATGATTCTGCAGTAATATTTTGATTACGCCATGGGGGAAATTGAGCGCTTCTTCCTAATTGGCCAGATTTTCATTTTGGAAATTTGTGGCATGGGTACTTTTTAGAGCATGTTTTTTTGTTTGTTTGTTTGGTTGGTTTTTTATTTCTAAACTATCACAGAGTTTTTGTTTTAGCATGCTTCCAGTTCTATTTACCGTTAAAATGGCAGACTTATTTCCTGCCCCTGGCCAAGTAGTCTATATATGGAGTTTTCTGGAGTTGTTTTTATTTCTGCAAAGGTCAGGTAGAGCAGCATTTCTGATTAGGTAGGAAACATTATAATTTGAGCTGTGGGTCTAATTTTTATAAAAGGCAATTAATAAAGTGCTTGATAAACACCCACTTACCTAGGTGGGTTTATCAGTTGAGGATCTCTTAGTGCCAAATGGCAGAAAACCTAAATAAAAACGGCTTTACCTACAAGGAAAATGTATTATCTCCCATAACAAGAAGCCTGGAGGAAGCCTGCACCTGGGCTGATTAAAGATTCAGTGCTATTGGGCTTTAGTAGTCCCAACATGGCTGTTTTTGCCTCCAGGCTTGTCTCTTCCTGGTCACAGCGGTGCCATGAGTCACTTCCCCATACAGCAACAGTTCAAACTAGGAAGGAAGGGAGACTACCCCATTTGGTGAACCTCTTTGATAAAAAGTGTAATTTCCCATAAGTCTCCCAGCAGACTTCCCAGAGGTCTCATTGGTGAGAATTCTGTCACATGACCATTCCCTAAACCAATCCCTGGCAGTGGAATGGAATGATCAGAATTCCCGTAGACCAATTAGGTTTTCTTCTGGCCCTGGAGAAGGAAGGGCCCAGTCTTCCCAGGAAGCATTTGGCTGCCTGACAGGGGAACAAGATTTGGTTTCTGTTAGCTAAGGAAATGTGGTTGTTGTGTTTACAACCATAGTGCCTGCCACAGTAGGGAAGTTCAAATGGCAGTCCTGTCCCAGCTGTGGTTATTCTGCAGGTAGATCAGGACTGAGAGGAGAACCCAGGTTTTCTACCAGCTTTCCCAGATTTACTATGTTGTCTCTCTGTATCCTGCCCTCATGGGCAAAGGGGAAGAAAAATACCTTTTTCCCTCTGCACGCCTAGTTCCTCCACTTGGGACCTTATAAATCAGATTTATGGAATTCACATTAACAAAAGGAAAACAACAGAAATTTAACATATGCATGGTGCATATACACGGGAGCACTTAGAGATGAATTTCCAACCTTCCTGGTAGATAGGGGAAGGAGGAGGGCAGAGAAGTATTCTTATATCTACTTCTTCTCAATTGCCTTCAGCTCACAATAGTCCTTATGCAAAAGTAGCATGTTCTGGGGCAGCATATTCTGCTAACTTTCTTGGGCACACAGTAGTGCCTTGAAATCCCAGTGCCTTTGTTGTTGTTTTTTTTCTTTAATTTTTAAAAAATGTTCATTTATTTTTGAAACAGAGACAGAGACAGAGCGTGAGCAGGGGAGGGGCAGAGAGAGACAGAGAGAGAGAGAGAGAGAGAGACACAATCTGAAGCAGGCTCCAGGCTCTGTGCTGACAGCACAGGCTCAGCACAGAGCCTGACACAGGGCTCGAACTCACAAACTGTGAGATCATGACCTGAGCCAAAACCAAGAGTCAGAAACCGACTGAGTCACCACCCAGGTGAAATCCCGGTGCCTTTGTGAAGAGCCCGTTGTGATTCTTTACTCTCTAATGACCTAGAGACTTCATGATTATTTCTAAGGAGGCTTATTTATAATTGCACTTTTAGACATGGAAGGTAAAGTGTTCAAAATTGTGTGTGTTAGGGGATATGGATGTACTCTAAGATTTGATAGTGCAGTTGCTATAAATCTGATGCACACTACTTTGGTGAGTTCAGTGTTTTTAGTGCTTCCTGGATATACATTTGCCCCCATCCCCAACCTCCCCCGCCCCCCAACTCAACCCATGTAGAAGTTCAGTGCACATTAGAGAAGAGCTCTGTGGTGACCATTATTTTGAATATACCTTTCTCCCCACCTCAAGGCAGCTTGGTTTATAAAAATCTGTTCACCCCCTAGTATGACTTGTTTTAATTTCTTGTAGGAAAACCATGGTGACCATAACATATTTCATTCTCATCCCTTGACTGGTGACCGAGTGGCCATTATTAGAGACAGCATGTGTCTGTCACTACAACAACTGGAGAAAGGAAATGAGCAACTCACTCCGCGGTTGTCTGTGTCCTGATGTGTTGGTACAGGCACGTAGTCAAAACCTGAGAAGCTAACCAATTCTAATCTGAAGAAGAGCCGCTTTACCAGTGTCTTTACGGGGCTTGAATAATCCTTGAGATCTCTGTGAAGAACTGTTTGCTTTCAGAATTGCAAATCCGGAAGGCCACGTGAGGAGGCAGTTGTTTGGTCGTGTATGATCTTGGGTTTGGAGGAGGGGGTGGAGGGAGACCGTGTCAGGATGAATCTCAGTCATCTCAGCAGGAATGTTCAAAGCCAGCCCACTCCAGCGCACCTCACATTTCTTGATGGAATTGCTACGCTCCTCTTGGACATCTTACTTGAAACTGAGCGGCCTATTTATTAAAGCTTGATACCTCTTTAGAGCAGGAATTTCAAGGCAGGAAAATAATCTGAACCATTACAGATGGGCTGAGCTAGCAGGATTTTAGCACAGAAGCCTCAGAAGATGGTGGAGAGCCACAAGGTATGTGGGTGGACATATATTTGGACCACCAGATTGCATGCCAATTTGTAGGTTCAAAAAAAAAAAAAAAAAAGGCAAGAGAGCAGGCAGGAAAGGAAAGAAAGCAGGAAAGAACAAATGAGCAACTATTTGGTGAATCGTTGGAGGACCATCTCTATGTGGATCTTATTTCTTTAAATATCTATTAGTGCATTAATCTTTCTAAAATACAATCTTATCATGCCTTTCCTTTTATTAAAAGTCTCTGTCTGCAGGGTTCCTCAGTAAATTAAGCCCAGAATTACCAAATGATCCAGCCATTCCACTCCTAGAAATAAACTCGGAAGAATCGAAAGCGGGGACTCAAATGAAATCTTCTACACGAATGTGCATAGCACCATTCATATTAGCCCAAAGTGGATACAACCCAGATGTCCATCCATTGATGAATAGATCAACAAAATGCGGTATATTATACCATGGAACATTATGCAGCCATAAAAAGGAATGATTTGCTGATGCGTGTTTCAATACGGATGAATCATGAAACCATTATGCTAAGTGGAAGGAGCCAGACACAAAAGGCAAAGTATTGTATGATTCCATTTATAGAAATGTCCAGAATAGGCCAATCCACAGAGAAATACCGTGCCCTCTTGTCCATCTGGGCACTCTTCCTTGAAAGCTTAGTGCCTTTGTTATTTCCTCTCTAAACTTCCTTGACCCTAGCCTCAGCCCCTCACTCGGCAAAATTAATTGCTTTATTAGCTGAGACCCCAGTGTGTTTTATACATTCCTCTATGAAAGCACTTCTTACATTGTATTGTGGTTTGTTTCCTTGTCCGTTTTTCTCCCTACCTTACGGCCAGGGACAGATGCCACCCAGCCCAGTATCTGGCACATGGTGATCTTTCCATAGAATGGCTGTTGAGAGAATTGCATTGGATTGATTCAAATCATGGTCATCCTATCTGGTTCCTTTTCTTGTCACCCCCTCCATCATTTTTTGTGCAATTCATGGGCAAGGAGAAGGGAGAATTATTCCCAGTTTTCAAAGCCTAGGACTCTAATAATGAATTCAAGACAAAGTACTTGGCATTTTTAAAAAGTAGTCATAGTTTAGATGTAAAAAAGCATTTATGACCTGCTTTTATTTTTGAAGTGTTCAAAACAATCAGTGTAAAATTAACAAAGTGCTTCTGTATGAGGGATTTTCCTCCTAAAATGTTCTTAATCCTGCACTAAAGGATTATATTATTATTGAGGTTTTCTTGTCTTTCTGCTTATCTCCACAGGAAGTCTCTCCCCTCAAGGAACTGCCCAGGTTGTCCCTGTTCACTCACAGGACTTAGCAGGGCGCTTTATAAATACTAGGAACCTGGTACATACGTAGTGTTTTTGCAAAGCTTGTTCTAAGTGTTCCTTTGTACAGTTTTGGTATGTTAAATACTCTTTTTTTTTTTCAATAGCATTGTTGCAAGCCCAATTACATACTTCCTTTGACCAGCAACCTGAATAGCTGGAATAAACTGCAGAAGGACCTTTGGCTGTGCCCTTCATCAGGCTCGATACCGAGCTGTCCGCTGAGTCGGGCTCGTTACTAGAAGGCTCTCGTCAGCTAGAGAATCGAACGGGGTGCAAGAGCACTTTTAGGGCTCTCCCAGCAGAGGTGGCTCTCCAGGAGCTTTGCTGGCATTCTGAAGTGATCTCTCTCCAACACGTTTATTTTGCAGTTTTCTGAGGAGACAGCAGTCAGGAGACTTGGGGCATCCTCACCGCTCTGTTATTAACTCACTCTGTGACCTTGGGCAAGTCGCCTCACCTCTCCAGCCTCATTTTCTCATTCGTACATACAGAGATTGGATCAGCGTAACCTGTAGGGTCTCTTTCACCATTACCTGGTGGTAATTACAGGATGCCCAGAAAACAGCAGCTTAATTGACTTTGCAAAGTGTAAGGATAGGAAAAGGTCAGTTCTCTCTAGAAGCAGGTGAGCATTAGGACAATTCAAATTTGCGAGGCTTTTCCTGTGTTCAGATTGTTCCCCCGTATGTCTTTCTTTTCTTTGCTTTTTTGAATGTGACAGGCTTTCTTATTGCTTAATTTTCTTTTTCGTTTCCTGAGGCTTTCAAAGGAGAAAGCAGGACTTTTCTGTATTGTTCCGGGAATTCTCTTCTGTGGGAGCAATGTTTGCCATTTGGTTGGAAGAATTCACCTGTATAATTTTTTCTTCTTCTTAGAGGATTTTATAGGGAATTGGTAATAATAAGTTATATCTGGTTTTAGGGACTAGAGTCAGAGTTTATAATAGAGAACAAAAAGGATTACCCTTTAGAAAATTGCATAGTATCATTTAAATATTGCCTTACTTGCTCATTTTTAAATGTCTTTGAGGAAGTTTTGAAAAGATTTTGATGAAAGAAAAAAAACCCATATTTTTTTTTGTTACCACAGAAAAAATTCTAGCTTTATTCCTTCTTTGCTTCGAAGAGTGTTTAATACTTATAATCCATGTGAAGTCAATGAGAAGTCTACAGTTATGTGTTACACTTCATTTTGTTCAAAAGTTTTAAAGATATGCTTTCTAAATTTAATATTCCACTGTGTGTGATACCTGAAAGTTATATTTGATCAGTTTAATTTAATTCTTGTTATGAATCCTGATTATTCATTTCAGTTTCTTTTCCCCCCCTCAAATGATATTTTAGGTTGCTTGCCACATATTGTAACTGGCATAATAGTTAATTTTAGGGGCACCTGGGTGACTTAGTCGGTTAAGCGTCTGACTTTGGCTCAGGTCATGATTTCACAGTTTGTGAGTTCGAGCCCCGCGTCGGGCTCTGTGCTGACCGCTCAGAGCCTGGAGCCTGCTTCGGATTCTGTGTCTGCCCCTCTCTCTGCCCTCCCCAGCTTGTGCTCTGTCTCTCTCTCTCTCTCAAAAATAAAATAAACTTTAAAAATTTTTTTTAAATAGTTAATTTTACTGAAAGCCTTATTAAAAAAATTTGAACATGCCATGACTTTCCTTGACCCCAAATTTCCTCCTTTGCCGAGGAAAGGATATACCCAGGTAACCTCTTTAGTCATCCCTGGCCGTGATAGCACATCTGCTGCTCAACTTCTGATCCTTGATAGGAACAGTTGTTTTCACTGAAATCCTTCCACACGAAGCAGAGAATAGGTAGACAGGTCAATTATCTACATCATCTCCATTGGGGTCAGGCTGGTTCTCACCGAGACAGCCAGAGTGTGACTTCCAGAAGATAGAATGTGGTCTAAGGTACTGAGTGTGGTCCCTAACCTGGCCCCTGTCATAAGCATTTGGTTATTTGGGAGACCTACTTAGAAGATTGTCTAAGAGGAGGGAAAAAAGGTTAAGGAAACCACACTGAATGGTGATGGGAAAGATGGGAGAGAAGCAAGTCCATGGAGAATGAGAGGCATCACAGAATGGTCTTAATTTTGGTCCCTTGATTTGGGAATATTTTTCTTAGAAAGTTTCTTCATTCTTTTGGGATTTTGTTTCTGTCTTTCCTTTTATAAACAGTAATGCTAGGGAAGACTTTTAGACAATCCCTGGGAGATTATGAACTAGGTAAGTGAAATTACTCTGTCGTAGCCATATGATGAGTGTGATGTTTATGGGGTAAGAAAAAAGCACCTTAAATGTACGCAGCATGTTCCTTCCACGTCACTCGAAGAGGCTTTTTACGAGGAGAAAGAGGAGACGTGTTTCCAGAGTAAGCACATGTGGTAGAGGAGAAGGACATTAGAACTGCTGGTAGTTACCATTTGTATACAGAGGGGGTTCAAGTGTTCCAGCAGTGGTGGGATATGGGGCAGGGGGGAGATGAGGAAACCTGGGCACCAGGAGCTACAGGCCTACCTGTATGCATGTAAGACCTTGCCGAGTCACGTAAACCTCTCTAGACCTCAACTGGACGTATGTATATGTATGTATGTGTGTATGTATGTATTTATTTATTATATTTATTTATTTATTTAAAAATAAGTGAACATTATTTCCTTATTTTTATTTATTTATTTAAAAATAAATAAATTTCATTTGAAAATAAATTTATTGATTTAGATTTAAAAATAAATTTTATTTATACTTAAAAATAAGTTTATGTATTTATATTTAAATATAAATAAATTTGTATATTTAAATAAATAAATTTATATTTTTAAATATATTTAAATTTAAACATTTAAATATTAATTTAAAAATATACATTTATTTATATTTAAAAATAAATTTATTTATTTAAATATATAAACTTATTTATTTAAGAATATAAATAAATTTATTTATTTAAAAATATAAATAAATTTATCTATTTAAGAATATAAATAAATTTATTTAAGAATATAAATAAATTTATCTATTTAAGAATATAAATACATTTATTTATTTAAGAATACATAAATAAATAAATAAGTAGAATAAAAAGAATAGATAAATAAATTTAAAGAGGAGGGGCAGAGAGAGAGGGAGACAGAGAATCCAGAGCAGACTTTGTGGTGTCAGTGCAGAGCCCCACGTGGGGCTCAAACTCAAACTCAGGAACCGTGAGATCACGACCTGAGCCAAAGTCAGACGCTTAACTGACTGGGCCACCCAGGCGCCCCTCAGCTGGTCATTTTTAAAGTGAAGGGTCGGACTTCATGACTTCTAAGAGTTTTCCAAATTATTACATTTTATGGTTTATTTATAGCATCAGGACGTCGGGGTGAGTTTTCCAGATAGCTGAAACCTGCCTTTCTGTGCATCAATACTGGTGTTTATCTAAACGGATGGATATATTTATTCAATGCCTTATGCACATCCCTGCCTTCTGAAACAGCACTAAATTTAACTTCTGCATAGTGATTCAGGTTATCGTTATGAACAATGATGTAGTACTTAGGTACCCGTAGGGAATGTAGTGAGTATGTAGAACTATTGGCCTCAAAACTAAGTAACACCACAGTCTGCTATTCTTAAAAAAATTGTGCTTGCTCTCTTTTTTGTTTTGTTTTTGTTTGTTTGTTTTTTAAGGCTTGCTGCTTTTCTAAATACCACTTCCTTTTGCTTCTGTTATCTGACCTGCCGCCTCTAACTTCCCTTTTTATATTCTACTTTGCTGGTTTGAATGGGCTAGGAACAGGGGGCTGGAGACAAGCAAGTAGGAATAAGGTCTGAAGTTAGAGCAAACAGCCTCTAGGAGGGATTTCAGGAGGTATTCCTGCCAGTGAAGACCTGATTGCCAGCGCTTGAGGCTTTTGGGGGCGTTCTTCCCCATTGCAGTAAGTAAGCCTTGCATGAGTACAGTATGAAGGTGTATTTACGGAACGATGTCAAGTTTGTGACCATTCTCCTTGCAGGAGAAGACGTGAACGGTGGCAGGGCAAGAATGCCAAGAGGGCTCAGAAATAGAAAGGGGTCACTGAGAGGGCAAATGGGCGGATCTGTGAGAGTGTCAGATGATGAACAGGCAAGGCCAGGTCTCATTCGTAGGGCATCCCCCACCATCATCCTGTTCCCAGCCTTGGCTTGCCAGCCATTCTCTACCGTGACAGCCCATTACTACCTCCTTTAGATAAAGCAGATACGGGGGATTGGCAGTGGCTGAGTTGAATTAGGACCCATGGATGCTGAACTTCTGGTTAATTTTCATCGTATTGATCCTCAAGGCCACTTGTAGTAGATTAAGAAAAGGTAAATTGGTTATTCATTTTCTGCATATTTACATGGAAATGCCACTTTATTAGCTTGCAAAATACAGTATCTTCCCTTTCAGCATAAATTTGGACACTGACTAATTTGCACTTGTTTAATCTTGCAAGCTTGGCAATTTTGGGAAGCCTCCTACACCCCTCCCACCATCCTCCCTCCCCATAGTCTCACCTCACCCATCCGGCAAAGCCAAGAATGTTGCTTCACGCTGTAGGAGTCATATTAAAAAATACCACTGGGTTTCTCTAAGCTTTTCTGAAGTAAATTAATTAATTAATAAGCATCGCATAGGTTGGTCTCTCCTAGGGCTCTCTTTGCTGTGCTTTCTGGGTGCACCCAATGAAGCAGCGAGACCTGGTGCTTCCTGGGACCACAGCTCCCTTGCCCAGGTGGGGGACAGGAGCTCATCCTGGGTAGGAGGGGAGCACGGGGGCTCTAAAGTCGGCAGCTGTGGTTTCATCCAGGATCGTGTTTATGTACCTCCTGAGGGGAATAGGGAGGTATGGGGGGGAAAGCCACGAGGTGATCAGTAATTAGAGAAATGGGGCTACCTGCGCCACTCTTTTGTCGTGGAAGTTACGTGTGCCACGATTGTGTACCACCTGTGTTAGCTTTGTCCTCCCTTTTAACACAATCAGCGTGGGTGACGATGGGCACAGTTGCGGAAACAACTTCTGCCTTCTTCCCTACTAATGCTGACCCCGCCTCACTTCCAGAAAAATGCTGTCAGACTTGAGCTCAGGATTCTGGAATATATAACGGTATATATAACAGTATAGCCTGTGGGCTTATTTATCCGAGGCTTCGGATTGACTTCTTCTTTATTGATCGGGGCTGATAATCATGCAGTCTGTTGGGCTGTTCCTAATTATTCTGGCTATCTTAATTATTGGATTGTGCATGATCTGTTCTGTTCAAATAATTTCTCAGCAAAAAGAATTGAACCAGCTGAAGAGTGTGTATACATCTACCTCGTTCCTATCTACTATGCCTCTAGCCCTCTGTGTCACGTTAAATGAATCATTTTCGCCTCCCTGTTTTTCATTTTCCTCTCTGTGAACACAGAACGATATGATCTTGTGGCTTAAGATTTAGGGTCACTGGATATCAGGCACTAGCAAAATGTAAATTGTTGCCACCAGTTTGACAGGACCATTCATGCTGACTTTATGTCGTTTAAATCTTGATATTTTTCTCATTATGACCTTACAAAAACATATGCTCGTTGTAGAAAATGCTGAAAACCACAGAGAGGAAAACAAAAATCATTTATAACCCTGCGACTTAGTTAGAGAAGCCTGGTAAAGTTTGATTTCTTCTCATCCAGACTTTACACAAATGTATACACAAAGACGTATTTGGGATAATATAATATATACTGCTTTGCAGCCAGCGTTAAGCCACAAGAATTTTTGCAGTTTTCATCATTTTTAATATCTGCATAGTATTTTAATGTGTGGACGCCCAGTCTTCTAGTTAACTATTCTTTCTGACTCTCCTATGTCCTCATATCCCTTTTTTTTCCCCCCAACTGACGGAATCTTCTATCTGAAATAAAACTTGATCCTATCATTGGCTTGCTGAAACCCTTCTGTGGCTCCTGATAGCTTACTGGGTGAGGCCTTGCAGTGGGGAGAAAGCTAGGCTGCCAGCTGCCTGCCAACCTCTCCTTTCAGATCCTTATTCTTACCACTCTCCGTCTCACACTTCATGCTCCGGCAGCACTGACCCTCCTGTCCGTCAGTCCCTGCAAACGCTCCTTCCCTCTGCACTTCTGCCTTAGCTCTTCCTCTGTCCGGAATGCCCATTCCTTCCCCTGACGTCACCACCCGTGACCTGGCTGATGCTGACTCAGTTTTAAAATTCACTCCTGGATGGCATCTCTGACTTCCCCCTTTCACGGGGAACGGGTCTCTCCGGGCAGTTCTGTAACAGCCTGTTTGTACCCCCATCACTTAAGTGACTCCTGGCCCCCTCCAATCCGTTCTCCACATGAAGGCAAGAATGAAGTGCTTTATGCTTGTTTGTTTCAAAAACAAACAAAAAATCAATTCTGAGCCTGCCCTCAATTCTGATCATTTGTAATCTGTGGCGACTCCCATTGAGGCTCTGTCTCAATCCGCCTTCAGGCTCTCCGTGTTCTAGTCCCCACTCAGCTCTCTAGCAACACCTTCCCTGGCCCCCTCACACTCTGCACCCCAGTACCGCAGACCCTCCTCTTATCGCAGGATTTTGCAACTTTGAAGAATGAAGAGGTGGGCACAAAATGAGCAGCAGGCAAAAGTTTATCAGAGTATAAGATTGGAAAGGGAGAATAGTAGGCAAGCTCTCTTTACAGAAAGGGGACATTCGAAAGTGAATGCCTGCGAACTATAGGCGAGGGTTCTAGTTTTATAAGGGTCTGATGCCCTCCTCCTTCCCTTCCCCCTTGTTCCTTCTCAGGTTCTACCCTTCTTGGCTTGATAGTTTTAGGTGCTGTGTTGTCCATTCCTGATTGGCTCGTTTCCATTGTAGGAGGGGTGGTCTATGGCCATCTTCTGTCAGATTCCTGAGGGAAACCTCAGGGGGGAGTGGGAGGTGTCTGTTACATTCTTAAGAGGAACCTTATGCCTTCAGGGGGTTTGCTGTGGTCACCTGTTCCCGGCATTGTTGCAAAATAAGTGTTTTCCCCACCCAGGGACCTCAAGTCCCATCCTTTCCATCTCTGCCTATTTTATCCTATCTTATCCTATCATACTCTTCAAAGTCCTGTCCATGCCCTTCCTTCTGCCCCATGAGAATATTCCTGCCTATCCTCAAGACCTCAGCCGTCTTGGACTGCCCTCATGGCTCAGGCATCCTGTCCCCTGGTCTCAGGGAACTGTGTACTTCTCCTTCATGTCTGAGTTGTAATGTTGCATCTATTTGTGCTATTATTTCAATAACGTCAGTGTCTTTCACTAGACTCTAAGCTCTCTGAGGGTAGGGCCTCTGTTCGTTTTCATCCACTTTATAGATAGAATTGGATTGGGGGAAGAATCCCCACATCCACTAGCTGAGGTTAGAACAAAGTCTTCAAAGAGATCAAGCTGGATAGATGTGAGATAGATGTGACCAAGTCGGGCAGCGCAGGAGCTGTGGATTAAAGGTGGTCATGCGTAAAAGTACCTGCTCTTTCATAGTCCTGGGCATACCCTATGAAATCAATACTACCAGCCCCATTTTACAGGTTAACGAAGACCCAGAGAATTTCATAAAGATGGCAGGTGGTAGGGCCATCATTTCATGCTGAGCCATCCTTCAGGATGGGGAGGCAGCCTGGAATGAAGGACAGGCCAGTCCAGGCTGTCTACGAGGAAGTGATGGACCTCTTGGGGTATTGTTGTAGAGCCCCACATGTTCTTTATGTGTCCCAGGTTGTCTTTTGGCAGCTGGCTGACTCGTTTGCGTGGTCTGAAACCGGCCAGGCAGCAAAGACGTGCAGCCAGAAGCAGGGCGATCGGCAGAGGCCGATTTCATCACTGCACATTTGTGCCCCTGGCAATGAATGGTGCTCTCCCAGTCCTTTTGCCTTGCCCTACACAGGTGGGGCAGCTCCTGGCCAGGGTCCCGGGATCCTCAGAGGGCACTGTGCTAAGTCCTGGGCACAGTGCTGAGACTAGGGAAACAGGTATTCTGAGCCCTGCAAGGAAACGAGGTGGCCCTTCCGCTTCTAGTCCAAGGCTTTCGAAAGTTACCCCCACCCCCACCCCTACGGGAGGCTGAGAACCGTGGGGTTCCCTTCTAGCCCCAGGCTTTGAAAACCCAACAGAGGCAAAACATAAGTCTTCTGGCAAAGGAGAATAATCCAGAAAGGATGTTGCCAGAGAGTTTAAAAAAAATTCTTCAGGATTTTCTTAAATTAGGTTTTCCTTTTAATTACCTAGTTATCCTTCAGAAACTTGGAACAGTCCCATTCCTTATCAACATATTCCTTGTCAATTATGCACAGGCTCAGGCTTATGGTGCCGAGGGTGATGCTTAAGTACCAGGCAGCTGGAAGTTTTCCCCTTGGGTTGTGAGGAGTGTCAGGAATGCTAATGCGCTGTGCTCTGGGCTGAGCTGGTGGCTGAAGGCAGAGGCCTCACTGAGCACTGGCCCAGGGGCAGGGCGGGGAGCAGATAAGAGGCTCAGGGTCTGCACTGCCCTCCCCAGGGGGAGGGAGGGTGGCCCCACCGGGCAACTGGGGGGCTGAGCGTTAATCTCTAATTTTTGTGATTCTGATAGACCCTCCCCCACTCCCTGGTTCTTAACACGGCATTCTCAGAGGATTGGAATGATGCTTAGCAAAACTGCTTATTGGCACTTTTTTTTCCCCCTGTCTGGCTGTCTATGTCATTCAGGCTGCCCGAGGTAAAATTAGGGCTGGAAACATCGTGTGGGCATGTTCTGATGCAATGTGGGCTGGAGCGTGGCAGGGCTCATGTGTGATGCGAGGCCACAGTGGTGAGGTGCAGGTCTGGACCATTCGCGAGTTATCTTGTCCCCCCCACGTCCTCCACCGAGGCTTCTGGGGGCTGCATGTGATAAGCACAGGTGGTCAGAGAGAGAAGCCCAGCTTCACTGCACGCTGTCGTTGGAACTGGACCAGAAGTACGTTTTATATTTCGGGCCCAAGCACTTGATGGTTGTTTTGACCCTTTGAGCTGTGTGGGTGGGTGGGGAGTTGTGGTAGGAGGAAGAATGGGGACTTCACTTTGGAGTGTGCAGCCGTGGGGGTGGGCCTCTTTCCCAAATGGATGGCGGTTCCAATTTGGCCCAGGGGAAGATTTTCCCTTCCCATCCTCACTCTAGGTTTGGAGTGTTGCCCCACCAATCTGGGGCTCAGGTGTGGGGCTCTGGGTGACAGAGAGATGCAGTCGAGCCCTCATTCCTGGCCACTGTGCTCCACCTGCTTCCCTCTCCTCAGGCACCCCTGTGCCCCTTCTGTTTGTTCTCAGCCCTCCTCCGGGGTTTTAGGCACCTGACAGCCTGCTCGGCCAGCAGGGAAAGAAATCTGTGCATGCAGAGGTTTGGACAGTGGTTTCCTCGAGTATTTCCTTCTGTTTCCTTGTGGGTAGAGGGCAGCATGAGAACAAAGGAAATGGAAGCATACAAATAATACTGCGGATAAAAGCAACGCACAAGTCCAGCCGTGCCTGCCTGCTTTGTCCTCGTCCCTTTAAGGGGACCAATTGGGCACGATCAGGTGTAGTCATTAGTGACTCACATCTGACAAGGTCTGTTAAGATATCTGAGACTGGCTTTAGAAGGAGATGCAGATTCCATGCCAGCTCTGTTAGCCCTGGGACTTTGGACAGATGGTTTAGCCTCACTGAGCCTCAGTTTCCGCCTCTGTAAAACAGAGGTAGCCTCAGAGTCTATCTCACGAGGGACATGTGAGTAAAGCTCTGAGCCTAGAGTCTGGCGTCATCTAGCAATCCTTCAGAAAGCTATGCTCACAACTATTTATTTATTTATCTAAAATCTTTGTATTTTTGGAGAGAGCAGTGGGGGAGGGGCAGAGAGAGGGGACAGAGGATCTGAAGCAGGGTCTGTGCCGACAGGCTGACGCCAGCGAGCCCGATGTGGGGCTCGGACTCACGAATTGGGACAGGCCACCTAAGGGGTCTGTGCCTGGTTCTTCCTATTTGTACAAGGAACAGAATGTCGTCCGTATATGACTTGTGAGGATGTGTGACGAGACACTCTGAACACAGCGTAACAGGCTACGTGATAAATAAAAGCATGATTATGCCATTTTCCTGTAGGCCACACCGGAGCAATTCTGGTGGTCCCACACCTGTGCTTACCTGGCTGCAGATTTATGTCATGACTTAGGGGTGTCTCTGGAGCTGCTGGAGGAACCGGCACACACCGGAAATAGTGGGAAAGAGGGTCCCGCCCGGACTCTCATCTTCCTTGCCGCTGCCTCAAAAGGCTCTGGGATGTGGTTTCTTCCTACCATAAAGTTCTTGCCGCTGGGAGGTGGTGAGTGCCATCCTCCATCGTTCACGTTGCAGTGAATCCTGGATAATCCATTCAATTTGGAGATTTTGTCCCCCTTCACTTCTTGTCTCTGGTGTCTTCCCGGCCACCTGACTATGAAGGGGCTGGAGAAGGGAAAGGAAATGAAATCGGACTTGTCAGGTTTGCTCGGTCGTTGCTCATTCTTGATCATTACTGCGAAAAAGTTGAAAATATTGTTTCCAATCAATTTATATTGTTTTTTGAAATTGATTTCAATAGCCTACCGAAGCCCAGGAGTACAACTCTATCAATTATCGAGCCAGCAATAGAACAGGTGCTCTATAGATCCCGAAGTCTGGCTCTAAAGGGCTCCCAGTTTCCATTTATCTTGATATGTATCTGTGACATGTCTCATCATAAATCCAGCAGCCCATCTGGTGAAGGGGACATAAGAACATTGTTCATGGTAGCAAATATGTTTAAATTTTTTCACAGTTTGAGCAGATCCATTACCCTTGCCTATACTGCCATAAATTAGCTCTACCAAACATTGCTTTCCTAATCTCCATATCCGCCAGTAATTAGTCAATTCAGCTTGATCCAGGGTTCACTTTCGTAAAGGAAACAAACTTCTGAAAGTGTAGCTCAATTAGGAAGACTCTATGAAGGCACCTGGAAACAGCCAAGAGTGCATTGTTTTTAAGGATAATTTGCCCTGGAACACTGCCAACCCACTCCACAATGGGCAGTCTTTCTCCAGTAACTTGCTCTTTTCTGAGTATTTGGGAAACTGCTAATGTCATCAGAAGTTATGGGTCCCCATGTGGCATGTGGGAGATTTCTCTCCCCCCCACCCCCTCTATCTCTCCATCCCTCCTTCCGCCCTCCCTGTTTCAGAGTCATGGCATTTTTGTGGAACCATAGTCTAGATTCAGAAAGTAGGTCTTCTGTCTAGAAGGCACTTGCTAAATAAATGTTTGTTGAACAAATGAATAAATGAATGAGTGAAAGACTAAATGAGGAGGTGATTGACTTTTGATGGCAAAAGGTAATGACTGATCCTTGGCCCCTAATTTTTTCCCCAAATGCTGGAGGTGAGGATGAGGTTACAAGTATCGCGGTCCCTCAGGTCAGGACTCACACTTTACTGGTGCTACTTACAAAGACAGCAGGAAGAGGGCATGGATGACCACTGTCCCTGTGCACTAGGCACTGTTAGGACACTTTATATATATTATCTCATTCGGTCCTTATGACAATTCTGTGGGGTTGTATTACCTCTATGGTACAAATGAGGAAAGGGAGGCTCAGAGTGGTTGAGTTTATTGCTCTAAGTCACATAGCTGGTTCTAAAAACAATATTCTCCTTTACACACTTGCGTGCCGCTGCTTCTACGCACATATTAAATGTAGAAAAGTCCCGATATTTGAGAGTACGCAGGTTTAAACTTCCAATTAAAAAAGTCATCAATGTTCGTACTACTGGAAAAAAGTCACACTGGAGAGTGAATGAATAAAGCTTAGGTTTGCTTCCCGCACCGACCGGATGCCTTCCAGAATCTAGGAGATTTGAACTTCAGGTGTGTATTAACAGCTTTAGACTCGTGTACTATTAAGACAGGTTTTGTTCAGACTGTATCGATCTCTCTGAGGTCAGCAGGTCATGATCAGAGCAAGAGTAACGAGCAGCAACTGTTGGCCTGTCCCTGCAACATGACATCCCCCGTGGGAAGGGAAATACCACTGTGGACTGAGCTGGAACGTCCATTGAGCCCGTGGCTGTATTTGGTCTCACCTGGGTCGGGGCCCAGGGAGCAAGGTATGGGACGGGTGTCGGTTCTTGCTTGTGTCCGCCTTCTCACCAATGGCATAATCATATCTCCCTTGCCCACATCGGCAGCTCTGAGATGGAGAAGAAAGAATGGAACCTGGCTCCACATTGTGGTTCACCATCTCCCGTTAGAGAGAGAAGGTAAAAGGAAGGAGAGGAGAAAGTGGAGGGAGAGAGAAACAAGCCGACAGCACTCCGGTGGGCTGAAATCCCCCATCGGCTACATAAAATCACATCCTGTCTTTAATCTCCAATCGTGAATCCGTGTCCTACCGGCTAATCCCCAACTGCGTGCTCTCACGGTTTTGAGAAGCTGAGAAGCCCTGGTTTTGATTTTTTTAATTCTATTTTTTTTTTTTATTGTAGATACACTAACTACACTAAAGGAAATTGAAAAATGGATTCAGCAAACCAGCGGTCTTTCGCTGCTTTAACCCCGTGACAGCGGCTACCTGTGCGCAAGATCGTGCTTGTTTGAGCACTGTTATTTCTGGTTTGCTCCCCTGCTCCCCTCCTCCTTTCAGCTTCCTGTGGTGATGTTTACTCTCTCTGCAGTAGGTTGAATCTGTCAGACTTGTCACTGAATCCTCCCTCTTTGGCCCCTAGAGATCATGTGTTTACAGTTCAAGGAACTCACTAGAGTCTTGCCTTCAAGGAATAGTCCAGTTGTCTGGGTTTGTTCAGGTTAAAAAAAAAAAAAAAAGTAGCAGTAGCAGAATAATGATAATAATGAATAATAATAATGATAAATATAATAACAATAATGATAGAAGCTAACACTAACAGTATTATATGAATGCCTCATTTAATCCTCTGGGATAGATGGACTACCCGTGTCCATATATTACAGCTGAGGAAACTGCTGTTAGGAAGTTTGCTGAGGACACACAGCTAGTGAGTGGTGAAGCCAGAATGCAAATCCAGGTGTCTTGCTTCAAAGAGGACATAGAGGGGCACCTGGGCGGCTTAGTCGGTTGAGCATCCAACTCTTGATTTTGGCTCAGGTCATAATCTTGTGGTTCGTGGGATGGAGCCCGAGTTGGGCTCTGCACTGACAGCTTGAAGCCTGCTTGGGCTTCTCTCTTTCTCCCTCTCCCTCTGCCTCTCTGTCTCTCTGTCTGTCAAAAATAAATAAATAAACATTTTTTTTTTTTTAAAAAAGAGAGGGGGGGCGCCTGGGTGGCGCAGTCGGTTAAGCGTCCGACTTCAGCCAGGTCACGATCTCGCGGTCCGTGAGTTCGAGCCCCGCGTCAGGCTCTGGGCTGATGGCTCAGAGCCTGGAGCCTGTTTCCGATTCTGTGTCTCCCTCTCTCTCTGCCCCTCCCCCGTTCATGCTCTGTCTCTCTCTGTCCCAAAAATAAAAAAAAAAAAAAAAAAAAGAGAGGGAATTGGGCGCCTGGGTGGCTCAGTCAGTTAAGTGTCCGACTTCAGCTCAGGTCGTGATCTCACAGTTCGTGAGTTTGAGCCCTGCATCAGGCTCTGTGCTGATGGCTCAGAGCCTGGAGCCTGCTTCGGAGTCTGTGTCTCCATCTCTCTGCTCCTCCCCCACTCATGCTCTGTCTCTCTTTCTCCTTCAAAAATAAATAAAAACATTTAAAAAAATAAAAAAATAATAAAAAAGAGAGAGAATATAGAGTGAACACAGATATAATTCCACGCAAGTGAGGAGATTCCCCATTAGTAATAAGAAACAAGAGTAGCAGGACAAAGTAGTGTGTTATGGAGAGTCTAAACAAGAACGATTTTGACACCTCTCAGGTACTTCCTAGATCAAACACTTGCTCTCAGTTGCTTTTACTTCATTTGGAGTCTTGTTCACCTTCATCTGGAACTTTCCTCTCTCCGGTACAGTGGCCAGCAGCCACGTGAGACTGTTGAGCTCTGGGGATGAGACTTGCTGTGCTTTAAGTGAAAAACAGCAGATTTTGAAGATTTAGTGTGAAAAAAGTATGTAAAATAACTCACTAACGGGTGCCCGGCTGGCTCAGTTGGAAGAGCATAGGATTGTGAGTTCAAGCCCCATGCTGGGTGTCAAGACTACTAAAAAAAATAAGTAAACTCAAAAAAATTCCACTGATACTTTTTAAAATATTGATTTTATGTTAAATTAAAATAGAAGATAATTATTCTTGCCTATTTATTTTTGTAGCATGGCCACAGAAAACTTGAAATTCTAAATATGGCTTGTATTCCCACTGGACAGGGCCACTCCACAGTCACTAACTTTGTGCCTCTCTCCTCTCAGCTCTGGAGACCTGATGATGGGTTTGCCCTCAGGGCTTGACTTCAGGACTGGTTTTGGCCATTTGAGGCTTAAAATCGCCAGCATTAGCCCACTAAACTCACTGTATTTGGTTTATTTATCTCAGGGAGGGCTGTTCGTACCCCCTCCTTTAAGGAGGCGACAAGGAAGACGTTTTCTTTTGTCTGCTTAGCACCCGATTCCCTCTGAAACGAAATCTCTCTGATGAGAACACGGCAGCCCCCTTGCCCTGTGACCCCATGATGGATCTTTCCTTTCAGACCGGGATGCGTGCCGGCAGAGCTGGTGTGAAAAGAGTTCTTTATTTTTCTGTCCACGGGCCAGTTATGGAATTCCACGTTGCCTCTGAAATGTTTTAGGAAACAGTGCAGGCTGTTCACTGACCCTTTCATCTGCTAGCCATAGCTCTTACATGTCAAGGACCCAGAAAGAAGTCACGGCCTCGGCTCTTAAGGAACTCGGGACACTCCGACGGAGTCAGACTCTCTGATCTATTAGGAAATGATCCAGAGCCAGATTGTGAGGCTCAGCCCCTAACATCGCAACACCAGAGAAGAGAAATGAGCTGTGACGGCTGCTGTGTTCCTTCGGGAAGGCATTTTGAATGAAGGTGTTGGGCTTGGGGGGCTTAGGGGGTTTGGGGTGGTTCCAAGGTGATGGCTGTATAGCTGTAGGAAGAAAGGGGCCTGACCCTGCCAAGGCACATGTCTGGGAGCGGTGGAGAGATAGCCCTGGGGACCAGTTGCAGTAAAAGTAAGTGAAGTGGGGGGCGGGGATAAGTGACAAGGGCCTAGAGCCTGGTTTTGATTAGGGGGAAGCCAATGGTATGTTACTATGTAGAGGCAAGACAGAGCCAGATGATGAAAACCTCAGGCTTTATTGCTCTCAGGGACCACGAATTTTCTCATCTTCTGTTTGCCCAAGTGTGGAAGTTGGTACATTGGCACAGCATTAAAGCTATTTAATAAACAGGTGGCATTTACTATGTGCTGGGTACTTCATTTTAAAATAAGTACATAATTCTACAATAAATACCTAATTACATTATGGGAGGTAAAATTGTGTCCCACTTGTAGTAATCAATTTAAAGAAACATATTAAGTGCATGGCACTGTAAATGGCGGGTGATTATAGCAAAAATCTTGTTTTTTTTAAATTATTTTTTAATTTATTTATTTTGAGAGAGCGTGAGCAGGGAAGGGTGAGGGAGGGAGAGAGAGAGAGAGAGAGAGAGAGAGAGAGAGAGAATCCCAAGCAGGCTCTGCACTATCAGCACAGAACCCGACATGGGGCTCAACCTCACCAACCCGCGAGATCATGACCTGAGCCAGAATCAAGAGTCGGACACTTAACTGACAGAGCCACCCAGGTGCCCCTTATAGCAAAATCTTAAGGGTTGTCATAGTCTGCATTACAGATGGGCAGCTGAGGCTCCAGAGGCTCCAGACCTTTCCACAGCAGATTTATCCAGCAGTGGCAAGAGGGTGGGTTGGAGGGTGGAGAGAAGAGCGGTAAGGAGGCCAGTCGGCCAGCTCTTCAGGAGTGTAGTGATGGGAGTCTTGCACTGAGCGTTGAGTGGAGAGGAAACACGAGAGCCATTGGGTAGACCGCCGTTCAGGCGTTCCATTGCATGTGTTTATCTCTCTGTACACTTGGGTTAATCTGCGATGCACATTTGGGGTGCAGACTCCTTGTGTGTGTGGCAATAGTTCTGTATGGTGAATGTGAGCAAGTGCCAGGAGATATTTCATAACCAAATGCTGACATTTATCGAGTGCTTCGACTGGCTGCGTCCCATGCTAAGTCCTTGAATGACCTCTTTCATTCCTCACAATAACCACAGAAGGCATCTGCCGTTTCCCACCCCCACCCCCACCCCCCGCCTTGTACAGATGAAGACACAGAGGCTCAGAGAGTTTAAGTCACTTGCCAAAAGTCGCACAGCCGGGTTTCAAATCCAAGTGTGTCTGACTGCAAGACCTTTAGCCACCACATCATTGCCTGGTCCTAGTGACTTTTTACAGCATCTTCTGCTGTTTGTCTCTCATTTAACCTTGAGTATGAGTTTCTGTGACTTAGCTTAGAATTTGATTCATCTCCCTAAGCACCAGAAACAACAGATATTCACCAGACCATAAACCCTATTCCTAACCTCTGTGCAGTATATTTATGTATCTTCTTCTGTGGTTTATATCATCATTAAAGCAGCTCTACTTGGCCCTTTAAGAAGCTAATTAATCACTAAATATAGATCACAACTTGTTCTTTTCAACCCTCTGCATGTTTCTTCCCCCCATTGTGTGATGCCATCTGGTGCTATGAGCTCATGCTTTTTGTGTTCCTTTTCAGAGAGCCAGATTCATTGCTGTCTATACCCAGAAAGCCAGTTAATTTCAAAGTTTGCATGCATGGCTTTGAAAAAATTGGAAGCTAATGCCTCCTTGTGGATTTCCACAGTATCACTTTTTAACATAACATCGCACGGAACTTCGGTCTTTACCACCATCCACACATACACGCACACATGTCTTTTCATCAAAAGGACCTAATTTGTCTTTGGCAAGCTGTCAAGCAACTACAGGTCTTTTCCTGTGTGATTTTTGTCAAGTTTCATTTTGTCAGTTTAAAGCGTATGCTGTAAGAAGCCAGACCTTAATAATATACTCCCCCCTTCGAATCTATTTGACTTTCTGAGACAGCAGCGGAGTTTAAGAACAAGGAAATACAACAGCTAATGTGGGCCCCTGACACTGCTGCTGATCTGTCCTTCACTCCCACTTTGTCTCCTAATTCTGCCTGGAGTCTTGATCATCTTCCAAGGGAGTGGAGCACAGGAGCCGTAGACTGTTTTCTTGCAAGCTCAGCTGAGGGGCTCTGGGCTTGCCAGCAGGCTCCCAATCAGTGGGATTGTTGAGTACTGCTTGTTACCGTCCGGTCCAGACCTTGTCACTCTCCACACCTCCTTTCTCTTCTCGTTTCAGAGCGCTTGGCAGTTTAAATTTAGCCTGGGAGCCTAGCGGGGAAGGAAAGGTAATTTGGCTACGTGAGCACTGCTTACCTCACTCCTGGCACATGCTGGATGGCCCTGGGGAAGCAGGAGAGCACTGGCCAGCTGCCTTCCTCCTTTCTGTGGCTCTTCCTCCTGGGATCGTGCCTGTTCCTAGCAAGGGGCTGAGATGAGCCCTGAGAATGTCCCCTGTGATGTAAAAGGAACCATGTATTTCCCTAGCATAGAAGCTGTCCTAGGGCCAGCCCCTCGCGCTCTCGGAGAACGGTTTCTACTCAGTCCACACTCCATTTGAGCATGAAGCAGCTTCTGTGAGATGCAGGTAGAATGAAGTCACTGAGTCAGCCATAGAGTCAATCCAGTCTCCAAATAACATTATCAAAAGGTATGGGTAATATACAGACAGAAGCCTCAATTAAGTTTTGTTTCCAAAAGAGCACATGTTGTTACTAAACCAAAAAAAATGGGGGCGCCTGGATGGCTCAGTCAGTTAAGCCACTGACTTTTGATCGGTTGCACGTTGAAGCTCTGCATTGGGCTCCATTTTGGGCGTGGAGCCAACTTAAAAAAAAATGAAAAAAATGTGCTTTTCCCTATAAATTGACAATTTGCTTAATAACTCGTTGTAGCCACCCACAGAATTAAGATGCACTTCTAAAAGATTGAGGATTTCTAACTTTCCTGAGTGACTAGTATACAAAATTTGGATGACAGCATTCATGTTAAAGCTCGGTTACGGGGTGCCTGGGTGGCTCAGTCGGTTAAGCGGCCGACTTCGGCTCAGGTCATGGTCTCACGGTCCATGAGTTCGAGCCCCGCGTCGGGCTCTGTGCTGACAGCTCAGAGCCTGGAGCCTGTTTCGGATTCTGTGTCTCCCTCTCTCTGACCCTCCCCCATTCATGCTCTGTCTCTCTCTGTCTCAAAAATAAATAAACATTAAAAAAAAAAAGAGAGAAAAAAAAAAAGCTCGGTTACTACTACTTTGCATTGTGGCCTTAGGCTAGTTGCTTAATGTCTCTGAACTTCACATTTTTCTACCTACTTAATGGAGCAAATCATACTTATTATTTTTTAATCTGGTTCATAGGGTTGTGGGTGAGCATCAAATAGATTTTGTCAAATGCTTTTTCTGCATTTATGAGATGATCTTGTGGTTTCTGTGCTTTATTCTTTTCGTAAGGCCTATTATATTAATTGATTTTCACATGTTGGAACAGTCTTGCATTCATGATATCAATCCCACTTGGTCATGATGCATAGTCTTTGTTATATGTTGCTGATTTCAGTTTGCTAGTGTTTGTGGAGGATTTTTGTATATAATAGTCACAAGAATATTTTGAAATATTCTTTACTTGTTATGTTTTTGGTTTTTGTATCAGGTGTAATATTGACCTCCTAGAATGATTTGGGAATTCTATTATTTTTTTTTTTGAAGAGTTTATGAATGATCGTTATTCTTTTTCAGATATGTGGTAAAATTTACCAGTAAGGATGTATGGTCCTGGGCTTTTCTTCACTGGAAGATTTTAATTGTAAAGATTTTATTTTTAAGTAATTTCTACACCTGACACGGGGCATGAACTCACAACCCCAAGAACAAGAGTCTCATGCTCTACTAACTGAGCCAGCCAGGCACTCCATCATTGGAAGATTTTTAATAAGTTATTTACTACCTTAATCTCTACCTATTATAGATCTTTTCAGATTTTCTATTTCTACTTGAGTCAGTTGTGGTAGTTTATGTCATTCTACAAATTTCATCTGTATAATCTAATTTGTTGGCATATAATTTTTTCACAATATTCTCTTACAATCCTTTTTATTTCCATATTGGTAATGCCCTCTGTTTTATTCTTGATTTTCGTAACTTGAGTCTTCTTTTTTTTTTATTTTGGTTAGATTAACTAAATTTTATTAATCTTAATTTTTTCAATTTTATTAATCTTAGTGCCAATTTTTGGTCTTGCTTATTTTCTGTGTTCTTCTATTCTCTACTTCATTTGTTTCTACTGTAATTATATAATCTCTTTTCTTCTGCTTAGGGTTTAGTTTGCTTTTCTTTTTTTGGTTTTTTAAGGTAGACAGGTTATTGATTTGACATCTTGTTTTTTAATGTAGGCATTTGCAGCTATAAATTTTCCTCTAAGCACCACTTTAGCTGCATCCCATAAATTTTGGTATGCTGTGATTTAGTTTTCATTCATCTCAGAGTGCTTTTAAATTTCTCTTGTGATTTATTTTTTGAACACTTGGCTGTTTAGGAGTGTGTTACTACATTTCCACAAATTTGTGAATGTCTCAAGTTCTCTTATTGATTCTAACTTCATTGTAGTATGGTCAGAGAACATACTCTATGTGGTTTTAATAATTTTAAATATATTGAGATTTGTTTTATTGTCTAACATATATCATAGAGAACATCCTATGTGCACTCAAAAAGAATGTGTATTCTGCTGTGGTTGGGTAGAGTGCTCTATAGATGTGTTTCGTCTAGTTGTTTTAGAGTGTTGTTCAAATCTTCTATTTCTGTGCTGATCTTCTAAATGTTGTACCATGTTTGAAAGTGGGATATTGAAGCCTTCAACTATTCTTGTTGAATTGTTTATTTCTCCCTTCAGTTTTTGCTTCCTGTATTTTGGGGGCTCTGTTGGTAAGTAGGTGCATATGTGTTTATAATTTTATAAATTCCCAGGGGATTGACCCTTTTACCATTCTAAAATGTCTTTGCCTATAGTAAAAATTTTTGTCTTTAAGTTTATTTTACCTGACGTTAGTATACCATTCCCATCTCTCTTTTGGTGATTGCGTGGTATATCTTTTTCTGTACTTTTACTTTCAACCTATTTGCATCTTTGGATCTAAAGTGTGTCTCTTGTGGCCATCATATAGGTGGATCACGTTGTTTTATTTATAATGCTAATCTCTGTCTTTTGATTGGAGTGTTTGATCCGTTTAGATTTAATGTAATTCCTCATAAGGGAGGAATTATGTCCGCCGTTTTCTATTTGTTTTCTATGCGTTCCTCTATTCTTCCATTACTGTCTTCTTCTGTGTTAAATGGATGTTTTCTAGTAACCTTTTAAATATGTATTATATATGTATGTATACACGCACACGCACACACACACACACACACACACACACACAAGTTGCCTTGTGAATTACAATTAACATTTTAATTTATAGCAATCAAGTTTGGGTTAATACCAACTGAATTTCACTCGTATGTAAAAGCTTTGCTGCTTTATAGCTCCATTCCCTCTCCTCTCCTTTGCATGGTTATTATCATACAAATTACATTGTATGATCCTCAACAGAGATTTACAATTATTGGTTAATGTTTTGTGTCTTTTAAATCAGATAATAGAAAAAAAGTTACAGCACAGATAGTACATTTATATTGTCTTTTATGTTTACCCATGTCATGACCTTGACAAATGTTCTTTATTTTTTCTAATGTTTATTTATTTTTGAGAGAGAGAGAGAGTGGGGAAGGTGCAGAAAGAGGGAGACACAGAATCCAAAGCAGGCTTCAGGCTCTGAGCTGTCACTACAGAGCCTGATGTAGGGCTCAAACCCACGGACCGTGAGATCACGACCTGAGCCGAAGTCGGACACTTAACTGGCTGAGCCACCAAGGCATCCTGACAAATGTTCTTTATTTCTTCATGTAGATTCAGTTACTGTACTTTCCTTTCATCCAGAAGGACCCCCTTTAGTATTTCTTGTTGGACAGGTCTGCTAGTGACATACTCTCTCAGTTTTTGTTTTGCTGGAAATGTCTTAATTTTTCCTTCATTTCTGAAAGATGACTTTGTTGCATATAGAATTCTTGATTAATTATCTTTCTTTTGTTGCTTTGAATATGTCATCTCACTCCCTTCTGGCTTCCATAATTTCTGATGAGAAATCATCTTCTACTCTTTTGAGGAACACTTGTATGTGATAAGTTGCTTTTCTCTTGCTTCTTTCAAAATGTTCTCTTTAGCTTTTGGGAGTTTGATTATGATGTGTCTGGGTGTGGCTCCCTTTGAGTTTATCCTATTTGTGGTTCATCAAACCACATTATGTAGCAACTCTAGAAATTAGATTCTTCTTCTTCCTCCTCAGGGTTTGTTATTATTTGGTGGTGTTGTTGTTGGTTTCTTTAGTGTCTTTCCTTAACTGATTCTGTAAAGTCTCTATTCTTTGTCATATGTGGCCCCTGAAGTCTCTGCTTGACCAGCTGTGTGTGAAGCTAATGGACAGAAATGTCCTTAGCTGCCTGGAACTAATAAGTCCCACTGTTTGCTGATGGGCTCTGTGTGGATGTCGTTCATGTCTTCAGCTCTGCCTTAGCCTTCACTCCCTGCTTTACAGAGCCTCAAGGTCAGCCAGAGGATGAATACCGCTTGGAATGACAGTTTTGAAAAATACAAATGCAAGCTATTAATACCTTTGCAGCATGTTATCTGCTACTATTCTCGTTCTAGATTATTTGTTCTTTTTAAGCACAGGCGTTTTCTGACTTCTATGTAAACATCTAACTTATGTGCCTTAGACCACAGAACCACTGCCACGGGCCCATGTTGAAAAAACAAGGAGAAAAATAGAGCTTCGAACTTTGAGGGAATTGGTGGTTTCATGATGAAAAAAAAAAAAAAAAGAAAAATCTTCCCCAAAGCAGAGGTAGTCTTGGGGCAGTGTTTCTCAAAGTGAGATTCAAGGACTGCCTGCCTCAGAATTACTTGGGATGTTTGTTAAAGTTCAGGTTCCTGGCTCCATCCCAAATCCTTTGATTTAGAATATCTTGGGTGGGGTCCATCCAGGAATGTACATTTTTTTTTTTATAACTTGAAAGAAAAAAATTTTTTTAACGCTTATTTATTTTTGAGAGGCAGAGAGAGACAGAGCACGAGCAAGGGAGGGGCAGACAGAGAGGGAGACACAGAGTCCGAAGCAGGCTCCGGGCTCTGAGCTGTCAGCACAGAGCCGGATGTGGGGCTCAAACTCACAAAACCATGAGATCATGACCTGATCCGAAACAGAGTCAGACGCTTAACTGACTGAGCCACCTAGGTGCCCCCCAAAGTTTTATTTTATTTCTATAAGTAATTAAATTCCAGAAAGTAGACTTATTTGCATCTATGAGGATTTTTTTTTTTAGTAGCTGCAGGGTTATCATAGGATTCAGGCTGAATCATGGGGCTCAGAAGATTTTAGGGGAAAAATAAGCCCGTATTTATTTATGCAATAAAAGCATGGGTTGGGAGAGAGGGTAGGAGAAGATACTAGATAAATCGATGGGTATACTTGCTAATTTCAAAATATTGTGCCTAGGGCTGGGCATGCAGCCAGAAAAGGTAGGGAAAGTTTTTTCTTTCTCCTCTCTACTTTAATTTTCGTTTCCCTCTCTACTGTTAGTATTACTCTTTCTCTTGGGACCCAGAATTTAGGTCAGTAAAATTTGTATTAAGAAAATGTATCAGCTGCCCTGGGGTTAAATAGGCTCTTGAGGGTTATCTGGTGACTGAATCACCACCTAAGCCACCACGTAGAGGGTTGTCTTCATGGAATAATGTCTTCTGGTTTCCAAATAACACACTTCCTAATGAACTTTTTGATGCAACCCGTTTGAGAGTTTGAGATTGGATTGAGTTCAGACACATGTAATTTATCTGGGTTAACTTAAAATTTTAAGCTGATTTCCCCCAACCACATGTATACTTTTAGGCCGTTTTTCCTTGAGGAGTTTTGTGTTTAGTTAACACAAACTCAGCGTTGAAAAACAATTTGGGGAGTTTAGATCTTTATCAAATTTATGACATTCACAAGTGACACATGATTTAAAAAATTATTTCACATTTTAGATTTTTACTGCTCTGACTTGCCTGTATCACTGAGAGTCATCAGGTGATTCCTATCCCTCCCCCCGTTCAACCCAGTTCAGGACACGTTATTGGGCTGTAGATCTCCAGAATTCTATTACAAATACACGGACTAGTAAATCGCATTTCTTATTTCCTTCAAGGTATTGCACAGCGATGCACAGCCATCAAGTACCACTTTTCTCAGCCAATCCGCTTACGAAACATTCCTTTCAATTTAACCAAGACAATTCAGCAAGATGAATGGCACCTGCTTCGTGAGTATTTCTGGGAACGGGTCAGAGAGGACATGGTGTCTTGCCGCACAAAAAGTATTCCCACCAGCCCTCTCAGGTTTGGACGGAAGGACGTTGTGCTGATTCTACGTGGGCCCCATCCGACTTGGTCAGAGACTCAGGGAGTCATTTCGCTAGGCTGCGGTCACAACTTGTTTACAGGTGGAACGTGTGAAAATCAGGCCTGAGGCTTTTCGAGACAGGGCAGTGTGTGTGTGTGTGTGTGTGTGTGTGTGTGTGTGTGTGTGTGTGTGTTTCTGCCCTGGGGGCATCTGATCTGTACCCAAATGGCCTCCTGCATCTTTTTTTTACCAAGTCATCGTGCATGAAGATCTGCTCTGCCACTTAGGTTAGTAAACCAAGGAGATTATACCTTAGGTACTCTCGGTTTTGTTTCGTTTGTAGAATATTCATTTTAGCTACCATGTCTGTCTCAGACCTTGGTATTTCTGCCAAAATATCTTCATGAGTGCATGTTGTAATTTTCTCAGAGGATGTCTGTTATCAGAGGACATCTCAATGATGGGAACTACTCTTTTTCACTGTCAGGAAAATGTGAAAATCTAGAAAGGACCATGCCATGTGATACCAAAGAGGGCAAAAGAGGGCAGATATCTACCTGAAAATTGCTGACTCATGCTGCCTGGTGATAGATGACTCAGGAAAGCAAAAAAAAAAAAAAAAAAAAGAGAGAGAGAGAGAGAGAGAGAGAGAGAGAAACTAGACTCTAATCAGAGGCCGACACTGTCATTTGCCAATGAAGTAAGCAGCGAGGACGTTGGTGATCCAGTTGGGTGGCCAAGGCCACTGCAGAAAACCAAGCAGAACCTCATTTTGTGAGGAAATCTCTGCAGATGAAAAAGGCTCTGTTTTGAACTCCACACCCGACCATGAAAGCTCTTATGACACGGCTCCAGCAGCAGTCTCAATGTTACACATACTCTGATTGGCAGATTTAGGACTTGGAAAGTCATTGGCTGAAATGTGGTTTTTTCCTTAGTGCTATGACTCCCTGAGAACTCTCTCTTGTTCGCTGATCTTAACAAGCATTTCTCAGCAGATCTGAGAGTTTTATCTAAGTGTTCTCACATCTGAATTCTTTATGAGCGTGTTTGAAATTCTTTGCCTTAATCAACAAGTCTAGAAAGCCACACAGTCACTGATTTTTCTGTCTGGTGAGAAAAGATAGACATAGGAACCTGAGAAAGAGCGTCACCTCTGTACTCAAGGAGTCTGTGCCCTGCTGTTGCCCAGCAAGACGGTATTTGAGTGTTCCCTTCATCCTCTTTGAGGTTCTCTCAGAAAGAGACTTTCGGTATCTGCATGCATAGCCCTTTCTGAGAAAGTTATATTTGGTGATTTGTACCTTGTTTATCAGATAAACTTAACATGTCTGGTACTGATGCAAATCCTATGTGGGTTATATCTGAACCTTGTACCTTTTAATGGTCATAGACAACAGAATTACTACTGAAACCACAGGGAATTTAGGGAGTTGAGATACTAATGACTGAACTCTTCTGACATTTCCCCTGTTCAGATGTGGATGTCTCCAAATGACTTATACCCTTAACATTAAACTCAGCCCCTTTAAATTATCACTGTCCCTGGCCCTTGGTCTGAGGTGTCTACACTTCCTCATCCAGGCAGAGATGCTCTGCTTTCATTTAATGCTCTGAGCTGAAAATGGGAAATCCCTTTGAAAGTAAATATATGATACCACTCATATGTGGAATTTAAGAAACAGAACAGATGAACATAGGGGAAGGGAAGGAAAAATAAGATGAAAAGAGAGGAGACAAACCATAGGAGACTCTTAAATACAGAGAACAAACTGAGGGTGCTGGGGGGAGGTGTGGGGGGTATGGGATAAACGGGGGATGGACATTAAGGAGGGCACTTGTTGGGATGAGCAATGGGTGTTATATGTAAGGGATGAATCACTAAATTCTCCTCCTGAAATCATTATTAAGCTATATGTTAACTAACTTGTATTTAAATAAAATTAAAAAATAAAAATATATACATATATAAAATTAAATTAAATTAAAATAAATTAAAAAAAAAAAAAAAAGGGATGGTCCAAGGGTGCCCAGAGCTATCGACTGGCCTCAGGGGCACCAGATCTCTGCTTGAGATCTATTGTTTTAAGAAGGGTCACAGGTATTCAGCTAACAATTTTAAAAATGTACATTTGTTCAAACAAAAGGTGAGGAGATAGAAGAAGTGAAATAGCAGAGGGTGGGCAATCAGAGTGACAATGTCAGGTGCCTGCAGTCCGTCCATCTCTTGGTTTTGCCTAGAAGGTGGTGGAGGGGCTGGGTTTTTGGCTCCGGGATCCCAATTGCGTCTTTGTGACAGACCATACCTGCCGGTTGTGTCTACGGCGGACACTTGGCCATGAGAAAGGTCTCTCCTCAGCCTGTGGAAATGGGTACTTGGGTTGTGGGGCCTGTGTTTAAGGGGAGAGGGAGTTTACGAGCAGATATCCCATATGTGCACTTTGGGCCCCATTTCAGTCACCACGATTGCCTCCACTTTCTCAAATCCTTTTTGAAAATAGGCGGGAGTAGATGTAAGCGAGAAATAAAACAATCGGCCATCGAGGTGCTCAGGTAAAACCATATTTCACTGTAACACGCTTTGTGGGCTCTTTCTCCAAAGCCGGATTAAGTAGGGCCGGTACAGTGGTGGTAAGCTACATTTCCATCACTCTGTTAAGGGAAGTAAAGATATTTCTCTTACCTACCTCACTCTCAGTACATTAAGGAACTTGCTATCTATTACCCAGGTTTACCCTGGCGTTGTCCTCTGGCCTCCTCTCCGTGGGGTACAGACTTCTCCGTGGACTCAGAGAAGGTAGACTCTGCCCCCCGGATGTGCTGGACCCCGTCTGTCCTCTTCTGGAATACCTGGGGAGAGACTTCCCTAAACCACCTCAGCCCCACAGACCCTAAGACTGCCTGTGTCACTTAGTAGTTCTGACAATGTATATACAAAGCTCTTCGTTCTCTGGTTTTCAATGACTTTGCTGCTTCTGCTTTTCATTCGGAATGTTTGTGTTTCGAGAGTAGACTTGAGAAGAATCACTGCCGGCTTCCTGGGCATGGCTGTAGCCGTCCTGCTCTGTGGCTGCATCGTGGCCACGGTCAGTTTCTTCTGGGAGGAAAGCTTGACCCAACACGTGGCCGGACTCCTTTTCCTCATGACAGGTACGCCCAACACCTCAGCAAAAGTGGAGGCTGCCTGCCTGTGGCCCGCCTCGCTCTGTTAATTTTGCTTTCACTTGTGAAAAGGGCAACCAGAGGTCGTTTGGCTTTTGTGGGTAATACACAATTTAAAGAAAACAGCAGTGTTAATAGTACAGGCCTGGTTTCTCCACTGTGGGCCCTGAGAAGGTTGGACGGAAATGTCTTGGGCTTGATCTCCGTATGAGCCAGCCCTGTATTTTCTGTCTCTGCTTCATACCATGTCCCTAGCCCTGGCCTGGACTCCTGGCAAGCCCTGGTCATCATTTATCAGGAGCCCGCAAGGAGAGAAAGAGTAATCAGCACAACCCGCCCCCACCCCCCGCCCCCAAGGCTGAAAGTCAACTCAAAGTACTTCTCTTAGTGATGGTGTCTTTGGTGTCATTTTTCTTTCATTCTTTCTTTTTCTTTCTTTCTTTGGAGAAAACAAAGACAGCATGAGTGAGGGAGGGGCAAAGAAAGAGAGAGAGAGAGAGAGAGAGAGAGAGAGAGAGAGAGAGAGAGAATGAGAATCCCAAGCAGGCTCCACACTGTCAGCACAGAGCCAGACGCGGGGCTCGAACCCACAAACCGTGAGATCATGACCTGAGCCAAAACCGAGAGTCAGATGCGTAACCGGCTGAGCCGCCCAGGCACCGTGGTGGTGTCATTTTTACACACAAATTACTCCACAGATGTTTTTTGAGGACTTACTACTCTAGGTACCAGAGACACCATGAATAAGGCAAACAGAATCCTTCTCCATTTCTGTCGCAGGGACACAGAGACCATAACTTGTGATAATGATAAATACTGTGAGGAAAACAAAGAAGGTGGAATAGGGGTCTCAGGGAACACCTGGCTGAGGTGATTTCCCAGCTAAATCATGGAAAGCAGCCGGCAGAGGGTGGGCATGTGCTGCAGGGCGAGCCGCGTCCTGAGGCAGGGGTGGCTTGGTGTATCTCGAGCCATGGAAAGAAGACCGGTGTGGTTGGAGGGCAGGGAGAAAAAGGATAGTGTCTCCTGAGGTGGGAGATGTAGGCAGTGGCTGGATTTCAATCCAAGGGAAATGGAAGCCACCAGGTTTTAAGCAGAAGAGGGATCTTCAAGCAGGGTATTGGAAAGGGGGTAGTGTGTGGAGACAGGCCTGTGGTCTCTTTGATTAGCAGGTGAAGGGTGCTTTTGTCTAAAAAGGAGTCAGGAGCTGAGGTGACAGCTAACACTGAAGGCGGCTACAGGGAAGAAACCTTTTTTTCCCTTCTCCTCTTTCACAAGATAATTAATGTATTAGTGATTAGTAAATGCCAAATTAACAGTTTCACAAGTCTACTCAGTATCGGAGCCAATATGACTCTGCATATGTCGCCATTTTGAACAAGCCTATTGCCTATTTCTCTGGAGTTCAGTTTTTCAAACGACCACACCTGGGTTTGCTAGCGCTTCTTCCTTAATAGCCGCTCCCCCACCTGTTAACTGGGGGCAATGATGCCTGACACCATTGGCTGGCACCGTTTCCCGTCTGTCCTTCTTTCAGGGTTGACAGGTAGGTGGCGCTTTGCTTTCTGGTGTGGTCGGACAATCGGCAGCCTAAGTAACCCAAGTCACAGGCAGGGGCCCTTCCTTCAGCCCCTTTCTCTCTCTGTGAGCAAGATGGGTCATCGTCGTCGTAAGCACCCTGACAGAACAGTCTGAGGTCACACGGCCCCTGAGTCGTCTGAGCAGAAAACCAAGTTGAGCTTTCCATATTTTGGTGAATGCTCTTAGATTGTAGCACAGGGAGGCTAAAATTCTAGGTCCTGAGGTTTTGGAGGAAGATTTGAACCCTCCAGACTAGCCATTGGGTACCTCATTTAAAATCCAAATTGCAGAATGGATTAGTCAGGGTAGCAAAGAAGCAGAGAGGCCTGTCTGCCCAGAGGATCCCTTTAAGCCTCTGCTGGGGCATAATGGTCGTTAAAAATCTCATCCATGTTCTTCCCTCCCATTATTGGTTGAGCCCCCATTTTCCTGACTCTTGTCCGTGTATACATCAAAGAACTGCAGATTCGCCTCCCCTCCCAACCCTGGAAAGACTCACCTTATATCCCCTTGTCAGGAAAATGAGAGAAGCTATAGACAAGAAAACCTTAGTGGTGGTTTTAAAGCACACTTTAATATGGGTAAGGCATAAATAATTTAGGATGCTCTTAGATATAAAACAATCGTTAGCAGTAAAATAAACCACTGGGCCATAAAAGCCAGGGCTAGTGAGAGTTCCTAGGAAGGTCGCAGGCCGGACTGGTTTTAAATAAAGGGGGGTGGTTGTTGAGCACTGGGTAGGCAGGGAGAAAGGCTAGCAGCCAAGCGTCCTGCCCCCGCTCCACATTTCCATGCTCAGCCCTTATTTCTGATCCTCATGTGGACTAGAACTCCGAGCCAGATTGACTCAGGCATCCTCAGGATTTATCATCAAAAGCCCATGTGCAATTGTTAAACAAAAACGAAACAAGCAAAACAATAGCCACAATCACAAAAACCCCACAACAGCCAAAAAAAACATACCCCAGGCTTAGAAACTTGAAGTCTGATGACCAGTCCTGAAGGACTAACAGACACAACATGACATCGTCCAGTTTTCTTGCCTTTTGGTTGGCCAAACAAATGTTTGGTTGGCCCAACATTTGGGAATAAGGAGAAAATCCTCTTGTAGATCCCACCAGCTGAAAAAGGAGGTTGTTGAAATATTTTTCTTATTCTGGACCAAATCTTGCCCATGAGTTTGCCTCATTTAAAAAAAAAAAAAGATGTTTGTAACCATGATCACAGTAAAGTATTTAGTCTTCTGGGCTTCCATTTAACATCCTCCATTTGGGTTCTTTGTCTCCCTGTCTCTCTCTGCCCCTTCCCCACTTGCACTCTGTCTCTGTCTCTCTCAAAATAAATGAATGGTAAAAAAAATTTAAAAAAGAAAGGGGAGATCCTGGGTGGCTCAGTTGGTTAAGAGTCCGACTTCGGCTTGGGACATGATTTCAAGTCTCGTGAGTTCGAGCCCCGCGTCAGGCTCTCTACTGACAGCTCAGAGCCTGGAGCCTGCTTTCCCTTCCCTGCTTGTGCTCTGGCTCTCTGTCTCTGGCTCTCTCTCTCAAAATAAGTAAGCATTAAAAAAAATTAGGAAAAAAAATAACATCCTGCCATAAGCTTTCCCCACATTGTTCTGCTGTTTTTTTGCTCTGTTGTTTTCAATGGTATTCCATAGTTACATGCTCTTCCGAGGGGTGGATATGCTGTGTTGTGTTCATCTGTTCCCTTCCTTGTAGGGTTTAGAGAGGTTTGTTTGATTTTTGCTATTTCAAATCGTGCCTTTATATTTCCTTTGTAAATGCCGGGGTAGCGACATTAATCCACTGCACGAGATAAATTAGCTGGAGGATGTTCATATGTAGTAGCAGTGGAAGAGAGCAACTAAGGGTTAAAAGAATTGATTTTAATTAAGCAGAAGTGTCTTCGGCAGCGCTTGTCAGCATCTCTCCCACAGATTTCTGATGCTAAACTTAGCCCCTTCTAATGCGCTGGCATCTTCGTTCTCCGCCTGAACTTATTAGCCAAACCTTCAATGGAGAGCATCAGGGATGTGACAGTTTGAGATGTTAAAATGGAAACTTTGAAACAGTCTTCCTCCTTCTGCCTTATTGCATACAGACAGCTCTTGATTACCCACATGTAGACCAGCAGTGCTGCTGACTGTTCACAATGGGAGCCGCGTTCTGGGCCCCTTCCTCTCCCCTGGGGCCTCTCCAGGGGCCTTCTAGCAGGACCCGGGGAAGGCCTCACATCCCCCAGAGCCCCCCAGATACAGCCTTTTGACTTCATGGCCTCTGAGCTCTCCCTCCCTCCCTCCCTCTCTCTATCTTTCTCTCTCACACATGCACACACACACACACACACACACACACACACACAGGATTGAAGAGGCCCGCCGCAGAGGACTGAGGGATTAAGACATCTTCCAGTTTATCTTCTGCTCTCGGGGTGCTGTGAAAGCCTATTTCCATCAACATTCAATGATGCATCGCCGTGGTGATATAATCATGATACTTATAATTTCAGTTATATGTACACAAATCTTTAAAAGGGTTAACTTACTCAAAGCAAACATTTTAAAATGTAACGTTTATGTTGCTGTTGCTTTTGTCTTATTATCTTTTAAAATCTTGGGAATCTCAAAAATTGGGTAAAGCTTGGGCCTTTCTCGATGGGGGCCTCACTGCCCACTGGATCATTCCCCTTCACAGGCAGGGCTGTCCAGTGAGTGTTGTGACAGCCGACAAAAAGTGACAGAGCCCAGGCTGCCCAGCAAAGCTCAGGGACAGTCAACACCCATGTTGGGTTATCCCTTCCTTTGCTTCGATGCATTAAAGGGGAGGAAAAAAAAGACTTCGTTGTAGTAGATAAATGAAATTATCTAGGTTATCCATTGATTATGACCTAAAACCACAGGTCCTTAGGACCTCAGTTGAAACATTTGGGGCCAGATGTGTTTTGGAATTCAGGATTTTTAAGTTTCATTTTCGAAAGGTAAATATGGTGACTAACACCCTCAGCAGGGTCTGAAATCAAACACATTAACATTTCTGCAGCAAAACATATGAATATTCACATGAAGCAGGATCAATAAGGACTATAAATAGACTCATGTCACATCAGGTCAGGGTTTGCATTAAATAAGATTGCTGCAACCTTTCAGGAAAAGAGTGGAGGTTTTGGATTTAATAATTGCAGATTGTGGACCTTCTATTTTATTTTATTTTTTTTTAAGTTTTGTCTGTTGCTGTTAGTCTTGCCTATTCATTTAGGAAAGACAATTGAGGAATGGCTTTTTGGGCAATCTGCGTGAAAAATCGCAGGAGGCATTTTTGCTGGAAGAGCAAAGAGACCAGAATGATGGGCAGGCTGTCTTTTGAAGGAGTGAAAAAAAAAAAAATCAATGTTTATGCCTTGGGGTGTTGCGGTTGTGTTATTTATCAAGCAGGCTAACCAGGGTGAGGCGGCCTCACTCCTTTCGGACTGTTAAGCACATCAAAGGAGGATGGTCAGAAGAGTGGGCCCAGTTACCCTAATTACAGCTTGCCAGCTGGCCACAGGCACCTTGAAGATTTCAGGGAAGGAAATTAGGTTGATGATCTGGGACGGCTGCATAAATTTACTTCCATCCTGATCCGCAAAAGATCCCTTCCAACCCTATAATTCTGTGATATCCTGGTATCTTCTAATTAAGAATATTGGTAGAAAACTTTTTAATATTTTATAAGAAAAGGAGTTGCATACAGGGCTTTTCAGAACCAGTAATTATTCACTGTTTTTGCAGTCAAATGCTCTACCCCTGAGCTATACCCCCAATTACTCACTGTTTTGAAGATGCTACCAGCAATAACCATGACCGAGGCTGGGACTCAAGAACCTCTCTCCCCAGGCACCACCAGCTGGGCTGAAGACTGTCAGTGGTAGCTGAGGGGGACTTCTGGCAGGTCAGGGAGTGAGCGAAAGGGAAGGAACGCCTCGGGGAAGAATGGAGGAGAGACGACGTCTCTCTCCATGGATCATCAGGAAGGACCATTAGATTTTGAACTTTCTGAGTACAGGCGTGGTACCTTATTTATCTTTTCATACCCCTGCCCCATACCTTGCATTAATTAGATTGCTAATGATAAAAATGCAGCATTAACAGCAATAACTGGCTCTAGGGGGTAAGTCCTACACGGGGTAATTTGGGATGAACTGGTCCTTAGATTGGTAGAACTCAGTGTGTTGTAGAACTCAGTTTCATTCATCAGATTTTGTTGACTCCATGTGCTCAGCTCTATTAGACTCCATGGGGAACTTACCAAAAGCCTAGGAGGTCTCTACTACCTTGCCCTGAGATGCATGCCGGAGAGCGAAGTGGGTTCCTGATCATGGCGACGTCAAACCCATCATGGCTGTGACCAACAAGGACTCGTTAAACCACCTCTAATATAATCAGAACTGGATTGGGACATAGTAGATGCTTGATAACTGATCACTGAATAACTGATCAAGTAACATTTAAAATAGTAAACTCTTGCTAAGACCTATGAAAGGAATAGAAATATACTTCACGCATTGACTACACCCACAGATGATGTTATGGACTGGGTTGTATCCCTCTCCAAATTCGGATGTTTGAAGTTCTAACCCCCATTACTTGGAGATGGGGTCTTTAAGGAGGTGATTAAGGTAAAATAAGGTCATGAAGGTGGGCCTTAATCCTATAATATGATCAACACTCTTTCTTGGTGTCTTTAGTGTTGGAGTTTTTTTTTCCTTTTTAAAATATCTTCAGTGGGTTGGGCCTCTTTTATAAAGTCTTTTTGGGCAAGGTGGAAACAATGTTTTGTCTCCTGTCAGTACATTTCCTGGAAATAATCACAAACAGGCCTTCCCATCCCACAAAAGGCAGCTGTGGCAGCGACCTATGTTCAAGCTCCCTGAACGATGTGAGAGTCTGAAAAAGAGGAACTTTTGCATATGCTGTTTTGTTCATCTTTGCTTTCCTCTTTCTCAGAACAATTTCAAAAGCATCTTGGGAGAGTTAAAAATGTCACCGAAGGGCAGCTTGTGAGAGCACTGGTGGGAAGGGAGAAGGGCAGACGGGGGAATTTTTGTGGGTTCGCAGTAACCCTCCCGCCAACTTTAAGCAAAGTGAGTAAAGGCAGCAGAAAATAAGGCAGGTTTTCATCCAGATCTGACAAGTGCCCTCTTCCAAAAAGAACTTGAGAGACATAGATATTTCACCATAAAATAAATACAAGTAATACAAATACGACACAGGGACAATTGGGTTTGCAAGGCAAGATGGGTCCGAGGGTGAGATCAGTAGCAAAAAGCATGACATGAAGTACCCAACTTTTGCTCATGGTGGGCCACTGATTAGCTTTAGGGAGTTTCAGGAACTTGGTCAGAGAAAGAAATTTCTTTTTTTTTTTTTTTTTTAATGTTTTATTTTTTTTTAAGACAGACAGAGAGCATGAGTGGGGATGGGGCAGAGAGAGAGGGAGACACAGAATGCAAAGCAGGCTCCAGGCTCTGAGCTGTCAGCACAGAGCCCAATGCGGGGCTCAAACTCACAAGCCGTGAGATCATGACCTGAGCTGAATGAAGTCAGACACTTAACTGACTGAGCCACCCAGGTGCCCCAGAGAAAGGAATTTCTGTTAGTGACATCTTTCCCAGTCTCCATGAGCTATGGATATCTATGGATAGACATAAGGCACAATCATTCATGACACCAGGGGCAGAGAAAATCATCCTTCTGGTTAAGCCTTCAGGGTAGATGATTTCTTATAATCCCGCTTCTATTCAGTGCCAGTGGTGTTATACTAAAATTCATTTCACCAAAAGCAATTTTATGGAGTTGGCAGGGGAGAGGTGCTAATAAAATCAATGTTCAGTATAAAATCAACGGGAGCATATATAGTATATACATGGCATTCTTTTTTTGGTGGTGGGCGTGGGGAATGTTCTTGCTCCGTGCCTTTATTTTGGAATAACAGAATCACAGAAATCTGATATTGTAAGGGTCTGCAGTAACTAAGTCCCCATTTCTTTTTCCTGGTTGAGGAAACTAAGACTCGGGTAATGTCAAGGTCACACAGTGATCAGCGGTAGATCTGGGGACCAGAATACACATTTCCCGCATCTCAGCCCGATGCATTTGGACATCAAAGGATGCTTAAAAGTCTTAGTTTGAACTCAAGTTTTCAGAGGTCATTAAACCTGCATTACTTGTAAAAAGCCTTGCTTTTAGGCATTCAGCTCTGTGCAGACAGCTGAATGCAGAATAGAGTTGTTTTTCCTGTGAATGGGTCATTGTTCTATTATGATATTTTACCTGTTGATACTCCAGAGATCAATTTTTTCTAACTGCCTTATTGTTCTATGACCAGCATTCCTTAGAAGGACTTTGTTATATAGAAACACTGGCTTTGTTTTGGTGCCAGTGAAAACATTCATGTAAACGTAAGAACGTTTGCTCTTCACGAGGTTTGAAAAAAGCAGAGGAGTATTATTTTTCGACTGGCCTGTTCCTTTATGGAAGAATTATTTCCATCTGATCTTTGGGGAACTCAAAATGATATGTTTGCCATAATAATCTGGAGCAGGAAGTCAGAAGATAAGATTGTATCCTTTTTGGAAAAACAGAATTAGACAAAGAGTCGGAAATATCAAATTATCTCAGATCAAGTATCCTCTTAATTTGAAACATTTCTTTTCTAAATGCACAATTGGAAAAGGATTCAGGCAATGTGCCCTTATGTGATTTAAGTGCAGGCAGAATTCTGGCACTTAAAAATGGCGTTAAGGTCACCTTCATTTTCTCCCAATTGCTGCTTGCACTGAATTTGGTTTTCTGCTGGTGTTTCTGATCGCCAGAGCTCTATTAAAAAGGATGAAGGGAAATCTGTTACTTTAGGCCCTCTCTTTTTAGCCCTCAAATCTATGTTATTACCTATGGAGATGCTTAATATATCCTCAATGCAATTTTCAAGCAAATAGATACAACCTCCATTGTACGCTGGGATAAACCAAAGTATGAAGCAGAGAGGCACCGGGCTTGGAACAGAATTGGGCATCCCATTACTGCACTAGGTGTTCATTTCTGTTTTCATTATCCATCGTCAGCAACTGCCACATTCTGATCCCCTGCCCATCAAAAGGAGCACCCCTGGCAGTCCATTGTGGTGGAATAGACCATCTATATCCTTGGAACATCACTTAAGTACTAAAAATACTGTGTTTGGAGAATTTTTATCAAAGTCTTGATTTTAGCGTTCTGGAAAGACAATTATACATATGTGTGTTGGTACAAAAAAGTAAAATTTGGGGTCTGTCCATTTTCTTTTTTTCTTTTCTTTTTTTAAATTTTTAAAAAATTTTTTTTTAATGTTTATTTATTTTTGAGACAGAGAGAGACAGAGCATGAACAGGGGAGGGGCAGAGAGAGAGGGAGACACAGAATCTGAAACGGGCTCCAGGCTCTGAGCTGTCAGCACAGAGCCGGACGCAGGGCTCGAACTCACGCACCATGAGATCATGACCTGAGCTGAAGTCGGACGCTTAACCGACTGAGCCACCCAGGCGCCCCTTTTCTTTTTTTTTTTTTAAATGTTTATTTCTGAGAGAGACAGAGTGCAAGCAGGGGAGATGCAGAGAGGGAGAGGGAGACACAGAATCCGAAGCAGGTTCCAGGCTCTCAGCTGTCAGCACAGAGCCGGACGCGGGGCTCGATCTCACGAACCCTGAGATCATGACCTGAGCTGAAGTCAGACGCTCAACTGACTGAGCCACCCAGGGGTCCCTGTCCATTTTCTTTATGTCACTCAAATTGCCTCCTATATTCTGAATGGTTGAAGTATATTATCTCCTAACTCAGATATTTTACATCAATTCCAACATCCTGGATTTAATTTATATCACTTAAAAGCTTTTATTCATCCGTTGGAAAAAACCTACAATGATTTGTTGAGGCCTTAGTATACACCATGCCCTGTACCTTAAAACATAATTTAGCACTTGAAAATTTCATGTAAGATATTCTTTACAGGGAACGTGGTAAATACTAATGAAAATAGTAATTGAAAAAGAAAACAGACTTTGTGTGATGCTTGCAACTGCATAAAAATGTATCCCATCACGTACAGAACAAGGGGAAAGGAAGACTCTCGTATTAGGTGTGAGTGATTATAGAAAAGATCGTTTCCTCAAAAATAGCTAGAATTTTTATTTTATTGTTTTAAGAACAAAAGCCAAGGGGCCGCCTGGGTGGCTCAGTCGGTTAAGCTTCCGACTTCGGCTCAGGTCATGCTCTCACCGTCCGTGAGTTCGAGCCCCGCGTCGGGCTCTGTGCTGACGGCTCAGAGCCTGGAGCCTGCTTCGGATTCTGTGTCTCGCCTTTTCTCGTGCTCTCTCTCTGTCTCTCTCTCTTTCTCTCAAAAATAAATAAACATTAAAAAAAAAAAAAAAAAGAACAAAAGCCAAAAATAAGTTCAAACATACATAAAATCCAAGCAAGCTAATTCTGAATAATTCAAGATGTCGGAATTTCCTCCTGTATTCTTTCCTCTTCTACCTCCAACACCTCGGGTACAGCCTGGCGCACGAAAGTTTCTCCAGTGTTTGTGGAACGAAGTCAGGCGACTTCCAGCGCAGGAATTACAGCTCCTTTACAAATTTGGAGTGACCACCTCATCAGTTGGCCCGATTTTCACAGAGGCCTGTGTGCCCCTTGCCTTGTAGCAGGCAACACCGTAACCGTGTTCTCTTTTGCATTATTTATAGGGATATTTTGCACCATCTCCCTCTGTACGTATGCTGCCAGCATCTCCTACGACTTGCACCGGCTCCCGAAGCTCATTTATAGCCTGCCTGATGACGTGGAACATGGCTACAGCTGGTCCATCTTTTGTGCCTGGTGCAGTTTGGGCTTTATCGTGGCAGCCGGAGGTCTGTGCATCGCTTATCCGTTTATTAGCCGGACCAAGATTGCACATCTAAAGTCTGGCAGGGACTCCACGGTATGACTGTCCGCACTCAAGTTCACTGCTCGGTGGCCCGTCCACAGTGCCGACGACTCCTGAGAGGAACGTGGTGGAATTCAAGTCGGGATCCCAAGCACAAAGCGGTCTTTTACGTTCCGAACCGTTGCCTGCCAGCCCTTTCTGGACGACTGATAGAAAATCACGCAAAACCTCCATACCTTTCTACGGACAAGACTACTGTGGATTCAAGTGCTTTAATGACTATTTATGCTTTGACTGTGAGAAATTGGGAGCAGTGCCATGGAACATTTCTAGGTTTAGAAAAAAGGGGAAATTGCAATGGGAAAATTTGTATGATTGCCGTTTATTTCAGAAAGTTTGTATATAACAATTACCCGAGAGTCCTTTCTATTTGCAAAAGGGTTCATAACAAAGCAAGTATAATTTTCTTGTCATTGTACCACGCTTGTTAAGTTTTAATGCGGTCCCTTCGGCACGTGTCCTAATGGTGTCTTGTGTCAGCACCAAATATCTGTGCATCATTGGTGGGTGTTCCTTGTCACGGGAAGATTCCTCTTCTGTTGCCTTATTTATTTATTTATTTATTTATTTTTAATGGAAGTCTCTTCTCTGTCTTTGTACCGGAATCCAAATCCTAAGAAAAACAGACCAACCGTGTAAGAGCTAATCCGTGACACTATGCAGTATTGTTCGATGTCTTCCCTGTTGGTTAATCTCTGTCTCTTTCTGTTAACTGGATTTCTGCATTAAATGACTGCCCTCTTGTTAGTCTGGGTGTGCTTTCTTTCCGCAGTGGTAACGGGTCTCCTTACCCATGTGCACAGAGTAGGAATTCTGTTGTTTTAGTAAGACTCTTGCTAAGGCTTCCTAGTTGCTTCCATTAGGTGGGTTATAATTTATCTTTTGTGGCAGCCACACACTTGCTATTTGTGTGTGTCATTTTCAAACTTCTTTCCATGGTATTTAAAAATTTTTCTCTCTCTTCCTTTATCATCTCTCTGGTAGTCAGCCCATGCTAAGGAACCACGGTGTCTCCTTTGTCCCTGGACCTCCTAGGCCAGCGGGTTTCAATCTTGGCTGCACATGAGGAATCACCTGGTGAGGGGCGCCTGGGTGGCTCAGCTGGATAAACGTCCGAGTTTGGCTCAGGTCATGATCTCACGGTTCGTGGGTTCGAGTCCCGCGTCGGGCTCTGTGCTGACAGCTCAGAGCCTGGAACCTGCTTCGGATTCTGTGTCTCCCTCTCTCTCTGCCCCTCTCCCATTCGCACTGTGTCTCTCTTTCTCAAAAATAAATAAACATTAAAAAAAATTAAAAAAGAAAGTCACCTGGTGAATTTCTCAGCCATATCTAAACTAGGCCCCTCCTCAGACCAATTGACTCAGAATGTCTGCAGCAGGGCCCAGGCTTGAGTATTTTTGAAGCAATATCCCAGAAAATTCCGATGTGCAGCTGGATTGAGGTCCCTGTTCTGGGCCAGCATTGTGGTAACCTCCTTAGTAGTTAACATTTATTTCACACTGAAGGTGTGCCAGTAAGTGGGCTATGTCTTTTTTCCCCCCAGGTATGATTTCATTTAAAATTTTTTTAATGTTTTTATTTATTTTTGAGAGAGAGACAGAGCGAGTGGGAGAGGGGCAGAGAGAGAGACACACGCACACAGAATCTGAAGCAGGCTCCAGGCTCTGAGCTGTCAGCACAGGGCCCAGTGCGGGTCTCGAACTCGTGAGCAGTGAGATCATGACCTGAGCCAAAGTCGGATGCTCAACCGACTGAGCCACCCAGGCGCCCCGGTATGATTTCACTTAACCTGCTCAAAAGCTCTGTGAGACAGGGACTTTTATTCTATTTTTATGATAAGGAGCTGAGGATCAGACTCCGACTCAATTTGCTTCATTTTTTTCCTCAATCTTTTTCCTATGTCAGGGTATAGGACAAAAGTTAAAATCCTTCTATTGTGTTTCCTTATTTTTAAATAGAAGGGTGGACACTAGCGAACTTCTAAGCTTTTCCTTTTCCCTCTGACATTATCCTGTTTCCTGCACACAAAGTGTGCTAATGCTACTCTGTAAAATAGGGGAAGATGCCCTATCTGGAAGTAAGACGTTGTTTCAGATTTTATTTTCGTGACAGATATGTTTTTCTTTATTATAAAAGCTGCTTTGGTACTTGCGGAAGGATAACGATAATGATCACCTCCCCCCTCCCCCCTCCCGTCCCCTACAAATAAAGCCTGATTTCCAAATGACAGTGTCCACCTATTGTCACATAAGCCTTTTGGAAGAGGTTAAATGATTCCAGTGACCACACAGGCTCTCAGGGCCTGTGGAGAGATTCCTCAGCAATCTCTCAGGTCTGTTTAATAAACCCATCCCTCTGAATGAGATCAGAGACATATAGCAAGGGGAATTATTTTCATTTATTACTTATGTGGGAAATGCTCAAAGCAGGAGAGCTGTTTCTTTGAAGTCTTCTTTAAAGATCCCCATAGAAGATGTCAAGACACTTCAACATTTATATTCCAACCACCAAAGCAGTGTCTGAGTGAGTGACTTTTGAAGTTTCTGAGAAGCTTCCTAGGGATTCGAGGTGAGAATGGAAAAAAGCCTCGAGTGACAGAAGGTTGAAGGGTTCACACACCACAAAGATGCCCAGAAGCCAGGGGGGTTCAGTTACATTCAAACGTGTGCTGGCAAAAACAGAGCCGCCCCTGCCTTCCAGCCAAAGTGAGCTCAGAGCAAGGAGTGATGTGCCCAACGGTTCCTTGCTTTCTATTTACCGTGAGCAAATGTTGCCAACGTCAGGCACTGGGTCCCCAGTCCTTGGACTTCTCTTAGGAGTGTTTTCTTAATTGGCTTATCAATGAAGAATGATTGAAATGGCCGCTCGGTCCTGCATGGAACAGAATAATGTATGGAGACGATCTATTTGTTCTCTTCACGTCCTCTCTGTCCCGCTTCTGTCTGCATGCTGGCAGCCGGACTATATTCTTTTGCCTTGGGGATTTTTCTGCTGGGCACAAAGCAGAGGTGGTTGAGTTCATTGAAATGATGCAATGGATCCAGAAAGGAGGACAGGCTAGCAGGCTGACTTTGTGGGCTCAAAGTGCTCAAGGGCATCTCAGAGACTGAAATAGACAATCATGACAACCACATGACTGGCTGGACTGTACCCTCCCCAAAAGGTATCAGGACCACAGAGAGGATGGCTGTGTGGAGCGTCCAGGGAAACCAGGGTGTTCAGGGAAACTGAAGCCCTTGGAACAATGGGCTTCTCAGTCGTAGCCAGTCTGACCCCTGACCCAGGGATATTGGCACAACCGTGTATGTGTGTGTGTTTCCCCAATAAAGACTGAGGGCTAATTCCTGCCTTCCTCCCCCACTCCTGCAAGATAGAGCTTTGAATAGAAAGTAAGTGGATTTACAGAACACTTGGGATTGACTAGATTAAGAGTCATGTCCATATGCCATATATAGACAACATTTACCAAAAAAGAGAGCTTTATCCTAAACCTTGATGAGGTAATCATAAGCCCCACAGGCCTCTCCTTTTACCAATGTTGTCCTTGGTTTCTTTGCAACATTGGGACTATTGCAGCCCACTCTGAGAGAACCCCAACCCCTCTTTCATTGGAGTATTATGGACCCTTGATAGTCAAGAGTCCAGGATGTAGGAAACTTACACAGAATGTGATTCCTCTATAAGAGCACTATATCTTTCAACAGTTATTTATTGAGTGCCTACTGTGTGCCAAGTACTATTCCAGGCATTTGGAAAACATCAATGAAGCAAAACAAAGGTTCTTGCCCTTGTGAACCTTATTCTAGTAAAATGCGGCAAAGTACAAGTAAAAATTAAAGTCGCCCTTTTAAGCCCCAAATGATTTCATAAATCCAGGATTAAAGTAATTCAGCACAGTTACTAAAATAAGTTTCTTTTGAATTACACTTTCACTGGCTATGCACTTCATATCATTCTTATTTGAATCTATCCTCAGTTACACAAAAAGTACATTATTAACTTTTTGAGAGTGCTGGGGCATGGGCTCTCCAGGATTTCCCATTTGAAATTTAAACCTGAGAACAACAAAGATGTTTGGCACAGGTAAACCTCAATTTACCTGAGCTAAGGAACCCGGGTTCTTGGGCATTTAAGGTTACCTAAGCTAAAGATGAAGAGGAATCTAGGATCCTGGAGACTCAGAAATCTGCAAGGTCAAGATGAACTACCCAATAAAAGCCAGTCCATCTGGGATGCTAATGCCACATGGTCACTGCCTCCAGGTCTCTGCTCAGGCTGTTTCCTCCGCTGGGGACTCAAACTTTGCCTGGCTCACGCTGACTTTTCCTTGTGTCTCAGCTTCCGTGCAATGCTCCTGGAGCCTGCCTTTTGCCAGTTACGCTCTGCATGCTAACTGGGTATAAACTGTGTCTTGTTTCTGTTTTGTCTCCGGTGCTCAGCCGAGGAACACAGTCGGTGTTCGTCAATCTTTGTGGAATAAATGCATGAATTCCGAGTCACAAAGATAAACTTTCATCTCCCCTGGACGGAAGTGACTCCCTTTGTACCACTTGTAGGGAGCTCATCAAAATATATACGGTAGTATAATCGGCTAAATGGAATGAGAATATAGCTTGGCAAGCAAGTAAGCCTCATTAGAATAATTAAAGGGACTATTAACCCAAACTAGCCCAGATGTAACTTGAAATGTGTTATGAACTAAGTACTATGGAACATTTACTTGATGGCTCAAATACTATTAAGTTAGTAACCTCAATATGATTCTACACCTCAATTTAAAGCTTTCCCATTTATGTGCGGGTATGTTTTAAATCTCTAATTGGAATTCCGAAAGGAACACTTCAAAAATGACTTCCTTTGAATGCAAATAGCTATACTGACCAAGAACCCTTTTAAATTGTGTTGGTTGAGTTTCTCCAGGACCCTGTCCTTAGATTCAAAGGAGATGAGGACAGCCACAAAAGCTTGAAGATGCTCAGGGCACCCCCATTGGAGACTGGGAACATGGCTGTCCCATGTATTTCCCCCCATATGCAATCTATATTTTTCCAACCTTCAAAGCAAGATTTCTACTTATTCTAAAACCTATTAGCATATGTCTTCTGGTAGCTTCCATAAAAGGAAAACAAACTGGTCGGCTATAAGATACTTTTCTGTCCTTCTTTTCTTTTTTTTTTTTTTTCCTCCCCGTGGCATGTACTGTAAAATACTGCCTGCTGTCTGCTGTCTGGGGCTGTGCTCGGGCTTCTCTGCAGACCGGAACTGTGAGAAGACCACGGGGCTGGAAAGGTGAGAATAAAGGGGCAGAGGAGCAAGTGAGATTGCAGAGATAAAAGGTATGTTGGCTGCCCTAAGGAAGCTGGGTTTCATTCTGGCTGTGGTAAGCCATGAGAGTGTTTAAGGAAGCACAGTGATGTGATCTGATTGTTGTTTTCCAATGTTGGTGTGGCCACTGGGTGAAACATGGATTGGAAGAAGCCAGTGGAGGTGAAGAAGCCAGTTGAGGAGGAGAGTGTTGCAGGAGTCCGGGAGACGTGATGGTGGCCCGGACCAAGAAGGTGAGCGTGGATATATTTCAGCGATGGGTCTGACAAGACTTGCTGGGTGGATGGAGAGGGGGAAATAAAGGGACATTATCAAGGATGACAACTAAGCAATTTTTAGAGTGAGGTTATTTACTAAGGAAATTATGATTCTTGTATTAAAAAAGTGATACGGATTTGAAAAAGAGGGAAAAGATACTAAGTTTCATGGTGAACCCAGTGTCACCTGGGATGGCATTTATCCTTAACTGAGTAGAACCCAGGACTGAAAAGCTACAGGTGAGAGTATGGTCCAATGACCCCAATGCACCTTCTCCCTAATTGATCCAACTACCAGCCTCATCTTCTTTGATTTCTAGTTATTCTCCAGGAGCTGCCTATGCCCAAGGCACTAATCAGTTTGAGTGTGAACTTGAGAAATTCGCGGTGACTGTGAAGATTTCAGTCCAGGCACAAGGGGAAAGCATGTAGTGATTGGAAGCGAATGGAAAAGACACAGGTCATACACAGGCCTCCCCAGCGTACATCATACCTGATAGACTATTGGTCCGCTTTTATTACGTTTCTATCATGTCTTAAGACTGGCATTGCCAACGTGCGCAAGATGCACAGACCGCTGCCCCATGATCTGCTCATTTTGGATGACCGAGGCTCTGATGACACCACGGCCTCGAGTGCAGGTTGTGCGGATGGATGAACTGTACCTCAGGCTCTTCGGGAATGTCCTCAATCTACAAAGGACCTTAGAGGTAAATTCCCCCAATATCTGCATAGATGTGGAGTGACATCCTCTGGGAATTTGGAAAGTACACGGAAGCCTTGCTAGAACAGGGGTTCCTGGAGGGTCTACTAGATCCGGACAAGAATCTGGACTGGGACTCCATTGACTACATCCCCAGAACACAATAGGTACCCATCAATCCCAGCCAGATGTCAAAATCAGGGGGCTTAGTTCTTGAATCATATAACACCTTTCATTTTTATCCTCATGGTTTTGCCTGCCAGTCAAGTTGACTGTGATGAGCACATGAGTACTTGCTTTACAAACTTGCCTGAACCGAACTTCACTCAACAGTGGCTTCAGCGGGCTTCAAACTCATTCCCTGCCCGTGACACACAATCCTGTCTCATCACACGGGTTGAAACTGTTGAGCCTAAGAGGACAAAAGGAACCCAGAAAGCTGCAGAGATTGTTGAGGCTTTCTCATTTCTCTTGAAGCCCTGGGCTTCCTTTCATTACTTCTGGATTCTACTGGGTGCTCGAAAAAACCCCACCTCTCTCGCTTTGAAGTCCCCGATTCTAAACGGATGGCGCTGGAGTTCCATTCCCGCCAATCCGGATGTCTCCTACGTTCATGTAAATGTTGGACGTAAACGAGAAGTGGAAAAGAAAGCTCTGATTTTCAAAACCCTCTCCAGACCCGTCTTTTGGCATTGAGGAGATGCTACATGTAGGACTGATTCAGCATTTCCTCAGTGCCAAACTCTATCTTGTTATTATCGCCTCTACATTATGGATGGCACAACCAAGGCTTCATAGAGGTTAAAGAACCTTCCCTAAGATCCTAAGTGGCAGAGCCAAGGTTTGGTGGTGAATTTTTCTGCTTTCCCACATAGCATCCTACCTGAGACCCAGCACAAGCAGCAACAGTGCATCTTTAACCATATCTGAGCTAATTTCCCCCGATTATACACATCTAGATAGATTCACATTCCCCCATGGTTTTCGTGGTTCCCCTTGGAAGTTACCGTTCTGCAGTTTTTTAAGTTTATCCATTTGTGTTTTAGTAATCTCTACATCCAACATGGGGCTTGGACCCTGACCCTGAGATCAAGAGTCGCATGCTTTGCTGACTGAGCCAGCCAGGCACCCCTGCTCTACAGTTTTTAATCAGGCAGCTGCATTTCTAAACCAGAGCACACACTACCCTTTGTAATTCTGTAAAGAATGCCAGACCTATTTTTATAAGCACAGAACCTCTCCTTACTGATTGACCTTCAGGAGCCCCTGTCCTCTGCAGTAGCCTAAAGGTATGACAGCAATTTTAATTACCTTCTTGGCACTGTTCCCACAGAACATTTTGAGAAATTCCCATGTCACCAGGACTGCTCAAAGATTAATATTTAAATGGGTAGATCCTCCTTACTTTGTCCTGTGAAAGCATCCCTGGTGGCTTTTTAAAAATTATTCAATGAAAGCAATTACTCAAAAAAGGAGGCTATATAGTCTTGTGGTTAGAGATAGGATAGGAACTCAGAGACACATGACTTTTAGTCTTTGTTTTGTGACCATGTTCCACAAAGTCAATCATCTCTCATGCACCTCTGGAGACTTTCAGGAGCTCATGGGCTTTCCAGGGACTCTGGCAATACCACCCGTTTAAGAAGCCCATGAAATACTTTGAACACCTCTATAAACTTTTATATTCTTTTCCAAGTTGAATGTGAACTAATCTTTTGTAATGTGAACGAATTTTAAAAATACAGCATGTAGGGGCACCTGGGTGGCTCAGTTGGTTAAGCATCCAACTTTGGCTCAGGTCATGATCTCACAGTGTGTGAGTTTGACTCCCTCGTCAGGCTCTGCCCTGGCATTGTGGAGTCTGCTTGGGATTCTCTCTCTTCCTCTTTCTGTCTCTGCTCCTCCCCCACTCATGCTCTCTCTCTTAAAAATAAATAAACACTGGATTGTGATCAAGATGGCGGAGCAGCATGGAGACCCTCCGCTTTTCTCATCCCTGAAACGCACCTAGATAAGCCCCAAAACATTTCGCATACCCAGGAAATTGATCTGACTATTAACACAACAATCTGTATAACTTGAGACAGAGAACTTGGCAGGTACACGGTGCAGGTGTACTGGGGGAGAGGTGAACTGGGGGAGAGAAAAGCCATGGAGGGTAGGGAGCTGTTTTTGCAGAGGAAGGACAGAGAAAGGGGGAGAGTGCAGCACTTCGGGAGAGTGCAGGAAAAACACTCCCCTGAAAGTAGCTGGAGAGACAGAGTGAAAACACTCGCAGGCAACTGAACAAGAAATCTGTGCCCCAAAACCACTGATGGGAAGAAAGGAGAGGGTTTCAATACCACCAGGATTCTATAAACAGTGGAGTGAGAGTCTGAAGTTCCAGAGCTCAATGCCTGGTGGTGCTCTGGTGAGGAAGCAGAACGAATCCCCAGGAGCAGACAGCCGGGTCTGAGGGGTCTGTGTGCACACAAGGAGAAGCAGTTCTCCTGCTTGGAGAGCAATTGGTAGAGGCCATACAGCCTCCCCACAGGCAGAGGTGACCACTAAACCAGCCCCGCAAGAAATTTTAAGGGGAACTCTTTAAGTGGAGAAAAGAAAAAACAAAACAAAAAAGACCAAAAGCAACAAAGATGAGAAAGGACCAGAGAACGTCACCAGAAACACCAACTCTACAGGCAACACGATGACACTCAATTCATATCTTCCAGTACTCACTCTAAATGTCAATGGGCTAAATGCTCCAATCAAAAGACATAGGGTATCAGAAATAGATAAGAAAACAAGACCCATCTATATGCTGCTTACACGAGTCTCATTTTAGACTTAAAGACACCTGTAGATTGAAAGTAAGGGGATGGAGAACGATCTATCATGCTAGTGGTCATCAAAAGTAAGCCAGAGTAGCCATACTTATGTCAGACAAACTAGATTTTAAAATAAAGACTGTAATAAGAGATGAAGAAGGGCATTACATCATAATTAAGGGGTCTATCCACCAAGAAGATCTAACCATTGTAAATATTTATGCTCCAAATGTGAAAATACCCAAATATATAAACCAATTAACCACAAACATAAAGAAACTCATTGATAATAACACCATAATAGCAAGGGACTTCAACGCCCTATTTATAGCAATGGACAGATCGTGTAAGCAGAAAATCAACAAGGAAACAGTGGCTTTGAATGACCCACTGGACTGGTTGGACTTAACAGAGATATTCAGAACATTTCATCCAAAAGCAGCAGAATACACATGGAGTGCACGTGGAACATTCTCCAGAATAGATCACATACTGGGTCACAAATCAGCCCTCAACAAGTACAAAAAGATCGAGATCATACCTTGCGTATTTTCAGACCACAAAACTACAAAACCTGAAATCAACTACAAGAAAAAATTTGGAAAGACCATACTTGGGGATTAAAGAACATCCTACTACAGAATGAATGGCTTAACCAAGAAATTAAAGAGGAAATCAAAAAGCACATGGAAGCCAATGAAAATGAAAACATGACAGCCCCAAACCTCTGGGTGGTCATAAGAAGGAAGTATATAGCAATCCAGGCCTTCCTAAAGAAGGAGGAAAGGTCTCAAATACACAGCCTAACCTTACACCCAAAATAACTGGAAAAAGAACAGCAAATAAAGCCCAAAACCAGCATAAGAAGGGAAAAAATAAGGTTAGAGCAGAAATAAATTATACCAAAAAACAAAACAAAACAAAAAAACAGTAGAACAGATCAATGAAACCAGAAGCTGGTTCTTTGAAAGAATTAGCAAAATTGATAAACCCCTAGCCAATCTGATTAAAAAGAAAAAGGAAAGGACCCAAATAAATAAAATCAAGAATGAAAGAGGAGAGATCACAGCCAACACAGCAGAGATACAAACAATAATAAGAGAATATTATGAGCGATTATACGTCAATAAAATGGGCAATCTGGAAGAAATGGACAAATTCCTAGAAACATACAAACTACCAAAACTGAAACAAGAAGAAACAGAAGATTTGAACCGACCCATAACTAGTAAAGAAATTGAACTAGTAATCAAAGTCTCCCAAGAAAACAAGAGTCCAGGGCCAGATGGCTTTCCAGGGGAATTCTACCAAACATTTCAAGAAGAGTTAACACCTATTCTTTTGAAGCTGTTCCAAAAAATAGAAATGGAAGGAAAATTTCCAAACTCACTCTATGTATCCAGCAGTACCTTGATTCCAAAACCAGACAAAGACTTCACTAAAAAGGAGAACTACAGACCAATTTCCCTGATGAGCATGGATGCAAAAATCTTCAACATGATGCTAGCCAACTGGATCCAACAATACGTTAAAAGAATTATTCACCATGACCACGTGGGATTTATATCCAGGATGCAGGCTGGTTCAATATCTGCAAAACAATCAATGTGATACATCACATCAATAAAAGAAAGGACAAGAACAACATGATCCTCTCAATAGATGCAGAGAAATGCATTTGACAAAATACAACATCCTTTCTTGATAAAAACTCTCAAGACTGTATGGATAGAAGGATGGTACCTCAAGATCATAAAAGCCATATATGAAAGACCCACCGCTAATATCATCCTCAATGGGGAAAACCTGAGTTTCCCCCTAAGGTCAGGAACACAGCAAGGATGTCTACTCTCACCACTGTTATCCAACATAGTGTTGGAAGTCCTAGCCTCAGCCATCAGACAGCACAAAGAAGTAAAAGGCATCCAGATCAGCAAGAAGGAAGTCAACCTTTCATTCTTTGCAGATGACATAAAACTTAAGTGGAAAACCCAAAGACTCCACCAAAAAACTGCTAGGACTGATCCATGAATTCAGCAAGGTCGTAGGATATAAAATCAATATACAGAAAGCAGTTGCATTTCTATACATTAATAATGAAGCGGCAGAAATAGAAATCAAGGAATTGATCCCATTTACAGTTGCTCTGAAAACCATAAAATACCTAGGAATAAACGTAACCAAAGAGGTGAAAAATCTATACACTGAATACTATAGAAAGCTTATGAAGGAAATTGAAAAAGACAAACCCACACACACAAATGGAAAAACATTCCACGCTCATGGATTGAAAGAACAAATATTGTTAAAATGTCAATACTACCCAAAACAATCTACATATTCAATATAATCTCTATCAGATTAACAACAGCATTCTTCACAGAGCTAGAACAAAAAAATCCTAAAATTTGTATGGAACCAGAAAAGACCCCGAATAGCCAAAGAAATCCTGAAAAAGAAAACCAAAGCTGGAGACATCACAATGCCGGACTTTAAGCTGTATTACAAAGCTGTAATCATCAAGTCAGTATGGTACTGGCACAAGAACAGACACACAGATCAACGGAACAGAATAGAGAACCCAGAAATGGACCCACAAACGTATGGCCAACTAATCTTTGACAAAGCAGGAAAGAATATCCAATGGAATAAAGATACTCTCTTTAGCAAATGATGTTGGGAAAACTGGACACAAAATGCAGAAGAATGAACCTGGATCATTTTCTTACACTATACACAAAAATAAACTCAAAACGGATGAAAGACTTAAACGTAAGACAGGAAGCCATCAAAATCCTCATGGAGAAAACAGGCAACGACCTCTTTGAACTGGCAGGCAGCAACTTCTCAATTGACACGTCCTGGAGGTAAGGGAAACAAAAACAAAAATGAACACTTGGGACCTCATCAAGATAAAAAGCTTCTGCACAGTGAAGGTAACAATCAGCAAAACTAAAAGGCAACCAATGGCATGGGAGAAGATATTTGCAAATGACATATCAGATAAAGGGTTAGTATCTAAAATCTATAAAGAACTTATTAAACTCAACGCCCAAAAAACAAATAATCCCATGAAGAAATGGGCAAAAGACATGAATACTTTTCCAAAATTTAAAAAAAATTAAATAATTAAAAAAATAAAGTGAATGTTTTCACTGTGAAAAATTAAAAAAATTTAAATCGTAAAAAATAAATAAATAGGAGTGCCTGGGTGGCTCAGTAAGTTAAGTGTCTGACTTCGGCTCAGATCATGATCTCATGGTTCATGAATTCGAGCCCTGCATTGGACTCCGTGCTGACAGAGGCTGGAGCCTCCTTCGAATTCTGTGCGTCCCTCTCTCTCTGCCCCTCCCCTGCTCGCACTCTGTCTTCCTCTCTCTCTCAAAAATAAATAAAACATAAATAAATAAATAAATAAATAAATAAATAAATAAATAAACAAACATTAAAAAATAAATGAAAACCTACAGTGTAAATTACAGAAACAATGGCATGAAGCTATCCAATGTTGAGTCAATACAAGGATATCTTCCACATTTCTTATTACACATCAAGAAAGGTACTTCATTTTCTGTTTCTCTTTGAGAGGTTCGTCCCTGTGCATTGACTTCAAAACCAAACCTTAAGACAGCCTTGGGAGTATATGGAGGCTGTGAATGCCATTCCTGTCAAAAATAGAGGAAACTGAGACACTGAACAGTAACCTAAAGTCTTTTGGCCAGTCTCTGGCAAGGTGTCGAACTCCCTAGCAAGTGAGCTAAGTAGGTTTTGAAGTTCACATAGCTAAGTATCTGTATTCCTGCAAACACGTAGATAAACCACTAGCCTCTGCTTGAAATGCCTCTGCGGTGACTACAGTAAATCGCTCTCATGCCAACACGTTTCCCAAATAAAATGGACGTGGGAATTGAAACTAAACCAACTGTGAAAGGTAATCTGGGGGAGATACCATGAGTGATTAACGCAGTATTGATTCAAAGGATGAGCCAGTTCTTAAACAAAGAGCTTTCCAAATAAAGTAACAGTTTAAAGAGTGTTCACGGGAATGGGGAATGGTTTTCAAGAGAATTGGAGCAAAGTGAGGGAGGAAGGTCGGAGGCGGAGTGAAGAGAGGTGGGTTGAGGGACAGAGCCTCGAAAGCCACAGGCAGCCATGCCACGCAGGACATGTGGATGCACCCCTCTCTCCACCTTGTGAAAAATACCAGTTCCGGCAGGGAGCCAGAGGAGTGAAGAATGCAACGGGTTAAGATGGAATTTAGTGCAATTTCATTATTTTTAAAGCAATCAGCCTGTGGGTCTGTGATACGCCTACATAATCAAGAAGGGTGTCACAGAAAATGTCAAGCTTTTACCTAGGAACGATTGGTTCTGTGTTGCATGATTCCATACATCCCAATGTCACAAAGGGAAAAAAGGAAAAAAAAAAATCTTCCCTCAGGGAATAACAGTTGAAAAACGTTTTCCTTTTCCCTTTGTGACATTGGAATGTGAGGATTTGGTTCGGGCAAGGGGGGACTTGGTCTATCATCCTGGAACTTTCTGGTTTGTTTGCTTGGTTGGGCAGATGACCTTGAAAAGTAACCTGTGTGTGGTCATTTTTTTATCGGATCTATACTGAGTGACTAGTATATGCCAGTGACTGACTTCAGTGTGGGGAATCATCAGTGAGCCTATCGACAAAGCCACTCCCCTCAGGAGCTGTCGCAGTAATAGCCAGAGAGACAGACAACAAACAAACATGTCCCTTGTGCTGGGGCTAGGGGCTAGGAAAAGAAATAGAGATGGTGAGGAGAATAGTGTGAAGGGTGAGGTGGTGGTTTGTTTAGATAGGGAGATCAGGGATGGCCTCGCTGATAAGGGGACATTTGAGCAGAGAGGCTGAGCAAGGCAGGTGTGGGAGGAAATGTCCCCGGAGAGGGATCAGGAAGGACAAAGGCCTGAAATGGGACGAAGCTTTGCATATTCCATGGCCAGCAAGAGGACAGAACGAACGAGTGTTAGAGATGAAATTAGAGGCCACATCAGGATGCCAAGTTTTATTCTGAGTAAAATGAAATGTCATTGGAGGGTTTTGAGCAGGAGAGTGATATGTCTGACTCACACAAAAATAAAAACAAAAAACTTCTGGCTCAGTGAATTAATTTTCCTTGGTTTCCATGTTAATATCCAGAGGCCAGTACTGGGTATTTGGAGCACACAGGCAGAACACATGGTTAATGTATCCGCTCTTCCAAGATGAACTCAATCTCAAATAGTGTGGAGGTATCACGGGCAGAGTACAAAATGGCAGGTGGAAGAATGACCACGAAGTGGTAGAAATAATTAGTAAGAGAGAGGAGGGTGGGCAGGGAGGGGACCTGGAGTAATTACTTTCCTTTGTTACACCCTCGAGAAGGCAGTTACTCGTTGAAGGAACTTGATGAAAACTGACAATATTAAATGATTGTCGCATTCAGATGGCAAAATTATACTTCAAATCTCCGGATTCTTTTGAACATAATGGATTCATGGAAATTAACTGAAAGACAAAGAAAGCTAAGCTCTTCTTATATCTAGGCATGTTTTCAGTTGTTTCTTTAAACTCCCAACAAATCCATTGCTTGTCATTCAAACATTTCCTGGACTTTGTTCCTCTTTCTTGGTCAAGCTTTTTCTGAGTGGTTTCATCCCTCCATTTCCAGAAGTTGGGGATAATCTTTTCTCTTATATACTCAGACTTCCAGCTGGCACCCCACCTCCCTCCCCACCTGCCTTTCTTTCTACAGAGCTGTCATGGCAGCATTTCAGGCAAGGCCAGTCTACCAAGGAGCATCCCTGGAGCTTGACACATAGCAAGTACTTGATAGCTCAGTGAAAAAAGGAGTAAATAAGTGAGAAAAGAATAGGAGAATAGAAGAAGCTACATACACTGTAGGAAATAGTGTTGGTATAACATGTATAAAAATACTCACTTGAGATTTCTTTCTTTTTAAAAAAAATGTATTTATTTTGAGAGAGAGAAAAGGAGAGAGAGAGAGAGAGAGAGAGAGAGGGAACTGGGGAGGGGCAGAAAGAAGGAGAGGATCTCAAGCAGGCTCCACACCAGAAGCACAGAACCCAACTTGGGGTTCAAGCCCATGAACCGTGAGATCAGACCTGAGCCGAAATCAAGAGTCAGATGCTTAACTGACTGAGCCACCCAGGTGCCCCACACTTGAGATTTCATAATGACCAGGATTTCTCTGTGAAGAGTTTACATCTCACCTAATTTTAGTCCAAAGGCTTTCTTGCACAGTGGTTTGAACAATCATATTTACCTTATATCTAAGTGAGTGGTTCCTCTTGAAAATCAATATATCTTGAATCCCTGATGAGACTTAGCTTCCTAGATTCTATAGGAAGTAGGTATCCCCCTGACAGCTGTCTATCTCTTGCATGGCTTTCTGAATGTCCCTTCACTGTCCTCAGATCCACGAGTATTTATCTGTTCCCCTCTAACAGGAGCCAGTGCAATGTAGTTCCAAGAAATATTAAGTGTTCTTATGTGCTATGCCCTGTGCCAAAGGGGAAAAAATACTACAGAATATTCCCAACTAGAAGATAATTTTCAAATTTTGGAAAATCCTCAAAAGGCTTTATTACCTTATGCATTTGATATTAAAGATGCTTTAGCAGAACCTGAAACCATGATTTAATTCTGTGAAATACACTAAGGTCATTAGAACCACTGCCTCCAATGATCTCCGCTGCTGTCATTCAAGTCAATGAAGAAACACATTTTTCTCTCTGTCATTTGCTGCCTCTTGGTTACACACACAAAGATGTCCACCCCCACATGTATTTTTTTTTTCTCCTCAAGATGAAAATAAGGCTTAGACACAGAATAAAAAAGACTGTATTTTTCAAAATCTTTAGGAGGCCAAAACATTATGAAAGTAATTTGGGGAGGGGCCGCAAAACAGAAAATCGAGACCTGGAAAATATGGCCACAGGGCAAACGCAAACCATACGGAAGCACTCCAGTGAGACTGGGACAGGCCGCGCCCGCACGACAGGAATGTGCTTAGTGACCGAGGTGTGTGGGACAGAGCTCCCCGCTGCCATCAACAGAGTCTACGTTAGGTGACTTAGAAGAAAAGTTTATTTTAAAATATATTAAGGTGTTTAAGAGGGCCAGAAAACCTGTCCGGCTGGCTCTACAACTGGGAACACCATCCAAACTGTATGATGGGATTGTTACCGCTGACACCTCCGCTGAGCACCCACACCACGGCTTGCACCACTGATGTTGGGCCCTGAATGCTGCCCTCTGTCCCTGCTGACCCTTGGGACCAGATGCTTATTTTACCACCCTTCCAGAAAGTGGGCTCCATTTTGGTGCTTGCTGAGTAAGAGGTGATATGGTAACAGACACCCCTCCCACTTTCACCCATTGGTCTCTGTCTTCTGATTTTGGGAGAAAGAGCACCATCTATTGGTCACTGGATCAGAGCACACACAGCATCCTGCAGGGAGGCATTGCCCCCTCTCAAGGAATAATCTCTGCCAGCACAGTAATGGAGCGTTCGGTAGGCTGTACCACCATGCCATGAGACCTTCTGTTTTAGGTGGTGGGGGACACGGTGAGAAATCCTCTGAGCATAGGCTTATCGTCTCCCTCCCATCGCTGTAACTGAACTCTGGTGAGAAGCATTGCTGCCCGGAAATAAACGATGCTGAAGAAGATAGTTTGGCTAAGTCCATGCGACGTGCTGCCGGCCTGGAGAATCCAAACCCCAAATGCATTGTTATTCCAGTGAGGACAAGTTATTGCCCTCTCCACAATGGAAGGGGTCTCCACTGTAATCTTCCTGCTGAGTGTGGTATTACAGCAAATCTCAGGGCTGGTCACTGCTCCTGAAAGTGAATCAGCAGTGGGCAGCAGACGCTTGGTGAGGAGAAGTCCTTGGTGGGCCACTGAACTCTCTCTATGCCTGAAACAACAGCTACTTTGTCCATGAAGCCGCTGAGCAAGGGTGGGTGGCCAGGGAAAAAGGGAAGGCACAGGACAGGCGATCTCCCACCTGCGTACTCAGAACCTCCTCCACGGTGGTAGCTTTTGTGGCCATTCCAGTGTGACACAAATATTCTCCCATAGACCGGGCCCAGCTCGGAGACGTCCATCCTGTTCTTTTTTCCCAGACCTTCTTTCGTGACGCTGACCGTCCTTTCAACCTGGGAGTCACTACCACGACATGGTTAGCATCTGCCTCTCAGGCTCTCTCTCCTTTTCAGGAAAAGTGTACCAGGTGGACTGCTCCAAGTTCGGCTCCCTGAGAACATTTCCTTTCCCCATTGTCTCTCAGCCCCAGTGGGGCTGGAGAGCCCCCGCAGTTAAATTCCAGTAGGTTCCAGCAAAATTTGCAGGACCGTCCGCAAACCAGATGTGACTTTTTTCCTCTTTGGCGAACGGCTCGGTGTGGATTCCCCCACGGGAACACGGCGGTGAGGGAGGGGAGCGGCGCAGAAGTCAGGAGGCACATGGCAGGATAAGGCGCCGACTGTTCCTGTGGCTCATGAGGCCCATCAGCCATGGTGCTCGTATACACCCCTTCCATCTGATGCAAACGTGCTGGTGGGCTGGGCTCACCGAACTCTGGTGTGGCGGGTCAAATCACTCTCAGTTAGAGGCGCCTGGGTGGCTCCGTCGGGTAAGCGTCCGACTTTGGCTCGGGTCATGACCTCACGGTTCGTGAGTTCGAGGCCCCACGTTGGGCTCTCTGCTGTTGGCCCAGAGCCCGCTTCGGGTCCTCTGTCTCCTCTCTCTCTGCCCCTCCCCCACCCGTGCTCTCTCACTCTCTCTCCCCCAAATCAAAATACACATTAAAAAAAAAAATTACTCTGAGTTCAACATGGGCAGTTTAGGTCCCAGGGTCACCTAGTGCCCCGTGGTCAAGCCCTCAGGGGCCAGCCAAGAGTTCTTTCTGAAAGGAGAATAATTACTTGCACGGGAGAGCTTGGCTTTGCTCCAAAAGCTAAGAGGCGACAGCTATGCTTCCCCTATTAGGACTTGCTGCAGGCTCTGCACAGCGGCCAGGTGGGTCACAGGCTTTCTGAGCACGGGGTCATAAGGACAAGTATGCAGAGCTGCTCGCAGGGGGCCTGGGCCAGCTGGAGAGCTCCCTCCCTTGCGCGAGGCTCCATTAAAAGTAAATGAGTCAGAGCAGCAAACCCGAGGGTGACATCGATTGCCTTCTGTTGCCAAGGAATTCCGCGAGGCCTCCGTGCTTCTTTGTCCTTAATGGCACGAATCGTTGCAGTTCCTACAAAGGAAGAACTATTGCTTTTGTTTGGCCATTTTGGCAGGAAGGGGGAGCCCCGGGAGGATGGCATCTTGGCCCTCCATTAACAGACGCCATGCTTACCCCCATGCTGTGGAAGCCATTGTGGGGTTGCTGCATTTGCTGAGGGCACCGTTCCAGGTACAGAGGCAGGATCTGAGGAAATTACCACATAATTTCTCACTGGGAAAACTGAAGCAGGCAGAAGAGAACTTCCACAGCCCTACCACCGCCACATCCGCCCCCCTCCCAGCATCTGCTCCCACTTACAGTCTGTTCTACAATGCGTGCTTCTGTAATAGGCATTAACTCAAATATTATTGCTAGGTGGGGGATGATGTCACTATAATGGGGAAATTGGGTCGGTTCCTAAGTGATGTTTCCCCCATTAATATTTTGTGCCATCAGATAAGAGCAGCTGAATGTGGAGACACCAGTGGAATGAGCTGAATGAGCAAACTGCCGAAGAAATCAGGTACTTTACGTGAGCCCTTTTCACTGCATCTTCTTATTGGGGCCGTTGGGCTACAGGTTCCGTCTTGGAAGTGCTTACTGTGTACATATCTGCTTCTACCCTTCCTTCTGCCAAATTCTATCAAGCTGCCTTTGCCTTCTTCTTGGAAAGGCGAAATCCTTTATTTACTGATGTACAGTCGACCCTTGAACAACAGGGGTTCGAACAGCAGGGGTCCACTTTTATGTGCCGGCAAAAGCCACAAGGCATTTATTTACAACTGCCCACCTTGGTCTCCTTGGGAGCAAATCAAAAGCGAAGGGTACAGAGGTCATGGCTGCTGCCCTCTGAGTATTTGGTGAGGCCATCGAGGCCATCAGCAGACCCCAGGGGCCCAGGACCAGGCAAGGCTGCCGTCCCCCGTGTGCTGACAGGGTGGCTGGGCAAAGGGCCCCGGCTGGTGGGCAGGAGGCTGGGCTGAAGCAGAAGACCATTCCCGGAAGGCGGGGAGAATGCTGCAGGAGCTTAGCCTGGGAAGTCTCACCTTGGTCCTCCTGGCTCCTGGCTCCAGGACTGGGGCCTCTGCTGGGCCAGGTGCAGACCCCTCCCTGCGGGACGGTCACAGGGTGGAGGACACCTGCAGGGAGACGGGGCAGCTGTACCGTACTTGGCCAATGTCACTACCCACAGGTCTGCCCTCTGGCTGCTGCTGCTGAGCCAAGGCCACCAGGCTTCGACCCTCTGCTGCCACTGCACTTGACCTGCTCACCCAACCAGCCTATACTTTTGTTTTCAATAAACACACCTACAGTGCTGCAAATGCGTTTTCTCTTATGACTTTCTGAATAACGTTTCTTCTCTCTAGCTTACATTCATATACGAATCCAGTGTATAATGCACACCAAAAAAATATATGGTAATCAGTTATTTATGTTTTCGGTAAGGCTTCAGTTCAACAGTAGACTAATAGTAGTTAAGTTGTGGAGGACTTGGAAGAAATTATATGTGGATTTTTGACTGGGTGTGGGTCAGGGCCCCCTAACCCCTGTGTTGTTCAAGGGTCAACTTTATTAGGAATGCAACATGTTCTTTTAAACTATGTTAATTGGTGTTTTTGTTGGTATTCAATTTCCAAAGTCGGACAGGTTTGAAATGGTCTGCCCCATATTTCTTCCGTGAATTCTGTTATTTTTAGTGCATGAATTTGAGAATAAGAAATTTTCAGGAGCACATTTATCACGTTATTGCAGAAATGCCTGTGTGCCGCCTTCCCACTCGTAACCATGGAGAAATTATTCATGCTCTTATCGAACGCTAATTCCCCCATGTGTGGAATGTATTCCAACCCCCTTTTCAAGGACACTGCTCCAGCATTTATCCTTTTCCTACCTCATGAATTTTTTGCCTTTCTCGGAGCAGTTTCTTCAATATGAAAAACATGTTGCTGCTTCTCCCATCTTAAAAAAAAAACCAAAAAACAGTCTTGATTCCACATCCCTAACCCACCTACTAACTCCATTCTTCGCTCCCTTTTCAGCAAACTAGTTGCAAGAGTTGTTTGTACTCATTACCTTCAGCTCTTCCCCTATTTTCTCTTAATTCCAACCCAGGGTGACTTTGCTCCTTCCACACTCCACCAAAACTCCCATTGCTAAATCCAAGGGTCAATTTCCAGTATCTTATCTAGCAGTACTTAATAGGTCACTTCCTCCTCCAGACCCTTTGCTCATTTGCCTTCCAGGCAACCACTCCTTTTCCTCCTGCCTCACTGGTTATTCCTTGTCAGTCTCCCTTGCAGACCCCTTCCCTTCTCCTGACCTCTTAGTGTTGGAGGAACCCCTGTTCTTCCTTCTCCTCCATTTAGTCCTTCAGCGATCCCATCCAGTTTCATGGCACCAATATGCTGAAAATCCCCAAATTTATATCTCCAGGGCAGAACTTTAAGAACTTTGGACTCTTGTATTCAATTGCCTACTCAACACCCCCACTGGGATATTTAATGCGCATCTCAAAAGTCAGCAAGTCTAAAAATGAGCTTCTGCCTTCTCACACCCAACCTGCCCCCTCTGCAGCCTTTCCCCATCAGTTGATGGAAACTGCACTGTTCAGGTTGCTTGGCCAAATATCTTAGAGCCACTCCTGTCTCCTCTCCACCTATCACACCACACATCAAACACATCCGCAGATCCTGCTGGTTTAAGAACCAAAATATATTCAGTATCTAGCTGTCTCTTACCGCGTCTACTGCCACTGCCCTGGGGCAAGTGACCATTTTCTCTTGTCTGGATTATTGCAAAAAACTCCCAATGGGTCTACTTTCACCTTTGCCTGTCCACAATACAGTTGTCACAGTGATTCTGTAAAATGTAGGTTAGATTTCTACTTGTTCAAACCCCTCCAATAGTTTTAAGTCAAAGTCAGTCCTCCTAGAAGCCTTTAAGACCCCCTTTGGTCTAACCAGCCACCACCACCTGCCACTCACGTATCTCCAACCTCTCCTTCTCCCCCTCATTCACTCTGCTCGGGCTAAATTTCCTCTCTGCCGCTCCTCAAATACATCAGGCAGGCTCTTGTTTTACGGCCTTTGCAACTGGCTGTTCCATGTGCCTGGTACACTCTTCCACGTCCTTCAAGTATTTGCTCAACTCCCATATTCTCAACGAGGCTTGATCTATTTAAAAATGGAAGGCACTTCTATCCCCATCCTCCTGTGTTTCCCAAACCTTTGCTCTACTTTCATTCCCCCAAACCCACACATATCACCTTCTAAGCCATCAAATAAATTATTCATTATGTCTACTGTTTCTTACCTGTCTCCCCTACTAGAGTGTTGTCCTCTGAGGGCAAGTATCTCTGGTTCACAGATGTGAACAATGCCTTGGCAGATAATAGCTGTGCAATAAATATTTGTTGTATGAGTATGTGATAGGCTAGGTCCTGCTGGGGTTACTGTGAATTGCTTTCAGATCAGTAAGGTAGTAACTAAGTAAATTTCATTTATCACAGGTGCTCCACTAGCCCCAGACTGATTGGTGGGCCTAGCTTGATACTGGGCCAAGGTTACATGCCACACCCTAGCTGGAAAATAAGTTTTCTGCTTCTGCTTTGGAGAGGTGGGATTCACAAGGTGAGAAATTGCCTAAACATGGAAAGGTTGTTCACACAGTACTAAAGCAGCCAAGAACCCAAGTCACTACTTTATTGAAAAAAAAAAAAAAATGAAAACCATATTTGCATCAACTTTCTATTAAGAAGATTTTCTTCTCAAGTTGTAAACACAAGGAATGCATTTCATTTAAATAAGAGAGAGGTGACATTTAAAAACATTTATTAATGTTTTTAGAAAAAGAGCAAACTTTATTTTCTATCATGTTGGAGGATACTGGCTGGATTCTTATTGCTATTATTCCCATTAATGTTTTACATTATAAAATGGGACATATAAAAGGGACATATGGGACATATAAAAGGTATTGCAAATAAAAATTATTTTCATTCCAATGGAGAAGAAAATTATCGGCTTAAAAATCAAGTTTAATATCAAAAGAAGTAACACATCAAAGTTTCCACATTTAAAAAACTTTGATAGTTGGGGGCGCCTGAGTGGCTCAGGCAGTTAGGCATCCGACTTCGGCTCAGGTCATGATCTCACAGTTGGTGAGTGCCCCGCATCGGGCTCCGTGCTGTCAGCTCAGAGCCTGGAGCCTGCTTTGGATTCTGTGTCTCCCTCGCTCTCTGTCCCTCAAAAATAAATAGAAATGTTAAAAAAAAAATTTTTTTTAAAAACTCTGATAGTTAAAATATCATCAACCTTGTGATGAGTGCAATATACTTTATGTGAACCTCTGAAAATTTGTGTTCCGAGTTGCAGCTCCTTCTCAGAAACTGCAGGCGGGGCACAACTCCTCACATTCCAACAGAATTCAAAGTTTGAGAGTTCTTTAGTAGGAATATTCATTCACTGGTCTTTGGCAACTTTCAGCTCTTTCCAGGATGAAGCTGGAACTCGTCCAGCAGCCATGCCTCCTGACCCCAGGGGAGTCTGCTTCCCTGGAACTCTGTGGCCCCATCAAGATCCTATGACAACTACCTTCGCGGCTGTACGGCTGGCTGACACTGCGGCTAGGACTCGAACCGGCTTGCAGTAGCGAGGCTGCTAGAGTCCCAAAGAGGGCAACTTCCTATATTTGCATATGAATGCATCTGTTCTCCCAAGGCTAACTTTGTGGCATTCCACTGGCACTAAAGAGCCAAAGGGTGGTGTTTTGTCTAAGCACTCCTGGCTACTGGCTTCCAATGAAGATGACACTGTCTCTGATGTGCCAGTTTTTCCTCCAGGCTTCAAGCACTTTTTGATTGAAGGTTCACCTGTGTGGCTGTCCTTGGAATTCAAAGGGATGCTGCTCTGTTCGCCATCTTTAAGGCGCCTGTGGTGCTCTTCGCTAAGCAACAATACAATGGCTCCGCCAACGTGAAGCACCCTGTGACAAAAAAAAATGGTAATTGGTATGAGTACTTCTTTCTTTTTAGACAACAAACAATCCCACTTTATTTAAAATATTTGGGGTTTTTAATTTGAAATTTAATTTTATCTATTTAAACACAAGGATTTTGATAATTAGGTAGTATCTTCCATAATGCATATTCATTATAGTAATTATGGAATCATGAGCACAAATCTGCTTTAATTATCTATTTTTACTCTACTTAAAAGGCAAGCCTCAAAGTAATTCATAGTCACATTCTAATAAGTGATTGTACAAAGGAAAAGGCGGATGAAAGAATCCTATAGAATCAGCATACACTAGGCTGATGGCAGAAGAAAAGCACCGGAAAGACTGAGGACGTGGACAAAGGAATGACAACGGGGAAGCTCAGAAAGGGAAAAGGGGAGGCCTCGGAATGTCAGCCTGTTGAGGAGAATTGTTCAATCACTTGACCAAATTCTGCAGAGCACTTCTGTGTGGAAAAAGTGATGCCCAACCACAGTCCTCGGAGTTGCTAAAGAGATTACTGAAAGCGGGAGAGAGGCGAGTGGAGAGTTACAGAGGCTGGCGATGCCACCCTCCAGGCAAGTACGAGGTCCCCTGGGAACACATGAGCTGGGTCCCAAACGTGCACCATGAGTTAAGGACAAGCGGGACCAAGTCAGGCCAAGTGACAGAGAGGGGCTGGAGCGAGGCAGGGAGCTGGAGGCAGAAAAGCAGCAGAAAGGAAGAAGTGAGGAGGAGGAGGCACTGAAAGAAATTCAGCGTGAGGGTGAATCAGAGGGGTGGGAGGAGGAGGGAGGAAAAGAGGGCTGTCTGGAATATGCTGAGGGACCTCAGGGACAGGCCAACGTGAGCTCCAATCCACAGTTGGATATACAGCCTGGAGGCGAAGAGACCAGGGCTCCAGGTAGAGATTTCGGAGCTGTCAATAGCACACGGTAGATATAGCTGTGATGGTGAATGACATCACCTGGGGAGGCAGGTTAGCGTGAGAAGAGAAAAAGGGCCCAGGAACAGAGGTTTCACAGTTAAGGAAGGAGAGAGGAGGGACGGGCCATGGAACAAAATCCCGGGAGAAAGTCTGGACAACAGTGATGGCATGGAAGCGAAAGGTGCACACTTTCAGGACAGGAATGGTCTCCACAGTGTCTAATGCTACAGGACGAACAGGTGACTAGGATTACAAGAGGTCCTCAGTGAACCTGGGGACAGCAATCCTAGTTGAGGACACGAGAAAATGCTGGTCTGCCAGAATCGAAGGGGGACTGGAAGGTGAGGAAGCAGAGATGTCAAGTGTAGACTCTTCTTTCAGTAAGTTTGGTTGTATAGGTACGGAGACAAGGTGACAGCTAGAGGGTCAAGAGTTAAAGGGAATCTCCCCCACACCCAACAAAGATATCAGGAGTTTAAGTAGCTTTCCCTCATCTAAAAAATCAGTGAATCAAGACAAGTTTGTCTCCGAACTCCACTATATCAGGCTCCACTGCCTATATAAAACTTCCAACTATAAAAAGTGAAAAATCAAACCATAAAGGCTGTGGGCAGGTGTCAAGGAAGCGCGGTCATAGGAGTTCCTTATGTTCAAATACATACACTTTTCAACCGATCCTACCGAGCCATTGAAATTATGGGGGGAATCTTGAATATCTTCTGGGAAGTTTCAGGTTAAATATAAGTCACTGCTCACACATATTAGTATTTCACTATGAGTTGGCTTAATAGTGTGGCTGGTGAATTACCTACTGGGCACAAAGGCTGCGGTTATTAACACAGGCTGCAGGACAGAATCACCTTGGGAGTGGTTAAGAAATACACCCACGTTCTACTCTAGACCCATTAAACTGGAGGGGTGGAGAATGAGCATCACTGTTTTTCAAAAGCCCCTGAAATGATTTTAATATGAAGTCAGGGTTGCAAAATCTGCTTGAGGGGAAGGTGTTATCAGGCAGAAGGGAGTGCAGGCCTGAATTATAGGTGGTGCCCAGAAAGAGATCTCAGGTTAGGTAACTGTGTGACAGGGGAAGTTGCTTAGAAATAAGATAATCCAAAAAAAGTGTGGAGCATCCAGTTCACAAGATGGAGGTGAGACGGTTCTTAGTTGGACTTAGACTTCATGTCAAGTCTTCATATAAAGTTAAGTCTTTAATTTTCCCTACAGAATGTCAGCCTTGACACTGAATTTTCTCCATCCAAAACCCATGGCTCATTTTTTCTATCGGTGACATTATTTATATACAGGTTCTTGACCATTTACGTTGTCTTGCTTTATCAAATGTCCAACTGAGACAATTTAATGAATTGACTTCTTGGTCATATCTATTTATTCCTCCATGTGTTCTAGGTTCTCTCCTTTACCAGCTTAAATGATCAGAAAAATATATATTCAGGCTTCACTGTTTGAACTTCTCAAAGAAATACTTTCCTTGAATTATATTCCCTGAGGCCAACCTTAGACACCCTGACATGAATGACGACACCTCTAAATTTTCATTTTACAATCAGCAGTGTTGTAGCCTCTCTAGGATACTGAATGCTCCTTATGTGAATTTTGTTGTGGGGCTTAGTAGCTGTGATCTTGAGAAACTTCATCTTTCCAGGTCCCAGTTTCTCATCTGTAAAATGTGGCCGATTAACACATTAGGAGGCAGGGTTTTGGTGAGGTTTATAATATGTAAATTACCTACCTCAGTGATTAAAATATAGGTCACTAATCCAGATACTCAAATTTTAGCCAATAATGAAAACTCAGTACCTTTCTTGGAAAAAAACGTAATATAGTGTAAGATGATACGGAATAACTATTTCAATGATAACCCTCTGATTTGAAACCTTAGAAAATTTAAGTATAAAAACTCTGGGAAGTTACTAAAATGCAATCAAATCTTAGCTGAAGAACTAGGATATATTTCAGTTAAATGACCAATAACTCAAAAATCATGAAAATAAACTCAAAACTTACCTCTCCATTTCTTGTAGAATGCTTTTGATGTCTTCCCCTAACTTAAACTTTTTCCCAAATGGAATGTCAGAAATAATAATATCGACACTCTCTGAAGGCAATGGCAAGTCTGAAACACAAAAACCAGAGAAACCCGTTACATTAAGTTCAAATATTTACAACCTAACTATGAGAAAACTGAAGTATGGAGAATTATTTTTGCATATTAAGTACAATTTAGGGTTGCTAACATTGTCTCCAAGAAATTATAAGTTCCTGAAAGGCTTTTCAACTAAAAAATAAATGATAAAGTTATTAGATTCTGTTCTTTGAAAATTGGTTTTTCTGTTATGATAAAATATGACATAAGTTAAGCAAAATCTTAAATTAATCAGAAAATTGAATTCTCTAAACATATTACATGAATACAAAGTTGCCAGACCCAAGAAGAAACACATTAAATTGTCTACAAAAAACTTTTACAAATTATATGCTCTTTCATTTCCTTCTTCATACTTACATATAAAATTTTGCATGTGTATATCTATGTGTTTTTAAAAGGGAGATGATCTTAGCTTTCACTGAAATTTTAAAGGAGACCCAAAGGTTAAGAACATTGACATAAATCCTAAGGCTAGAGAAAAGGCTAAAAAACAAATCAACAAAATGAACATCATTACTAAACAAAATTAAATGTAGTATTTGATTACTGAATCTGAATTTTTTTCTCATCTTTACATTTCTCAGAAATTAGCTTCCCAGAAGGTCATACACATAATCTTAACTTCCACACTTTCTGAGTGTACTTTTCACTTTCTACTTATTTTACTTCCCACCCATCATGTAAATTAGTTGTATATTCATAAGGTAGATGTCCCAATTTTCGTTTTTTGAATAGCATTTAACTCTGTAAGAACAGAATACAATTTAAATAACCTCTGCTCTTCTAAATACCACATACATTTTTGTTGGCTGGAAATTTGAAAACAAAACAAAAAATCCCATTATCGGGGAAAGTCTAAGGAACACTTGAAGATCTTTCCTAGTTCTAACCCTTACTTGAGATTAGTAGAAAAAAATAATAGGTTGTCAGAAAAAAAGGCTCAGGATAATATTCTTTTAAAGCTAGACATGAATTCTTTTTTTTTTCCAGGTCACATTTTAGCTTCATGCACTTAGTTTTAGGATGTTGCTACAGGACACGTACATTTAAATAGCGTTTCTATACTTTATGCAGGGCTACTCAAGGTAAATGTACCGTGAAGGCAATCATGGTTATCAGATGTTTTATACCGGAGAAACCATGCAGTAGTTGACTCTAGAGTTTGAGTCCACATCTTTCTTTTGCATTCATACACACACACACACACACACACACACACACACACACACACAAGCTGCCCAGTTTGGTCAGGTTTGGTAACATTTTTTTTTTCTTGTCAGTCTCTATTTTTATTTGCAACTTTCCTACTCTGTATTATATAATTTGCTAAACTGCTTTAAATAATTTTAGAAGTTGAAGGAATAAACTTAAATGGAATAATTTTTTTTTTCAAAAAGTTCTAGAACTAAGCAATGCTATCTTACAACAGAGCATGAAACAAGTTTTTGCTGATGTGTCTGAGAGCGCGGGCAGGCCCTGCTATTGCATCTGGCTCTGCCACTAACCAGCAGTGGGACTTCGGGAAATGACTGCTTTAGTTTCCTCGTCTGTAAAGTGAGGTAAGGGTACCTATCTCAGGGTCCTAACAAGTGAGGTCACTTATGGAAAGCACTCAGGACAGTGCCTGGCACCCAGTGAGCACTCGATGACTGTGGTGATTATGTACAATGTCCTCTCTGGGTGTACAGGCAGATGACGGCCAGGTGGAGACAGGCGGGCCAGAATCCTTCAAAGCAGCTCTGCAGAATCCTTCTCACGGCTCCTCAAATGCCCAGCAGGGCCACCGCTTCCAGGTGGGCCTCATTCCTGCTCTTCCTCCAGCAGCGGTTCTCAAGGCTGCAGCCATCCCTCCTGTGCAGCATCCCCAGGAGACACCGGCAGCATCAGAATCTCCTGGGAACCATAAGTGCAAAGTCGCGCTCCCTTCATCCCAAACCTACTATGTAGTGCGTATCAGAACTGACCGGAGGGTTGGTAGAACACAGACCGTTGGCCCTACCTCCTGAGTTTATGATGAGGAAACTCCTGAAATCATGAACACCTGATCCATAATTTTCAACACATTAAATCTTTTCAATTATTAAATGCCTTGAACGGCCTGTGAACAAAGAGTTTGCTTGTAGCTAAGGAGATAAGATTCTGAAATAGAAACATAGCTCAAAACAAATATATAAAACTCATCCCTTTTGTACGACTCTGCAGGATGACTCAAGAACATGAAAAAAATGTAAAATACTGGTGTATCTTGAACAAAAGAACTGCTCTATTTCTCCCTCTTGCCAGAAGAAAAATGGGTAAGAACTGCTTAAAACTCAGAATTATGGCTCTAATATATTTTCTTCCAATAGGTTTTAAGAGCCTTCAGGATATCTTTTTGTGCATTCATTTATTTTAAAGTTTATTTATTTATATGTTTTGAGAAAGACAAAGACAGTGTGAATGGGAGAGGGGCTAAAAGAGAGGGAGAGAGAGAATCCCAAGCAGGCTATACACAGCCAGTGCAAAGCCTTATGTGGAGCCCGACATGAGGCCTGAACTCATGAGACCATGAGATTGTGACCTGAGCCGAAACCAAGAGCTGGATGCTTAACCGACTGAGCCACCCAGGTGCCCCTATTTATTTATTTTTAAATGTTTATTTTGAGAGACAGCAAACGTGCACAGAGAAGGGGCAGAGAGAGAGGCAGGGAGACAGAGGATCCGAAGCAGGCTCTGCGCTGACAGCAGAGAGCCCGATCCGAGCCAAAGTCGGATGCTTAACCAACTGAGCCACCCAGGTACCCCTATGGAAGCATCTTTTCGAAGCATCTGATAACCCTGAAACAAAACTGGCAACGTTTAACTGTCTGCAAAGGTCTTCTACTAATGGAACCAACAAATTAATAGCTATAGCTTCATTTTGTTTATGTACATAAGAATACTTGGTATTGAAGATGAGCAAAATTAATTTAGAATAGTCATTTGATCTAAATGAAAAGTCATGCTTTACAGAGTGATAGTTAAATGCGTTTTCTTTAGCTGCATTTGATAAATGGCTGTCTTTGGGCTCTGTCCCCTTAAAATACCTGCAGTGTTTTGAAATAAATGCTACACACTTCTATACACAGATCTATTTCATTTGGTCAGTGATACCACCATGGCCCTCCCAGCGGATGATAAATGTCAACAAACATTTTACTTAAGATATGTGTTCATCAGCTTTCTTACAAAATGGCAACTCTGTATTCACTTTTTCATTAGATGTATGCTTTTAAGAACTTATTAATGCTGAAAAAGTTTGTTTCAGAATACAAGTGTTGCCAAACAATAAGAAAGGATACCATACAATAAACTGTAAGGCCACTGTACCAAAGAAAACTCTCAATATGGTAGGCTTCTTATCCCCTATTTCCACATACTTTACATACACCTAACCCATCACTTCCCACATTTCCTTCTGATTTCCCAAACACGGAGCCTGGCAGCCTCATGAATCTTGCAAAATTCGGCACAGGTCACAAGACATGTGGATGGAACACCAGGGCCCAGGCCAGCAAGGGCAGGATAGGAATTAGAGAAAAACACACTGATACGAAAGAAAATGCAGCCACTACATTACGGGCAGCTTGTGGGTGTACTGAAAAAGCACGCCTTATTCCTACAAGGGTGGAAATGAATAACACCTAAGAACAAAGCACAGTTGTTGGCAATAAGCTTGTTATAAATTCTCACTGAAGTAATGTGTGACAGGCTATAGAATGTCTAATTGAAAGGAGTGAAAACATTCCTTTTCTCACCTGTCAACAATTTTGTCATTTTAATTAATTTATATATGTGTTTCTTTTGCTCAAATTTGTATATATTACAGCTCTCCATCTTATCCTAGGAATGTATATGTATCTGTAGATTAACAGAAAACAAAGCCTAGCCAATGACTAATTAGTTCCTAAGATAGCCTGTAACATAATACTCATTTGGTTCCAAATTTTCTTAAGTAAAACTTAGGAATAAACACATGCAATTCCTGCATATTAAAGGATCATCTCTTTTTATACTAGTAGAAAGTTGTAAGGTGAAAGTTACTAAAAAGGTAGAAAAGATATAGTCATTAAAGCTCACAAAGAGAACAAAGATGGTGATTCTGCAGAAACAAATCACAACGGGAATATTACTAACTTCCCAGACATCTCCATGTTTACAGAGGTCCTTAATCATGCTGCGTGTTAGGCAATGTGCTCTGTGTGCTTATGTGATAAATCCTCAGCACAGGCTCTATGAAGCAGGGATTACCTTCAGACTCTAGATGATAAAATACAGAGGTCCAGGGTATTGCTGAAGGCCACAGAGTAATGAAACAATGGTGGAGCCAGGATTTATACTTGGTCTGTTTGATTCTGAAGTCTTTACATGCTCTTACTTACTATAGTAAAAAGATGTGAAATCCTCACACCTGTGAACGTCGAACAATTCATGGGTCTCCCCACTCTAAGTTGTGTTTATGATTAAAGCTTTGAAACGTAAAACCAAATTAGCGAAGAAAAATAAACACTTGGATCCAGCTACAATTCCACCTCTCAAGCAGAGAGATGTGTCATGAAGGGCGAATTATTAGTTCATATCGGCCCCTTTGCACACAAGATATATATGGTTCCCTCTAGACTGAAATTTAACATTAAAAGGTTAGGATGATGAAACAATTTAAAATAGATGGTTTATTCTTTCCTCCAGAGTGTTACCCTGAAAACAATTAATTTGCAAAAGAAAAATCTACAAATGACGTAATGTGAAAAATGTTTTATCTCACTAGGAATTAAGGAAAAGTAAGTCTGAAAAATGTATCAAATTTGCAGTTTAAAAAAACTGCAATAAAATGATAATATCTCGTCTTGACAATGGTTTAGGGAAACGTGCACTTACAGCAGCAGCTGGCGTGGAGAAACCACGCCCGACTTCTATTCCCAAGTGCTTTCCCTTCTCTATTTATCCTCATTCCCGAGGTGATCTCCTGGATTTAAACGTTATCTATGCTGATGCTGCCTCACCTCTCCCCTAAACTCCAGATCTGGGGGTGGGGCTACTAACCTGACATCTTTTCCACTTGGTGCCTACTGATCACGTGGAATTTAACAGGTTCCAAAACTCCAACTGGTTCCCCAGCAGTTTGCCCCAACTCCGAGGGTGGCCACCCCACCCTCCAGCTGCTTAGGTCGTCACTCTTGTTCTTTCACATGCCACATTCAATCCAACAACACATCCTGCTCACTTCACCTTCAAAAATTATGTACCTGACCTCTTCTCAACACCCCCACGAATAGCACTTTGGGCCAAACCACCATCATTTCTTACCAGATTATCACACTAGCCTGTACTTAGTTTCTTTGTTTCCTGTTTCCATCCTGTACTTAGTTTCTTTGTTTCCCGTTTTCCATCCTCCCTGCTGTAGTCTATTCTTGACATGGCAGTTAGACTGATCCTTCCAAAAACTACAATTTATTTGACTCCTTGGTGCCATAGAGAACGTTGTTTTTAACACTTTTATTATTATTATTTTTAAGACAACTGTGCCTTTTGCTTGTTTTTAAAGTGAAATCTTGTGGGAAAAGCCCCCCACATGAAAACAGATAAAAATGGAGTTGTGGTGGAGGTCAGATGGACAGCTCAGTACTTCCTTCCCAACGCGCCCGAGGCTCAGGAGATAGTAAAGGCTTTGAAAAACCACCGCGCTGCAACAGCTGATGAAGCCAGTCCAGTCCTCTTGCAAGTAGCCCCCTCCCCCAAATAGCTTTCTGAAAGAAATTAGAGTTCATGAAAGCTGATTTCGGCCTCATCACCCCTTAGTTTCCTCTGGAAACCTGCGTCTTATCCCATTAAAAACCTCGACAGAAAGGTTGAAAAAACAGTCGTTGGCAGCAAACGACTCTGAGATCTCAATCGACAATATACCATCTTGTTGAGATGAGCATTGGGTGTTGTATGTAAGCAATGAATCACCGGAATCCACCCCCAAAACCAAGAGCACACTGTACACATTGTATGTCAGCCAATTTGACAATAAATTATATTTTAAAAAATTAAAAAAAAACAAAAAACAAAAACCAAAACCCCAATACACCTTCTCCTCTGGGGCTGCTTTACTATGTTTTTACCCATAGTTACCCTAATATCTTCTTCTTGATACTCTATTATTCCTCCACTACATTAAAAAATTTCTTTAAAAAAATTTTTTTAATGTTTATTTATTTCTGAGACAGAGAGAGAGCATGAGTGGGGGAGGGGCAGAGAGAGAGGGAGACACAGAATCAGAAGCAGGCTCCAGGCTCTGAGCCGTCATCACAGAGCCTGACGTGCAGCTTGAACTCACAGAACACAAGATCATGACCTGAGCCGAAGTCGGATGCTCAAGCGACTGAGCCACCCAGGCACCCCCACGTTAAAAAATTTCTAAACAATTATTTTGTTCCTCCAGATTATAGGTTTAACACTGGGACCATCTACTAAGAGAATGCCATTTTCTTAGTTGGGAATTAAATGTGCTCGTTTCTAAGGGAGAAAGATGTACTAGGGGAAGGAGAGAAACTAAGGAATGTAAGACTTGTCTAAAATGGTCTAAACACCATTTTAGATGGATGGGTCTTAGGGAAATATTATTTTGATTGGACTCAGTAGAGTTGATTCCTAGTCTGTTTGTCACTGCTGATTCCCCAGCAGGTTTCCCTCTACCTCACAGGGTGACCAACTATCCTGGTTTGCCCCAGACTTGCCTAGTTTTAGCCCTGGAAGTATTGGTTTAGCAGACAGGGATGGCTGGTAACCTCATTCCTATATACCACAGGACTACTGTCCAATGTGAGGCAAGAGAAAGATAAGATAATTCAGAACATTTCAGTTTATCTGAAAGAAATCCAAAGAAGGTGATGATGATGATGATGATTCTGTCCTCTTTATTTTATCCCTATATTAAGTGGTCTGTGGTTATGATATGAGAACAGTTCACATACAACAAACACATCTTAAAAAGGCACTTGTGGGCCACCTGGTTAAGTGTCCAACTCTGGCTCAGGTCATGATCCTGTGGTTTGTGGTTTGAATCCCTGCATTGGGCTCTGTGCTGATGGCTCAGAGCCTGGAGCCTGCTTTGGATTCTGTGTCTCCCTCTCTCTCTGCCCTTCCTCTGATCACACTCTGTCTCTCTTTCTCTCAAAATCAACTAAACATTAAAAAAAAAATGGGCCTTTCACTTAAATGCTTAGGGATACTATATAAATGTTGGTACTAATAACCTTTTGAAAAATAAGTTATAATTATAGTATTGGAAATTAACCAAGTATTAGCTCCAAAGAATTCAACATATGGAAACATTTACATACGGAAAGTGAATTTTGTTTAATATTATGATTCTAAGTATACTTACATATGTTCATTTTCCCAAATGTTTGCATTTTTTATATCTTACCTATAACAGAAACTTGAAGTAACTCAATTTTATTCTTAAGGCCTGCAGCTTTCAGATTGTCATATGCACCTAGTAACTGTGAGTCACTGACATCAGCACCCACATAATATACATCCTATGAGGAAAGAAATTCATATTTTAAGTATAAATAAGACTATCAGACATTTTACATAGTTAAGAAAACCTACTTGCTTTTTCTCAAATAAATGAAAATGAATTTAATAGATTTCTTAATTCAGGTTAAAACAAATTTGTAGTATTTCTTTAAAATGATATTCAGTAGTAAAAAATTAGAAGTTTTTGTTAATTTTTAGAAACTATTAGTATATTTTCCAGTAACAAATGCCTAAAGAATTTGGGGATTATCATAATCTGCCATGACTAGTTATTGAAATTGCTCACATTTTCCTAAATTCCCTAAAATACGATTTCCTAAATAGTTGTTTAAGAAATGAAACAGTGATTTAATTAACCCTTCATAATCCATTTTGACAACAGTACATAGCAACTCATGTAGTCAAAACTAATACTCCTGAATAGACAATCTACTTCTAAATAACTGGTCAGTGAAAATACATATAATGATTAAACATACTGCTTGATTTACCAAACGTGAGTACTTACGGGCCATTCTTTAGCAGCTTCCAAAAGTATTGTTCCGAGTCCACACATTGGATCTAAAACAAATGCACCAGCCTGCAGACAGAAATACTGATTTGTTATTATTCAGTCTATCATAATATATATTATAAAAGAAACCTAAAACTTGAGGAATCAACATTTCAAGAGCAGAGATTCCTTTTTACACTTTATTAGGAATTTCAGGTGGTCAAAGCCACAAGATAAGTGTATGCTCCACATGTATGAAGATTAGGAAGGTCACTGGTGTGGCCAAAGCACAGTGAGTGAGATGGAAAATGTGGTGTTCACATTAGAGATAGGCTATTCCGTCAAGATGCACTGGGTTATGGGGCGCCCGGGTGGCTCAGTCGTTTAAGCGTTCCGACTTCAGCTCAGGTCATGATCTTGCGGTCTGTAGGTTTGAGCCCTGTGTCAGGCTCTGTGCAGAAGGCTCAGAGACTGGAGCCTGATTCGGATTCTGTGTGTGTCTCTCTCTCTGCCCCTGCCCCACTCACATTCTGTCTCTCTCTCTCTCAAAAATAAATAAATAAATATATATATAAAAAAAAGATGGACTGGGTTATGCTGCATGTAGTAACAATCCCCAAATCTCAGAGGTTGAAAACAACACATAGCTAATGCTACATCTCCACAGAAGGACATCTGGGGCTTCTGGAAGCCAAACTCATGAAGTGGTCACCATCCAGAGCCCTGCCATCAGAGGGGAAAAAGAAGCATGACAAATCGTATACTTTCCTAAAGGTGCCATCTAGAAATGAGACACATTACTTCCACCAACATTTAACTGGCTAAAGCATGTCAGTCACATGACACACGCAGTTTGAAGGGGCAAAGAAAGTGTAATCCTACTTGTGCCTGGGAAAACAGGAAATTTGGAGAAAAAACTAATTTTTCCCGTTATGGGGGAGGGATGTCTCATTACATCACATCTTGTAGGTACAGTAAGGATTCTGGTTGCCTTCTGAAGAATGGGAAACGACTGGAAGGATCTGAGCAGAGGAGTAACAGGACATTACACTTCAAAGGTCTCACTCTGGCTGCTCTGCTGAGAATGGACCAGAGAAGGGTAAGAGTGTTAAAAGGGAGGCTAGTTAGGGGACACCGGCAAGAGATGATGGTGACTTGAATTAAGAGTGGTATTGGTATAAGTGATGAGAAGTGGTTACATTCTAGATATATTTTAAAGGTGGAGCCAATGGGATGGACTGGATGTGGAATGTTAAAGAATGACAATAGTTGGAAATGACTAAAGGTTTTGACCTGAGCAACGGGAAGAATGGACTTCCCTGTTACTGAGATGGGAAGAGATGGGGAGGAGAAGCTTTGAAGGAGACGGGAGTACGGTTCTGGACAGGTTAAATTTTGAGACGCCTCTTAGAGCAAGTATGGATGTCAAGTGATTTGTTGAACATATGGGTCTGGAGTTCAGGGGAGAGGTTCAGGCTACAGACATGAAGTTGGGAACACTCAGTGTTAGTCATAAACGATATTTAAAGCATCAGAACTGCATGAGTCATCGAGAATGTGAGAGAAGTTAAAAAAGAAAAGTCTATGGGTTGGACCCTGGTGATCTCCTAAGTATAGATGTTGGTAGATGAAGATTCAGCCTTGCATACTGACAGCAGCACATACTGATGTAGGAGGAGAACCAGAGCGGTGTTCCAAAAAAAGTGGAGAAACATGTTTCAACAAGGAGAGTGATGACAGTATCAAAGTGCTAACAGGTAAGTGCGATGAGCAGTGTCAGTGGCGTGTTGGTGATGACAGCCTGACGGAAGCGGGCACAGGAGACAGGGGACGGGAGGAAGTGGCGACACCAAATATGGACAACTATTTTTAAGAGTTTTTCTGTAAGGGGAAGCAGAGAAGGAGCATGTGGGTTCAGGAAAGGGCTATTTTCTTAAATTACAAGATACTAAATCAAGTATATGTGCTGATGGGCATGCGCAGCAGAGAGAAAGTCCTCGAGTGGGCACGAGGCGATGGAGTCCGGTCCCCAAGCACTGGAGTGAAACAAGGACAGCTCCCTTGTTGTGATGGCGATGAGGCAAAGCATGTGGGTGCAGGTTCCAGCATGCTGGTAGATTCGGTGAGGAGAACCCGCTGACGTTCTCTGCTGATTCCAGTATTTAAGTCAAATAAGGAGCAGGAGAGTGAAAAGCGTGGGCAAGGAAATGACTGTCATGGTAGAACGTAGAATCCAAGCCGTGAAGCAGCGATGAGGACGGGTGAGGAGCGATGGAGGGTGGTGAGGGCAAATGACTAACCCCCTGCGGGGGCTAAGGAACTGTGTGGCAGGGCGCCAGAGGAGCTGAACGGGAAGGAGGAAGGGGCTAAGAGCAGGGTTCTTGAAATTGAGATTCAGCCTCTGGGCATGATGAGGTACAGGATCTGAGCAGGGCAGATCGTCAGAGGTAGGGAAGCCAAGACACTAAAGGGTCAGGTTACAGAGCGGATTCTGACATCATAAAGAACTATGACAGGCATAGTGGCCTATACTCTGTTAGAAATGATAGAAGAGAGGTTTGCCTACGACTGGGATAACTTCCCGGCACGTGCTTCAAAGGCACAGAGAGGTTCTGGGCAGAAGAGCAGAGAGGCTCAAGCTGACACCTACCACCTCCAGGCCCTTGGTCCCTTGATAGGTCTATAGAGGAAGCAGAGCCCTCAATGGACAGCCAGGTTTCGGTCAGAGCCAGAGGACACCTAATGGAAAGAAACACAATGCCCTTCAGGAGAGGGAAAGCTCCAGCAGGAAATTCTAAGGAGAGTATCCTACGGATGCCCCCACGAAGGGGCGGCAAGTAGAAAGAATTTAGTTAAAATTTAGTCAAAAATAACAATGGTATGAGAACTAATTTTTATGAAGATCTTGATATGTGTCAAACACTGTGCTCTTCCTCTCTCCAACATGGTCCTCGCTGAATGAGGTAACCTGACCTTAGTATCTATAAATGTCTTTACGTTATCATAGGACCTTGTCTTGCTGTGACATTTGGGTACACAGGCAGAAACAGACAAGTATTTCTGTATGCTTATATTAATAACTAAAACTTACAGAACTTGGTTTCCCTTATTAGGATTTTTTTTTTGTTTTATTTATTTATTTAGAGAGAGCACAAGTGGGGAAGGGGCAGCGAGAGAGAGGGAATCCCAAGCAGGCTCTACACTGCCAGCTCAGAGCCTGATGTGGGGCTTAAACCCACAAACCACGAGATCATGACCTGAGCTGAAATCAAGAGTTGGACGCTTAATTGACTGAGCCACCCAGGGGCCCCTTCCTTTTGAGGATATGTAGGAAGGAGAACAGTGTGTGGTAAACATGAAAAATATCTAACATGCTCATGTTTAGATGTCAGTGCTAATAGCATTGGCTTACCCAAGGTTGAACTGCCTACGCACTGCTCTGGGTACCATGCTCCCTAGAGGGGACTGGATCAAGGCTGAGTACTGGGATCGTTCACACTGTGGGTCTTTACTAAACTCCTCCAAAACAACTGTGCTGTGCTACTTCTTACATGCTTTAACATTCCGATGCTGGTGGTCACATTTAGAGAAACATTCCTTACTCTCGGTTCTGGCAAGGCAAACTGACAGTAAGGGAAAATTTTAACAAGCATCATCTTTGGATATATTTAATTTACTTTTCTACTTTTCGGACAAATGGATGTTTATATCAAGATAAAGGTAACATTTCAAATTTGTACGTGGTTATATAAATTTATATTTATATAATACACACACACACACACATATATACATGTTGTTATATAAACTGTGGTGAGATCACTGGCGTTTTGGTAACTCTCTCCTTAGACTAAAAGAGATTTGGACTAAAGATTAAAATCAAATAACAAAGAAAATCATGGATTCTGGGAACATGATAATCTTAAAGCAGCTTTCTTCTTTTCTCTCACCTCCAAGCTCTTTACTTCCCCTGAGCCCAAGTGATGCTCAGACCTGGAGGCAACTAATGCCAAGAGAAGCCCTGGGCTTGGTTTGGGTCCTGGAAGAAGGAACTCCATGGGGCCTCTTTGCCAAGGCTGGATGCGGGATTAGAGAGGAGCACTGGAGCCCAGACGGGGAAGTCACTGCAACCGGGGAGAACCTGGTCTTCAGAGATCTACAGATGTGCCGGGAGACCAGTGAACAGAAAAGTGTTCACCTAGAAAAAGTTTTCAGCACGGCTGACAGATTCTCCTTCCACTGCCAAGCCCGGTAGTGCCACAGATCCACTTGCCTTGTAGCACTTTTAGGATTTTAGCCATTTCAAATATTTTAGTAACCACAATTGACTCCCAGTGAGCCAAAAAAAAAAAAAAAAAAAAAAAAGGTAAATCTAAAGGGTAGGGGTCCACCAGTAGTGAGAGAGTAAACGGGCAGAACAATCTGAACATACATCTAATGAAACAGAACTCCTGGAGGAGACAGGAAGTATCTGAAGAAAAGAGGTAAGGGCTTCTGGAGATATTCAGATGTAGTACACACACAACTTTTCAAAGCTAAAAAACAATGATTTCTAAGCTAAAACATTCCAATGAATAAAGGAGAACATGATTCTATGACTCCTGTTATAGCCTGGAAGATAACATTCAAGAATAAGTCAAAACGTAGACTCAAACTACGGAAAGACGGAAACCATGTTCTGGAGAGAGGATAGGCAACTTGGGAGACTAGCTCCAGGAGGCTTAACGTGTTTATAATCTCGGAAGCAGGAAAAGAAAGTAGTTTAAGGTAAAAGCCACTAAAGCAAAACAGCCGGGACAATAATAATTAAATAATGAAAGAAAGAGTGCCTGAGCCAGAGAAATAGTAACAATAACTTTTGTAATTATTACAGTTACTACTGGCATAGCAGCAGCGAATACTTAAACACCTCCTATATATCACACACTGTTCTAACCATTTAATCCATGCTAATTCACTTAATCCTCACATGATCCTAGGAGGTTGTTATTTTCATCTCGCAAATGAGAAACTGAGGCACGCAGATGTTAAATATAAATATCTTGCCCAAAGTTTTCTAGGAAGTGGTGTAACCAGAATTAGAACTCAGCTTGGGCTGAATAGAAAACACACATATGTTAAGTATATCCTGCTAATATTCCCAAACTTTGGAGGATTAAAGAGAAAAGTCTTACAAGCCCCTAAGCAGCTCTAAAGGAAAAGGAAATCCTACTGGCACATACCACTCACCTGGAACACAGGAAACTAAATGACAAGGGGACAGCGTCTACAGACCTCTGAGGGCAGGGGACTGACACAACTCTTAAAGCCAGCCAAGATGGGTCTGTACCCCAGGATGAAAAACAAATTTGAGGCTGTATAGGAATTTCTGACTATGTATTACTTGGACACCACACTTGAAGAAATTGCCTAAGAAAAGACTTTGACCAAGTGACAAATAAACCAGAGCAGAGACCTCAAACAGGGAAGAACAGTGGGGAAGAATGATACACCTTGGAACACGTCTTTGCTTATACGAAAAAGTGTGTGTGTGTGTGTGTGTGTGCACAGTGATACCTTAATGACTAAGGACAGGCTGTGTAATGTAAGTGCTAAATAAGAACTTTTGAAACACAAGGGGTGTATTGCAAGGGAAATTCTTACATGTGATAAATAATTTACTACAATCTAGTAGTTGGGGGCTGATAGTGGAAGGGTGCAAAAACGTTTCAAAGGTCTCATTGTAGGGAGGAGTAAAGGGGGGTCAGGAGAAGAGAAGAAAAGTACTCGAGAGGCCTCATACTGTGCTAGGGAAGAGGGTAAGCTTAGAGTATTTGGGTGGTAAAAACAGTGTCCTGACACAGGAAAGAGTTGATATCTTGTTTTAAAGCAACAGCAGAGTCCCACGTGTCTAATTAAGAGAGCTGGCAACCTGAACCATTAGTGGAACAGAACAATAAAGTATAATTTCCAACCTCAAGGAGAGCAATGAAGTGATTATCAAGTAACTTGATCAAACCAGTAAAAACAAACAGTGTCAGAAGTTGTAAACAGAGTAAAATAGGAGGAACACAATCAAGTGTGTGTCATAAACACTGAATTCCCTCCCTGGAGGACAAGGACCATCGAATGGGATAAAAACAGAGCTGGGTATTCGTATAAAAAACAAAACAAAAAACAAACAAACAAATAAAAAAACATACTGACAGCAAAGCTGAAAATAAAGCAATGGCAAAGAAATGCAGCAAATGCAAAGAAAAAGAAAGGACTAAAAAACCATTAATAAGACACAATGAAATTTAAGTTTAAACTCACTAATCAAGATAAAGAGAACTTTATGTGACAATGAAAAGGCACCATTCCTGATGAAGCAGTAAGTCATAAATGTGCATATACCAAACTAGACCACAGCTGACGACTAGCAAAAATGCAAATACGGTAACATGATGAGATTTTGAAATACCTCTTTCAGAATTGTGCAGATAGTAAAACATTAATATAGCAGACATTTGTTGACTAAAAAATAAAATTACTTTCTTATGTCCACAGAACATTCACAAAAATTATCAAGATCTTAGTCACAGAGAAAAACTTAAATTTTAAGAAGTGGAGGATTTACAGATCACATGATTGTGCCATGAAAGATTAGAAATCATAAAAACGCAGCTATCTTTGGACTCAGCATTTTCATAGCCAGAACACTCTCAGAAGTTCAACGATATATAAAAATATCGCTGTAGCAGTTCAGAAGTGTAATGGCAAGAGAAAGAGAAGGGTAGAAGAAAAAGAGAAATGAAAAGAAGGGAAAAACAAACAAGCAACCAAGATGCCCATCAATCAGTTGATTACGGAAAGGACCTTGCTATCGTAAGATGAAAACACTTCCTCACCTGAATTTCAGCCAGAGAGGCCAGTGCCCATGCTATGGTAGACCTCAGGCCTGCTGTCTTGATGTAAGCTCGGCTGGCCAAAGGAATCCTACAAAGAAAAGAACCTGATGACGTACCCAACATTACTGTATGTTAAAGAAAAGTGTGATATAAACAAACTGATTAACCTGTCGTATCTGTGACCTCCTCTTTATATATTCATCTAACATACACTAAGTTCCCCTAAGTTACAGAATATTTTAACCTTATGACAAAAATCCCTTTTTTCATTGGCACCTCGTCTGACCAGCCAGTGTGGTATTTCAGAAAGGTACATTTGTAAGACACCTGAAATTTAAACTCTTAGGTATTTAACTTAGAAAAATCTAATCACATATGAGGGAAGTATTTCTCAAGTGTTAATATACTTCCCTGTCTTCCCATGTGGAATAGACCTTTTCTTGCTGGAGTCATCAAGAGGAACATACTGTGATAGAGATGCGGTATGGCAAGTAGGGCTGAATGGATGCTAACCCTTGAAATCTGTTTTCTAGAAAAAAATCCCTTTTGTAAGTTTGCTTTTTGCTCATTTGCATCTTTTCTCAAAAGATGAAATGAAGCATGACATTGCATTGTCTAAAATAATTTATGGAATGAAGGGCTGAAGCAGACATCTCCCAGATGAGTTCACTGGCCTCCATTATGTACCACCGCATACTTTATCCTTTGCTTCATTACTGCTACTATCAATGTTTCCAGATTTGATGGAGGTTTTCAAAATATTATTTCTATCTTTCCAATGTAATGAAAAAGCAAGCTTGATAAAAGCTATTACAATAACCTTAAGCATTCTTTTTTTACACCCTGCTTTGGGCTTACAGATGCATAAATGTGAGCTTAGGGAAAATGGGGTATTCCTATAGAATTTTTATAATCTTTGAAAATATTCCATGCCTAGAATCTAGAAAAAGGGTATCTAAATCACATTATACTATGTAAACAGGGATGTGCATACAAAATGTTTTTCATTAAGATGCCAACAATACCTACATGCTTCCAAGGAACTGGAAATCACTGTTTTCATCCAACTAGCTCTCTCTTCCTAAAGCATCTAGAAAAATACCTGTTATGTAAGTGTTCAACAGATATTTTGAAATAAGGAAATGAATCATTTGCATTTATTATTATATAGTACCCTGCAAGATTAGAGAGATACCTGAAGTAGATTTTAAAAACTGGAAATAGGGGTGCCTGGGTGGCTCAGCTGGTTAAGCATCTGACTTTGCTCAGGTCACGATCTGACAGTTCATGAGTTCGAGCCCCACATCGGGCTCTGTGCTGACAGCTCGGAGCCTGGAGCCTGCTTCAGATTCTGTGTCTCCCTCTCTCTCTGCCCCTCCCCCGCTCACACTGTCTCTCTCTCTCTCTCTCTCTCAAAAATAAACATTAAAAAAATAATTAAAAAATAAAAATAAAAGTTGGAAATACTCTCCCACGATAAAAGAATAATGGCAATAAAATTTGTAGAATGTGTAAACGTGAATTTTAAGAAATGTGCTGTATTTCCTATTTTAATAAAAATTCCAGATGCCAACAGACTAAGGGCCTGTGAAAATCATTTAATAATAGAAATAATTAGATATAATTTTTCAGTACGAATCATGTAATCAGTGCATGATTATAATCAAATCTTTTAGAGCTCTAACTGGCCAGATTAAATCATATGCGTTATGTACTAAAAAAACACTTCACTGGCTCAAGTAGAGAACTCCGATGCTTTGTCCTTAGCCTCGCTCTGTTACATCGATGTCTTATACTATAAATAAGAGCATAAAATTCTTACTTTCACAAACTCTAAGGGACAAACCAGAAGCTTACAGAACAGTATCTACCTGAACACAGGGATTCCCACCACAGAGTAAATGTCATTTAGATGTATGAAGATCTGAAAGAACAAATAGAGAAGTTAGAACAGAACAGGAAATGCATTACCTAATGCACTGACAATTTGAAAACTTCTATTCTGAAGCTGTATATAATCTAAATTTTATCTTTTATTTTACTTTTAATTTTTTAAATAATCTATATTAAAAAAATTCTAAGGCCTTGTTTAAATATATGGAAAAATGTCCATATGTAAATAAATAAAATGTAATAAACAAATAAATGTAAAAATAAATAAATAAAAAATAAAATAAATAAAAAATGTCCAAATACATATATATTTATTTTATTTTATTTTATTTTATTTTATTTTATTTTATTTTATTTTTTAATTTTTTAATTTTTTCATTCATTCTAAGAGAGAGAGCACAAGTCGGGGACGGGCAGAGAGAAAGAGGGAGAGAGAATTCCAAGCAGGCTCCGCATTGCCAATGCAGAGACTGATGCGGGGCTCAAACTCACAAACTGTGAGATCGTGACCTGAGCCGAAGTCAGATCCTTAACCAACTGAGCCATCCAGGTGCCCCACTATAATATTTTTTCTTGGGCAGAGGCAAAGTAAATTTTCAGTACATTCCATAGGAAGATTCTGAGGATAGTTCATTATACGAGGTATTATATATGGAGAATCATGTTCTGAAGACATCTTGGGTTCTTTCCTCCCTGGGGTTCTCTGAATTATGACTGGGTCAGACTTTTCAGCATTTGGGGTTAGAGAAGACTTTCTAACCTTAATTCTTCCCACCTTAATTTTAACTTCAAATTGAGAGTTGAGGTCACACAGGATCATCATAGGCTACACATATTTCCAGGGTAACAAAATTTTCTTCAGGCCAAAGATATTATAGCAAGGGTAATGTTTTCTCTCTCCGTTATCCATGGGTGAGTTTCTTTCTCTCCATTACCCTTCTTCTGTCAGGCCACAAAGAGGATTTAAATGTCTCAAGTTATAATTAGTAGCCCAATTAAATTTTAAAAGTTAGAATCTTACTTTTGTATAGTTTGATGAAGTTTATGGAATATTCTAACTTCGTTGTTTGATCTCAAGAGCATTTGATCCCTGATACTTTCACCCTAAAGTTATTTTTACTCTATAGTTTAATCAGAATTACTCCAATATTGACAAATTTTTATTACATACCGAATGATCTGGAATGGACTCCAGTTAGTCCATTAAATCCTTGATCAGCAAAGTAAACTTTCCAATGTTTTGCATTATTCATTTTAGCAAAGGTATTTATTAGGATTCTTTTCTATTTAAAATTGATTCTAAAGATAAGATACACTAATATTTTTATATACAAATATTATTGAGAATAGCTTCTCCCACTATAATTTTTCTATTAATTTTATCAGATAAAATCTGTTAAGATTTGATTCTTCTGTTAATTTTGTTCACAAATTTTACTGTGTGATTTTACTGTTGTCAATTTTGCTCTGTGTTATTTCTACCAATAATAGCTATTATTAATTACATTAAATACTGATAGGAATTAAATTAGCTATATTTATTTAGGAGCTAAAACTATGAGGAAACTAATTCTCAGACAGTGAGATGGGGCCAAGGGGAAATGGGGAGACTGAAACTGGCAAAGCACAAGATAAGGGAACTAGAGAGGGGAACTGGGAGGAGGACCCCCTCATGTTACAACATTCTTGGGGTCAAAATATTTTTCATGATAGTAATGAAGGACATACACCAGGCATTACTTTGTAAAAGTGAAAATACCAAATAGAAACATTAAAAAATGAAATAACACAAAATGTTCTAATATGGCCAGCTATTATTCTATTTAAAGCTATATAAGAATAAATTTATGAATCAATGAATTATGAAAAGGACTAAACCACCTGTCAAATTTATCAGATGGCTTTCAAAAAAGTGAAGAATATTTTCTATGGCTAGCATTGGTTTGCCCATATAAGTGTTTTACTTTGTTCCAATGAAAAACAGTGAAACCTAATTAAATTAATTTTGAAAATAGAGAAAAAAAAGAAAAACATAATCCCAGAATCCTAACAAAGCCATATTAACATACTATTGAATTTTGAGTGGGCATTTTTGTTTTCTATTCATTTTCCTTTTTTTTTTAACATTAGCTAGATTTATTTATTTATTTATTTATTTATAGAATTTTCTATTTTAGAGATTTGTTACATATTCTAGTGATTGTAGAGGTCATCTCTAAAATTCAACTGTGGCAAAATAATTCCACCCCCAAACATCTTATTTGGATAAGACATTTTTACAGTGAAAAATAGTAGGAAAATTATTTGCACTACTCCACTATTAAAGAGAAAAGAGACTGCTGGATCCATGCAGACATGCTTTTTAAAAACTCTGAAGCAAAACTGAAAAGTACAATAAGGATAGCTGACGTGGTCTTTAAACAATTAGGTTATAGGCACAGAGGATAAAATGAACATTCAGTACCTCTAAATTTGGATTCCTCAAATCTGCTTTCCATCCAAACTGTTTCATAAGAGCAATTCCAGTTATTCTTCCTACCTCCTGGAAAAGCAGAAAGTTACAGAAAGGAGCACTAAAACTGAAAATTTTATGTTTAAATGTAGGCAAAAACTAAGAGAGCATGCAGAAAAATCAGGTCACACTATTTGATGGTAACTTAGGGCTGCAATATAAGAATATGACACTAAAGCATTTTCTGTTCAAGGCAAACAGGCTGCATTTGACCTCTTCAACCCCCCAAAATATCTTATGGCACTGATGCTTCCTCATGTGTAATCTGTCTTCTTGTAACTTGAGAGAGCTGAAATAACCAGATCGTGAATCGATAAAAATGGTCATTGTGGGTTTTAGCAAACAAATGCAAAGTGAAAGATGAACTATTTTAGCAACTACAATCCTATATGTTTACAAATTACCAGAACAGTAGCATTAGACTCAAACTTTAGGGTTTATCTGATTTTAAGGCTGGTGAAAGGACTCAGACCTTTGCCCCCTGACATCACTGAACTTTGTAAGGGCCGAGTAATAAAGCGTTTTGAAGGAAACCGTGGTATTCGCTCCCACGGAGACCTCGAGTGTCTTGTGCATTTGTGTATTTGCAGTCTGGGTCCTGGTGACAATCATGCACACAAGGCAGAGCGCAGAGCAGCCATTTAATAAACACAGGACTGAACTGAAGAGAAAACCCAAAAGGTTAGGACAATAACACGGGATTTCCAAACGTCAAGAATACCTATGAGTTTAAGGGAAACTTTGAGTGAGAAAGGAAAAAACGGAGGTGATTACATGGAATGGCATACTATTACTCTTAAAGCATCTGAGGTGAAGTTAAAAAGGCAAATGCATTTTTAGAGGCGCCTGGGTGGCTCAGTCGGTTAAGTGTCTGACTCGTGATCTCGGCTCAGGTCACGACTTCACCTTCTGTGAGCTTGAACGCTGCACCGGGTTCTGTGTTGGCAGCGTAGAGCCTGCTTAGCATTCTCCCTGTCTCTCTCTCTCTGCCCCTTTCCCGCGCTCTCAAAATAAATAAATAAACATTAAAAATTAAAAAAAAAAAGAATGCATTTTTTAAAGAGATTTAATTATATGACATTAGGCCTAGTGATGTGCCTCGGCCTACTTAACTGTTCCGTGAAAGGCTGTCATCTCATTTTAAAGCTAAGGAGTAGTTAATTCTTTGAGAAAATGGAACCCCACCTTGGGAGGTAAGTGTACCTGTGCAGTAAAGGTCTTTGCAATAGCTCCACTGCAGCGACAGGAAACTCTGAACGTCAAGTCCTTCTGGTTTTTGGCATCAGCTGCTTTTACTACATCGTTCTGAAATGCTTCTTGAGATTTTTCTCTTTCAGTGAAAAAATCTCCTTGCTCCTGTGTTTCTTCTTCCGTTTGCTTTTCCAGCAGGCATTCCCCACTCTCTTGTAACTCTTGCGATTGTTCTGTTTTTAATTTCTTAGCACTGATGATGTCATTTTCCTCCACTTTTCTTTTTGGCGGGTTAGCAGCTCTTTGAAAAAGTTTGTCCTTTTTTGCATCAAGTTCAAGAAGATTTTTCCAAGTTGAGATGGCATTCAACCAACTTTCTGGATCATCATTTATAAGTCTCTGTATCTCACTTAATATTTTTCCTAAATAAGTAAGATGTCAGTTAATCCTCTATTGAAGCTTTAAAGACAGTCTATTACATCCATCACCCCCAAATTCCATTACCTTTATTTCTTTAAAATCAGTTTTATTAAACTGCTACATGAATAGTGAATTCACCTTCACCTGGAGTTTATATAATTTAACATAAAAATATTGTGCAGGATAAAGTTCATTCTTTATTTTTAAACAAAGTTTATTATTTTGAGAGAGAACAAGTCAGCGCGTGAGGGGGGAGGGGCAGAGAGAGAGGGGGAGAGAGAGAATCACAAGCAGACTCCACACCAGCAGCACAGAGCCCAGCACTGGCAGCACAGAGCCCGACGTGGGGCTCCAAATCACAAACTGTGAGATCATGACCTGAGCCGAAACCAAGAGTCGGACGCTTAACCGACCAAGCCACCCAGGCGGCACTAAAGTTCATTCTTATATTTCATAATTAATATCAAATTATTTTAAAATCCTATAGAATTATCATGTATTTTAGCAAGATCATTTGTCCTATGATAATATATATCTATATCTTCAATATAAGCATAGGCCTAGAGTATGTATTGATCTTTGAAATAATGCAGATCTTGCCTATAAAAACTAAGTTAAAAAACAGAATAAATTGCACAACAAAGCTTTGAAACAAGAGCAAATGAATCTTGAGACTATCTTAAACCATACACTACTAGCATACATCATAAAATGAGTTTTCATAAAGCAACACTTCAGATACACAACCCATTCATAAGTTAGGGACTGTCAGCATGCGCAACACAATGTAATCTTTTTTCGATGAAGAAGGGTCATCGAGATGACCCAACAATAATTACAGTGTTCTCTAAAGATGAGAATGTAGAATGTTGGGATGAAATTATATCGACCCCATGGTATAACACCTTAGGATTTGCTTTAAAACCACATTTCTGCCCTGTCTTGATTTCTTGCCATTTATATCTTTACTGACACAGTTTAGTGCAGACTGTAATATTACATGATCTCTTGTGCACGATCAGCAATTAAAATGAAGTTTAAGGCAATGTTTAGTCTAGCAGTATCTGACTATTTTTGGTGCTTCTATTAAGATCCTTAAATTATTTTAGCAGCATGTGTGTAAAATTAGAGAGCGAAGAGGGAATCTCTTAACTCCCTTTAGCTGTAATGCTTTATTAATGGGCGTAAGTTTATTCAAAACTTTAAATTTAAGGTCACCCAAATAGGAAATTTTATAACATAGTATTTTTTCCAATTATATAATTCATCAGTTAAAAAGTACAAAGTGATAGTTTTGATCAACTTATTAAAACCATGCATTCCGGGTTATTATACACTTCTAAATCTAAACAGAAGCAACTGATCACATGTATCTTTAGAGAAGGTGTCTGATCATAATTAAAACAGAAGAAATGTGACTCAGAAAATAGGTAGCAGGTTGCAAAGAGACACAATTAGGTGATAATATGATTAATATGGTGATAGTATTCAGGAAATACAGAAAAATACATAATTGGTGATTCCACAGCTATGAATGAATCTTAAAAATATGAAATGGATACAAATTAATTATCAAGCAGGAAACTTTGGAGTACAATATATCATGTGGGTAAAAGCAATAGGCATATACTGTACCTTTACTTACAGAAGAAACATTAAGTGGAAACTGCTTTTTAATCAGCAAAAATAATCTTTCTGCAGATTTTAATTTTTTCAGCATATTTAAGTCAGAACAGGTGGTGAAGAAAACTTTTCCTGAAATATATTCAACCTAGAGACAGAAAAGATTAATGTAGTCCTGTGTCAGAGTAAGAATCATTTCCCTTTTCCCCTCTAAACGAATTAAAACATAGCATCTAGATTAACAATAAACAATCATTTCTGAAAGATGTACTACTTGTCAGACATGCTCCTAGGCACTCAGAATACATTTTCCCCCTCATCCTTATAACAAACTTCTATGGTAGATTTTATCACCCCCATTTCTCAGATTATGAAACTGAGGCTTGGATAGGTTAAATAACCGGTATGAAGTCACACAGTGACCAAGATCATAATCTGTGCCATGTTACCATTTGTAAAGTACACTTCTAGGACAAATCAGGCGTCTAGTCCAAGGTTAACATCATCAGTAGGGATTTATTAAACACCTACCTTGTGGTCTACCAGGAAACATGCAACATAAATCCTAAAGATGAATAATAATGTAACACGTACATATTGACATACAAATTAAAATATAATATTTACAAGCAAATAACTTGAATTAAACCCCAAATAAAAAAGTTAATATGTAAATGCATTGATAAGCTGTATGTACAATAAGTAGCACTGAATATGGAACCATCATTAGTAAAAGTCTTGGGAAAGAACTCTGCAAGATTTGAGAAGAGAGATTCTAACAGAAGAACAAAGGGCAAGACGCAGAGGTGGGAGTGACAGCCTGGCTGAAGTAAAGTGTAAGTCAGCATGGCAAAATTTGCTGTTTACACTGATTGATAGTGTCAGGTGGATGGATGGTGTAGCTCAGACCAGCTTGATAAATGGTCGTGAAAATTTGAGTACCCCAGATGGTAATGGTCAACCATTATAGACTTTTGATGAAAGCTATGACAGCACTGAATTAGCTAGCAGAAAAAATTACTTTGGAAGAGGCATAAAGTACTGAGTGTAGAATGTGATGTCAGAGGAAGAAGGAGACTACCAAGGTAGAAATAATGAAACTTGGCTGTGGAACTGGAAAAGGGATAACAGCAAGAAATATGCATCACCAGAAAGAGGTTTTGGAGGCAAGATGGATATGTGGTAAAAGCCAGAGAAGAAAGAAAATGAAAAATGCACTAACTATAGAGTCTAGTGAGGTATGGGAAATGGATCTCAATACCAATGGAGTCCTAAAACTTTTGGAGTCAACCCAACCCTCTCAAGCTCAGGATGGATGTGGAATGCCTTAAAGTTTTCCTTTTAGCAGTGGCCATCAGCTGATTAATATGGTTCTAAGTTATCTCCTAGAACTGAGGTAATGGGGAATTTGGGGTTTCCCATGTGTTTAGGCAGCTCCCGTCCAATGGGAACTTGAACTCCAAGTGTTTTTGTACTTTTGATCTGACATGGTCTAATTAAGCTCTGGGGATGGTAATTTCTGGGGTTACCATTCTAGCTTGATGAAGAAGAATCTGCAGAGGAAGCCCTAGGTTGACACCAATTAAAGCCCAAATACTTCATTATAAGTAACAAGTTTTGGGGATCTAATGTACAGCATGGTGATTATAGCTCATACTATATTATATAATTGAAAGCTACTAATAGATCTTAAATGTTTTTACCACAAAAAAGTAAATGGTAATTACGTGACTGGATAGGGGTGTTAGTTAATGCTCTGGTGGTAAGCATTTGCAATTTATAAATGTATGAAATCAACATGTTGTACACCTTAAACTTACATAATGGTATATGTCAATTATATCTCAGTAACGCCAGAGAAACAAATAAAAATAAAAACCCCAGCAATGCATCTGACCAAGATAGATGGAGAAAGCAGGGAATGAGAAGAATGTTTAGGAATCAATATTTAAGGTCATAAGGAAGTAACTAAAATAAGAACTTTTGGCTTCTAGAATTTACTTCTTTCTCATTACAAAGGTGATGTTTTCCCATGAAGTCAAAACTAAGTATATACCTCAAAATGCTTAGAACTTGAAAACAAAATATTCAAAAGTAACTTTTATTAAAAATTTTTTTTTCAATGTTTACTCTGAGAGAGAGAGAGAGACAGGCAGACAGATAGACAGACAGAATGAGAGCAGGCAGAGAGAGAGGGAGACAGATTTTGAAGCAGGCTCCAGGCTCTGAGCTGACAGCACAGAGCCTGACATGGGGCTTGAACTTGTGAACCGCAAGATCATGACCTGGGCCGAAGCTGGCCACTTACCCAACTGAGCCACCCAGGCTCCCCTTAAAAAGTAACTTTTAAAAAATTTAGATTTTATGTTACCTGACATAAAAATATAGCTGATATTAAAGTCATCACAAAACAAGTTAACAGACATGAAATACGTTGCCAAGATTATGGGGTAATTGAAATAAGTATTTTACTGAAGATGTATGGTTTTAAGATTCAAGTCCTATAAACAAACTGATGCAAACATCTGGACCAGTGATTTTAATCTAAGTAGTCAGTGATCTAGATATTAATTTATAGTTATTTAACTGTACAAAGATCTTTTCTTACTTATTTGAAATATGAAGGGAAACAATTTACACAGCAAACTTCCTTTAAAAATATCATCGTTTTGGGGTGGTGGGAAGAACAAATAAAGAACATGATTGAAAATCAAGTTAATTGAGAGGGCCTAAAAGGTTTAATTTATTGGGGGAATCAAATCATAAGAATAATGTCTTGAAGCATTAAAATGCTAAATATATTCTCAAAACCAAAAGCAACATTATTTTCTTTCTTTAAAAAGTAATGTAAGGCCTACATTCCTTTTACAAGTAATAAGCATGTAATCAAAAGTAGTTTACTAAATTGCTAAACAGTCACTATGAGAATCAAATAATCATATACACGAAAGCACTATAATGTTGTACCCTTTGTGAAGATGAAGTATGATATCTTAAAGCAGTGGGGAGAATGAATTTTGGTGCTTATGACTTCAAAAACTGCTGAAGCTGGTGTTAACCTTTTTCTTTGTTGCTTGTAACTGATAATATTCAATTATAATACTTAGGGGAGAAATGTGGCATTTTAGAATACTTCATCCTAATATTTGTTACTTGAAAATTTATTTATATATACAATCTGTTTTTTCCATTTGGAATGAAATCATAACGAAGTGTCTAAAACCAGCTGGTTTTATGTCTAACACTTTCGAAGATGAAATAACAGCCTTTATTAAAGTAAAAACACTTCTGTTATCAGCTAGAATATCTAAGCAGTTAGCATTTTTGCCTTTCTTTTAAAATTCAGGCATTCAAGTCTAACCCAAAAATTAAAAGTTTAAGTCTTGGCAAAATGCATAGGAAGATACGGAGATACCAAAGTTCTCCTAATTCTACAAATGCCATTTAGTTTTAGAATTAATTATACATTGCTAAGTGAAGAGCTGAGGTGGTACATGAGGTTTTTTGGTTCATTTTAGAAGAAAGGATTCAAAATATATTTTAATTAATTTTTAAAAAAGCATTCAATCTGCAAGAAATGCATAGGATATTAAAAAATATCAACCTACACAATTACTCCTTTAAATAAAATAATTATGAAATAATCCAATTATCTGGTTAGCTCTACCCCACTACCTTCTATCACCATGACCCTACTAAAAAATTAAAAATTGGTTGGCTTATTCAAGTTCAGGTCCTGGGTTAAAAGTCTTTGCTATGTGGGTTTATAAAGACCAATTAATCCATTGACAGGGCCTTTCTGGCTAGCTGGTATTAGGCACACCTCTATTATACTGAATTTTATCTTAAAAATAACTGTTCTTGCTATTATTGTTTATAATAGCAGTATTTAATACATTATACATTGTTATAGCTTAATTTTTCTTAATTTTAAAGTAATCTAGGTAAAATAAACATATGTATATAAAATATTTTATACATATAAAAATACGTAATTATACAATATAAACTGAATATTTAAAAATACCCAGGAACCTATAAATAAGTTTGCCCTACCACCAAGTGGAAAAAAAATCTAATCTGACTCTGACCAAACTCTAGATACAACTTACAAGATTCCAACTGATAGGAGATAGAGAGGACAGAGAAACATGTTAAACTACACCATGGAGATGCAATTAGCAATATTTAGATCAGGGGAACTTCTAGCAGTGCTGTCCAACAACTTTCAGTGATGATGAGAATATTCCATAACCTGTGCTGTCCAATGCAGTCACCACTAGCACATACGGCTTCTGAGCACTTGAAATGTGACTAATGTGCCTAAGAAAGTGAATTTTTTTGTCATATATTTTAATTAAAATAGCCACCATACCCTATTGGACACCACAGCTCTAGACTAGGACTCAGAGAATGAGGCCTGGTGAGCTAAGAATGGTTTTTACATTTTTAAAGGGATGTAAAAACAAACAATAACAATAAAGAAGAACAACAAGTGATCCACATATGTGAACTACAAAGCATAAAATATTTATCTGGCCTTTATTTTACACGAAGACTCCATGCACAGTGCAGAGCCCAACATGGGACTCAAACTCACACCTTGAGATCAAGAGTGGAGCCGAGATTAAGAGTCGGAAGCTTAACCGACTGAGCCACCTAAGCACCCCAATCTGGATCTTTAGAGAAAAAATTGGCCAACCCCTGCTCTAGACTATGGGATAAACAACCCTGCTTCTTTAACAAATAATAAATTGCTGGTGGTGGTGGTGGGGCGGCGGGGGAGAGATGGAGGGGAAATCTACAGATTAAAAGAGACTTAAAATTTTTTTTATAACAAACGAGATTTAAAAGAATATCAATCACAATACATGGTCCTTATTTGAATCCTCATTCAAATACACAAACTTAAAAAGAAAAGTGACATTTATGAGAAAGTTGGGATTTAAACACTTACTAGATATTTGATAAGGAATTATTTTTAGATGTGATCATATTGTGGTTTATATTTTTTTTAATTTAAATTTTTTTGAGAGAGGGAGAGAGCGCGCAAGCGCGCGCACACGCATCCACACGCGCGCGCGCAAGCGCGGGAGAGAGGCACAGAGAGGGAGACAGAGGATCTGAAGCAGGCTCGGCGCGCTGTGAGCCTGAGCCACCCAGGCGCCCCTGTGGTCTATATTTTTAAAAAGAGCCATTGTATGATGTCTTCTATATTATACTATATATATTATGCTGTGCGTCCTCTCATTATAGATATACAGTAGTCCCCTTATCCACAGTATAGCCTCCTGCCGTCACTGCGTTTAACCAGTCACTGCATTTAACTGCGTGGTTCCCAAGCAGATGACCCCGCCCCCCCCCACTCTGACCTAAGATCAACAGCCTAAGGCTACGTCAAGCACAATTCTCCTTCCGAAGTATCAAGTATCGTCAGAAAGTCAATAGTAGCCTAACGTCATGCGCCACGCTTCGTCTCATCATTTTGTCATCTCACATCATCACAAGAAGGGTGAGTACAGTACAAATAAGATATTTTGAGAGGGAGGGAGGGGCAGAGGGAGAGTGAGCAAGAAAACATGTTTGTTCACGTAAGTTTTATGACCGTATATTTTTATAATGTCCTATTCAGTTATTGTTAACCTCTTACTGTGCTTAATTTAAAAATTAAACTTTATTATGGGTATGTATATATAGCAAAACACAGTATATATAGGGTTGGTACTATCTATGCTCTCAGGCATCCACTGGGGGTCCTGGAATATGTATCTCCCATGGATAAGGACGACTACTATATAGGCAAACATTTACAGATGAAGTGATATCTTGGCCTTGCCTCAAAATAACATGGGTGGAGCGGGAGGGGCATTAATGGAGCAGAATTCACCGTGGGATCGGTGTTGCAGCGGGTCGGTGAGCACGTGAGATTCACCACACTATTCTACTTCGTGTATGTTTGAAATTCTCCGTGATAAAAAGCTGAACAGAATACACAGGACACTTTCTCTTGCAAGCTGCATGTTGGAGGAAGCACCTGCATCAGTCCTCCAAGGAGGGAGAGTTTGCAAGTTAAAATGCAAACGATTGAGCTATGTACATTCCTACCAAAAGAAAAGTTTTGGGGGGTGGCAACTAGGGACACACATTTTCAACAAGCTCCCTGCGTGATTCTTAGGTCCACTAAAACACCGATTAGAAAGGCGTGACTAATCTGTAAAAGGAAACAATCACTTCTAAATTCATTTTATAAACGCGGACTTCACAATATTACTTTTCTTGAAGCAAATCAAAGTTTCTAACACTCTTATTACTGCACGAATGGTTTTAAGTATTCCTGTGCAACTCATTCTTTGGGAACATTCATTGATCACCTACTAATTGCAAGACATTGTGCTACACGTGCTATCAATTTTTATCTCAAGGTTTGCTCTAATCCTTTAAAGTAGGTATAATCTTCTCCATTTTCTATCCAAGGAAAGTGAGGCTCAGAAATTTGAGTATTTACCCCAAATTCAAAAATCTATGAAAGGAAGATTAAAATTTGAACACATGTTTTTTTGCCTCTGAGATCTACATATACTTTTTTTAAAAATTTTTTTTTTAACGTTTTTATTTATTTTTGAGACAGAGAGAGAGGGTGAACAGGGGAAGGGCAGAGAGAGAGGGAGACACAGAATCTGAAACAGGCTCCAGGCTCTGAGCAGTTAGCACAGAGCCCGACGCGGGGCTCGAACTCACGGACCGTGAGATCATGACCTGAGCCGAAGTCGGACGCTTAGCCGACCAAGCCACCCAGACGCCCCTACATATACTCTTTTCCACGCTGTCACAGAAATAACTTACAAGCTTCGGGGAAGTTTCCCACTATAATTTAGTGTACTAGTAAAGCACCTGGGCTTCAAAGCAATAAAGATCCAGATACAAGTCCCAGCTCCACCACAGAGCATCAGTTTTCTCTTTATTTCTTCGTAAAACAGAGGGGGGAAATGACGTCTCCCATAGGATTCTTCTGTGGATTAAATCATATCATGTACATAAAAGTGTCGGACACGTTTTAAGTGCTTTATAAATGTTAGATGCTATCATTGTTCTTTCGGGATTGCTTTAACTTTGAGAGTTAGCGAACTAGAGATGACATTTCAGAAGTTATTTGTTCAGATCCCATTTCCAAGCATATCTGTCCTTAAAACAGGCACAATCAAAATATGGGAATCCCCAAATCTTGTGGTTGATTCCTCTCATTGCCAAGAAGTTTGTCCCTATAATTAATTGAACTTTTTTGCTGTGAGGAGACCCCCTCCCCTCACATCTCATTTTGTCTTTAGAGAAGATGGAGGACAAGCAGAGAAGATAATTTTGGTAATTCGACGTATTGCAGTTGGGTGAAGGCTTCTATTTTTCATACTAAGAGCTCTAAGTTAATATTAAAAAACAAAAACAAAAACAAAAAACCAGTGCAGCATGATGTAATGGAAGGAACTGGACCTGGGTACTGGCCTGCCTGGGTTAAACATGATTATATACTCATGCCTGATTTCACAGCTTGGGTTTGAATCCCAGGTCTGCCGTTTTACATGACTTGAATAATTTCTTGGACTTAACCTGTGCTTCATTTTCCTTTTCTGTTACATGTAGAGCCTACCTCACAGTGTTGTGAAAATTAAGCAGGTGAGTACAGATTGAGGACCTAAGAACATGCTTAATCAATGTGGGCAATTCTTACATTGTTGCTTTTTTAGATTAGCCGTATTCAGCGCTCTATTAAATTCTGCGACCAAAACCACAAGTGGCTGGTAATCTAATAAAGCTGATGTCATTTTTCGTGACCCCCTCTATCCCCCATGCCCCCAACTCCCTCATTGCAGAAAATCCTTTTGTGGCTTCTAACACTATAGGGGCTGCAAGACTGACTGGTCAATTTCATTTAGTAAGCTTTCCTTTTCCAAAAACACATGATTCACACTGTCATATACAGCCCATCAAGTCAGTGGAGTCTGTTTCTATTACATCTTTTCCCTCTGCTTTCAAGAAGCCAGCTCAGCATGTTCTAGAACCTAAACTCAAGTTTAAAACCTTGTTCATGTCATTGAAATTAACACCAGCAATTGTTATTTCCCTCCAGAAGCTGGACTGCGAAGCCTCCAAGACTATTATTTTTTTAGCTACTATTTACTCGGTGTTTAAGGTGTACTTTACGCACCTTGTATCAATCCCATGGGGTAAATACCATCATTGTCAGGAAACAGACAAGTCCAGTAACAACCTGAAGGCTGTACTTGTATTTAAAGGCTGGAGAAAGGCTTCTGTGACGGGTCTAACTATTGGCACTATCAAGTACCTTCTTGTAAAGAATCTAGGAAATACCTTGCCTCAAACTCCTTCCCGCCTTAAAAAAAAATACAGGCATGAGAGATACGCGGTAATGTGGAAGGGAGAACGACTGGCGATTCTTTCCTGCAGTAATTAAAGGACGTGTCAGAACTCCGAGGTCTGGGGCTTGAGAGCTGGGGGGCTCGAGGCTCTTGCTTTCCAGAGTCTACACGGACCCTGGCGGGGAGGGAGACCCGGCGCGGACGGGGGCAGGGCCGCCCTCCTTCCCGCCCGGGCGCGCAGCGAGGCCGACTCACCTGCGTGGCCGCCAGCCGCGCCCGCACCTCCCGCATCAGGAAGGGCTCCAGGCCGCGGCCCGCGGTGCAGAAAAACCGGGCGCCCGCTGCAGGCAGCGAACCGGAATCTGTAGGAACCGCCGCCATTGCGGCTCGGGCGCGGGCCCGCCGCTCGGGGTCACGTGGCCTGGGGCGCGCGCGGCGAGTCCCGGCTCTCCCGGAGGCGGGCACTGGGGCCGCGGGGCAGGGTGGAGTCAGAGGCTAGGGTTGTCAGGGAGACCCGGGGTGACGGTGGGGGCCGGTGGGAGCCGGTGGGGCCGGTGGGGGGGGCGGGGGAGCGGGTCAGCTCGGAGGGGTGGCTGTGGGGCTCCTTGGTTAACTGCTCGGAATTTCCCTGATTAGGTATTTGGAACTATTTGGAGTCACATATGGAAGGCATACAGTTGGGATCTGTAATTGGAATCTATATAAACGGTATATATCATCTAATCCATTTGCCTTATTTTTGAGATTGAGGAAGCTGATCCCTAAACAGGCCAAGGGACAGGTGGCATAGAGCTGAGGTTGGTCTTGATAGCCAGTATAACGAGCTTCTATTTCTCCCAAATTTCTCCTCCCCTCTTCTTTATCACTCGCCATTACTCTCCTGACATAAGGAGCCCTATTCTGTCTTCACCAAGAATTGGGCCAAAGTTGGGAATCCTCAGGACCAAGAGCAGAAATTCTCACTCTCCAGTGGAATGCTTTTATGTTCACATTTCTTGCACTTCTAAGTTCATTCACCATGAAGGTAATGATGAATGCACTGTCTAGTTTGGGCCACCTGGTTTAATTGGCTGTCTTAACAGTATTTGAAGGGACTACTCTAATTTTGAATTTTCTTTCTTTCTTTTTAATGTTTATTTATTTTGATAGAAAGAGCAGGGGAGGGGCAGAGAGAGAGAGAGAGAGGGAGAAAGAATCCAAAGTAGATTCTGCCCTGGCAGCAAAGAGCCCTATTTGGGGCTCAATCTCACAAACCGCAAGATCATGACCTGAGCCCAAGTCAAGATTGGGATGCTTAACCAACTAAGCCACCCAGGTGCCCAATTTTGAATTTTGAATTGGCAATGAAAATATTACTTGGGAGGAATAGAATCCATATGACAAAGTGGACAGCATTACATAAGCTCTGTTGTTGTATAGAAGTCGACATGTAGTTATATGAAGAGACAGTATATAGAAACTATTAAATGAATGGCTGGCTATCTTTCTGGCAAGTGCCTCTCATGTGGTTCAATGGGATACCTAGGTGAATGGCAGATACTACCTCTCTTCCTCCCCACCTCACCCCAGCTCATGGTCTACTTGGACAGTATTATGAAAATTCTTATGGAATCATGTAACATGACTGTATCAAAGTTTCAGTCCTCAAACTTCTTTTCAGAACCTTTCATGTTGGCAAATTCTTTAGTTTCCTTCATTCTTTTTTTTTGCCTCCATATTTATGTTTTCATTCTTTTGGCAGTTGACTTAGCTTTATGCTTTGTGATTCCTGGTACTCTAGTATGTCTGGGGACACCCAGGAAACCTCCTTAGTACTTCCTACATTCTGTACCCAAGATAGTAAGCACCCAGACATATAGTTCAACAAATACTGGATACCCACTCTCTGCCAGACTCAGATGCAAATGTGAGTGATTATTTGAGTGTGTGTGTGGGGGGCGGGGTGGGGCAGACAGGAAGGCCTCATCAGCAGTTAGGTGCTATTAGAGCATAATTACATGAGTTGGGAAGTTGATGGAGATCAAGGTATACAGGTGGTAGGGCTAATGTTATGGTAACACTGCCCATGGTGGATGAAGAAATGACTTCTCCAGTGTAGGGCTGGCTAGCAACATGCTCTCCTGCCAAACCACTGCTGAGCTGAGGCTCAGTCCTGCAGAGCCAATCTTCCCCTTATATCCTCTTTTCTCTTCTTCTGTGGTCTTTCCGCCACCCAGAACCTTTGGTCAGCACTATCAGTCTGGAGCTACTCTTGTTTCAGTTGGGGTCGGGGAGTCAAGTGCATTTGCTCATCTTTGGGCCTTGCTATATAGCACAGCGCTTCTGGGAATGCCTTTCATCATACAGTATTGGAGATGAGAGGAAATAGGTGGAGTTTTGCCTCTTTAGGGAGAAAATAATTGGTTCCCTGAGAGGAGAGTTGCCTGGAATTCTCTCTGTGTGACTCAAATACTCTTTCCTCCATCATTTCTGCTTCTCATTAAAAAAATGTCTCTACTGGAAAAGAACCACTGATCCCTATAGACGCTTTGCATATCCAGCTGAGCTTTGCAGTTTCAATATCACATATTCAACGGGTAGGAAGCTGGTGGTTGGCAGAAACAATTTTACAACAGATATACTTTTAAGTGGGAGTGTTTAAGGAATTTAGGGCTTGATTATTTGCTTCAAGATCTCCATGTTTTGGTGCAATTGGCATTTCCTTTCATTCTTAAAAGCGTTTGATGCGTGTACTTAGGTATTAAAATGCAAATGCTTTAGGTTGTGAGATCCTTGAGGATGGGATGATCTCATTGATCTAGGCATCCATAAAGAGCACACTGGCTTGCCTATGGTAGGCTCTCCATCAATGTGTGCTGAATTGGATGGAATGTAACTAGTTGGAAACCCACTCACTAAAGACGTCCTCTTCAGCCGGCAGGGATTGCAATAACCACCACACCAGCAGGGGTCTTTGTGCGTGCAATATGGGGATAAGGGTGGAGGACGAAGGCCAATGGAGGGCACTGAGGGAATAGAGGGACCCCGTTCTCTCTATCCCTCCCCACACAATTTATAAATAATATCACTTAACAAGGAATACTTGTCAGAGTGACCTTAGGGGTCTTTTCGATGTCATGTTTGCCCCCCACCCTGTATTCTGGTACGGTTGAGTGGGGTTGGTGTTGAGCCAGGCCCCTCTCCTAAGGAGAACAGGAACCATTGCTGTATCCCAAATGGATTCGATTGCCAACTTCTTTGAAACACCCACTCTTTCCCTCCTCCCAGGCTTTTGCTTCCACTGCTCCCTTTGTCTAGAATTCTCTCTTCCATTTATTTTCTTTAAGGCTGAGGCAGAATGCCACTTCTTCCAGAATGCTCTCTCCTGCCTTTCTAGCATGCTTCCATTTACATAATATTTTATACCTTTATTATTTATTCATTCATAAATATTTATTGATTCCATGTTAGTATGTCTGTTAATACGACAAGGTTCCAGCCTGTGAGAAACGTTCGGTTTAATGGGTGGTAATGGTGATGGTGCTGGATTGCTGAGAGAGACATACAAAGAATGACAATAAAATGTGATATATGGTGAGGAAAAGAAAGCAGCTGAGCCTGGCACATGGTAGGTACTTAGTAAGTAAATGAAGTTGAATAAGTGAACTTATCCTGAAGACCAGTGAACATTTGTTATGTTTGTGGTTTCTCATCTCCCTCTGAGCATCTTTGCCAAATCAGGACATTCTCTGTCTTCTGAAGCTCCCGAGGCCCAAGGTTTGTGCATACGGTGGAGATACAGTGGATTTTGCTCACACAACCCAGCGTAGTAACTTTAGGATCTTACAATTTTTTTAGAAGTCAATGGAGTTGTGGCATTGTGGCAAAACCTCAGGTACAGGCACAGAAGTCTGTTGGACACACACATTCCAACCAAGTCAGTGCGGACTGTGAAAGAAGGAAACAACATATTTTTACGGCTGCAACTGCAAACGCAGTTTGAGAACAAGCTATGGGCCGTAGAGTAGTCACTTACGTGTACACGGTAACCACCTGGAGTGGTGCTTCCTTGAGATACATAGTCAGAAAAGAGAAAATTTAGCAGAACATTAATGCCTTGTGTATATCAATACTGCCTGTGGAGCATTATTTATTCATTAGCTTTACGTCGCTGTAGTTTTAATGTAACATCAAAATTCAAAAAGTGTAATCTCCGTGTTGTGATCTAGAGGGAAAATTCCTTTATATGTATTATCTTGCTTTAGTTATGCAGTGCATGAACTTATTATTTCATTATTATTTTGATGTACAAATAGAGTCTAGGTATCCAGTGCTTTTTTGGAAAAATGCGACATGCATTTAACGCATATTTCAAAACACTAGGGGTTTCGATGTGATTTTATTTGTTTAAATATATTTTGAGCTCATAAAACTGTATTCACATCTGATAGACCTTTATAACATCCCATCTGGAAGGGGGTATGGAAGTTATTTCTTTGATACATTTTCTGACTGAACAAATGACTGAATATACAATTTTCTTTAATTTACTTGGATGAACTATATTGCCTAAATAAAATAAAGCCATTTTCTTGCAGTTATGTTCACCTCACTCAGACTGTTGTTTTAATATTCCTTTTCTTGTACTGCATTTATGTGTATATTTACTATGGATTCTTTTCCATTAGAGGCTTGTTATTAACAATCATCCTATTTCTTAGTATGAGGAAAGCCCCTCAAATATCCCAAACCAGCTAGGATTCCCATATTTTGAAATTTCTCTCATTTTCTGGTAAGACTCCCTCCTTTCTAGTAGATGGTCATTTATTTTGCCTGTTTTATCAGTGCAATTTAAACAGAATCACCTTAAAACTCAAGCAAATGTGATCTACAAATAAACAAAAACAACCAAGGTACAGATTCTATTTCTTCAGAAATACAGACAGAGTACCTTGTTTTAATGTGAATGGTATTTGGCAGAATAGAATCTGAAGATTTTATTAGAATTTTGGCCTAATTCAGTCAACTTTCCTTCTATTGTTGGCATGATTGTTGAGAATGGACTGTGGAGCAAGCAAGCTTATTATGTTTTCAACTCTGTATTTTTGTTGTTGTTGTTGTTGAGGGGCAATAATTTTTCACTGCCCGTGAACATTTTGTGCTATTTTGAAAAATAGATTTTAGCACCCTTGAAAATTTTTTTCTGATACATACCAGAAAAATATAATCAGGCTTGCCTTTCAACAATTGTCTCTCAAAACGTTTGATTATGGGGTGCCTGGGTGGCTTAGTCCGTTGAGCATCTATCTGACTTTTGATACAGGCTCAGGTCATGATCCCAGGGTTGTGGTATCGGGCCCCACGTTGGGCTCCATGCTGAGTGTGGAGCCTGCTTACGATTACTTCTCTCTCCCTCTGCCCCTCTCCCCCTCTCGTGCACTCTCTTTCTCTAAAATAAAAAAAAAAAGTTTGAAATTTAATAATTAAGAATATATTAATATTTAATGTTATAATTTTTTATAATATGAATTACTTGGCTAACCAGAAAAACAGTATAGATACAATATAAAAGCATGCAACCTGCAGTATAGGGTTAGGCTATCATTTGGTTCCTCCATGAAATACCTTCAGAGTAGGGCATGATGCTGGAAATTATTTGGTACTAGCTGAGTGCCTAGACTATAGGCAGGTAATACTCACATCTTTAATCAAGACGTGTTGTTTTATTGCCATGTCACTTTGGTCAACTTAAACGATACAGATTATCTGCCTCACACAGTTCAAAAGATCTAAATGTAGCCAAGTTGGGAAAAATATTAAAAGCTGGCCTCAGAATTCATCTTAGGTACCAAATCATCTTTAAGAAATATCCTTGATGAAATTCAGCAAGGCTTCAAGTCACCAAGCGGAGAAATATAGAAATTATCAAACTGTTCTGCATTAAAGTCAACAGAAGATAGGGAATGTCCTGAGGGGGAAAGACCTGATAAGGAAAGGGGACATATGGGGCAACAGTGTGGGAAACTGAGGCCGGTGGGGTTAAACAACCAATGAGAGATGGCCTATAGTATGGTACCTGAAGGACTTCTAAGGATGTTCAATACTCAATTGAAATTTGTTTCTGGTGCTGCCATGAACTGTCTTCAGTGACCCCAAATTTCAGTAAAACAAATAGACAAAACATAGCTTTTTGCCTGAGGTATTTTAGGATTCATAGTGTCAGGGTGTTGTGATATGGAAAAGAGGCAGCACCCTTTACATGGACCCTGGTTGACTTTGGTCAGAAAATTCAGCAGAATCAGAAACTCAGAGCAGAGCTGCCAAGAGAAACCTAAGTGTGTGGGTCTATTAACAAGGAATGTGCAGAGAGGGGTGCTGCAGGCCAATGGCAAATAATGAAAATGCTGTTGACAGCTGGGTGCAGCTGAATTTGTCCCTCACCTGGAACAATAAATTTGATATAAACCAAGTGTCTAATATTTAAGCATGGGTAGACATTGCAATCTTGGGGCAACCCAGGGCAGGTTAACTAAGGGGGATTATGATCAGGGGTTGAGCCTAACATTCTCAATTTTATATTTTTGGATTTTCACTTTCTGCTAGTTTTTCTATAAAATTTCAAATAGTACTAGCTTTGCACTAGCACATAGATTAATCACATTAATCAGACTTGTGTAAAGCCGTTATCCGGACCTTGTACATAGTTTGTGCTGGATGTTATATTGGTTGTCTGCATTGGATGTTAGATGCTAGTGTGGATTTCCCAGACTTTAGGCTGAACACACATGCTCTCTAAGTTGGCAGCATTCTCCTCACTGTGGTAGTGAGTTTGGCTTCTTTTAAATGATGAGTTTCTAAAGTTGTGAAAGAGTGTGTGTGTTGGAGGAGGGGGGGAAATGCTGTTACAAACTTAGAGGCTCTTTGTCTGTGGACTAAGAATAGCAGTGACATTTCTAAAGGGTTTGATTTCCTCAGAAGGTAGAGCACTTATAACAAATAATTCAAAACCATCATTAATCCAAATAATTCCGGAGCAATGTGATACACATTTGCTCTTTCAGACTGGCCATACACAGAATTAAAAATATTCCTACACATAACTTTTGTTGAAAACTGCATTAGGTGATAACTTGATTTAGAAATTTCTTGCTCTTCTCTCTTCTTTAAATTATGGTTAGCCTTCCGCCCCTCCTCTGTCAGCACAGAGCCGGATGTGGGGCTTGAACCCATGAAATGTGAGATCATGACCTGAGGCGAAGTAGATGCTTAACTGACTGAGCCACCCAGGTGCCCCAAGAAATCTCTTTTTAAAAAAGTTTATTTGTTTATTTTGAGAGCGAGAGGGAAAGAGAGAGAATGGGGGGTGGGGCGAGGAAGAGAGGGAAGACCAAGCAGGCTCCATGCTCAGCACAACGCCCAATGCAGGGCTCGATCTCACGACCATGAGATCATGACCCCAACTGAAATCAAGAGTTTGATGCTTAACTGACTGAGCCACCCAGGTGTCCCAAAAATTATGGTTCGCCTTGTACCCAGGTACTCTCAGTGATATTCAAATATTTGAGAAAAGAATGTCTTTATAATAAGATAAATCTGATGGGAGCAAATTCAAGGAAAAAATATGGAGAAAGAGTGGGCACAAGTTTAATCCAAATCTAGCTGTTATAAGCCTAACTGCTAAAGTAGACTATAAGCTAACCACAAATTTTATATTTATTAACTATGATTTAGCATGGTAGTTTTCAGACTATTATAATCATTTCGTTTTGACATGGATATGAAAGTGGAGAAGTTCAGGGAGAAAAATTAAAGAAGGAGCTAAGGAAAATAAATCTTACATGAAAGCTTAAAAGGAATTAAAATTGTTTAGCTTGCTGAAATGAAGGAAGGTTAAGAAAAGCCTTCAGTATCTTCAAATATATGAATGGAATCATCAGTGAGATACTGGCTTATTTATAAAGAGGACTGAAAAATGGTGCAGGCTCAATCCTTTAAAGATTTTTGGAACTCGTACATGCCATGGTCTGATGTTCTGGCTGTCTGGCCTGCCGATTCCTTTCCCATTATGGTGTTTCTGGGTGTCCCAGAGGGCAGCGACTGACGTTTATCTCTGTTGATCCCTTTCTAAGCAAGGTAGGTGTCAGATCAGATCACAAAGCCTGAAATCACAGGGCAGAGACAGTTGCTGAAAAAGGTAGCTGGATCATTACCCACTTGCAAAGATGTTGATGAATGAAAAAAAGTCATTCTTCTCCCATTAGCTCTTTAGCTTTATCCCTCTATTTGGATTTATTTACCAGAATGGTTTTTTTTGCTACGTTTCTGTTTTTTTAATTGTGGTAAAAACCACCTCGCATAAAATTTACCATTTTTAATTGTGTGGTTCAGCTGTGTTGACTGTAGTCACATTGTTGTGCAACAGATCTCTAGAACTTTTTCATCTTGCAAAACTGAACAACTTCCCATTTCCTTCTTCCCCCAGCCCCTGGCATGTTGGGTTTTGATAGATTATTTTTTTCCTTACATGGTTGCCCCCTTCACTAGTCTCTAAATTATGGAACTTATTCATATTTTGTTTCCAGGGGCCATCACTTAGGAGGAGCTTAATAAATGTCTGCTAATGAAGGTCAGAAAGAACATCAGAATGAGTCTTTTCAGGTAGAGTTATGGGACTAATAGTAAAAGGTTGTGGCTGGCACTGTTATTTCCTTTCCTAACCTATCCTCTTTATTTCTTCTCTTTTTGACAAAACCCAGATTTCCCTTGTGATGACTAGCTGCCTCATCCTAGACCCTTGAATGATCCAGTATGTGGCTCTCATCCCTACCTGCGTATACAGGTTCCTGCTCCCCCCGCTCGGTGATCCTGATTTAATTGGTTTGAAGTGGGGCCGAGGCACTAGGAGTTTAAAAGTCTCCTAGGATAGAGAACCATTATAAGGCTATCCTGTTCTTCTTTGCTAGCTATTTGCTTTTCCCAGCTTTTTATTCCCTGAGGATGGCCATGTGACCTAGTTCTGGCCAGTAGAATTCTGCTGGGTCTTCTGGAAAACTTGTTGCCTTCCTGATAAAAGAAACAGATACCAGAGAACTCAATGGTGTAGCCTCTTCCCCTTTTCTGTCTTGAATGCAGATATGATGCCTCATGCTTTGGTAGCCATCTTGCAACCACGAGGCAAGTATTAAGAACAAAAACCCAACAAGTTAATCATGGGGAAGCAGAACGTTGGAAAGAATCTGGATCCGGAATAACATTGTTGAACTCTTGGACTACCTACTTTTCTTGTTAAGTAAACAATAAATGCCTTTATGGTTCAATCTCCCTAACAGTGGCTCTCTCCTTAATTATCTGCTTACAAAAGCATCCTGAACTGAAACAAAGGGTATCCTAGACCAAACTCAAACTACATGCAAATAAATCCCCAGGATGAAATGATTTTCAGAAAACCTGGCTAAAACTCTAAAACAATTTGTCTAAATGTGTAACAGCTATCACAAAAGCTCATGATATTTCCCATAAAATATATTGGGATAAAATGATCAAAAACAGACCATGGCTGGTATAATTCTTACTCAGTTTAACATTTATGTTTTTATATTTCTAGTCATTAACATAAGCGTGGTAGAATGGCATATCTACTTTTAAAAAATAATATCCATTCATTGAACAAAAAAATCTTCCTGAGTATCAGTCAGCCCTGTGCCAGGCATGATTTTAGCTAAGCACATGGGAAGGAAACACCAATGAACAAAACAAGTGTCTTTGTCTTTAAAAATACCTCTGTGGCACTTACATTCTAGTTAGGGGGTGAGGGAGGCAAGCAAAGAAACCATTATCATAATAAAGAAGCTATGTAGTATATCAGAAGGTGGGAAGTTCTAGAAGAGGCTGGGGTGCCTGGGTGACTCCGTTAAGCATCTGACTCTTGCTTTAGGCTCAGGTCGTGATGCCAGCCAGGGTCATGGGATTGAGCCCTGCGTCAAACTTCATGCATCTCTCTTTCTCTCTCTCTCTGCGCCTCCCTCCTTCTCCATCTCTAAAAATAAATAAATAAATAAATAAATAAATAAATAAATAAACATAGAGGTTCTTGTAGGGATCACAGTGGGGAAAATTCTTCACTAGCTACACCTTGGCTTATTTTTTAAAAGAAAAGTAATGTTTAATGTTTATTTATTTTGACACAGAGAGAGAGAAAGGCAGAGAGAGAAGAGAGAGAGAATCCCAAGCAACCTCTGTGCTATCAGCACAGAGCCTGATCTAAGGCCCCATCTCACGAACCATGAGTATATGACCTGAGCTGAAATCAAGAGTGAGATGCTTGGGGCGCATGGGTGACTCAGTCGTTTAAGCGTCCAACTTCGGCTCAGGTCATGATTTCACAGTCTGTGAGTTCGACCCCCGCATCAGGCTCTGTGCTGACAGCTGGGATCCTGGAGCCTGCTTCAGATTCTGTCTCCCTCTCTCTGTGCCCCTCCCCTGCTCACGCTCTCTCTTTCTCATTCTCTCTCAAAAATAAATAAACATTAAAGAAATTTAAAAAAAGAGTGAGACGCTTAACCAACTGAGCTATTCAGGCGCCCTAGAAGAGTACTCATTTAAATGTACTTGGGGGATAAGGAATAGAGCAAACACTAAAAACCAGGAAGAACGCCTTTTTTTTTTTTTTTTTTTTTTTTTTTTGTAAAAATATCCATGAAAAGGGAGATAGCTTCACCATTAGCCAAACTGTAGCACTATATGGGAGTCCTCATGTTCTCTTTAGGGCAACCGATAATCATAAAATTTTGCTCATAAAATAGTTTTGCAGGAGAAACAGAAGTCTCTAGAGGTCAGGGCCTTCAAGAGATGTGGTCTAGGCTGCCCGATGCCTTGTGACTGCATGGTTTTAGCCCAGTTCGGTTTTATGAAGTGAGAGGAGAAAAACAACGTTCTGTTTGGACTGCGCTGTTCTGTTTGCCTCCCTGAGTTATTGTGATGGCCTTGTTTCTGGTCTCAAGTTTTATGGCACCAAATGAAAACTGTTTATTTTATCCAAGCTTCAATATCTGGCAGAGGTAAATCATCCTATGTGCATCCTGGATTAAGTGTAAACAGAAGTGTGATAAGATATGACCTGAGGAACAAATTTAAAAAGTAGTAATCATCACGGGAAACAATTTTTTATAAGTGTTTTCCTGTTTGTGCTATTTGATTGTATTAACACTAGCACTGCCTATAGAAATGAGATTTTATGAAGTGACATTATTCTCCCTCTCTCTCTTTTTTTTTTTTTTACTGTTCAACAAGTTCAGTAGATAAATGTCAGAATGAAAAATGAATCAAATTCCAAGTTGCTTAGTGTTGCTGCTTTGACTTTGAAAATCAGCAAGGCTATATGTTTTGTGTATGGTTAGGCATCATTCAATAAAAATATTTAGAAACCAAAAAAAAAATCTTTTTTCAATATACTCTAGGAAGAGGCACATCAGTAGATGGAGTGTCTATAAACTTGTTCTAGTTATTTTTCCTTTGGAGTTGATACTAATTTATTTAAATAAAAAATTTTAATTCTACCAGTGAAACCTTATGACAATGATACAACTCAAACTATTGATTTTTCAGAGTTTATTTTGGGTATTTCTAAAAAACAGTCTCAATGAAAATGACCAATTGTGGTCCTTATGGCTGAGCCTTGATGAGATAATCAGCATACTGCCCTACAAGGACTTACAGGCATAGGAGAAAAAAAATGGCTTTGGAAAAAAAGAAGGCCTTAAGGGTTTCCAGTGATCATTTATGAGGGTCCCACATTTTATATAAAGGGTCTCAGATCACATGAAACCCATGATACACAATGTCAGCCATGAATCCATTGGTTCTATTTATATAAAGGATAATATTCGCAGTTAGAAATTTCCTACAAAAGAGATTCATAATCTTGGAAGAAGTTTTATCTGAAATGATAGACATACTCTAATCTTCCTCCCTAGGCTTCCTTCATTACAAAGGTTATGGTTATTTTTTGAGTATACAAATTAAAGTGTTTTTCAAGAGGTATGTAAAGTTGAACTTTCCCCCAAGCGTCTTTAATGACCTATTCTGGGTCCAAGTTCTGCTCTTAAACCCAATCTTTGAGTTGTGAGCTTTGCCAGTTTTTCTTGCTTTGCCTTTATTTTTGATGCCTGTGTAATAAGAATTGGATTCTCTAAATTGTGGTGAAGTCTGATAACCCTGTTTCTATATCTCTTCACCCCTGATCAGAATGAGTTAGAGCTTTTTGAACAACAGCATCATGGTTAGAGCTAAGAGAATATATTCTTTGTACTTCTGTTCTTAAAATTGATTCCCTATCAGAGAGAACCTTGCCACAAACATCTTGCTTTCTATGGTATTGATCATAAAAACATCTCTGCCTTGACCATCATTTATGACAGTCATTATTAGGAGATATTCACAGAACTAAATAAAAGATAGCCTCTTAAACTTGGATTTCCTTACATTTTGAATCTATTCTCCCTTTACTATACATGTCAGGCTCTTTCCCTGCCTCCTCTCCCACAACCTCTTTGCTTCTATGCTTGGATATTCTTACTAAATGAGAAAATAGTGGATAGCAGCAAACTGGTCTCTCAAAATATGGCTGCTTCAGTGACTAAAACAGGAAAAAGATTTAAAAAAAAGTAGAAGGAAGTAATCTCACAGCACATTGTTTCTGGAGTCATGGTGGTTTCCCAATTATCAATTGAGTGGTATCCCATTTATCAGTAGATATTATTCAATAGTATCATAGAAAACTTCCTGTGTGTTGGGAACTATACTAGTCCCCTTTCGTTTACATTATCTTGTTATTACTCCCAATAACTCTGTAATCAGGTGGGTGTTATTATTAGCTTCATCTTACAGATTAGGAAATTGAGGCACAGAGTGGTTAAGTGACTTCTCCATAGATACACTGACTGCTAAGGGGCAGAACTGAGAAGAAAATTCTTGCTGCTTGACCTCAATGCCAGGCTCTTACTGGCTTTCTCTTTCAAGAGATGTGCAGTAGATACTTCAAGTAACTGTATAGTAAATGCTTATTAAAAATTCATTGACTAATAGTCACAGTTGCATTGAGATGTTTTACTAGTCCATACCTCTACGCTCATTTAAATTAGCCCCAAAGATCTGTGCATTTCACTGTCACATTCAAATGCCTTTTCTTAAGGCAGTGGTTTTCATCTTATTTATTTGGCCTTCATGTTTGTTTATTCTATAATATTGTGATTAGGGTTATATTTTGGAGACCTGTGTTATTGTGCAAGGAGGGTAGAATTAGAGCTTTATGGTAACCAATGCACTGTTTGGAAGGTGTGCAGAGTCTCTTCTTTGGGTATAATGCTCTTTATATCAATGGTTGAGTGGGTTAATTTTGTTTAAATCTTCTATAGCAAGTGCTAGCAAACTTTCCTAAAGGACAGAAAGTAAGTATTTAATGCTTGGCACGCTATACAATTTCTGTCATAACTACTCAACTCTGCTTTTGTAATGCAAAAACAGTCGTATATGATATGCAAATAGATAGCATAGCTGTGTTCCCATAAAATTTTATTTGCAAAAATAGGTGGCCAGCCCGTAAGCCATGATTTGCTGACCCATGTTCTATTACTTTGTTATCTACCTGACCTATCAATTTCCATAGGGTATGTTAAAATTTCCAAATTTATCATTTATTCTTGATATATCTCCTTTAAAACCTGTCAGTTGTTACTTTACAATCTAGAATATTAGCAGAAAATAGAGGTTGAGAATGTGAACTCTGAATCAGACAGTCTTAGCATGTTCTGTGTCTTAACCCTCTGTGCCTCAGCTCCCTTCTTTGCAAAATGGGGGATGATAATAATATTTATCCCGTGGGGTTGTTAAGGATTAGTTGAATTAATACATCTAAAGGTCTTAGAATAGTGCTTGGAATATGATAAGCACTAAATGAAGGGATATAATCATTTTACATTTTTGGCTTGTATGTATGTATGTATGTATGTATGTATGTATGTATGTATGTATCAAGAAAGAGAGAGAGCATGAGTGGCGGGGAGGCAGAGAAGGAGAGAGAGAATCCCAAGCAGGCTTCACACTATCAGCGCTAGTGTGGAGCTCTATCCCACGAACCACGAGATCATGACATGAGCAGAAATTAACTGACTGAGTCACCCAGGAGCCCCTGGCTTATATCTTTTAATCCATGTATCATATTCATGTTTTTCCCTGCCATTTTTGGCCTTGAATTTACTTTTATCTGACATGAAAATTTCTTCTCTGGCTTTCTTTTTGTCGTACTTGCCTATTATATCTGTTTCCTCCTTTTCATTTTCAACTTGTCTGTATTAAGTTTATCTCTGTAGATGACTTGTTTTTGCATATTACTTTTTGTTTATTTTTATGCCAATCTGACACTCTATTTCTCTTGATTAGTTTTAACCATTTACATTTATTTTAGTTATGGTCATATTCAGAGGTACTGAGGCCATCTAATTAAAATTATTTCTTTATCATACTTTTATATGGTTAATTTATTTCTCTTCTCCTTCCTTCCAATAAGTAAATCAAATATTCTTACCCTGGACATAAGACAGTTACATTTTATATTTTTAATTATCTGATGGTTACTTAAACCTTACTAAGACCTCTCTTATGTTTATCTTTTCTTTTATAGTTCTTGATTTTGTCAATACTTATGTCTTCCCCCTTGAAGACTGTACTCTGAATCAGATGGTCTGACTTCTTAAAAAAAAATGCTTTTGTAGCGTTTATTTATTTATTTATTTTTTTTTTTTTTAAATTTTTTTTTTCAACGTTTTTTATTTATTTTTGGGAGAGAGACAGAGCATGAACGGGGGAGGGGCAGAGAGAGAGAGGGAGACACAGAATCGGAAGCAGGCTCCAGGCTCCGAGCCATCAGCCCAGAGCCTGACGCGGGGCTCGAACTCACGGACCGCGAGATCGTGACCTGGCTGAAGTCGGACGCTTAACCGACTGCGCCACCCAGGCGCCCCGCGTTTATTTATTTTTGAGAGCAAGAGAGACAGAGCATGAGCAGGGGAGAGGCAGAGAGGGAGGGAGACAGAATCTGAAGCAGGATCCAGGCTCTGAGCTGTCAGCACAGAGCCTGACATGGAGCTCAAACTCACGAGTCGTGAGATCATGACCTGAGTTGAAGTCGGACACTCAACTGACTGAGCCACCCAGGCACCCCAGATGGCCTGACTTTGAATGATTGGCACTGCCTCTTACTGGCTGTGTGTCCTTGTATAGGTTTCTTAACCTCTCTGTGACTCATTTCCTCATCTGTAAAATGGAATCTTTCTTCTCTCTGACTACAACCTCTACTTCCCTCTTCTCTGAAGCAAGGTACTTAGTATCATCCTGTTTTAGTTATGGATTTTTATGTATTAATATACATAATATACATACCCCCTTCCTTTTTTAGACAAAATAAACCTTATTAAGTTATTTGCTCACCCTGATTTCCTTTATATCTGGCTTTATTTATTTTTTCTTTCTGTTAAAATATTCTTTCTAAGAATGTTTTCACAGCAGGTCTTTGTGTGGTAAACCTTCTGAGGCTTTGCCTCCCTCTCTTTCTGTCCCTCTCCCACTCATGCTCTGTCTATCTCTCTCTGTCTCAGAAATAAACATTAATAAAAATTTTAAAAAGGGGGGGCACCTGGGTGGCTCAGTCGGTTGAGCGACTAACTTCGTTTCAGGTCATGATCTCACGGTTTGTGAGTTCGAGCCCCGTGTCGGGCTCTGTGCTGACAGCTCAGAGCCTGCAGCCCGCTTCTGATTCTGTGTGTGTGTCTCTCTCTCTGTCCCTCTCCCACTCATACTCTGTCTGTCTCTCTCTGTCTCAGAAATAAATAAACATTAAAAAAAATTAAAAAAAAAACCATCTGAGGCTTTGTATGTAAAGGATATTCTTACTGCCTTCTATTTAAATGTGACTTACTGGACTTAAAATATTAAGTTTAATGTTCTTTTCTTGAAATACTTTAAAAGTATTTTTCCATTTTCTCTAGTGTAGCTGTTGAGAGAATGAATAATCTGAATTTTATTCTTTGTAGTTGAATTACTCTTTCTTTCTAGAAGCTTTTAGAATTTTCCCATAGACTTTGAAGTCCTTTGGTTTTCCTCCACTGATATCTGGATTTTGGATTTTCTTCTCCTTTTGTCTCTCCCGTTTGGCCCTTGGCACTCTGTATGCCTTCTTAACCTGAAGTCTTTTCATCTTTGATTCTGGGAAACTATCAGTCATTAATTCTTCAGATATTTGCTTCCTTCTGTTTATTTTCCCATCATATTATTAAGCAGAGAGTGATGCTTTATTTTCATATCTCTAACATACACTCATAATATCCCACATATATTCTGTTAATCCATCCCTGAATCCTTCTAGACTGGTTCTTAGTCTTGGTCTTCCAGCTCACTAAATTAGTTTTCCACTCCATCTATATACTGCATTTCATGATTCTTCATTGGTTCTTTAAGATTCTTATTTCTGCATCACGTCACCAATACCTGATCTTCTGCCTACTTTAAACTCTTAATCTGCTCCTTCCGTTAATTCGCTGTTTGCTGTTTGCTATTGTTCATTGTCTTTTGTTTTATAGCATTTATGTTCTTCGTATGCCATTTTTCCTTCCGAGCTTATATTGCCTGGGGTCTTTGCTACGTGGGCTTTTCATGAGTATCCAGGGAGAGGAGTCTGAAGCTCAGGCCCTGGTTTATAAACCTTCTGGTGAGACTACCGTTTCCAGTCCACTCACAGTCATAATCATTTTCAGTGTCTCCAGGGGTATCTTAGGAGTTTTATGTTAGTTTTTGAAAGTACATCTGATTCCTTCTTGGTTGTTTTTTGCTTTGTTTTACTTTCGCTTCTTTAGGGTAGGGTTCAGGAGAGGGAGCCAGCAGCCTGGGCTAGTTCAATGTCATGTTACAAGTGTAAGTTCTTTATAGCATTGCCGGTTTTCAAGCTCTATCACGGTGCTTGAAAAGGACGGTGTATACCATGGCTCCTTCCCGAATTTCAGCGATTTTAGGAATTGCAGTAATTTTAATAATTAATCTTCTGGTGATTACTGTATAATGGACTTGGCAATATCAATCACTATCTCTAGAGACTACTGACATGGAAAGAATGGTGTGCCTGGAGTATATGGACTTGACCCAACTTCTTTTTTTTGTGACAGGCCCGAAAGGGCCAACACTCTGCTCCTCAGGGTATAATTCATGTGCTCGAACGATGGTTCTCTGGTTCTACCTCTAGCAATCCTTACTACGTCTTGATGATTTACTTTGACAGGAAAGTCACATCTTAAAATTTATGTTATTTTAATAAAAAGTTTAAATTGAATTTTACTTTCATTGATTTCCACAAAGTCAAGCAATTCACTTCAGCATTATAAATCCTGCGACTACACCGGATCTGTCAGGCAATAAGGATGAAGAGCGATTCTTTCCGTTTTTGTGCCGCTTTCTACTTTTATGTCTTCTTGTGGGGAGGTTTGCCTTAGAGTTCCACAGGGCATCTTACCACCAGCCTTATAGAACTCATACAATATTTATCTTCCTGGAGGAAAAGTAATTAGATTTAAGATGTAGGTTAAATTAATTGGGTTTGTTTTCTTTTTCAAAGAAATTCCTGTTCAAGTTGTGAATGATAATTTAGTTGAAAAAAAGAATTTGTGTTAAGTGCTAAAATTAATCACCGAGATGGCGTGTAAAATCTTTCTCTGGAGGTCTTTACATATAGGGTACATTTTTAGCTTTTTGAGGTGTCTAGTTTAGGGTTATTTTTAAAGATGGAGGGATTGAGGTGATATCTCTTCTAACTCTGTTTGAGTCCTTTGATTGAAACTGCTGTCCAATTTTAGCTGAAAAATGCACCTTCTTTAAAAGCGCTTCTGTGCTAATGATATTTTTCAAGGGATGTAGGTTAAGACAGACATACAGCCTTGGAGGAATTATATTTCATCTGAAATTTTATATTAACCAATTCTTCTTCTCAATCTCTCCTAATCATTCCTATCTGCTCCTGTTGCTCTCTGTTTTTGTCCTAATAAGTGCTGGAAAAATCTGAGACGTTCTCCTTACTCCTCCCTAACCCTGGTAGAGGTTTTATAATTTTCTTAAGATTTACCTTATATGTACCCTCCCTTCCTCTGTCCCTAACCTCTCCTCAACCAAATATGTTACAGTGGCCTAGACTAGAGCAATAAATATTTCTATGGTGGTGGGCGGACTTTTCCCTAGCTTTATCAATCATTGTAATATTCTTGACAGTTCTCTGTCCCCTCATACATTTCTTTTGTGAAAAGTTAATTATTTGCCTAGTAAACGTGGGAACAGGAAGTGGGCATCCAGACACCCTTCCCCTCTGCTTTGCTTTGAGATCAAATTGCCCCAAGGAAGAATGCATTTTGTTCTGTTTCTCCCTGCTGCAAAATTTACAAGGTGGCTTGCCTCCATCGGTGTCCATGAGAGGCCTGTGACTGTTCCAGCCGTTACTGTGACTAGATGAGGAGGGCTTTCTAGTTCTGAGTCTGTCCACTTACTGAAATTACTGAATGTTTGGATTTAAATCTACCATTTTATTATGTGTCTTTTACTTGTCATACTCATTCTTTGTTTCTCTCTCCCTCTCTCTCTTTGTCTTCTTTTGAATTTAGTTATATAATTCCATCTTTTAAAAATCTATTATTCAAAAAATTATACATTTTATTTTATTCCATTAAGGGTTACCTTCAAAATTAGAAGTTACCTTATAGTTACCAAAAAATAATCATTAATGATGTGTGAAAGTCAAGGGGTGCTTGGGTGTCTTAGTAGGTTAAGCGTCTAACTCTAGATTTCGGCTCCGGTCATGATCTCATGGGTCATGAGATTGAGCCCCGTGTTGGCCTCTGCTCTGGGCTGACAATGCAGAACTTGCCTGGGATTCTCTCTTTCTCAAAATAGATAAATAAAATTAACAAAAATAATTTGTGAAAGCCTAAATTAATCAAGGTTTTTACCCTTCTCCAAGGTAATCCAAGAATCTTATTAATTCCATTAATTACCTTCCCAATATGCTATTGTTTCCAGGTAATCTTGTTATTAAAAATTTATTTAAAAATCATAAGACATTATTTTTAGTTTATACAGCTAATATTCTTTCATATTTAACTCCTATTTTTACCACCTTATTCATCCTTTATCCTGTACTGCATTTCAGATTCCATCTCAGATCTTTATTTATTTATTTTTTTGCATGAAGTATATTTTTTAGAATTTCCTTTAACATGGGTCTTCTGGTGATGACTTAGTATTTTTTCCTAATTTGAAAATGTTAATATTTTGTCTTCATTTTTGAAAGATATTTTTGCATTTATTTACTTTTGAGAAAGAGATAGAGCATGAGCAGGGGAGGGGCAGAGAGAGAGGGAGACACAGAATCTGAAGCAGGCTCCGGGCCCTGAGCCTGAGCACAGAGCCTGATGTGGCGCTCGAACCCATGAACTGTGAGATCATGACCTGAGCTGAAGTCAGATGCTTAACTGACTGAGCCACCCAGGCACCCCAGATTTTTGAAAGATATTTTTGCTGGATATGGAATTCCACACCCATACTTTGAAGATATTCCATTGTTTCCTGGATTCAATTATTGCTATTGTGAAGCCAGCTATAATTCTAACTTTTGATGCTTTGAAACTCTTTTTACTCTGACTGCTTTTAAGATTTCCCTTTAGTCTTTGTTTCTGCCTTTGTGATATGATGCGTCTAATTGTGGATTTCCTTGTATATATCCTACTTGGAATATTTTTGTCTTCTTCAGTCTGTGGATGCATGTCTTTCATCAGTCTTCAGCTATTGCCTCTAACACATCCTCTTTCTCTTTTTCTTTGGGAACAGCAACAAAACGTTTGTTGCTCAACATATCCTCCAGATATCCTCCTCTTTCTCAACATATCCTCCAGATATCTTTTTTCTTTTCTGAATTTTTTTGTGCTATATTCTAGTTTCTTTTCACCTTTCAGTTGACTTTCAGTGTTTCAGTTGACTGCATTTCTCTGTATACAATATATTATTCAAACCATCTGCTGAGTTCTTGATTTTAAAAATTGTATTTTTCAGTTCTAGACTTTTAGTTGTTTTTCTTCTCGCCTTTGTTATTTTTTATGGTTTTTAGTTTCAGCAAAGTTTTCAATCTTGACCTTTATTTATTTCAACATAATAAACATGGTTTTGGTTTTTGTTGTTCTGCTTTTTTAGTAGTGTGTATTTGGCAATTTCAATACATCATATACAGTTGACCCTTGAACAATGTGGGTTTGAATTTTTTGGGTCCCACTTACATGGAGATTTTTTTCAATATAGTACAGTACTGTAAATGTGTTCTTTCCTTCCTTATGATTTTTTAAATAACATTTTTTTAGCTTATTTTAGTGTTGACTGTTTATGTTATTGGTAAGGATTTCGATCAACAGTAGGCTATTGGTAAAGTTATTAAGGAGCAGAAGTTATACATGGATTTTTGACTGCACAGGGGTTGGTGCCCCTAACCACAGTGTTGTTCAAGAGTAAACTGTATTTGTGGATCATTTCTGTTACTTGTTGTTTATATTGTTTTTTTCTTAAGGTGTTTATTTCCTTGTATGCTTGGTTACCTTTAAGTCTGTGCTACACATTGTATTTAAAAGATATTTAGGGAAATGTTTTGATGCCTAGGATGATGGTGTCTTCTCCCAAAGAGGACTTTGATCTGGTTCAGCTAGGTGTTTGGGAGTGGTACCATTCTGGGACCTCTTTAACCTTGATTCAAAGCTTGAGATTCCTGGACATCTTGCTGATTAGAGACTAGATTACAAATTCCTGCTGAGGTTTACTGATTTTTAGTTCACATCTATTCTGAGGGCATGTTTTTCATAATTTGAATTGAAATAAATAAATTGAAATTTCAATTTCGTAATGAAAGTGGGAATTAATTGATCAGAGTCCCATCCCTTGGCAGTGTCCAGGCTTTGATTCCTATCTCTTTGGCCTCAAGAGGACACCAAAATGCAAATGAACTTCATAGTTTCTTTTCCATCATAGGCAAGTGCCTTTGGAAAAAATGTAGCTTTGAGCAGCTGGGCTTACTTTTTCTAACTCTCGTCTAGTCTTGGCCTAGCGGTACTGCATAATTTTGTAAGTTAATTTATTTTATTGGTCCAGTTTTCTTAGTTGTCCTCAGTGAGAAGGTTAGTTCAAATTACCTAGTCTGCTCTTTCTTTCTTCCTTGAGAGCTCCCTGTCTACAGAGATCAGGAATGTTGGTCTGCTCTTGTCCATGACCCTAGCTTGGTAGTAAAGGCTCTGGTGAGGCCATTAATTCTGTCACGTGCTTCTTAAATTATATTTGTAAATTGATTATCTGATTAAATATGCTTTCCCTGTGATATATCCTCGTCTACTTCCTTCTAGGCATTTGTTTCTGAAATAAAAACTGGTTTCTCAAACTGGATAAGTCCTCACACAAAATCCTGTTAGCATGAACTTTTATAATATAGTGGACAGTCACTGAAAGACTTGAGAAGCCACAGAAGGAGAAAAAATGGTCAAGGAAGACAAGGTAAAATATTAAATGAATTTGGCAGGCAAGAGATCATTGGCAACCTGGGCAAGACTAATTACTGGTAAAGCAGCAAGAAGAATGAATGGGAGCTGAGGGAGCAGAGCATGTTTTATAAAAGATTGTAAAGGAAAGAAGAGAAGTCGGGCAATAGTTAGAAGAGTCATGGGAGCAAAAGATAACAAAGATGAAGAAGATGAACATATTTCTATGCTGAGAAGAAAGAGCTTTTATGAAAGGAGAGGATGAGGCTCTAAGAGAGATACTTGATAGAATTATTAAGTTAATCGATTTTCAGATGATGATGGGCTCAAGAGTAGAGATGAGTTGGTCCTCTGATTAGATTTTGAAGACATCTTCCACTGAGTTTGTTTGCTTCAGGACTAGGAGTCTTTAGGATTGAGTCTGAGTATCAGCATTTAGAGTAAGTCTTCTTATATACGCTCCTAGGATAAACTAGATGCCCTCCTGTGTATGCTATTATGTATATGCTATTATTAAATCAATGAATTTTAATTTACTTAGAATTAATTCTAAGCCCTTCTCTGGCCTGAAGGTGACAACCAACTTCTCTCAAATAGCAAAGTACAAGTATTCTTATGGTAGTTAATCCTTTTTCACTTGTTTTCTCAGTTACTATCCGTGTTGTAGATAATTGAAGTTACCAGAAGTTAAGCTATGTTTTTTTAACATCCCATAACAAATGCTTGTGCAAATGTATTGAATAATGACTGTGACATTTTTCTTTACAGCTCAATAGACTTTGATTAAACTCCACTAACGTTAATTGGACGCCTACTCCCCACAAGCCACTGTGGGTGATACAAAAATGAATAACACACGGTCCTTGCCAAATGGGAACTTTCATTCTATGCAACCACTTGGAGAAACTCCTATAACTCTTCCCTTTTATATTCCCTTCATGTAAGGGTGAAAGGTAGGTAGTAACAGATGGAACTTATTTTATTCAGCTTGCAGTTTTGATAATCACAAAATGTGATAGTTCTATTTTACATTATAAATTATATCCAAGTCCTATTGAACCATGTTTGACTCATTTTACACAGGTGGTAGCATTGTATAATAGGCCACCATATTAAAATGCAAATTTAGCTAAAAGACTGTATTTGCATATGGTACTCATTTTTTTATGTTAAAAAAAAAACATTTAAAATCCAGCCAGTTGAAGTTACTGAATCCTTTAAAAAAATATACACATATTGCTCTAATCTCAAGGCATGAGACAGTGAATTAAAATAAATGCTCTTAAATGATTCTTCTATTTTCATATGCAACTGTAGATGTCAATTATACATCTTAGATTTAACATGACCAAAAGTCAACTCTTGATTCCTGCACATCCCAAACTGTTCCTCCAGTCATCGTCCCAATCTTGGGAAGACATCTCCAATCTGTCTCCAATCTTCCCTTTCCACAGGTCAGAAACACTAGTGACATCTTTCTTCCAAATCCCTTATCCAATCCACTTGTAAATACTGTTGGCACTAACTTACAGTGTGTCCAGAATCTGGCCAGTTTTTACCATCTGCATCCAAGATGGTGATCTTTTTCCAAGTCATCATTCCCTCTTGCCTGGCCAGCGCATTTACGTCTATTTTATAAAACAAGCAAATAATTTCATGGTATAAAAGGTAGGGATATATTATAGTTTATTTAACTATTCTATCTTTTACTAAGTCGTTTCTAGTTTTTCAAATAAAGTGCATTGAAATAAGCCAGTCACAAAATGACAAATACTGTATGAGTCCACTTATACGAGGAACCCAGAGTCATAGAGAGAGACAGTAGAATGCTGGTTGCTAGGAGCTGGGGAAAAAGTGAATGAGGAGTGTTGGTTAATATGTACAGAAATTCTGTTTTGCAAGATGATGAGTTTTGGAGATTGGAGGTACAGCAGTGTGAAAGTACTTAACATTACTGAACCGTACACTTAAAAATGGTGAAGCTAGTACATTTTATGTGTAGTTTACTACAATTTTTCAAAAGGTAAAAAAGTAAATAGCATTAGGAAAAATGTCTAAAACTCAAGAGCTATAAAAGAGACTATAAGCCAGTTTAACCACATAAAAACTGAAACCCTCTCTAATAACTAGGGAAAGGCAAGTTGTTTAACAGATTTTATCCTCTCAGTCACTGTTTGGTAACAGTTGACAATACCTGTTCTTGCCAAGAAAACAGGGAAATAGGCATTCTCAAACCCTGTTGGTAGAGAGCACATTAGTAAGACCGTTTTGGTGGAATGTCAGTTTATTGACAAAAAATTTAAACGTGTATACGTTGGACTCAGCAAATTCACTTCTTTTCTATACAAATACATGCTTACAAAAATAATGCACAAAGGTGTTAATTGAAATTTTTCCTATAAAACTGAAAAATAATGCTGAAAAAAAAAGTTTTACACCACTTTTACCCATAGTTTCAAGTATTTTTCTAGGAAGGGCACCTGTGGATTTCTGACTCAAATGTTTGTACGTTTAAAACATGAGAAGGTACTTCTTTCCAAAAAGAACTGTGCCAATTTACACTCCTTTGAGAGTGTTTGCTAGTTTTTCCCAAGATTGGATATTATCGATGTTACTGATTTTTGCCAGCTTTTTAAAGAATGATGTCTCATCGTTGTTTTAATTTGCATTTCCCTGACTAATAATGAGTTAGAGATCTTTTCATATGTATGTTCCCCACTTGTATATTATTCCTGTGAGTTTCATATTCATATACTTCACCCATTTTCGCTGTATTTTTATTGTTTTGCAGGAGTTTTAAAATATACCGAATCTGGATTTTGATCTATCTATCTATCTATCTATCTATCACCTATCTATTTATCAATCAATCTATCATCTATCAGTTTTGAGTCTGTAACTCCAGTCAGATGTGTAGGAACTACCATATTACCTTATATTCTTTAAATGCAATTATGTGCATCTCTCACAATACCCTCCCAGAGATGGGCATTCATGGTTAGTCATCATTGGGGTTCTTCTCCTAAACCTTCATGGATGTGGGAAGATTCTCTTAGGCAGAGCAATATATTTGGCCAGGTCCTTGGGCTCTATACTCCATATGGATATCATCCATATGCCTGCTTTTCAAGCCCCATTGCTTCAGCTACCCTGTTGGACTTGAGTACAAGATTCTTTCCTGAGATTTGAGACCTTATTTCTTTTCATTGCCTTTTCTAGTTACTTCATTATTTATTGTGTTTTGTTTTATTATTTATTTTATCTTTAGATCTTGAACTCATTGGGAAATCACACATGCCTGTGTGTATGTTTAAGGCCTGTAGTAAGAATCTAAATTTTATTTCCTTCTAGGTATCTAATTGCCTGTTTACCATTTATTGAATAATCAATCCATTCTTTTCATATTGTATTTTTTTAAGTTTTCTGTTTATTTATTTTTTATGTAAGTAATCTCTACTTGAACTCACGACCCTGTTCCTCCAACTGAGTCAGCCAGGCACCACAATCCATTCTTTTCAGACATGAAATACAACCTGTTACAAATATTGGACGGATGAAGGAAGTCAATTTCTGGGAGGAATAAAGGCTCCAAAATCTAGGCAACTTAAAGTGTGCTAGAAAAAGAAGAAAAGAGGCTACTGGCACATGTAAGATATATAAACACACTGAACCAGAATCCAAAGAAAAATACCATAAATGGAATTAAGATGAAATTAAAAAATTGGGGAGAATATTTTGCACTTAGGTGCTAAAGGGTTGATTTTGTTAACACACAAAAAGACTATTCCAACAAATATAAAAAAGATAAATAATTTAATAGAAAAATGGACAAAGTATTTGAAAAAGTAAAAATGAAGATAATCATATATAGTGAAAATATGTAAATATTTTGTCCACTAGGACAAATGTATCTTTTAGCAATGAGACACTGGTTTTCACCTATCAAAATGGCAAGGTTTAAAAATGTGATAAAACTCAAATTGCCGTGTGAAAATATAGCTCAAGGAATGTAAGTTGATGCAATATTTTAGATGATCACATTGGCAATATATTTCAAAACTATATATTTCAAAACTCTTGAAATATACATATTGTCTTACCCAGAAATTTTATTTTTGAGGACAATTTTCCTAAGAAAATAATCAGAAATGTGCACAAAGATGTACAAAGTATTATTTGGGAGAACTACCTAAGTGCTTAACAGTTGTGGTAAGGATGGGGGTTAAAAAATATATCTATATAGACAACTGTTGTCATTAAATTCCATGCCATGGGCAAATGTCTGCACACACAACATGTATATTGAAATCATTTGTTTATGAAACAGTTTGTGCTCTGATGTTATTTTTATAAAGTAGCATAGGGAGCACCTGTAAACATGGTTTAAAACCTCTCTGCAAGCCTTTGATGTGTCTGGTTGTTATAGAATAAGCTGCAGAGGGGCTCAGTGGATGGATCTCTGTGTTGTGCACACGTATATCTGCCGTATCTGGTGATGTGATTTCAGCACGTGGAGGAAACACAGTGGACCTCGGTCTTATTCGTCACTGACAATTAAAAGAAAATACACCTCTCCCCAAATTAGATTTTCTGAAAAGCCAAAAGTTTGCATGTAAGGTTAACTCCCACAAAGGTCATGACAGCGTCAGAGTTCTTGCCTTCCTTTGCTATGAAATTAACATTTTAGGAACACTTTTGCTTCTTTCTTCCATGGCCCCAAGCTGGTAGGGCTTTCTTTCCTCCTTCCCTGCACTGTGATTAAAACTCTAACACTGAATTGCTATAAACCTACAGCTACTGTTTTCTACCCCAGAAATAGGCCAAGTGCTTTTAGAAGCAAACTGCTTGAGACTGTAATTATAGGAAGGGTTAATCATTTAGGCTAAGTTAGCAAGGAGAGAAAAATCTCAGGCAATCTGAAAATCAGGATCCCCGCCCCAGTAGAATAGGGCGAGGAAGAGGTGAGCGGAGCTGCGTGGAAAGCATCGTGTTCCGGTGGTTTGGCTGTCACACTGTGTTCAATAAACCAAACACCTTCCACCCACTGCTCTCTGTCTACTGACAGCAACTGCAACCACAATAGGGCAGGAAAGGGGCTGATCCTAGAGGGAAAAGAAATTTAAAAATACGCATAATTGCTCAGAACCAGATGTCCTGTTCCAAACTGTTTTGCTCCCAGGGAAAGTAAGCTTATTGAAGTAAGTCATGTTTGTGCCACAAGATGCCACCCTTCCCTTGAAAAGAAGAGACTAAGATAACTAGATAAAATGCAAGTATTTTATGAGTCCATTTCTCTTGCTTTTACATCAAGGAACTTCATCTTAGATGAAGGAAAAGCAATTGTCTTTTGTTCTATCACGTTTGGGGGCAAGGAAAGAAAACTAGTGCCTTATTGGCAATTTCCAAAACTCTTTTAAGCGTTATGGAAACATTACTTTTCCATCTTATCCGACAATGGATTACAGTTGTGTGCACAAGCTTTATTACTTTGGGTTCTTGGTATTAGCCTAGCTTTTCATGTAGAGTCAAGCTGTTACAAAAGGCCACAAAATAACATTGTTACTCTCCACAATTTGAAGCTTCTAATTTTCTCCCAGAGAGATGTTTAGATCTGTTGTCTATGAAAGCAAAAAATGGATACAGGGTTTGTTTCTGATTTGGTTGATGTTACTTTTATGAACACCTACACCCCTCTATGCACCCATCAGCACACACTCATCTGAATGTAAAATTGAAGGCTGTCACAGCAAAGCTTTGACTTATAAAGTAGAAATCAGTGTAATTCCTAATCAAATTGTCTTTATATTCTTAGCTGACATCTATACATATTTGTTAATCATAATCTTTGAACTCATCTTTGAGTTGTGTTGAAAGCAAAATGTCAAGAATTACCTATGTTGTCCTAAGTCTTTTTTGCCTTTTGCTTACCATAAAACTCCTAGTCCAAGTAAATCAGTTCACTGCTGTCAATGGTTGGTCCTCAATCACCTTTCTGCCTTGGTGAAAAAAATGGAAAAATTTCAATTATTCTTCCTAAAGGGAAGTCAGGAAGTAGATGTGACCTTGAACAGCTCATTTAACCTGTTGGTACCTCCATTTTATTTGTGAAACAAGGCATGTAACTCTCTACTCTCTAAGTTGTCATCTGTACTTTTGAGATTTTTATGATACTCCCTCATTAAAAATTCTGATAACCAGACTAGTAGTATAGTTAGTAAAGGAAAATATTGAGAATTTGAAGGACTACCAATATTTATATTAAATTCTATTTTGATTCCTATAATCCTGTTTTCACAAACCAATCTGCCTCCTGTAGCAAGGTACTGATAGTATTGCTATAAAAGCTCATTTGCATATAGATATATTGATTTTTAAGATTGACATGAGGGAAGCATTTTATATTTTATTCTTCCATTTGAATTTTGTCATGGAGATGAGTCCAAAAGATCTAAGTGCTTTTTTACCCCCATCTGAGAAAAGCAGTTCAAACTTTTTTTTTAATATATATATTTAAAATTTTAAATTTTATTTGAGAGAGACAAAAGACAGTGTGAGTGGGGGAGGGGCAGAGAGAAAGGGAGAAAGAATCCCAAGCAGGCTCCTCGCTGCCAGCACAGAGCCTGATGCGGGGCTCGACTCACAAAACTGTGAGATCATGATCTGAGCCGAAACCAAGAATCAGACCCTTAACCAAATGAGCCACCCAGGGGCCCCAGTAGTTCAGACTTTTTTATCTGTATGAAATTTCTGTGGTTTCTTCTATGTTTGTAGGGCAAACCATTTCTGACCACATTAAGGGACAATGTTTAAGGCCAAGGCATGTCAGGACGAGTTAGTCATTGGAGAAGCTCGTCCATCTTGGTGTGAAACTCAATATGGGCACTTCTTTTGGAACATAAATGAGAAGAAGAGTCACTAGAGTTTAAATGATCTTTTTTTCCCATATACTAACCTCTTTTTCCAGTTCCTCTTTAGACTTCAGATAAAAATAACAAAATTTTTTGGTATAGTATATCCCCAAATTACATGCATATTATACTAAAAATTAAACTATTATACTAAATTATATTTTATTCTCATTACACTAAAAATTAGTTGTTTTTTAAAATCTGAAATTCAAGTTTAATGGTGTATACTGTATTTTCACTTGATAAATGCAATCTTAACTAGGCCCAAAGAGGATATAAGGATGCTGAAGTGGTTTCTGTGCTATGTACATCCTCACAAAGAATAGCAATAAACCATTCACCTAAAATAATATAAATTTGTATAAGGTGAAAATTAGCCAGTGCATTGATTTGCGTTTCCTAGTATATCCATATGTGTATATGTTTCTTTCAGACTTTAAAATTTATGCATTTTGCCTTTTCACTTAATTTATACAATATTTCTATGAATATATACAACATTTCTATATCAATATTACTATCCAATGTCATGTTACAGATAAATTATTTAACATTTCCCTATTATTAATACTTAGAGTATATCCTTTTTTTTTTTTTTTTTTTTTTTTGGTTTTCTGCTATAAGTGTTACAGCAACTTCTTGATGCACATAGTACTTTTGTTGTTGTTGTTAAAGTGTTTTCCTAGAAAAAATTCCTAAGAGTCAGATGACTGAGACATCAGGATGTGATCGAATTATGCCTGAATAATCACATTAAAGTTTCCCTTTTCATCCCATGTTAAAAGAGGTACAAACTGGGAAAGGAGAAGAGACAGGAGTAATGCACGTGGATGCAATTTTAAATCTTACTAATTTTGCAAGTGGGCAATCCCTTTACAAGAGTATTTTAAGTTTCTGAGAGGAAGCCATTTCTATTTTTAAACTAGTAGTAAAATAACAGGCTTGAAAGTGGATTTTTAAAAAATTCATCTGAACATGAAATAGGTTAGTAAACTATAACTTCCCTCTGTCATCCATTTCTTACCAATATGCCACCAGGCTTCTCTGATCATCACAAGTGGCCTCATAAGTGCTCCTGGACTGACATGATTGCTTCTTAAGTATGTTTTTTATGGTCACATTATTGAAGGTATCTGCAGTGTGCATCTGTTCATCTGTTCATAAACTAATCATGCACTTCTCTATCAATGTGTTGGAGATGAGAAATAAGTTTGAAAAAATTGCTTCTACAACAAGGTGGTCTAAGTGATAAACCAATACCCAACTGATTTAATAATCTTACCCAGAGAGGAAAAGGAAACACAAAACAAATGAGTCGGGGCTATTTTCTTTTAAGGAAAAAAAAAAAAAAAAGAGAGAGAGACAAGAGAAGGGTTGGGAAAGACAAATATAATTGAATAATTGTAATTTACTTTCCTTTTTGACCCTGAGTATCACTTAAAGCAATTTAAAATCAAACAGGGAGGATAAAATAAAAGAAAAATATATAGAACTATAAAGACTCCAAATCAGAGTTTTCTGTAGTTTCTTTGGCTGGTTAACTTCAGCATTATCCAAATCAAATTAGGCACCATCAGGAGATATGTTGCTACTCACAGCCCCCCAGGGAAGCTCATAGAGAGCTAGGTTAGGCCTTGCTGGGAATACTCTGCCTGTGAGAAATTAAGCTTTCGTGGGAACTATGAGTTTAAGTTGACAGTGAAGTAGTATTTCAATAGAAAGGAATAACAGTTTGATAATGAGAGGAATATAATTCAACAAAAGTCCTCCTCTGTCTTAAACATCTTCTTTAGTGCTCTAGCTTGAAAAAGATTCTCTCCCTTCCCAACCAATCTGTAGCTGGGAGTTCTATGAGCATTTACCAAACTGTTTTTCGAGGAACACTGGTAGTTCATCAGGAATATAGTAGCTGATCTCCAAAAATGAGTTGAAATGAACTTGGGAAAGTTCTTGCTATGTACTCCTCCCTTGAAGATCCAGGATGCCCATTAGACATTTGCAGTAGAAAAACCTGTTTAACTTATAATTTCCCAAAATGTAACTAAGAAAGTCATCTTTACACAATCCCGATGTACACTACGAGGAGTACCCATGTTCTAAAGAACGATCTGTGCAAAACTCTGAGTTAAATCTATCTCAATAATAAACAAAGGGGTGTAGAAAGAGTTGGTTGGAGACCTTTTCAGAATAATGTTTGATGTGTATTGTAGCCTGGTAGCTTGTCCTGCCTACCCCAAACTTCTTTACATCTACTGAATCACTTGATATGAGTCATCTATAATTTTCTACAGAGATTTGAGTCTCTCAACAGGAAAATAGAGGAGAAAGGTAAAGGTTACCGAGGTTTTATATTAGTTTATTCTTCTAGTTAAATCCTATGGCTGTAGAATCAAAAGGAGAGTGGGGAGGTGAGTTGGCTATAAATACAATTTAGCAGAGCAGGATTTTATCTAATAAATCATGACTTCTGAACAAAAAGACAAGACAGATTACGACAAAATACATCTCATACACACTGAGAAAGATATGGTTGGAAGGACAAATGTTTAATTAATTAGGAGGGCTTAAAATTGAATTGGCTGGTGAGAACATAGATTGGGATGGAAAGATAAAATTAGGTCCCATGGGGGATGATGCATGGCAGAGAAGGAAACATCCCAGTAGAGGCAGTGGTGCATTATTTTCAAGCAAAATTGCAGTTAAATGATTTGGAAATAATACGTATCATTTCAGATGCCTAACTACCAATGCTCAGACTCTGGAGTAGAAAAGAACATTTAAATTTTTCTAACAATAAACTTGTTATTTAATTAAATGAATATTAATTACCTATCATGTGTAGCATAGTAAAAAGGAACTTTAGAATACAAAGGAAAAATTCTTCTTTCAAAGAAGGAATACTATACATATTTTAGTAAGAAAATAAGCACATACAAATAACATATAAAGTAGAATACTATCATTTTGAGAAGAAGAATTATGTGATGAGAACTGAATTTTGAAATATTAATCTACTGGTGATATCCAGAATGGGTTGGAATACATGTAGTAGAGGTAAGGAGACCAGAGAAATAGGAATGGATAAAAGTCCTGATTTTCAAAATGGTAATTAAGTCATGGAATTAGTAAACTTTTTCTGTAAATGGTGAGATAGTAAATATTTTTGGCTTTGCAGGCCATATGGTGCCCGTAGTGTGCAAGCAACCAGAGGCAATATGTAAATGGGTGTGACTGTTGTTTTCTAATAAAACTTTATTTACAAAGACAAGTGACAGGCCTGACTTGGTCCACAGGCTAGTTTTCCAACTCCTAAATTAAATAAGGGAAGCTTAAAGTTAACTGCTGGTGAAAATATAAAAAATCTATTAATATATCATAACAAGGGGTGCCTGGGTGTCTCAGTCAGTTAAGTGTCTGACTTCAGCTCAGGTCATGATCTCACAGTTCGTGGGTTCGAGCCCCACATTGGGCTCTGTGCTGACAGCTCGGAGCCTGGAGCCTGCTTCGGATTCTGTGTCTCCCTCTCTCTCTGTTCCTCCTCTGCTCTCACTCTGTCTCTCACTCTCTCAAAAATAAATAAAGATTAAAAAAATTAAAAAATATATATCATAACAATATAACAAATATGATCTTTAGAAACATTAGTGAACAAATCAGGGTTTACTAATCCATTTAAAATAGAGTTATTTGGATTTCTGTGTCCAACAATGACAGAACTGACTTGTTACTGACCAACTCTTGCATTGAAAGAAAAAAAAAAAACTAGAAAAGCTGAGTGCATGTGCATGCATGCAAATCAGAGAGCTACCATGGCAATGAGGACTTGTGGGGTTTAGAATATATGGAGAATTAAAATACATGGCAGAAGGGGATATAGAATTAACATGCTCAAAGATCTTGGCACTGTTCAGCAATTGGTAAAACCACAAATTTAAATTATATTTTAATAAAACAGGGTTGCATTTGTAATTTCTATGGTTACTATTACAAGAATGATAAAAGAATGTATTGTATAGCTGGGAAGCTAATGGAGGGGAAAATGGGATAATAAAATACTACTTAATCCAGAATAAAGCAAGAAGATAAGAAAAAAGAAATAGAATAGTTGTGACCAAAAAAAGTAAATGGTAGATTTTAAACCTCAGTATAGGGTAATTATATCAAATGTAAATGGACTAAACACACTAGAAAATAAAGATTGACTGACTGGATTAAAAAACAAAATTAACCTGTATATTGTTTATAAGAGATACACTTTGATTTTGAAGCTACAGAAACATTCAAAGTAAAAGGGTATAACAAGTATATTTTAAGCAGAGAATAGACTGGTTGTTGCCAGAGGAGGGGATGGGGAAAATGGGTGAAGGTGGTCCCAGGCTACAACTTCTGGTTGTAAGACGAGTAAGTTCTGGGGATATAATGCACATTATGGTGAATAATTTTTTTAACATTAAAAAAAAAAAAACAATGAGAAGGGATCATCTGTAGTGATTCTCCAAACTGTAAAAAGTGGATCCCTTAAATAGGCATAATCCAAGTATTTAGACCCACATGAAGTGAGAATATCAAAGGGATTTGGCTTCTGAGTAAATCTGGTAGAACTCTAACCAGACAGTTGAGTAAATATGACCTTGTAATGTAGGTAGCCTCAAGCTCTTTATTCTCTTCTGGTAATATTTTCCTTTATTTTTTTCCATAACGAGATGGGCGGGGCAGCATTTACTCATGATTTTTCCATGAAGGCCATACTTAGCACCTTAGTACTTCCAGCTCAGCAGGATGGAGCACCACTGTTGCAGCTGGCCACAGGAGTAAGAGAGGTAGCTGGGTGGGTATTTGTCATCCCAGTTTCAGGCCTATGCCGAGTGATGCTTGACGGTTGTTACAATATCCATGTATGAATTTGCCAGGAGAGAACTGCCAGGAGAGGCTTCCTTTCATATGGAAATGACCTGGTGCAGAGGGAGTCTGGACACCTATGTCTTCCCTCAGAGAACAGACTGGAAGGGTATGAACTGGGTGGTATTTCAGAGACTAGAGTGCTGAATCCAACGCTAAGAGATCCTGAACAACTTCTGTTCAAGAGTTGTGTCTTATTGTTAAGAGAGGGCTCAGCAGGACCCTTCTGGGGCTCCGAAACACCAATGCTTGTGTTTCTATCTCTCAGTGAGACGCCAGGAGCCATGAAGGCTGGAGAGAACCCCCTGACAAGGCACTGCCTCTGGGAGCTTCTGCTAGTCCATCTGCTGGGCTGGAACTCGCTTGAGAAAGAGCTGCTCCCAATTGTTGACTTAAGACTTGTGGGAAGGACACAAATTGTTGGGCTTATTGTACTAGTCATCAAGGAGGGAGAGTGACAATCATCCCCTATGATATTTAGAGGATTTGAGATACACATTTTGGGTAGGGACTTGAGCCAATTATAGAATCCCTTTGATTTTCAGCTGTGTGCATGTAGCATTGGGACAGAGTCTTCCAGAAAAGGTGCTTGTTTCTAAAAAAGGGTGACATATATTTCTGTCTTGTTTTTAGTTGAGTGAGCAAGTCTGTGCTGTGCTTAAGAGGCCCGTGTGTGTGTGTGTGTGTGTGTGTGTGTGTGTGTGTGTGTGTATTAGATTCTTTTGGGAGCTCTTGAAGCTCCTGTAACCTGCCCTTCCCAGAATCTGTTCACACAGCCCTTAGTGAGGGGTTTAACGCAGGTAATGAAGAAACCCTCCTTTACAGCCAGAATCAAACTGTTTTGCCACAAGCACAGCCAACAAAATAGCGCACTGCTGGCAGGAGACAATCATTGCTCTGATATCTTTCAGGCTGCCAAAAATGAAAACACTGTAGTAAAACTGCTGTTCCAAGCAAAAAATTTCAACTTTTGGACTGACACTATTTTATAGGGCACCTGTTCAATCAGAGCCTGCATTAGGTGAGGTTTTTCAGGTGACAAATGACCCAGCTCTATTATTTCATAATTTCCTATTTATTTTTCTCCTTATGTGGGTCCTACTTCTTGTTCATCTACCCCATAGCTGACTCCCCTTGTCCCTTCCCCCTCCTCAGATATCCTTTATCTAGGATGTTCCCTTTGTCAGTATTTGTCTGGACCACTTTTTCTTTCCTGTTTTCAACCTCTCCATCAAAACATTCACTTCCTGTAAATCTTTCTTATCGTGCCCTGATAGGCGGTTGCTTTTTTATTAAGAATTTTGGGTATATCAATACGAGGGAAGACAGATCAGGTTTACAGCAGACCTATCCACAGAAACTTGGCAGGCCAGAAAGGAGTGGCAGGATGTATTCAATGTACTGAATCAAAAAAAAAATATGCAGCAAGAATTCTTTATCCAGCAAGGCTGTCATTCAAGATAGAAGGAGAGATAAACAGTTTCCCAGACAAACAAAAATTAAAGGAGTTTGTGACCACTAAACTAGCCTTGCAAGAAATTTTAAGGGGGACTCTCTAAGGGGAGAAAAGATGAATGAATGAATGAAAGAATGAATAAATAAATAAATAAATAAATACCAAAAGCAACAAAGATTAAAAAGGACCAGGGAACACCACCAGAAACTCCAACTCTACAAGCAACATAATGGCAATAAATTCATATCTTTCAGTACTCACTGTAAATGTCAATGGACTCAATGCTCCAATCAAAAGACATAGGGTAACATAATGAATAAGAAAACAAGATCCATCTATATGCTGTTTACAAGAGACCCAGTTTAGACCTAAAGACACCTTCAGATTGAAAGTAAGGGGATGGAGAGCCATCTATCAGGCTAATGGTCAACAAAGGAAAGCCGGAGTAGCCATACTTATATCAGACAACATAGACTTTAATAAAGTCTCTATAAAATAAATAAAGACTGTATCAAGAGATGAAGAAGGGCATTATATCATAATTAAGGGTTCTATCCATCAAGAAGACCTAACAGTTGTAAACATTTATGCACCAAATGTGAAAGAACCCAAATATATAAATCAATTAATCACAAACATAAAGAAACTCACTGATAGTAATACCATAATAGTAGGAGACTTCAACACCCCACTCACAGCAATGGACAGATCATCTAATCAAAATATCAACAAGGAAACAATGGCTTTGAATGACATACTGGACCAGATGGACTTGACAGATATATTCAGAACATTTCATCCTAAAGCAGTGGAATATACATTCTTCTCCAGTGCACATGGAATGTCTCCAGAATAGACCACATACTGGGACCCAAATCAGTCCTCAGCAAGTACAAAAAGAGCGAGATCATACCGTGCCTATTTTCAGACCACAATGCTATGAAACTCAAAATCAACCACAAGAAAAAATTTGGAAAGGTAACAAATATTTGGAGGCTAAAGAAAATCCTACCAAAGAATGAATGGGCCAACCAAGAAGTTAAAGAGGAAATTAAAAACTATATGGAAGTCAATGAAAACGATAACACCACAACCCAAAACCTGTGGGCCGCAGCAAAGGTGGTCATAAGAGGAAAGTATATAGCAATCCAGGCCTTCCTAAAGAAGGAAGAAAGATCTCAGATACACAACCTAACCTTAAGCTTTAAAGAGCTGGAAAGAGAACAGCAAATAAAACCCCAAACCAGAAGAAGACAGGAAATAATAAAGATTAGAGCAGAAATTAATGCTATCGAAACCAAAAAAAAAAAAAAAAAAAAAACAAAACCAAAACAGTAGAACAGATCAATGAAACCAGAAGCTGGTTCTTTGAAAGAATTAACAAAATTGATAACCCCCTTAGCCAGTTGATCAAAAAGAAAAAGGAAAGGACCCAAATAAATAAAATCAATAATGAAAGAGGAGAGATCACAACCAACACAGCAGAATAAAAACAGAATAAAAACAACAATAAGAGAACATTATAAGCAATTATATGCCAATAAAATTGGCAATCTGGAAGAAATGGACAAATTCCTAGAAACATATACACTACCAAAACTGAAACAGAAAGAAATAGAAAATTTGAACAGTAAAGAAATTGAATTAGTAATCAAAAATCTCCCAAAAAACAAGAGTCCAGGGCCAGATAGCTTTCCAGGGGAGTTCTACCAAATGCTTAAAGAGGAGTTAACACCTATTCTCTTGAAGCTGTTCCAAAAAATGGAAATGGAAGGAAAACTTCCAAACTCTTTCTATGAGGTCAGCATTACCTTGGTTCCAAAACCAGACAGAGACCCCACTGAAAAGGAGAACTACAGACCAATTTCCCTGATGAACATGGATGTAAAAATCCTCAACAAGATATTAGTCAACCGGATCCAACAGTACATTAAAAAAATTATTCACCACGACCAAGTGGGATTTATACCTGGGATGCAGGGCTGGTTCAATATCCACAAAACAATTAATATGATTCGTCACATCAATAAAAGAAAGGACAAGAACCATATGATCCTCTCAATAGATGCAGAGAAAGCATTTGACAAAATACAGCATCCTTTCTTGATAAAAACCCTCAAGAAAGTAGGGATAGAAGGATTATACTTCGAGATCATAAAAGCCATATATGAATGACCCAACGCTAATATCATCATCAATGGGGAAAAACAGAGCTTTCCCCCTAAGGTCAGGAACAAGACAGGGATGTCCACTCTCACCACTCTTATTCAACATAGTATTGGAAGTCTTAGCCTCTGCAATCAGACAACACAAAGAAAGAAAAGGCATCCAAATTTGCCAGAAGGAAGTCAGACTTTCATTTTTCACAGATGACATGATACTCTATATGGAAAACCCAAAAGATTCCACCAAAAAATTGTTAGAACTGATTCATGAATTCAGCAAAATTTCAGGATATAAAATCAATGAACAGAAATCGGTTGCATTTCTACACACCAACAATGAAGCAACAGAAAGAGAAATGAAGGAATTGATCCCATTTACATTTGCACCAAAAACCATAAAATAAATCTGATCAAAGAGGTGAAAAATCTATACACTGAAAACTATAGAAAGTTTATGAAAGAAATTGAAGAAGACACAAAAAAAAATGAAAAAAGATTCCATGCTTCTGGATTGGAAGAGCAAATATTGTTAAAATGTCAATACTACCCAAAGCAATTTACATATTCAATGCAATCCCTATCAAAATAACACCAGCATTCTTCACAGAGCTAGAACAAATAATCCTAAAATTTGTATGGAACCAGAAAGGACCCCAAATAGCCAAAGCAATCTTGAAAAAGAAAACCAAAGCAGGAGGCATCACAATTCTGGACTTCAAGCTACACTACAAAGTTGTAATCATCAAGATAGTATGGTACTGGCACAAGAACAGACACTCAGATCAATGGAACAGAATACAGAACCCAGAAATGGACCCACAAACATATGGCCAACTACTCTTTGACAAAACAGGAAAGAATATCCAATGGAATAAAGACAGTCTCTTCAGCAAGTAGTGCTGGGAAAACTGGACAGCGACATGTAGAAGAATGAACCTGGACCACTTTCTTATACCATACACAAAAATAAACTCAAAATGGATGAAAGACCTAAATGTAAGACAGGCAGCCATCAAAATCCTTGAGGAGAAAGCCGGCAACAACCTCTTTGATCTTGGCCACAGCAACTTCTTACTCATCACATCTCCAGAGGCAAGGGCAACAAAAGCAAAAATGAACTAATGGGACCTCATCAAAATAAAAAGCTTCTGCACAGTGAAGGAAACAGTCAGCAAAACTAAAAGGCAACCGACAGAATGGGAGAAGATATTTGCAAATGACCTATCAGATAAAGGGTTAATATCCAAAATCTATAAAGAACTTATCAAAGTCAACACCCAAAAAACAAAGAAGCCAGTGAAGAAATGGGAGAAAGACATGAATAGACACTTCTCCAAAGAAGACATCCAGATGGCCAACTGACACATGAAAAAATGCTCAACATCATTCATCATCAGGGAAATACAAATCAAAACCACAATGAGATACCACGTTACACCTGTCAGAATGGTTAACATTAACAACTCAGGCAACAACAGATGTTGGCGAGGATGCAGAGAAAGAGGATCTCTTTTGGATTGTTGGTGGGAATGCAAGCTAGTGCAGCCACTCTGGAAAACAGTATGGAGGTTCCTTAAAAAACTAAAAATAGAACTACCCTATGACCAGCAATTGCACTACTAGGCATTTATCCATGATACAGGTGTGCTCTTTCAAAGGGACACATGCACCCCCATGCTTATAGCAGCACTATCAACAATAGCCAAAGTATGGAAAGAGCCCAAATGTCCATTGATGGATGAATGGATAAAGGAGATGTGGTATATATATATATATATATATATATATATATATATATATATACACACACACACACACACACACACACATACACACACAATGGAGTATTACTTGGGAATCAAAAAGAATGAAATATTGCCATTTGCAACTACGTGGATGGAACTGGAGGGTATTATGCTAAGCAAAATTAGTCAGAAAAGGAAAAATATCATATGACTTCACTCATATGAGGACTTTAAGATACAGAACAGATGAACATAAGGGAAGGGAAACAAAAATAATATAAAAACAGGGAGGGGGACAAAACATAAGAGACTCTTAAATATGCAGAACAAACAGAAGGTTACTGGAGGGTTGTGGGAGTGGGGAGGGGCTAAATGGGTAAGGGGCATTAAGGAATCTAGTCCTGAAATCATTGTTACACTATATGCTAACTAATTTGGATATAAATTTAAAAAAATAAAATTAAAAATTCTGAAAAAAAAGAATTTTGGGTATATCAGGAATTGTTTTCAAGACCCATTTATTTATGCGAGCAACAAAATCCGATACGCAGAGAGGTTAAATAATAGCCGTGTAGGGTTTCAGTGATCAGAGGGTACTTAATTTTATTGCTTTATTAATTTATTTATATTCACTGATCCATTCAGTTGTTCAATAAATATTTATTGGGATAAGTGAGATTTGGTTTCTGCCCTTACAAAGTTTCTAGTCTAATGAGGAAGCTGGTGATATTTCAAATAGTCACAAAATAAATGAAAAATTACACCTGTGATGATACTGTGAACATGTATTGTAAGGAGAATTGGCCTATTATGGGAGGTGAGAGAAAGCTTCTCTGAGTGAGTGAGAATTGAGATGAGACCTAATGGAAGACTAGATGTTGACTGGAGGACAGGCACTATGACAGGCAGGAAATAACATGTACAGAGGCCGTGTGGTGTGGGAGAGCATGACCGGTTCAAGGAAGTGAAAAGATTCTGTGATAGGACTTCAAAGGGTATTGTTGAATTTCCAAATAGCTAGTGTGAGTCACTCAAAAAACATTTTTGGAGGAGGTTACATTATCAGATTTATATTTCAAAAAGAATACTGATTTAGACGGGCCGATGATTGGAAGAGTACATGGAGATAGACTAGCGAGGAAGCTCTCAACTATAGTCCTGAGGAGAGTGGGCGTGGCTAGATGGGGTTGGTGTTGTGGTGGAGATGGAGAGAGGTGGGCAGAAATGAAGACATAAAGTTAACAAATGAAAGGTATAAATTAGTAAAACTTGGTAATATGTTGGGCCTAAGAGGAGAGAGTGAAGTCACGCATGGGTTTTAGATTTCTGGCTAGCTCAAGTAGATGGGTGTGGAGCGATGGATGAGAACCAAATTCATGGTGGAAAATCACAAGTTAGTTTCTTGTTAGATTGAGATACTTGGAGATTGTTCAGGTGGAGACGTCAGCGGATTCATGCATCTGGAGCTCAAGAGAGGATCTGGAATAGAGTTATAAATGAGGAAACCAAAGCTCCAAACAAACCATGCTGAAAGCCACATAGCTGTTAGGGGTAGAGACATGATTAAATTTGAATCTTTGTGCTTCTTGATCAGACTTGTCCTTCGTGCTACAAAGAGAAAAGGGTAAATGCAGTAAAGTAAGCTTATGAGATAGGCCTAGTCCCCCTCTCCTGCCTCAGTGATTCTACTGATGATGAAAGTGCAAAGGTAAAATATTAGAAGAAAATAGTATATTAATGCGTTCTTTTTAATTTGACTTGCATTGTGAGATTTGAGAGTTTTGTTCACATTTTGATTTTTCTGTTTCCTTATATCCTAAATATTAACAACTTGCTGACAGGTTAGATGTGACAGACCCCTGAGGGCCAAAGGTATTATTCAATAAGTTAATGTAAAAAGGTTGAAATTGATTGCAGCATCTTGTCAGGTTTTTCAGGGAGGGAAAAGAACGTGGGTAACTGAAGGATGCCACATGTGAGTCCTGCTGTGTTCTATTTTTTAGAAGACACAGAAGGAAAGAGTATAGGAGGGGCCATGGTTATCATGACGATAGTATAGGAGCTACTGGAAAAAGTCTACTGTTTGTGTATATCCTAGTGAACAAAGGGCAAATGTGGCTTTTCTTCAATTCCAAGTGTTTGCTCTGAGATCAGGATATATAGAAGCACTGAGCTATTTAATACGGGAGCTTCACATTATAATTTTCTAGTGTATGCGCCCAGAACAGCATTTTTAAATGTTAATGATACTATTAATTCCCAATCTCTATTTTCAGATTTAAAATCACCTATTCCTCTGCAGGGTTGAAACCTGACTTTCTGTTATGTGCCATAAAAATGTCTCAACTCCTTGATTTGTTTTGCAAGGAAAAGATGATTTAAATGTTTTCCATTGTCCTTTCTCTTGTCTCAAAGATGCTCAAGGGGTTTATAATTACAAAATTTCCATTTCAGTTAAGTCTGAAGCTGCCTATAGAAGACTCCTGGCAAATTCTCCCTTCCCTCTTCCTCTCTCTCCCTCAAGTCCACACCTCTTACTCCAAACGTCTAGGAGGCTAGTCAGGCAAAGTTATGTGTCACGTCCTCATAGACGATTTCCTTCTGAATCCATTTTCTTATGTGTTCTCATTGTTTTCCTGGGGATTGCTTTGTCCAACACCTGCTGACATCAACTTTGAAAGAAAACATTGCTATGTCATTTCAACGTAAGGAGTACAATGATACAGTATGTTTTGAAAGCCATAAGAAACACTTTTAATCAGAACCCCCAAGTATCTTTCTTCTGGGTTCTAGCACAATACTCCAAGGCCCCACATTACTTACTGAGTTGAAGCATTGAAGTGTGCCTAAGATGTGACCATCTTCCAGAATGGACCCAGAGGTGGGAAAAGTAAGGTATTACAGGGCATTGCGCATGCTTCTTGCTCTAATAGGGTGGTTATGTGTGAATGCCATGAGGTATTCTGGCTGATGTTCTCTGTAATGTTAGTGTCAGCTCTAGGGAATCTTGCTTCATGGTGAAATAATCTGACATAGGACTAGAACTTGGAAGTGTTTCAGGCTGCCATGTGTGGTTGTGCAGTTTGTGTACTGTGCAACCAAACATTGCACCCTGGGTTAGAGGGATGGGTGGTTACCATGCTTCTTCCTCTCACTGCAGTAATAAGGGAGGGGTCTAACAGAAGCTCCTCAGGATTCTACTGAGTCAAACTTCGAGCAGCATTAGCTACAGCTGATCACTCTCCACCTCTGGAGACATGGTCTTCCCTTCACTGACTGGCATCTCTGCAAAGATTTCTTAATAAGTTCAACACTGCCTTCACGGGCTTTCATCCTCTTAGCATGCTCCTTGTTCAGTCTTTTCTGTTTCAGGAAATGGCAGTTCTATCATTCCAGTTTCTCAGGTCGCAACACTTGGAGTCACCATTGATCCCTTTCTTTCTCTCCATCTCATTTCTTCTCCTTAAGCAAATCTTTGGGCTCTATCTTCAGAGCATATGCAGAATCTGACAATTTTTCACTACCTCTACCAGATCTTTATTTTGGGTGTCCGTGTGCCCAACTAAAATTTGGAGGCACTATTATTATGGAACAAAAAGAAAAGTTAGATTGGCTCTGATACAGTCTGCCTGTTTGACCATGTAATAATCTGTACTTATTCTTCTTCCCTTTACAGAGTACATCCCCAAGGTAGAGAGCCCCAAATGCCATCCAACCTCCAAGTCAGGATCTCCGGGTGATACAAATTCCTTTCCATGATCTCAGATGTGGCTCTTGATGGCCCGGCAACCCGTAAACTAAAACACAAGCTCTCTGCCTCCACATAGCACAATATAAAATGGTGGAGTAGAAACAGGAAAACTGGAAGAGAGAAGAATGAGAAACACGTCATAGGCACTGGTTCATAGTGATTATCAAAGCGTGCTAGGCAAAAATGTTGCCGATTCTTTTCCGGGGCAGTAGTGTAGACTTCTAGAGTAGCTCATCCAGAGCCCCTGGTTCTGCTTTCTGGAAAGAACTCCTTTATCATTTGTCCTCTGTGACCCCTGGTTCTGTCCTTGACTACAATCTTCCAGGTTAAATCTGAGATCTTTAAAGAGGATGCATTTCTTGGGGGCTCCGTAGTTTACAAAGATTGCTTTATGCTGGTGCAGATTTGAGGGCCAGGGTGGCTCCAAGGGTGAAACCATCACAGGCTTTTATAGACTACGCTTAGGGTGTCTTTGCTTAGAAAATTCTCGAACTAACTTACTAAATTTCCAGGAAGCTCCATGTGTGAGTATCCATAGCCAAGTTCTTGGCTGGACATAGTTTTAAGGTTTAAGACAGTGATGGTGTGTTTTTTTTGTTATTGTTTATTTGTTTGTTTTTTGCTTCCTGGACCCTATGCTGTGGTCTTCTTGCTTTCAATTTAATGTTGCCTGTCTTGAGGCTGAATGAAACAATGGGCTTGGGAGGAAAGGCAACAGTTAATCTGGTGTCTAACAGCAGGACTTTATGACCTTTATGTGACCTTTATATGCCAGAGCATCAGTGATCTCTTGTTAAGGCTGCAGCTTTAAGTCTGCTTATTATTGTTTCCATTTAGGATGTAAAACCAGTTGGCTTTTCAGTCCGGCAAGGCTCCAAATTGCAGGCAGAAAGAACATCCATTACAGGGCTTCTAACTTTCCATCTCAGCTTGCAAACTAGTTAGCTCCAGGCTGCGCTTATCTCTTTCATAATCAAGAAGCACAGATTGCGACATTCTGGTTTCTTTTTTTTTTTTCCTGCCATTTCCCTGAATGCCACAGCCTTTGTCAGCACATGCTCTCCCAAAGTACAGTAGAGGAGAGTATAATCATATATTCTGCCACTTTAGACAAGGATACCAGCTCTCTGTCCTATTTAAAAAAATTTTTTTTTAATGTTGATTCATTTTTGAGAGACAGAGAGAGAGAGACAGAGCACAAACAGGGGTGGGGCAGAGAGTGAGACACAGAATCCAAAGCACGCTCCAGGCTCTGAGCTGTCAGCCCAGAGGCCAATGTGGGGCTCGAACCCATGAACCATGAGATCATGACCTGAGCTGAAATCAGACGCTTAACTGAATGAGCCACCCAGGCGCCCCTGTCCCATTTTATCTGTAAACTTCTTCCTCTGCCTCAGTAGCCCAGTAGCCTAAGTCAGTAACATGTATTCTACTTTTGGTTCCATGCAGCCACCAACTTCCAGGCATAAAATTGTTAAAATCAGTTAAGATTAGGTTCAGGTGAGAATAATAGTAACTCCTGCCTCTTTGCCCCCCAATACCAGTGACTTACATAAGATAGAAACCTATTTCTCTCTCATGTGGAAGTCTGGGAATTGGCAGTCCAGAGTTGTGGCAGTTCTGGTCACAAAGCTCTCAGGGACCCAGACTCCTTCCAGCTCACCAATACACTGTCCCTAGGGATGGACCTTCTTCTTGTGTGTTCCAGCCATCACGTCGATGTCCCAAGGAGCTAGACAGAGAGAGGGACAAGGAAGAAAAGAGGCAAAGGGTGCATGCCAGCTGAAGTTTCTGGATGTTACATGACATTTCCATTTGTATTTTGTAGCCATAATTTGATCATATAGCTATGCTGGCTTCAAGGGATCTTATGTAAGGAGAGGGGAATGGGTATTAAAGACACGTCAACCACAGTGGCCTATTCAATCAACACCAGTTAGCTTACATTCTTTCTACAGCAGCTCCTTTCTTATTGCAATATTAAGATGACCTCCCCCTCCCCCAGCTTTATTGAGGTATGATTGACAAATAAAAGCTGAATGTATTTAATGTGTACAACTTAGTGTTTTGATATATTACACCTTATATACTGATTCTGAGGTAACTTTTCAAATGCGAATCAATGACATTATAAGATACAGTGGAATCCAGATTCCAAAGCTCCATGGTCAGGGTTTTTATCAATGTTCACATTACAAAATAGAAAAAAAGAATTGACTCCTGGTTTTCTCACTTTTCAGCTACTTTCCTTGGCAGGAGTTCCACCCAAAACAACCTTCATGAAATGATTTTCTCCAAGTGATGTTGTTAATATGAGAAGTAGGGCTAGTACTTGGTTCTTTTGGTACCTAAACTAACTTTCTTTCCACTGTATAATTATTATCATTATGTGAATACCATATTTATATGTAGAGACATAGACTTGGAGGACATTTTCAAACTGGTCAATAAATCACTGAACACTATACCACAAGATATTAATGGATATGCCATGGAAAAGGAAGTATTATGCTCAAATTAGAGAAAAATTAGTTGCCCAAAGAAAACTGAGATTCTTCACTGCAGGATTTCTCAAGTCTTCAAAATATGCATTGTGAATCTTTGACATTTATATTACAAATTTATTTGACCACTGAACATTTCACTCTACACCCTAGTAACATCCTCTGGAAGAGTTTGCCATTGAATACAATTTGGTAAATGCTCAGATACTTAAGGGACAACTATTTCACAGTGTTGGATGGTGTGGAGCCTGCAATGAATAAAACAGTCCCCTCTCCCAACAACACAAAATCTAATTGGAGAAAGAAACCATGAATATATGAAAAATGAAATCAAATTATGTAAATTCAAGTAACATTTAACAATTGCCTAATTAGTGCCTCCTCTATGACATTTACTATTCCAACCCCTGGGGATAAAACTGTACAACATGCATGTACCTTTTCCTTTAAAGAGTTTACTGTTAAGAGTCTCTTATGGTTTGGCTCTCTCCCTCTCTAACTTTTTTTTCTTTCCCTTCCCCCATGGTCTTCTGTTAAGTTTCTCAGGATCCACATAAGAGTGAAAACATAGAGCCAAGCCATAAGAGACTCTTAAAAACTGAGAATAAACTGAGGGTTCATGGGGAGTGGGAGGGAGGGGAGAGTGGGTGATGGGCATTGAGGAGGGCACCTGTTGGGATGAGCACTGGGTGTTGTATGGAAACCAATTTGAGAATAAATTTCATATTAAAAAAATTCCATACATCAAAAAAAAAGAGTTTACTTTTAAATGAATAATATAGCAATTGAAGACCATCCTCATTTTTGGCCAATACTTATGAAATGACTAGTGTCATTCCCAATCTTTGGACCATACATCCCAAGGGCTGCAGAATTATGAGATTCATGAGTGACTTTACAAGATTCATGAGTGACTTTATATGGGTACAAAGCATCTTCTGCAGAGTGAATAAGTAAATCAAAGTATAATTGTTGTGTTGGAGTCTGCATCATGTTTTAATTTTAAATAGATGTTACATGCGTCTTTGAAGGGCATTGTTACAGATAGAAGGAGCTATAGATTCACTGAAGAGGGGATCTATATAATAATGGCACTGGGTTTAGAGGTTAGAGCTAGTAATTGGTTTATTTTTGCTGTCGGCTTATATAGGAAAAATGAATAGACTTTTATTTTATGCTTCACTGTTATAGCAGGCCATACAGGTCTCTCTTCCTCTCTGTTGGGGTCATAGGTCTAATAGTGGCTTTATTGCAATTAGCCCCACAGCTCATTTCTTTGTAAGCAGTTGCAAAATAATCTATGAAAGAGAGAAATGATCAAGAGTCAGCCTTTACCTCAAAGCAGAGCATTGGGTGGTCTGCCTTGAACATCCACCATGATGCAGACTCCTGATTAAGGCTCATGGGCCCATCTGAGGGAAGGCAAAGCTGATGCAAGATGTTGGCATCATCATGGGGGGATTGGCAGTGATGATGGGATGTCCACTCTGATGCTGGCCTCAGGCAGATCCTCATACCAGTACTAACTGGGGTGACAGCTGCAGACCAGGTCTGAAGCAGTGGGATGTGGAGCACAGTCTTCTGGCTACTGTTCAGCTTCTATATCTACTCCATTTCAAGGAGAAATGCTTGACAGTGGCTCTGCTTGAGAGAGTTTGGTTTTGTGGCACTTTAGCTTTTATTTTGGGGAGGCTGATATACAAAGAAAGGATATCCTGGTGAATCATGTTCTTAGTGAATCATGAGTGCCCTGCTATCCCATAGTATTTTTTGAGCATGTAACATGTGCCTAGATATAGGGTAGGTGCTGGGAGGGACTCATATGTATTGAGGAACACTCATTCTCAAAAATAGACTGCAGAGTCAAGATGAAGGCAGGGATCAATGGGAGAGTATATGGGTCAGTGTATAGCCATGTGATGATGTATGGCAGCAGAAGTTCAAAGAAGGAAGACATTAGTAGGGTGAGAGATTCAGGGTGTGAAAGAAGTAGAAATGAAATATAGATAGGATTCAGGGTGCCTGGGTGGCTCAGTCAGTTAAGCATCCGACTTCGGCTCAGGTTATGATCTCACGGTTAGTGAGTTCGAGCCCCGCATCAGGCTCTGTGCTGACAGCTCAGAGCCTGGAGCCTGCTTCAGATTCCGAGTCTCCCTCTCTCTCTGTTCCTCCCCTGCTCGCACTCTGTCTCTCTTTCTCAAAAATAAATAAAGATTAAAAAAATTAAAAAGAAAGGTAGGATTCAACCATAACATCTGTTTCATTTTCTACTATTTGAATCAGTGAATTTCTATTCCTTTGGGTACACATTCCTTGTAGCCAGAGAGGGCCATGAAAATACTCTTCATTGGTATTGATGATATTCAGCTTATTTTGGTGGTCAAGATTCTGCTCTACTATTCAGGATAGTTTAAGTCAGGAAGGTCGAAAAACAAATCAATCACTTCTGATGGTTCCCTGTAACTGTCAAAGGATATCTGTGGTCTGATGACTGGACATGAGAGGACTTCAATCATGATGTGCTGGTTTCTCCTAAGTTATCTTTATGAGGAGATTGGAGAGTATGGATTGATGTTGCACACTAAGTATCATGGTACAATACAATTGTGGAATCCATTTGCGGTACATTACTAGCAGAAGGCAGGGCCTCCACTGTCCCTTTAATGTCACAATGCTCAGATGTCTTTCAGAATTACAGTGAGGCTGCTATGCAGACACCAGGCTCCACGTGTGGAGACAGAGAGCGAGAGCTACATCATTTTGCAGCCCCGTGGGTCAATAACAGAAGGCTACAAATGATCTGTGAGAGTGCCAAGGATTCTGAAATAAGACTATTTAGGGAAAGAACAGTGATGGAGAATCACACGAAGGTGGAATAATGACCACCACCACTATTCCCTCATCTGTTACAGTCAAAGTTTATTACCAGTGGATAAACTCTATACACAGCTACATATGAATATGTATAGGAAGTTTCCTATAATTTTTACTGGCAAATGTGCATTTGGTAATCCTGACAATTCCTTTTGTCTTCATAAAGTCCTGAAGTTAAAGATGCTCTCTCTGGGCAATCTGATCGCCAACAAGACCCTGATCCCCAGTGAAGGCAAAACCAGATAGTCAGCACCCCCAAATATTTCTATTTGGATGTGTTACATAGTTCACACCTCTAGCCAGGAAGATGTAATTCCCAGTTTATGATGTAAATTCTTGCTCAGTTTATGATATAAAAATTTTGAAACAAGAGGCAGCACAAGATTTTAAAAGTTTATTCTATTATAGTGCTTGCAAAAGCTATCTCAGAAAGGAAATGAATGAAGAGAAATTTTGTGATACACTTAATAAAACAGTAGAGTTGATGAAAATAGCTTCAAAATAATAGAGTCTTTGGAAAGTGTAGCTCCAAAGCTAGGAAGCTAAGTATCAGGAAAGGGCTGCAGATGGGTTTGAAATGCTGCCATCATTTTTAGAAATCCCATTGGTTTATGATGGAAACTGCTAATATGAGCTGGAACATTCTGGATAATGAATACTACATAAGGGACAGGGGAAATATTGCAAAGAAAGCTATAAGAACAAAAGAAATTAAGCACTATTGAATCCCTTGGCTGAGATTGTTGTGCCTGGGGAACAAATATCACCCCAGACTAAAAAAGAACACCATCCTTGTAACAGACACTGACTTATTTTAATTTTTAAAAGTTAATTTTTTCCACACTGGGGTGGATTTTAATGAAGTTTACTTAGGCTGTAAAGTAAAACAAATGAATAAAGGCAACACATTCTCCCTTCGACTATTCTCAACAGATACACTTTATATTATTTCATAATTGGCAGTATTAATCACAGCATGTCTTATTAAATGGAGTTAATATTTGTTGTAATGAGTTCTTACATTTGCAACCCTTGTTTTGGCCACATTTTTGATTTTATTGTCGAGCTGGACACAGCAAGAGGTTTCATTTCTTGGATTGGAACCAACTGATTCAAGTGAGCTGACTGTGCTGTGTTGAGAAGTGTTCTGAGGCTCCTTCAGGGCTAAGCAAGGAAGAACATGATCAATTTGAGATGTCTGTTATGGATTTGGAGGGAGCAATGGTAGAGGTGGGTGCCATGTTTTTATTAGTCTTAGAATTTTAAGTCCTCAGCCATAAAACTCTGAAGTTATGTCTACCAGATTCTTCAATACTCTGACAATGCAATATTAAGTAGATATTGATGCAATATTGAAGTAAGTAGATACTAACTTTCCCAAGGAATCATTGAGTGTATCAGCCACGTATAGATTGTTCAAACTACTTAAAGGAAAATTTCTCTATTCAACATCTTTGGAACTTAAATCCTAAGCACTGACTCCATAATACTGTAATATGAGAACTGAAGAAAGACGTTTAGTAAAATTGGCTCTGTGCTTTCAAGGCACTCCTTTTTTTGTCTCCAATGAAAGATTAACATATTTTAAAAAAAAAGAAAAATTAAAATAATCCACATACCAAAGAACAGAGTAAACCTCTCATGGATGAGATCTGAATCAGAAACACCAAGTAGTGGTAGGGCTGAAGACCCAGACTGACTGGAATCAGGACTGGATGCATGCTCGGTGACTGGAAGTTTGGTCCTCTGGACTGATGGTATTAAAAATTTCCCACAAAGTGGGAAAACAGAGTCAGGGTGATCATTTGAAACCAGGGCCCTGGTAGTACTTCCGCTTCTTATTACAGGAATCTGGGAGAAAAAACCCCTGTTGTTGACCAGTGCCTTAGGCTGAAGCTTTAAAGACCAAGGAATAGAAAGTACCTCAGATCCAGGCTCTTAACCAAGAACCAAAGCAAGGTGCTCTCTAGACGGAATATCTGTCATATTCTTAATACCACTGTAGGTCATAACTCTTATCTGTCAATACTTTTAATTCTGATCTGGGAGTAAATAACCATGAAACCTGTTGACAGAAAAGGGTGGCAAAGAAGAAGAAAAGGAAAGAAAAACAACTTCGATACAAAAATAAACTGGCAAATAAAATCCTAAAGGAAGAGATGAGAAAGGCAGCCAATATACTCAATAATGAGAGATGAAAAAGAGGAATTCAACCCACTTGAAATGAAAAAAATAAAGCAACTTTAAAAGCCAGCTTTTACAAACACGTGAGTAGTTTAACAGTATGGCAAGGATCCTCTAGGAGATGCATGGAGGCATAATAACATTTACTTAAAAAAAGAGAGAGATAAATTCTTAAATAAAACATGGAGATATGAAACAAATACAGTTTATATAAAAATAAAGCAATACAAATATTGGAAATAAAAGTAGCCACTGACCTAATGCAAGATACCATTATCAAATTATAATACAGAGGAATTCACCCAGAAAACACATTTTGAAGATATTAAAAGACAGTTAAGAGATATAGAAGACAGATTGACAGGTTCCAGTCTACATCTAATAAAGGAGAGGGATAGAGGACATAAAAGCAATATTTGAAAGCTAATGGTTGAGATTTTTCCAGAACTGAAGAAAGACAAGGTTTTTCAGATGAAATAAAATTTAAAAATCCACATCTGCCCATATTATTGCTGACTAAAGAATAAAGAAAAATCTTAAAAAAATTTAATTACAAGAGAGCAAAGTCAGCTTTTTTACAACAGAATGACAATTAGACCAATGGCAAAGAATCCGTCAGTAACAAGACACTGAATTAAACTGAAAAAATATTTCTGGAGTTATCAGGGAAAAATAGTTGTCTGTTTAGAATTGTACATCCTAAATTATTACACAAAATAAGACATTGTGGTAATACAAGTACTCAGAGTTTACTACTGATGAGTCTAAAGCAAAAGGAGTATTAAAAGAACCAAAAGTAAGAGTAAACCCAGAGGAGGGTGTAGAGGCAATAAACTGTGGTGATCACAAGAAAGGATGAAATGTCAGTAAGTTTTAAGCATGGATTGTTTTTGGTCTGTACACACAAGAACATAGAAAGTAAAGTGTATATAGATATAATGAGATGGATATATTTAAAGGAATAGTTCAAGCATTTAAAAATCTTTATCTTGTTTGGAAGATAGAGATAGTGAATAACATTAGAATTTAGAAGATAAACCAAAATTATCTGGTATCCAGGAATAACTTTAATGAAACAGGTGCAAGACGGTTTTGCTTTTGAAGGACATCAGATGGTATTTAATTAAATGGAAAGTTAAAAAATGTTCATGGAGCAGATGACTATATATCAATATCAAGATATACCAATATCTTGATATCAATTCTCTCTCAATCTATGAATTAAATGTTATTTCCAGTGAAATAAAAACGGGGATTTGTAGGGGAATTTTGACAAATTTTAACATCCTAAAATGTCCAGAATAGTCTGATAATTTTTAAGAAGAGTAGTCCATTTTCCCCACCAGAGATCTAAACTTAGTGTAAAGTTATATTTACCTAGTGTGGTATTGACCTATGGAAAGGCAAAAAGACCAATTAAAGTAAGTAGAGAAACCCTAAATACCCAACATATTTAAGATGAGACAACCTGGCTTATGATAGAGGTGGTATTATGTGGCAATGAGAAAAGGATGGGTTATTCAAATGGTGCTGGGTATCCACATGGGAAAAAAGTTAAACAAATTTCTTGTTTTAATCATTTATAAAAAAAATAATATAGATGGGTTAATGACTTGTATGTTAAAAATGGAATTTTAACACTTGAGAAGAAAATAGAGGAGACTGTCTTTATAACTTTAAGAACAGAAAAGCCTCAACATGCCAAAAACCAAACTATGAAGGAAAACATTGCTAAATTTGATTTCATCAAAAACATTTTTTTTTTGTACAGAAAACCACAAATACATTGAAAATACAAGGCACAGACTATAAAAAGACACACATAACTGACAAAGGATTAGCTCTAGAATATTTAAATAACTTATAGAAATCAGTGAGTGAAGAACAAACAATTCAGTACAAAAATGGACAAAGAATATGAGTAGATGGTTCACCAAGAGTAAAGCTGAATGGACTATAAACAAATGGAAAAGTGATCAATCTTGATAGCGATCAAAGATATGCAAACCCAAGCAAAATCCAGTACCGTCTCATAGGATTGGCAAACATTGAAAAAGTCTGAAGATACCAAGTGTTGGAAAGGATATGAAGGAGTGGCAACTCCCACACTAGTGGGGGTATAAATTGATACGACTACTTCCCCGGTTAGCCTGGCAATAGTTAAGAAAGTTTAAGATGCACCTACCCACTAATTCTACTTTGAGTAACGTGGAGAAATTTTTGCACATATCTTTAAAAAGGCATGCATGATCATTTAAACTAAAGTCCTGTTTGTAATCAGGAAATGTTGTAATAACCAAAATATTCATCAGTAGGACATGGAAAAATAAATCATGCTATAAGGATACATGGGAATTATATAGTACATGTGGATGGGCCACAACCACTTTTATCAGTATAGATACTTAAACTGTTGACTGAAAAAACAAGTTACAGAATTTTTTTTTAATGTTCATTTATTCTTTGAGAGAGAGAGAGAGAGAGAGGAGCAGGAGAGGGGCAGAGAGAGGGAGACACGGAATCTGAAGCAGGCTCCAGGCTCTGAGTTGTCAGCACAGAGCCCAATGCAGGGCTTGAACTCAGGAACTGTGAGATCATGCCCTGAGCCGAAGTTGGATGCTTAACCCACTGAGCCACTCAGGTGCCCCACGTTACAGAATGTTTTATGGAGTATGATAGCATTTCTTTAAAATGGAAACGCCCATAAAAAAAGGGGCGCCTGGATGGCTCAGTGGGTTAAGCATCTGACTCTTGATTTCAGTTGGGGTCATGATCTCATGGGTTGATCTAGCCCCACATCGGGCTCAGTGCTGTCAGCGGGGCCTGCTTGGGATTCCTCTCTCTCTATCTCTCCCTTTCTCTCTCTCTCTCTCTCTCCTTTTCTGCCCCTCCCCTGCTTGCTCTCTCTCTGTGTCTCTTAAAATAAATAAATTTAAAAAAAGAGGAAACATTCATGGCTATATGACTGCGATTACCTCTGGGTAGGAAGAGAGGGAATGGGATGTAGGAGTTGTTAATAGAGGGCTTTAACAATTTCTTCAATCTTTTATTTTTAAAGACAAAACAAAGAAACAAAGCACTATTTGAAGTGCATTGAAAAAATGTCAACGTGTGTTCATGTGGGTTCTTGTGCGTTCATTATTCCTTATACTTTTCTATATGTTTGACTTGTTTCAGATGTAAAATTATTAGTAGAGAATAAAAACCAAACCTGTGAATTCTCATGTTACCTGTGGAATGGAGTTTGGTGGACACCTGTTCTCCAGGATACTGCATGATAATTTTCCAGGGATTTTCAGGAATCTATCATATTTTTAATGTATATGTATATTTTTAATTTGAGAGAGACAGAGCATGAACAGAGGAGGGGGCAGAGGCAGAGAGAGAGAGAGAGAGAGAGAGAGAGAGAGAGAGAATCTTAAGCAAGCTCCACACTCAGTGCAGAGCCTGATGCAGGGCTTGATTCCACAAACCTGTGAGATCCATGACCTGAGCCTAAATCAAGAGTCCCCTGCTCAACTGACTGAGCCACACAGGCACAGCGAATCTATTACCTTTTTAAAAGAAAAGAATTATCCCAGGGCAGGGACGTATTCTCCTTTACCCAGCCATCTCTAAAATGCAGATAAAAGTAACTCTCAATTGTATTTGTATCCCCAGGAAAAGTATATCACACAGCTTGCATTTTGTGTGTGTGTGTGTGTGTGTGTGTGTGTGTGCTTTTACCCTTGATGCTTCATGACTATTCGGTTATTTTTTGCATCAGCGTCCGTCTCATCAAGTTAAATGCAATTTCCTTGTATTTTTTGTCACTTTCTAAAAAATATTTCATGTTCTTGGGTACTTGGAATCTGTGACTAAAGCTATAATTTTTGCCACTTTGGGGGCCAATATTTGCTAAAATATTTTGCTTGTGATTAATATTAGTATTAACTTTCCCATAAAGTTTCCCAGATATATGTATATAAAGGGTATTTTAAACATTTTTGGAAGCATGCTTTTCTCATTATCCTAAGGGTACAAGGTCTGTTAAAAGCATTCTCTTTAAATATTTTTGAAAGGAATAATACATTATTTTTTTACATTTTTAATAAACATGAAGTGGATGAATAAGACCAGCTTCCTCTATTTAAAACACCTCAATGTAGTGTATATTTTAGAAGGTAGTGTTAAGTTGTGTAAGTGTCTCTGGAACTCGGAGAAATAGCAATTACCACCCACACGGGTTGTAGAGCCTGGATGTGACTTGCTCCCCTCGCCAGTAGGTGGCGCTGCCGAGAGTCAACTCTGGGTACTGCTCCTGCTGACCCAGGCTACACGCAGTATCAAGAAAATCGAATCTTTGCCGAGTGAATAGTATTGGCATGTAAATGTTCAAAACAGAAACTAAAGAGATGCAAGAATTTCATGTTAATATTTCAGGGAATAAGCTGTGGGAACCAAAAGGTTTGCTGTTCACTAAACAGCCTTACATGTTTGGTCAGTGGGTTAGATATTTTTTTCTTCCTTCAGGAGCAACACAGATACATAGCCTTTATTTTAAAAATGAAATAATAAGCTTTTTATCAAAAGATAACTTGGTCGTTTATTCTGATGCCTGGTCGATTCAGAGATACTGACATATGGTGTGTAATGTAATAATTGCTATGTGTATAGAGCTTTCATGATACTTTGTCTCTCATGATTCTTACCTGAAATCTGTGATGTAAATAACTGTGTGCAGGACCTGGATTCGGGTCCAGGATTTGTGACTCCAAAGTGTGTGCTCTTTCTTTCACTATGGCCACACTTCCTGGTTCCAGTGTAAACAAAACAAAGCAAAACAAAAATCTCCACTCTCTAGAAATTTATGTCCATGGAATTCTGAGACAGATTTCTTTCAGAGTATTATGCTTATGTCTGTCTAGGGAAGAAAACAACTGCTTTTTTTTTTCTTTTTTGAGAGAGAGAGAGAGAGTGGGGCAAAGAGGCAGAGGGAGGGAGAGAGAGAGAGAAACCCAAGAGGCTCCATGCTCAGTGTGGTTTTTTTTCTTTTTTGAGAGAGAGAGAGAGTGGGGCAAAGAGGCAGAGGGAGGGAGAGAGAGAGAAACCCAAGAGGCTCCATGCTCAGTGTGGAGACTGATGCAGGGCTCAATCCCATGACCCTGAGATCATGACCTGAGCCGAAATCAAGAGTCTGGATGCTCAACCGACTGAGCCACCCAGGCACCCCAGTAACTGCTTTTTTTTTCAACGTTTTTTGTTTTTTTTTTTTTTAATTTATGTTTGGGACAGAGAGAGACAGAGCATGAACGGGGGAGGGTCAGAGAGAGAGGGAGACACAGAATCGGAAACAGGCTCCAGGCTCCGAGCCATCAGCCCAGAGCCCGATGCGGGGCTCGAACTCACGGACCGCGAGATCGTGACCTGGCTGAAGTCGGACGCTTAACCGACTGCGCCACCCAGGCGCCCCTCCAGTAACTGCTTTTTAATATGAGTATTAGTTTATTCAACCACAGGGATCCATTTGGTTACAGATGTCTCATTATCCAAAATAACAACTTTATCTTTTTTTGTGCAGTCTTCCAACTTATAAAGCATTTTGCATGCATATAATTTATAATTCACCTTCACAACTCTTTCAGGGATGTGGGATGTCATCAATATATAAATGAAGATGCCAACTCTCAAGAGATCCAAACTTCCATTCAGAATATCTCAGTTTAAAGTGGCTGTGTTTGTCAATGTCATGACTCTGTTTACAAATTGCCTCTACTTCCTTTTCAATTATTTTTTGTTGGTCGATGTTATTTTAATCCTTTACAGTGTAATAGAAATAGTGAGGGAAAAGGTGTATCATTAAAATCTCTGGAAGAGTTGGGATGTGTATGTAGTTTGGGGGATTAGAGTAAACCTGCTCATATCATAATTCTATTTTTGAAAATGAAATATGAAGTCATATTTGGAAAATGAAATGAGTGGCCATTATTTTTGTAACATAAGCCACTGAAAGGACGGTTGGCAGAGATTCTAGGGTGGGAGGTGGCTGAAAAGGTTGAGAAATACCCATGTAATGAGAGGCACAAGGGCTATGAGATCAGAGGTTTGGGTCTGAATCCCAGCTCCACAGCGCAGTGGCGTGTACCTGCAGCAAGTTACTCAGTCTAAGTTTCCAGTTTCCCCATTGGAAAACTGAGAGAATAATAATTATTTTACAGATTTGGTGTCGACCTCAAAGGGCCATGGACCTGGGGTGGTGAAGGAACTGAGAAAAAGAGACGACAGTATATCTAGGCACAGGGGACCCAGAGCCAACAGCCCGAGGCCCCGAGGTTTATTGTACATCTTCATATATACATTTTCAGGAAAAGCAGGTCAGCGATGATTAACAACAGTAGCTTAGCAAAGCATGTCAACAATGTACATCTGATTCAGCTATCATATGTATGTATCTTGCGTATGAGAGCAATTTTGCAGACACATATGTTTTGATAAGAATCTTTATGCTAGAAGCAAAGACAAAGAAGGGAGTGAATGGACTGTGCTCTATACCTCTGGCTTCCTTTGAGCAAAACATCCGTATCTGCGTACTAAAGGGCAGACCGTATTTTCCAAGGGCAATTCACTCAAGTCCTTTCAGGTTGTTTTTAACCTCAGGATCTCGAGTTTTCTCAGAGATCTTGGAGCCTGGATGAATATGCACCTGTGGTCACTGTGGTGTTCTGTTTCCCACGACTTGGTGTCAAGATGGATCAAGTAACATATACATACAGATCGTCTAGAACGGTGTTTGGACCATGGGAGGTGTTCAAAAGAGAGTTTTCTTTCCTTTTATTCACATTTTTAAATGTACTCTTTTCACTCTTTCACTCAACTGTTTAGTTGCTTTGACTTGTCAAAGCTGGTTTCTGGCCCATCTGACACAAAGTTAGGCAAACACAGACTGATTAAAATAAAGGCGATTTTGGAAGAAGGGAGTCATCACAATATTTTTTTTTCTTCAGCACGGGGAGAGGGATGTGTTTCACTTTGCCCAGTTTGGACTGGGATGGCTTTTCTCCCTGCCAAGTCCTCAGTGTGCAGAATGAAAACGCCTGAAAATGCCTGGGGTTGGACAGGATCCAAGTGGTGAGAGACCAGTACACGAGAGCCCTCGGAAAGTGCTTTACCTCTTCCAGCCCGCTGAGGGGCATTTAGCACCCATCTGTCTTCTCTCAGTGATGGGAAAGATGCACTCCAAGTTTGAGACACGGAGTGGGTTGGCCCATAATTCCCGGGTCTCATGGAAGTTTTAATGACAATAGTCTTTGAAGGCCATCCTTGTCACAAGTGGAATATTTAGAAGTTCCCAGGGCAAAACTGGTTCCTTAGCACAGCAGATTGGCTTTACCAATGAATAGAATTAGGTTCTTTCCTTCATGGGGCTATTTGCTACATGGCTGTGAGGCTCCCTGTCTTGAATATAATACACATTCAGAAATCCCTCTTTTAGAGATTTGCTTCCTTTCTGTTAAAAATGATGGGGTGGGAACTGTAGATTGGGTCTCTCAACGTCTGTTCTGATCTTTTGTGCCCTGCAGAGGCTGGAAAACTATAAATTTTCTTTCCCAGACTTCCTTGTAGTAGGGACTTGGATATGATTTGGGTTCCACCAACTGGGTACAGTCAAAGGAGACTGAAATTCAGAAATCAGTTTGGAAGGGAGAGTGGTGGTGTTGCAGAAGGTGTCCGTTTTGCTCACGAGAGCCCAGCAGGCATGGCACTGCTCCAGGACCAGCCATTGTAATGGGGCCTCCTGGGGACACCTGGGTGGCTCCCTCGGCTAAGTGGTCATGATCTCACAGTTCTTCAGTTCGAGCCCCTTGTTGGGCTCTGTGCTGACAGCTTGGAGCCGGGAGCCTGCTTCGGATTCTGTGTCTCCCTCTCTCTCTCTCTGCTCCTCCCCCCCGCCCCCCACCTTGCGTTCTGTCTCTCTCTTTCTCAAAAATAAATGAACATTAAAAAAAAAATTTAAAGGGGCCTCCTGATTCTCAGATTACTGCCGGCAGGTGTGACCCAGGCGCCAGCAGCTGGAACAGCATCTTCCTAATTCCAGATTCCTGGCTGTGATGGGGTAGAAGTTGCCCTGGTGGGTGGTGTTGCAGTGGTGTTTTGGGAGTCGGGCCCAGCCTAGCCCCTGCTCCTTCAGACCTTCCAATAATTTTGTAAGCACCCAATCACTTGTATTAAAATTCTTTCTCCCGAGCATGGCTCTAATGGCTTTTATTATTTACAACTGGATTCAGTAGTCACATTTCAAAAACCTTAAAATCTTTTTGCTCACTAGATTACGTCTTTCACAATTGCGGTGATTTGCAGTAGGAATTTTTATAAGGTGAAAAGAGGGAAGCAGGGTGACATTGTGAAGAGGTTGTGAGCTCTGTAGCCAGAGCACCTGGTTTTCACAACTGCTCCGTCATATACTAGTTGTGGGTCTTTGAGCGAATTGCCTTCTCCCTGTGCTGAGTCTCTTATAAAATGGGAATAATACTAAATGCATTTTGGGGATGCTATGAGAATTAAAAAATGTAAAAACACATGAAAAGCATCTTCTGTATAGCAGGCACTAGCTAGATACATATTAGATATAATTATGAATAACTACCCATAATGTATGTGGATACATAAGGTGAAGGTATGAAAGACTGCTGGTGTGTGTGTGTGTGTGTGTGTGTGTGTGTGTGTGTGTGTGTGTAGGAGGGCAGAGGTAAAAATGGTAAGGAGGGGGACGTGGATACTTAGAAGAGGCATCAGGAAAGGAATAAAATATTTTGAAAGGGTTGCTGAGAGGCCATCGCTATCTGCCTTTATTGCTTCACAGTCGTGACAAACCATTTTTCTTGCTAAAATGACCTATTTCTCTCACACACAAATCCTCCCAGATACCTTAGCTTTACTTCATTGGTTTTCGTAATGTGAGAATATGGACTCTATTCAAATCAGGCTTCCAATCCTTACTTGCTCCATGACCACAGGCAAGTTACTGAACCTTCCTTTGTTGCAGTTTGTTCATCAGTAAAATGGGGATTAAAAATAAGACCTATCTCATTGAATGTTTTTAGTTTTAATAACTTAATACGTGCAAATCATTTAGAAGAGTGCCTGGCCCATGGGGAGTGCTCAGTAAAGTTACTGTTGTTCTTATTGATGAATTATAATTTACTGTCATGGGGTCAGCCTATAAATGCATGTGCAGGTGCATAGCTTTGTATATAGGTGCTTGTGGTATGTACATGGGTATGCACATGCATGCTTATTGTGCACATATATATTTCAACGCATATATACATGCACGTGTGTGGTGCATGTGTACTTTTATGTATGTGAATGCCTATGTGTTAGCTATATATATATGCTGTATGGTGTATGTGCTTGTATCTGCATGTGTGCATTAGTGTTTATGTATAGGTATATTTGTTGGAGGTACTTGTGTGTATATGTGCCTGGGTATGTGTGCATATGTTGAGTGTATGTGTATGGACATGTGTATGTGTCTGTGTTGGGTACGTGCATACATATGTTCACATATGTATGTACAAGTGTTGCTGTGTATGTTTGTCCAGGATGTTCAGTATAGAACATAAAGACTGCCTTTTGCATTATAGCCTGTGTAAGTGCACGACCCTGTGAGGTGGCACTGTGTGTGACTTACAGAAGTAGGAGACACAGTAAAGGTGCCATGAGAGGGCTCCATTTCCCCCTTGTTGAAATACAAAAGCTGTAGGCTTTCCTCTCCTTTTTCTCCACTCTGCTGGAAAGAAAGAAAAAAATGAGGTAACTATCTATTTTGTGCAATATGCATTGGCCTAAACTACTTTATGCCTGGTTTGGTTTAATGGGTTTTACACTTATTGTTTGTCATTGTTTGACTCCAGCACAGCTGGTTTGGCAATCCAGAGAATATTACCACTTTGGAAAGCACATACCAGCCCCAAAGTAATCTTGGGCTAAGCCATGCCAGAAATCTTGGCAAGAGCATTTCCTGGTAATTCAGGAAAGTTATGGGCCTTCGGGATGGAGGACCAAATATCACCCAGAACACTACTTCTCATTTGCTGAATTCAGTTTTCGTAAAATCAAAGGCCTTTAGACCTGGCTGCCACTTTGGGGAAAGATTTAGGGTTTTAAAATCCTTTATCTGTGTCCACACTCATCGTGTGTGGTACAGTCCTATCAGGAACATCTCTCCTGACTGAGAACCATTAATTTAGAGCAGCAACTTCTTAAATGATTGAGTGTCCCCAACGCTTAGAGTAAAGGAATTTTTCCAAAGTCAAACAGCCACGTGGAACTAGAGTCTAGAGATCTTAGTCCTAGTTTAACCTTCACATTTATATTTGTTTTTATTTCTGGTTTGATTACCACCAAGTTTTCAGGCATGGATTCTAGTCTGGTGCTCATGAAAGCATTCTTTCAAGGGCAGGCAGGATAAACACCAAAAAGTTCAAATCTTTATCCTTGCTTTATAGGTTCCCTATGCAAAAGATGATGAGAGTGTACAGACCCAGGAGGAGTGGAATGAATTTTTCCAGCTCTTGTATTCCTTATCCTGCTATCTCCTCCGCTTTGGAGATAATTCTTGCAGTTCAGTTTTGATGCTAAAGAGAAGCATCTATAAAAAACATATGTTGAGTGGGGTTTAAATAGTCCCTATATAACCTTTCCCAGCTTCTGAATAAAGTATCCTGGAAGACACTGAAAAATATAGGGAATATGACTGACAGTTAATCCATAGCCAGAACTTGAGAGAACTTTTCACAAACAACGTGGCTGAAGAACTGAGTTGAAAAACAGTCGCCAGTTGCCTGCGCTTAGAAATGAACTAAGACTGCCTTCCTAAGAGTACGGACAAAACACCCTTTGAAACCACTTCTCGTGGGCTACCCATACATAAAATGTGAGATTGGTATCAACCAGAAAACCATATATCCAAAGTATATATCCATTACTCCGTGGCTGATGTGCTAATAATTTAATGTTGTTACAATAGAACCTCCTTTTTTGCTTTCAGGGTAGGACCTCCACTCAGAGACTGGGACCTCTGTGGGCAGGAGGTGGTGGTGGGGGATTTGTGGGGCTCGTGATATCCTCATTGGTACTGACTCCATGAGGGTCTGTAGGCAGATGCAGAGAGGTTTTTATTTACTCCATTTGTTCAGTACTCCACAGAAGTAGCCAGCCAGGGTTGGGGAAGATGTTGCAGAAGGCTGGCAGAGCTCCTGTTGAAGAAAGTCCACTCAAGACTGGAAACTGGTCTGAATTATGCACAGCACCCTACTGATTTGAGAAGGGATTTTAAACAAGGTTTAAATGGAACAGAGAGTTGGGTCAAGGACAACTCAAACTCCTCGTCCCTTGGTAAATGCAGGCCTGGATAGATAAGTCCCTCATTTGAGCTTTAATAAAAATAAAAATTCAAAAAACTCCCCGACGATATGCTTCCTATGAGATAGAACTTTCTGCAAAATAAGTGAGAAGCTATATAATCCTGAAAATTCAGAGGAAGAGCAGACTTATTAAAATTATTTATAGTAGGGACCACAGGGGAAAATATAATAACTATTTAGCTGTCTCAATAAAAAGCTAGAAGACAAGATACCTATAAAACAAAAGCAGAAAACTGTAAAGAAAGAGCAACCAGAAATGTAACCCGGACAACTGATGTAATAAGAAAGTATAAAAAATTAAAAAATGAAGTAGAATTTAAATTCTCATTAGAGGCAATAATGAGAAGAATGGATATTACTGAACATCAGATCAATGGTGTGGAAGGCAGCATAGCTTTCTCAGAATTCAGGGGAAAAGGGCAAAGAGATAATAAAGATGAAAGAAAGATAAGATGAAATTCTATACCTATGCATATCAGATAGTATATACTTGTACATCCATACATACGTGTACATTTGTGTATATATAGATATACATACACACATGTTTGTATAATAAAGAATAGAGAACCAACTTAATTACTTTATATGTTCTCCAGGATGCACCAGAACATTCCAGATAGAAGTAGTAACCAACAATATATTTAAACTTAAAGAAAACCTTCCTGAGTTGAAAAAAATTTTGAATATTATAAGTGACCTAAGGGTCCAATTTTGATTGCAAACCTATAGGATTGTGCAAAAAGTAAAAGGAGAGATTACACGAAACAGAAAGAACCAGCATGGTCCCTGACTTCCTAGCTGTAAGTGTCAGAAAACAAGGGGACCCAAGTATACAAAATCTTGAGGAATGTGATTCCTCACATTCTGTGAAATTCTGTGATTATTTCCTTTCTCTTTATCAAGAGGCAGTCCTTACTCTCCACCTCGTTCTAGAGTTCTTTGTCCACATGGCTGCTGTCCTAGAGCCGATTGAGGCTGGGGCATCATTGTTGGGAGTGTGTCCAGCAGAGAACCCTACATGGTGGGCTCTCTAGAGAGATTTGGTTGCATGGAAATAGGAAGGTGTCAGGTGCAGAGCTCTCAGATTTGGACAGCGAGAGCACCTGAGTTAGAACTCTGTCCACAGGATTATTCTGGGAAACAAATTAGGCAATGGAGATGAAGGTATTTTGTAGATCACCTCACACTCTACAAGAATGAATGGCTATTTTTTATTCTGTTGCTTATTACTTTGAAGTAGATGTTATCAGGACTAAAAAAATGGGATAAAATCCATTGTTGGCCCCCAAGGGAGACTTCTTCTCCTTTTCTATTCTCTTCTTCCTTAGGTGAGTCTCTGAGTTTTGGTCTATCAAAGCCTGAATTAAGGCTTGGACACAAACCACTTACGTCATAATAATAACTTAAAGACCGGGAGTATTTGGGTTCCACCATTTTCACTCCTCAGTTCAGCCTTCCCTAGAAGAGAGTGTTTTGTTGATGTTGAGAGTTTTTGAGAAAATTGGGGGCAATATGGAATTTTGCCAAACAAGCTACACCCTATAGAATATTTTAGCAACAAGCCCACCCTGCCCTCCCCAGTCCAGAGTTTTTGGAGGAGGAGAGGACAAAACAGGCTTTTGCAGGGATTGGGTCCTAGAATCGAGTGAATTAGGAAGCACATGACAGTGATAAGTGAGGGAAGTTCAGACTATCACTGCCCTTTTGGGCTCTATGGGGAGAAAAGAAACTTTTGCAATGGTTATTGATGTTCACATATTGGTTGCTACCAATCATAAGCGCTTGTGATAATTTTCTTAGGAAAAATTCCTATGGGAAATTTTATGGGAGGCATCGTAGGGCATGTACAGGAGTATAGTTCATAATCTCTGTCTTTAAGGAGTTTATAATTTAATGGTGGAGATGAGATACACACACACAAAAATTAGATGATAACATAGCAAGTAAGCCTGTAAGGAGTGGGAAGGCCAAGTGCTATAGGAGACTGACTCGTGAAGGGAGAACCTGCTGTGGATGGGGTGGCAAGAAATAGATAGTTGAAGTATATGAAGTTGAAGTTCAGCTACTTGCTGGTGTCTGGAATCCTTCAGTGACCCATCAACCCATGTGGACCGGATGGTCAGAATTTGGTGGTGGCTATGAAGGGCTTGATATGACTTGGAAGGATGACTAAGGGTGACTATCAAACAGGTGGAGAAGGAGGGGGTGCTGGAAAGAGACCATTTCAACTGGGCAAAACAAGGCCCACAGGTTTCTAACTTCTGGCATGATTAACTCCCTGCTACCATGGGACTTGCCCCTGGAGACTGAAGGTGGTAGTGGAGCACAGGAGAAGTTCCTAAGTGGTAAGAATTGCTGGCCCAGCCTAATAGCCCACATAGGAGATCGATGAGGATGGCCGCCATTCTCACCGGTTTACAGGTGAGGGCACTGAGCAATCAGTGGAGAAGGAGGAGCCTTGGTGATTTTTACTTCCACGAGGTTCTCAACCACCTTTCCCCGTGGACCGTGTTGCTTCCCTTTATATATTAAGGTGTCTGCCCTAACTGGAAAAAATGGGAACACAGCAGATCAGGTGATAATCTGGAAGACAGAGAAAACCAATTCCCTCCAGCCATGCAAGCTGGACAATGGCCCTGGTTGGGCATGCTGGACATCAGGAACCAGCCTGCACGTAGATGGGTGGCAACCAGAGAGGTGAACACATGCAGTGTTATTGCGTGATTCATTTCCTCCCCCCAGCTGGTGCGTTGGAGCGGGCTGTGCAGCTTTCAGCCAAAAGAGTGCGGTGCTCCACCAGGGGCCTGGTTCTGCTCTACTGATGTGCAGATTTTCCTTGCCTGCCTAACGCAGGCCCCGAGCTCGCAGTCACAGTGCTCCAGGGCTATGAAGTGCCTGTCATGCCTTCTGTTATGAACCTGGCTCCTTGGAGAGAGCACGGTATACCCCTACCAGCGTTGAGAGCACAGGAACACTATCCGTTCCAGAGCAGCTTTGCTCCTACACGATGCAAATTGATTAAAGGTCCATTTAGTCACAGGTGGAAGGGGAAAAAAGGCCACTGAAGGATTCCAGATACTGGAAAGTAGCTGAACTTCAGTGAGCAAAGAGCATCTGGAACGTGGGGGAAAGTCTCCTTTGTGATTCAGCTGACAGGACTCAATTTGGCTAATTAGCTTTCTTGGAAGCTGTTGGGGGGCAGTACTGATCTTGGAAAGCACGTGGGTAATCACTGTTAATATTGAATCGTCAGGCCTTCTGAGTCTGGAAAGAACTTCATCTTTGTGTTAGGATCTCCATTCCCCCTCTCTTTTTCTCCTTTGATTTGCATGGCTTTGATTATTAGCGAGGTTGGGAATTTTTATTCACTTTTATTTCTTGTAAGAATTTTTTAAAAAGTTTACTTATTTTGGAGAGAGCACACGTGTGTGAGCAGAGGGGCAGAGAGAATCCCAAGCAAGCTCTGTGCTATCAGAGCCACTCCTGTGCTATCTCATGAATGATGAGATCATGACCTGAGCCAAAATCAAGAGTCTGAGGCTCAACTGACTGAGCCATCCAGATGCCCCTTTATTGTGGCATCCATTAACATGGCATCCATTCAACAAATTTTTATGTGCACAATATAGTATTGACTACAGGCACCATGTTGTACAGCAGATATCTAGAACATGTTCATATTGCATAACTGAAACTTCATAGCCATTAAGCAGCAACTCCCCATTTCTCCCTCCCCCAACCCCCCAGCAAACACCATTCTATTCTCTGCTTCTAGGAGCTCGACTATTTTTTTTAAGTTTATTTTGAGAGAGAGACAGAGAGAGAGAGAGAAAGAGAGAGAGAGAGAGAGAGAGAGAGAGAGGAAGAGCGAGAATCCGAAGCAGGCTCCATGCTGTCAGTGCAGAGTCTGAACCAAGGCTCGAACCCATGAACCTCGAGATCATGGCTTGGACTGAAACCAAGAGTCAGGCGCTTAACTGACTGAGCCACCCAGGTGCCCCAGATTACATACAGGTTTTGTAAGTAAACAGAACATCAGAATCCAACAGGTAATATTTAGACCTGAAGCCAAGTGTATTTTTTTTTCCTTTTTCTTTTTTATTGTGGTAAAAACCCATAACATAGAACTTTATCATGTTAGCCAATTTTAAGTGTACAGTTCAGTAGTATTAAGTATGTTCACATTGTTGGGGCGCTTGGCTGGCTCAGTTGGTTAAGCATCTTGGTTTTGGCTCAGGTCATGATCTCATGGTTCGTGGGTTTGAGCCCCGCATTGGGCTCTGTGCTGACGGTGCGGAGCCTGCTTGGGATTCTCTCTCTCTCCCTCTCTCTCTGCCCCTCCCCTGCTCACTCTCTATCCCTCTCTCTAAATAAATAAATAAGTAAACATTAAAAAAAAAGTATTTTCACATTGTTGTGAAACAGATCTCCAGAACTTTATCTTGCAAAACTGAAACTCTTACCATTAACCATCTTGCCCTCCCCCCCCCCCCACCCCCGCCCCAGCCCCTGGTAACCACCACCAACTTTGTTTCTATGAATTTGACTACTTGAGATCCATCATGGGTGGAATCCTACCGTTGTGTGTGTGTGTGTGTGTGTGGCTGGCTTATTTCATTTAACGTAATGTCCTCATGCCTCCTCATGTGGTTTTCTTTCTTTTTTAAAGCTGAGTAATCCATCCTATGTGTATGCCATTTTTTGTTTATCCATTCATCTGTCAATGGACATTTGGGTTGCTTCTACCTCTTAGCTGTTGTGAATACTGGTGTGAACATGCGTGTGCAAATATATTTTCAAGACCCTGCTTTCAGCGCTTTTGGGTACACAGCCAGAAGTGGGATTGTTGGGTAACGAATACTGGTGAGGATGTGGAGAAATTGCAACACTCGTGCCCTGTTGGGGGAATAAAAAATGGTGCAGCCAAGATGGAAAATGGTATGGAGTTTCCAAAACAACAACAAACAATTATTGTAGGATCTGAATCTTCTTTAACATGGCGGCATGTGGACAAATCCATGTGTTTTCTTACTGATTCTTTGTTGAGCTACAATCAAGCTAAAGCCTAATGTATTTGAGCACGCTTAAAAAGGTAAGTCAGAAAAATTTCAAAATAATGGAGATTAATGCCTGATGCCAGAAAGAACAGAACTGCAACACTGCAAATAAAAAGCAAACCTTAGTCCCTGCTTAGACTATAAGGGAATAAGCCACAGGTATGCACAAGGAAACAGCTGTAAGTTGTTTACTATAATACCTATTTATAAGGGCTCTAAATTGTAAATAACCAAGTTATCAAACCATAGAGGAGATATTGGAAGATATTCACAGAAAGATGAATAGTGTGCAAGGCCCCTGTGTTAGTTACCTAATGTACGTTGCATTCTACGTGAAACACAGCCCCGGGGTTATGCAGTGCAGTGGCCTTAAGTGGTTATTTCTGGGTTGTGGGATCACAGGTGGCTTCAACTTATTTGTAGTGCTTTGCTTTTTTGTTTTTTTTTCTTAAACCCCATGACTTCGGTTTTTTTCTTTTCTTTTTTTTTTTTAATTTTTTTTTTTTTTAACGTTTATTTATTTTTGAGACCGAGAGACACAGAGCATGAACAGGGGAGGGTCAGAGAGAGGGAGACACAGAATCTGAAACAGGCTCCAGGCTCTGAGCTGTCAGCACAGAGCCTGCCATGGGGCTTGAACTCACGGACCGCGAGATCATGACCTGAGCCGAAGTCGGCCGCTTAACCGACTGAGCCACCCAGGCGCCCCGATTTTCTTCTTTTAATAAAAAGCATAAAAAGTGGCAAATGAAGGGACTTTGAACCTCGGAACACTTCAAGCACCAGGAACAGCGTCCTAAAACTCCCACCATGGTGCGAAGTAAGCAGAGGTGCTTGGACACAGGTGAGCATTAGGATCATCAGAAGGGCGTGGAAGCAGACTGGCCCCGCCCCCAGAGTTTCTTATTTAGTGGGTCTCCAGTGGGGCCCGTGGATAGGATCCCGCGATTCTAGTAAGACGTTGTCTGCTGCTGCTGCCGCTCTAAGGTCGCATTTTGAACGCTGCTGGAGAGGAGAGCGTTTTGGCTGAGAAAGGTCTAGGTACGCTCTGGGCTGGTTTTGAATTTCTGTGGTGACCGTTGTTTTTGGAGCCTCTGCTCCCAATTCTAGCCTTCCGCGGCGTCTTGTCTTCCCCACTCGCGCTGCCGGGGCCGTTTGTTACTCGGGGTGAAGTCCCAAAAGGTAGAGCCTTGACTTTCAACTTTTCCAGGCCGGGGACTAGAGAAACAAAATGGACCTTGGAAAGTTCCTTTTGACGGACTTGCTTTGTGCCTGGGTTCCCTTCTCTACAGCAGGGGTAGTAATACGGTAATTCTTTGTTGCAGGTGTATCGTGAGAACAGGGAATGTACTTGAGACCTTAGAAGACTTGCTCGGAACAAAGCTTCTGGTCTGTTAAAAAGAAAAATCTCTGCCTTTATGTACAGCCAGATTTCTGGAGTTACGTAAAGTGCTTTTAATCCCCCACAAGGGTTCAAATGAGGCTTTGTGAGCACCAAGTGGAGTGCTATCGTGCTAAATTCGTGGCATGTGGTTTAAGACGCCTTTAGAAAGATTTACATACATTGCTTGCTTTGTTAATGTAACAACACTGACCGGTAAAGTCGACTTTGTAACAAGAGCCTTATTGTAGATTCCAGAATATGCTCCAGAGGTGAGAGTTGTTTGTTGTTTGGAGAAGCAAAATAAAGGACCCCCCCCCCCCGCCCCCAGCAGTCGAGCTGGGGTGACTGGAAGCCTATGCTGGTGGCACTTCATATGTGTTGCTTTGTTTTTCTAGAACACTGGACTGGTATGTATATGCTTTAATGTTCATTTAAGCAGGTTTAGCGCTGTGAGCTCGGACTCGGACACGGGGCTCAAACTCCAGAACCTTGAGATCTTGACCTGAGCCAAAATCAAGGGTCGGCAGCTTAACCACCGGAGCCAGCCAGGTGCCCCTACTTGACTGGTTTAAAATGCTTTCAAGTTGCCTCGCTTTCCCCTACCAAACGAGGCAGGCTAGGTTCTGTTCCTCAGGTCTGCTTCTACAGGTCAAGTAGTCGAAGTGTTGTGACTTGCCTTGCATAGTGAGTTGTGATTTAACCCCCAGTGTTTCTACTTCAAGATTTTTCTCCCAACATGTGCTGCTTATTAAACACTTGGTCACTTTTTTCTTTAAGTCTCCTGGGGAGTGTAGGAAAAGTGTGCCCTATTCAGAAAGCTGTACCATAGTCCAGAACTGTTCTGGTAGCATTACAGACACAGAATTTCCTGTGCTACTTTTCTTAAACTTATGACGAAGAATGTTTTTCTTTTTCTTGAAAGACAAAGTTGGCAATATCACAGAATTGTGTAATAGGGCATAATTGTATAATTCTAGAAACAACCATCAAATGAACTCCTTTTTAGCATTAGACGAGAAACAGCCTCCTTCTTTCTAATTCTGATGGGAAGGGATTTTACATTTAGAAAACCGTTCTTTTAATTTCCCTCTTTGGCATTCTCCTCTGCATCTTAAGAGCCTGGGTGATTTCCTGGCAAGAGTTCTGTTAAGCCACGGCCAAGTGTTGAGCTAGGAGAGGGAGGGGTGGAGTAGCAGCCTAAGACTGTTGAGATTCTGCTTAGTCATACTTGAGGAAAGGGTCTCAACCTTGGAGTCACGAAAACCATGGGAGGCCATTTGTTGGGGGGAAAATGGTCACTTGTCAAGATCACTTTGACAGAAGGAGCCTTGATGTCTCTGCAAAATGTGTAAGCTGGGTACATCTCTGGAGAGGAGTTCACGGCAAAACTCCTGAGTTTGAGGAGAAACTGGATAAATAGAAAGGCTTTTACCTCAGGATCCCCGTAGGCCTAATAATCAAATACCAGGCATTGAACCTGGAAGCTGGGTCAGAAAGGTCTTCCGGGAGGTATGAACACCTGTCAGCCTGTGCTGGCACCCCACGGCTGTCCATGATGGGGTCAGCCCCCCAGCCAGAGTCCTGCATCCACAAAAGAACCCAAAATGGTGTCCTCGAATTCTCTGAAGCTTGAGGCTCAGGCAGTGGCTGAGGACTTTGTCAAATGAAAACAAACCTGGACTTCCGTAAGGACAAACATTATTCAAAGAGAAAACTGTAATAAGGCACACTCGGGTCTCCAGATCTATAAGCATCTCGAAACCAAGCAGTGGAAAAGGCTTTTCTTCCATAAGGGAGGGGAAACCGGACTAGGAAGGAGGAACTTCTGTGGGGAGGGAAAATGGGGCAAGCAAGTAAGATGGACAGACAGCCGGATGGGGTGGTTGGACGGTGAATGTTCTCGGGGTGGTTGGCCTACCCCAGGTGTAAGCTGTTAAGAGCTCAATGTTCTGCATTTTAGTGCTTGCTCAGGCTTGGGGCAGGTCAAAGTTCAGGGGCCCGTGGGGGAGGAGAGAAACCTGGTTAAGTCCGTGGGTAATCCGTTGTTGTGAACACTTGGCCAAACTGGAGCTCTGGACAGCAGTGGTGAGCTCCGCACCCATTCCTGAATATGGGCCCAAGACTGGCTGTACCTTGGGGGCTTATCAGAAACCGATTCTGTAATTCCACCTCTAGTGGAATCTATAGGTTTTATAAGCTTCTAACACTGATGCTTATTGAAGCCTGGGAACAATTGAGGTCCTAAGCAACAGATGTAATCCATCAGAGGACCATTTAGAGCAGTAGATCTGCTTGTCAGCTGGATAAATCACTTAACTACACTTAGATCCTCTGTCTCCTGATCTGTAAAATGGGACTGCTACCTACCTCAGATCGCCCTCTTGAGGACTATATGATGCTAACGTGAGGGTTCTAATAGGAAAACTTCAAGCACTAGGTTGTTACCATAGATTTTCGTTTGGGTTTTTATTCCTATTTAAAGAATTTACCTTAGGTCTAAGCCCATTGTGCCACACTGTGGGCAGCTCTTTACCTAACTCGACATGCTGTAGAGAAACTTCTTCTGTGTACTGCAATAGGGAAGACCTTGGGAGTATGACTTGGACAGGCTTTTGAGATTTTGATTCCATAGTGGCTCCAGGATTGGAGTCCATCTTGTACCTGTCCAGCATCCTGGAAACTCTGTACTCCTTGGTAGGATCATAAATCCAGAGCTAACCTGGATAGAATGTATACTCAGAACCACAGTTTCTCCTGGACATGGAAAATGGGTTGGGTGGTAGACCCTTGGCAGGAGGGTGATGGAGCTCTGGTCGTCTTAGGAAGTACTTTTTGTTGCTGTTCAGTTTTCGTATTAGTTTGTTCTTAGATGGTATCCACACAGGGAAGGGGAAAAAGGCTTGATTTGCGGTGGGAATTTTGCTAATTGGGGATCTGACCGCAGCACTTTCTACCACTTTTTTTTTTTTTTAACTTACAGTCAGGACTTTCTTGGGACTCCTGTTCCTATTGTGCATGAAAGTACACTAGTCAGGAGGTCACAGGTGCAAATACAGTATTTTTCCCCTTATCTGCGGTTTCATTTTCTGTTGGTTACCTGTTGTCTGGAAGCAAATAATACTCCTGACAAATTGTCAGGAAGTCTGTAGTAGCTGAATGCTAGGTCACCAAGCCTACATCACTCCCCTCCACAGATCTTTTATCATTGCATATCCTCACCCAAAGGGTAAGTACCATGCAATAAGATGTTGAGGGACCCCATCACCTGACTTATTCGAGTCTCTTGTTGTAACTGTGCCATCTCTGTTAATCTTACTGTGCCTAATCTACAAACCAGATTTTCATAGGTATATATGTATTGTGTTAAAGACCAAAATTCACTCAAGTTAACTTGAAGATCTACTTGGTTTTATTAAGCCAATCTCTCTACTAAGGGATTCACGAATTGGTCAACCTCTTTTCCAGTAAGTACTATGGGGAGAAGCTCTAAGTAGTGGTACAAAATGGAAGGCTTTTATAGGGAGGAGGTCTGGGCGAGAAGTTGTCAGCAAGAGAAAAAAGGTTACATGTTTTATTTTTGCAGGGGAAGGAATGGTGGAGGTTTTTACTAAGCAGCTTATCTCACTAGTACTGATCAGGAAACCTACTGGCTGTTAAAAGGTCACATTTCCGGGAATAAGTTGAAACTAAGTCTTGGTTTGCTCTTCTTGGTGGGGGCTGGGGGAGCAGAGGACTCCATTTGGGGCTTGTTGTGTTTTGTAACACTAGAAAAATATAGGGTTCATTGCCATCTAGGGTTTTCAGCATCCTTGGAGTCTGGGAATGTATCCTCTGCAGATAAGGTATGGGGAGGTGCTATTGGATTTTCCTAACCTTGATAATGTGTCTAATGTGTATCCTTCCTCTTATTCCTTCTCCTTCTCCCTTCTGAACTGTGTGTGTGCACATGTACAGCACTGTATTAGATACTGTATTACATTCTGGACTATAAAGCAGAATTAAAACAGAATTCCTACTTCCTTGGAATCTGTCCTTGTGCTCAGTGGGATTTGGACCTGGGAATGATTCCTATGGCCTCCTCTGCCCGAGGAAAATAAAGACTACAAGTTCTATATGGGGTACAGGGCCCTTTATTAAGAACCCAAGGACCTGGGTCCTACCACTTGTAAATGAGTGATTTGGCATTACATCTTCTGAAATCTATATCTTGGTGTCAGAGGAAAATCGTGAGGAGTAGGGAGAATATTCTTAGAGGCTCAGGTGAGGTAATACATCTAAAATGCTGAGGGTTATAAAGGGCTTCACAAGAATATTAATGGGACTCCTAGAAGCAGTATTACTACTAGCCAAAAGGCAGAAACAACCCGAAGGTCCATATACCAAGTGGGTAAACAAAATGTGATATCCTCACACAATGGAATATTCAGCCATGAAATAAATGAACTACTGATACATGCTACAATATGGATGCATCTCAAAGATGTTATGCTAAATGGAAGAAGCCAGAGACCCTAGGTACCCTGTTACAGGACTTCATTTACATGAAACCTTCAGATCAGTAAATCCATAGAAGACCGACTAGTGTTGTCAGGGGCTGTGTGGGGTGGGGGAAGCAGGGGCAGTGACTACCTAATGGGTATAGGGTTTCCCTCTAGTGAGGAGTCCCTTGGAACTAGAGCTGGTATTTGCCCAACATGAATATTCCAAATGCCCCTGAACTGTACACTTTAAAGATTAATTTTGTGTGCGGTTTTATTTCAACTCAAAAAGCAAACCAGGAAAGCACTAGGAGTGCTTAGGATCCCGTGACCATGTAACTCCTCACCCTTCATGAGGAAAGCTCTAGGGAAAAGTCAGAACTTCCTTGTCTGGTTGAGAATCCAGTTTCATTGGAATGGCTTGTTACAGTCCAAGGAAAGTGTCCCCTTGCCTCACACACCTGGAGTCGGTCTCTCGGGGAATGACTTCCCTTAAAGAGCCTAGAAAACCTGTTGTGCTAACAAAGTTAACCTCAGGAGTTTGGGGGTTAACTTGATCAAGATTTTTGCTTCTGACCTTTTAGTTCCTTCACCCTCCCCCAGGGTGGTTTGCCAGGTGAATTGTTCCCTGTTAAGGTGAAAATAACCTCTTTAATTTTCTCCCCTGATATGTGAGTATTGCTATTTCATTACTCTGTAGATCAGGGAGTCTGTCTCCAAAGAGCAGATGTGATTCAATGAACTCTCAATCCGAGACTTAGCTAAGGTTGAAAACTGGTGTAAGGGTCCAGGAAATGACTAATTATCTGAATACACCCACATGTTCAGTCATCAAGGGTCTACAGAGCTCATCTGAAGTCCAGCTACTTAAGGAAACCCACGTCTCTGCTGGTTCCCCATAACCAGCACTTTGGGGGGAATTCATAGTCCTTGTATATGTGGCTTATTTTCTCTCTAGGTAACTGATTTGCTTTGTTCCATGGCCTTTTCCCCTGAAGGGCTTTTTTTTAAAAACTAAGGTTTGACTTCTGTGGCTCTGTTTGGTCTCTTAAAAGCTGCTTGCTTAAAAAAAAAAAAAAAAAAAAAAAAGTACCTAGTATCTACTGGAGTTAATGGCCAGTGGCAGAATTCATGGGGTAGGATGAATCTTGCCCGAAGGCTTCTAGTTACTTCCAAAGCAGTAGAAATGGTGAAGTGCTTGATTTGTTCCTTAGGTAACTTGAGTAAACCCTAGTCTGTTGTGGCCCAGGATATGTTGATACTGCTTCAAACAAAGTCTAATTTGAGAAGATGTGAAGAATGTTGTCTTAACCATGTTTTGTTAGAAGGGCAGTCTAGGTAAAGTGTGTGTTTTTTACTTTTGAGCGTGTGTGCGTGCTATTGGAGGGGCAGAGTGTGGGGAAGAGAAACCTAAGCAGCCTCCGTGCCGTCAGTGCAGAGTCTGATGTGGTGCTCAAACCCTTGAACCACGAGATCTTGAGCTGAGATCGAGAGTTGGATGCTTAACCGACTGAACCACCCTGGAACCCCAGGGCAGTATAGGTTTTTTTTTTTTTTTTTTTCTTTTTTCCTTCAGCCTTCCACTCAGCTTCCTAAAAATCAGCAGTCTTCCTTTCTTGATTGTCCGTTCATGGCAGCTGCTGAGGCTGTTCCTCCTGGCTCTCACTGAATGGCCCCCAGTCCTTCCCTTCAGCTTCTGTACTGTTGCCTTACTCCACTGCCCTTTTCTCCAAAGCCTCTATTCTCCATAATTTTTTTTTTTTTAACGTTTATTTTTGAGACCGAGAGAGAGCATGAATGGGGGAGGGTCAGAGAGAGGGAGACACAGAATCTGAAACAGGCTCCAGGCTCTAAGCTGTCAACACAGAGCCCGACGCGGGGCTTGAACTCACGGACTGGGAGATCATGACCTGAGCCGAAGTCGGCGGCCTAACCGACTGAGCCACCCAGGCACCCCAGCCTCTATTCTCCATAAAATTGTTTCCCAGAATGCAGTTTCCTGGAAAGCAGGAAGGGTGTGCCTTTAGTCATCCCATGATGCAGGCCTGTCCCTGTCTGTAGGCTGGCTCTCCCAAGTTAGAACTGGCTATGCCACCAGCCTCTTCCCTAAAGCCCACATCGACACTTGGGGCCTGAAGCTGCTGAGGGCGTAGAGCTGCTGGTTTCTAGGTCTACCCACTTAAACAGCAGCTGAAAAACCTTGAGTGAGAACACTGGGGCGGCCAAAGTGCTGCCCTGGAAGACCAGAGCTGTGGAAGGGGGTGCATCCCAGAACATATACATAAGCATACACCCCCCTGAACCCAGACAACCTAAGGGAAAAAATAACGACAAAGTTCAGTTCAACAGATAAATTTATCTTCGCTTCTGGAAGAGTCGAGGTTCTGAAGTCTGGCAAATGGGATTTGGGTCCTTCATTTATTAGCTGTGTGACCTTTGCAAAGTTCACCCCTTTAAGCACCACCGTTCCCATTGAAATGGGTGGAATCCTATGGTGTTTCTTGTCCCAGTGCTCCAAACCTCTGGCAGGGGGTGCCACTTTCTGAGCTGATCTGAGTGGTTTGCTCTGGAGACTTCATGGGTCTTAACCTCTGAGAAAATACCTCAAGGGCTCCCATTCTTGGGTGTTAGGGGCCCAGTCTGGACTACAGAAAGGCCAGCCACCCAAGTAGTTTGTATTCTCCTCTGCTTCACTGTTCAGGCTTGGTGGGGGGTGCGGTTTTTCTATTGCATCCTTGATAAAACAGGCTGCAATAGAGGTGGTTGTGTGGCTCAGTTGGTTAAGCATTTGACTCTTGATTTCGGCTCAGATCATGATCTCCTGGTTTGTGAGATAGAGCCCTGTGTCCGGCTCTGTACTGACAGCTCAGAACCTGCTTGGGATTCACTCATTCTTTTTCCATCTCCTGCTTGTGCACATGGGCATGCGGTCTCAAAATAAGCATTAAAACTGCAATATAAGTAATCTGCCATTTGCTTAGTAACTTTATGACCTCTTTATTAGTTTTCTTCTTAGGGTTTACAAGACCATCCAATGAAAAATCTCGTCTATTAAGCAGATGAGCCAATGCATTAAGCATCATTCGGCCAATGTGGGAAGGTGGCAAGCCCAATAAAGAATGGAGTTGTGGCACTAAGGGGGGAAAAGAAAGCATGCTGAGTCATTAGAGCCTGCTCCAGGGAAGGAGCTCTAAATGCCAAACTGGGCCTGAATAGTAGGGCCTGTGTCTGACCTTGGATGATGAGTGTGGCTAAAGGCTAGCTGCAGAACTTGCAGGGCCCAGAGCAACATGAATGCAGGGCCCCATTCTTAAAGGTGAAGGACTTCAAGACCACCATGCCAACATGATACCAAGCTTGAGATCCTGCAGAGCAAGGGGTCCTATATAATCACAAGTTGTATGCCTACAAAGCCAGTCCTGAGGGTGGCTAAGGTGACTCCCCCGTGTGTTCTCACTGTGGCATTTAACCTATTGTGTTCTGATGGCAGTGCTGGTCTGTAAGCTTCGTGAGGGTGGAGTAAGGGTGTGCTGGTAAGGAAGCCAGCACATAGGGGGCAGAAGGAGAGGGGGGGAAGGGGACTCTGATATAGGTTACTTGACCTTCCCACCATCCTCTCCTCTCCTCTTGGAGCGCTAACAAACGAGCTAGAAGTAGACCTTCTCTGATGTACAGTAAACCTTGTTTAATCTCCCAGAACTTGGTTTCCTTCAAATTCCAGAAAACATTTGAATCATAAGGTCTATAAAAGGATCGGGTCCTTAAGGTTGAAAGGAAGAGGAAATAAACTTTGTCTATTGAAAGCAGGTAAAATTGGAGTCTGTTCATAAATCGGATTTGATTTTTGAATAGAACTTAATATCCTAGAAGCAGGGGTCTTCCAGGGAAACCAAGTGCTATTGAAGAATGGAGGTGGGGGTTGACGTCCAATTGATTGGTTAGCAAGCTTTAATCTTGAGAAATCCTTCCCTTGGTCATTGGAGAAAATCCTCTGTTCTGGCTTCAACTCCCAAGTAAATTCTCTTCCAAACTAAATGGCATGAAGTTTTACCAATGTTGAAGACCATATTTAGAAATCTATATCTTTATGATTCTTTTTTTTTTTTTTTAACATTTATTTTTGAGACAGACAAAGCATGGACAGGGGAGGGTCAGAGAGGGAGACACAGAATCCGAAACAGGCTCCAGGCTCTGAGCTGTCAGCACAGAGCCCGACGCGGGGCTCAAACTCACAGACTGCGAGATCATGACCTGGGCCGAAGTCGGCCGCTTAACCGACTGAGCCACCCAGGCGCCCCTCTTTACGATTCTTAAACAGGTAACTTTAACAGTGAAGATTTCCTGTAAGTGCTTTTTTTTATATATACTGGAAAAGGTACTGAGTTTAGCTATCCCCTGACCATGGGTGATGAGCATATGCTTGAGTTTGGTGGCTTTAGTTTTTGAACTTAGTCTGTTGGGCCCGGATAGCTGCTGAGCACCATGGTGATGAAAAAGATTCCAACGTGGTGGGGGTATCCTGTAATTTGAAGTGTCCTTCTGAATCTACATACTTTGGAATACGTAATTCACTTTGCCCTCTAACATTTCCTAAAGTAAATCTGAGAAAGGATGTAATGAATGTTAAGTGGTCTGACAAATTAACCTAATGTATAGAAGGTCAGAAAACTGAGCTTTTAAAAATGTTCCATGAAGCAAGGACTTTAAAAAAAACAAACAAACAAACAAAAAACTCCACACCTTTAGTACTAAAACCTGCACTAATATTTCAGATTATGACCCATATCCTAAAACAGAGTTTTTTCCCTTGATGTAAAGGATGCTCAGTGAGCCAAGAGTGACCATAATCAGCCATATTCTCTAATGTAGAACAAAACTGGATGAGGACACCTGAGTTATGGGCCATGCCAAAGACTTCTCAGAAGATTTCGGAGGATCTTCTAGTGATCCTGAAAGGCGAAGGACCTAGAGACAGCATTTGAAATATAGATGTGCTAAAATGTGTGAGGAAATATTGCCTCCTACTTAATAGTCCTAGCGAGTCCTCCCCAGTGTCCTTGAGAGCCTGAAGTTTAGGTAGCATGTTCAAAGGCAAAACCGAAGTGAAGACTTTCTATATACAAGATGGAAGTTCCGTTTTTCCAGACTGTGGTAAGGTGCTGGGAGGATTTGCCCATGTCTGTTGATGAACCAGCTTTGTTAGTCCCTACCAACATGTGGCGATACACTGAAAGTTTCTATTATCCAAGGGAAGGGATTTTGTAGGGCATGGCCAAATTGTAGATGTGGAGAATGACGGAGGCAAAATGTGCTTATTTCAAATTGGGCTTGTCCCTGTTTGACCAGCTTTCCAAAGGGATTTGATATTTTTTTTATGGCAAGTATAGACTTTCTAGGGTAGAACTGAAATTTTTCTCTTTGTGGGAGAGAATACTTAGTATAACCTATACTAAATGATCTAGAAGGGGTTAAGCCAGGGGAATTAATCTTAGCTGCTTATAAAGGAGGTTGTAATCAAAGACTGAACCCCTGGATTAAGGTGCCCACTGTGCCCTCTTAAGACTAATTCTGCCTCAATAAGAGTAGGCCAAGCACAGTAAAAATGGTGAATGGAATTCTGACAGTGATGCAACTGTGAATATCCCCATCTTCACCGCCATCTTTGGGATTGACTAGTCAATGAAATCCGCAAATTATGTACATTCTTTAAGTCCTATAACTGAGGAAGGTGGTGTGATCACTATATTGCATGTGAGAAATGGAGGGTCAATGAGGCTAAATAACTTTAGGCAACATGGCAAATATAAGTTGGAGCCAGTTAACTCCTGTTTTCCAAATTTATACCACTGCTTTTGTCTTGAGGGATTCTGAGAATGCAGGATTGGTGCCTACTCTTGGCCAAGTAGGATAAGAGCCATGCTTAGGCTTAGTTGGAGGGTGGAATAGTTAATAGTTTTTTGCCTCTAGCATCTACTTCCCCTCACGAAAGCTATATCCTGATAGTCCATTGGGGGAATCCTCTGTCCACCAATTCTGCTTTAAGACCTAAGGGATCCTAGGTGGCTCAGTCCCTTGGGCATGCGACTCTTGGTTTGTGGCTCAGATAGTGATCTCTAGGCTCATGTATTTGAGGCCTGAGTTGGACTCCAGGATGACTGTAGAGTCTGGGATTCATATTCATATTTGCTCCCGCTCCCGCTCCCGCTCCCGCTCCCGCTCCCGCTCCCGCTCCCGCTCCCGCTCCCGCTCCCGCTCCCGCTCCCGCTCCCGCTCCCGCTCCCGCTCCCGCTCCCGCTCCCGCTCCCGCTCCCGCTCCCGCTCCCGCTCCCGCTCCCGCTCCCGCTCCCCCCTTGTAGCCACTACAAGACTACCTAATCTTCTCAAGTCTTTATGATAATCTATGATCCTTGGTTATCACTGAATAATAACACTTTAACTGTGGAGTGGTAGAATCCATCAAAGGATTCCTTTTTAACAGTACTGATTGGTGTGCAGGAAAAATAAATGGCAGCTATGTGTATATAAACTAAGTGTCCAATTAATATTCTGTCACTCTTAGTAAAGCATACATATAGCTTTGGATAGCTAAAGAAATTGAGCTTTGGAGGTATCCAGTAGTTCTTTCAGTCTTTGGCCTTAGTCCTTCTAGCTCTTGGCTTTCCCTTTCTTGATGTACTGTTTTACTGCCAAGTCTTATTGAAAATATCCTTTTGATTGTGTCCTTAGCCTGGCAGGATTGGGGCTCAAGGAGGGGTTTCTTCCTTCTCTGCACCCCTGTTTTTTTCCCTTTTGGAAGGAAAAAATCATTGTAATGTATGAGTTTCTTTGAGGTTCTTCGTAACCTTGTCTTAATTTTCCCTGTAGTGTCTCCCCTTCACCCTTGGGTCAAATTTTTCAATCCTCTGTCCCCTGGATTTTCTCACCTTTGCATTTTGTTTGGCATGATGAAGTACCTTTTCCCTTTTTATTCTGCCTATCATGATTCTAGTCATCTTTGAAGACCTGATTCTAATTTCTGTGCACCTTACTAAGTCTTTCCTGTTCACAGTAATTCCTCTGGCCTTATTTTCTAATAGTGTTCAGTTTTTCTGTACAGAACAAGTAATCCTAATCATAAAACTTTCTTATGATCCTCTGTTGAACTTTTACTTGTCTTATATATTCCATTTTCCTGCTGTAATATAGCTGAAAATCTTAAATGTTCTAATTAAAATTAAAAATCTATATCTTTAATGAAGGCAAGAATCTTGTGGGATTGGATGTTTTTGAGAGTCCTTAAGGTGCTTTGTACTTGGGTACTTGAAAAAGCTGTCAGTAGCTTATAGCCTCTAATCCAGGGATCATTTAAGGAGAAAGACCTTTCAATGAAGTTTGGTTTTAGTGTGTTTTCAGGCACAGAATGTAGAGGAGAATGAAAAATATTCTTTTTTTTTTTTTTTTTTTTTTTTTTTTTTGAAAGGGTGGGGGGTAAAACCAGGGCCAGGAGTAACCTACTACAATGACTAACATTTCTTAGTTTTGGAAAATATCCTCCTGCCTAAATCTGTAGCCATACATCTTAAGAAAACTTGCCTTATCTATGGTGGGAAGTCCAGAGTTGACATTCAAATGCCACATACCTATGATCTTTTACTTTCCTCCTCTCATTCTCACGTTCAAGTTTTAAATCCACACATACCTTAATTCTTCTTACTTTAATATCTATTTTATAAACCTAAAGATTTAGTCTTTATTATAGGAGATCATTGATGCATGTTGACTGAATTCTAATGCCAAACCTCAAAAATCTTAAAATTCTATGTTCCGTTTGCTGGCCTTTGGGACCTGCTAAATGCCCTAAATATCAAGGATTTGCAAAAAAAAATTGTGGTTTGAACTCTCAGGTGTACGTACACTTTTTTTAAAATACTATTTAACTGAAGGATTGTTGACCCACAAGGTTAGTTTCAAGCATATAACATAGTGGTTTGACAAGTCTGTTACACTCTGCTCATGTAGCTGCCATCTGTCTCCATGTAATGCTATTACAATGCCGTTGACTATATTCCGGGTGCTGTACCTTTCATTCCCATGACTACTTCTATAATGGAAGGCTGTGCCTCTCACCCTCCTTTGTTTCCCTACCAGTTATCCTCTGTATGTATGGGATCTGTTTTTGCCTCCCCCCACTAAACACATTTTTTCCATCAAGTAGGATTTGTGAAGACCATTCTAGAAAATTTCTTTCAGGATTGCAGAAGGAAAAAGAACTACTTTAGTGTTTTCTGCTAGAGTTCTCATCAGCTGAAAAAGAGCTGGCTTTCTAGGTTTTGATAAAAATTGCTTTTCTGAACTATACCCTATTTCCATACATATTTGGGCTGGGTTTGGACTTCTGGTACGAATCCTTAAATTCTAGGCACTCAAGGTTTGATGTCAACATGTTTTGGTAGCCTGTCTTTGATAAACATTTATAGCCTGAAAACAACTTCTGTACTTAAGGAACAGTCACTGGAATGGAAGTTTGGCTTCCCTGGTTGGCTCTAGTTGGAAGTTGGCAGCTAGGAGGCTAGCTGGCTGCTGGTTTGGTGTCTGATGGAGGCCAACAGTGGAGTAAACTCCACTCCTAGTGGTTCTCCAGGCATCTCCTAGATCTCTCAGGCACTATGTTCTAGAATAGTCTTAGTTAAGGTCTGCTCTGACCTGGACCCAGGATCCTAGGGAAAGTTGGAGGTCCTGCTAGAGGGCTGTGTTTGAAGCTGGGTCCTTGGCCTGGCCTCCTGGGTCTGCTCACTTGAGGTGCACTGACTGGTTAATGCTACCTGTCACTTAGCAACTAGTTCTCCTGTGTTCTGGTTTAACAACATACTAATATCAGTACTTGTAGTCTATCATGTACTTTCTTACATTTTGTGTCTTAAAAGCTAGACAAAGCATTCTGTGTCCACCTCAAGATTAAGGAAAGTCACTTGGTCAAGATCACGAAAATGGCAGAGCTTCATTTAGAACCGGGTTTCTCAATGTCACTATTGGAAATTTGGGGTAGAGAGATCTTCGTGGTGGTGGAAAATCTTGTGCGTTGTAGGATATTGAGCCATATCCCACTTATACCTACTAGATACTAGTTGTAAACTGCCCCCTGTCCCAAGTTGTGACTGTCAAAAATGTCTCCAGATGTCTTCTGGGGACAAAATTCTCCTCAGTTGGGAACCACTGATCTAGAATAGAGGGATTTCCCACTTTAGGTCCCTTTTTTATGCTGCAGAAGAAGTCCCACATTGCTTTGGTCTCCTGTAATGCAATATTCACAAAACTAGAGTTTTATGAGGAGAGACCTTATGTATAATGAGAACTTCCCATATTCTAGTAAGAAAAAAGACAATTCCATACTTGAAGTGAATCCTTTCTTGATCTTTATAAGAATTAACTGTACTTTCCTGTTCTTCCATTGGAGTATGGAGTAGGACCCCAAGCTACTTTCTACAGTTTACCGATTGTTCCTGGGAATGTTCAGTTTAACTCCCACTTAATTGAATGTGCAGGGAATGTGTTCTCCACGTGAAGTGCCAAGCTTGCCTTAAAGAGGTTAACAAACCACCAATCCAATAAAATAAGGATATATGAAGTTTGGCCTAGATAGCAGGTAATATTTTAAGCTATATCTGATGTTCGAGACGAACAAGATGTGGCTCAATGGATTTTAAATACTTCTTGAACAACCATGTGTAAGACCCTGAGCTAGGAGCCAAAACGGATTACAGAAACTCTGCCCTTCAGGTACTAGAATCTTCTCCAAACATCAATAGATAATATTACATTTTGTTAGAAGGATGTGAGGATCTGCCAGCAGCAGGAGTGTGGCATGGACTCAGCGGGTAGGGTTTAAAAATTGTATTTAGGGATTTCTAAGTAATACAAAAATACAAAAGAAAAACATCCCATAAAATTAGAAAATGATTTTGATGTTTTGGATAATGTAATTCAAGCATTTGAGTATAACTGTTGAGTCATGCCTATTGGTTTTCTTCAGTTGTCTTGAGATGTAAGTAACCTATAACCTTTAAGTTGAAGGTCTATAATATGTTGATTTGGTATACTTGCAAAGTGGTCTGCGACATAGCATTGGCTTGCAACAGTCACAGCCCATAATTAGCGTTTCTTTGTCACATTTTTAAAAACTGCAACTTTACCAAGTGTGGCAAATCTACATAATGTCTTAGTGATAAGATTTATAATCTGTTTATGGAGGTTTGTTTTTCCATTGTCTTCTAGAATATTTTTTTTTTTTGTGGGGGGGGGGGGCGGGGAGAAAAACCTCCAACAGCCAGATCTTGAGGGATAGAAAGCCTACCCAGAACTAAACCCTTAATAAAATCTTTTTTCGAGGTATGAAGACTTTTTCTGGGAGCTGTGCCACGGGGAAGATGGAAGGAAGGAAATCTTATTTGATAGCATATTAAGTACATTTTGTCTCCCACATATAAGTGAGGTTTATATAGAAAAGGGAATAAGCTAAAGGAAATAGATTGGCTAAGGGTAGACCTTTATTCAAAACTCTTTATCCAGTGAGTTATACAATTGCAGAAAGAAGTATGTGGGCTATGACCAAGTTGGACTGAGCTCTATTCTGTTGGGTTGTATGTCCAACTTTTCAAACACTAGGAGATAGGGGAGGTCCCTTGACACCCCTCTATGAGGAGTTGTGGGAACTAGCACTTGTTAAGCATTTCCTATGTTTTAGATGACTCCGTACATATTAAATAACTGATAGTGGCACAACAACCTTAGGAACCAGGTGGTGTTAGTACCATTTTACAGGAGAGAACTCCGAGAAGCCATGTAGTATGTGACTGGAATAGACGTAGCTCTGTTTCATGATCAAGCCTTTCTTCCCTGTTCTCAACTTCAGCTTTTTGTGCCCTGATGATTTTTATCTTGTAAATGTTATAACAGTTTGTGCCTAGGAGTTGCCTACTTATTTATATCCCTTCTATCCCCTTTTCCTGTTTCCAGAATAGTCCGGGGTCTCTAACGGGCCACTCACAAGATCAGGGTGTGTGGGAGAGGGACCGCCGATTTGGGATCGGGTAGTGCTGTTTCCAAATGCCAGCTCTGCCACTTAGTAGCTCTGTGACCTACGGCAAGTTTAACTAGTCTTAGCTTTGGTTTCTTTAACTGTAAAATCTAAGCAATAATGCATATTGTGCCTGACATCCAGCAAACACCCCATTGGTGGGAGCTGCCGATCCCATTAGATCTTCGGGAAGAAGGAAGCTGTTCTGTCCATCCCTCCCCAGAATATTTCCACTTTCTCCACCTTAGTTTTCAATTTTCTCTTCAAGTTGTAGCCCTGAAATGTACATAACTGTTTCTGGCAAATTCTTGCAAATCTAATTGCATCTGGTATCAGTCAAGGTCTTCTATGACCCATAGTTTGAAATAGACTTGGAAAGAAAACTACCTGAGAACAAACTATGATCAATAGAAAATTAGCGGGCAGAAGAGGCTAGACAATTATCTTTGGTGGTTAACTTGGTTTATAGTGAGCTATTCTGAAAAGTCACTGCTGTTGGTGACCAATGGGTCCCCACTGGATCATGAGTGTCAGCCAATATCCGAGAGCTCCAGATTTGCTTTCCTTAAAGATTAGGTTTTTCCTCAGGGAAATACTACAAACATTAACAAATTTTGGCCTTGGTCAATGTGCAAGGGATCTACAGTAAATGTCACCATTCCAACTCTGGGAGGAAAAACTCAAGATGAAGTCTCCCAAGGTCACTCAGTTAGTGCTAGCCTGTCATCCTTCCTGCCCTCCTGAGAGGCTTGATCCTTTGCTAACAGCTCTTTTAAGGTCTGGAATTAACATATAATGCCAAGATGAAAGCAGGTCAGCAGGTCTTTTGTTTTCTAAATGTGGTGTGCTGTTTTTTTTTGTTTTTTGTTTTCCCCTTTTACCCCATGAGCCTTTCCAGGGTTAGAGGTGTGATGGACGCCTAGGTCTCCATTAATGAAGAACAGCTAGAGAGAAGGTATATAGCCATAAGAAGAATTAGGATGTTAACTGGGCCAGAAGGTTTTCTCTAGTCTGAACTTAATATTTAAAATGTACTCTCTAAATGTTCCACAAGAAAAATGGAGGACTGCTGGAGGAATTGGGGTGAAACTGGGACAGCATGGGCTCTGGGACCAGCAGCCTGGATGCAGGGTGGGGCCCCACCCCCTGCTAATTGAAGGTTCTGGGACAAGTGACCTTTGCTTTGAGACTCCTTTCTTAACCTGTTAGACAAGGCTATACTACCCTATTTCTATCCCTCAAGGTCTTGTCCATTCTTTAAAGGTTGGTTCAGATAAATGCCATCCCTCCGTGAGACCTTTTCCTGTGTCTTTGCTTGGCACTCTGTGCATGATTCATCTATACTGTCCACTCTCTAGCAATTTGCCCGCATCCTAATCCTAAATGTATCTTCATTCAGTAAGAGGGAATAAGACTGCTGAGAATAAGCGACTGTCTTCTCCTTTTGTGCCCACTGCCTTAACTAGAATGCCTTCAAAAGCTGTTAACTGAATGTATGAAAGCTAAGCAAAAGTTGAGCAATTAGCCTAGACCAGGCACAGGTGAGATGTTTTAAATGGATTATCCTATTTAAACCTCCTCAACTTTGAGGGAGACCCATGGTTTTTCTCATTTTACATGGGTGAACTTCGTTTTCTGGAGGGTCTGGTCATGGATTTACATACGAAGATTCAGACCAAATGGATCTTAACCAACCTGGCGAATATGAGGAAATAAGGATTAACTTTTATACAGCCATCTTCTATATCAAGCACTGGTCTAGGCATTTACACGAAATTAACCCTCACCACAATCCCATGAGGTATATCGTATGGTACCCATTTCATAGAAGATGAAGGTGCTGAGAGCCCAAATTTTTCTTTTTTTAGGACCACATAGCAGGGAAGTGGAAACTGAAATTTAGGCAAATTTTTAGTTTTCAGTTAAATTCTTGTTACCTGGGTAAGTGCTGCTTTGGGTGGCTTAAGGGGGGTGGGAAGACACTAAGACTTGTTGAGGTTATGTGGTACAGTTTCATTACTTTGAAGAATTAGTTGCCCTCTAGTTCTTAATTGCCTAGTTCAGGAAACCTAAAACAGCATAAAAACAGCCTAATCTGTAAGTCTTTATCAGTGTTAAATTTTTACGAAAGATATGAAGAGTAGAAGTTGGGTTTTTTTTTTTTTTTTTTTTTTAAGCCTTTCTGGTTTGGTCTCCACAAATCTGAGAAATTCTTCATTCTCCTCCTCCCTTTTTTTTTTCCAGGGTAGTTGTTAAATCAAGAGAAATTCGGATGAAATAGCAGATCAGCGATTGTTGCTTAATATCCTACTTCCACCCCTCTCTGGATTTGTCTCCCAGATGGAAATTTAACTCTCAAATGTGTAGGTGTGATCTGTTCCCATGATTAAATTGGGAGCTGTGGGTCATCTGGGTGGCTCAGTCGGTTAAGTGTCCAACTTTGGCTGTGGCCATGATCTCCCGGTTCGTGAATTCAAGCCCTATGTTGGGTTCTGTGCTGTCAGCTTGGAGCCTGGAGCCTGCTTTGGATTCTGTGTCTCCCTTTTTCTCTCTGCTCCTCCCCTGCTCTTTCTTTCTCTCTCAAAAATACTAAAAAAAAAAATCGGGTGCTGTGGGTTGGGCAGAGTGTGCAGGTTTTAGAGTTACCAACCTTGGTGACCTGGACAACTCTGGGTTCAAGTTTCCTTGTCTGTGATGTTAACAAGGTGGCTTTCCTCTTGTCTCTTGTAATAAGACCATAACTAGAGTATTGGGTTCAGGTAGGATGTTTCTGTTTATCATGTGGTAATTGTCACTGAAATGAAGGCTATGAGGAAGAACTTGTGGTTTTGGAGTAAAAGAGCTGGCCATTTGACCTACATGGTTAAGGGAAGTCAAGAAAGGTTTTCAGCCTCTTCATTGACTCTCTTCCTTTAGACTCCTTCTACTTCTCTTGACCGACCCTTTTCAAATGGGCGTTCTGTTTGGATTCTCTTTTCTGGACCATGACTGTCAAACCATCTACCTTATCTTAATCATTAAAGCTTCTAGCCCCTACCTCTGCTCCCGGTTCAGACTCCCAAAAACCACAGAAGAAAGCTCCAGTTCCTGCTTCTCTGGGAAGGGTAAATTGGTCCCCTCCACCCCCATTAAAATTTCTATCACCGTATTTGGCCAAGGCCCCGAACTGGGCTACATTGATATTCATATACTGGACTAGCCATAGGGACACCCTCACATGTTTGAGGCCTAGTTTACATGGAGGTTTTGGTGAAACCTGTGTAAAAATTAGAGCCATTCATTTCCCATTAATCCAACAAGGTATTGTAAAAACTTCATTTAAATTCCAGTGAACATGCAGCCTAATAGTAGTTTTAGGTGTACAATACAGTGTGAATCAGATTTGAGAACATCAGAATTCAGTAGGTAACATTTGGACATGAGGCTGAATGTGTGCGTGTGTGCGTGAAACCCAAAACTTTACCATCTTAACCATTTTAAAGCCTACAGTTCAGTAAGGTTAAAGTGTATACACATTCTTATGAAACATCTCTAGAACTTCTTAATATCACAAAACAAAGTCTGTACTCCTTAACTCTTCTCTCCCTCCAGCCCCTGGCAACCACCATTCTACTTTGTTTCCATGAATTTGACTACTCTTAATACCTCATAAGTTGAATCCTGCAGTCTTTTTTGGTTGGCCTCTTTTACTTAGCATAATGGTCTGAAGGTTCATCCATATGGTAGCATGTGGCAGGCTTTCCTTCCTTTTTAAGACTTGATGATCTGCTTTGTGTAAATCACGTTGTTAATCTAGTCCTCTGGACGTTTGGGTTGCTTCTACCTTTTGGCTGTTAAAAATTGCTATGAACATGGGTGCACAAAAATCTCTTGGAGACCTTGCTTTCAATTCTTTAGGGTATAGATGCAGAAGTGAGGTTGCTGGATCATATGGTAGTTCTATTCCTAAATTTCTCTAGGGCTTTTCATACTATATTCCACAGTGGTTGTACCATTTTACATTTTCCCAAACCATGTTCAAGGGTTCCCTTTTCTCTATATCCCCAACACCCGTTTTTTGGGACTGGGGTGTGGGAGTAGTAATTATCCTAATAGGTAAAAGGGGTTTGTTTGTTTGTGGGGTTTTTTTGTGTTTTTTTTGTTTTGTTTTGTTTTTTTGCCTTGAAGGATGGATGCAGGCTTGTGGGGAACTTCAACTTCATTTTTTTTTTTTTTTTTTTTAATGTTTCTGACAGTGAGTGAGGGGAGGGGCAAAAGAAGGGAGACACAGAATCTGAAGCAGGCTCCAGGGTCTAAGCTGTCAGCACAGAGCCTGATGTGGGGCCTGAATCCACGAACTGTGAGATCATGAGCCAATGTCTGATGCTCCACCAACTGAGCCACTCAGGTGCCCCTCAACTTCATTGTTAAAAGCATTATTGCTTTTCTGGGAGCTAAGTAACAGGGGCCAGATCTCTTACCATCCAGAGGCCAATAAAAGAATTATCCAGAAATCCTCACTACATCCATAACTGCATTTACCCTTTTGCTTGCATAGGATATAAAATTTCTGTGAATAAAAACTCCTGGAACTGGCATGGTTAAGCAGACCATTTTCTAGACCAATTCTAGAAGACCGTTCTTTTTTTTTAATAAGTTGGGGTTAGAAAATGTGAATGGTGAAAGCTTTGGGGAAAATTAGTGAAAAGCCTTGTGAATTGGGGGTGGGGGTGGGGTATGTGTGGCTGGCTAGAGTAGGAGGCAGGATAAGGATGAAATTCCAGGGTGAAGTGTGCCCTGGGAGAAGCCTTGAAGGTGAGAGTGAAAATCTCAAATGGTCACAAAAAACCAAGTTGGAGAATGTGGGGCTGGGGGATAGTATAGAGGAGCTAATCTGAGGAGCTGAATGAAAAAAGGAAAGCATGAAGTCATGAGGTGAAGGGCTTTGGGAACCCATTACCTTGTCCATGTCTCTCAGCAGGAAGTATCTATAGGCTGTAAGGAGTTGGTGGAGGAAAAAAATCCCCTTTGGCCTAAATGTTATTTGATGTTCATTATGTGATTCCCCAGTTGAGAGATGGTCAGGGCCTTGTCTACGCATCTTGCGGGAGAGGAAGGGTCAAAGTGTAGAGTGATGTGTCTTCATGTTCTCTCTTCCTGCTTTAGATCTTCACATACACCCTTCACTTTGGCTCTCTTCTATTTTGTCCTTTGTTGTTTGCAGGGTTTCCGTTACATGAAATCATCATTAGAACATCATTTGTTCTGCCACTTTTTTGATAAGAGTTCAAAGTGAAACCTTACATTTCTGATGTTAACATTGTAAATGTCAGTGGCTTGCATTGTAACTTTCATTCTTCTGTATAACTTTCAGATGGTTATATGCCTATTCTCTTTCACAGATGACCTCTTCCACTCTTAGACTTGGCCTTTGGGAGGAAGAGTAAAAGTCTGGTTTTGGTTTAATGGCGCTTTTTCTTCAAAAAATGTTTTGTGCCGCCAAGAGTTTTCTTCCACTGCTTAGCTCTTAAGTCCTTTCAATCTGATCTGCCATGTAACAGTGCAGTTTCATTGCTATTTCTCATGGAAGGCTGACCAGGATCCTTAGCCAGATTCAATAGCCCGTTTTATTCCTATCATTGTTTAAGGTGTTAGAATTTAATCAAAGTTACACTTCAAGAGAATTGCTAATATTCTGCACCCAATCCCTTGCTATTTACTGGGGTTTAAGGAGGAATTGATAAATCACACCCCTCTTTTTTTTTTTTCTACTTATAACCAGTTGAAAAGTTCAAAGATGAAGAAAAACGTTCCATTACTAATAAAGTTGATTCCAGAACATGCCTTGACACATAGCCAGTTGGGTTTCTTAATTCCCTACCATGCCAGTTCAAATGTATCTGACAGCTCATAGGCTACCTTTTTTCTCTTGACAGCTACCTCTCCTCTCCTATCAAGGGCTTCTGTTTTCCTTTCTTGATGGACGGGAACTGCCTCTACATTTTCTCTTGCCCCAGGTGGTATCTGCCTTCCTCTTCTCTAGGGCACAAATTGAAGGGCTGTAAGGAAACGGTTACCAAGAAGGGCAAATATGCTAGGAGATACCTAAAAATTTATACACCTAGACAAATGGCATTTGGACCCAATTCTCTCTTCCCTGCCTGTCCCTTCCTAATTCTAGGCTTGCTTTCGCCAAACAGGTAGTGCCAATTTTTGACAAATGACTTCTTTCATCCTCTTAGGCTTGGGTTTTGCTTGGGAGAAGCCAACAGCCCATGAGCTCTTGAGAGGGTAATGTCAGTGTCAAACCCTGAGTCACAGGCTAGGCTTCCAAGGTGGCCAGATGCTTGCCAAGTGCACAGATGAGGTTTCTGTGAGCAGGGATGAAATCCCTACGATCAGGCTAGAAGTAAAGGTTTTTGAGATTTCACAATTTTGGTAAATCCTGTAAATCCATACATGGAGGCAGAAAACGAAATCCACTTTCTAAGGAAAAGGGGGAAGTATCTCAATCACAGCTTGTTCATACCCTCCTTAATAATACTCCTCAGGTTTGATGCTGATTTTTTTTCTCAAAGACAACAGAGAAACTATGACTATTAAGTGTCAATAAGATCTGTGTTTTTTTTTTTTCCCAGGAAGAGGAAATTTATGTATGGCAACACTTGGAACAAGTCCCTTTAGGAATTTATCCAGAAACTGTGCCAACTGCTGTCCAGGACTAAAGTCAGGAGCCCAGTCTGCCTTAGGTCAGGTGGTAGAGTCAGGATTCTCAGAGCCATGACTATCCCTCTGAAACCATTGCTCCCTAATTGGCAAAACACCTCTGACGATGTACACGCTGCATTTTTTGGCATTCCTGTGTGTAGGCGGGCATAGTGTTGAGCATGGGGTGGTAATCCTGATTGCCTCCTGGTGATGGGAAGGGGAGTGAGCAGGGAATTCTAGAAGAGGGATTATAGACCCTGATGCCCATGGTGCCAGGCAGGAAACCTAAGTAATCAGCTGTTTAAAAATAAGACACGACAATAGCCCAAGATGGTGATAAAAGGCAAGCTCTGTGGTAGGGACTGTGATGATCTAGAGACTACAGTTCCCATCTGGGGAGGCATCCTCTGTTCAGCACAGGCAGGATGTTGGCTCCAGTGCTGCTGGGATTTTTGAACTCTGAATTACTTACCATCCTTTAAAATCAAAGATTCAAAAACACTGGACAGGCAAAAGGAAACCTGTCTGGGCAATTTGACTCTGATTTGGATTATTAGAAGACCCACTGTTGTAAAGTGAGGCTTTACCGAAGTGAGGGCTTCGGTTCATGTAGGACTAACACGTGGGAAGTGTGGGGCTTTCCCTTTAGACTTCTCTCCCCTCCTCCCCCACCCCCCCCCCCCCCCCCCCCCGCCCCCAGCCACAAATCCATGGTTTTCTCCAACTCGGGTTCTCCTTGACAGAATATACGAAAGGGGTGAGTGTGTCAGGCTTCTGCTTTCCAGAGAAAAATTTGAAACCTGTGGTATTTGTCTTAATTGTCTCCCTGACTTTCACCCCTTCAGAGGAGAGACACTTGGTCTTTATCTCTGGCCATAGACACACATGTGCACTTGGGCACCCAGAGGAGAAATCTAATGCACAAGCCAAAAGCTTCACTTGCTCTGTGAAATAGAAGCCAAATCCATTTCTTCAGAAGATCCAGGCATGGTTCGTATATACTGCAGGTGGAAAGTGGTGTCCTGCTGACCAAAGGCAGCAGAGATCACCCAGGGTTACATAAAACCTAGGTTTTGATATTTATGGGTAGGCATGCCTTTCCCATTTTTCACAGCCCACAACCTGTGGCCCACCTCTTACCCCACACAGTGGTCCTGCCTGCAAGAACTCTGGGGCCACACGGATTTGTGACCCCTGACCTAAATATACCTTAAGATCAATTATGATAGAAACCGGTTCCCCCATTATATTATCCCCACCATAAATGGACAGAACAAGGTTTACTCTAAAGATTCGTTGTTTGATATGAAGTGAGCTGCACCAATTTACTGTACTTGGTGTATTCTGAGATGCTTTTTACCTTCTCTGTGCTGCCCATCCCCTCTTCACTTGGAGGACACTAATTGAGATTTACACAGAATTAAAGTGATCCTAAAAGATGGGAATCTGATTACAGGCTATAATATCCTTTTAAAAATGTTCTTAATGTTTATTTTTGACAAAGTATGAGCAGGAGAGGGGCAGAGAGAGGGAGACACAGAATCTGAAGGAGGCTCTGGGCTCTGAGCTGTTAGCACAGAGCCTGATGTGGGGCTCAAACCCATAGGCCACGGGATTACGACCTGAGCCAAAGTAGGACACTAACGGACTGAGCCACCCAGGCACCTCCAGGCTATACCTATGCTAATAAATGCTCATGGTGGGGGTGGGCAGAAACTGTATTTAAGGCTTAAAAAAAATTCTTCATCTAGTTCCCTAAAATCCCTGTCTACTCTGACATCCTCTTATAGCCAACACCTGAACACCTGGGGTTGTGGTCTGTCTATAAACATCGAGATTCTGGCTAGTTCTAGTCGGATGCTTTCCCCATTATCACCATCAGTAGTAGTTGGGAAGTGACTATGAATTATTAGGATTTGACCCCTCAGACTTGGAACCTCTCTAGGCTACATCTACTAGGTTCCTTAAATACCAGTGTGTCCCTTGTATTCCAAAGAAGCCTGAGTTGCTCAGGCTTCCAAAGGAGGTCTGTGTCTGCATTCTATTTTTTATCCTTACAAGAAAACGTTGTATCTCCCCACAATGTATTTACCGGTCACAGGGGTAATACTTTCAAACTTAATAGTTTGGTTTCTTCCTTTCAATACAACTGCTCTTGCTATACTTCACTCAGTTGTCTGGGGGTAGGGGCTTGGGAAGTTCTGGGGAACAGGATATATTATAAAGGTCATGCTAAAGGGAAGAGCCAAGGAAAATACTCAGAATTTGATCAAAATCAGATTAGTTAGCAAGATAATGGTTAGTAAGCCATGGTAATGGTCTAGAGGAAGGACGTTCCAGTTCCCTTAATATCAACAAATAAGGCTGGTAGGTCAACAAGTGAGGCCTCTTCCTCGTACCTGGCAGGGCTCTGCTGTCTGTTAATACCAGCCTGGCCCCTCTGAAGAGGAGAGGAGAAAATGTAAGAGAAAGAAAATACTACCTCTTTGTTGTGTGCAGAGAACAGAGATGAGGGAGATGGCAGGACATTTGCTGCCCCTTTGTCCTTCAGGTTTAGGCTTGAGAAATAGGTGTGTTGGGTATGTGAGGCTGGTGCCAAAGAGGGGGGAAAACTGCCTTGTTTCTCTGGAGCACCACTGCAAGAAAGCATACTGGGTGGTCAGCAGAGAGGAGTTGGCAGCTGAGCTTTATGGAGTTGCCCCAATTCTTGTCCAGAAGTCACTGAATCGAGAGCCCAAGGGCCTATGAAAGGGGGTTGATGGAGTCCTGTGTGATGACCCTTGACTGAGGTGATGTTGAACAACTTGTAGCCTGTGGAAGGCAAGCCGTAGTGAGCACAGGAGCCCATCTGAGCTGGGAAAAGGAACCTGAAATCTGCCGACTTCATGGGAAGCCAGTAGACTGTTGGGGCACCCAGGAAGACTAGGACTATTGCTCCTGCAGCCTGGTACAAGGTCAGGATCCCCAAGGATCCCCAAAGACTCACACACACCTGACTCCTCCATATACCTGGATGCCAAGTCAGGAGAAGTCCGCAAAAATTTTAGGGGGAAATCATAGGAATGTTTCAAGCCAGGAGATTGTCACTTAGAAAATTCTACTTAATACATAAAATGGTGCAGGCTGGCCACAAAGTCTTGCAGTCCTTCTTAAGGTTAGCCAACAATTCTTTGCTCACTTAATACCTTCTGTACATATAGCTCTTCACTCTATAACACACCTTCAGATGAGAAATCTCACTTTATCTCCCCTTTGATAGGGATCTGTTGAGCTAGACGGAGATACTTAGCAAGGGAGAAGGTAAGACAGTACTAAAGTCACTATCCTGATGTACCAAATTTTGTAGGTGGGCCTTAACCTTTGATTCCAGGTCTACCTTCAGCTCCGTGGCCTCTTATCCATTGCCTTTCCATTTCTACTCTAGCATCACCTGGATGTAAAAAAGTCTATATGATGTGTCCAGGATTTTGTTGGCAAACACAGGGTTGTGAGGTGTGGTTGTGGGCTCGTGAAGAGGTTGGGTCAATAAGGGACTGTTGATCAAAGACTGTCCTGAGGCTTCTCTCAGTCTGAATGGCATATCCTGGTAAGCTGATAGTTCTGTAAAAGAGGAATCCTGTTAATTAGAAAATACCATCTTGTTTATATTAATCATTGAAAATTCCCTTTTTATTTTTTAAATACGAAATTCATTGTCAAATTGGTTTCCATCAACACCCAGTACTCATCCCAAAATGTGCCCACCTCAATACCCATCACCCCCCCCCCCCCACCCCCCATCAACCCTCAGTTCTCAGTTTTTGAGTCTCTTATGCTTTGGCTCTCTCCATCTCTAACCTTTTTTTCTTCTTCCCCTCCCCCATGGACTTCTGTTAAGTTCCCTTAATATTCTCAGGTTGCTGAGGCCTGAGAAGGGCCTTGGCATCTTGAGGTCAGTGTGGCTCATAGAGGAGATGGGGATTAAAGGGCTGTGGCAGGATGCCTGTGTTCCATGCTCTTGGGTATGGACCTGAGGGAACCGTGAAAATGTATCAAGCATGAAACCAGGAGATGTGCAAATGGAAGAGGTGATGCTTGCAGGGGTTGACTCAATCCAATAGACAGGGCCTGTATAGACCCTTTAGAAGGTGGATTATGGAAGTGTTCAGGAGAACTAGATGCACAGGCTGAGATATGAAATGCCAAAGTTCTCCTTGCCAATAAATGCAGGTGGATGGATAAATGGGGATTCCAGGAAGAAGACCTAACCTGTGCAAAGGACAAGTGAGTGGAGTCAGAGTGAGTGTAAGTTTCACATGACTGCAAGTAAGCTAGTTTAGAACTCAGGTTGTAAGAAATTGAGGATGATGTATCTGGAGATCTAAATGGGACAGAATGAAAAGAGCCTTAATGACTTACTACCATTAAAGACCTTAAGGTGGCAAGAATCTACCCTGCCATAAAATGCACTAGACCCAAAAGGTTTTGTAGTTCTTCAAAGCACACCTAGTATTGTATCTTCAGTGTTTCCATAACTTGAGTAAAACTGCTTGAATCCTTATACAGGGGTTGAATAACTTTGATATAAATACCAGACAACTCATCAAAATTAAGACTATTTCATTTGTGAACATAAAGACCTTTGTATTGTGTAGACAAACTTGATGGCTTTTTAGATGGGGCATAAGTATAGCTGACCTCAAGGAGTGATTCAATGTCAGAATATGTAGTTTATGACAAAAAGGTAGATTTGAGAATGGTTTCCTGTTTTACTATGCTTTGTCTTCTGTCAACACTTTTTTTTTTTTTTTTTTTTTTGATAAGGATGAAAGTTGAGCTTTAACTTTTATCCTGATAGTTACTCCTAAATTGAAAGCCCTGGGCTGCCTGGGTGGTTCAGTCGGTTAAGTCTCTGACTTTGGCTCAGGTCATGATCTCACGGTTCAGGAGTTTGAGCCCCATGTTGGGCTCTGCTGAAAGCTCAGAGCCTGGAACCTGCTTCAGATTCTGTGTCTCCCTCTCTCGCTGTCCCTCCCTCCCTCACACACTGTTTCTCAAAATAAAGGAAAACTAAATATAAATTGAAAGCCCTGCTTAACCTATTTCCCCTATTTATAAAGTGCATCTGTCCTGCCTGCCCCCACTCCTTCATCTCAAATAAGAAGACTGTAGCCTACTCTGACCTCGCTGTTGTCTCTTCCTGTCCTACTGCTGTTTCCAAATTCATTTCTTCGTGTCAAAGTTCCTCTTTTCCAGAGTAAGGGTCTATTTTCTTGGTTTTCTGTTCTTTTCTGTTGTCTTTCATTGCCCACCTCTCTGTCCTCCTCATCTCCACCTCCCTCTTTCTCCCCACCTCTGTTCCTCTTTAATTAAATCACAAGATTTAGAACTCTATCTCTACTTCCTATATCTCTTCCTACTGTATTCATCTCTCCTCTTCCTGTAGAGTACCTTTCAAACAGCTTCAGTGTGGGCATATTTTTCTGACTGCTCATAAATATGAAAAAATCTTTCTTTCAAATGCTAGCATAGTAGGATGCAATATTCTAGGGTTAACCATCTCTTTAGCAGTTTGAAGATATTAACATGTACTTATGTATCCAATGCAGATGAGAAATTGGAGATCAATTTCAGGTTTTTCTGAAGATTTGCTTCCCTCAAGAATGACTTTCTCAAACCCTCTTACAGTCTAAACTCTTTCACAGATCCTACTGTCTGTGGTTTGGGGAAAGTCTCTTTAATTCCTTCAAATAATTTCCCTTCTTTTTCTTTGGACAGTTATACTACTTTACATCTTTGTTTTTTATGTGTACTCCTTAATATCTGTATTTTTTGTGTGTTTTGGGCAAGTTCTTCAACCCAATCTTTCAGCTCACCAATTTGCTATTTAACTTTGTCCACTCTGCTGTTAATTCCTTCAACTGAGTTTTCATTTCAGTGCAATATCTTTCACGTATACATCTTGAAAATATTAAAATCCTTTATCTTGTTCTGGCTTTAGGTTTTGAACATTCATTGTGCTTATTTTATCTTCTGTCAGATCTGTATCTTTGTTACACCTGTTTCAAATACCTATTCCAGTGCTTTTCCTCATATATAGATTATTCTGTTGGTTGTACTTCATAGTCCAGTTTGACCTGATTGTCTTGCTTTAGCTGCTCAGGACTATGTTGCCACAGGCTGAGCACAGCATCTCCTCATTTCACTTGGGCTCATTAGCCCCAGTGCACTAAATGAAGATCAAGACTGAATATTTGTGTTCTCTCCAAATTCATATGTTGGAGCCTTAATCCCAAATGTGATATTTGGAGGTGAGGTCTTCGGGAGATGATTAGATTGAGATGAGGTCATGAAGGTAGATCCCTTCCCTTGGATTAGTGTCCTAGGAATAGAGGAGAAGGTTAGAATGCTCTCTCTTCCCAACCTTCCCCCCCACCCCCCACCCCCAGCAATGTGAGCACAGCAAGCACGCAACCATTTATAACCTAGGAAGAGCATTCCCAACAGATCTTGACCCTTGATTCTCTAGAACTCTAAAAATAGTCTAAGGTACCTTAGTCTAGAAATTCAAATGGAATCATGTTGTTGGTGGGTAATTGGAGAAGATATTTACCTGCTAGTCACATGGTCTGGCACGAATGATTTAGTATGAAGTTGTGTTTTTTCACATTAGAATTTTTTTAATTTTTTTCTTTTTATACTTATTTCTTGAGAGACCTAGAGAGCCCGGGCACAAGTTGGGGAGGGGCAGAGAGAGGAGGCACAGAATCTGAAGCAGGCTCCAGGCTCTGAGCTGTCAGCACAGAGCCTGATGTGGGCCTTGAACTCAAACTTGTGAGATCATGACCTAAGCCAAAGTTGGACACTTAACCGACTGAGCCACCCAGGTGCCCCTTACATTAACATTTTTAAAAAACATTTAATTCCCATAAGTCATTTGTAGGGTGGAACCTACAGCACCTGGGACAGGAAAGGAAACTATGGAAAACTGAGAAGTAAGCCAAAGCTAGTATTTCCGAAAAGATGGGGGGAAAAAAAAACCTATCTGATGCAGGAAGAAACTTATGGATATTAAAATGTAAACTCACAAAAAATCTAGCTCCTGCTCCAGCTCTTGATCAAATAGCTTGAGGAAAAACACATCATTTTTCATTCTGTCACTGTTTTCACTTCATAGCCTGTCAGGCTCCTCAACCAAACTGAGACAAATTCTCCTGAAAACCATTAGGAACCCAAAGTCCGCATTCAGTGCCGTTATTATCCACTCCGTCATCCTCTGCTAATTAAGTCAGATACATTTTCAAATAAGCCATGGGTTATCATTTTAGTGTGAACTCTCAACTGCATGAAAAAGGAAAGGGGAGGGAGGAGTAGGCACAGGGGTTAGCTAGAGCAAGCCATCAGTACTCTATCTGTACTCTTCTGTCCATTTGAATGCCACCCTTGCCTTTTTTTTTCCCTAAAACTTCCAATTTACACTTCTAAATCTCCCCCTGTTCTTTCCCTATAGGTTTTCCTAATACAACATCTGCTATAGGTCTACTTTGTATTAATTTTAGGAGGCATTATTTAAAATATTGTGCTTAGGTTAAGCAAAGAGATGGAGGTGAATAACTTTTATATGAGATAATGTTGTGCGTGAAACAGGGTTTATTTCTGTCCTGCTAAAAGAGCCATACCAACAAAAATAGTAATTAGATGCTCTGTGGGCCTCTACGTTAAAATCTGGAATGGCCAGAATTGCATGTTTGCTCCTGAATATGAGTATCTACAACTTGAATTTGGTAACTTAAGTGTTTACTGCTTGCATATGTTCTTCCCTAATTGAAGGCAAGTAATAGATCAGAAACCTTGCCTTCATATCCTAGAAGGTAGGAGAGTTCCTGACACCTAGCAGTGTCAGCAATTTTTAAAGGAATCAAAGGAGGCAGACATGGGCATAGTCATATCGTAGGTTAGCTATGAGCTGCTTAGACTATCCTTGACCTTCTTGCATAAGGTAAGAGAATAGACTTTGAAGTTGGATACCCTTAAATCTTGAGATTTCAGTGTACTAGATACATTAATTGTTACATAACAAATTATCCCAAATCTTGGTGGCTTAAAACCATCCCATCCCAGTTTCTGTAGGTCTGCTGTCTTGGTGCAACTTAGCTGGATCTTTAGTCTCCCACAAACTAGTCAAACTGTTGGCCTGAGCTGTGGTCATCTCCTGAGGGTAGATTAGCTTCTAACTCACTCACAGGGCGGTTGGTAGGAGTCAGTCCCTTGTGGGCCATTGGATTGAGGGTTTCAGCTTGTTGCTGACTCCCGGCCAGACCCACCCTCTGTTCCACGGGCAGCTCACATGACATCTGGCCTCATTGTGGTGAGGAAGCTAGAAACTAGTAAGTGCTAGCAAGTCAGCGGTCAGTCTCTTGTAACCCGTCCCTTTTGCTGTATTTGTTAGGAATCAGTCACTAGTAAATGTGAATACCAGAAGGCAGGGGTTGCTGAAGGCCATTTTAAGTCACGTGGCCTTGGTAACTTACCGACACTCTTGCTTAGTTTCCTTATTTAAAAGGAATACTAATAGAACTTCCCTATTAAGGCTTTTATAACAAGATAAGGAGAACTGGCACATCAGTGGCTTGGTGGAGTGCTCAACCCATAGCAAAATCACTGTGCTATTGCTGTCTTTTTTATGTCCTCTTTTGTGGATTCCTTACTTGTAAAGTGAGTGAGTAGATCTCTTTGTAAGTCCTAGATGCTTGATTTTTCTAGCCCCTGGAATCTATGGACTTTCAACAGTCTAACATTGTTTGGACTCAACATCAGTAGTTTTTTTCCTTACCCCTCTAATACATCATTGGGATCACATTTTAAAAGACTGTTGCAGCTGTAGGGGCTATCCTCTTGATGTTTGGAGCAAATCAAACATTGTGGCACAGTGCCCTTAGAATCCGTAAGTTTTCTGAATTCTAGTCTGTTTCTGCTAGTTGTTAGAGGACTGGTCTGTCATCTTTGTGTGCAGTTCACCTCAGGGGAGAGTGGGTGACCTCTTATCCCTTCTAGTTTTAACAGCCTTTGGACCTAACTTAAATTTGCTGCCCGTATTGGTTTTTAGTTCTTCTTGCCATTTATTTCATACTTAGGATCAAGTTTCTTGCCATAATTACTTAGGATCAAGTTTCTGAGATTAGCTTTCAGGCATTTTTAAAAATATTCTCAATTTCCTAAAGATTATAGGATTGATAAGAGTATAGTTATTATCACTTCAGGGGTAATTAAAATGTAAAGAAACTGAGACCTGCTAAACCTCTAGGATAGCTTCTAAGATTCAGAGGTCATTTCTATAACAAAAATGAAGTCAGATGTATGTATCAGGAAAAATTACTCCCAATTGATGAAACCGATTTAGGGGCCTTTAGCTTGGCTGGAATTAAAGATAAAAAAATTTTTTTCTATAATGATACAAATTATTGGATACTTCCTGAAGTCTCACTTGTCTTGTACCTTTTAGAGATCTACACATACACAAGCTGTATCAGTAAAATGAGGAAATGAACTAAAGGCAAAGCAGATCTTGTATATCTAACTTTTGTAAGCTGTTGTAGCTTCTTGAAATTCCTGAAACTAGTTGAATCTTTTAAACATGCTCATTCTCTCTAGTGTTCATTTGTTGAAATCAAGTCCATGCTCAAATATCATTCAAAAGTAAGCACCATGGACTGAGTGATCAAACTGGATAATACTTCCTAGTATAGAAAAGGAACAATAAGAGGAGGGTAGCTTTTTTATCTTGTGTTTTAAAAAACCGGCTTCAAAATATTTCAAGAGAAGTCATCAGATTGTTTAGAATAAGGAATCTATATTGAAGAAAAACTTAAAACTTTTGCTAGATTTTGGGGGGAAAAAAATCCCAGTCTCAGTTTGTATGAAGTTCTTTGATTTGAACCTGAGCCATTTGATAGTCATTCAAATTCTAGCTAGTTGTGTGACTTAGAAATATGTGCCATTAGGAAAGAGTTGGTATTCCGAACTTCATTTTCACTTGTAATCTGGTATGTCACAGAGATAAGCATTAAATGAGATACGTGAATGTCTCACAAACTCTAATGGGTAACCCTCAGGATAGTTAACATTAATGATATTTTATGCATGATCTCTTATCTAGATTAGATGAAATCACTAGACTCCTATATTTCACTAGATGATAGGAATGCTATTTTGCCCATTAGGCACTATATGAAGTTCTCACATAATCATATTTAACTTAATCCTCGTGAACATGGAGTTTCCATTTTACAAGCGAGGAAAACTAAGGTTGAGAGGTTAATTTTGCCCAGATTATAAAACTAGCAAGTGACGGAGCTGAGTCTGAGATCCAGATACAGATGATCCTTGAGATGATTCTTTTAAGCCCTTATGCTAAACTGTTTCTGGCATCCACTGTGAAAAGGAATGCACATGGCCTTCTGGTTCTGTTTCACCGGTGGTTTGCAAATGTGGCTGCATAGGAGAATTAAGTGTTAGAAAAAACTGCCAAGTCCAGGGCACACTTGAAACCTATCAAATTCCTTGAGGGTTGGACCCAGATATTAGCCCCCGCCAAAAAAGAAACCTCTTCAGGTGACTCCCAACATGCAGTCAGCCAGCCCTGAGACTCCCGTGTGTTAAATGCTCAGCCCTGGAGATCTAGCCTAGTGCTTAACAGCCCTGGGCTTGGGAGTGAGAGGATTGATTTCCATTAGGCTGCTTTCAAGTTGTGTGATCATGGACGGGTTTCTTCTTTAAACTTTGAAAATGATATGAACAATGCCATATTCATGATGAAAATAACCTATGAAATGTTTCTAGCACACTGTCTGGAACATAGGTCCTGCCCGTGGAGGTAGACCTTCCTATCTCTCATTCATGCTCTGCAGATTTTTGGTTGCTTCGTTCTTTTGAGCATACGTTCTTCAGCCCCTGGGTGGAAATAGGCTATTGGACCCTAAAGGCTCTTTCAAATCATTAATTTTATGCCCTTTCTAAAGGGTAGCATGGGACTTGTATTTGTGTAAGAGATCGACAATATTTAGCAACAGAAGTGACATACTGCTTATCCTGGGAGTAACCCAGATCACTTAGTAATGAGAACAGTTATTCGATGCCTTGATCAGTTAATGTTGGGGTTCTGGAAATGACCACATACATGCTTTTATAGACCGGTTTTTCCATTGTCGTCCTTTCCCCTTATAACTTGTTTACTTTCCTCACACAGGTGTAGGCAGCAGGGTTTGAATTAGTCTTTTAAGTGAGTGTATAATGGAGATGAGTAATTGCTTGCAGCTGCACATATCTGTAGGGATTTGTTTTCCTTTTAGTAGGGGACAGGATAATTTGCCAGAGAACGTTGCAAAGTGTAGTCTTGGTTGTCCCCATATGCTTGAGGGTGACTTTGCCTCTTGAATTGAAAGGCCACTGGAGCTTCCACCCATCCATGAGACGACATGGTAGCTGGGGGACCGGCAGCCAATTTTCTTTACAGAGGTGTTTTCCCCCCGCCTTCAATAATAAAGGGGTCAGTATGGTTTCATTTTGAGTAAAAACTAGGAACATGAAAAGTGGATAGGTTATCCAGGGTAGAAGAGAGAGGTTTCAAGGGACTGGGCCCTTCCAGCTTAACATCTAAAATATCTTTTGAAGATGAGGCTTTAGGATGTGCTTAGATGCAGCTTGAAGACACAGCTCAAAATACTAGTATGCAAAAACAATTCCATTGTCTGATTGTAAGACAAAACATGGTGTGACCTTCAAATGCGATGATGCAGTTACTGACCCAGAAAGTTGGCAGATGAGGATTTGTTTGTATTAGTGCTGATGGATTCACAAATGTGAAGACTAGCATTACCTAGCTTTCTCCTGTCCTAATCTCTCTTGAGGCCTGGCAGACCATAGCTGACCTGGGATCAGAAAAAGGCAACAATGGCCCCTTGAGAACGTAGTACCTCTAGCCAGATCAACCTTAAACTTGTTCCCGTGTTTTCCCCTCAGTGAAGACTGGATTTTGAACCGCTGGCACTGTTGAAAGTCGAATTTTGAGATCTTCTATTTAGAAATAGGATTTTCCACAGACCTTCTTCTCTACAGAAACCTGGTAAAGGAAAGCGTGGGATTGGCAGCAGAGAATGGGGATTAAGGGTCCTAGCTGTGCCTTTCCCAGCTATGTGATCTTGGATGGTCTACTTAACTGTCTTAACCTCCGATATATAAAATGGGGCACATTTTCCTGGGTCAGCCTTCTTGTGAAGATGGAACTGGTCTTCAGTGGTTTGAAGAAACCATATTTGCTGAACCAATGTCAACATTTTGCGTGTTCAATTTTCTAGTTAATAGCAAATAAAATGGGGGTGGGTGGGAACAGTTTTTATTCAGAAATATTTTGACTCGGGCAGTAGCTCACTTCTCTGTCCTCCAAAACCTGGTCAGCCTGACCTGAAGTCTTAAGAATAAGCCATCAGTGACAAAAATCTCCAACTGGTCTTCTCTACCTGCCTGGGCTTGCTCTAAGGATATGGGATAGCATGGTAGGAGGGCGTGGCTGGAGTTCAGGTGTCTGGGTTCAGGAACCCATCCAGCCACATATACTATGTGACCTTTACCTCACTTTCCTGTAGGGGGCTTGTGGTAAGATTAAATGAGGTATTTCATATAAAGTATCAAGAACAGTGGTTAGTATACAGTAAATCTATTGCAAAAAAAAAAAAAATCACTAAAAGTTACGGCTTTTACAGATAAAGTCCTAGGGATCCTATCTTGGTAATCATAGAGGAAAGGCTAGTATCCCTCTCATTTTTTCTAATTCTCTCAAATGACATTTCACCTATTCTTTGCTTCTTGAGCATGTGTGAACTGGTACAAATTTATACCTAATAATGTCCTTTATTGAGTACCTATTATGTGCCAGGAATTGTACATACGTTTCCCCCCACTTTGTAAGCCAGGCATTATTTTAATCCCTCCCCCCCCCCCTTTCTTTTAAAGAAACAATGAAGGCATCACAAAATGGAGTGACCTGACCAAAACCCTTAACCAGTGGCAGGACTGGACCTAAACTTGGATTGGAGATCCTCCTCATGTGTCTTTTATCTCCCATACAACCCCTTGAACATCCTTGTCCACTGAGGAGGCAGAAACCTCCTTTACCCTTAAATGGCAATGAAAATCTCTGTACTCACACCATAGGTGTATTTCTAGAGTTGTGGGGAAAAGACCTCACTTTTGTAAATCAAATTCTATTCCAAATTTGCAAGGAATATTGGTATTTAAACAGAATCCTATGACCTCTTCTTGAATTTTTTGGTATTAGTGAGGCTTGAGTATGATCGTTAACCTACCAGCTACTACTGTTCTAGCATGCTTAATCCATGACACTACAGAATGAATTCGTTTTTAGGAAACAGAAAGCCCTCTTGAGTGAGGTTGCTTTTGATGAGGACAGTACTATGAATCAGAAAAGCCTGAGCAAACAGGCGAGTTCGGTTCTCAGGCCAGCCACCTGCTCTGGCCACTAGAGGGTAGTATTGGCATTGGAATGACACGTAGACATTGACAGCTCCTCACATTGAGAGGAAGCTGTGTGTGAAATGTGGGCTATTGCTAAATTTATACAAAATGGTTTGATGAAACAATTTGATAGGACAGGAAACACCACATGACTGTAATTGGATTCTGCTGTTACTGGCAGCATACATCCTGAAAGGAATTCTTAAGGTCTGGTGCCCGTGGGTCATGGGGGTGGTTTACCTCCGGCCACAAATCAAGCCTGTGCCATTTGGGACTAAAACCGTTCCTTCTCCCTTCTCTACTTCAATCCTGCTCCACTTTGCCAGTTGCAAATCGTAGGTGTATGACCACCACAGAAGTTGATTCCTCACTGAAGTGTCTTGAATTCAGTTCTGGTGCCTGTCCTCAGGAGGGCTCTGTGTGGTAGGTGGGGACTGCTATCCTTGTGCCCTTTTACATAGACAAAAAGATGAAGTCCTTGAACCTTCAAGCCTCCCTCCAGTTTGGCTGTAGAGCAGGAACTGGATTAAGGGCTGCATTTTGTCCAACTCGGTTGATTTCCAGTGCTTAGGTGTGTGACCTTCTTAGCCCTCTGTCCACTCTGCTTCCCCTAGTAGTCCCTAGAACCATCAGGCTGAAGGTAGTAGGTATCCAGGGTGAGCTATTTAAGAGTATTTTCTTCAAGAAATACCCTTGCTGATCCAAAATTTTATACATGCAGCATGCCACCTATTTAAAAACGCTTGGAGACTGTACATCTCAAGATTGTCGCTTTTCGTGTGCTTGAAGGAAATCATGCGGTGGGTTCCCACGTACTCTTTACCTGATTTTTTTTTTCCTGCCGGTAACCTCTTGTAAAACTACGGCACAATATCTCAACCAATCTGTCAACTCTGATCGAGTCAAGATACAGAACATTTCCAAGGGTACCCTGGTGGCTCAGTTGGTTGAGTGTTCGACTCTCGATTTTCACTCAGGACATGATCTGATGGTTTGAGATCGATCCCCATGTCGGGCTCTGCACTCACAGCGCAGGGCCCGCTTGGGATTCTCTCTCCCCCTTTCTCTCTGCTCCTCCCCTGCTGGTGTGTGTGTGTGTGTGTGTGTGTGTGTGGTGTGTGTGTGTGTGTGTGTGTGTCACCCCACCCCAAAATAAACTTAAAAAGATTTTGAAATACAGAACCTTTCCATCACCACAAAGATCCTTTGTTCTCTTTTATAGCCACACCTATTTCCCTCCCTGTTGAAACTGCTGCCCTGTTTAACATTTCTATGACTTTGTAATTTCAAGAATTACAGAATAGAATTATACAACATGTAACCTTTTGGGATTGCTTCTTTGCACTCACCAGCTTCCTCTGGATATTTACCTAAGTCACTGAGTGCATCAATATTTTTTCATTGCTGAGTAGTAGTCCATGGTATAGGTATACCACGGGTTAACCACTTACTTGAAGGACATCTACATTATTTCCAGTTGGCATGGTTGTGAATAAAGCTGATATGAACATTTGTGTCTAGGTTTTTGTGTTGTAAGTTAGCCTTTCTATGAGAAAAAGATCCAGGAGAGCAATTGCTGGGTTACATGGTAACTTTAGATTTTAAAGAAACTACCAACCTATTTTCTAGAGTGACTGCACTCTTCATATTCCCCTCAGCAATGTGTGAGCGATCGGGTTTCTCTGCTTTCTCACCAGCATTTGGTATTGTCACCATTTTTATTTTGGTTATTCTAATAAGAATGTAATTCTTTTTAGAGCTTTTGAAGTCTTTTATCAGCATTGTGTAGTTTTCAGCATGTCAAGTTTGATAGATTTACACCTTTGTTTTTCTTGTTGAACAATGGTAAATGGTATTTCTTAACTGTGTTCAAGCATTCATTGTTAGTATACAAGAACACAGTTGATTTTCTGTGTGTTTATCTTGTATTCTGTGACCTGGTAGTCTCAATTCTAGGAGAGGTATTTTTTTAAGAGTGTAGATGTCTTGGGATTTTACATAGACTATGTCATCTACAGTCAGGGACAGTTTATTTCTCTTTCTGATCTGTGTACTTTTTTTTTTTTCTCTTGCACTGGCTAGAATTTCCGGGATAGTAATGGATAAAGTGGTGACAGCAAGCATCCTTGTTTCTGAACTTAAGAAAGTATTCAGTCATTCATCATGAAGTATGATTTTAGCTGTGGGGTTTTTGTAGGTTCTCCTGATCAAGTTTAGAAAGTTCCCTTCTTGTTGAGAGGTTTTATTTTTGTTTTTAAATAAGTGGATGTCGAATTTTATTGAATGCATTTTCCACATTAATGGAATCATGGGATTTTTCTTTTTAGCCTGTTAACATAGATTATATCGACTTCCCAAATATTGAACCAGACTTCTATTCCTAGAATAAACTCCACTTTGTTATGGTATATAATTTTTTTTAAATCGAGGTATAACTGGCCTAGAATTCAGCAATATATAAAAACTATATTTGCTGCTATTTAAGGACTTTAGACCTCCATGTTAAGAATATTCTGTGGGGCGCCTGGGTAGCTCAGTCGGTTAAACGTCCGACTTCAGCTCAGGTCATAATCTCGCAGTCCGTGAGTTCAAGCCCTGTGTCGGGCTCTGTGTTGACAGCTCAGCCTGGAGCCTGCTTCGGATTCTGTGTTTCCCTCTTTCTGTGCCCCTCCCCCGCTCATACTCTGTGTCTCTCACTCTCACAAATGAATAAATGTAAAAAAAAAAAAAAATTAAAAAAAAAGTCTGTAGACTTCTTTGAGTATTGTCTGGTTTTGGTATCGGGGCAGTACCAGTCTAAAATGGGGAGTGTTCTTGCCCATTTTCTGAGAAGAGATTGTGTAGAGTTGATGTTAATTTAAATACTTGGCAGAATTGCCAGTGAAGCCATCTTGGCCTAGCAAATTCTTTTTTGGGAATTCTAAAATTACCATCCAATATCTTTACTAGTTATAGGGTATTCGTTTTGTGCATCCTACTGGATGAGTTGTAGTTTGTGTTTTTGAGGAATTGGTCCGTTTTGCCTAACTTAAGTTTATGCCTGCTGGGATCTTCCTAGTATTCCCTCATTATTCCTTTGGTGTCTGTAGTGCCTGTAGGGATATTACCTGTTTGGTTCCTGTTATTGGCAATGTAGGTCATCTTTGTCAGTGTTAAGATTTGACAATTTTGTCTATCAACTTTGTGTCTCCTTGATTTCACAACTGTTTTTCTATTCCCATTTTATTTCCTTCTACTTGATTACTTCTTTTTGGTTCTTGAGGGATGAGTTTGAGAGCTTCCTCTTTTCTAACGTAGGCATTTAGCATTAGAAGTTTCTCTTAGTATTGCTTTAGTTGTGTCCCACGAGTTCTGATCATGTCTCCTTTTCATTCTCCTTCACTTCAGTGTATTTTTAAGTTTCCTTGGAGACTTCGATTCATGGATTCCTTAGAAGTATTTTAGTTTCCGGTGTTTGGAGATTTTTCCTGTTACCTATTACTGATTTTCAGTTTGGTCTCATTGTGGTTAGTGATTCTAGGACTTAAATTATTTTAAATTTGTTGAGGTTTGTTGTATGATCCTGGATATGGCCTATTTTGATCAATGTTCTGTAGGTTCTTAAATGTGTATTCTATTTTTGGGTGGAGTGTTCTGTGTTTATTAGGTCTTGATGAATATTGGGTTCTTCTATATCCTTGCTGATTTTCTGAGTAGCTCTATTGGTATTGAGAGAGGAATATTGAAGTTTCCAAGTATAATTGTGGATTTGTCTTTTTCTTAGTCTATCAGTTTTTGCTTTGCATATGTTGCAGTTTCATTGGTAAATGTATACATATATAGGATTGTTTTATTGTGGGTTATCTCTTTTATCATGATATAACTTTTTTTGGAACCAGTAATTTTCTTGCTCTGGAGTCTACTCACCTAATATTAATATAGTTATTCCTGCTTTCCTTTGGTAACAGCATGATATATATCCTTAGCTTTTTTTGTGATACCTGTCTATATTTTTGTATTTAAAGGGAGCTTTTTGTAGATAGCATATAGTTGGATCATTAAAAACAAAACAAAAACAACAAAAAACCCAGTCTGCCATCTTTCATATTGATGTATTTAGACCACTTATGTTTAATACAATTTTCTTTATAAAGGCTTAAATCTGCCATTTTGTTTCCTGCCACACGCCCCTCCCACCCCACCTTTCTGTGGAATAGTCGAAAAACTTTTCAGCATTTTAAAATATCTATAGTGTTTTGGAGTCTATTTATTTTATATACAATGTCCAGGGAGTTTCCGTTAAACTTGGCAGGAGGGGGGGAATAGGGCAAAGTATGTCTACTTTGGGAAGCAACTAAACCTCTCAGGATATGATGATCTGTAACATAAGGGAAGCTGGATTAGGTGCTTTTAATTCATCCTTAACTGAGTTCAGGGAACTCCAAGAAGAAAAGTTTGGTCTGAGAAGGCTTTATGATAAGACACAGGATTTGTATTAGGCCTTGTAGTCAGTCTGGCATAGCTTTTATCAGTGTAGTAGGCTGAGGACTCCTCTGATGCTCTGTTCTTCCTCTGAAGGAAATCTTTAAGCAAACCTGGGGCAAAGGCCCCCCCAGAGGGGAGGATTATTGTGTCCAGACCAAGCTGGTTACTGCTCACAGCCAGTGTTTACCTGCATGTATCGCTCGACCTGCTGCACTTCAGGCTGGTGCACTTCTCCTGTGTCTCCAGGAGTGCCCTCCTCCCTCTCTCCTGTTCATTCTAAACATTCTGAGACTTCTGAGTCTGTCTCCTCCTGAAAGGAGTTTTGAACATTTACACTCTTAAGGCTTTGTTATTTAAGATACTTCTATAGCTCCTGTAACCCCTTACATTGCTCTGTTCTGTCTTAATTTAGATCTCCAGTTCCTGGAGAGCACAGCCATCTTGTCTATCAAAGCTCTGGAAGGGGCTTTTTAGAGATGGTTCCTCAGTGGATTGTTAGTATTGCGAGCTTTAAAAGTTACAGGTTCTCAAAGCCCATCTTCTACATAATCAAATTTTATGTGTATGGAGGCATTGGCGAGGGCAGGCTGGGTTAGAGGGATGTGAAAAGCTATGTTTTGTTTTCAAAAGCTGTCTATAAGATATAGTGCCTCCTGATCTATATGCATAGCACCTAGTTAAATAGCTTACTTCCTGGTTCTTTGTTCAACATAGGATCCTGAGGTTTCTATCACTTTCCATGACCATGACTCAAGTTCCTAAGAGGGATAATTGTGAATTCTTACAATGGACAGCAAGCCCAGCTGAGTGCCATGCCATTCTTGTATAGAGTTGTGCCCTGACGGGTCTCCAGTAGTGTGCTCTGTACGTCGTAGGCTGAGTTTTATTCTCTTGTCTTTCTACAGAGTTTAGGAGGCCTGCAATAGGCCTGATGACTCAGGAGATCTTAATGATCTAGCAAACGGACTATTTACTACTTCTGTATAGTAGAAAAGGTAATGTCCAGCTAAAAGTGTGAAGAAAATAACTTTTCCTTTGGAACACGAAGGCATGATTTCTGCGTTTGGTGTCAGGAGTTACTTAGAAAATCCAAGTCAAACTTTTATAAAGACGGAATTGGAATTGGATTCCTTTGGGTAAATCTAGTGGAAAATTAATCATACAAAATATGGTGCCAAGAAAGCATTTGCAAGAGTGCAGATGCAGGAGTATGAAACATTACATTTTCCAGGCAATGCGTCTCCTTATCTGAGCAGACTCCTTCGTGACTAGAGTGATCATTACTCAACAGTGATGGGTAACAAAAGCTCTTCTGTGTTTTAATCATTCCTTTAGAACTGACTGCGGAAGGGGGAGAAATGCCCTCCTGTTTTTGTAGTGCCCGTCGCACAGTAAATGGGACACTCGAGGGTCTCTCCTCCCTGCTTCAGGGCAGTGCCTCTATGGACTGAACCCAGTATGGATATACGTGCATCCTGTATTCCAATGATCTATCTGATAGTTAATTATCATATTGAGTAGAATGTTTTGGTGCTTTGTGACAAGAGGAAGAAACAAAAGCTCAAAAGGCTTTATCTGCTTCTTCAGACTGTTTAAGGTGGACTAAATGTACATAGTGTCCTGGAAGCTGTGCTCTGGAGTGGGGCCAGACGTGGCACAATGCCAGGGGCAGCCATTGGTGTGACAGCCACTCATGTTACAGCTTTTCAGTGGCCTACACCCTGAGACAACCCCTGCTACTTGTCTAGGAGATTTGTTCAACTCTTATCTTCTAAGATGTACTGAATTCTAATATATATGGTATTTCTAATTCTCACAAACTGGCTTGGTCCACAGTGTTCCTTTTTACTCTTTAAAGCACCCAATTCTTTTTTTTTTTTTTTTTAATTTAAAATTTTCTGAACTATTCCATTGGATCAGTTCACAACTTGGTTCACCATACATGGGTGATGAGCATTGAGGAGGGCGCTTGTTGGGTTGAGCACTGGGTGTTGTATGAAAGCCAGTTCGACCATAAAGGAAATTCATTAAAAAAATCTGTTAAATTTAATTTATGAATTTAATATTGACTTTCAAGTACTTCATCTTCTAGACAAACAAATCTGATACTTAAGGAATTGTTTAATTTTAAATGTTAAACAATGCAGATGACATTTTATTGACCAGAACTTTGAGATCTAATTTATATACAAGCTGAAGGTGTGCAGCATGTTGATACTTATTTTTTTTTGATTTGACACTTATGGTGGTAATCATTTTGCAATATATAACATTAGCGAGCCCCTCCATCACATCATCTAGTTACCATCTCTTTTTTGTGGTGAGAACATTTAAAATCTAATCTCTTGGCGATTTTCACACATGTAATATAGTACAATGTATACAGTATAAATTGTGAATACTGCAGTGAACATGGAGTGCAGATATCCTAAGATCCTGTTTTCATTTACTTCTGATATGTGCACACATATACATACAGGAGTAGGATTGCTGGATCATATGGTAATCTTAAGTTTTTGGGTAACTTACATACTATTTTCCATGATGGCTGTACCAATCTCCATTCCTACCAACAGTGTATAAAGATTCCCTTTTCTCCACATCCTTGCAAACGTGTTATCTCTTGTCTCAGTGATGATGGCCATCATAATAGATGTGAGGTGGTCTCTCATTGTGGTTTTGATTTTTGTTTCCCACATGATTAATTACTTAAAAAAAAAAAAACAAAAACTTTTCAACTCTTCAGTGTTTTGATGGAGCATGAGAGGGGGAGGGGCGGGCAGACACACACACACACACACACACACACACACACACACACACACACACACACACACACACACACACACACACAATCTGAAGCAGGCTCAGGCCTGTCAGCACAGAGCCTGATGCGAGGCTCAAACTCATGAACTGAGATCATGACCTGAGCTGAAGTCGGCTGCTTAACTGACCGAGCCACCCAGATGCCCCTCATGACTAATGATTTTGAGTACCTTTTTATATACTTGTTGTCCATTTGTATGTCTTTTTTGGAAAAAGGTCTATTCAGTTCCTCTGCCCATCGTATAATCAGGTTGTTTGTTTTTGCTATTCAGTTTACATATTTCGGATATGAACCCCGCATTAGATCTCTGACCAGCAAATATTTTCTCCCAGTATGCAGGTTACCTTTTCATTTTATAGATTCTTTTGCTGTTGAAAGTCTTTTTAGTTTGATGCAGTCCCACTTACTAATTTTTGCTTCTGTTGCTTGTGATTTTGATGTCCTATCCAGAAACTAATTGCCAGCATCAAGGAATGGTTTCCCTACATTTTCCTCTAGGAGTCTTATGGTTTCAGGTCTTATGTTTAAGTCTTTAATCCCTTTCAGGTTAATTTTTGAAAGTGGTGTAAGGCAGGGGTCCAATTTTATTCATGTGGCTATCCAGTTTTACTAGCACCATTTATTGAAGAAAAGATCATTTTGCCATGGAGTATTCTTGGGTTCCTTGTCAAATATTGACTGTATATGTGAGGGATCCATTGGGCTGTGTCTTTTTTTTTTTTTTTTTTTAAATACCAGTATTGTACAGTTTTTTTCACTTTTTAAAAAAATCGTAGCTATGTAGTATAGTTTGAAATCAATGTGCAATGCTTCCAGCTTTGTTCTTAGGACTGCTTTGGCTTATTCAGGGTTTTTGTTTCCATACAGATCTTAGGATATTTTTTTTCCTATTTCTATGAAAAATTCCATTGGCACTTCTAGGAATTACATTGAATCTGTAGATGGCCTTTGGTAAAACGAACATTTTAACGATATTCTTTTGATCCATGGACACAATATCTTTGTTTCCTTTGCAATTTCTGTCATCAAAATCTTGTAGTTTTCAGGGTACAGGTATTATGCCTCATTGATTTAACTTCATTCCTAAGTATTTCTTTATACCGTGAATGGGATTGTTTATTCTTCAGATAATTTGTTAGAGTATAGAAATGCTGATTTCTACATGCTGACTTTTTATTGTGCAACTTTACTAAATTTGTTGACTAGTTCTAACAGTTTTGTGATGGAGTGTTTAGAATTTTCTGTAGTAGAACTTACATGGGGATTAAGGAGTACACTCACTGTGATGAGTACCAGGTGTTACATGGGAGTGTTGGATCCCTCCTTTGTGCACCTGAAACTAATATTACATCCGATGTTGACTAACTGGAATTTTAAATAAAAAGTTTAAAGAAAGACTAGACCATTGGCAAGCAAAGACCATTTTACTACCGTTGCCATTTGAATGCTTTTTCAAAGAGAGTGTGGGCATTATTCTCTCCAATTGTTTCTGCAAAGTTTCAGAAGGATTGGTACTTATTCCTTGAATGTTTGGTAGAATTCACCAGTGAAGCCATCTGTTCTGGACTTCTTTTTGGAAAGCTTTTAACTACTGGTTCACTCTCCTTACTTAGTATTGATCTGTTCAGAGTTCTTATTTCTTTGATTCAGTTTTGGTAGGCTGTATATTTATATGAACTTATCCATTTCTTTTAGGTTATGTAATTTGTGGGCGTATAATCATAGTCTCTTATCCTTTGTATTTGTGTGGTATTGATTGCAAAATCTTTGATTTGATTTTGAGTCTTCGTCTTGTTAAACATCTGTCAATTTTAAAGCAGCTCTTAATCTCACGAATCTTTTCTATTTTTCTGGTCTCTCTTTCACTTATCTCCTGTTTTCCTTCTAACTTTGAGCTTAGTTTTCTCATTTATCTTGTTCCTTGAGGTGTAATTATAGGTTGTTTGTTTGAAATACTTCTTAAAGCTTACGGTGATAAAGCCTACATTCCTTATCAAACTGCTTTTCATTATCGCCTAGCCTTTGATATGTTGTGTCCATTTCCATTTTTTTCAAGATATTTGATATCCATTTTTTAAAATGTTTGAGAGAGAACATGAACACACAGAGGAGGGGCAGAGGGAGAACATGAGTGAATGAATGAATCCATCCCATACAGGCTCCATTCTGTCAGCAGGGAGGCTGACATGGGGCTTGATTCCATGAACTGAAAGATCCTGACCTGAGCCAAAATCAACAGCTGGATGCTTGACTGACTGAGCCACCCAGGCTCCCTGTTTGTTTAACCAATTGCTTCAGGAGTGTATTGTCCAATTTCCACGTGGTTGTGAATTTTCCACCTTTTCTCCTGTTGTTGGTATCTAGTTTGATGTCATTATGGTGGGAAAACTCTTTGTGGTAGTATGATTTTAATCTTAGTTCATAGGTCACAAGTCTTATCTTAGAGAATGTTCTATGTGCACTTGAATGTATACTCTGCTGCTGTCAGATGGATTGTTCTGTATATGTCTTTTAGGTCCATTTGGTCCAAAACATGGTTCAAATTAATTGTTTTGTTGGATCATATAGAAAGCCATTGTTGAAAGTTGATATTCAAGTCCCCTACTACTGCATTGTAGTCCATTTTTCCCTCCAGATTTTAGTATTTATGTATTTTGGTGCTCTGAATTTTGGGTGAATGTTTTTATCCATTTTCTCAAAGAATTGGCCACTATATTATATAATGACTTTGTCTCTTACCATTTCTTATTTTGAGAGACAGCATGGGCGGGGGAGGAGCAGAGAGAGAGGGAGACACAGAATCTGAAGCAGGCTCTGAGCTGTCAGCACAGAGCTCGATGCAGGGCTCAAACTCACAAACTGTGAGGTCATGACCAGAGGTGAAGTCAGACACTCAACCGCCTGAGCCACCCAGGCGACCCGTCTCTTACCATTTTTGACTTAGTCTATTTTGTCATATAGAACAATCCCTGCTCTTTGTGTGTCCTTAAAGCTAAAATGAGCGTCTTGAAGACCACCTACAGTTCACTCCTTTTTCTTACATTTAATCTATTCAGCCACTCTTTTTGGGGACTTCAATCCATTTATATTCAGTATTGATGGGTAGGGACTTACTGATACCATTTTCTAGCTGTTTTGTAATTCCCTTGTTCATTTATCTTTGGCTGCCTGCATTTTTGAGTTATTTTTGTAAAAGTATGTTTTGATATCCCTTTTGTGAATCTGCTGCAGGTTTTTGCTTTGTAGTTACTATGATGCTTATATAAAACATGAGTCTATACACTTCTACCAATGTGTTGTACATTTTCGTGTTACTTACTAATTAGTATTCTTACCCATTCCCATGTATCCAAACTCTTCCCCCGACCATCCAGGTGGGTGCTGGAACTTCTCTGGAAACCTCATCTGGACTTCACAAAAGCTCTTTCATCCATGGGTGATGTCTAAGACGATGTTTTTTAAGGGCTCCTAGACTGCAGCTGAGATTGCTAGAAGTGATTCATGGGCTACAGCCAGGTCCACAGCTTAGGCTCACGTCTGTCTGCTAGTCACCTGGTTTACGGGTGGATGAGACTCCTTCCACGTCTCTTGGCGGTTAGTACTGGACACCCCCAGTGATTCCAAAGGTTCTTTTGTCTATGGATGGATGCTGAATTGATTGGGGGGGGGGTGCAAAAATGAGAAATATCATACACCACCATGATGCTGATATCACCTCCAAGTACCTCTTTCTTGTGATGTTTTCAAAACTCTTACCTCTTGGAGCATAATGACTAATAGTTCTTCTCAAATATTTTCTTCCCTGCATTATTTCTCCTTCCTATTTTTTTCTGTTTCTGTTTTTTTGGTCTAACTTAGAGGTATTCCTAAATCTTGTGATCCTGGGCTGTGCATTTTAAGAGTGGGGTATTGAAATACTCTCTGGAAAATCTCATGTGAGCATGGGACTTTTGAGATCAAATTTCATTGTGGAGTACTGGATGCAAAATTGAATATATGTGGATCTTTGTATTTTTCTTAGAATTCTCCAGTCTCCTGGCTGGGGAGCATATGTCTGTCTGCTTTGAGTTTGGAGAGTTTAACTGGGAAAAGAACTAGAGATTTCACATGTAGTGCGCGTGCATGCGTGTGTGTCCTGAATTCCCATGCCTTCCAGAGGCACTTGGTATCTCCAGGGAATTCCTGTGCATAAGGAATTTGGCCTGCCCTTTGAAATGAATTTATTGCAATTTTAGTGGAGTTGGGAAGAAGTGAAGATAAATGTGTGTTCAAGTTAGGTTTAGTTGGAACCCCAAGCTTGATACTGAGATTGATGGAAAATTCATTTACAGTCAACGATTCTGTAAGAGGACTTTAGATACAAGGAGCATATGCAGTTTGAGTAGCAACTGATCAACTAGTGACTCTCTGGCACCAAAGAACTTTAAAGTAGTGTTAAGGACTAGGGTGAACTGAAAGACTTCTAAGACCTCTGGCCATGGATATGTGGCAATGAGCTTTCAGAACATCTAAGGATATAACTTGGGATATAAAAGAATTTGAGGACACTGTCCCTCTTTGTGATATGCAGGGTTTGGGGCTTATTTTAATCTGACTTGTCTCTAAATTGGTCTTCAACTTTCCAAAGATTGACCTCAGAGTTGCTAAGGCAATACTTTATACTTGCTGAAGCTCTTCCATGTACATTTGCCCTTCCACATTTTTTTTAGTTATGAAAGAAATGCGTAATATATTTATTGCCACAATAGTAAAGAACTTCACAAATACCAAATTGGTTATATATCAAAGCTCTCCTATGATAGTCCCTAGTAGAAAAGTGGGTAGAATTTGAAAAAATTTAACCAGAGGTTCATTATCATTCTTTATTCTGGGCCCACCATCCCCCATCCCATGGACCTTTAGCTAAATGCAGAGCTAAGTTTCCTTTCTGCACTTCAAAAGGGTTGAGACTACTTGGTCTCAAAGAGCTAAACTGTTTGACTTTATAATTTAAAAGTATGTCTTTACAGCAGACAGGATTGCATTTCAGAGGATTGTTTTCTTTAGAACATGGTTCTTTCCTGTGTATTAGATTAGGATTTCCCTACAGCAATCAAGTCTTGTCTTTGCTGTGGATAAGTTCATGTGCATTTGCTTAAGCCACTAATGATAGGAAAATGGAAGACCTGGCTGGAAAACATATGTAGATAGGATCTTCTGAGTCTTCATCTTCTGAGTCTGATGTAGCACAACACCAGTTAGACAGTTGAGGCCCCAAATCTTAAACAGAAGAGTGAAATGTCCAGACCTGGGAATTAATTTGCATTAAATAAACTTTTGTGTATTTTTGGGCTTTCTGTTGGTTTGCAAACTGGCTGCCTTATGTGGAGGGCAGGGAGAGACCATAGAAAGAGACCGCTTCAGATTGGTAAGTGGCAATTCTAATAAGGAAGCTTATTTATAAGGCTTGTCTTGGGCGGCCATGAGACAAGTAGGTCTCCACACCTGGCTGCCAAATCTTAAAAACTTAAGAACCCAGTTAGGGCCTATACTTAGGTATACCATCCAGATGATCTCCACACCTGAATGTTTCACTGAGGGGCACCTGAGTGGCTCAGTCCATTAAGCCACAGACTTAGGCTCAGGTCATGATCTTGAAGTTTGTGGGTTTGAGCCCTGCATTAGGCTCCGCACTAAGGGTGTAGAGCCTGCTTGGGATTCTTTCTCTCTCTGCCCGTACCCACGGTCTCAAGATAAACTTAAGGTTTTTGTGTTTTTTTTTTTTTTTGTTTTCCCCATTGAAATCCTGGGATGTGTTCAGGGACCTTCCACTGGGGGATATGTATGGTTCATAAGCTGGTTCCTGAAACAGAGTCTAGATGGGAGAGTTACAGGTATGAATCTCTTGAAGTTAGTCTTGGGTCTTGGCTTGTAGGTTTTGAGAGCACCATATCTAAAAATGGTTTCAGTTTTACTGCCTTGTTTCCTTTTATTTGATCTATTATCTCCCAAACAGCAATGAAATATGGTGGACATGGTCTCTGCTGTAACTGGACTTGAAGAAGCCCGGTACCCAGGTTTCAGGCCAAGTAGTCTAAGGGAGAGGAGTGGCCCAGTTAAAACAGTAACATCTGAGACGGTGGCAGGAGGTCACATATGCAAGTGTTAGTCTACGTAAGATGCCTGGAGCTGAGTGCCTCGCTCAGGTGTCCGGTGACCAAATGGATTTGAAGAGCATGCATGCATTTCCCAAAGAGTCCAGAACACTTAGGATGGAAATTTGAAAAAGGCTAAACTTCTCCAGTCAAATAGGAGAAGGATCTCTCAGATACTGTAATTTGGGAATTAGGGATTCATGAGAGACCTGGACCACACTGGTTACATTTGATGAAACAAATTACTTTGTAGTTTTCATCTCTCCTTTCGCTTCTATAAAAACATGCTCTATTCTTTTGATGTCCTCCCGGACCCTTATGGAGCAACAGAAGTGAATTATAATTCACGTTAATGACTTAATGACTTCCTTTCTCTTCTCTTAATGAGATCCAGACAAATGTGTTGGTTTTCCTTTGTATTTAGTCTGATCGTGGTTGTAAACCCACTCACCAGTCTCCTATCCTCCACACATGGTTCTAAGTTCTCTTGTACCTTTGAAGCTGCTGCTGCTCGTTTCCCACCCTCCTGTCTTGAGCAGGTACCCTATCACCTTCCTTGAGCTTTGTTGTTGCCTAAATGAAAAACATATTAAGTAAGATGTTCTATGTGCTCTCTTCTCCCCCTAATTTTTTCAAGATTCTTCAGGAACTCTCCCAAACTCTGCCAACCTGGTGACTTTAATCAACACTTCAGGACTTGCTGGTTGTGTATCTGTTTCCAGTCACTTATCATTGTTAGTGTGTTTGCTTTGCTCAGGGTTCTTGTTTTTTTTTGTTTTTTACTGCCAGTACATCATCTCTAGGCTTAGGGAAGTAAAAAGAAACCTGTCGCTCATAAAATGTCTAAGAACCCTTCCTTCTTGTAGGTGTAAACCTTCTTTTAAATAATTCACTATATTTTTCCTGTTTTTTTTTTTTTAATTTATTTTTTGGTTAAATATCTAGTTCCTAGAGTAGTGCCTAGTGTTGAGTAGGTGCTTAACAAGTATCTGGGGGCATGATGGATAAACCTAAAATGAACCAAAACTTGGTTTCAATTCTAAATTCTCAAAGGAGGTGTGCCTATATCTTAGGATTTTGGAATAGGGGAGGATTCTCTGGCACCCTCTTCCTTTTTAAGTTGTATTCTGGTGGCTCTCAACCCTCCAGTGTTCCATGAGGTCTCTACAGTGTCCACAATGTTCTTCCAAGTATCTTGGACCTTTGAGTGAACAGTCATTGAACCATCACTAAATGCCAGGCATAGTGTAGTTGCTTTATATGTAAGTATGTTATTCAATTGCTGTAATAAACTTGAGATAGTTGATATCCTCTCTTCCTGCCCCCAGGCTCCACAACACTCTGGCTTTCCTTTTCTTCAGAAAGCCACCTGTTCCTTCAGTGTTAGCGTTAGGGAAACTGATTTATGCAAGAAGGAAAGGCTCATGAATAACTTCATGGTTTTGTTTTTAATAGGGTGCGATGTTGGCCTCCTAAACATTTTGGTGATTTTTGTGACTGTGGTCTAATGATAGTTGACTGTCTTATAGTAGGCTTACAAACCTTATGTTTATAACTACTTATTTAAAAGATTGGTTTCTAAAGACTACTGTATTGGTATGTCCTCTCTTCCATACTTGCCACACCTTATCACCGCTGCATTTATTTGGCACCTGTTAAGAGTCTGGCACTATGCTAGACTGTGGGGTGGCCGAGATTCTCAAGTACCTATGTTCACCTCTCTTCTCAGTTTAAATCTCCTCAGTGTCTTCTCATTTTCTTAGGCTAAATTGTGAACACCTAAGCATGATCTTAAAAACCTGTCTCCCTCCCTCCATTCTCATGTCCTCCTCATTCTCTACTCCCCACCCCAGTTCCCATTTTCACCTCTTCTCTACTTACAATCCCCCAAATAAATGCACTCTCCTGAATTTCTTCCAGTGATGCTGTCCTCTCAAGGTTTAACATGTCCTTCTTCTGCCTGGAACACTATCCTCTCCCATTTGTCTAAAACCTAATTTTTAGTTTCTGGTTAAACTCTCCACAGGAAGGTTTTCTAACCCTCGTAGTCTGGGTAAGGGGCCCCTTCGCACCACTTCTTGCAAACCCTGTGCTTCCCTGATTGTAGATAGGCAGGGTTCTGCTTTCCATTTCCTCACCACATTGTGCTCTCAGTACAGGGCCATTCCTGGCCATGCAAAAGGCTGTTTGGAAAAGGGCAAGTATTTTGATTATTAAAATTTTAACTGCATTTAAAAATAGGGAAGTGTTTCCTATTAGCTTCATCTATCTTGTTTTTTTCCTGGAAGGATTGCAATTCATCCATTATTTCTCTTCTTTGAGCTCAAAGTATACTGAAACCCTCTAGAAAGCAGAAGGAATTGATAACAGGAAATCTCTTATATTTGGCAAAACTCGGTGCTTTGTCACACATTTTGGGAACTTCAAAATTCCTTGATTGAAAGTTGTGTGTTCCCTGAAGGAAACGAGGAGCTTCCCTGGAATCCCTTGGGTTAGCTATGGGTGGGTGAAGACACCTCTGAAGTTTGTGTGTGGATGGAGGCTCCAGTTTTTCTAGAGGCCACCAGCTGAACATAGTCTTGGCCTTGGTTGTCAGGGGAAGGTTGGGATGGGGTTCTTGAGGCAATGATTAGCTCCTTCAAGCATTGCTCCTTTGGTGGAAAGGACAGTAGGAACCGTTTTTTCTTTTCCCACTTTACAGCTGACCTAAACACATTTGATTGGACTCTGAAAAATGCAACAATAGTCATTTCCTTGAGCTGCTACTCTTATGTGTTCAGTTCCTGGGCATCACAAGAATGCTATCTATACCATGGAATGTAAGGATGAACTTTTTTGGGAGACTTGTTTCATTGCAAAACTAAATTTCATATAGGCTCAGATTTTACAGTTAGATGCTTACATTCACCTTAAAAAAATAAAAACTAAAGTATTAAGTCACTTCTTGTGACTCAGCTGTTAGAATTTTGGGCAGGAGTGAGGAAACCAAATAGCAAGGAAATGGTACAGTAATAAGAGGAAATGTTGCATTGTAACTGTCAAACGTCATCTGCTTAACGTTTGATCTGGTCTATGCTTCTAGCAGGATACAGGTGGAGCTGTAGAAGAAAGTGCAAATCAAAAGTATAATTTCTCCCTTTTCCATCGTGATCCCTAGACCTGAGTCTGATATATACCTGCCTTTTCCTTATGTCCACCACCAAATGAGGCATCTATTCTCCTTGCTGCTCTTGCCACCTCTTACTCCTTTATGTGGGAATGGACCTACTGCTCCCTCCTCAGAGTGGCCCCATCCCAGCTCCCTCTCCTACTTCCTGCTGCAACCACCAGTTGCTGTAATCACACTGAGCCTAGAGGATATGGCTGCTCTCAACATGGAATCTGCCCAATAATGAAGCCAAGAGAGGAAAAGCGGAGCTTAGAGCTGAAAAGAGATAGTCATGATTATATTGTTTGGACCCTGACATCCAACCATGCCTGAAGCCAGTACTACCTTATAGACTGTTTTGCTTATACTAGTTTTAATGACATTTTGACAGCCTTCATATCTTGGCTAATAAAGGTCCCAACACGTTGTTCCAAGGCTGTGGTCATTAAAAACCTTGACTCCTTTCCTAGAAGCTAATGCATGCTTTTGATCGTATTTCTTGATAGTCCCAACTGGGCCTACAGCAGTGGTGGCAGCAACAAAAGTCTGTTTTCACCTCTAAGCTCTGCTGGCTTCATTATTGGGCAGATTCCATGTGGTATCAGTGAAGGTCCCTAGAAGCTCAAGACTCCTATCCTCAGAAGAGAAAGCATTCTTTTCTTCTGGAATTGGTAGAAAGATCTTGGAGGAAGATCCTGAGTGGCTTGGCTCCAGTCAAAGACTAGACCGGTCCCTGAAGCAATTATGACACTTATGGAGAAGGAAGCTTTTGACAGGCCAGGCCTGATTTCATGACCTTCATTTGGGGTGAAGGTGGGGGCAACACCATTAAAACAGGAAAGATGTGCTCTCAGGCTGATGACGAAAGGGATTATGGGAATATCCATTTGGATAAGCAAGGGCTACTCCTTGCCTTAATCTTGGTGTTGGACCAGGTCCTTGGGAAAACTCATGAACACTACTTTGTTTCTGGGAAGAGTGTTTTCCCATCTGTGGGTGGGGAGCCTTGATGCCTGTCCCACAAATCTTCCCCCTCCCTCTTGTATGAATACTACAGCTGTGCCTGCCTATTATTTTTGGTCTTATCCTGGTTTCACCATAAATCAGAGCCCAAGGCAGAGGCTTATGTGCTACTTCTTTATTAGGGGTGCAATCCAAGGGAACAGGAGGAAAGGAAAAATGGAAATGGGAGAGGAGAGAAAGCCAATACAAAGGTGCTATTAAACCAGCTACCACTTGGGGTTAAGAGCACCCAAGAGCTCAGTCTTGCAGGATCACCTTCTGAGAGATTGTGTTTGGTAAGAAGTTTGTAAGAAGTTCTTTCCAAGGGAGAAACAAGCTCATGGATAGGAAGACTTTATCTGCTGCTGTTTAGAAGTTAACCTTTGGGGTGTTAATTTCTCTGAACTTCTTGAATATGCATATGTGGGCTCTGCAGTGTTTCCCATGTCAGTATCAGCAAGAAGCCCTGGCAGGAGCCTAGAAATATTTGGTGCAGGTATGGGAAGAGGTGTTAAACTTTGCTGCTATACTCCAAAATGGTGCCCTCTTGGGAAGGAGAGTGTTGTCACAGAGGCTCTTTCAAGGTAATGGCCAGCTGCAAACTCTGAAAAGACTTGGACAATGGTTTATTTTTTTTTAATTAAGGGGTATTTTTAAATATTTCTTGATTTATCTGTAATTTTTTTAAAGCTTATTTTTTGAGAGACCGGGAGAGAGCTAGAGCTTGAGGGAGGAGCAGAGAGAGGGGGGGGAGAGAGTCCCAAGCAGGCTTTGTGCTATCAGCACAGAGCCCAATGTGGGGCTTGATCTCACAAACTGTGAGATCATGACCTGAGCCTAGATCAAGAGTTGGACACTTAACTGACTGAGGCGTGCAGGTGCCTCTTGGCTGATTTTTATCTTTAAACTCTATACCTGATGTGGGGCTTGAATTCATAACCCCAAGATCAAGAGTTGCATGTTCTATTGGCTGAGCCAGCCAGGTGCCCTGTCAAAGAGGTTAATGAAACAAGTGTTACATAGTTGCTGTTGTCACAAGGTGCTAATTGATATTTATCATCTCCCTCCTCTCTTGTAGATTGTCCCCACCCATGACCAACGAGTCATTGGGTATGGAATTCTAGGTCTTGTTGATGTCAGGCTGTGATTGCTTCAGTTGTTTGTTGTTCTTACTGAGCAGAGAAGACCCAAGGGATTTCTCAAGGCATCTTCTGCTTCTAGACTGGCTCTTCCTTTTATCCATTGTGTAACAGCTACCCTGGGCTCTCCATGGTGGTCAGGATCAAATTCCTCCTACCAATAGAATGACTGTTGGTCTAGTAGCATGAGGAAACCGGTGACCTTTGGTACTACACTAACTCTTATGCACACCATCCACCCGTGGAGAAATCTGTTGTTCATTCTTACCCCATTTCTACCCCCACCCAGAATTGGAAAATCGGTTGAGCAATGCATATTCTGTAGTCATCAGGAATAAGGGCCAATCCTATTTCATTCCTTGGTTTCTGAACCTCTGTATTCTATATTGAGGACATAATACTTCTTAAATACACATACCATATTCTAGGGAAGAGCTCTTCAACCTCCTAATGGTTGTCCTCAGTTTGGCACCTTAGCTGAGCTTTTACCAGGCTGTTCACTGTTTGGTTAGATTGGCTGCTTTAGGGTAACCAGCAATTGACCACATGGTCATTGGTCAACCACATGGTCCCTGGGTCCAAAGCAATATTAGATGGGAAATCGTGTCAGTAAGACATTAAAGACATTCTTTAAGTTCTTAGATGGTAATATTGGTAGTAGCACTGTAGTAGGGAAGGCAAGCCTGTATCCAGAGTAGATAGGGATTCTAGTTGGGGTTAATTGCTATCTCCTCCAGGATAGAATGCATCGGAGAGAATTACCCTGTCATCAAATGGTTGGTAGATTTCTTCCAGAATAGTGTCATGAAGGACCAGCATTAGTCTTTCCTGCTGGCAGTTGGTGCCTTAAGCAGAACTAGATGAGTCTTGCTGAGAGGGAGTACACGCTACAGTGTTCTTGCACAGCCTCCATTCCTACCACCATGGTCTCGGCTCATGGGCCCATTGTGCCATTTTGAAGTGTTCAAGGGGACATCCTGGCTGATGTCTATAGGGCGAATCATTCCTATCCATTTGGTTTTTAACAGTCTTCTCTATGGTAAATGTTCTCTGAAGGACAATGTGAGACATAAAGTTTTGTCTGTGGTCCTATGTTGTATTTCTTTCAGACCTTTCTTTCCACTCTTCTAATATGTCCCTGCCAGGTCCCTGACCAGCTGGCCAGTTAATTCACCAGTGCCCGGGGTTCCTTGTATATCTGTACTTCAGGCCATTTAGGTCTCCTACAAAGTGAGTAATAAAATACACTGCTCACATCTGTTAGGATATCCGTAACTACTGGTTAGGATAAGACCCTCCTTGAGGAGGCCTGAAATGCAAGGAAGTGGGAGTGTAGGAAGTGTGGAGTGTAGCAAGGAAGGTGGAAAATCTACCATGATGGCATGTTATCAAAGTGACGTCAAGTGGTATTGCTCCCATAAATGACCACTTCTCAGGACCGTCTGTTTGCAGGAGAAGGGAGAAGACATATCATTGGTGAGGGTTTTTGCCCCAAGTATTCTTCACTTCACGTATGTGTGGTTTGCATTTGGATCCCATAGGGTATCACTCCCATCAACAGGGAAACCTTGGGGCAGAAGGAAGGTAAGAGAGGGGATGTGATAGGAGTATGTGGTGAGATGGGTTGTGCCCATGTGACGTTGGTCAGATTTCCCACAGACTTGGTAGCTACTACAGTCACTGAGGCTAGAACAAGTGGCCAAATGCCCTACGGATAGATAAATTTGAGAGGCTCTGACCTGGTATGTAAGAATGTCTTGTTCATCTTCCCTCTTGATAGATCCCTTCCTTGCAAAGTGATGGTACACTTGCCAATATGTTTCATACAGTCTGCATGGTTCCCCCCAAATACCTCCATGAATTAGGCAGGTACACTATTTGAACACATATGATGTATCCACAGGTGAGGTTGAGGACACAAAGTTGAGTTAGACCTGGTCAGTTTTTTTGCTCTCAAGGAATTTGAAGTCTGTCATATCATCATTTAGCAGATGGGGAAAATGAAATTAAAAGAGATGGCGGCTTTTTCCAAGTCATTCAACTGGAATGTGACAAAGCTGGATCTACTAACATCTTATGTTTGTAATAGGAGTATTCCAAATAAATCCTACTGCCTATACCAGTTATTGGAGCATTAAAATAGCAAACGACTGGCAAGCACAGGTCATGCCTCACTGCAGAGCTTTGAGTTTAAACAATAACAGTATGTGATATTTGTAACTTCTTCTGTAATGCCATATTGGTGAAGGTAGATTGGGAGTATTTTTTAATGTGATGTTTGCAGCAAGTGAGAGGATGGACAAAGCTATTGCTGAAGGGTATTTACCCTTCCGATTGCAAAAACAGAACTAATTGTAGTATCTTCAGAAAAGCTGGACGAAAAAATACACATAGATCCGATAACGCCAACACCAACATAAAATTTTTTTACTTTAATGTTATGACTATCTTCCTATATCACTTAATATTTTACTACATCCTCATTTTAAGGATACCGTATTCCATTATATGGTTATAATGTGCTTAACCAATTTTGTTGGTTAAGTGAAACAAAAATGCTTCATTATATAGCCATAGAGCTATATCTTTGTGAAACCTATGATTTTTTAGAGTGACTTCTTCCATGTGGAAGTCCTGATTCAAAAATATGTACTTTGATGCAGATGCCTATCAGCATATGAAAGTGCCTGTTTCCTTACTCCCTTGCCAACCCTGGGTATTAGTTTTTCACTATGTGTTCATGTGATAGAAAAATACACATCCTCATCTTCATGCTGGGAAAGCTTTTTTACAAAGATGAATTCTAATCCAAACAAGGATAGAGTTAATATGTTTGTCTGACATTTATATTGTAGAAAATACTTTCAAAAATGGCCATTTTTCCTATTGCCATATCTGACTTTTCCAATGTGCTTTTTTGCTAAGATGAGTGGATACCTGCACCTGCCTGCCAGCATCTTTAAAAAAAAAAAAAAAATCATATCAACTTTAAAATTTATTCATTTTTAAGTGAGAGAGCATGAGTGGGGGAGGGGGCAGAGAGCATGGGAGACAGAATCCGAAGCAGGCTCTAGGCTCTGAGCTGTGAGCACAGAGCCTGATGCAGGGCTTGAACTCACGGACTATGAAATCATAACCTGAGCTGAAGTCGGATGCTCGACCGACTGAGCCACCCAGGCGCCCCTTAAACGTTCATAGAGAGGCTTTGAAAAGGGTCTAATCTAAATGGTGTCTCCACAACCTCTTTCTCTCAAGACTATATCCTTGAAATGGTTGCTAGTATGGGAATAATAGGACATGTATTCAAAGAATAGGGAAGGGGGTGAGAAGGCTCTGATACCCTGGGTCAATGAGCAGTCACAATGTCTCCATGATCTCCAATAACGTGTGACTTCCTTTGACCAATAGAATGAAGCAAAAATGGTATTCGCGGTTTTTCAGCCTATGCCCCTCAGAGGCTTTTGTACACTTCCATTTGCTCTCAGACCGGGGGACCACCATGTGAGTAAGCCCAGGCTGCCTTCTGGATGATACACACATGGCCCAGGTACTCCATCATCCCAGGAGCTATCTAGTCAGCCCCCAGAAACAGAGCTGTGCACTGATCCGTAGTTAGGCACAAATGTGAAGGAGTCCAATTAACATAACCATTCAGGTAAGCACAGCCTAAACTGCTGCCACTTAGATTCCTGAGAAAAATAAGTGACTGTTGTTTTACATCACCACACCTTTAGTTTGCTATCCAACAAAAGTTAACTGTGAAACACTCATGATCTTAATTTGGTGAAGATATGATCATACTTGATGTAAAATTATCTTAAAAGAAAAATAGAAATGTTTCCACAACCATCTATGAATCCACTTTTCCTGTACATCTCCCCTGAAACTATTTAGGTGTATAAGTCAGTACCAGTATATGCTCAGGAAATGTGTACATTACATTTACCAAAAGACACGAACAAGGATGTTTATAGCAATGCTGTTTACAATAGAACAACACTAGAAATAACCAAATGTCCATTGAAAATAAATACTGGTATATTCATCTAATGAAATGCTAGGTAGTAATTAACTGTGTAACAACACGAGTGAATTTCATAAATGTCATGCTGAGTGAAAGAAGGCAGGCATAAAAGAGTCATATGCTGCGTGATTCCATACATAAAGTTTAAAGGCAGGGAAAACTAATCTCTGGTGCTTAGAAAATCAAGGGAGTGGCAATTTTGGGGTGTGGGTGGCTAATGACTAGGGAGGAGGAAGTGTTTATCTTAAGGATTTTAATGACTGGATGGGCTTCGAAAATGCTGGAAGTGTTCTATTTCTTGGTCTGAATGGACGTTACACAGGTATGCTTACTCTGAATATTTATTGGGCCACTTTACGACTTGTGTACTTTTGTGTATTATACTTTAGTAAATAAGTTTATTTTTTAAACTAAGAGTATAGCCTGAGAGCGGTTAAATAGCTTCCATAGAACAGTCATGGGGTTGTAGATCACAATGGCACCTACATTTAGCAAAAAGCTGTTTCATTAGGAGGACCAGCACGTTGGTGCTCAGTACCAGGTCTTGAGTGGTCTTGGGATCAAGAGACCCAGAGGGAGGGGGCCAGGCCCAAGCACTTTGGCCCTAACTGATGATGCAGCATATAAGCAAAGATCACAACTGGAGGTTTTGGGGAGATCATGGAATCGACATTGGGTAAATCCTATGAATTCAGAGAGCAATGTTGAGGTCAGAGGAATTTGCAAAAATCAAAACAGAATTGGCGAACTGAGCTCGACAACCAAATATCCCGAGCAAATGAAAAAGGGTTTTGATAGAAATCCAACTTACAGGAGATCATCTATTAAGGAATAGGTGGTAGACAGGGCTCAGACCAGGAGATCAGGGACTTTGTGTCCTTACCTATGAATAACCTGCAACTCTGAGACTGTGGCTTGTCTGTTGATCCAAGGGTGACAATGGTCTCTTCTGGTAGGTGGAAAAATTTCCTTCTTGGTAGGACAGGGCTAATTTTGCCTCTCAAAGTGAGGCAAGAGTCGGTAGGGACCTAGTTGGGGAAGCACAGGAAGAGTGAAAGTCTCTGGAAAAGGTTGTTCTCACGGTTGTAGTGCTGCAGGAAGGAAGGATGGTTCTTGTAATTCTGCTAGTGGCCAGGGAAAACTTACTGCTGTGTGGGTGCAAAACAATTAGAACTAAAACCATATAATTGGAAGATGTGCTACCTTAGCGGCTATGGTTTCTAAGCGTAAGAACAAACAAAAGTTGTCTTCAAATGAGAATCGTGATATGGCGCGAATCCATCTCCCTGAGCACGAGCCAACATGTGTTAGGAAATGGCAAGTAAAATAATGCTACAAAAAGGTCTCCTTTTATGCAGCACAATTTTCTTTTCAGAAAACTTGGATAAATAATCCCATCGGAAACTCAAAACATACTTGAGGGAGGGAGAGTTTTTCCCCACCTTAACAGATAAGTCAGCTGGGCCCCAAGGAGAAAATGGGATGTGCAGGCTTACAACTCAAGAGCTCGGGTATCCCTTTCGTCATGCAGGGTTTTCCTGGCTAAGCCACGATCTGTGCTGGCAGTGGGACACTAACCTAAAGGTGGTGTGGACGATTAAGGATTGTGGATTTTTTTTAAACTTTGGAGATTTCCCATTGCTGTTATAGGACACTTAAAAATGGAAGGGTGACCTGTGGACCCAGGTACTTGTTCAGTTTTCTAGGAGCTGAGCGACACCTGGGTATCCGGGATTCCAATGGCTGGCTTGCGCTTCCCTTGATAAGACCTCCGAGCCTTTGGCTGGAAACTCCTCATGCTGCTCAGGCTTTGTGCATTAAAGTCATCATGGGTGTATATACGTGTTAAAATGCGTTAAGACTCCTAAGTTCTGGAATGAGGACTGAGGTCTACATTGCTGGCAAGTTTGCAGCCGACACTGCACGTCTCCAGATGGCCTGTGCAGTAGTAAGGATGGGACATGTTCTTGTGGTCACTGTGGACGAAGTGCTTTAGTGTGGAGTCTTAGGGACTGAGACGTCTAGAAATGAGCATCTCTGTCAAGAAGTAGTCCACATAGGGGTGCCTGGGAGGCTCAGTCAGTTAAGTGACTGATTTCGGCTCAGGTCATGATCTCGCGGTTTGTGAGTTCGAGCCCTGCAAGGGGCTCTGTGCTGACAGCTCAGAGCCTGGAGCCTGCTTTGGATTCTGTGTCTCCCTCCCCCTCCCAAGAGTAAATAAACATTAAAGTGTACATGAAGCTACATTTAGGAAACTCTTTCAGTTTTGGATCCACTGTAAAAAAAAAAAAAAAAAAAAAAAAAAAAAACAAACCACTTTTTTTGTTCACGTTTTCTGTTGCCCAGAAAACAGAATGATGGGTCACAGGAGTGCCTACTATATGGAGCCACAATTTTAGACCCTGAGGGTTAGAGCAGAGCACAAAATGGAAACCATCCCTGTCCTCGGGGAAGGGGAGAATCACAACAGAAGTGAATGTAATTTGCAGAATAGTTACAAGTGATATGGAGGACAACATTCTCTTAGAGAAGGCAGTACAGTATGAGTGTGGAGTGGCAGCTTTAAATCGAAAGGTTTCATTGTTAAAAGGGCAACGGGCCTAAAGACAAGGAGGTGAGAAAGTGAGCTGTGGGAATATCTGAGGGGAGAACATTCTAGCCCGAGGGAATCACAGGTGCAAATGTCTTGCGATGGAGCAGGTCTGGCGTAGTTTACAGAATTGCAGAAAGGCACGGGTGGTTAAGGAGGGGAGGGAGGGGGGTGGTAGGAAGGTGAAGATAAGTCAAAGGGGCCTCTTAGAGTGGTGTAGACCACTGTAAAAACTTTAGCTTTTACTGAAGAATATGGGATGTCATTGGATGGTTTTAGAATCATTCTAGCACCTGTGCTTAGTTTTGTAGACAATAAAGGTAGAAGCCATGTGGCCAAGCAGGGGGTTGTTAGTCTAACTCCAGTGAGAGACCAGGATGGAAGCTGCTAGTGTAGTGATGAGAGGTGGTTAGGTATATTTAGAGAGGTGTGGTTTTTTCCTGTGTGTTTCCCTGGATCCGAGAGGAAACCAGGATTTATTAATCTGGGGACTTGGCTCCGGAAGCTCCTGGCGGTTGTTGACAGTTATGAGACTACTTTTTTTTTTTTTTTTTTTTAAAGTGTACTACTTCACTTTGTCTCGGCTGCTGGATTATTTTTTTAGCCTTTAAATTTCTGGAATATTGCAAGCAATAGTATTTGAGGCTAACCTTCACCAATACAGACTTTGGAACAATTTAGCAGCTTGTATTCCATTTTTAAGTTTTATATCACAGATGGGTGTCTTATTAAAAGAGTGGCAGCAATTGTCAATGTTACTTTTCTCGTAATTTTAACTTGAGTGTTAAAGATAGAAACTCTCCAAAGAATTGATTTTTTTTTTTTTTTTTTTTTTTCCTGGGGATGGCAGATACGTAGCAAATGTCACTCTACTACTTTTTCACCAGTGGCAGACATTGCTAAACGATCGTAACATCCTTCGTCACTGAGCCCTGTTGGAGCATTGGAATCCTTATCAAAATAACCACAAATAGATTAGAGTTGGCCTGAGTTAAAACCTGTTTGCCATTTGTGAGTGTGTAATCACTCCTCCTGACAGCTTAATAGGATTGGACGGGAGACCTCACTGGGCAGTGGTGTTGCTGGAGCCAGACTTCATCTTTGTCTTAAAAATCCTGTCTCTGTCACTTGCTAGCCCTTTGATCCTACACTAGCAACTGAACATTATTGAGCCTCACTCTTCTCCTCGATAAAATGGGGAAAAGTTTAATGCCTACCTTATAGGGAACTAGGAGAATAAATGTGAGGTGCTTAGTTCAGAGCCTTACCGGATTCATTTAGACACTTAATCTCAAACATTACTACTTGAGTTCGAGTTTAATGTGCTGGTTTCTTCAGTACAAAAAGTCTGTAGAAGCATCCTGCCTTTTCCACCTTATCTTTATTCTTTTTTTTTTTTTTTCCTTAAACTTCCTTATAAGCATCCCTGGATTTCCTCCAGGAGAGGAAATCCTCCTTGAAACTACTTCCATGCCACACAGATATTCCTGGAACTCCTCCTCACTTTCAACTGCCTCTGGGTTTGGGGTTGGGTTCAGTGTCCAGAGGAGGAAGACACCTGGTGTAGTGCAAAAGCCATGGCTGGAGGAAAGGACTGTGGTTTGGTCCTGGATCTAACATTTTACATGGGATCTATATGTGGATATTCCCTTAGGGACAAGACCCCCTTAGTTAAGGTGGTATCTAGTGATCTGTTTTAGGATCATTATGAGCAATGCAGGTTTTGGTCAGGTTGGTTTGAGACCTAATCATTTTGTTGCGCTGTTCATCTGGGAAAACGTCCCAGTTTCCAAAGGCTTTACGTACTTTAAGAACTAAAAAAAATAATAATCTTAATTCCAATGTAGTTAACAAATGGTGTTGTATTAGTTTCAGATACACCATGTAGTGATACAACATGTCCTTTATAGTATTTCAAACATCCGTTTTCTTTGCTCTCTTTAAAAATTTTTTTAATGTTTATTTTTTGACAGAGTGTGAGAGGGGAAGGGGCAGAGGGGGGACACAGAATCTGAAGCAGGCTCCAGACTGTGAGCTGTCAGCACAGAGCCCATCGTGAGGCTCCAACTCCCAAACTACAAGATCATGACCTGACCTGAAGTCGGACACTTACTGAGCCACCCAGGCTCCCCGTGAACCTCCATTTTCTTAATGCGGAGTCTGCCTTTACAAAACCAATTATGCTGAAATCCGTGCACATAAATGCCAAGCCCTTGTTTGGGGATAGTGCAGTTAATCAGGGCTAGTCTGGTATTTGCTCCCTTGAGTTTCATCTTAAGTCTCCATGCCACAGGAATCCATTTCTCCTGAGCTGCAGGGGACAGGTCTCTGTGCCAAGTACTTGAAGACTTTCCACTGGTGTGCTCCCTGGTGTCATTCCATTTATTGAACACCAGTCTTCTCAGAGACCTGTTCTATATATTAGCTTGATTCCTGAAATCTTGTTACATAAACTTAAGTGCTTGCCTTTTGTGATTCTGGCCATAGGAGAAAGCTGTTTTCTGCTGTGGGGTAGTAATTTCATGGAGCCTCACTGTGGCCCGTAGCTTAGATGGATCTCACTCACCCCACTCTGAAGCTTTACTTGCCTTTGTTCTGATAATGATGAACAGTAATGATGAAAGGATTTTTTTTTCCCCTAACAGGATTGAATGAACTTTAAAATCCTTCTAAGAAGATGTAACTAGGTAATGGAGGAAGGTTTTATTTTGTACACCCATCTGTCCTCTTTTGCCTAAATCAAACTCATTTTTATTGATTCCATCAAGATTTTTATCCTTGTTCCTAATCTCGAACAGAAATCTTAATCTCGTTCCTTTTTTTTTTTTTTTTTTCTTGGTTACTCCAAGAAACCTTCTTGTGTATGTGTGTTCTGTAATTTCAGTGGTTTTTATTCTTGGGATTCCTTATGTTTCTCAATCTTAAGATTCGTGTCTTTTTTTTCCACTCTAGGCCGTGGTCAGCTATTCCTTTTTTGAAATTGCCTCTCCATTTACTCCTAGCTGTAAATTAGAGCGGCTCTTTCTCTTCTGTGCCTCTTAACATTTTATATTTTCTAACTGTTTATTTCATTCTGGATTTCTGTAGATGTGTCTTGTTTATTAAGTCACTGAAATCATTAATCTATTCAATTTCAGTGTCTGTATTGAGACATACTGTGATTTGTTCAACTTTTTTTTCTACATAAGGTCTCATTCTTGAGCTTCTGACTTTTCTTTTTATTAACATTTCGTATTTTCTTCAAAATTGTGTAGATGAAATTCTCCTTAATTGCATCTGTTTTGATAGTGTCATCATAGGACTTCGATTCTTCCATTAGTGTATGTAATAATTATACTTATTTCATATCTTCTGTCAGATTCACATACTAGTAGCTGGCATTTTTAGAAGAGAATACTTATGCAGTCTCTAAGATTGTTCCTTTGTGTATTATTTTAGATCAGAGTGGGGATTTACAGATGGAAGCTGTAACTGTTTTCACTTAGCATTTGGGAAGTCCCCTTCTTTATAAGTAAGTCCCAGCAATGCATCTTAAAGATTTCTTTGTTTTTCAGAGAGTGTCACTGGGGGGGAGGGTAGGAAGGGCAGAGAGAATCTTAAGCAGGCACCACACTCAGCATGGAACCTGACATAGGGCTCGATACCATGACCCTGGGATCATGACCTGAGCCAAAATCAAGAGTTAGAGGCTTAACTGACTTGAGCCACCCAGGCACCCATTAAAGATTTCTTAGGTTTCATTAGTATTTGTAGGTGTTTATAGTAGGAGAATTCTGAAGTTACCTTATTTTGCTGTCACTTCAAAGGCACTTGTTATTGCGTTTATTGAGCACTTGTTAATAGCAGAAGATGCTGAGAAGTGAGAGATTTATTGGGGGTGACGACTAGAAGAGACGAGTCTGCAGTGCAAGTCTCACACTTGTGAAAGGAGAGGAAGAAAGAAGGAAGATTCTGTAGATTCACAGCCTTAGACTGTGCTGTAAGAAATGTTTGCCAAACTAGGAGAGCTCTAGTGATTGTCCATAGGAGGAAGAGTCTGTCTTGGGCAGAAATGGCCAGGCCCACGGAAAGGAAAAGTCTGTGTTGAGCAGCATCCCCGTTCAGTGCTCTGCTCAGTAATTGCTGCAGGGGCTGCCAGGTAACAGCATAGCCTCTGTTCAAACTCTGCAGCAGATCCCCAAGATGTAACCACACTCCTTGTGGCAGATTCTCTCTTGAATCTCCATGGCTACTATGCCCCCACTGGAAATTTCATCAACTGGACTTCGAGTTTATATAGAAGTCTCCTGTGATTTTTAACTGTGTACCTATCAGTAATACTTAGTTCATTTCTCAGTCTCCAGTGCCAAGGACTATAAGATTGAAAATAAGAACCACATCGTGATGGATTCTTCTAGGTGTGATGTTCAGTCAGCCTCAGCCCTCTTGTCATCTTTTCAACCTGCCTGTTTTGAGCAAAAAGCTTTGTTTGGTGCATAATGTGCCTGCCCTTTCTGTCCTAATTCCGCCATATTATCCTTCTTGTCCTGGTGATAATCATTTTCATTCTAGGTGTGCTTGTTGGCCTATCTTCATCTAGACTGGAGAAGGCTAAAAGTTACACTATTAGAAAACGTTGAGAATAATTCATAGAGGGATTTGAGATATTTTAGAAAAAAGTATCAGTATAAAAGATACTAGCAGACTATCATACCCTTCAAGGAAATTTTTAATTGCTGAGATATTTAACACCTGTCATGCAAAAATCAGTCACATAATTTGAACCTTTGAAATTACAGGGTGTTCTTAAAAATTTGAGAGTGAATTACTGAGGAGTCATTTACGTTCCCTTTGTATACTAACCACCTCATCAAGACTTAAATTCACATGCACCTGTTCTTGAAATCCTTGGAGTATAAAGTCAAGGGAATGTCTCTGCTTAAAGTTTTACTTTCCTTATTTTAGGGTACATAGAATGGGATTAACAGTGAGCATGCTCTGGTTATATACCTCAATATTTCTGTTGTCTGTGCATAGAACATCATATTCTCATCTGTCCTTGAGATTTATTTAATCTGTTACATTGCAAAACAACATTGCATAGGGGCAAAATCTTTTTTCCTCTTTTTTTTTTTTTTTTTCCCCCAAAGAGAATTTGAGTTCTATGAAATGCATTCTACATTTCTAGCCTTCACTAAGACTCAAGGGGTGTGTTTTTGAGACGTATTTTTAAAGCAAGTGATTTGGACACATGAATCCAAACCACATTTTCCTTGGGAACCGAGTCAAGCTGCCAAGTACCTTAGCAAGTAGGTTCAAGGAATATATAGTTTCTGTGCAAGAGGATGGGAAGAAGGAAATAATCCTTTTAAAAGTTACCTTTGAGGTTAAAGAAATGGGCCTAGAACTGCAAGCAGGTCTTCTAAAATTGTATGATGTTTTCATTTACAGTCAAATGCTGGAGGTTTTCCTGAGGAGTTAACGTACATGTGGTTGAAGGCCAATTTAGGAAGGTAATCTAAGACTTGGTGCCTTCCATGGGCACAGAAGGCCTAGTTCCAGACAAACTCGCTCATGTATTTCTTCCCTGTTACCATTCCAAAGTGTCCTATAATCATACCCCACCTATGTTTCCAAGATTCCTGGGCGTATCTCTGATTTGAAATGAGTATGTGTATATGATGCCTAAGTAAAGAAAACCTCTTGTAGGATCTCATTAAAGAAAACTAGTAAATGTGCAGATATCAAGGAAGGATATAATGAAATGGATAGCAAAGACCTCCAGAGCCCAAACCTCAGGAGAATATGCAAATTAACTCAGGCTACATGTTAACTGCTCTTTATACTTATTCTGCCCTGTTTATATAATTACTCCATTCTTGGGGTGTTTTGGTTAGAGAATTCAACTAAATGTTAAGACATCAAATGAATAAACAGAACTGCAATTGTCTGCGGGTGATGCCAGCATTGAGTATCATTATTAAGGTTGTAGGTTTTAGCAAAGATAAGATTGATACTGATTATATCTAAATACTTCAGTGGGTAGGTTATTAAAAGTTCCTTGGAAAGAGTTAAATTTTAATGTTATTTTTGAGAGCGAGACAGACACAGAATTCGAAGCAGGCTCCAGACTCTGAGCTGTCAGCACTGAGCCCCGATGTGGGCCTCAAACCCACAAACACAAGATCACGACCTGAGCTGAAGTTAGATGCTTAACCAATTGTGCCACCCAGGTGCCTTGGAAAGACTTTCACATGTGGTATGCATTTCTTTGACAACTTCGCGTACCCCAATGTTTATAGGCGTGCTTTCAACAATAGCCAAATCATGGAAAGAGCCTCAATGTCCATCAACTGATAGATGGATAAAGAAGATGTGGTTTATATATACAATGGAATACTACTTGGTAATAAGAAAGATTGAAATGCTGCCAATTGGAACAATGTGGATGGAACCGGAGGGAATTATGCTAAGTGAGACGAGTCCATCAGAGAAAGACATATCCTAGGTTTTCACTTATGTAGATCCTGAGAAACTTAACAGAAGACCATGGGGGAAGGGAAGGGGGGAAAAACAGTTGCAAACAGAGGGGGAGGGAGGAAAACCATAAGACTTAGAGAACAGAGTTGAAGGGGAGTGGAGGAGAGTAGAAAATGGGTGATGAGCATTGAGGAGGGCACTTGTTGGGATGAGCACTGGCTGTTATATGTAAGTGACAAATTTACCCCGAAACCAAGAACACAATGTATACACTGTATGTTAGCTAACTTGACAATAAGTTGTATTAAAAAAAATTTCATCACCAACCCCCCCCCCCCCCAAAAAAAAGACCTCTGCTTAAAAATGTATCCTGTAGGTCCTGACAAGAGATCTCTCCTTAATTTTTAAGTCTATATTTTCATTTTGTATTTCCCCTTAGGAGTAGTTTGCTAAAAGGCATTTAGATTTCAAGATGGACTTTCTATTGGTTAGTAAATTCTAGTTCTATTGCTTTGATCATGAAATAGAAATATTGCAAGTGACACTCTGAATCTGAGGGGGGTGTGCTGGAGTGGACTTGTACTGGCTTAGGAAAGCCAATTGTGTATCTCTCTCTTCCCAACTTCTTGATCAGTGACATTCCAGGGGGGTAGCTTCGGCCAAAGGAGGATTTACATCAGAAAAACCAGCAAATGCTGTAAGTCAGGGCTTTTTTATTTCCTCTGAAAGAGCTGCTGCTTTTCCATCCTATCAGTGAATTTACTTTGTGTAAATGTACAGGTTGTGTGACTGTTGCAGGAGCTTGAGAAGATGTACCCTCTATTGGGAGGGTATAGAGTGTGGGTGATACTTGTTCATAAGATCTTCTCCATTGATCATGTTCAGGTCTCTCATTTTTTTGTCCAGCTTGTCATGCCTCTCGACTGCTGCATGAAAGTGTCCTATTCCTGTGATTCTATGTTTCTTTGCATCTCCTGTATTTTTTATAAAGATTGCTATGTTATTTGATACATAAATATAAGGATAGATCTACATTGTGACTTTCCCATCAGAAAGTGCCTCTAGTTTTCTGAGGTTTTCTGGTTGGGTTTTGCCTTTGACAATCTGGTTTTACCCGTTTTTGTTAGCGTGCTTTAACTCCCACCTTTTGTATATTGCTTATACAACAGTCAATGAGCTCATTCTCATGTTCACAGCATTATTCACAACAGCTAAAAGGTGGAAGTGATCCAAGTTTCTGAGGATGAATGGATATGCAAAGTCTGGTGTGTGTGTGTGTGTGAGATGAAATTTTATTCAGCCTTCAAAAGGAAGGAAATGGACACCTGCTACAACATGAGCCTTGAGGACATCCTGCTCAGTGAGATAAGCCAGTCACAAAAAGACAAATACTGTAGGGTGCCACTTTTATGAGGTACCTAAAATAATCAAATTCAGAGAAACCAAAAGTAGAATGGGGGTTGTCAGAAGCTGGGAGGGAAGTTATTCATAGGGTGGAGGTTCAGTTTTGCAAGATATAAAAGTTCTAGAGATGGAGGGTGGTAATAGTTGTACAACACAAAACAAGAATGTGCTTAATACCACTGATCTGTACACTTAAAAGTGGTTAAGATGATGGATTTTAGGTTATGTGTATTCCACGATAAGAGAAAATACCCTTTTTCATCAATTTGATTTTGTCTGATCTCAGACATACTACCTCCTACTTCCTTATTTCTTCATCTGCCTGGTGTGCCTTTGTTCCCTCATTTTTAGCCTTTCGAAACCACTTTGTTTCAGGTATATATCGTGTATACGGTATGTGTAGTATATAGTGTTTGAGCTAGATTGAACGTTTTTAGTCCAAGAGTTAAATCTATTTAGTTATTGATGTGACTGGTGGTCGTCTCTGTTGCAAAAACACTTGTATTTTTGCTAAGCTTCTTTTTCTATAAGGTGCGTGTTCTTTGCTCTTTAATTTTTTTTTGGCTTTTAGAATTTTGTGTTTTTGTTAGGATTATCTTTGAACTTGTTTAGTGCCTCTAATTTCTTGGGATTTTTTGGGTACGATTTTGCTCTTGAAGATAGGGTTTACCATTTTTTGTTACCCTGCTTTAACTCCTACCTACTGCTTATGTACAGTCAAAAAGCTTATTCTATTTCTCTTCTCCCTTTCCAGCTGCATTATCTACTTTGTCACAACATACATTTGTACTGTAGACTTCCACTCCCCTTCCCACCAAGTTTTTATTATATCTACATTTAAATACTGAAATATTCACCTGAGTTTTAGGATTTTCAGCAAAATCCTTGGGTTGAAATTTTCTCAGTCATCTCTTGGTTAGGTGAAGCTTATCCTCTGACAGAATCAAACCTCTTCAATTCATTTTGTTACTCTACAACTATGTTGCCATTTTCCACAAAGTAAATTAGTGGCTAAAATACCAACTACCAAATATACCAATAGCATTTATTTACAAAATAAGAATTGATTAGGGGGAAATAACCATTCAAACAAATGAAATCTCAAAATCATCACTAAGCTACAGGTCTTTACATAAAATTTATCCATTTCACCTAGATTTTAAATTTTGAGAATAGGTCAATTTTGATAATCCCTAACTAGAGTGGGAAAGTTCAACTTTCATAGTAGAAAATAGTTACTAGAGAACTATTCCACAAAAAAGGCCAGGCCCAGATTGTTTCAGAGAAATTCTAGTAAATCTTCAAAGACCAAGTAGTCTTAATGCTCTATAAATTGTTCAGAGCTTTGAGAATGAGGGGGAAACTTCTTTTTATGAAGCCAATATAATATTGAACTTAATCCTGTTAAACACTTGACAAAAAGGAAAATCAGGGACCAATATTTATGAATATTGATGCAAAAACAATGTAATTCAGTATTAAGATGTACACTAGACCAAGTAGAATTCCATGTTTAGCTTTAATATTAGGAAACTCATATCACTCATGGTATTAATAGTTCTAAGAAAAAAAATCCTCTATTTCTCTCCATAGATGCTGATAAAGCCATTGGTAGAGTTCAGTTTATGATAAAACTTAAATCAATTGAGGGGTACTTTCTAAATATAATGAAAGATATGTTGATCTTACAGCCGGTATCTTATTAATGGAAAAATACTAGAAGAATTTCTGAGACGAACGGATAGCATGGATGCTACCATAGTCACTAAATTTCAACTTTTTTTTTTTTTTTTAGAGGTATTAGCCCATGTATTAGATAAGAGAAATCTAAGTATAAGAATGGATCAAGTAGTAAAATGATCTTTATTTGCATCTATCATATTTGACAAACCTGAGAAATCAAAGATAAGAGTAACTCGAATGCCTCATTATAAAGATGTCTGTTCTTTTCTGAATTTACCGTAATAATAAAATCTAAAAAAGCTGCTCCATGGAACTTTCCAAGTTGATATTGAAATTCTTTGAGAAAAACAAATGTTAGAAGGATATCCAAGAAAACAGGGAAAGAGAAATTGAGGGTGGACGAACCCCATCAGATATTAAAACCTGCTATACAGCCTGTTTTGATTAAGTACTGGAGCGTGAATCAGTGGAGTAGAAAAGCTCAACAGACCAGAGTTCATATGGAAATTTGGCAGAAGATAAAAAGCAAAGATGGGCTTTTTAGAAGCTTGGGCAACCTGGCATAGCCACTTGAAAGAAGAAAAAGATTCCATACTTGACACAACACACAAAATTAGCTCAATGTGCATCAAAGATCTAAATGGAACACTGAAACCAGTACTGTAAGAAAACAGTGGATTCCTGTTTAATCCTGTGGAGAAGCTTCAATCTATAGGTCGTAAAAGACGACTGATAACTTTGATTACATAAAATGTTTTTGCACTCAAAACACCAGCATTGAAAACCAGGAGACGGTATTTGCAACATATACTGCAAAGGCCAGCTATCCCTTACATGTAAAGAAGAAACTTTAAAGGTTGAGGAACAAAAGACCAAAAACCCAACAGAAAAGTGAGAAAGTTGATGCCTGAGCAGACCATTTACAAATTAACATGTAGAAATGGCTCTGGAACACTGGGAAATCTTTACATTTAAAAAATGCAAAGTAATAAAACCCATCGTGATGCCGTTTTTCACTTGAGATTGGTGAAAATCAAAGTATGTACGGTATGCTCTATTGGTGAGGCTGTGGGGAGACCATTACTCCTGCACCTGCCACTTGACGTTGCAAACCAGAGCAACATTGCTTAAGTGTTACTTGGCAATCCCTAACAAGACACCGCAAGTGCTTACCTTTGACCCAGCCATCTCTGAGGAATCTACCCTGAAGATACAGCTCCAACAGTATGAAAATATAAATGCACAAAGCTTATCATTTGTAACTGAAAAATACTGGCAGAAAATCTCAGTGTCCGTCCATAGGAGAGGTTGCATTGGCTGTGGTACTTGCATACAGTGGCCTTCTATGGGGTGGTAAAAAGAATTCTCTTCGAGCTGATATTGGAGTGCTTTTCAGGGGTATCTTGTTAAGCGAAAAAAAAAAAAAAGTCCAAGTATTACCTATGATAATTTTTTCCCTGTATTTCTTCCTTACATGAAGAGTATTCTATCTGCTCATTTGTTTGAAGTAAACGTAGAAAGTTTAAAGTAGAAGCTGAGGACAGGCTCTGTATAAAACTGGTACCCTGAACTCTGAGATCCCTCCTCCATAGAAGTCCTTCCTGGGATTAAGAATACTTAACATGAGATCTATCCTCTTAAAGTTCTTAAGTGCATAGCACAGTATTTCTCAGTAAGTACTATGTTGTACAGATCTCTGGAACTCCACCTTCAGTATCTGGGACTTTAGACCTGTCAAACAGCAACTCCGTGTACCCCTCCCACCTACCCTCAGGCCCTGGAAACCACTGTTCTATTTTCTGCTTTAAGTTTGACTATTGTATTTGGCCAATCTTTTAAGGGGGTAGTTCTATTTGTCACTCTGTTAAATATTTGATCTTCCAACTCTTAACGATCAGGGCAAAGAAATTATAAATTGATGCAAAACCCCCGTGATCAAACACTTGCCCTGAACCAATGGAGTGTGTAGCTTGAGTTATCTGCAAATCTTCCTCCTACTGTTTCCATATTATGGCCTAAGGAACCTTGTCCTCAGATATCTCTGATTAAAGGTTAGCAGCTCTGACAGTTCCTTGATAGAAGTATCTCCAGTGTCCAGTGGATAATGATCAAAGGCAGAAATAAGAGCTGAGAGGTGGAATTTTGGACACATGACACCTGTATCTACGTTTATATTTCCTATCAGTTGAAATGGGAAAACCATTTTGGACCACCAGTCATATAAGGAGAAAGGAAGGATTTGTATCAGACCTGGATTTGAATCTTGATTCAAGCACTTAACCAGTGCAACTGTGGCAAAGTGGTTAGCTTGTCTGAGCTTTAATTTCTTATGTGGAAAGGTAGGTCACCCCCTTTGTTGAATTATGAGAATGGGGTAAAGCACTGTATATATTTGCCACATACTAGGTTCACAGTGAGTGGTAGGCCATTCCTTTTTTTTTTCTTTTAAGTTCCCATTCACCTCAGCTGTTTTACCGGAATTCTCCATGGTTGACTCTGCCTTTATTGCTCTGCCTTCTATAGAAGTCTTCCTTATATCCGTGGTATTAATTACTATTTCTCTAAGAAGTAATATCTGTATAAGAACTGTTTATACTAATACAAGAGAATATTGCAAAACACTTTGATTTCCAACATATGGATGATTTAATCTCAGTATTGTAGCCTTCCTATGTATAAGGTATTATAATACATAACATATAATCTATAAGTAATTATATTATAAAACTTAAATACTTCTAAAGTGGAAAACAAATTTTAAATAATGAAAGCAGAGGATACAGGTAGAACAGAGATGCATAGAGCATGTTATGGGACATTGCAAGAGGGAGTCATTAATTATGGCCAAGGAAATCTTTGTAAAGAAGTTGCATTTACTGTAGATTTTGAAGAATTTCAAGAGGAAAATCCTGTGCAAAATTATTTGGTGACTTAATTTTATCTGAAGCAAAAAAAAAAAAAAAAAAAAAAAAACTAAAGGGATCTAAACAAACCAGCTCATGTCCCTCAAGTTTCTCTCTTCGTTGAGTGGAAGATTTATATGGTAAAGAGTCGTGAGAAAAGGCATTTTTTTTCCCCGTTGAATTTTTTACTCAGTTTAATTAAAAAATCTTATTGAGACTAGCTAAGGAATTGGTTTAATGGAAACCAGATAAGGTGAATAATCACAATTATGATTATCTCTCATCTTATGTGGAAACAGTATTGAAGCTTAACAGAAGACAGATGCCCAGAACCTTGATCTGTGAGTTTGGAGACATTGGAGGGAGACACAAGTCTAGGTTGCCTAGGTTTTGGATGGAATTTGTAAAATGATTGCCTTTTGAGCAGTTGTCAGAACTGATTTCAGTAAGAATACTTTGTAGTTTATCGATTTGCATGGTGCTTTGAACAAAACAGCAACGCAGATTGTATTTGTGAGGGGCGTGACCTCTAGATTCAGGAAATCTGGGCTCACAGCTGTGTGACTTGGGGACCTTGGTTTCTTTAATGAGTGAATGTTAATTCTCACCAGAGTTGGTGAGATCAAAGGTTCAAGGGCAAATGCACCTGGTTTAAAACTGTTAAGGGCTTCCATTCATCTGAGTGACTGTTCCAGGGCACAACATTAATCACCCAACAAATTAGCACACACATGGTATAGTTTACCGTGTCACAGGAGAGCAGGGATTGTTCTCATTCTGTTGGAGAAAGCTAGCAAATCATTGAGTTCTTAGGTGGTTTAGGTAATAGTTTGAGTCATGACTTTCTTCCAAAACAGTGTTTTTCAAACTGAGCTCATTGTTGGGCCTTGCAACCAATTTGGAGTTGTCTCTAAAACTTTTTTTTTTCCCCTTAAAAAGAAAGTAGACTAGAATACAATAGAAAAACATATAACTATACTTCATGTAAATGTACAAACTTTTTCGTGAAAAATTTTTTGTCCTATGTATACAAATATGTGCACACACATGTACTTTAACAAGTAGTAGTTAGAAATGTCAAATGTCTTTCTTCAAATGCCTTGCAGTCAATATTTGAAAAACTTTGCTCTAAAGAATTTTTCCTAGGGAGTTAATGAATTATCCTTTTGAATCTTTTATGAGTCTTACTTTCTATGTTCTTATCTTCCAATAGACATTTTCTCTGGGTTGTCTAGCTTTTACCTCAAACTAGTATTCCTAAAACTGGACTGTCTAAATCTTCAACCATTTTATTCTACTAAACTTCTATTCACTATACTCCCAGTTAGTCTTGGTCAAGCCCTTAGTAATTTTCAACTTTTGCCTCTCTACCCCTCACTTTTTAAAAAGAAAAGGAAAAGAGGCTATGGAATGAACATAAATTAAGTACTTGACCTTTATCAGGCAACTTGCCAAATATTTAGGTATGTTGCTTTATGTAATTCTCACAATACCCTTATATTGAAATGAGGCTCAAAGAGGTTGAGTTAAACAGCTCAAGGTCACCTGGATTGTGTTTATATAGAGTAACTCTTTTAGCTTTGTCAGCTTAGGTATCTGACTCCAGATACAAATGTTGTTATATCCTGTCACCTTCCCAAATGTATTGTTTCCACAGGAGCTCAGAAATGATGTTAAAGTGGTAACAATCCAGAATAATAATCGCTAAATGATCTTGATTTGCTATTGGGTACCATATTGCTGGAAAAGGCTTCAGAGCTCTAAACTGTTATTTTACAGAAGACCTAATTAAGACATAGAAAGACAAAGTGACTTGACTGATTTGTGGCATATCCTTGGCCAGAAATCAGGTCTCGATTTCAGTACAGTGTTCTTTTATCTTCCTAGTCTCAGGAACTAAAACAAATGGTGGATAAAGAAAAAAAAAACACCCCAGAATCTATATGGTCAAGAATTCTTAAACACCCCAAGATGTCAGTCTTTAGATGAGTTTGACTTCTTACCAAATCCTTAGGATCATAAATCTGTTGACTTTCTTCTGAGTCATCAGGGATCAACATACTATTAAAACTCTTTAATAGCCAATGCTTTGTGGTTAGAATGGAAAGGTTTCAAGGAAGGAGAATAAAGTTGAGGGGGGCAGAAATTCTATCACTGGCCCCCTAGGGAGTTAAGGATTTCAAGTGTTAGAGAAACAGACTCACTGTGTCTTGTTCTCATCTTTCTTTCAGGGCTTCAGCTGACTAAGCTAGGGTGTAAGGGTACAAACTTTTTCACGAAAAAAACTTATTGTTCTATGTCTGTATACAAATGTGTGGGGTTTAAGCACATTAAGCTTAAGATTGTGGAAATAGCAAGTTAGTTTTATATGCCTGGCCTTTGTCCTTCCATTTTATCTCCTGATAAGCTCAGTTCTACCAACCTTGGTCCCTTGAGTCACTCACATCAACTTTGGGTAGATACATTATGGTGTTTGTTCTTAATTTGGCTCGGTTCAAGATAAGGTTTCCTTCCGTTTCATTTTTCTTCTCCCACCCCCCAGTAAAACCACTTTCCATTCCTGGAAACACAATCTTCATTTATATTCTTTGAGCATCAGATTTTTTTCAGATTTCTGGCAGTTTTGCAGATAATACTTGGTAAGGATGGGACAGTGGTCAGACAAGGTCTTTAATATTGGGCTTCTGTTCTTGAAATAGAAGGGTATCAAAAGTAGAATCTCTATTTGAACACATTCTCTTTAGGATGGAAATTACTTCAAAATGCAAAAGAGGTTTTGATTTTTACTGGACTTGCCTGAGTTTTCAGATTAAAGATGTACATTGTAGAAAGACTGTTCTACAAGTCTTTCACAAAAAATAGACCACTAGGTAGGAGACGATGAATAATATCAGATGAGAGGTCACATGGATATCCTGAAGTGGTATTTGTTTTTAGTTAGAAGGAAAACAGCATTCCAGAATAAAAAGGAAATGGAATTCTATTCTAGGTTGTGTGTGTCAGGGTTTTTCTTTATGCTTTGTACTTGGACTAATCCCTTTTACCTGCCATCTTCAATTCCCACTTAGCCATTTTCTCTTTAAATCCTACCTGGTTAAACAATGTTTCCGTTACCAGAGAGTCCTTGTCAAATCCTTAGGACCAGAAGTTCTATGAGATATTCTTCAAAATCATTCTAAATTAACATACCACTAAAAGCCCATTTTTATTGGTCACATGCTGTGTGAATTTGAGTAGAATCCTATCAAGTAAAGAGAATAGTTAAAATTCCTGGTTGTACCATGAAAATTTACTGCACTAGGGCCTCACACATAGCCCAGCAGTCTCAGCTCCTATACTTAAGTCTACACAGCTTAGTATTTTTCTCTAATCATTTTGGAGATATATATAATATATTTTATATCCACATGTAGACAAAATCTATATATACCTAAGTGTTTACCATAGAAGTCATTGCTTGGCCCTGGGAGAAGATTTTTTAATGGTGAAATCATTACTGATCTCAAATCACTGACCCATCCATTCATCCAATCATTTTAGCATTTTCTGTGGGATAGGCCCTGTGTTAGGTCGAGGGATGTTAATCAAAGTCACTTGGCTGTAATCAACAGGAAACGTGACCAACAGATGCTTAAATCGAGGTCCGTAAGCTTTTTATGTGAAGGGCTAGTTAGTAAATATTTTAGGTTTTTCCATATGATCTTTATTGCAATTACTCAGCCATTGTAAGAGCAGCAAGAGACCATATGTAAGTGAAGGGGCATAGCTATATTCCAATAAACCTTTAAGACATGGGCTACATTTGGCCCATAGTTTGCTGATTGAAACAGATGGGATTTTATTCTGCTTAGGTAATGGGATGCTCACAGATAGCAACTATAGTGTTGCTCTTGAGACTCAATTCAGGTTAGTTCAACTGTCCCTGAAATATTTTGGCTTTTCCCTATACCTGTCCGACTGCTATAACATTTAAGGTAGTAATAACAGGAAAAGGAAAAGGGCTAGATCACTGACTATTAGAGAAGTCCTCATGGCAGACTTGATGTCTCATAGGCCATAACTCCTAGCTACAAAGAAGGCTGACAAAACAAGCACTAGAGTTTGCAATCTGTAATGGGAGATGTGGCAAAGGAGAAGGCTTTGCAGATGGCTCTGGGGGGAAGCTAGGGTCTACCATAAATACAGTAGTCAGGACAATTCCTGTCCTAGGGAGTTAATAACTTGCTGGGGAAGATTGACAATACACAGGTAGTTCTACAAATACATGCAATAAGAATCCCTATAGAATCTTATAGGAGCAGACAGAAGGGGAATATTTATAGCCATGTGGTGGGCCTTAGGTGTTGGGGGATGTCAGGATGATAATTTGAGTTATCAAGGAGAGGAGTGGCATGTAGATGAAAGTATTCTGCAGATGTTATTTGTTGATAATTCCCAAAGGAACTCGTCCTTCCCTGGTGATACAATCATAGCTCCAAGCACTCGCCTCTGGAAAGCAGCTTATTATGATGGAAACCAGTAGTTATAAACATTTAGAGGGGGAAGAGATCAGACGGCTTGTACATTCTTTGATAATTCTCCTATCTAGAGGTAGGTTCTAGATTTTTTTTAAAAAAAATCTTGAGTGGAAGGGATGTAGGCCAGTTTCAGGGCCTTAAGAAACTTCCTGTCTCTTGGGACTTTGGGCATTCAGCCTCCATGCTGTGAGGAAGCCCAAGTAGCCTGTGGCATGGTCCATGTGGAGAAGCCCCCCAGGGGGGTTGGGAGTATCTCAAAACTCAGCCCATCCCAGCCTGCCCCAGTTTACCAGCCTTGGAAGTGGATCTTCTTGTCCCAGCTTATGCTGCATGAGCAGACATGAGCCTTTCCTGCAGAATCACACATTTGTGAGCTAAATATGAGTTGTTTTAAGCTGCTAAGTCTTGAAAGATTTATTACACAGCAATAAATAACCAGAACACTTTCTATATATCTTCTTAGACTAGATTCTTAGAAAAGACTCTCAGAATGTAAATATTTTAAAGGCTGTTGATCGATATTGCTTTGTGGACTTCAAGAAGGGCTGTATCAGTATCTACTCCCATCATTAGTGTATGAGAGTGTCTGTTTCACTTGCCAGTGTTGAATATGTCAAAAATTACTTCACTTTTGAATGTTAACATATTTCTATTTGCTATCTTATATGAACTATTTTTCTTGATTTATGGAAATCTTTTAATACAGCATTCTTTTTTATCTCATTAACCTCAGGAACTAGGACAGAGGGTGAAAAAGGTGAAAAACAGTTTCTATAGAGCAAATATTTTTGTACCCAAAACCCATTTTGGTTAGTCCTTTAATTAAAAGGATACTACCTTCTTAGATTTGTGACATGTTTCTCCAGCTTTTAAAACTTTTATCCTTTTAATCTTGTTCATAATTTTTATGTAAATGAATTTATAATCAAGTCTGTTGTCTCCATGAAAGAATAAGCACAGAAGGTTAATCCTTACAAAATGACCAGAAATAATACCTGAGGATCCCGTAGAGACAGCCAGATCCTAAAACAAAGCAATCTGTGGACATCACATGTATGGAGGCAGGCAGCAGTAAGCTGCTTTCCAGAGGCGAGTGCTTGGAGCTATGATTGTATCACCAGGGAAGGACGAGTTCCTTTGGGAATTATCAACAAATAACTCTGCAGAAAACACAGATGAGAAAACCTTTCCCAAGTCTGTGGATTGGTTACACCTATATTAACAGATTATCACTTCTGTAATCTCCCTATGTAATGGGCTATCTCTAGGAGGGAGATAGTGTCTTCTTATTTAGGAATCTGCATTTTAATGTAGATAATGTAAAGATGACTTATAAACCCAAGCATTTATTTACATGTTATATAGATCTCTTTAAAATCATAAACTTAGAATGTATTAAAGTTCTAATTCTCAAAGAAGAAATTCTACGTTTTCATTAACCAGACCTATAGCTATTAACATCTTGGCAAATTTATTTTTTAAGCATTTAAAAACCTTTTTTTTTTTTTTTTTTTTTTTTTTTTTAAAATTTATTTTCTAGAGAGACAGAGACAGCATGAGTCGGGGAGGGACTGAGAGAGAGGGAGACAAAGAATCCGAAGCAGGCTCCAGGCTCCGAGCTGTCAGCACAGAGCCCGACGCAGGGCCCGAACCCACTAACCATGAGATCACGACCTGAGCCGAAGTCAGATGTTTAACCAACTGAGCCACCCAAGCGCCCCCCAAAAAACCTTTTTTTAATGTTTATTATTTATCTTTAAGAGAGAGCGATAGAGACAGACACAGACTGAGCACGAGTGGGTGACGGTTAGAGAAGGAAACACAGAATTCAAAGCAGGCTCCAGGTTCCGAGCTGTCACATTCCAACAAAGGGCTCCAACCCATGAACCGTGAGATCATGACCTGAGCTGAAGTTGGATGCTTAACCGACAGAGCCATCCAGGCGCCCCATTTTCTGAGCATTTTTGTGTAAACAACAATGTGTCCTTCCCTTCTCACTTAACAAAGTGCTTTCATTTAATATTATCTAAACTATCCATAAACATTTTAACTACATGATATAATATTTGTTTTGTATCTTATTTAGCTTTTCTCCGTTTTTGTCACTGTTACAGATAATCTTGTGATGAGCATCTTGGTGCTTTCTCCATGTTTATTACTATTCCTTAGGTGAATTCTGACAGTCAAAGCATGTGAAGTTTGTCTCCTAATGTTGGCAAATACAGATACTTCTGAAACATTGGTGTTTTTCATAGGTCTAATTTTTCCTGGTTCACTCAATTTCTGGTTTAGATTTAAGGGTTTTAGATTGATGTGTCCTTGCTAGCCTCAGACCTCATCAGAAGGAAGGCTAAAAGAGAGGGGTAAGCATGGCAGTGGCCCAGAAATCAGGCTTCACATGAAATTGCCCTCTGAATATGCTTGTGCTTGGGGGTGGGGGCTTATTCAGTGACCTCCCAAAGCTTCCTTATACAAGGCTATGATTTAGCTGGGCTATACTATTAACATAGAGGCTCTTCAAAAGCACCAAGAATTCGATGGAAGACAGGCATAAATAAGCCTGCGGACCTTGTTGGCACGATGAATCAGTCCTTGCAGTGCTAAGCCTGCCAGGCTTGTGCTGATGTATTAGAAGCCCTGTGTCCCTCCAGGTGTCTGTGGGCAGACATACAGGATGGATGGCCAGCTACAGATAATGGGTCCATGCTCACGGAGGAAAATCTGCTTAGGAGAGCTGCTGAAGGGAGATTTCAGGCCTGAATTTACTTTGTAAATTACGTTGAACATGGTGGAGTTAGTAGCTGAATTTGGAAATTCTTTTTCAACTTTGTTTGGCAGCAAGTTTTTTTTCCCCTCGTTGTATAGCTATTCTTAATGTTCACTGGGGACTAAAATCACCTGTGGAGCTTATTAAAATGTTGTGCTCTCAGGCCTTACCTTGAGAGACTCTGATAAGTTAGGAGTTGGGGCTCGGGAATCTGCCCCTTTGGGGTGAGGCTGATGCAGGTGGTTGTTCGACTACAGGTAGGGAAATACTAATCTGGGACTGTGAGGGACAGCCAGTTTTGTCACCCACGTCACCTTTCCAAAAAGGATTTTTGCCCCCATAGTTGGGAGTGCCATCAGCAGATTGCTGTCAGCTCCACAGACCCTCAGAGGTCGCCTCACCTGCAGAAAGTTGCCTCTCCCACATTCCACCTCTCCTATCTGGTAACTCCAGCCGGGAGCATTAGGGGCAGTTCATCCTGTCCTAGCCCGATCTGGAGCACCCTATGGGGTCAGCTGAGGCTGTGGGCCTTGCTTCACAGCTCAGCTTCCACCAGAATTGACCCAGAGGCCACTTTCTGGTTAAATTCCTTGCACATTAGACTCTGTCTCAGAGTTGGCCTCCCAGAGAACTTGGTTGTAAGCAGGTGCTCTTTTAGGCTCTGTCCTCTGGACAGAAGAGATGATGGTTTACTGAGGTGCCCTCCGTTTCATTTGTAGCCTCCTCTTCCCACCTCCCCCCACCGCAACCCCTGCCAGTTTGTCCTCTGCTACATACTGTATCTTCCCCCTTACCTTCTGCAAACTGCTCTTTATTACCTAAGATTTATCCTTGGTTCATTCTTTCATGATTCAACAAACCTTTGTTAAATCTTAACTTTAATCAGAATTTTTCTGTTTCAAAATATTAGTCTGGAAGAAACATGGAGTACACAATGAGATTTGTTCCAAGATCCCCTCCTCTCTAGAGAGATCATGGTTTATAAATCTCTCTGAATTTGTTATGAATCACAAAGTGAACTGCTACGAGTCTCGAGTCTATTTGTTCTTTCCTTAGCTCTTTCATCCATCCACCCTCTTCACCCACCCCACCTACCATCCATCATCCGGGATGCAAGATAGAACAGTGATTAGGAACAGACTACAGTGTCAAACCAACTTGAGACACATAAGACCTCAGTAACAACTGAGCTAGTATTTACAGGGTGTTCATTCTTTACTATGTGCTGTTGATTTAATCCTCACAGTTGTATGGAATAAACACTGTTAATTTCACACTACAGGTGACAAAACTGAGGCCTAGAGAGATTAAATAACTTATTGGTTACATAGCTAGTAAGTAGCAGAGTTGGGATTGAAACCCAACTGTCTAGAAGTATTAAGCTATCAAAATATCATTGATAGTACTTGTTAATAACTATGGAATCACCATAATTATTGTTAGTGTGGGGAAAGCAACTACTTTTTTCTCTTATCAAACCTCTGTCAGGACTCTCAGAAATCTTCCTAATCTGGAAAACCAATGGCTGAGGTCCAGTATAACCATATCCATTTGTCATTGAGCAGTATGTTTAGCCAGTTTCCAAGATTGCTGGACATGAGGTGATGCTTCCACAGGCTTCATTCACGTTGCCCAAATCATTAAGGTTGCTATTCTGAGAAACATGAGTTTTTACAGAACTGTTTCTCCAAAGTTCTGTCCATTTTGACACCAGTTGCTCTCTGCAGACGATCTGTAATTGGTCTCCTATCCAACACCTAAACATTCCTGGAAAATTGGTGATGGATTGGTGTTTCAGCAATGCTTATAATGCAAACACACTTCAGAACTCCTTAGATGGCTGCTCTTGGTTTACGTTTTCATTCTCTTAGCCCATGTCCTTATTTACACCAGACCTGGAAAAGGGGGGGAAGCCAAATTCTGAAGCAAAACTTTGGAAATGAGATGAATTCCATCTGGTTCAGCAAAAGGAAGCAGCTGTATTCAAGCAAAGCAAATGATAAAAACTGGATTGCCCTTCCTTGCTAAAGAGCAAAAGAGCTTCAAGATGTTTGGGGGGAAAAAATGGAATTATTTTTTAAATTTTAAGTTCAGTTTAGCTTAAGGCATCTCTGGAATGCAGACATTTTAACTTCCTATAGAACCAGAAAAAGTGGTCTTTTAAAAAAGTGACCTTTAAAAATACATAGAAGATGAAAACACATTGAATAATTTTTATTAGAAGTGAAAAATGTTTTAAGTTTGTCACCAAGTGCTGAAATCCTCCTCATCGTCGCGATGTACAATTGTCAATTACTGAAGGTTTACTGTGTGCCAGTCCCTGGGGTACACAGATTATCTCTCTCTACATCATGAATGTAGCTCAACGCCATGAATATCTGACCTAACTTCATACGATATTCTTTGCTCTCCTGTTGAAAATGCCATAGTCACTAGTTAATTTCCAATTAGTTTGTTTACATATTAATCTATTCATTTACTGAATTTTTGAGCATCTAATATGCACTAGCACTGTATCAAGTGCTCATAGCCCACTAGGGGAGCTGGAATTAGTCACAAAGAATCATAGTGCGGTCAGATCCATGCTTTAATGCAAGCACTCTTCAAAAGGAGGACGTGTCCTTGTTTCTTAGGAAAAGATTTCATGGAGGCTAGGGATGCCTCGCTGAAGAAGAGAAGAAGGGAGAGGAGATGCTGAGCTGGTCTTGAATGAGCAGAAGTTTTCTAGCTTTTGCTCAGAGCTTGATTCTCTTACTGTGTTTCACAGGCCTTGAACACTGCTCAGACATGTTTTTGGGGTACCTGTCCAGCCTTTGCTCACAAAAGTAGGTCATGTTTGTATGACAGGTATTCATCTCATCACCACAGTTGATTGGACCAAGGATGAATCTCTAACCTTAGCTGCACAAATAAGATTCTCTTTAGGCTCTTAATAGACATAGAGACTATGATTGGGGACTAGAGAACACTGGTGTCAAAAGATCAAGACTAAAATAATTCAGTAATAATTCAATGATGCAACGATAATTCAATAATGCAATAATTGCATAAACTATTCAGATGGGCTCTGGGACATTATAGCTTGACCCGATTAAATCAATAAATGATCATGGGCTGCTAGGATAAAGAATATGGGATTTGGCAAGGGAAGTGGAGATTGGCAGCCCCTTGGGATGGTGTGGTTAGGGATGGAAGCCACTTTAGTTTTTGTGGTTAGGGAAGGCCTCTCAGAAAAGGTGGTGTTTCACTTGGGGGTTGAAAGATGAGCATGAACAGGCCAGCAAGGAATGAGGGCAAGTGCAGTCCAGGCAGGGGCAGAAGCGGACGCATAATCCTGAAGTCAAAGCAGCATGGCTGGAGCAGTGATGAGAAAATCTGGGCCAGATGATGCCAGGTATTATTGGCATTTTATTCTAGATGCAAAGCAGCAGCAGTCAGTGAGTTTTTAAGCAGACCGTTGACACTAAGTATTCTAATTCATTTCAAGTTCTCCATGACCTGACAGTAGACTGTCCTAGCACATGGTGTAGGCTGTCGTGATCAAGCTATTTTACATCTGTCTGGACTTCACGTGGCCCGATCTGGCCCTTATCTTTATTTTTGGCTCCATCCATATTATAGCTTGCAAGAATTCAATGGTATAGGAAATTGATGATAATCCTAATAGGAATATTTATAGATCCCTTTTTATGTATCAGGCTGTAAACTTTAATAAAATGAATTTGATCGATGTGTATTAGGTCAACTAGATACTAATGGACACTTGGGGATTACTGTTATCCCCAAGCGGAGAGAAGTTCCATGACTGGTCCAAGCATGCAGCCGTAAGTAGTGGGACTGGGATTGAAATTGTTTGGTGTGACTCAAAAGCCAGAATACTTAACCATTTTTATCTTGTTTCCTTTTCTGTTAGAGCTGAGGGGACTTGTAAGCCGAATGAAGTCCTACACTCTCATTTCAGAAACGAGGGCAGTCATGGCCAAATCTTGAGTGGTCTGGGAAAGGCTGCACAACAGCTACCTGGTGGCCTCGACTTGTTCAAGGCCCTGTACTTACTAGTTCTCACAGACCGCATGAAACTGCATGTGTCCTGGTATCACGCGTATTGGTGCTAGTGACTTAGGTTTTACCGTAAGAGTCTTTGGTTTTGTGACACTTACAAAAGACCACTTGTGCACTGAAGACAAAACAAGATCCCTGAAAAATTAAGGAAAGATGATTATCTGGGAAGGAGGTCAGGTGATATGCTGCACAAAGATAGCTCAGTATCATGTGGTCCCTTACATGTCCATAGTAATGGCCAAAAAGGTGAAAGACTTCCTATGGTAATGAGCATCTCAATGATTTTGGCTAATCTGCATCTTCTATCAGCCAGAAAACACCTGACACAATTACAACCCCCTTTTCCTGCCACTTGCTTGTCATCTGTGAATACCAAGTGGGGGTAATTTTATTTTTATTGCTCCTGGGCTCTGTCCTCTCTCTAGGACAGAGGAGAGGTTAATTAGGAACATTGGGATGATGTTGGGTCAGTGCTTCCCGAAGCGTGTTCCTAGAATACCAGAACTGCAATATGCTAAGAGGCATTATGGGGAAAAGGTTCTGTGGCGCAATAGGTTAAGGCAAGGCTGAGCTTTATCAAACTAGGTAATTTTTACTATTAGAAATCTCAAGGTCTTTAATACGTATTGTGAATATCAAAGACAGGTAAAGAATATAGCGTTTCTCAAATATATTTGACCGTGGAAACCTTCACTCAGGATTTCCCCTAAACTTGCAGAACTGTAAGCGCCATTCGATCTCTGACCTAATTCTCAGGCATATAATCTGCAACAGTGAGGCTTGCTCTATATAAATAAAACCTGCTTCAAGTATAATGGCCAAATTCTTTTTCTCCATACTCTTGATCAATTTCTTTGCCTTTATCTCCCAGTTTTTTTCCCTTCATTTTTTTCTCCTTTGTAGCATCAGCACATGGCAATTTTTTTTTAATTTAAAAATGCAACTTGATATATAGGTGGAGAAATATCTAGTCTGCATAGTATAATTTCAGAAGCACAGAAAAGGTCCCTTTGCTCGAAAATAGATTTAGCTTCAGCCTATTACTTGACCTGAATGGTATACTTAGTGATTCTTATATATTATATATTATTAGTACTTAGAACATCTTCCAGCCAATGATGCATTTGGTGAATTAGATTCTCTCGTTCTTAGTCCATCGCCCCCCACCCCCCAAAAAAAACCTTTAGGGATGGGCTTTGAGAAGGTGAAAATTTTGATGAGGGCTGTGAGGGCTATTGCACTCTACCTCAAGAACCCTCTGGCCCAATCCATTGTTGACCACCTCTACTCGTCCCTGGTCAGGATGCCCCTGATTCCTCAATCCACTTTACTTTGATTTTAGAAGATCTGCAAATCTAGATGAATGTTGAATAGGCAAATCTACATTTTGTTCTGTGAGGTCAAACTATTTGAAGTGGCTGGAATCATGGTTAAAATGATGCACTTGGAAAATTGTATCCCCTTCTGGGGGATGTAAGGATGTTGTTTGGTAGCTAGTAGCTACCTAGATAGTAGATGGTTATTTTACTCAGCATAAGTTTGCTTTCCTGGATCCAGTATGTCCAGCTTAAGAGGAGGGTGGAAAGTAGCGACTAAGTGCAGTGGTGTTGGTGATGGAGGAATTAGCTATCCTATCTCATGGTGACCATGTATCGCAACTAGAAAGGGACCTTTACACTGAGTTTAATTGCTGTGTTTTTAGAGATGATTCCTACCAGAGAGAGTGACCTACCTACAGACACTTATCAGAATCAAGGCTCAAGCCTTGTGCTCTCTCTCATTAGACTATCCTGCCAGTAACCTATGGGCTGGGTAATGTTGAAAGGGGGGTGGAGCCAGGAGAAAATGTGGGTAGAGTGTCCTCATCTGTCCCCTCCATTCTCCCCCTGCCCCCTCAATGTCTTCACAATTTTTCTTTTTTTCCTATTTGTCATAAAACCATCTCCTCCTTTCCCTTTTGGCTACTTTTGTTTCTCACCGTGTTTCTCCACTCTTCTACATTCCTTTCTCTGCCCATAACTTTGGCTGCTTATTCATTTTTGTCCTATGTCTTAAGTTTGCTCCTTGGTTCCATTCAAGGTGGCTGTAAATGACCATACATCTGAGCACTGCACAACTCCAGGGGTTGCAATCCACAAAAACCTCAGTGTGGTCCCCTGGTCCTATCCCCAACCAAGAACTTGATTCCTATGTAACAAAATGGGGGAAAAGAAAACTTCTATTAGCTATGACAACTGCCCTCTAAAGAAAGTAGAGCTTATATGGTACTTCTGAAGAGCTTGTTGGGTTTGTTGAATGAAGGTAAGCTGAAACTGACTTTTGCTATCTTGAGAGAATTGAATGGCTTTGCACAACTGAAGAAGAGGAATTTGGAGTTCTACGAAGGAGGAGGTTGAGATGAAATAAATTGGACAAGAAAACCAGAAAGATGGGTGAAGAAGTTGGTGTCATCAAAGCAGCTAGTGGAAATTTCCAAAGGTGAGGTGACCAAAAGACATTTTAAGAACGAGGAGGCATAAAAGTTGTGATAGAACACCCTCTTATCTTGCCCCTCACCCAGATCCTTAAGTTTATTGAACTACGATCATGCGTGCTTTGGGGATGTGTTTGGGTAGAAATTGCTTTATAAGGCTAGGTGTGATATTTGGGGAAATACAGGGCTGAAAAAAGAAAGCAAGCACATGAGGAATAGCCTTGAGCAGAGGTGACCAGAAGAATGAGACTGCCCAGGAAAAATCAGAATTTAAATGTGTAGAGGGGAGGACCGATATTTTGGATGTGCATTGGGCATGGAACAGGGATCAGAGCTGATTTTTATCTACATTTCAAGGGGCCGGGATTCTTTGGCCAACATCTGGTTTGCACGTATATGATTAGAACACTGATGGGTTTCCCTGGGTCCAAATTATAACCACATAGCATCTGCTTCTCATAAGCCACTAAGAGGAGAAGGTCAAAGAGGCTCTTATCCAAGGACAATGGCGTGTTTACTTTTCATTTAGAAAGAAAGCATTGGAAAAAATCAAATGGATAAACTTGTTAATGCAGCAAATGTGAAAAACCTGAGAGGGGTCTCTTAACTCAAAAGCCTATTGCCAGCTGGCACAGATCAGTTGCCTGAAGACTTGGAGAAGGGCTGGGGGGAAGATTACAAACCATTTTCACTCACAACGGAGAAGAGATGCCAAGTAGGAAAAGTGTTGACTTCTACAATGGGAAGACACTTTTCCTAATAAAATGAACTAGGATTTATTTTTCTTTTGGAATTGACTCAGATGGCTCTGTATTTGCTGTAACCATCACCCCTTTGATTACAATAAGTATTGGGGAGCTGACTTGGGCTCGGGTATTGGCGAGCAGAAGCAGTGGTCCTCCGTTTCTTTCAGAGAAGTAAGAAAGGTTCCAACAAAGAGGGCCTCTTTAAATAAGAATGTTTAACCATTAGGAAGTATTTATGTACCAGGCTTTGTGCTTCAGTAAATTCATCATATGCCTCAGTTATATTTAATTCTCAGCACAGGTATTTGTGGCTGGTGGAAGTCCTGTGGTTGTCCTACTTGAGCAAATGTTGACTTTTTAGGTCTTTGGAAATGACTGAAGTAGTCTTCCAGCTCAAAGATTCAAATACAGCACCTTTTATAGTTGGTGAGCTTTACAAAGGTTTGTTTTAAAAATATGGACTATTTTATTGATTACTCCTGAAGTCCTTGAGACAGATCTGTGGAAGTAGGAAAAAGAAAACCCGGTATTGGGGCAAAGCCAGGAAACTTGGGCTATGTAACCTTGGATAAATTAAGAAATCTGAGGCTAAGAAATATTATTATCTGTAAAATAAAGGATTTGAAATCTGAAATCTTGCTCCTCCAGCTGAAAAGTGTTTTTTGTGTTTTAAAGCCCTGAGAGCAGTTGCTGTGTATTCTATGCTGATTTGCCTGAGTCCTGACAGTGGCCCTTATAAATAAGGGATGAAGTATGGATTAATCATTCAACTGAGGATCAGGACACCTGATGTCCCTGAAACCAGCCCAGCAGTTTCTTTTTTGTTCCTTTCTCTCCTCAATTGGAAATGGAAACTGTCCTCACTTTTTCTAAGTAACAATAAATAGGATCCATTCAATCTCCTCAAGTTCCATAGAACAGAGTCTATATAAACAGGACCTCACAGCTAACATGGATAGAAGTTCTAAACATATTGTTGCAGAAAAGCAAGTCACAGAATATGCACAGTGTAAGATCATTTGTGACATAATTTTATGTATGTTTGTGTATGCCTATAAATGCATTAAAATGATTAAGGGTAGTGGTCAAAGAGCATTTAAGGCTTATCTGTGATTTTAACAAGATATTTTTTATTTGAATAATTAAAAGCAATAAAACTACACTGTCATTTTTTTTGGTGATAAAATGATTTGCATCTTTAGATGGAAACTACATTGGGTCCCTGAGAGTGGACCAGAAAAAATTGGTCGGCTGAGTGAATGCAGTTGGTGTTTGTATGGTGGGAAGGGGGGGTTGAGGGTGTTGGAATCATGTTGTAAGACAGGCAGTGTGATAGAAATGGAACATGTGTGTATTGCTCTATTCGGACCACGTGAGTACCAGCCTCATATTTTGCTCTGTGTCTTGTCTTCAGAGGATTTGGTGTAGGTCATTTTGGGATGTGGGCTTTGGCTGGACTCCCCAGCGACTTATTTGGGGTTACTGAAGTTCTCTCAGCCCTGTCCCATCAGCCGGTCCTACTTCCCCTGCAGGCTGTGGCTATCTCCTGAGCGTGTCCAGCAAAACTCCAGGAAAACTAACATTCTCCAAATGTTAGTATATGCCGTAGAAATGGTAACCTAAATAAGACTGAGGTGAATCCTCTGATGTCTCCAGATACTTGAAGGGAATGATGTTGCTTTGAGGAAAGAGGCCAAGGATATGCTTTTCCTGAGCAAAAGATGACATGGTGCCTATGCAATTGAGGACAGGCGTGCGTCTGTTACATATGTGCTAGATGTTGGAAGAATATTATGCCTAATTACCATTTGTCTAGGCTTTATAGCAATTAATAGCTAAAAAACTTTTCAAAAACTATCTGGGATCAGAGAAATTAAATGATTTGCGTAAACATATCCAGCATGTAAGTGACAGAACTAGACTTTTAATTTGCTCGATCTAGCCCCAGCCTCTTGGTAGCCCACCTCTGCTGTGAGCTCAGAGGGCTTGGCCTGATGACACAGCTGCCTGCATGGGGTTATGACTTTAAAAAAAAATTTTTTTTTAATGTTTATTTTTTTTTTTAACGTTTATTTATTTTTGAGACAGAGACAGAGCATGAACAGGGGAGGGTCAGAGAAAGGAGACAGAATCTGAAACAGGCGCTGAGCTGTCAGCACAGAGCCCGACGCGGGGCTCGAACTCATGGACCTGGAGATCATGACCTGAGCTGAAGTCGGACGCTTAACTGACTGAGCCACCTAGGCGCCCCAATGTTTGTTTATTCTTGAGACCGAGACAGAGCATGAATGGGGGAGGGTCAGAGAGAGGGGGAGACACAGAATCCAAAGCAGGCTCCAGGCTCTGAGCTGTCAGCACAGAGCCTGATGCAGGACCTGAACTGATGGACTGTGCGATCATGACCTGAGCCAAAGTCGGACACTTAACCAACTGAGCCACCCAGGCACCTTCATGGGGTTATGACTGTTAAAGGAAATCAGAAACAGCACTGGGCATCCTGCTGCCCATATGATTTGATCCAGAAGAAATGGCAGATGTTATTCCTATGTATTGCTCTAAATATTTGAATTTCAGAAAACAACAATCCTGACTTTGATAAGATTCTCTGACATTGTTCTTCAGTGTCCCACTCCTTCCCACCACCCCCCGACTTCCTTCCCTTTGCTTTATTTTGCTGAGCACAATTTTCTTTTAAAGCACTGGTGGTTGCTATTACCAGAGACCTGTTGTTCAGTCTCCCAAATAGTTTGGAGTCCCTGACAAAGATTGAGGGCTCTGGTGTTAGCTGTTTCAGGAGGCAGTGGTGTGCATCTGAATAAACTTGGCTTAATCACGGCAAGTCCTGGTTGGCACAGTTTATCAGTGACCTAACATCAAATAAATAAATGGCTCCTGGAAAACAGCTCATTCTAAAGCCAGCTGTTTTTATTGCTGAGCTCTGATTTCACTGTGATTAATGAGAATGTGTTCCCTCATCCTTGGAGATCAGAAGAACAGCTTCTCAAACCACTCCCCATTCCCCCCAGCACCCCCCCCCCCAACACTATCTTCCCATTAATCTATAGGACTCAAGATGGTTGCATTTCATGAATACTCCTTGGCTTGGGGAACTGGTCTTGCATGAGTAAATAGGATGGTGGTAGTCTTTGTGTTATTGTAAGACTCAGTCTCCTGCTAAGAGAAATGTAGCTTCAGAATAGCACTAGTAATAATCACCACCATGCCCCCCCCCCCACCCCACCCCACCCTCCACCTTTGCCTCATATACTTTAGCTCTCTGCAGTGCCCTTGAAGGATTCACTGGCACTGAAGAAGGGAGATATTTCTCTCAAGTATTCTAATTTTGCTGCATAACTGGGGTCTGACCTCCATATTCTTTGGATTTTTGCCTTTGAATGTTCCTCTGGGCTTGATCCTGTTGTGTTGTCTTTTTGTTATGACTTCCTTTATGACTTAAATAATATATTCTCAAATAGGCTTGAAACAATACAGAAGCCTAGAGGAAAAAATAGAAGTCCCTCTTCTTTTATTTCTTAGTCCAGAGGTAGCCACTGTCAATAGTTAATATTCATCTTCCGGACCTTCATTAATACATTGACATACATGCATGTATTCATGCTTGTGCTGTGTATTTGTTTTGCAGGATTGTGATCCTTCTAAATGTGGTATTCTAAGATATAGTCAATAATTCTCAGATTTAAAAAAAAAAATGAAGTCTTATGAAGTCTTTCAGGCAGTAGAAAAGAGACCATAATATAAATCTCCACACACCCATAACCTAAGTTTTGTGAAATGGTTACATTTTGCTGTATTTGGTTTGTGGGTTGTAGTGAAGTTATATATTAGATATATTGATGTTTCCTTTATACCTTTCCTTTGTCCCTTTCTCCCTTCAGAAGTAATCTGTTTTGAATTTAGTGCTTATTCAACCCCAGTGCATGTTTTTATACTTCTACTAAATGTTTTCATAAAAATGTTACTATATTTTGAATACAGTAAAATTCTATAAACGAACTACATATACCTATATATAACTCTATTCACTCTCATATTTGTTCACATGGCTAAGTAGAATTCCAGTTGCTTTACATACTTCATGGTGTTCTATTGTGTGAACACACCCCAAGTTATTCAGTTATTCTCCCATTTGGGTATGTGGATAGTGTCTCCAATACTTGCTTTAACAAACAAAATTGTAACAATTATTATTGGGAGTCTTCCTGTTGTGCAAGACTTGAGAGAGTTTTTCTAGAGCACTGACCCATGAGTGGAATTGTTGGACTGTAGCTTCTATGCTATTCAGCTTTAACAAGTATTGCCAGATTTTGGGGGGTGGGGCGAGGGGAGATGTAATTTTAAAAATTATTTTTTCCATATATTTCTCAATACTTAGTATTGTCAGACACTTTAATTTTTGCCCATGACTTTTTTTTGTTTTAACTTGCATTTCCCTAGTTGCTAGTGAGGTTAAGAGTATTTTTTGTTTCTTGGATGCTCAGATTTCTACTTCAGTGAATTGCCTTTTTATATCTTTGCTAATTTCTTATTTTCATAATAGCACCTAACACAAAACACTAAACATTGGACAAAATTTATAGGGCTTTATTTATATATATGTGTGTGTATGTATATATGAATTCATTGAACCTTAGAGTCATGTGAAGGGCCTCACCCAAATTCACATCAATGGGAAGTGGCAAAACAAGGATTCAAACTCATGAAATCTGGTTTGAGTTTGTGTGCTTAACCATTATGCCAAGGTGTTTGGGTAGATAGCCTTGTTTTTATTCATATTCTTTCTTTGTATATTTCATGGCTATATTTCATGGGCCTTTTCCCTATGAGTTTCAGGATTATATGCTTATCTTCCAAGCGTGTAATAGACCATATTCTTCCAAATCTGTTGGAATTATTTTTAATAACATGGAAAGTATAGTTTGCGAAGACTTAATGCTTTCACACCATCGTTTCTTCCCATGGCTGTGTTCTCTTGCCTTTATTGACTTTTCTCTCAAGTGATTTTAATGGTTTTTAAAATCTTGTTCATGAAGGGATGGCATCTCTCCATTCTCTATCCTCAAATTTATTCTTGAAAAATGTATTGTTTTTGAATGCTGCTGTAAAGAGTAGCTTTTTATAAAACTTTTAAAATCTCTACGTAAGAACATAATTACAGATTGTATATTCAGTTTTTATTCAGGAAATTCCCTATCTTCCTCATTAGTTTTACTAGCTTGAATATGAATCTTTTGGATTTTCTAAAATCTACAGTTATAATTTCAGTGAAGGAAAGTTTTTTTCCTTTCCAAATCTTACACCTTTATGGTCTCTTATGACCCATGTCTGATACAGCAATCCAGACTTTATTGGCCTCTTAAAGAGGGAGAATTTCCTTTTTTTTTTTTTTTTTTTTTACCCTCCCTGTTCATATTGTCAGGAATACTTCGCATAATCTAATATCCTCTATCCCTTGAATATTTGGTAGAACTTTGTTATAAAATCACTGGGGGCTTTTTCCCCCTCCCCCAGTAGGTAGATTAATTACTGTTTCATAAACAGTTTTAGGTTTATTCTTGTTCTATTTTGATTTTAATAACACGTTCTTTAGGAAGCTATCCATGTGTTTGGTGTTAACACAAAATTCAAATTTTACTTTAAAACTCTTAACATCTTAAACCTGTTGAAAAATACATAATATAACAGTTCTATAACACCCATCAAGTTAAATAGGTTCTAACTAGAAGCATAGATGCTTCAGATCTCTCAGAGAAAGGAAGATGGGGTGGGGGGAGGGCAGGAGGAAGGAAATCAGGAAAGGAGAAAATAGTACAGATCTAGCTAAAGATAATCCTCTACATTCCATTTCAGTGCTCTTTCCTGAGATACCCATCAACCTGAAGCAACTGCACATCACATTTCTGTGTTTTTATACCTTCACTATGTATGTTGTGCACCTTTAAATACATACTGTTGTTTGGTGTGGTCAGCCAGACTTACATATGTGAGGGCTAGAGGAAGAATAGTGTTCAGAGATTATCTGGGAACCAAATTCATCCCTTTTAAAAACAAGTGTTATTTTTTTTAATCCCCTATGAATGTATCCTTAACACTACGCTATTCTGCTTTCCTTGTAATTGGGCTCTAGTATTCTGTGTCTGTAGTCTCCTACAACTTGTTCTATCCACTCAATGCGTATTTCTAAGGGCCATGTATGTTTTCCACATTGTTGCATTGATTTTCCATTACTAAATAATTTTTTGTGCACATGCCACAGTGTATTTATCCACTCCTCTATTAATGAATATTTTTTCCCAGATTTTTGCTATGGGCAATGCTGTGGCTGCCCTTTCTTCCTTTAATTTATTCAAAGAAAAAAGTATTGAATACTAATATGCCAGGTACTATTCAAAAAACTGGGGATGTAACAGTGTAGAGGGCAAACGAACAAAACAAGTAAAGTGGATAGTCTGTTACGTGGTAATGAATACTAATGTTAAAAAAAATAAACGGCAGAGAAAGGAAGCCTTGGATGCAGAGGAATTATCATTTTGGGAAAAATGCCAAGAAAGTCCACATTGAGGAGGTACTTCGTGAGGGACCCAGACGAGTGACAGAATGAGCTATGCGTGTATCCAGGGAAAGGGAATTCCAAGCAGAGGAAGCAACAAGTTCAGAGGTCCTAAGGCAGGAGCATGCCTGGGGCACTCACGAGCCTGCCCAGAAGCCAGAGGGGCTGTAACAGGGTTGGGAAGGGAGGGTGACCCAGAGGTAAGGTCAAAGGAGTGTAGGGGGCGGTGATTAAAGAGTGGGGAGAGGGTTCAGGTCATGCAGGACCTAATAAGATATACAAGAATGTTTGGCTTTTGTGGTGAATGAGCCAGCAAGTCCTTTTCCTTCCATTTCTAACAGGATCCCTTTGGCCACGGTACTGAGAAAATCTGTAGGGGCTAGAATATAGGCAGAGAGGCCAGTCCAGGAATCCAAGTATGATATGGTGGCTCAGCCAAGGTATATGCTTGATCTTCCTTATTCCTCAGAACAACTTTCAAGGTAAATATATTCTGCCTATTTCCCAGTGAGAAATCGAAGTTTGGAGGAGGTCGGTCAGCTCTGTGTCTAACTCTGTACTACAGGTTGTTCATGGCAGAACAGAACTTGAACCTGTGTCTGACTTAAACTGCTTTGCCATATTGACAGAAATCATTCACAATTAGAGCAAAATCGTGTTGCCTTATTTAAAACCCAAAATCTTGACAAGGGATCTTGGAATGGACTAGATAACTGGAACCTGGCATCTGGCAGGAAGTGTCAGCTGTGGTGTTTCTGCTCTCAGGTTATTCATGTTACATAAGGAAGAGGCATCATTGAAAGGAAAAGGTGGCCTCCACGTGGGGAAGAGGCTATCAGAATTGTCAGCTGCAATGGTCCACAGGCACAGCCCTCAGAGGTGACGTAGAGATGGCAGGACTACAGTTCGATTCATTGAGGAAGGCTGTTCTTTTCTACTGACTGCTCTCAAACTTTCAGGAACAAACGGTGACAACTTGTTGCCCTCTAGGTTCAATATTGGCATAATGTGTAATTGATAGATTATAAACGAGGTTTTGTGTTCTAGAATTTCAAAGGCTTCTGTGGTCTCAGGGAGCCACTGCTAACGGTAGAGCAGGCAGTGCGGCCTTCCGCCGTGGAGTTCACATGGTGTCCTCAGGTTTCAAGCAGGAAAGAAGCTCACAATTAGCATACTGCCTTTATTTTATAGAAGGAAAAAACGGAGACAAAGAGCCTCTTTAAAGGTATTCGTTGATCCAGAACTGAGCAAAGCTGTTCCATGAGGTGCTCCAGTGTATTTCAAGGAAAACACTTTTAGGTATTAGACCTGTCTCTCCTGTCTGGCTGTGTGACCTTGGGAAAGTTAGTTAACCTTCCTAAGCCTCAGTTTCTCCATTAGTAAAAGCTGGACAATAACTATCTTGAGGAGTAGTTGGGAGAATTATAGACGTGTCAAAGCTCTCAGGCGCTGTCTGGCACTGGGTAAGCTCTAGGTCTAATCGGTATTTTTTGAGTTAAAACCATGTTTTCAAGCCTACTTTGTAAATGGCTTCCAAGTCTAAGTCCAAGCCAAATTTTAAGCCTCCTCTACACTGACAAATCAGCTTTGACCCATTTACACTTATGTCTGATACATACTTGAAATACGTAATAGTGAATGATGTATTTTATGAAGGGCCTAGGGTTCCAAGGAAAAAAGTGGCTAGTATTGAGTATATGTTTCAAAATTGAGGTATAATTGACACAGAATTTTATTTGTAGGTGCACAACATAGTGATTTACCATGAAATGATCACAGTGAGTCTAGTTGTCACCCTACAAAGTTAATACAATATTGACTGTATTCTGCAAGCTGTACATAACATCCTCATGACTTATTTTATAGCTAGGAGTTTGTAACAATTTAATCCCCTTCACCTATTTTGCACCCCACAACTCCCCTCCTCTCCCCTCTGGCTATCACCAATCTTGTGTCTATGTCTGAGTCTGGGTTTCGTTTTTTCTTTAGATAAGTAAGATCATATGGTATTTGTTGTCTTTGAACTTGTTTCACTTAGCACAATACCCTCAAGGTCTATCTCATGTCACAAATAGCAAGATTGCACTCCCTCTTTTTTTTTTTTTTTTTTTATGGCTGATTAGTATTCTGTGTGTGAGAGGGAGGGAGAGAGTGCACGCATATCTTGTCTATTGTAAATAATGCTGTAACAAACATAGGGGTGCATATCCCTTTGAATTAGTTTTTGTTTGGTTATATATACTCAGTAGAATTACTGGATCATATGATAACTCTTATTAATCTTTTGAGCAACTTCCATACTGTTGTCATAGTGGCTGCACCAAATTGCATTCCAGTCAGCAGGGCACACCCATTCCATTTTTTCTACTTTAGAGCATCTCCGTGAAGGAAACAGTTTCTTTATGGAACAAAAAGTCATTATGTAACTTCCCATTTTTAAGGGCCTGAGGGTCTCACATGTGCACCCAGCCAGGGATCTTTTGCCATGGTGCCACAAGTGTTTGAAGTGTCTTATTCTTTCTAAACACATTTCTGGTATGCTGTAGGGCATTTGATTGCAGTGAGGTAGACTAGATGAATTTTTGGGGGGGTGCTGGAATGAGAAGTTACCGGATTCACAAGTTTGAAGTACACTTACCAAGGCTTCACAATAAAAATGACTCCTTATTGTTCTAACTTCTGCCTTTAGAACTGTTCACCAGAAACACTAAAACCTAAGCATGATAGTGGGGAATGAACTTGATCTGTTGAGAGAACAGCGTGTTGTTGGAGCAAGACTGAAGAGTACTTAGGGAAAACATTTTGTCTTTTCTGCTTAAAAAACCTGATGAGTGAAGTCAGCTCAGCTAAAGCCTTACTAGATACTTCTTGATGGGGATGTTATGAATTAAGGGCAAGAGATAGCTTTCGGGATTCAATTTTCCCAGAGTTCCTGCGGCTCTTAGATACATACACTAAGCCCCCAAGAAATACGCGATGAGCCAAGAGGTTAATCTATTGATTTACAGTGGGGCAAATGCTTTTCTCATGATTGGACTAATGTGTTCGGTATCCAGAATGTCTTCTTGATGTGGTATTTGGCGCCCAAAATTAATGATCATAAAGTTGCTTCCAAATCATGGAGTCAGAGCAAAAGCAAGAAAGTTGTCCTGAAATAGATGCTATCCAGATTTTAGAGCAGTGTGATGATGAACCACGCCTCTTCTATAATAGATAAGACCTTGATCTTAACTAGAAAGGATCTACCAACGGATACTCAGGAAATCTCTGTGTAGACCACTCAACTTCTTTAACACAATATTCCTCAGATTTTACAACAAAAGTTTCCTTTGTAACTTTAATCAATTGCTGGAAGGCTATACTGATATGGAGTGTATCCCTATTCTTGAGCAGTTTGGTTGCAAACCACTTCAGTCGTGTGTCGAATCTTCAGTTTCCTTCTCCAGGGATCACTTTATCTTTAAATCCTAGGAACCAGTATTTGCTGTAGACTCCTACACTGTTTGACCCTACATTTGGATATCATCCTGCTGTTCATGGGGCTCATGCTACACACTTGGGGATGTAAACACCAAAAGTGGTAGAAAGTAGAGGGGGCTAGTTGAGGACACATGGGCTTTAAGAGAAACCAACCAAAGTAACTATTCACTTATAAAAGCAATAAATAATCTGCCTATCTTCCCTTTGAGGACTACTGTACCATGCAAGCTTCAAAAGTTGATGAGCTCTCAAATGAGTTATACAAAGTAAAGCAATATGTATCTTTCGATCTTTTTAAAAAATGTTAAATTCCACTAAAGCTAACATAGTGTTATATTTGGCCTCAAGTGTGTAATACAGCGATTCAACAATTCCATATATCACTCGGTGCTCATCATGACAAGTGCATGCCTCCAACCCCATTGCCTATTTTACCCATCCCCACACTCCCCTCTCCTTTGGTAACCGTCAGTGCTCTATAGTTAAGAGTCTGTTTCTTGGCTTGTCTTTTTCCTTTTTGTTCATTTTTTTTTTTAACGTTTCTTAAATTCCACACCTGAGTTAAATCATATGGTATTTGTCTTTCTGACTTTTGAGTAGTATATTCTTTAGCTCCATCCATGTCATTGCAAAAGACAGATTTTCTTTATGGCTGGATAATATGCTATTGTGCATATATACCACATCTTTTTTAATCCATTCATCTATCTGTGGACACTTGGGCTCCTGCAATAATTTGGCATTTGTGAATAATGCTGCTCTAACCATAAGGGTGGATGTATTTTTTGGTAAGTACCCAGTAGTGTGATCACTGGATGGTAAGATAGTTCTATTTTTAACTTTTCGAGGCGTCTCCATACTGTTATCCATAGTGGATGCACCAGTTTGCTTTCCCACCAACAGTGCAAAAGGGTTCCTTTCTCTTCACGTATTTGCCAACGCTTGTTTCTTTTTTTGATTTTTAGCTATTCTGACAAGTGTCAGATTGATCTCATTGTGGTTCTTGGATTTGCATTTCCATGATAACTGATGTTGATTATCTTTTCATGTGTTGGCCATTTGGATGTCGTCTTTGGAGAAATGTCTGTTCTGCCCATTTTTTAATTGGGTAATTTGTTTTTTGGGTGTTGTATAGGTTTTTTTATATTTTGGATACTATTAGATATGTCATTTGCAAATATCTTCTATGCAGTAGGTTCTGCTTTCGTTTCCCATGCCTCAGGAGACCTATCTGGAAAAATGTTGCTATGACTGATGTCAGAGAAATTATTGGATTCTTAACTAGGATTTTTATGGTTTCATGTCTCACATTTAGGTCTTTAATTCATTTTGAGTTTATTTTTTGTATATGGTGAAAGTGGTCCAGTTCCATTCTTTGGTATGTAGCTGTCCAATTTTCCTGATACTATATGACCATCTTTGTCCACTTTGACTTTTATTCAAAATAGTACTAAGAGTCATAGCCACAGCAATTAGACAACAAAAAGAAAAGGCATCCAAATTGGTAAAGGGTGAACGTTTTACTTCTTCCTTGAACATGGCATGATAATACAGAAAATTCCAAATACTACACACACACACACACACACACACACACACACACACACACACACACGTGCGCGCGCGCACACACACACACACACACTGAATTCTGTAAAGTTGAAGGATACAAAATCAATGTGCAGACATATGTTTCTATACACTAATAATGAAGTAGAGAATTAATCACATCTATACACACATATATGTATATAACTATTTCTTCATTTTTTTTTTTTTTAAATTTTATTTTTGGGACAGAGAGAGACAGAGCATGAACAGGGGAGGGGCAGAGAGAGAGAGGGAGACACAGAATCAGAAACAGGCTCCAGGCTCCGAGCCATCAGCCCAGAGCCTGACGCGGGGCTCGAACTCACGGACCGCGAGATCGTGACCTGGCTGAAGTCGGACGCTTAACCGACTGCGCCACCCAGGCGCCCCAACTATTTCTTCATTTATGTACACATTTTTAAATACTACTTCACTAAAACGTACTTCATCAAAACTAAAAAACTCTGTTCTTTAAAAGGCACCATTAAAAGGACAAACTACAGAATTGAATAAAATATTCACAATGCATATTTCTTTTGTCAAAAATATATAAAGGCCTCTTTAATGAAACAAATGACCCAAATAATGAGAAAATGGTTCGAACAGGATACTCCACTAATGAAGATATACAAAGGATCGATAACGTTTAAAAATGTTCAACATCCTTAGCCATCAGAGAAACCTGTATTAAAACAAGATAGAACAATACACCCACTAAAAGGGTTAAAAATTAATTTTTTAAAGTTTATTCATTTGAGAGAGGGAGAGAGCGAATCTCCACCAGGCTCTATACTGTCAGCGCAGAGCCCAACATGGGGCTCGATCCCACAAATTGTGAGATCGTGGTCTGAGCCAGTATCAAAAGTTGGATGCTTAACTTACTGAGCCACCCAGGATCCCCTGGTTAAAAATTTAAAACCAAATTGTGGAGAAGATGTTAATCAAATGAATTTTCCCATATTGCTGGTGGGAATGTAAAATGGAACATCAATTTTTCAGCACTGTATAAACTAAAAGATCTATGTGGTAAAGTAAATACTTTTAGGTATTTTCCAGAGAGAATGAAAGCATGTGTTCAAAGACCTGTATCCAACTGTTCAGAGGTACTTTAAAAAAAACCACTCAAATGCCAACCAACGGTTTAATGGATTAGAGAATCCTGGCATATCCTGGCATTACCCCTCAATAAAAACAAATGATACATGTATTAGCATGGATGAGTCACAAAATACTTTAGGTGAAATAAACTAGATCTAAAAGATATTCTGTATGATTACCTTCAAATGAAGTTGTGGAACAGGCAAAACTATAGTGACAGAAATCTATTGTGGCATATCACTGGTTGCCTAGGGCAGAGGTTGCTGGGGCATAAATCCACTGTAAAGGGACACCAGGAGCATTTTTGAGGGATGGAGATGATCTAGATCTTGACTATGTTGATTTGTCGCAATTCAATGGGCTTGACTCTTAACTAGTTTACACACAATATGTGTGTTTTTTCAATAAAGTTTAAAAAAACTAAAATCACATTTAGGGTTGCACAAAAATATGTAGGAATAAACCTAATCAAAGAGGTGAAAAACCTGTTCTCTCAAAACTATAAAAATAGTGCTGAAAGAAATTGAAGATGAAACAACTGGAAAACATTCCATGCTAATGGTTTAGAAGAAAAAAATACTGTTAAAAGGTCCATACTACACATAGTGATCTACAGATTTAATGAAATCTGTTAAAATACTGGCATCGTTTTCACCGAACTAGAACAAACAGTCATAAAATTGACATGGAACCACAAAAGACCCTGAATAGTCAAAGCAATTTTGAAAAAGCAAAGCAAAGCTGGAGGTATCACAATTCCACACTTCAAGTCTGTAGTAATCACAGCAGTTTGGTACTGGCACAAAAATAGACACAAAGATCAGTAGGATGTAACAGAAAACTCAGAAATTAAACCCATGATTATATGGTCAATTAGTCTTCAACAAAGCAGGAAAGAGTGTCTCTGAATCTTTTTAATGGATAAAACCCAGTTGAGATGGGTATTCACCACTGTTTCATCCCAAATAAGGTGGTGACCTTATTTGGGGGAGCAAAACCGTTTTTGTTAGTGTGCCCTGTTTTAGAACAAAATAGTTTGTTTCTTTGCAAGATGTTTTAAGCAAAACACTGACATTAGGATTACCTACTTAAGAGCTGCTTCACCGACACCACATAGGCATCATTCCAGGATGATCTGTCAGGTTGTCTGTATCACCCAGTATCACAGTGTGAATCCACTTTTCACAATAAAGACTAGAGATTGCCAATACAGATGCAGTGGAGGCAGGTTTCTGGTCTATATGTGAGGAGAACTCCTCTCCATGGTGATACATGAACTCCTCACTCCAGGTGATTATGGAGTAATTCTTTGGCTGATTTCAGCAACACTTGGCAATAGGTGGGGCATTCAGCTGTTTAAGCAGGTCTCTACCACTTGATGAACGTCACCTTTCTTTTCCCAGGATTAATGTTGTCATTCTATTCCTTCCCCCTCCTTATCTGTCTTCAATCTTGGGTTGTGGATTAAGAAGGTGAGGGGAGATCCTAAACTCTTTGGCACCCGTTTCCCCCTATTCCTTGTTCATAGTACTCGAGGGTCTTGCTCCCGGTTTATCAGAGTCAGTAACAGACAAGTTGGGTACTTTAGGGGCAGTATGGACATGGGGCAGCCATAGCGTTGGAAGAATATCAATCCCTGTTTCTGCCCAGCTCAAATGCTAAATTGTAAAGCGTTATAAACCTTTGTTGCCTTTAATTTTGGATACTAAGTGAATTTTCTTGGGGTGTGGCCAAATCTGCCTGAAGAAAGTTTTATTAAAGAATAATTCAATAAAAGATTGGTGGCTGCTCAGTTCTGCAAAAGGGCCAATGATGAGTATTTAAAGTTAGTAACTAAGTAGCTCAGAGACCAGAATAGCAGGACTTTTGAGTTCACTTCCTTGTTTTTATTCTTTTGAGCATTTTTTCTTTCACAAAAATCAAAAGGAATTTTCTTTAATATTTTGTAGACCAAACTGAAAACAAGTGAGCATTGTTTTCTCATTGAATCCTGTCCTGTGTAGGCACTTGAGGAATGTGTATTGACCAAGATTATTGGAAAGCTGTTAGGTAAGGATACATGCTACATCTTTTACCCTTTGGCCGAAGCCACTCACCTCCTAGGAATGTATTTTCTCACCTGGCACCAATGTTTTCGCCCCAGAAATGATGGTTTTATGTAAAATATGGCTAAGTAGCAGCTCTTTGTAACAGTCCACACTAAGAAGAAGCTTTATTGTGGCTCCTCCTAGAAGCATCCAGAAGTAAGTTATATGCTGGGACTGCAGGAAAAAACTTCTTTACGGTCTGGCTTCCACCCATTCTGTTCTTTGCCAGTTCTGTGTCCTCTTCCATGCGAGTGCTCCCACCCTTAACCTGCTATCCTGAACTCCTTGGATAGGAACAGTGTTGCTGGGCCTCTTGTGCCACATTCTCTTGTCCTTCGTGATGTCCACTTGCCTATTTCCCATTGTTCTTCTTTCCACGTCCTTGCATTCAGTGTTTCTGTCGCATTCAAGGTGGGTCTCTGTGTGTTGTCTGCCCACGTTGGAGTTTCTTCTCATCTTGTTCAGGGCTGAAGTATTTTTGCTAGGAAGTGCATGCCCTATATTGGTATAGCCTGGTAGATGTTCCATTGTTTCAAAAAACCCATCTGTTTTTCCCTTTGATGGAGAGGTTAGGAGAGACAGGAGGCCTGCAGTTGTTGATTCCTCAGAAGCTGTGAGGTTAAGTTTACCTCCATTTTATTGTGAGTATACTTTAGCTTTCTTGTTGATGAAGAGTTTCTGTAATCCAGCAGCAGGATGCCTTGGGTAAAAGAGGTGGTAAGATAAAGAATCTAAGAATCTACATTATTGAAGATAGAGCCTTGTGAGAGGCACCTTCAGCCCACGATACAGAATGAGGAAAGCCTTGCACTGCATGCTGGAAGGTTGGCTCCTGGTGGTATTTACCAAGAAACTTGGATTTCTTCCAGTAAACCAGCTGGTTAGCTGTGGCCTGGCAGTGTTGATTTACGTACCAGAGAATTCCTTCTAAAAAAACTTCCCCTGAAACATGTATGGTGTCTGTGGACTTCGTAGTCCTCATATTTTCCTACTGAAAGTCCTGAAGGCTGATGGAAACTTTGTGTCCCCACTCTGCAGTATTTCTGCTATTCAGTGCCATGTAGGAATTGACTGGGATTGACATGTTCTTTTCCTTGTTACCCTCTTTCCTTTCCCTCAAAGGGAACCTCCCAGGAGAGTGAATTTGTGTATATCTGTTACATTCTCTCCATGTAATCAAAGCAATTCTTTTCAGATGCCTGCATGACCGCAGCAATCCTACCTTTCCTAGAGATTCTCACTGGCTCTTGTGATGGGAATGCTTTTCCCAAAGAATTTTCACAAATCCTATTGATCACAGGGCCTACCTGCAGTCCTGTTAACTGGGGGAGCATTTTATTCTTGTACAGTTTGTTTAATGGTTTTGCTAGAACTCCTTCAGTACTGTCAACCCCTGAGCTTTGTTTCTCCTTCCCTCAACCTGTTTTCACTTGGTTTTTGGCTTCCTCCCAGATCTCCCACATCTCAGACTTACTCAAGTTTTGCTCCTGTTTTTCTTATTCCTCCTCCCCCAGTGCCACTACTTCCCTTTGTTTGAATCAGGTCAGCTCTGCTTCTCCTCTTTCCTCCTTATGCCTTGTTAATGCAGTCCCTCCCACAGCCTCCCCGGATCATCCAGTCAGCATCGGGATGATGATCTTTAAAATAACAGCCACAACTACTACTTTATTGAGTACCTTCTATGTTCTATCCCTGCCCTTGCAAAACTCATTTCAAAGAAGCCTCTTAAAAAGCAAGGTGTAGATGTCATTATCCCCATTTTACAGATGAGGAAAATAAAACCTAGACGTGTTAACTGTTCCTAAGTAAACCAGTCCCTAGTTGGCTGACATGAGATGCAAACCCTTAACGCTCTGTGAGCCTGTGCTGCTTCTCCTGCACTCTGCTGTCGGACAAGAGAGCATATACCACTCCTATGAAATGACCGTTCATTTTTTCTTGATCTTGGCCATAGTCCAGCTAGAAAAAACTGACTCAGGTGATGACCTTGCTCATAGCCAGAGGCTAGTAAGCAGCAGACAATTCAGGATCAACATGGAGCTGTGTTTTGCATCCTATCCCCCCACTGCTTGGGGAAAACTTTGGTGCTCTTTAAGGTGTGGCTGCTGAATGCTGGATGTGATCAGCTCCATTGCTGGCTAATAGAGACAAACTGGGTAAAGATAATTAGAAAACTTACTAAAGGTCTGTTTCATATGTCATGTGGTAATTTTTCCTGCTGGCTTGAGGTGATGGACATCCATTTAGCTGCTCTACCCCCTCTTTTATACTCACCAGCCAAGGGTCAATGTTTGAAGCTATTTTTATCTCCTCCCCCTCTGACTCTTGTAATGGCTTGACTCTGCGCATTCAGCATGAGGACAGCCACTGGACTCCCATCATCTGAGGTCAATACACAAGCTCATATTCTGGCTTCAGTGTTAGAAAGGGGAGGTCCTTAAATGAGAAAATGATGCGTTTTTTTTTTAAGAACACAAACCTGTCTAATTTTACTAGATGGAAACTGGACACCTTATTGTAAACCTTTGGATTTTGTGCCAAAGAATTTTGCTTTATGTCAGCTCAGGTTTTATTAAATTCACAAGGGAATTATTGAAAGGTTGGCTTTTAACATTAGCCAGAACTTAAAATCACTCTCCTCTTCTAAGCATTTCTTTGGAATTTTCCGAATTAAGTGGCTTTAAAATTGTATGACGTGCCTTCTAACAATCTGACTGGATGCCAGTTCTCTTTTATGTGTTTTGAGATTAAAATCCATAAATAATTACTGGGCATTATGGGAAATCTTTTATACTGGTTTAGATGTGCAGGGATCATTTGAAGCTGGAGCATGCTTGACCTTCATATGATGGTTTCTGTGTTCTTTCAATATAAATTTTGATCACATCACTGATGAGGTTTTATATAATCCATGGTTTGGGGACACCTGGGTGGCTCAGTCAGCTGAGCATCTGACTCTTGATTTTGGCTCAGGTCATGATCTCATGGTTGTGAGATCAAGCCCTGTGTAAGGCTCCATGCTGAGTATGGACCCTGTTTGAAATACTCATTCTCTCTCTCTCTCTCTGCCCCTTGCTTGTGCTCTTTCAAAAAAATAAATCTTATAAAAATAAATCCTGGTTTGATTCAGATGTTTGTTTCATTCATTGTTTGATTCAAATGTTTTAATGTCCTGACAAAACATTCAGTGATAGCTTGGTTATTTTGGCCATACAAAGTCAATCTAAACATTACTATGAAAATTGTCTTAAAAATCTATTAACTTATTTTTAACAAAGTCCTAGAGGATTGTCATTTGGGTTTTTTTTTTCCCAGTGTGTATATTCATCTATTTCCTTGACTCACTAATTCAGCTTGAGTTAATCTACAATTTTTAGAGTTGAGAGCTTTGCTGACAAACCACTGTATAAGACTTTCTTGAAGACATGTCTCTTTCGTTAGACAGTAATTTTAATTAATCTTTAGATGCCTTAAATATAGATTCGATCCAGTAGGTATAGTCCAGACTGTTTTGATCTAGAAAGAGCCTACCTGGGTTTTATGGTACTAAGCTCAACTTTTACATGCACATTGCTCAGTATCTTTGAGGTTTGCTCTTCGTAGCAAGGCTTAATCAGCTAGGTTTTTAGTAAGAGGAACTAACAGAAGGACAAACTAAGACTCAAAGGGGATTGAAAGCAGAGATTCTCACTTGTACTCAGAAGCCCACTGAGTGCAAAATAGACCTGAGAATGGTAAACTTGGTCAAGGGTCAAAGAGGACATTCCCTCTGGCTGAGAAGGAGAGGAACCTTTGCAAGTCTGCAAAGAGACACACACAGGTGACCTTCTGGAAAACAAATGCTATCAGCACATCTCCAGCACACTGTTAGAAAGAGGATACCCAAGCTTTGTAGCTGGCCTAGTTCTCCTGGGTAGATAGATTTCTTCTTGTGAATTATGTATTGACTTTGGAGCATGTACATTTTATTTTTCCTTCAATGGCCTACATGAAGCAGGGCTTGAGGATTCTTTGAAGATCTTGATTTGTAGCCATGACAGAATACCCTCTGGGCACTGGCTGGCTTTCCTGTCAGCACAGTGGTGCAGGGCTTAAACTGATAAGATTAAAACTCATGGATGATACATTTGGCCTCAGATATCAAAATGTCAGGATAATTAGTTTTGGAAGGATGGCAAGTTTTCCCTTTTTACTAATGAGATTCAAAAAACACTAAATGGTATGTTTGTGATTAAACAATTAGAAGGGATTAGAAGAATTTACATAAAAATGTAACAGGTCAGTAATCTCGAGCATTTAAACCCTGAAATTGAGTTAATGTTGCACTTTTATTTTTTTGGTGGTGGTATCACCGTTATCAGATTCATCAAAAAATCCTGTGAACTAGCTTTGTGGAAGACATGTCAAACACTCGATACAGAGAGCCAGTAACATAGCCCTGCCTTCACAGGGCTCATATTGCAGGGGGACAGGTTGTGTGAACTGTGGTGGTAACCTACGGGCACTGCTTTTTGAATAACTTGGGGACTTGGTCTCTTTGGTACCCATTCCATCATAACTCTTCAAAGATGACTGTCCCTTTTCTAGGATCAAGCATGATGAAGCCATCCTTCTCTACTTTCTTCCTACTGTAGAATATTTTGGTGTTTACGTATTTCTCTTAGTCTTGGACGGTGGCAGGTAGGATGGAGGGGTGTGGGGTGGTATTTATGGAAGGAGAAGAGGTATGCAAAATATATAAAGAGGAAGGAATTATTTTTTCTCAATTGCTTCAAAAATATTCTAGCTCATTATGGGTAAACCCAATAACCTTGGTGTGAGGTCTTAGGGGGATTATTACTCATCTACTTGATCATTCCCAAGACTATGGTGGTTTAAACCAAAACGAGGGAAAATCTTGTCCTTTCTCTGGTCTCAAGTCTTAAATCTCTACTCATTGCCTCCTAAATCTGGAAAATATGTTGAAGAGAGAAAAAAATGGAAGTTGCAACAGTGATCTTCACCATAGGGTGCTATTTATATATTTTTAAAAACCATTAATACACTACTATGTATGTTTATGAATTACATGCATGAAGTAAAAAGTGTCATACATCAAAATGATAAATGGCAAATTCAGGGGAGGGTACTTAGCTGTGGGGGGAGGGAGAGAGGGTAATGCAAATGAGAAAGACTTTCTATGTGTTGATTGTATTTTATTCAAGTTGGTGTGTGCACAGATGGTCCATTATCCTCTTAATTTTCTTGGTAAATGTATTTTTTAAAAGTTTTCTTTTAAAAAAGAGGGGGGATAGAGAATGTGTTATTTTAATGCATCTATTAAATGTTGGCTGAAGTCAGTGTTACTTCATCTCTGCTGGAAGTTCATGAGCAAAAATACCAAACCTAGTTTGTGGGACTGAGTACTTTGTGCTCTGTAGAATGTTTGTTTTCTATCAGCCTCAGATCAAGGATGGTTGGCCATGCAAATCTGAACATTTTTTGGACGGCAGCTTTCCACGCACACACTGAATGCTTTCTTCACTATTGATTTTGTACCAGTTGTCCTAGGCAGCTTGACTTTGGGAAATTGCAGTAGGGCTCAAAAGCATTTTTGTCCCCCCATCATTAGTACTTTGAGCTGCTTAACTCATCCCTAAGTTCAGCAGTTGTTTCCTTTGATGGAGGATCAACTGTGTGAAGGCCCAGAGCTGGTGCTCCTTAAGTCAAGAGTGAGGCTGATATCTTTTCAATGGAGACACTTCATTTTGAGGAGTTTCTGGGTATTCGTATTCATAGGTGTGTCGCTGACCAGGGTATTTAAAAGTGATGCCTTTTGGGGTCCCTGGGTGGCTCAGTTGGTTGAGGGTCTGACTTGATTTTTGGCTCAGGTCTTGAGGTCATGGTTTGTGAGATGCTTGGGATTCTTGCCTTTTCTCTCTGCCCCTCCCCTGCTTGCACGCTCTCTCTCCCTCTCAGATAATTTTGGTTGGTTGATTGATTTATTCATTCTGCCCCATTTAATTGAGTGAAAGGGCTGTCCCCTTCCTCGAATTTTCATAGATAGGAAAGGAACTACCACTGCCCAACATGGAACATGGAAAAGAATGGGAGGAATGCACATGGCTTTTCCTCAGCCCTCACTGTATTTCTCAGGGAAAATGGGGGACAGAAGATCTGTGAGTGTGGAAAATACAGGGATTGAACATGGAGAACCCAGCTTTGCCCAGGTGTCTATTGGGACGACCTGTTCTCAGCAGTACTTCTTTGCTCTTAACTCTCATGAGCTTTGTGGGTAGGTTCCTGTCCTCACAAGGGTGGGGGAAGCTTCCTTTGGGGCAAAGTAAACTTTAAAAAGATCAGGAAACTCAACTGTGGCTATAGGTCGACGGTCTCTTGAGCTTCATCAGGAATGATGCTGTCATTTTCTTCTTTCTAATATATATATCGTGGATCATTTTAATTCCAGTATAGCTAATATACAGTGTTATATTAGTTTCAGGTGTATAGTGATCTATCAATTCTCTGTAACTAAGAGTCTGTTTCCGGGTTTGTCTTCTTTCCTTCGTTACTTTCTTAAATTCCACAAAAGTGAAATCGTATGGAATTTGTCTTTCTGACTTATTTTACTTAGCATTCTACCCTCTAGATTCATCTACATTGTTATAAATGGCAAGATTTCATTCTTTTTTATGGTTGAGTAATATTTCATGATAAATGTATCATCTCTTTATCCATTCATCAATCAACAGACAGGTGGGGTGCTTCCATAATTTGGCTGTTGTAAATACCGCAATAAACATAGGGGTGCATGTATACTTTTGAATTAGTGTATTCATATTCTCTGGGTAAATACTTAATAGTGAAATTACTGAATCCTATGGTAATTCTATTTTTAATTAAAAAAAAAAATTTTTTTTTTGAGAGTGAGAGAGCGTGAATGGTGGAGGGGCAGAAAGACAGGGGGAGACACAGAATCTAAAGTAGGCTCCAAGCTCTGAGCTATCAGCACAGAGCCCAAGGCAGGGCTTGAACTCACGGACTGTAAGATTGTGACCTGAGCTGAAGTTACATCCTTAACCAACTGAGCCACCCAGGTGCTCCTCTATTTTTAATTTTTTGAGGAACATCCATATTGTTTTCCACAGTGACTGCACCAGTTTGCATTCCCATCAACAGTGCATGAGGGCTTCTTTTTTCCATATCCTTGGGAACACTTGTTTCTTGTGTTTATTTTAGCCCTTCTGACGGGTGTGAAATGATATCTCATTGGAGTTTTGGTTTCCCCGATGATGAATGAGGTTAAGCATCTTTTTATGTGTCGGCCATTTTTATGTCTTTGAGAGAGATGTCTGTTCATGTTCACTCAATGTCTTTGGCCCATTTTTACTTGGATTATTTTTTTAATGTTCTTTATATATTTTGGATACTAACCCATTATCAAATATGTCCTTTGCATTTATTTTCTCCTATTCAATAGGTTTAGTTTTGTTGGTTGCTTCCTTTGTGCATAAGCTTCTTATTTTGATACCATCCCAATAGTTTATTTTTTCCTTTTGTTTCCCTTACATGAGGAGACCTGATCTAGAAAATGTTGCTATGGACAGTGTCAAAGAAATTACTGCCTGTCTTCTCTTTTAGGATCTTTATGGTTTCAGGTCTCACATCTAAGTTTTCCTTTCGAGATTATTTTTGTGTCTGGTATAAGAAAGTAGTCCAGTTTCATTCTTTTGCGTGTTGCTGTCCAGTTTTCCCACTACCATTTGTTGAAGAGAACGCCTTTTGCCCCATTGCATATTCTTGCCTCTTTTGTCAAAGCCCATATAATTGTGGGTTTACTTCTGGGCTATTTGGTACCATTGTTCTGTGTGTTTATTTTTGTGCCAGTTCCATAGTGCTGTGATTACTACAGTTATGTAGTAGATCTTGAAATCTAAGACTGTGGTACCCCCAGTTTTGTTCTTTATTTTTTACAGTTGCTTTGGCTATCAGGGTCTTTTGTTGTTTCATTTACATTTTAGGGCATTTGTTCCAGTTCTGTGAAAAATGTGGTTGGTGTTTTGATAGGGATTGCATGTAATTTGTAGATTGCTTTGGGTAGTAAGGACATTTCAACAATATTTGCTCTTCCAATCCAGGAGCATGGAATATCTTTCCATTTGTATCCTCTTCAATTTCTTTCATCACTCTTTTATAGTTTTCAGGACACAGGTCTTTGATCTCCTTGGTTGAGTTTATTCCTAGGTACTTTATTATTTTCGGTGTAATTGTAAATAGGATTGTTTTCTTAATTTCTACTTCATTATCAGTGTACAGAAATGCAACGGATTTCTGTATATTGTATCCTGTGACCTTACTGAATTCATTTATCAGTTTTTGTAGTTTTTTTTGTGGAGTCTTGAATTTTCTATATAAAGTATCATGTCATGTGCAAATAGTGAAAGTTTTACTACTTTGCCAATCTCGATGCCTTTTGTTTTTGTTGTCTAATTACTGTGGTGACTTCCAGTACTATGTTGAATAAAAGTGACAATGAACATCTTTGTCTAATTTCCTTACCTTAGGGGAAAAGCTCTTGGTTTCTTTTTACCACTCAATATGTTTGCTGTGGGTTTTTCACATAAGGCCTTTATTGTGAGGTATATTGCCTCCAAACCTACTTTGTTGAGGTTTTTTTTTTTTTTTTTTTTTTTTTATCATAGATGTATATTATACTTTGTCAAATGCTCTTTCTGCATCTACTGAAATCATTTTTTTACCCTTTTATTGATGTGATGTATTACATTGATTTGAAAGGATCAAGCTACCTTTGCTTCTCAGGAATAAATCTCAATCGTGGTAAATGCTTTTTTTTTTTTTTTTTTTTTTTTAAGCATATTGTTGGGTTTGGTTTGCTAATATTTTGAGGATTTTTGCATCTATGTTCATCAGATATATCGCCTATAGTTTTGTTTTGTTTTTGTCTTTATCTGGTTTTGGTATCGGTAATCCTGGCTTCATAGAATGAAATTGGAAACTTTCCTTTCTCTCCTATTTTTTGGGAATAGTTTGAGAATAGGTGTTCATTCTCCTTTAAATGTTTGGTAGAATTCACCTGTGAAGCCATCTGGTCCTTGGCTTTTGTGTGATTTTTGGGGTTTTTGATTACTGATTCAAGTTCATTGCTGGTAATAGTTCTGTTGAAATTTTCTATTTCTGGCTTAGTTTGAGGAGGTTATGTTTCTAGGAATGGATGCATTTATTATAGGTTGTCCAATTGGGATTTAATTTTTCCTAATATTCTCTTATAATCTCTTATATTTCTGTAGTGGTTGTTACTCTTCCATTTCTGATTTTGTTTGAATCCCTTCCGTTTTGTTTTTTGTTTTGTTTTTGATGAGTCCAGCTTAAAGGTTTATTTTTGTTTTTTTCCAAAGCTCCTTGTTTCACTGATCCGTTTATATTGGCTTTTTTGTTTGTTTTGGTTTTTTTTGTTTTTTATAGTTTCTATTTCATTTATTCTGGTCTAATCTTTGTTGTTTTTCTAGCTCCGTTAGGTGTAAGGTAGGTTGTTTTTCAGATTTTTCTTGCTGTATCTCAGGGGGGCTGTTTGTTATGCTGTTTCTTTAAGGGTGGAGACTCCACTTACTCTTAACCTCTCAGCTTACCCAGAGCAGAGCCCACTGATTTTTAAAGTTCCCAGTGTTAAGCCCTACTGATTGTGTCTCTGCCCTTCCTGCCCTCTTTGTGGGCTCTTCTCTCCATTTAGCTGTGGAGAGTCTGTTCTGTCGGGCTTTGGGTTTTTTTTCCTCCGTTACTTACACTGGCGTGGGTGTCCTCTATCCATGGGACAGAGTAAGCTTAGCATCCTTCTACTCTGTCATCTTCCCTGAAAGCCCAGTGCTGCCATTTTCATGATCATTTGTCCAATTCTGTATTCTATCAAATGGAGTCAACCTCCTCCCCAGCCCCCTGCCCCACAAGAGAGCCTGAACGAGCTAGCAGGGGAGGGGCAGAAGGAGAGGCAGAGAGAATCTTAAGCAGGTTCTATACCCAGCACACAGCCCGACCCAGGGCTCAATCTCATGAACTGTGAGATCATGACCAGAGCAGAGATCAAGAGTCAGACACTTATGTGACTGAGCCACCCAGGTGCTGCTGGAGTCAAACTGTTAGTGAAGGATGTAATTAATGATTATCTCCCAACCCTGGTGACTTCCATGGGGTTCTTGCATTTGTGAATGTGTGTGGAATGAGACAAGGAAGGGATATGGTGGGGTCCTTGGTTCTTTTCCTGGGCCAAACTTTGGAAAATAGTCTACATCTTTATATCTAAATTTTTTGTCTCTGTATAGGGTTTCTTATTCTCAGCACTACTAACATTTGAGCCTAAAATTGTTGATGACTGTTCTTGCATTGTAGGAAATTAACATCTCTGACTTGAGTCTATTTTGTGCCAATAGCACCTACCCAGTTATGACAACCAAAAATGTCTCCAGGCTTTGCCAAATGTTCCCTGGGAATGGAGAGAGGGGGGCAAGCTTACTCCCTGTGGAGAACCACTGCTCCTTATAAAAGTCAATGCTTGTTTCTTACTGTTTTGTAAGCCAGACAGATGGAGAACAGCTTTCTTTAAAATCTAAAAAACTCCTAGCACTGTAAATTGTCATTCCACGTGCTTCTCCCTGTTTAATATACCAGAAAAGGAGTAAGAAGGCCCAGGTTCTAGTCTTTGACACACACACACACACACACACAGCTGAGTGACCTTAGGTAATTTACCTCCATGCACCCTAGATTGAATTTTTCTCATACATAAATTATCACATTTGAATGGTATGCAATAGAATCCTCATTCTTCTTATTCCACATGGGGAGGTACACTTAAACTTTCAAAACTGGTTTTATAACTTTTGATCCATTAATTTTACTTCAAGTAATTTATCCTAGAGAAATACATGTGTATGCAAAATGTACATGCAAGGTTACTCCTCGCATTGTTACTCGTAATGGCAGATAATTGGAAATCTGTTGATTTTTACATAGGTAGAAATGCAATACCATTCAACTATTATAAAAGATAAGGCTTGGTAATATACATATGCAAATCTATACTTAGAAATGTGAAAAGATGCATTATATACATTTGTAAGTAGAAAATAAAATTTGAGGGACACATGGGTGGCTCAGTTAGGCATCTGCCTCTTGATTTCTGCTCAGGTCATGATCTCCTGGTTTGTGAGATTGAGCCCTGGAAGCACAGAGCCTGCTTGGAATTCTCTGCCCCTCTCCCACTCAAGTGTGTGCTTTCTCTCTCAAATATGTAAACTTAAAAAAAAATAAATATAACTGACATACAAACCTATATTTTTTACAAAATGATCTCTGTATATGCAAACACATGAATGGAAAAAATATTAAGGCCTGTACACCAAGTTGTTAATATTTGAAAAGGATTGGGTTATGAATGACTTTCTGCATTGCGTGTTTCTGTAGTTCAAAATGTTAAATTTTTAAAGAAAAAATGTATATTTTTATTTTTTTTAAGTTTATTTTGAGACAGAGATAGCACAAGTAGGGAAAGGGGCAGAGAGACAGAATCCCAAGCAGGCTCCGTGCTGCCAGCTCAGAGCCTGATGTGGGGCTCAAACCCATGAAACTATGAGATTGTGTCCTGAGCCGAAACCAAGAATCGCTTAACCAACTGAGCCACACAGGTGCCCCAGGTGTATTTTTAAAAGATGCATATTTTCCTTCTTATTGGACTGAGGTGCGTAAAACAGTAACTTTGGGTCCTTGTTCTCAACTGGAGGTGATTTTGCCTCCTCACAGGACATTTGGCACTATCTGGAGGCATTTTTAGTTGTCGTACCGAGAGATGGGGGTATTCCTGCCATCTAACCGGTAGGGACAGCAATGTTGGTATACACCCTGCATAGGACAGGCCCTGCCCCCACAACAAAGAATTATCAGGCTCAAATGTCAGTAGTGCTGAGGTTGCTATCTTAGCCTTTTGATCAAGAACAGCTGATAGAAATGTACAGATTATGATGAAGTGATTGTTAGAAGAAATTGCCTCTAAAATCTTCAGGGAGTGTTCTAGTTGAACCTGACAGATCTATTCAACAGAGATCTTGTTCCTCATCCTAGTTTTTTTTCTTGGAATATTAAAGAACATTACAAAAACTGCTCCACCCAGTTTTACCATGTTTTGTTTTTTGTCATTTTTTAAAAACTTTTATTCGTCTCTCCCTGTTAAAAATCATGGCTACAATGAGTGACCTATTTTCAGCCCACTGGCTCAATGATGTCATCAAGGTGCTGTGTCTTCCATCTCTAGAGTCTCCTGTCCTTTATGTGGGCTTTGTCCTTAGCCTTGTTGTGAAATGCCTGTTGCAGTTGTAGGTGCCATAGTTAAATGCAGAAACATCCAGAGAAAGAAGGGAGAAAGTCTCTTCCTGTGACTGTCTTAGGGACTGCTTAGGATATTTGCTCTCCCATCTCAAAGGCCAGAAGTGGTTCATGTGCCTATCACTGCCATAATTTCTGGCCAGAGGAAGAGAATTGACTTCAGAAGGATCCACACTCCCCTGAAGCTATGGGGAAGGGAGAGTTGGTCAGCTTTCTAAAGACTCCTGATAATGGGGTAGGGAAGGTAAATACATGAACAGAATTGGGCTCTGTTTAAAAAGAGCATTGGCTGCTGGGAAGAGAACTCAGCGTCTGCTTCAAAAGAGCATCCCTGTATGCTCCCAAGTAGCTCAATGACCTCCCATTCAAGGGCAACCCAATCCTGATTAACTCTGCAGTAAGCTGAATTAGTTCTGGATCATAAACTTCTTGAGAACAGGGATAAAGATTTGTTCATAGACTTATTAATTATTTATGCTTTGACTGCTTTCAAAAAGGGCTTGAAATGACTTACAATAAAAATGTGTACAATAAAACTCTTAAAACCATGGTAACCAGAATCGTGTTATGAAAAGATGGGAATAAGATTCATCTATACCTTTCATATCACTTAGCTTAGTGCTTCACACACACACACACACACACACACACACACACACACACACACACACTCTTAAGAATAAATGTTTAAATAAATGGCCATCCCAACCCTTGGTTGGGAGCATAAATTTTATGAAATACCAAGAGAATCATTTCACAATTAGCAGCCAGTTCTTCCCTGAGGAAAGGCATCAGAGTTGCTTATCAGGCTAAGGTTGAGCAGATTTTTCATGCTAAGGGCAAGCAGTACAAATGATGATTGACCTTGCCTTTGGCGGCCTCCGAGAGATGGATTGTTGTCCTTACACTGATCTTTTCAGCAAGGCAGTCTTACCAAAGAACCATCTAGATAGTAGTATCTATATAACTGTAGGATTAAAAATGTATGTAGATCAACGTGTATACTGGTTTGTCCCTGTTATCTGTATATCCGAAGGGTTCTGGGAAATCATTCCCACCAGCTAAAGTATAGCTTAAAGCACCCAACATCTCCTCTTGTGTTCTCTGCCCCTAACCCTACCCTCCTTGAAAATGTAAATGCACAATAGGCTCTTCCTGGTATTTGTATTTTACATAGGAACAAAGCCCTTCAGCCAAAGACCTCTTTCAAAGGTTAAATTCTGGGCACTTGGAGTTGCAATGGTGAACTAGGTCATTTGGGCCAATCATTCCCCTGGGAATAGTGGAAAAGCTGGATCAACTATGGAAAACAACTGTTCTGAGACTTAACAACATAGCAAGACAGTGACAATTTAGGAATCAAAGGTTTGGGGGAAGAACAAAACCCAAAGAGGTGAGTCTGGCTTTGGGGGCTGCGTTCCTGTAAGAGACTTTTACTTAAGGAAAACTCAAGGCTGAGAAGCTTACTCAGAGCTTTGACAGCCTTATAGGGCTGGTGAGACAAACACCAGAGTTGAGGGCTCACTAAGGAGGGAGCTCTGCCAAAATCACAAGGTTTTGTTGTTGGAACCCCAAAGGTACACTCCCAAGGAGAAAGGGTAACTTGGAAGTAGGGGGTCTTGAATCCTGTCAAACCCTGATTGTATTGTGGTGATCTGGAATTGCGAGCACCCCTAGCCTAGGTGTAGAAGCAAATTTAAAACTCCTAGGGAGGAAGATGCTATATTGTAGAGCCTCAAGTTTTCTCCACATATTTCCATATAATATGAGGAAATACAACTTTGTAACCACAAGCAAAAAGAAATAAGAAACAAAGGAACCAGACCTGTAGCGGATCCAGGTAATGGAGTTATGAGACCTGGCCTTTAAAATACCTATGCTTAATACTTTCAAGAAAATAAAAGGTGAGATGGAGAGTGAGGGAATATGACAGCTGATATTTAAAGAGATAAAAGGTGTAGAATTCTTCCAGAAATGAGAAAAACCTTCCAGCCAGAGATACACACTCCAAACTGGACTAGTACAAAGAAGACAAGATATTCAGGAGGAAAACAGATTAAAAATAATTCTGTAAATCTGAAAGAAGCCAAGGGGGGAGGAGGTGAGGAGGAGAGAGAGAGAAAAAAAAAAAAAAAAAGACCAGATGGAGCCAGTAGAAAGTAAATAGTAATATGATAGTTTAGACTCAAATACATGAGTAATTACATTTGAAGTAAACATGCTGAAAATATTCTAATTTAAAGATCGTCAGGATTTTAAAAACCCCAAAATTTGACATGTTGCTTATGGGGGATCTCCTAAAATGTACATACACATGAAGTATAAGGGTACAGAATTTCAGACCCTTGAGCTAAGTAAGGCAGGGTTTGGGACAGGAAATGCTTAGTATGCTCAAAGTAGCTGCAATACAGAGCTGTCTCTTCTATCTGTTGGACTGGGTTTGTAGCTTGAAGGTGATTTATTAGGACCTTGAGTAACTGCCGATTGATTCATCAGACCTTTTGCCCCAGATTGCATTATGAGCGTTAGGGAGTAGAAATTAAGGATTCCTCGTCTTCTCACGATGAGATAATTTTTTGTTTCTCTGATGTCTTACGTTATTGGATGTTAGGCAAGAGTAGAGGGCAATGGTAGGAAGATGGCGGAGGGATTTTTCTGTCGTCTTGAAATCTCTCAAAACAATGGGGTGAGCTTTGAGCAGTTCAGCAGACTTGGAATTAGACAGGTGAGTTAACAGTTTTTTTTTTCTGGCTAAAAGAAACTGTTGAAACCTGTGGGCATTTAGAAGGGTAGATGAGGAAGTGAGGAAACACAGGTAATCATCTCAGTAGCTAGGTATCAGAAAGAGCCAGACTCCAGTGCTGCTTGTGGGTACAAAAAGGGTCACCTTATCTTCTCCTTAGAAGTCTTTCTCCAGACCTCTAAATATGTGTCGTCTTTCTCCCTACCATTGGGAGAGTGCCTCCTTATTGGAGGATAGGGGAAGTAATTTCAATTGTTATGACTGCTGTTAATAATTGAAACTAGTTTAAGATTAACTTTCATGAAGTAGTCATTACTGTGATATCATCAGTAATACAGTTTGGTATAATTAATGCTTTATAATCATTATAATAGTTGTCTATAGTAGTAGTATTAGCATGATAATTTTTATCCTAATAGGGTTCTGCTATCCCCTCTGCACACTACTGCTTGCTTTGTGTGCTTGGGGACAGAGGGCATGAGAGCAAAGACAGCTTTGGTTTTAATAGCACTTCCCCTCTCTCCAGTTCCAGCTCATCTACGCTTCAGTTTTAATTAAGTTTTGCTTTCACATCAGTGAATGCTCCATCTAGTTGATTAAAAACAATAAGGTTAATTCATTTGGGGGATTCTTTTAAATTATGGTTACTGGTCTTAGAATCCAAGACCATTTGGAATAAAAGGCAATCCTATATTTTTGCATCCCTGGGATATAAGGCAACTGACTGCCTCTGCACCTTCCTTCCACACCTCCAGTATTTACCACAGCCAAGCCTTCCTTGTAAGCTGGTTGAATTGAATCCAAAGGTCAAGTATCTGAAAGGAGGAGCCTTGGGACACTATATTAATTTCATCCATCCATTAAATCCTATTCCATATTTTTAATGTACTAATGCACCATTTAAAGGAAACCTTCAGAGAATCTTGTGTGATAGAACAGATTATTTTAGTAATTTAAATAAATCCTTTGCTACTTATACGTAATTTGTACACAGACTTTGGGCTGAAATCTTAGAATCTCATACATTGGGTTTCTCTAAAGTGAGGAGCACCTTTAACTTGCAATGTGTTTCAAGAGATATTCTTTCCTTGAGGTCATTTACTTACTGCATTTATCAATATTTTGGTAAAAGATCAAACATTTTGAAACTGGATGAAAAATAGAAGGTGTACAGCTAATTTGTTGTCATTTTAACATACTGGATACTGAGATACAATAAAGAGAAAATAAAAGTATTTTTCATCATCAGAGTAAACTAGTTGATGTATGCTATTTACATTGAACCCAGCATGATTTCCCAATTTTTCTATCCTAGCCACCCGCAGGGACCCTGAAGTTGCATGCATCCACGGGTTAATGAGAAACATCATCAGTTTCCCAAAGCCAGCTATAAATGAGAGGGAAAAAAAGCTACATTAAATCTAATCCTCATCTCTCGAAGCCTGCTCTGATGGTCTTTCTTGTCTTGATATTGTGGGCTAGTGCTCACCAAGGTGCCATGGCATGGGCTAGGTAGAGCCATGTGCATTTGTATAATTCCACTCAATTACAATCATGGTTTGCCACCACATCTGATTAGGTCAATTTATTGTTTTCACTATCATTTTCAAACTAGACCTTCCTCTCTCCCTGGAATATATGATCCGTTAAAACCCTAGAGTCAATAAACACTTATGAGGTTTCTATTATGCAAATAACTGTGACTAGGGATGGGAAAGGGCAATGTGATTAAGGCTCGGCATTTTCCTTTATTGAATTATTGAACTTCCCATATGTGAACACAAAAAAGAATTAAGCTTTTTAAAGGATACCTTAACAAAAGGATCGCTTTGTTCCTATTCTGTAGCTTTCTGGTGAGAAGTGATAGCTGGCCCTATCCTATGAGCCACAATAAGCATGATTTCAGTGCTTCACTGCCGTTATTCCTCCTAGGGCTGTCTGTCACATTTACTCTTTTGCTGGAGTAGCCAGAGCTGTCAGCATAGGACTCTCTACGAAATGAATACGTCACAGGTAGAAAACTTGTATTTGGAAAAAGAAAAAGATGAATCTAATGGCCACGAGTAGGGTCAAACCAAGTCAGATGGAAGGGCAAAACCTTAGAGCTGTGAGGTCTAAGATGGTGACTTTTTGAGAAGACCTCCCCCTGGAAAAGATGATTGATTCCCGAGCCATTGTCGGGGAGGAAGTCCAGGTATACTTGGAACAGCGTTGAGTTTGAGTTCTGGTTCTACTGCTTAAGAACTCCTGGGGCCTTGATGTTTTCAGCTGTAAAATGGGGGTAATACATGCTTAAGGGTTATTGAAAGTCAATATATGTAAAATGCCTAGCATAAAAACAGCCCCAAATAATGTGGATGATGAAGGCAACTATTGATAATATCAGCCTTGAAAACTGTTGAAGCAGCTGACCTCAGCACATCGGATTCCCATGGATTTATGCCTGCTCTTTCCTGGAATTGAATTGGACTTTCCCACAGGCACAATTTACTGTTTATCACAAGTCTCATTCTGCTTCCCTTTTCCCAATTCCTCTTGACTTATTCACACCAACTTTGTCCATCGTAATGTTGTGTTTGGAATATAACCAATTCCCCAACTTTAAAGGTTGAAAGTTTATTCACCTAACAGATATTTATTGAGGTCCTACTGTGTGCTACGTGCCGGTAATTCAGTAATAAGTGAAAATATAGTTTCTGCTCCCTGGCCTGTATACCCTGGTGGTAGCTCTCTGGAAATGAGGCCAATTAAATAATCATCCAAGTCAATAGAAAAATGTAGCTGTAATAATTGCTATAAAGGGAGCTACATGTTGCTATGAAAGTTAATACAGTCTAGGAATGGGAGCTGTGATCTAGAGAAGGGAGAGTTATAAATTACTGGATATCCTCAAAATATTTGGTGGTAGCAGAATTTTGTGACATGAGTTACTAACAGGCAGAAAGGGAACACATACTCAGTAACTACCATTTTCTTGACAACTGCTCATGATGTCGCCTGATCTTTGAATTCTTTAGACTTTTCTCAGTGAAACCTCTAGATATTAAGAATTATTCACTAGTCCACTGTCAACATGTATCATTCTCATCAATTTTATGGAGAATCAGAATAGATTCCTTCCCTTTTTTTTTTTTTTTTTAATATTTTTGAGAGAACTTGAGCGGGGGAGGGGCAGAGAGAGAGGGAGACGCAGAATCCGAAGCATGCTCCAAGCTGTCAGTACAGAGCCCGATGCGGGGCTTGAACCCACGAATGGTGAGATCATGACCTGAGCCGAGGTTGGACGCCCAACCGACGGAGCCACCCAGGTGCCCCTATTACTCTTAATCATAGGTTCTAGTATATTCTGTGACCTACAGACCACAGCTCTGCTTTCGTTAAGGGACATCCTAACAGTTCTACCACATTGCCTCCACTATGCTTGTTGGCTTTTAACTGAGTTTGGGAAAAGTGTTAAGTTAGCTTTAATCTCTTCAGAATTAGTAGTAACCCTATCGTGAACATTTAGTATTGGAAGTTATTTCAAAAGGCTTAGCTGTCTTATTCCTTCCCTTATTATCAACACAGTTTCTGATTTTGATGGGCTGGATGTTGGGTACGTTCTGGTTTATGAAAGCTCTTTTCCCATCTCTGCTTTCCCCCCAGCACTTTGCTCACAATGTATTTTTATGCACAAGTGTGGCTCTGGCAAGAGCCTCCTGGTTTAAAAACAACAAAAAAATAAGTGAAAAATTTTTGGTGTCTTTTAAACAAATGCAATGTGCAGACCCACAGGACAAGAGAAAGGCTAAGTTGGTCCAAGCTAGCAGGCAACACCCTTCAATTCTCTGGTGGTAGAGATTTTGTTTTGTTCAGCCTTGTATCACAACATCTTGAAGAGTGCCTGTTGTATGGTAGACGCTCAAAGAATCGAATGATTAACAACCTCCAAATTTGATTTGATCATAGGCTCATTGGCAAGTTCCACTTCCCTTTGCGATTGGAAAGATCTCAAAATCTAGCACAACGCAGGAATTTGTACTCTTCTGTCTCAGCTATGTTGTGTTTTCTTTTACGTATTCACCTTTATCGATTTTTATGTGTGAATCATGTCAGACTTTCCATTGTCCTCTGGCTGCTTTATCAACTCCGTTTCCTCATTATCCTCCAGTTTCTTAAACTGAACTGGAACTGGTCAGCATTTCAGGCTGGCTTTCCTGAGGTAGAGAGCTAGAGGGTATGGCTCCTGAATACCATGTTGTGAGCAAGGGAGAGTGAAGTGTGAAAGAGGCATAATCAGGATGCCACCGGCTAGAGAAAACTAGTCAGTGCCTTTGAAGACAGCTCTAGTTAAGGTTCAAGAGCAGCCACTGCTGTTAGCGTAATTACTGTCAATGAAAGCGTCAACACCCATGGTGAATCAGACCTTGTTTCCCCGAATAGCTGAGATTCTAATTGATAACACACAGAGAACACAAGCAAATCAGGAAGGAAAGGAGGCTGTTAATTTTGAGTATGAGCTACATGAAATGAAAATGAAGAACAGGAAAATGAGTTTTAACAGAAAGAAATGACTCCGTGCTCAGAATCAGCTTCTCCCTTTTATGGTCAATTGATTGTTTCAGGATTGTGCTAAGTGTTTTACATGCATTCTCATGTAGTCTTTTACCAATGCTATGTATGGCTTAAGATGATCGTATCTCCCTTCAATAAGGAAGCTAAGGTTCAGAAACCTTAAGTTTCCAATGGGAACAGGCAATATAATGAAAAACCCACAAATTTTAGCCACTCTACCATTCTGCGTATATTATCTGGGTACTGATCACAGCTACAGTAGTACTTTTCTCTCACTTATTTCTAGTTGCTCATTGAGGATGATGTAGTTGTATATATTCTCGGTTCTTTTGAATTCATGGTTTCCTTTGGGTTGAACCTAAAACCGGATACTTGGACAAAAGTACAAGGTCATTTTTACTAGTTAATTATGACTACTTTTCCTCTTAATTTTGGGTAGAGAAACACAGCCCTCAATTTAGAGGAGGGAGAACTGGGTTTGAATATAAACAGATGCACTAAGGCATTACATATGAAAAGATCTCGAATGGTGCCTGGCACATAAGACTAGGAGAAGGTCGGGGTGATAACAGCAGGAAGGAAGAGAAGAGCAGAACATATGTCTAAATATGTAGGACTGTACCAAGTAGAAGCCTTTCAACCTTCTGTCAGCCCTTCACTGCTATTCTCCCCAATTCCTGATTCACATCAAACATAAACACAACTGACACATGAATCTCTCTCTTCAGCTAGTAAAGATTCACAGTGAACTAAACTCCAGATGAGGGTTGTGTCTGTGGAGCAAAGTTCCATGTTTGTCATCTACCCCTCTTCCCTAAGAGGGGAGCACTCGAGGAAGAGTGAAAAGCGGGCAGAATGGAGGAACAGAGAGCACCAGAAGAGAGAAGAAATTGATTTTTTTGGGGGGGTCAGGATCTGTCCTAAATAAATCCCATGCTTCAAATGCAATGGGAGATGGGAAGCATTTTCTAGACCTTTTCAATGCCACCAAGTGCCTGAGACTCTTCTCTGGCTATTGAAAAGGCCGTGAAAATGCTCACCTTATGTGTCAAGTATGTTAGGTCATAATGAGCTAGTTTAAATGTAGAAACAAAGATTACAAACTTGTGTCCGCCTCCAAAGTTGAAGCGGTTATGGACTCCCCTCTCTCCCCTTCAGCCTCCTTCCTTGGTTTCGGGATGCCAAGCTGAAAGACCCAAGCTACACACAAGCTATGGGGCGGAGGGATAGGACTGGTGACAGTGACTTGTGCAGTAGTCTGTGTACTTCAGATGGCTCAGCATGCTCGTAGGTCTTGCTGTTAATAAAATGTTCTGGTTGACTGAGAGGTACTAGTTGTCCACAGATGGACTGCCCACTTTTGAAAAATCCTACAATTAAACTTAATTCAATTTTTCTTTGATGATAGCTCTTGAAGACTATGCAATTAGTGTTTCTGTCGTCATTAGGAATATAAATTCTCCTCATACCAGCAAATCATGGAAGCAGTGGCTCATGGAGAGTGGATGTTAAGGGAATGTCAATGAACCCACATCTATTCTGAGGGTAGCTAACATTGTGGAGATTCTGCTGGAGGCAAAGGATGTGACCACTCTAGAGGGGGATGGGCAGAGGAAGCCTCTTGTAATGGATGCTGTCAGTGAAACGGTGCCCACTTGAACTGATTTGTAAACTAACAACACCGACTTCAGTTATCTTGTGTTCCTGGGTAACCATGACAAGTTATAAAGGTCCACTGTCACTACACGGTGCCCTTCTAAGGTGCACACTTTGGTCGTGCTGCACATAGTGATTCAGAGGCCTGGTTTTGAATCTGTGTTAGTGCTGACTCATTTAAGAGAGCCTTCGAGTTTTTGTTATGGCTGTGGTGAATTAAAATCTAATTGAATTCCCCAGGCATTTAATAGTGCATCTAATGGGGGCCAGGCTCTATACTAAGTGATGTAGAGGTACAGAGATGTAAGGGCTAAGAGTTGGTGCTTGGTGTAATCCAGGTTTCCTGATACTGTGAAGCTCTGAACAAGGGGCCCCTGCATTATAGACCGATGTGAACAGGCTCATGATTGGGGAAGTGTTGACTTTCTCTCTTAATTCACATCTCCTGCCCCCCAAAGCAGACCCTGGTGGGAGTAGTTTATCTGGGAAGTGATCCCAGAAAACATGGTGGGGTAACGGGGAAGGTGAGACAGGGAAGGGAGAAAAGTCAATAAGTATGTTGTTGAGCAGGTGGGGGTGGATCCCACTGGAACTCTCTGAAGTACCCCGTGGCACGCACACCAGAATTGACCTACCACAGGGTGGGGAATTTAGATGTTTACGGACTCTCAGCCCCCATAAATTGGGGGTTGGCCCTGGGGTCCTCAGTTCCACAGCACGTCCAGGTGCACAAGGCTGAGCAGGTGCTCCCAGTGTTTGAGGAAGCTTTCTGACGGGAGAGAAGCAGGAGCTGGAGGAGGTAGTTGGGGTTGTAGCAAGCTGGAAACCATTTATTGGTGAAGCCACCTCAGCCTAGGAGATTGCTGCTTATTATAGCAGTGACATGTGTTCACCACGAAAGTTTGGAAAATTGAGAACATTTTATAATCCCACTTCTCAAGAAGTAACATTCTGCTGGATTTCTTATGAAAAATTACTTTTTCCTAGTGTGCATGTATTCTATATGTGTATATTGGTGGGGTTTTCCTTTGTATCGAGACTTGGTGTTTTTTGTTTTGTCTCCACTGTTCAATCCTAAATACTTAGCTCAGAATTTTGAAGAATTGAAAGTAGATAGTATGTGAGGTTAGGGCATTTTCCTGTCTCTTGTAAAGACCTGAAAACATTGTGGAGATTATTTTTGGATATTCCGGAGGAAAAGGGGAAACCGGGGAGCCCCTGAGTCTTCGTTTGGGTTACTATAACAGAATATCACAGACCAGGGAGCATATTAGCACCCAAAACTTGGGGCGCCTGGGTGGCTCAGTCGGTTCAGTGTCCGACTACGGCTCAGGTCATGATCTTAGAGTTCGTGGGTTTGAGCCCCACGTCAGGCTCTGTGCTGAGAGCTCAGAACCTGGAACCTGCTTCAGATTGTGTCTCCCTCTCTCTCCTCCACTCATTCTCTCTCTTTCAAAGATAAACATTAAAAAAAAACCTAAAATTTCTCACAATTCTGGAGGCTAAAAGTCTGAGGTCAGGGTGCCCAGTATGGTTGAGTTTTGGTGAGGGACCTCCTCAGTGTGCAGGCTGCCAACTTCTAGTATCCTTATGTAGCAGAGAGTAGTCTGGGGTCCTTTTTATAGGGGCATTTATAAAATCCCATTTCATGAGAGTTGCATCCTGGTGATCTATTCACCTCCCAAAGACCCCACCTCTAAACACCATCACTTGGGGGGGGGGGTAGGTTTTACCATATGAATTGGGGAGCTGCACAAACCTTCAATATTAGCACCTTAGTAGGAGCAGGGGAGGAGGAGATTGGACCCAGGGTTGGAGGGATGCTACAGGCCTGAGATTCTCACATATATCAGGCTTCTGCCCAGTCTGTGGCTGTACCCTGTGTGAATGACCTGGGTGAAAAGATTGGCTTGAGGCACAGTGGTTCTCAGCCTGGCCAATGCTCCCAGGACCCCACAAGAGATACAGAAGAAGCAGATTTGCCTTTCTGAAAGTCTCAATCCTGCTGGGCAGTGGCATCTAGGGTTGGGGTAAGTGACTGATGCAGGCCAAGAATGATGAGTGATAGAGTGATGACCTAAGGGGGCTCCCTGGTTCTTGGCTCTGCATGATGCTATAGGACTTTAGCAAAACCCTAAGGAAGGTCCCCCAGAAATGACTGATGGGAATTCTATCTTGCCTCTGTGGGTGTGGGCTTATAATTGCCTTTGGTTTAAGAAATACAGCAAAGTGAGGATTTAGATTTTAGAGTCTGCTGTTTCCTGGGGAATTACTTTCTCATGGCCTCCTTGGCTTCTGTCTCTGATGCAGCTCACAAATATGTAAATCTTTCCTCATTTTTGACCAAAAAAAAAAAAAAAAAAAACACTTATTCTCCTTCATCTGATCAGACTTAACTACAGACTGGGGGTTATAACGGGAGAGATCACATTATCTGGAGTCTCCTGCCATCTCCCCAGCTATCTTTTTTTCTGTCTATGTCTCCCCTTTCCTTTAGGTAGCAAGAACAGGTTCCTGTGGCTACCCAGGCTCTTTAGGTTGGTGTTTGTTCCTATCTGGTCTAATTAATTGTTAAGTATAGTCTGTTCTTGATCATCCTTCTAAGAAGCAGAACAAATGTCTCTCCTTCTCATTTTCTTGCAAGTTACTAGCGTCCTTCTGGAGCTTTGATCACGCCCTTGAGAGTCTCCTATCCTTTCACAATTGCCCTAAGGAAATAGTTTGAGATAGATACCGTGCCCTTCTTAAAAAGGCCTTCTGTTAATGAAAGTTCTATTTATTGTATATTAAACAGCCTCTTTAAAAAGTTTGAAACTGAGTAATCGAATGCATTATGGCAGACACACCAAATCCCATTTCACTTTGCCTGGGCACTCAGGAAGGTGTTCTCTGGCTCCCCTTGTGGTTAGGTTGTAGCTATGTGATTCGTCTGAGCTCTGAGCCAGGAGCAAAGATGGCAGGTGTCACTTCCGGGCGGAGTATTTACTAAGCCAGTGTGCTGCTCTCTAGCCTCCTGCCGCAGCCCTTCTGGAAGCTAGGTGCTGAGGTGGCAGAGCTACAAAGTGGAAGCAACACGGACCACGGGGCCACCTTCTGGAGAATTGCTGGACTATACCGGACTTTGTGAACTAACTGGGAAATAAGCTGGTATTTTAGGTCACGAAGATTTAAGGGTTATTTTGTAGCAGCATAGCCTAAGTTAACAGTAAACCTTAAACTGACTAACATGACCAACTCTGGAATCAAGACTTCCTAGGCTCCATTGTACACCCTACCACTTACTAGCTGTTTGTGCAAAAAGAGTCTCCAGGAGACCACCGATAGGAGGTGCCTAATATACTGTCGGGCCCATAATAAATGTTCAAAACGCAACAGCTTCTTGATGACAGTTATGCATAAGGATGATTAAACCCTAAAACAAAACTGTTAGTATAAGCGTGCAAGTACTCCCAAGCAAGTTCAATGCCCATGTCTTTTGTTTATATTTAGAACCAATTATTCATCATAGGAAATAGCATCGGGAAAGTTATTGGTTGCGTCAATATAGGTTTATTTACAGAGGCAGCCATCAAATATTTGAGCCTTAGTTTTTCCACATTTACTGCCACAGAGTTGCCCGTAGCACTATTTTATAAATATTTTAATCTTCTGCATCTCACACGATTGTGGGTATTTATCATTTCTGAGCTAGCCTATTTTTGTTCCTTTTTCTTTCTAAATCTGACTTGTTTTCACCAGCTCCTCTTTCCGTAAACATATGGCCTGTCCTGCCTTTTTTCTGTGAGTGCACCTGGCAGTTTTTCTGATTTTGTCCCTGTCTTTGTTAGGCTGGTGGCAGGGGGTGATGGAGGGACCAGACAAGATGCTTTCATGGTTTAATGCCTTGTGGTGGGGAGGGGGCACGGGAAGTTTAGCAGTGACCACAGTGAAGTGGAGGAGACGATGAGATAGGTTTGTGTCTGTCATGCGTGGGCATGCACTCTGGGGACTAGGATTTCAGGTGGTCAGCACAGAGTAGTTTTGCCACACGAGTTTGTGGTGCTGCAGAACATTAAGGTGCAGACATCCTGTGACCTTTTAGAAATGCATAACTTGAATCTTGGAGAGATTGCTTCTGTATTTACCAATTATTTATTTTAGAAGCTAAAAACAAAGGGGTTAAGAGGGAACACAAAAAGATGCCTTAAGGTATGGAAGAAGGAACAAGAGCCAATTAAGAGAGGATAGGAGGAGCGTGATAAGAGGACATTGCTCTGAAAGCTAAGGAGGAAAACTTCATGGAGAGTGGCACCCAGGCACTAAATATTTATTATTAATTTTTAATGATTTTATTTTGCGGGGGGGGGGGGGGCGGGTCAGAGGATCTAAAGTGGGCTCCAATGTGGAGCTCGAACTCACAAACTGTGAGATCATGACCTGAACTGAAGTCGGATGCTCAACCGACTGAGACACTTAAGATGCCCCTAAATATTGTTAAATAAATGAATGGAAGGGCATTCAACCATGCTAAACGGTACAGGCTATTTAATGAGAATGCGGTAGAATCAGCCTCGCTCCTGACTCTATTTTCCATTCTTTTATATTCATTTGTTAATCTTATTGTTTGGTGTTTCTCCCTCACTTCTAATTTTATTTTACCTTGCTGCCTTAACTCATTTTGGAACAGAGTAAGATACTTAATAAAAGTATTTGCTAAGTAATTCTAAATTAACAGGATTTGAAAAAAAGGAAAATATTTACTATTCTAACCTCCCCAGGAGATTTCTACTGAAAGAGACATTATTATAAAGCTCTGAGTAAGCACATTGTCATAAGGATTATGCCCCAGATGCATCTGGATAGCAGTCATCATTATAAATAGATGTTAATTCATAAAATATTTCCATGCAATTTCTATTCCAGTGAATGTAGTACTCTTACATAAGGGTCTGTATTTAATGCCATGTTAAGAAAAGGGGAGTGTGGATAATAAGTGATAATGGTAGTGATATATATCTATCTATATAAAAAGATAAAATTCAGAAATCTACCTACAGAACATTTCTGGGAGAATCAAGATGTGACTGTTTATCCGTACCTTGAAATTTTTCTTTCCTAGATATTGAAGAAGTTACAGGATTTTGGCTGCTGCCAGTCCCATATCCGTCCCAACTCTCCCCAAGCTGCATTTCCTGCCTTTCATTCAACTTAAAATCCAAGACCTTGCCTCCAGCTAACTGAGCCCACAGTCTTTTCCATCCTGCACACAGGTGGCAGCAGCTAAGGGCTGCAAAACCTGTAAGTCTACCTACGGAGGCTGCTGGCTCTCTACCTCCAGCTAGTGGCACTGCGCATTTTGCTGACAGAGGCCAGTTTCTCTTTCTGAAAACTTTCTGCTCCTTTGGCAGCAAGACCCAGAGGTAGAGTGAATTGGTAGTGGGCATGGGTGGGTTGGAGGGGAGTGGGACTCAGCAGAGGGCGTCTCAGCTGCACCCACAGAACCTCTTAAGCATGAGGCTGTTCTCATGGAGTTGGCTATTCTCATTTATATCTGACATAAACTGCGGAAAGATGGGCTGGAGAGATCAAACTAGGTAGGATATTCCTCTGATGGTGGAAACTGTATCTCTACACCATTTTATGTTTTCAGAGCACTGTTGACCGAAACCAGCTTAAATAAATGACTGTTTCTAATTCAACACATGAATTGAGGCTAATGCAAATAGATGTGGCTGCATAAGTGCAGGAGGAAGGATGAAATCATAAAGTATTTTAGAAATCTTCAAGATACGTATTCTCATGCTTTCCCCATTTGGGGACACCTGCAAAACAAGTAACATGTAGGAAAATGCCCCCCAAAATGAAAGAGACTTGCTTGAATTATTGCTTAATGCCAAATCATTAACGCTCCATAAACTTGGATTCCTTAGGTCTTGCTTCAGAGCTGACACTTAGGTACCACACATATAATTTCATTCACATTTAACACCAGGTGAGAATTTTCTTTTTAAAATCAAAGTTACAAGTAAATACTGTACATTACTAAATGATTCAAACTTTAAGTTCCCAGAGTTCCTTAGTGATGAGTCTTTGAATGTGATAAGGGAGCAACTGCTGCTGCTATTTAATTTACAAAAATCCTTAAGTGTTGGCAGTCATTTACCTATTTATCTCATTTTTCCTGTACTTAGTAAACAGCTATTTAGCTTTCAAATAGTATCTTTGGAACTAACAAACCAATGTCATTACCTTGATGGATGGGCTGTTTGAATTTTAATCTATGTGGTTAGTTATGGTGGCCTACTTGAAAATGAATAATCACCATATTATTTAATTTGGCAAATGGCTCTTACTACCTCTTGAAGGAAGCGTGTCTTCTCTAGATCATCTCAACTGATTTTTTTTTTTCCTGACCGCTGATATCACACCTGTCATTTTGTGTTGGGTCTATGTTTTTTTCCAAGCTTTTAGAGTACTTGAAAAGATATTAACTTTAGAAATTTCATAAGTACAGTCTTCTATATTAATGTGGAATAAGAGATGAATTGGAATCTCTGTGGTGCTTGTGGATTCTTTGAATCCCAAAGAATTTGAGTTCTATATCTGCTCCTTTTGTTTATACCTTCCAAGATTTTTGAGTATTTCTTTCTTCCGTTGCACTTTTCAGTTATTCTGCATCAATGTTAATCTCTCTGAATCCTGATGACTGTTATGTATGATTATATGCATCTTTGTATATTTGTGTGTGTGTATGTGTGTGTGTGTGTGTGTGTGTGTATATATATATATATATATATAGGATTATATATTATACTGTTGGGTTATCTGAGAGAATCCAAGTAGTTAATATTATAGAGTATATTTTATGTTGAAGTGTAATTTTGTGATTAAATTTGAATTGCTGTATCTGGAGTACTGGGAATTACCAGTATTTCCTTACAAATTATGATGTCAACAGCACAGAAGAATGCTAGGAGACAGCTCAGTTCTCCTGTCTACCATTTCTTGACAAATCTCTTTACTCTCATTTATGCTGGGCGTAGATCATACTCTCAGAAATAATGCAAAGACCCAGTCCAAGTCCTAAGTGATCTGTACTTCTTCTGTCCTCCTATTCATGCCGACTCAACTTTTTATTGGAATAAGGGAGAATATTAAATCTTGTTTCTTGAGTATTTTGATTGAGCAAAAAAGGCTTCATAGAAAATATAACAGGTTTCTGATTGCAAGCAAACCACCTTAACAAAAAGGAGTCTCTAAAGTGATAAGTGACTCTCAAGATCCAAGACTGGCAAAAGGACAAGAAATCAAGAGAACCCTGGAGGTGGGGCAGCCAGGTACCCAGCTGGGATCACACTATAAAGCCCCTTTTGGTCCAAGTGATACTGCTCTTCTATCACTGCTGATTAATTTGACCTCTAACTGTCCTGCCTTGGTTACAGTTGCTCAGGATTCTGGGTTCTAGGAGCAAGCATCTGATTGATCAAAGATCCTATGAGTTCCCATAGGAGGAGCCTGCTGGGGGAGGCAGGTGTTAGAAATCGCCCTTCCACAAGGCCCCATAGAAAGATGAAGTGCTAATTGGAAGGGATATAGATGCTAGACAACCACAAAGAAGTTAATAACCAATAAATAACTAAATTCTGTCTTTATTCTTAGTTGGTAATCTTCAGAAGCAGAAGTCTAGCAAATAGTACCTGAGAAAAAGGTCTAAACTGTACCACACTCAGAGTATTGCAGCTAGCTGCCCAGCAGAGAGGAGTCCTCAGGGATGATGTGCGTGCAGGGTATCAAGGTGCCTGCTCACCCTTTTAGGCCATGCACCTGCTGGTCCTTCATTGAACTAAAGGCAAAGGAGCCCCTTGCTCCATTTCAGAGCCCTAGGGCCTTCTCAGCATGGACACTGTGAGCTCTGGCTTCTCAGTATCCCAGTTGTTTTCACTTCATATCACTATCTTAGGCATCCTCCCAAGGACAATCCACTCTGCACTTCTGTGCTTTCCAGTATGAGGAGATTAAGGCCTGTCAGAATTCTTAGAAATGTTGGAAATGTGGAGCTAAGTTCACTCAGATTTCCTTATGAGAAATGCAAATTTGCCCCACTTCACCTAGGACTCTCAAATAATAGTCTTCAGTGAAAACATCAAAAAAAATTTTTTTTCGTTTCTACCAATCTCATCTCTGTGCCTACACATTATATTCCTCAGTCCTAAGATCATCCAGCTGGCACCTCATGTCTCAGTTGGCTAGAAAAACTGAACAATGCGTGGCATTGTTCCACGTGCTAAAAGTGAGTGATTTATTGTTTAAAATTCAAATAATTTAGTATGCTTTCCAAGTAATTGGTTTAGACAATAATGATCAAAAACTGAAGGAGAAAAACTACAAATAGGAAATGTTTCTGACCTAAAAAGAATAAAAGTTCATCTTATTTTGGGTGGATCTAATGATGGTTCAGAAAATGGGCCTTTGGCCTCCAATCTTGCCATTGGGACATTATCTCAGGTTCTGAGATTGCATGGCATAATTTTCATTCCTTAAGGTTTCCAGAGAATGATTCTGCTACTTCACTTCTCTGAGGCTCCTGAGTTTGGGCTCCAGCACCCTCTAATTTCTCCTCCTTACTTTTATCTACTTATTATGTCACCTAGTCACTCCTCCTCATTGAGTTTTTAATCCTGATTGTGCCTTCCCTCTGCTTCCAAAGTCCAGTCCTTATCCAGGGTGATTTTCATGCTCTCTGGATGACCCATCCAATGCCATGGTGTATCCCTCCCTCCCTCCCTCTCCCTCCCTCCCTCCCTCTCCCTCCCTCCCTCCCTCTCCCTCCCCCTCCCTCCCTCTCCCTCCCTCCCTCCCTCCCTCCCTCTCCCTCCCTCCCTCTCCCTCCCTCCCTCCCCCCCCTCCCTCCCTCCCCCCCTCCCTCCCTCCCCCTCCCTCCCCCTCCCTCTCCCTCCCCCCCCCCTCCCTCTCTCTCCCTCTCTCCCTCCCTCTCCCTCTCTCCCCCTCTCTCCCTCTCCCCCTCCCTCCCCCTCTCTCCCTCTCTCCCTCTCTCCCCTCCCCCTTCAGACCCTCTCTCCCCCTCTCTCCCCTCCCCCTTCAGACCCTCTCTCTCCCTCTCTCTCCCTCTCTCTCCCCCTCTCTCCCCCTCTCTCCCTCTCCCCCCCCCTCTCTCCCTCTCCCCCCCCCCTCTCTCCCTCTCCCCAAGGATCTCTACATCCATTCAGTTTTACCCTGGACAGTTACAGTCTGGAGCCCCTGTCATCAGCCAAACATGTTGCAGAGTCATGATTCAGACTCATTATGGCATCTCTTATTCTACCATATCAAGAATTCTCATTGAGTCCTCTACGTTCTGCATCTCCCATATTCTTATTCAGTTTATGTACAATATTCTATCATTTCAACTACTCTCTTGTAATAACCTAATCTCCCCTGTCTCAGGTTCATTACACCCACTTAGAGCAACCCTGAATCCTAGATGAGTCTTACCCCCTACTTTCTCATACAGCTGTATCTACTTTCTTGGGTATCTCTTGAGAAAATGACTGGCACTCCTATAAATTGGTGGTTATCCTCTTAATCTGAGTGTACTATACTACCCAGAGTATTCTTTGAAAATTGCAAGTCTGATTATACTCCTGTTGTTCTAGCTTAAATGCCTTCAATAGCATGTATTTGTCCTAAAATTAAATATAAAACTTGATTAACCTTTGCCCACCTTGCCGATCTCAGTGCCCCCTGCTCCCATTTAACCACATGGCTACCTACCAGGTATCTTTTAGTTCCTCTCTTTCCAGGTGTTTAAACATGCTCTTCCCTACAACACTGTTCACCATGCTCTTCTGCTTTGCTAACTCCTGTTAATTCTTCATGTTTGATATTGTCCCTTCCTTAGTTGAGCCTGATCTGACCTCCAGGGAACTTTTGCCATTACATGATTCCATAGCGCTCTCTGCTGCATATATCATAGTACTTCTCACACCTTTAAAAATGTATGTAGTGTCTGTATTCAACACTAGTATTAAATCTGGGACTCTTGCTCACTAGTTTCCCCAGTATGTATAATAGAAATCTTTGCTGAATGAAAGGATGGATAGATGAGTGAGTGAAACAAATATTCATCAATCTGAATAATTCACACCATTCCACCCTATTAATATAGTTGACTTGTATATTCCTTTTGTTGTTTCTCCTGCTCTCTCCTCCTGATTTCTGAATTCTCATTTTGCCAGCCTGTGGAGTGTGAGATAAGGGGAGACAGAGGAATGGGTGATATATCTGTTTTTTATTGTTAGTAACCAAGATTGTTTTAATTCCTTGCAAGTCCTCTGCTGAGACAGACTCTTCTGATATCAGACATAATCAGATCTGGAAGACCCTTGAGTCTGTCCAGTGATTCTTAATGCAAAGCACCTTGTATCCCTTTGTATGGGGTTGGCAAACTAAGGGTGAATTTTTGAAAAAAATACTTGGTAAGTCCAGCCATTTCAATTGAGGTTTAGATTAAATCATTTCCTGAGGGTTTCATTTTATTGCTGGTTTCATTGGCAGATATGTCCTTACATTAAACTACATAAAAACAGTTCTAAAGGAATTAGCTCCAAAGGTCATTCTAATATTTTTCATAGGGAGGCAATTATTGGCCACATTTAACAAATCAACATTTCTACTTATTGGAGATGTACATTGTTACCTTTGGAGCATTTTAAAGAAGAGAACACAGAAAAAAATCTCTTGAGTATGATATATAGATGTCCTTTATAGCCTCTTGGAAATGACAGAGAAAAAGAAATTAGAAAAGATAAAGTGTGGGAGGATAAAGAGATTATTTTTCTTTATATTTTTATTAGTTGGCTGAATATCTTAACCTGACATTCTAAACTTTTTTAAAATGTGTGGAATTTCCAAGTATCTACCTGTTTTCAGAAAAATGTGGGTATTGGGGCGACTGATCAGTCTTTCCTTGAGGTGTCAGGCTAAACATAGAGAAGTTCAGGAGCTATTGCCAAGATGAGGAATCCATTATGTGATGTGACTTCAGGGGAATCAGTTATGAGCAGGTTCCCCCTCTCCCCCCCCAAATACTGCCATCATGAACCTATCACAGTGCCAGGAATTTTGCCATTAATTATTTCTCCAGGATTAAGGAATGATATACTTAGGAGTCGTCTTTGAAAATGCAGTTCTTTTAATGAGATCTTAGAAGTATGTACATATGTGCCCACACACCCCACTTCTCAGTTATGAACTAGGAATTAAGTAGCTATCCTTATGGGAAAGAAACACTGGGAAAGACATTCTAGTAGGTGAAACCAGCATATAACAAAAGGAAGTTTTGTCTGTTTCTGCAAAAGGAAGTTATGCCTGTTAATAGTAACTTATTGGAAGGACAATGGTTGTGCTCAACATTAGAGGAAGAGACAGCCAACCAGGCCTTAAGGACAAAAATAAGGGTAAGTCTGGGAACTTAGGCAAGATGATTACCTCCTCATGCCTCAGATTCCTCATTTAGGAACTCTGGAGAACTAGTGCTGACTTCGTGAAGTTGCTATTAGGATCAAATGAGTTAATACTCATGAAATTCTTAGAACAGTGGCTCACACATAGTAAGCACTCAATAAAAGTCCTCTCTTAGCCTGAATGCAGAAAATCTCAGGGGCTGCTGATGTAAAGATTGGCTAATGGAGAGATGGCACAGGCCAGGGAGATAGTGAAGTGATATGAAATCATATTCTGGATTTACATAGAAGGTATAATGCCAACTGTATTTGCTAATGAATTAAATATGAAGTGTAAGAAAAAGAATAAAAAATGATGTCATGGCTTTGGACCACAGCAAATGGAAAGTTGGTGGTTGCCACCTATTGAAATGTAGACGGTTGAGACAGATAAAGAAGCTGTCTTTAGATATATTAAATTTCAGGTGCCTATGAGACTTCTAAGAGCAGGTGTCAAGGTCAGCAGGATACAGGAATCTGGTGTTCACTAGAGAGGTCCAGGCTTGAGTGGCAAATATGAGACAGAAGAATACATGTAGAAGCTGAAATAATTCTTTACTAATTACTTGCAAGTGTCTAGCTGTTGTTAATGAATTTTCTCTGACATTATTCATTCTAGGCTCTCCCTACCTCTAGCCAAAGCTTTAACTGGGTTTCTTTGTCTAATGAAGTGATCTAAACCTTTGTTCCAGAGGTTTCTGGGTCTTTTACACAGCTATCAGTAGTACATTTGCTGGAGCCCTCCATTAACATTTCCTGTTGGATATGGTAGATCAAGGTGCTACCCAGAGGATCCTCCTGGCTGGACGTGTCTTCTGCAATTCTGCAGAGGGGAGCTTGGCAAAATAGGGCCATAGGAAAGCACCCTGGGGGGAAAAAGGAGTGGGAAAAGGGTGAAGGGAATGTTCTAAAGACAGGTTTTGTCTGCTCTACTGATCACTGTTCAGTGTCTTCAGGGAACTGGAACAGCCGCAGGCTACACCCAGTACTCTCTCCCCGCTCCCCCACCCCTGGTGCTCAGCGGGAGGCGTGGCTGAGGGACTAGCAAGACGACCTGCCTCAGCTCCACACTTGAGCACACAAGGTCAAAGCGTGTTGTGCTCGACTCTTCTGCTATTAATCTTCATTACCCAAACAGTCATTAAATGAAACTCAGCCCACGTTTTTTCGTTCAATTTTTATTACCACCACCTGACTAATTATTAAAAAGCAAGCAAGCATCAATTAGCTCCAGACACATACATGACAATTACACTGGGGAGACACGACAGGGTTGAACCACACATCCCCCTGCAGTGCATAATAAGCTGGCAGAAACCAGAACTCTATGTATAAGCAGCAAATGTGTCTAATTGACTTCCTGGGAAGTGAGGTCCTCATATAAAAACATCTGGGTGCAATTTTCTGGGCATTTAAGCAACTCTAGAGAGACATGGAGTAGGCCCTGGGCTGCATTTTGATTGGATTTAAACCCGGCCCCTGCCACCTTAGTGCCTTATCCTTGGTCCTTTCTACTCCTTGTCCCACGTGTGTCCTTCTCTGTAGTTCTTGGTCCAACTCACCTATTATGGTTTGAAGTGATGGGCTTTTCTTCCCACATCTCATCAGTCCTCTGCCACACTGAATTTCTGGCCATTCTATAGACAGGAAAGGAGGGGCTGTAGGCACTTTGCACATGTTCTTTGCCCCATGTTTTGCTAAAAATGTGCATGTCAACTCCTGGCCTAAATGTCACTGACTTAATGTAGCTTTTACTGACTGCCCCCAAGCAGTTAGCTGTCTCCCACTTCCTGTTTCTGGAATAATACCTACCAAATTTGTGTATAATTGAACTGCTCTGTTTTTTCAACTAACGTGATCTGCTTGAGTTTAGGGAATATGTGGTTCTGATTTTGCCATGTAAGATTCCAGTACATGAACCATTCAGTGAATTTTGTAGCATCAATGAATTAGCATTCGCTTGGTTAAACAAGATAATTAGGTTAGAAAATTTGGCTGAAATAAGTTCTTATTCAACAGTTGGTATTGTTTCCCTGTGAACAGCTCACTAAGAAATATTGGTAGGCTTCATATTCTCACATTTGCACCTGTGATACATGATAGAGGAATGGTTCTCTGTGTCGTCAAAGGACCATCAGAATCATCTGGAGGGGCTTGATGGGCATGCAGATTCCTGAACCCTATTTCAGATCCTTAGACGTGGGGACTGGGAGTCTGGATGTTCAAAAACTTTCCTCAGTGAGTCTTATGGACACATAAGTTTGAAAAACACTATAGTAGAAAGGAGAGAGAGGGAGTAAGATGTTCCTTCATAAATGCAGCCAGGATGCATTATGGTATAAGATGAAAACCATCAGAAGTGAGAAATTGAGAGAGGTGAAACCGTATTACATCCTGTTATACAAGAGGGATATCCTTTTATCTTTAACCTCTCTTGGGGTGCCTGGGTGTCTCACTTGTATAGGCATCCAACTCTTCAACTCAGGTCATGATCTCAGGATTGTCAGATCTAGTCCCCTGGCCAACTCTGCACTAAGCATGGAGCCTGCTTAAGATTCTCATTCTGTCTCTCTCTGCTCCTTCCCTGCTTGTGCGCATGCATGCATGCTCTCTCTGGGGGGGGTGGGGGGTGGGGGGGTGCCTATTGGCATTCTCATTCCCCACCCCTTCAGCCCTGATGCTGTGCATATATCCTCAGGCCCATATGCTTCACAGTATTTTTCATGAGTACCCCTAATAAAGGAAAATGAAATTATACTTCTGGTATTTTGGGGGTTGGGGGATTAACCCAAAGCAGCCTCCCAGGAAAAAACATTTCTCTTAAGGCTTTAATACGCACTGGTTTTAAAATTAAAATGTTTTAAAGCACTATTGAATAACATTTAAGCTTGAAGAGGTTCTGCCTGTTTGCTCTTTGCTATAACTGCATATTCACTGCTTTCTCTGAGAAGGCGGCATCTTAACATATAAGTGGATAAGGATACTGGTAAGAGACAAATAGTCATAAAACTAATGTAACTATAGACATTCAAAAATTTTATTGAGGGAAAACATAAAAGAAGTGCTAGGCAGATAATCTTAGAGTTTACTGTTAAAACAATAGGGCTTAATTGTCGAAAGTAATATCCTCAGTAGATGAATACTTTTCACGTAGAAGCAGAATTTTGTCTGGGATGCTTTAACACACAAAGGTAAGTTTTGGTTCATTTTTGCATCCAGCTAACAGAATAGGAAAGGAGGTAAGAATTCAGAGACAGGATCTGAAGAATTTTTAGAGCAGTTTCCTCTAAAAAAAAGTATATTTAATTGAAGTACCTTCCCATGCTGGAAGTGAAACTTTGCTGCTTGTCTGTATGGCTCTTGGTAAAAACAGAGGTAAGTGGAAGATGGGGGGGACTCTGGGGAATTTGAGAGGGCTCCGTCTGGAAAGCTACATTTTGTGTATGTTGCACCTGGCAATACACCTTGTCAGGTGTTAAAGATTCAGTGAACTCCAAGTATTTTGCCTATTTTCCATTTGCTTCTCAACCCCCTATACACTTAGGTGGCAATTTAATTCATCTGCTTCCTACTCATTTACACCTAACTCATAATAAATGTTTGGAGGGAAAGCTGAGAACTCTCACCTGGGTTTAGTTAATACAGATTTTCAGTTCCAGAAAGGAAAGACACAGGATCATTTAGTCTAATTCATAACATGGGAGCTCTCTCTTCAAGCGCTATGCAACATTGTGACATAAGTATCTAACCTATACTATCTCTTGATGTCCTACTCTTGTATGTCCTGCTATCTTCACATAGTACTCCAACCTCATGATCCCCTAACACAGTTCCCTATATCTTTGTAACTCCTGCTTTACTCATTAGCACACTGTTCATCTGATAAAGGAATTCGTGCTATGATCATGGACAATATTGGGATGGAACCAGTAATACTCAAATTTTATTGGAAGTTTACTACAGGTCAGAAAGAGGATTCGTTTATTGTACTCATAACCACTTGAGGACAGTGTTGCTATCCTCATTCAGAAAATGGAATTTGGGCATGGAGAAGTTGAGGGACTTGGCCTTGGTCATACTGCTTGTGTGTTGTGGAATAGAACTTGAAATACAGGCCGTCTGACTTGGCTCGCACTCTTAACCCCCGTGCTCGCTACCTCTTGTTGACTTAGAACCTTCCCAATGTGTTAGCATTTGAGTGGCCTTCTCAGGATCTTTAGTCTTAACGTCTAAGGGATAGGCACCGAGAGCTACAAAAATAAGTCCTTAGGACTCTTGAACCATAAAAGTTGGGTAGGAGGATGAGAGGATTACTCCACATTCATCTAAGGCTGTGTCATAAGATGCTAAGATACTGTGGGGTCTACTTGAAGAATTGGCCCTTGGTACCTTCAATGTAGACAACAAATGTTAATTTAAAAATCCCCACTGGATTTCCCAGGCAGCTTGAGGCTCTGAAACCTGAATTTGCCCGCCTTCCAACCTCCCTATGACATCACCAGTCGGCCCCAACCCTCAGGCCAGCCTGGGTATCTCAGTGTTGTGGTCTTCCAACCCAGCAGCACCTGAGAGCCTGTTGAAAATGAAGATACTTAGGCCCTGTCCCAGACCTACTGATTGAGAGACTCTGGAGCTAGAGCCTAATAATCTATTTTAATTAGCATTCCAGGTGATTCTGATCAGTGCTCGAGCTTGCAGACCAGTGTCTCTGGGGCAGGAGTCAATAAAATGGAAAATGGATCCTTATTAAGTTCACACTGTGCTGAGAATGGTGGATCAACCAGAGTGTGGCTAGGTCTGGCTCTATTGGCAGCAAGTATACGTGAAATACAAAGTATCAGTTCTGGGGGGTGGGGGGAGCCTTAGAAATCAAAGGGAGGAGGTAGAAAAAGCTTTAGTAGTGACAAAATGCGAAGGACTGAAATGTCTACAGAGTCCTTGTAGACCAGAACAAGTCTGACATTTGACCCCAGATACCCAAGGTCTGGGTGGGGGCCCAAGAGGAGGGGGTACATGGCAGGAAAAGGCACCAGGGTTGGCATCAATGTACGGCAGACTGGGTGATGTAAACATCAGAACTTAGAGTTCTGGAGGCCAGAGGTCTGAAATCAAGGCGTCCTCAGAGCCCTACCCCCTCTGAGGCATAAGGGAATGAACTATTCCATGCCTCTCTCCTAGCTTCAAGCATTCTTTGGCTTCTAGATGTACTCCTCCAATCCCCCATTTTCACATGGCATTCTCCCTATGTGCTTTCACATTGTCTTCCCTCTGTATATGTTTGTGTCCAAATTTGCCCCCTTTTATAAGGACATCAGATAAACTGCATTAGGGCCCGCTCTCATGACCTCACGTTAAGTCCATTGCCTCTGTAAATACCTTATTTCCAAATGAGGTCCCATTTTCAGGTGGTGGGGTTAGGACTTAAATGTATCTTTGCGCAGAAACACAGTTCAACCCATGACAGTTTCTAGAGGAGGAAAGTGAGGAATTGAGACAGAAGAAGAGGGGAGAGTAGAGACTGATCCCTTGGTGGATATATAAAAGCAAAGAGTGTGCCCTTTGGAGCTTCCGTTGACCCTTTTGTGCTTTTTTCCTGCTTCACTTTAGATGTTACAAATTTTGGATTAGCCCCATCCCTGACACTGGGTTCTCCCTTCCCAAAGTTGGCAGTACAGTGGAGTAGAGAGAACACTGCATTTGGGATGAAGGGTGCAAAGTGGATATTTTGTTCTGTTTTATCATATGTAGGAAGAGACTAATACCTGCCCTGCCTCTTGAGAAATTATCTGTTGAAATGTGAACTTTGCTTACGGTAAACCCTATAAACTCTGTAAAGAATTCAGTCTCAAGAAAGTATCGTGTAAGCTGGTAACAGCTTAGTGAGCCCTTTCTCCTCCTCTGTTCCCCTCCTCAGTCCCCATGGGATTTTTAAAGGACTTTGTGGTTTTATACCAAAACCTGTGTGGCATGGGAATGGGTGGATGGGGCAGGGCTGCTGCTTCAGAGTGCAAATTTTTCCAACTGCTTCTAGAACATACACTGCACAGATAGGTAAGAGACTTTGGCAGAGGGATACCAGGCCTTGACTGCAGACTCCAGTTTTGTGATGGAATTGCTTTCCTCCAGTTGTATATTGAGCACTGCAGCATCCACCAGTTCCAGGAAAGGCTGTTAGAAGTCATGTCCGTAAAGGAATTTACTGGAAGCAGGAGCAAATGCCACATGCTAGATAAACGGGTTTACTCATCTTCCCACAGGGAGATCTTTTATACTGAAGAGTCCTTTCTTGGGAGAATTCCTTTTTAGGTTTCTAAGATTCCCAGGAGTGATGAAGGCTCATAACCTACTTCTGCCTTTACTCAGGGATTGTTCTGTGGCTGAATGGAAGGGGAATCAAATTTAGAACTGCCTGAAAGGAAATCTAGATAGAAGCTATTATTAGATGAGAGGCGAACTGAGGTGGTATCAGCTGGTAAGGTACTATCAATTGTGCTTGGATTTAGGAGAGGATCTTAAATAAGAGCATGGACCTAAGACCATGAAAGCAGGAGGAATAATGGGCTTTAAAAACTTTGACTCTTCAGAAGCCAAGGTCACCACCATGGCTTATATATAAGGAGGCTCACTTCATGTAATAAGAGAAATAAAAATGTGTGTCCTTAGGAAAGGACAGGACACTAAGGAATAAAATAGTTAATTGTGTTTGGAGGGACTCTCTTAAAATTTCCAATGGTGTTGTAAGATGGGGAAAAAGAGAAAATACAGAGTAATAGAGTTGGAAAGACGTCTCCAGCTGCCAAACTTCCCCACCTGGCATTTAAAATGGTCTTTTCATACTCTTGGTCTCACTTTACCTGTGCAGCTTTGCAGGATCTTGGTGATCTAATTCCAAAGTCTTTGCCTGATGGATGCAAAAACTGTTGACCAGAGAGTTTAAAGGATAGCTCACTCTTACACAACTGGTTAACATTAGAATTGAAATGAGAAAAGTTAAATCTCCTGTGAAATATATGGTTAGTAAAACTTGTATTAAAGAGTACATCCCCACACGTAATTGTGTGTGTGATTCCTGAATGACTGTGATTGATTTCTAGTTTCTTTGGATTGTATTTTCCTCAATATACTTATGCTTGGGAAGCCTACAGGCACTATTTCAGCAACAGCCCAAACAAGGGGCGGAAAGCAGGGTGCTCTTATTCATTAGATTTCTTGACCCTGTTTCTCCTTGTGTTGGCCTTATTCTCACCTCCCTTGAGGATGAGCTTCCTCCTTGTGGCCACAAAAGATGGGCATTGGTAACATTAGTCTTTGTCTACACTCTGTAACACCAGGAGAGACCGTGTTTCTCCAGAGGATTCTAATTGGTCCTTCAGTCATGTGACCTAGATGGATTCATAACTGTGGTCAGGAGGTGGGCGGACATTCTCATGGACCCAACCAAGTCCTGTGCCTCTCCTGTCACTGAGGGCATATGGTAGATACTCCTGACAATACTTTATGTATTTGTATTTATCTCTTTTATTTTTTAATGAAACTTATTGTCAAATTGGTTTCCATACAACACCCAGGGCTCATACCAACAGGTGCCCTCCTCAATGCCTATCACCCACTTTCCCCTCCCTCCCTTTCCCCATCAACCCTCAATTTATTCTTAGTCTGTATTTCTCAGTACCAAAAAAAAAAAAAAAAAAGTCTTCTGACTTTTCTGGTCTCTTTCCCTCATCCTGTAGATCTCTCAATTTACTGTCCTTACAGCTTTCCACTCCCACCAGACTTAATCCTGTCTCTGTGATGATGTTGGGATTTCCCTCTCTAATTGAAAGGAGCCTGTGACCTACACAGAGACCAGGGTTCTAATCCAACCTCTGCCATTAACTACTGGGTCTTGATGGCCCATCTCCTTGGGCCTCAGTTCTCCTAAATATTTGAGCACATGACTTGAGGATGGAACTCCAATGACTGCCATACAAGCATAAATATGGGGAGACTCCAAATAAGGTGTCTCCCATTTTCCCTTTGTATCATAGGCACACGAAATGAGTGTGTTAAGTTATACTTTTCAGGATGCAAATGAATGTCAAAATTTAGTGATGCAGACATGTTAAAATAGCATTTTTCATAAAAATTAGTCACATAGTATTTTTTCTCATGTTTTATAAATTTTAAACACATATTGAGCATTGGCATCATCATGAATAAAGCCACTTTTGGACCATCTTACAGTTTTCCAGAGTATGCTGTCTTTACTTCCAGCTAATAGTCCCTTTTGAATCTGCGTATGATGTTTTAACTGGCATTTATTGTCCTCACAAATGCTTTCAAAAGACATTAGTATACTTAATTTTTCTTTTGTGCTTGATAGCTACAACATGTTGATTTTTCAAATGATCTTTTTTTTTTTTTAATTTTTTAAAAATTTTTTGAAAGTTTATTTTTGAAGGAGAGAGTGAGCATGTGAGCAGGGGAGGAGCAGACAGGGAGACACAGAATCCAAAGTGGGCTTCAGGCTCTGAGGTGTAAGTACAGAGCCCCGTGTGGGGCTCAAACTCCCATGATCTCCTGTGAGATCATGACCTGAGCCAAAGTTGGACGCCTGACCGACTGAACCACCCAGGTGTCCTTCAAATGATCTTTAAAAGCTTGTTTATAATGGCATCTAGTACTCACAATTCTGAGCTCACACCCCGGGAATAACTACTACTCCTTGATTAGATTTCTCATTTCCTCATTGTCCACAAGCGAATCTGTCATGTGACTTCTATAAACCTTTAACATTGCTTAAGGCATTTAAGGCTAATAGGTTTAATTCAGAAGATAATTTATTCCAAATAAAGCTTTATAGAGTGTGCCCCTTTATTTTTGTTTTTTTGAGAATTTTTAAGGACGTAGATAACATGATTCCCTCTTTTTCAGAGCAAACACTTTGGGAAAAACCCTCACCTTAATATTTGTGATGGAAAGGGGGAGGCAAGGAGAACAGTTGATTAAAGCTGACTTTAAAACTTCACATGGGAGAGGAGAGGTGGGTATGATGCCAGAGGAGGACTCAGTCATGCAGAGAGTCTAGGGTGGCTTCCCTATAGACTGGCACAAAGGCAGGCATGGGCTGTGTTGAGCCAGTGGAAACCTCAGAGGGACCACGGCCCCTGGAGGTATAGTTGGCATGAGTTAAAGGAAAAGGAAGAGAGGGTAAGGTTTGGAAGGATCTCCACATGGAGAAAGAACAGGGGAGAAACAGGTCACCCGTTGCACCTCAATTCTCTTCAGTATAAACATGCCCTTTCTGTAGGGCACTGGCTATTCATGAAATGTCAAATTTCAAACCTGAAACTGTGAAAACTTTGGATGAATATCACTGGGAAAATGAACAGATGAATAGTGAGTAACCGATCTTATTTTCTGAAAGGCTAATGCTTGCTGTGTCTGAAAGTTAGGACTGTTGAAACTTCTATTTCACACGGGATGAGACGACAATGAGCCGGACTTGCCTTGGTTAATTAGTCCAAGCAAGGGAGGCATTTGGGGATCTCTGTCAGATGGCCCATTGTACAGGTAAGCTAGTGTTTTTTGAAACCTATTTCAGGTACGTAAACAAAATAAATGACAACATATGTGGATGAAACATTTTCACGAACGTGATTTCATTACACAAACCTCTGAAGGAGGCAACCATTATCACTCCCAGTTTGCAGATGAACACAAAATGGAGATGTGGGGTGGTTAAGTACTTAGGTCTACCTCTCAAAGAGGTAACCCAGAGAATGTTGGATTAGTGATGTTCCCTGTTATGTTGAAAGTTTAGAAACCGTTACATAGACTGACATCCAACACTAGGTGACATTTCCCCACTCCGTTCCTCAGCAAAGTCCGGGCAGTATAGCTGCTAGGGAGAACTTACTCTGAAGGAAAAATGCCCAGTTAATAAAACTTTACAGGTTCAAAGGCACGAAAGTTACTGTGTTTCAGTTTGTTTTGCTGTTGTGGGTTTAGTAAGACATGAACGGGCATATTTCAAATAGTACAAAAGGTTACAATAAAACATGTTTTTATGTTGTGTTCTCTTGACCTTCCTCTTCTAGTTCCAGTCCCAAGAAGTAACTTTCAAACTACTCTCTTGTGAATGCTTCCAGAGAATTCTCTATACCTGAGTGCATCATTACTTATCCCTCTTGCCAGTGTTTGTGTGTGTGTGTGTGTGTGTGTTTTTAAGCACAATTGGTAACACGTTGAAAATCTTAAAACTTCTATTATATTTTGGAGTTTATTCCAGATCATTCCACAAAAATTGACCTTATTCTTTATAGGGGCTATTTAGTATTCCATTACGTTTCATCTACTGAATAGATAATTTATGGACATTTGGGTTCATAAACAATGCTGAACTACATACTTTATTATTTTCTTATGTGGACATATCTTTACAAAAACCCATCTAGGTGTATATATCCTGTATCAGAAAGTATGCTTTTAAAACTGGGAAATTACCAAATTGTTATCCAAAGATGGTAAACTAAGTTGCTCTCCTACCAGTTAGGAATGACATTATTTCTTTCACTACTGATTTGGTTTTACATTACCAAATTTTTTATTATGGTCAGTTTACCGGGTGAAAATTTAGTTTTTTAAAATATTTTTTATTGATTATTTTTGAGAGAGAGTAAGCAGGGAAGGGGCAGAGAGAGGGAGACACAGAATCGGAAGCAGGCTCCAGACTCTGAGTGCTCAGCACAGAGCCCGACGTGGGGCTCAAACTCAGATTGCGAGATCATGACCTGAGCTGTAGTCGGCCACCCAACCGACTGAGCTACCCAGGCACTCCGAAAATTGTTTTAATTTGTATTTCATACATTAAGAGTTGGCATAGCTGAAGATCTGTTTAACAATATGAACACGTTGAATTGTACACTTTAATGGTTAAGATGGTAAAAGTTGATAAAAATTTATATATTTTAATATATTTAAACCCTTTTTGTACTCTTCCTGTCCTTTGTCCATTTTTCAATTGGTTTAATGCTATTTTCCTTATTGGTTTGTTGCTGTTTTAATTTTAGGGAGAGGGGAAGTATGAGTGGGGGAGAGGGGCAAAGGGAGAGAGACTCTTAAGCAGGCTCCCCACTCAGTGCAGAGCCTGACCTGGAGCTCAGTACTGCAACCCTGGGATCATGACTTGAGCCGAAATCAAGAGTTGGATGCTCAGCTGACGGAGCCACCTAGGTGCCCCTCCATGTTGGGTTTTTAAGAACTCTTGTTATACTAAGGAAAGTAGCCCTTTGCCATAGGCCGTGAATATCTTTCCCAGTTTTTAAGTTGTATGAGGTTTAGAGCATTTTTTCCACTTAGATTTAAAGAAAAAAAAAAATCGCATGTATAGTTCAAAACCAATTTAGATATTTGGTCTTTAAGAAATTTCTTTTGTGATTGTATTTTGTCTCTAATTTTACTTTCATTTAAATCCTTAATCCATCCAAAATATTTTTGTCATAGGTTATATTCTTGCCTCACTATCTGTAAGGTGAATATGCAGTTCCAATGTGTTCTATTGTTTTTCCTCTGCTGAGTTAGAATGCTACCAAATTTCCACATGTAACTTTATTTTTGGACTCTTAACATTCAACTTATTAATCTTTCTATTCATTTACGTGTTCTAAATTTATTACTATGATTTTATAATGCATCTTCTATACTTAGAAATTTAACATTTTTATGTTTTACTACAAGTTGTCTTACTACTGATAAAGCGAAACCAAAATGGAGGCCGCAATTTGAGTATACCTGTAAGCCAACCACCCATAGCCATGATGTAACCAAAACTTAAGCTGTCCCGATTTCCCTGAAATGCTGACTCTCACCTTAAATAATACTTCTTCATGTCAGCATAGCCTTGTAGTTTTCTAGGCAGTCAGCTGCAAGCAAGTAAACTTAGTGGTATTAATACTAAAAAGAATGTAAGTTTCAGGAAACTTTCTGGGAAACATCGTGGAGTAGGAGGATCCTAGGCTCACCTAGTTTCCAGGATAGTGTAAATAACCCAGAAAATGACCTGAAGACTGGCAGAATAGACTCTTCACAGCTAAATGTAGAGAAGAGGGCCAAACTGATGCATGGGACTTTCCCTGGAAGGGAGGGATGCCACATGGAGAAGGAAAAGGACCAGACCCCTCCCCCCGCCCCAACCCAGGCACAGGGGACCCACACTGGGAAGACCAATCCCTATGACATTTGACTTTGAAAACCAGAGGGATATAATTTTGTGAGTTATTAAAATCTATGGGGCTTAACACCTGAAACTTTAGAAATCAGGCTCAGCTTTGGGAGAGCTGGAGGATAAGAAACTGAGTCCCTGGTTTTCAAGAAACAGCACAACTAACAGTTGTATATACTGTATACCACGGAGATACAGTATAGAAGTAGTCTGAAAAATCCCTAGGGTATGTGGGAATGTGATTTATTTACTAATCTGTGCGCTGAAGGGGCAGGGATCTTTGGGAGACTTCCCTAAGCACAAAAGAGCTGTCTGTGGGTGCCGTTTCCCTAACCCCTGCCTGAACTGCAGGAACAAGCACAGCATTTATGCTCTGTACCTAGCTTGTTAATAGTGTGCCCTGCCATGTGCTCCTAGAAGACTTACCTTCTTCATCCCAGCCTGGGCAGTTTCCTGAGGGGCTGCAGGTCCCTCCTGCCGCTGACACAGACCTGCTGGCTCTGCCCCAACCCTGCCCTCGAGTTATGTGGGCCTGCCCCCTCCAATATGCCTTTGGCCAGAGCCCATCCAAAGTGGTGCCACAAGTCAGGCAGTGTCTAAGCAGCCCTACAGGGGCTGGCACCACTCTTTCTTGACTCCTGCCCCAGGGTGAGGGGAAGGTAATCACACCAGCCTGACTGCATCCCCAGGGGTGGGATGGGGCAGACATCTAGTCTGTCTGTACGTCCCACCCACCAATGAAAGCTCAGGGGATAGGAGAAGTGCCCTGCAATTTGGTGCTACTGAATTTCTGGCAGATGCATGGTCTGACTTCACTCAAGCCCGAGGCAGCCCCAGACTGGCCCATTAACACAGGAACTGAATCCTGCTGACGTAGACCATGAGAGGCCATTGCAGATGACTGCCTGGAGGCAAACACAGCTCAGTGACAACAGCAGGGTGTATACAGCACACAAAGACACCCCAGAAGTGCAGGTTCTGGTGAACAGGGGACATTGCACTACAGGGCACTACAGCACTTCTTCATAAGGCCACAACTTTCAAGATCAGGAGATGTAGCTGACTTTCCTGATGCGTAGATACAAAGAGCTAGACAAAATGAAACAGGAGTATATCCCAAATGAAAGAACAGGACAAAACAATAGCAAGAGAGCTAAATGAAACAGAGATAATATGTCTAATAGAGATTTGGAAGTAATAGTCCTAAGGATACTCACTGGAATTGAGTAAAGGATCTCGGTGAGACCCTCAACAAAGAGAAAACTTTAGAAAGAACCAATCAGATGAACTCGACAACTGAGGCCAAAAATCTGCTAGATGGAATAAATACAGTAGAGGAAGCAGAAGAATGGAATAGTGACCTGGAGGGTGGAGAATGGAAAACAAGCTAAAAGAGAAGAAGAGAGAAAAAAATAGACTTAAAGGAACTCAGTGACACCATCAAGCATAATAACATAGGGATCCCAGAAGGAAAAGAGGGGAAAGGGGGCAGAAATTTTATTGGAAGAAATAATAGCTGAAAACTTCTTGAGTTTGGGGAAGGAAACAGAAATCCAGATTCAGGAGGCACAGGACCCACAAAAATCAACCCAAGGATGTCCACACCAAAACACACAGTAATTAAAATGGTAAAAGTATGATAGAGAATTTTTAAAGCAACAAGAGAAAGTAGTTACAACAAGTGAACTCCCATAAGGTTAGCTTCTTTTTCAGCAGAAATTCTGTAAGCCGGAAGAGTGGCATGATATATTCAAAGTGCTGAAAGAAGAAAACCTGCAACCTCTATACTCTATCAGCAAAGCTATTATTCAGAATAGAGTTTCCTAGACAAAAGTTAAAGGAATTCATTATGACTAAACCAGCCATATAAGAAATGTTAAATGGGACTTTCTGAATGGAAACGGACGACCATAGGCAAGAGTAAAAAAGTAGAAAGCAGAAAAGCAGTAAAATATCAGGGATTTCAGATAAGGATGTAAATTATGATACTGTATACCTGAAACGTGGTGGGGGACAGGGAAAAGGAATAAAGAGTTCAAATTTAAGGAACTGTCAATTTAAAATAGATTTATATTTTTATAAGTATAAAGTATATGGGATATATAAGATGTTATATAAAAACCTAATGAGCAAAAAATGAAAAAGGAATAAAGTATATCACTAGAGAAAGCCAGCAACTGTGAGAAAGTAAGAGAAGAACAAATAGGAACTACAAAAACAACCATAAGACAAGTAACAAACCCACAACTGGTAGGTACTTATCAGTGATGACTTTGAATGTAAATGGACTAAATGTTCCAATCAAAAGACATGGGATGATGGAATGGATAAAGTAAGACTTATCAGTATGTTGTCTACCAGAGACTCATTTATGAGACCTAAATACACAGATTGGAAGTGAAGGGATGGGAAATGCAAATGAATTTATCATGCAAATACATTTATCATGCAAATGCAAGTGAAAAGAAGGCCGGGGTAGCAATACTTATTTGGGACAAATAGACTTTAAAACAAAGACTAACGAGATGAAGAGGACAATATATGATCCTAAAGGGAACAATCCAACTAGAAGATAGAGCAGTTATAAATATGCTTCCAACATGGAAGTATCCAGATACATAAAGCAGTTAAAAACAAACACAAAGTAATTGGCAGTAATACATTAATAGTAGGGGATTTTAACACCCCATTTACTTTGATGGACCATTGAAACAGAAAATCAACAAGGAAACAATGGCTTTTAATGACATGTTAGACCAGATGGATCTAACAAGTATATTCAGAACATTGCATCCTAAAACAGAATATGCATTCTTCTCAAGAACATGTGGGACATTCTTCAGAATTAGCTCACATGTTAGGCCACAAAACAAGTTTCAACAAATTTAAAAAATTGAAGCCCTACCATGCATCTTTTCCGACGACAATCCTATGGAAGTAGAAATCAGCTGTAAGAAAAAATCTGGAAAGAACACAAATACATGGAAGCTAAATAACATGTTACTGAACAACGAACGGGTCAACCAAGAAATCAAAGAGGAAATAAATATATGGAGGCAAGAGAAAATTAAAACACAGCAGTCCAAAATCTTTTGGATGCTGCAGAAACTGTTATAAGAGGGAAGTGTGTGGTAGTACAGGCCTACCTCAAGAAACAAAAAAAAAATCTCAACCTGGCCTTATATCTAAATGAACTAGGAAAAGAACAACACCTAAAACCAGTGGAAAAAAAGGAAATAAAAACAAAAGTAATAATAAGTAGAAACTAAAAACAATAGATCAATGAAGCCAGGAGCTGGTTCTTTGAAAAGGTCAGCAAACTTGATAAAACTTTTGTCAGATTCAAAAAAAAAGAAATGAGAATAACCAACACCACAGAAGTACGAAGTTATAGAATATTTTGAAAAGTATATGCCAATACATTGAATAACCTAGGAGAAGTGGATAAGCTCCTAGAAACCTATAACCCCCTAATACTGAAGTAGGAAGAAATAGAAAATTTGAACCGAGTACCAGCAATTAACTTGAACAATAATTTAAAAATTCCCAACAAAAGCTCGGGACCAAATGGTTTCACAGACGAATTCTACCAAACATTTAAGGAAGAGCAAATATCTATTCTCAAGCTATTAAAAACATAGAAGAGGAAGGAAGCTTCCAAGTTTATTCTAAAATGTATTCAGGGCAGCATTGCCCTGATACCAAGACCAGTGAAAGATGCTACAAAAAATAAACTACACACCGATATCTGTGATGAAAACATGCGAAAATCCTCAATAATATATTAGCAAACCAAATCCAATGATATATTAAAAACAATCTTTTGCCATCAAGTGGGATTTATTCCCGAGAAGCGAGGATGGCTCAATATTCACAAATCAACCGATGTAACACATCACATCAAAAGAGAAAGGATCAAAAACATCATTTCAATAGAGGCAGAAAAAACATTTGACAAATTTAGAGGGAACATGCCTCAAAATAATGAAGGCCATATCTGAAAAGCCCACAGCTAACATCATACTCAGTGGTGAAAAACTGAGCTTTTCCCTTAACGTCAGGAACAAGGCAAGCATGTCCACTCTCACCACTTTTATTCAACATAGTACTGGAAGTCCTAGCCACAGCACTAAGAAAACAAAAAAGACATCTGGATTGGTAAGGAAGAAATAGAACTTTCACTATTTGCGCATGGTGTGATAATATAGAGAATCTTAATGACTCCAGCACAATACTAGAACTGGAATAATGAATTCAGTAAGGCCTTGGGATTATAAAATATGTAGAAATTCATTGCATTGCTAGATGCTAATAATGAAGTAGCAGAAAGAGAAATTAAGAAAACATCCCATTTACAATTGTATCAAAATAGGGGCACCTGGGTGGCTCAGTTGCTTAACCACTGAGTTGGTTAAGCATCCAACTCTTGATTTCAACTCAGGTCAAGATCTCATGGTCATGAGATGGAGCCCTGTGGTGGGTTCTGATTCTCTCTCCCTCTTTCCTTTCTCTCTCTCAAAACAAAAATTGCACCAAAAATAATGAAGTAAGCTTAACCAAGGAGGTAGAAGACCTGTACTCTGAAAGCTATAGACATTGATGGAAGGAATTGAAGATGGGCACAAACAAATGGAAAGATATTCCATGCTTGTGGATTGGGAAGACAAATATTGTTAAAGTGTCCACACTATCCAAAGCAACCTAAGGACTTAATACAATTCCTATCAAAATACCAACAGTGTTTTTCACAGAACTGGGACAGATAATCCCATAACTCGTATGGAACCACAAAAGACCCTAAACAGCCAGCCAAAGCAGTCTTGAACAAAACTGGAGGTATCACAATCCAGAATGGTACTGGCACAAAAATAGATACACAGATCAATGATACCAAATTGCCACCCAGATAAACCCATGATTATATGGTCAGTTAATTTTTGACAAAGGAGGTAAGAATATGCAACAGGAAAAAGAGCATCTTTTTAACAGGTAATGTTGGGAAAACTGGACATCTACGTGCAAAAGAATGAAACTGGACCACTTATATGCAAAAATAACCTTGAAATGGATTAAAGACTTAAATGTGAGACCCGAAGCCATAAAAATCCTAGAAGAGAGCACAGACAGTAATTTCTCTGACATCAGCTGTAGCAACATGTTTCTAGACATGTCTCCTGAGGCAAGGGAAACAAAAGGAAAAATAAACTAATGGGACTACGTCAAAAAGCCCATGCACAACAAAGGAAACAATAAAACTAAAAACCTGAAAGGTAGAAGATATTTACAAATGACATATTCAATAGAGTATAAGTAACTTCTATGACTTAAGTAATAAAAATAGGTAGAAGATGTGAACAGACATTTCTCTAAAGAAGGCCTATAGATGACCAACAGAGACATGAGAAGATTCTCAATCACCATTGCTCATCATCAGGGAAATGCAAGTCAATACCACAATGAGATCACCTTACACCTGTCAGAATGGCTAAAATCAAAAACATAAGAAACAAGTGTTGGTAAGGATGTGGAGAAAAAGGACCCTTGTGCACTGTTGATAAAAATGCAAACTGGTTTACCCATAGTGGAAAACAGTTTGGGGGTTCCTCAAAAAATTAAAAATGGAATTACAGGGGGCACTGTGTGGTTCAGTTAAGCATCAGACTTCAGCTCAGGTCATGATCTCGTGCTTCATGAGTTCAAGCTGACAGCTCAAAGCCTGGAGCCTCCTTCAGATTCTGTCTTTCCTCCCCTCTGCCCCTTCCTTGCTCATGCTCCTTCTCTCTTTCAAAGAATAAACATTAAAAAAAATTTTTTTAATGGAATTACGGTATGATCCAGTAATTTTACTATTGGGTATTTACCCAAAGACTCCGAAAACACTAATTGAAAAAGATAAATCCACCCCTCTGTTAATTGCAGTATTTACAATAGCCAAACTATAGAAGCAGCACAAGTGTCTGTCTACAGAGGAATGGATAAAGGAGAGTGGTGTGTATATATAATGGAATATTACTCAGCTATAAAAAAGATGGGATCTTGCCATTTACAACACCACTGGATGGATCTAGACAGTATAATGCTAAATGAACTAAGTCAGAGAAAGACAAATATCAATATGCCTTCATTCATATGTGGAATTTAAGAAACAAGAAAAAGACCAGAAAACCACACTCTTAACTGTAGAGAACTAACTGATGGTTACCAGAGGTGAGGTGGGTTGGGGGATGAGTGAAATAAGTAAAAGGGTTTAAGAGTACACTTACTGTGATGAGCGCTGAGAAATGTATAGAATGGGTGAATCCCTCTATTGTATACCTGAAACTAATATGACACTTTATGTTAACTCTATCAGAATTTAAAAGGAAAACATAAAGTATGTAAGTTTCTAGTAACCAATCACAATGGGAAAAATGCACTTTCCTTTCCATGCTTTATAAAGTGTGGCGTAATTGCCGAGAGCAGTTTGTTTTTCCCTAAATACTATCAAGCACAAGCTCTCTGAATTTTCTTTTGACACTCTTGTCTAGGGGGGCTATCTCCTCATTTTATTTCAAATTTTTAAATGTTTATTTTTGAGAGAGAATCCGAAGCAGGCTCCAGGCTCTGAGCTGTCAGCACAGAGCCCCACGTGGGGCTCAAACCCAACGAACCGCGAGGTCTTGACGTGAGCCGAAGTCAGACGCTTAACTGACTGAGCCACCCAGACGCCCTTCCTCATTTTATTTTAAAATATTCTGAACTCTATATTTTTCATGTGAATTTAAGTGTCGTCTACTGACCCTCTCCTTAGTCTAAAACACTGTTGGTATTTGCGGGGGGAATTATATTATAGATTAATTATATATAATATACCTTGTTACTGAGTTTTTCTATACAAGACTAGAGTATTTCCATGTATGCAAATATTCTTTTAAATCTCATCATAATTCATTAAGAAAACCTTTTTGTTAAAATATAGCATGCAGAGATATAAATAGAACAATAAAGTAAATAAATAGAACGTTGTCAGCATCCCAAGTATTATATTTCCTCCCAATTACCATGCCACATCTTGCTCCAAGATAATTCCTGACCTGGCTTGTAGCATTAGAGCTGTTTTACTTGTTCTTGGACTTATACAAATCATACAGAGTGTATTTTTTTTCTGGCTTCTTCCACTTTAAATTTGGGAGATTCATCAAATCTTTGAATAAATAGTTTCAGTTTATTCATTTTAATTTCTATGTTGTATCCATCACATAAATATACCACAATCTGTTAAACCATTCTATTATCACACATTTTTTTCCCAGTCTGGGTTATTATTTTGGTTAATATTGCACACATTTCTGTTGAGTACTGGGGTGTAAAATTGTTGGGCCATAGGGTATGTGTATTTATAAATATACTAGGTGGTGCTGAATGATTTTCCAAAATGATTCATCTAATTTACACTCCTGACAGGGTATGAATTTCAGTTAACTCATGTTCTTACCAACACTTGACATTGTCTTTTTTTTTTTTTTTTTTTAAGTTTGTTTGTTTAGAGAGCACAAACAGGGGAGGGGCAGACAGGGAGGGAGGGAGAATCCCAAGCAGGCTCTGCACTGTCAGCATGAAGTGCAATGTGGTGCTTGAACTCATGAACCTGTGAGATCATGGTCTTGAGCCAAAATCAAGAGACGCCTAACCAACTGAGCCATCCAGACACCCCAACATTGTCTTTTCAATTTTATTTTGGTAGCTATGTAGTAGTATCACTGTGTGATTTTCATGTGCATTTTTCTGGTTGCCGAAGTAGTTAAGTGCCTTTTTGTGTTTTGTTTTGGTAACTTGGATACCCTATTTTGCAAGTGCTTGTTCATACTCTTTTATCCATTTTTCCATTAGCTTCTCATTTTTTCATATTTATATATAGAAGTTATTGGAGATTGTAAGATCTATATTTGTTGGCATTATTCCTATATTTTTAAACTGGCATTCCAAATAAGATATGGTCTACTGTTATATATTCTAATGTGCTTTTTTTTTTTTTTTTTTTTTAGTGTCTTTGGATTTTTCTAGGGACAGCAAGACTCCCTAAATCTTTTTTCTTTGATGGTTCCATTAGTGTCAAAGTTTTTCATTTTGCCATCTTCAGTTTGCAAAAGGAAATTCCTGTAGGTAGTGACTGACATTTATCTTGCTTTTCTTACTGTTCTCATCTGGACTGTTGCTTTGACATGATATTGGTCAGTAGAGGCATTTTTAAGAGTTTTTGAAGTGAATGTTGGCTTACTCACTGATTCTGCCATAATAGAATGTCCAGCCCTCAACCCCAAAGGCCTCTAGTCACAGTACAAAGGTCACTTCAGGACTTTCTTGGAATTACACATTCTAGTCTCTGGAATGAATTTGTTCCTTAGCAGAGAAAACACTAAGTCTCTCGGATCTGTAATTTGGTGCCAGAGTGAAGGATTTTGCCTGTTTGTGAATTCTGTTCTCACCTTCCGATTCTGTTTCCACAACAGTGTTCTGTCCGTCAAAACACCCGTAGTGTGTCATAGTAAACAGTTAGGTCCCGGTCTTATTCACTTGAATTTGAATTCTGCCTATGTGGCTTACTAGATGCCCTAACTTCTCTGAAACTGCGGATTTATTTGACCACCATAAATCTTCCCAAGGTAGAGTACTGCTTCTGGACCTGTATCCCCAGTCTTTTGCCAAGTCCTTGGTGCTGGGTATCCTACTTTGCTGCTGTTGTATTTTTTCTTGATGTCCTGCTCTACCCGCTTATCTTAATGAAATTCAGTGGTTCTAAATACTGTACATTAGAATGTCTTTGGGGGATAAGGTTGCAGATATAGTAAGGACTTCTAGTTAAATATGAATTTCAGAAAAAGTTTTTAGCGTATATTCTGTATAATATTTGGGACATACTTAAACTAAAAATTTGTTCTTTATCTGAAATTTAAATTTAACTGGGAATCTTATATTTTTATTTGCAGAACCTGTTAACTCTACTTGGGAGAGTTTTTGAAAAATACTTAAGTTGTACCATCTACTATCATGTGTCAAGATTTTGATTTAATTGGTCTGTAGTGGGTTCTAAGCCAAGTATGTGTATTAAATACTCCCCTAGTGCTATTAATGTGTGGCCAGAGTTTAAAACCAGTGCTCTAACTGCTTAGGATTGAAATCTTCCCAATAACCTGACCTACCACTGTGGACCCTGACTTACCACAGTCTTGTCTTTAGACCCTGACTATTCCTGGGTTACCCATTCATCCACCCACCCGTCTTTCCATCCTTCCATTCATTCATCTATTTAATACATAAGTGCCAACTCTAGGTCAAGCATATGATTTTAGCTTAATTTCCTAAACATCTTCAGTGTGACTTAAGACAATTTAGTAAAATGAACCTCCAGAAATAGTTGAGAAGGATTTCTGTACTCTGGCATATGAGGTGGGTGCGGTGGGGAGTAAATCTTCTAGTGGCTCTAGAATATTCTAACTCCTCTTTAATCCCACTTAATCAGTTACATAAAGACAATAGTTTATTCGATGTTTCTAATTATCAGTAGATCAAAAGGAAATGCCCTATCCTGGTCATAGCTTTAGTCCTAAATTCTTATAAGCAGTCTTTTATGCAAAGTAATTACCCTTAAATCACTTCACCGATTAAACACATGTTATTCTTAAGATTCTCATATGCAGCATGTAAGTGATCATTTGTCATCTTCCTGGTTGGAGGAAATTAATCCCAACTTTGAACAATGACTTGCTCTCTTGTGCCTGATATGGATATAGTGTTATAGTGTCATTACAGTGGAATGAAGACGACAGTACATAAAGTTTCCCTGGATGATTAGTGACCCTGCATCTTTCTTAGGGGCTCTTCAAATATTTGTGAAATTTCTTCCCAAAAACATACTTCATGGTCACAATAAACATGTTCTTTCACCTTCTGACCTAGTGCTACGGAAATATTGAAGGAACTATGAAAGATTCATAAGAATTTTGTCAAGTATGCTATGATGCAATATTAACTTCATCATTTTCTGCAATTAGTTTTCCTATGAAAAAGATTTATATGTGTTTTAGAAAACTGTATTTCGGCTTAGAAAACGATATATTTCAGTCTTCTGGAATGTAATAGTTTATCAAGCATAAGTGCCTGTGGTTATAAACCAAACTTCTCATTTTTTTTCACATTTTTTTCACATTTTTTTCACATTTTTTTCACATTTTTTCAATTTTTTTCACATTTTTTCCCCATATGGGAAAGTTAGAGTTGACTTATAATATTTTGATATGTGGGACTTAAATATATGTGTGTGTGTATATATACACACACACATATATAATATGTATATTACATATGTAATGTGTGTATATGTGTGTTCCCACACACACAATGTGGTACCTGTTATTGATTACAGAAAATCTGTATTTCTATAACTGAAGGGCTCCTACTACCACATTACAAATATATATATATATATATATATATATATATTATTTATATATTCATTATAGTTATTGTATGTATGCAAAAAAAATACGGTTTCAAAGCAGCTTTCTGAAACTTTTTTTTTTGAAACCGTACTTTTTTTTTTTTTTTTGCATACATACAATAACTATAATGAATCCACAGAGTCATTAAGACCATCAAAGAGTAAAAGTTCATTGCTACTGGTGGACTCCTATAATATAAAACTATTAATATAACACCAAAAATAAAACTACAAGGAGGAGAACAGTAAATTTCAGGAGCCAGATTTTTTTTACGGTTGCTTCCATCTAGTTGAACATTTGGGTTTCTCCAGGACTGAATCTGTGTCCTGATGCCTGTGTGGGTATGAGTACAGCACAGTGGTTGGGGGTATGGCCTCTGGAGTCAGACTGGTCTTCATCCTGGCTCGGTATATCACACAAACTTCACACATTAGGAACCTCTTTAGTTTCAAGTTTTCCATTTGAAATACGGGAAGAATAATACCAGACTCATGGAGGATTTTTTGGTATGTGTATGAAGGTAGAATGAGATAATGCATGTTACGTGCCTAGCAGTGGCTGGCACTTTCTAAATATGAACTATTGTTATTGCTGCTTGTTACATAGTAATAAAAGTTGTGGAGTACTTTAGCAGGCATCACTAATTGTATCAATACTCTAACCCATCAGGTTTCCTTTCTTCACTTCCCTTTTCTTTTACATGCAATGAGTCCCTTCAGGATCCCATGTCATGTTAGCACTTTCTCTCACTTTTGTACTTTTTCCATTTGTCTTTTCTCCATTGTGTATCAGTGGCTTCTGTTCTCCTCCACTTCTTTTTCCCCAAACATTAGGAGTCAACTCATACTCCACTATGGATGGATAGCGAACAGAACCGGTAACAGTTCTCTCTGTCATGGCAGAGAGGATAGCAGGTGACATTTACATGGCACTCTTTTATTTTGCGTATGTTAACTCATTTTTACTCCAGGAAGTAGGTGTCGATATCTTCCCCATTTTAGTGATGAGGAAACTGAGGCACATAGTAGGTCGCTTGCCTGTGATGACAGAGCTTAGCAGAGCCAGGGTTTGAAACCAAGTACTGTGGCTTCAGCATTTATGCTCTCAGCCATTATTCTATAGTGCCCCCCGCCCCCCGCCGCCCGGAGGCATATTGGGAGTTAGGCAACCGCAATACAGTGACGCTTAGACTCACGTGTTCATCCTACACAGTGAGAAGTGATGCCTGGCAATTTTTCAAAGGTCACAGCAGGTCAAGCATGAGTGCCTCCCATGACTACCAAACATGTTCCTTCATCTCAGGCTTTCACTGACTCAAATAAAAATGAAGTGCCCTGGTTGACTGACCTTAAAGGGTCTGACATTTGTTTTTTTTTTTTTTTCCCTGTTTCATCTTTCATCAATTCTTAAAAGACTCTGACATTTCTTTGTTCTACTTGTAGAAGAACATTGTGTGTGTTGATTGCTTTTTGGACAATTGGAGGTTTTCTTTTTTTTTGACATCTGAGCGTCGCTTCTGATCATCTTTGGAAAGACATGGGTACTTGGGTCATTTGTTATTGAATCGAAACGCCTTTGGAGAAGGACATTTGAGAGAAGGCTCCATTCCGATGTGTCAACAGAAGGAGATTAGTTAAGAATTTTGAGTTAGTCTTTCCTTTGGAATTTGTGGAACTCTGGTTTACTAGGAGTCCGGATGAAGCATCATGGAGGTTCCAGTCACAGAAATACAGATTTTTCTGTAATCAATAACAAGAACTGCAATTTTTGCCCTATTTTTTTTCCTGCAGTGTCCCCAAACATGAGTGCTCTCTGATTAATAAAAGACGAGATTTTTCTTTTTTTTATTTGCATCTTTAGGTTCTGGCTTCTTTAGGGCTGGGACTTACATACAATTGGAATTTGTTGGCTAGAATTTTAAAACAGATGGCCACGTTCTTTTTTCCCCTCTAGGAAACTTGCTGGGTTGTTTGTCCTCTAGTTCTCATGGTAACCGATGAGGGTTAACATTTTTCCTCACAAAGTGAAATCAGAGCTGTCAGAACAGGTGCAGCTGTTTGTTTCTAGTTTGTGGAGTTCCTACTTTGTGTTGTAGTTTCTAGTTTGTGTTACTGGCCTCTTGGGACACTTGTAGCTTGTTTTTAGTTACATAGGGTAAGAAAAGAGCCTAGAATACATTCTCACATTTGGCCTTTTAAATAATTTTTCATTGCCATATGGAAATACAAATTTCTTCGCAAAATCAAATCTTGGGTAATGTAGGCCAATGTTATTACTCAGATGAAAATGATTTCCTTTCATAGATGGGATATGCATGGGACCATTGTGGATAACCTTCATATATTACAGATTTATCATCTCAGAATTTCTGAAAATATTTTATGTCATTCTGTTTTTAGCCAGTAGTTGAAGTGTGGAAGCAGGGGCACGTACAAAGCATCTGGCTAAGGTGCCTGCCCAAGGATTGAATGTGAACTTCTACTAATTATATATTTGCAGTGTAGCTACTATTATTCCTTGAGATGTGGTGAGGTTTTATCTGCCATTGAATGGTTGAGCATTGATCCTGGAAGAGCTACTTACGGTTCCATACACATAAGCATGTAAAGTTGTAAGATATTGCACGTCTACGCTTAAATACGTTCAATTTTTGAAGTTGAAAAGAAAATCAAGAGTTTACCGGCACGTCTCTGGATCTGATTATATTGTCCTTCCTTGTCAGGGTGGCTCCATAACAGAACACACGGAGACTGGGCACAATTGGACAGACACAGTTGTTCACAGATGATGAAAATGGTGCTGCAACATGGCGGGTTTTATGGACAGTCCGAGAACAAAATGGTCACTTGTGATAAGGTAGAACTCCTGGTGTACTTATGCACATTTTGGTCTGGTGATTGTGCCCATTCATGGATTATCCACATAGGCATGTCCTTGTTGCTCTGGATTTCTTAAAAGAATCCTGCTCAAAATTGTGAGCGAAATTAGACTTTCTTTGGTCCCAAATCAGACATCTACAGGTAAGCAGGCCCAAAGAACAGAAATAAATATGTCCGCTCCTCTGGATTGTCTAAAACATTGAAGGTGATGTTGGATGAGCTGTGTCTACAGTGACTTTGATGAGGCATGAAAAACCTAGTGAGCTTTCCTTGCATCTGGGGGCTATTAGCTAAAATCTCTTTACTGATATGACATTCTATAGGATTTCTTGTCACAAATTAAAAGATCTATGATAATGATGCAGGATTGTTAATGTGGAGTTGTACCTCAAATCTCTGTGGGATTTTTGACTTATTCATGGTAATGTGTTGCGTATTTTGGTAGAAATTGCTATCAATTAAAAAAAGTTTCATGTTTTGTTTTTGTTTTTTGTTTTTTTTTTGAGAGAATGAGCGAGAGAGAGAGAGAGAGAAAGAAAAAGAACACAGAAGCAGGCTCCAGGCTCTGAGCTGTCAGCACAGAGCCTGATATGAGGCTCAAACTCGGACCATGAGATCATGACCTGAGCCGAAGTCAGACGCTTAACCCACTAAGCCACCTAGGTGCCCCTAGATATTGCTATCGTTTTATGCCATGTAGGGAATTTGCTGAAATCAAATAGATACTTTCAAGATTTATAGAGACTTAATAACATAATGATCATAAACTTGAGCTTTGGAGTCAGATAGACTTGAATTCAAATTCTGGTTCTGCCACTTAGTAATGTGATTTTGGGGGCAAATATGTAAGTTTTCTAAGCCTCAGGTTTTCATGTGTCAGAGGGCAGAAATTATACTCCTGTTAGAGATTTTGGTGAGGAACAAGGATATCATCCAGGTTAAGTGTTTAGTATGTTGCCTGGTTAATAGTAAGTAATAAATGTTGGCTAAGTCTACTATAATGAAGAGAGTTAGAATTAAGCACATTTGGTCTTCTCACTTCTCAGTGTGGAAAGTGATACTGGTGTTAAAGAAAAATTTATTTTCAGACACCTGTTAAAGACAGGAAAGTTTTATTCAAGAAGGGGACTGCTGCAATGGGGTTTTGCAGTAAGGGAGAGAGACTGAGCTCAACTCTGAATAGAATGAAGACAGTGGGGATTTATATGCAACAAGTGAGAAGGAGGCCATTGGATGGAATATTACTAAGAGGATACATCCAAGCTAGGTAGATTTTTGCTAGACTGACTCCACAGGATTCTTGCTGAAGGCAGGTCAGAGTATTAGCATGTCAAGGATGAGGGATGAAGAATTTGATCAGATACCAAGGTGGGAGGGTTTTCACTAAAATGACACAGCAGGATTTTTGCTAAGACTGGACTAAGTGGGCCCGGGACAGAGCCCAAGGTCAGGGCTTAGTCAAGAAGAGATCTCAGAGGAACATGACTCAAGTGTGGTCAAGGAGAGAGCTTTGGTCACTTGCATTAAGGGACATAAATATTGTATGGGCCATAAATACCAGCTAACGTTTATTGTGTGGATTATGCGTATCAGGTACTATTGCCAGACATGTAATAAATGTTAATTATTTCATTCAACTCTTAGGACAGTTCTCAAGAGCAGGTGTTCTTAGTCTGATTTTATATTCCAGGAAATTGAGGTTCTAAATGGTGAAGGGATTTTCACAAGACTAGATTACCCAGGTAGATTGACAAAGCTGGAATCTGAATCCAGAGGCTTCTGATTCTGCAAAGCAGCATTGGTGGACACTGTTTCATCTTGTGTATGTGTGGCTGTATGATAGATCTAATCTTGCCTCCAGTGAGTAGCACATATTTACAGTGACTGAGTGACTTAATATGTGTGAGAATGGCAAGTTACAATCAGTTTCACTAGGTTCAGAGAAACTTCAAATGTTGTAAAAAAAAAAAAAAAAAAAATTAGTGACACAAGGTCAAGGCATAGAACACCTGTCAATCTCATTACTGTAAGCACCACAATGGCAGGAATCACAAGGTTTTATGTTTCTTCCAAGGTACTCATTTGCCTTGGAACTTTGGGCTTCATTCTTTGACCAAATTGCTGATCTCCTGCCTTCTGACTTGGATGGATCTGAGACTCCCTTATCTCTGTCATAGCAACAATTTATCTTGAAAGACAGTAGAGGCATCTCCTTGAATAATAAAAAGGAGAATGTGCCACATTTCAGGTGTGAATTTCGCTGTCCGTGGATGGGTGCATTTCTGGTAAACAGATAAGGTAATGTAATGAAATCTGTCATTGAGAAAGTATCCTAGATGTATATAAGTATCAGTCATATTCTGTGGATAAATATTTATCCCTTCATCAGCCATTTTCCTCCTCTTTCACAGAATTTCTTGATCTCCTGCAGAGACGACATTTTAGGGAATGTTAGCAAAGAATCTTAGTGTTTGAAAACCAACACAATATACACATTTCAAGGGGAGACCTTTTAAGCATTTCTTCAGAATTAGGGTCAAATCTCTTAAACTGGGTTTTCTTTTAACTTTTAGATAAGACTTTAAGACGTTATTTCTGTGAGTGATAGTTGCATTTTCTTTGGGCCGAATGGACTGTATTTTAATCCAAGATCTTTAGATAATTTCTATCTTTGTTATGTCAGAGAAACAAAATAATTTCTTAATTCCGTGGAAATTATAGAAGAATGGTATAGGGGGAGTTCAGAAATTCCTCACTGGGAGATAGAAGCTTGTGATTTCTCTGGTTCTTGAGAATTCTCCTGATACTTGGTATAGAGCCTAATTCATAGTAGATGGTCAATAAATATTTGCTGGATGAGTGAATGGATTTTTGCCTAGATGAAATGTTCCTGAGCCTGGGCTGGACTATGACAAGGAAGGCTTTGATTCTTCTTTGTTCCAGTTAGTTAACTGAGTCACATTGAAGATACATAAAAGTTGATTAAAAAAAATGAATGGCTAATTTACAAACATTTATATTTAAGTATTAGGAAATATGGTTAAAATTAGGAAAACAGCTAAGACTGATTTGTACAGAATTGACTAGTTCAGTCAACGAACACTTCAGAGATTACAGTTTTAACAAGATTAAATGTCACATAAAACATATATGTATGACAGACAGTGCTTTTGATTTTTATGTTAACATACCATCGATTATACACATGAGAAATCTTGCCGGTTCAATTTTGGGTTATGAAATATATAATTTTTTATAAGACATTTCAAATTACAACATATCTCAGGCAGCATGCAGGAAAAGTCATTTATTGTACATTTGTGAGAGTACACCTTGCAAGAAGCTTCCAGTTTTGGGTAGTTAGATCAAGAATATAGAAACCATTGAAATGATAGTATGGTTGAAATCAGCAGTTGTGTTTACTGACTGAGAGAGACCATTTCTGGTAAAAATAAAACTCTGAATTCATTCATTAGGAAAATGCACAGTGAGCATAAACTCAATTCTTTAGGAAGTTTTTTTTTTTTCCCACAATTCTCATTTATTGGTGATATAGCAGCTGCAGGAAATCTGAATTCTGAGAGCTGGTTGTACATAACAGCAGGAATTCTGTGGGCTCACATGATTACAACAAAGATGCTTACCATTTGAAATCACATATTATAACAACGGTGCTATACAAACATCACAAATATTTGGTGTTTCAGAGTCTTAACAAATATTATGCTGTGGTTATTTCACAAAGAGACTAGATTAACAGGCAGTGTAAATCACATATATCTTAAGATTTTAAAAATACATTTTATACAATAGGTTTCTAATTTCTTCACTAGAATTTAATTTTGGTTTTGTCCCATACTTAGAGTCCTTAAAGAAACTATGAATCTCTGGCTCATGCCAAGAAAGTCAATAGAATTGATATTTCCCCACAGGAATATGGCTGAGTGTACATTGAATCACAGAGTCAATAAAGCAACATCGAACTTGTAACAGATTATTTTTAAAATTCAAATAAAATCTATTTTAAAAGCAGTTTGAACAAAACTATAGGAATCAAAAAATTTATTTACAAAACATTTGAATGTATTTTGTAAATGGCTAGTTCTTACTAACTGCACAAATGAAGTATCCTTGGTGCCTATAGTCTGTTAACCTTCTATGCAACGTTGTTAGACCTCTGAGTTATGTGAGATGATTAGGTGGGAAGATTAGATGGTAATTTCCATCCACTCATGGTACTTGAAAGGGGACATTTTAATGCCATACATGTTAGATAAGATCTGTCACTAATGTCCATGCCTTCATTTAAAAGGATTGACTGAAATTCCCAGAAGTGACTTAGTGCAGTCTAAGAATTCTAGGAAAGAATCATATATTTACCATCAAATGTTGGAATTCTAATCATTATGCAGGTGATCCAAGTCACCGTGCCTTTCATTCCCAAGGTGTCTGTGCATCACACTGATTTAAAGAATATTGTTCTTGGCCCTTAGGAATACAAAACATTGATTTCTCAAAAGAGAGAGAATGATAGGGCAAGCATTTCTTATGATCACATTCATAGTGAAAGAAATTACGTTTTCATTAACCAATGCTTTTGGCAAAAGACTTTGTAAATAACCTCTGTTTTTAACTTTTCATTTAGTCCATTTTCCTTTTTAATGATATCAGGTTTCTGGTGACTTGTTCACTACTATAAGTTAATAGGAAAACACCACAGATACAAAAATGTTTAAGTTTAGCACGTATTTTTGAAAGTTGAATTCAAAATGTATTGATTCATTGATACTAGAGAAGATATTTTACACAGGCATTTCTAACAGTGTTGCTTAAGATTATAATTTTAACAATATGGTCAGCAAGGAGGATATTCCCCACTACATCTTATCGCTGAAACACACTGAATGAATCCACTGGACTCTTTATTTTTATACATTGTGTTTCCTACAAAATAAGTAATGTGCACATACCTTAATATGTGTGCGTGTGGTTGTGTGTGTGCGTGCGTGCGCGTGTACTCAGAATGGTAAGTTTAGAGATTACATTCATTGGCCTAAAGAATAAAAACTGAAAAACTCAAGTATCCAAATCCATTACTGACCTACCACCACTCAGGAATTTCAAAGTGCGGTGAAGTTTTTTTTATAAATAACTTTAGACGTGTGAACATTTTTCAGGACCAACTAGAGGAATATTAGGATTGCTTACTTCATTTTTCAAGGTAAGATCTCTTCCTCTCTGTTTTTCTTCTCTTCTTTCCACTCTCTCCCTCTCTTTGAAGGTTATTTGCAATGGGTCCTTGAAACTGTGTATACGAGATGTAAACACGCTGTTATTCCCTTTTTTGCCCTGTGCAGGGGATTCATGATCACCTCTTAGGGAGAGGTGGTTTCTGGCCCAATGACCTGCCACTTTTTTTTTTTTTTTTGTATGGATTGCCTATTCTGGCTCAGGATGAGTTCAGTTTACTATGAAAGTCTTTACCAGGCTTACTCAGTGGGAACGAAAGCTGTCCATAACCACTGAAGGCAAGAGAGAAGTTCTAAATTAGTTCCTGTTTAAATTCTCCCTTCTCATTTGTCTCTCTTTAGAATACTCTCAGTGGCACAGAGCAGTGCATATATACAGTATGTACAATATGCTAATTCCTTTCATTGCCCTTGTCTAGGAAGCTACAAATGTCTTCTCAGTGTGAGCTTCCTACTGTCTACAAAAAATTAATAGATGAAACCCAGGGAAGTCCCCATTGTAATAACAGTTGTGCCAACAATTATTATGGCTTATTAGAATAGTGTTGAATTGCACCACTGACCTATGAAAATCACCATGAATGGCACTGAAAGGCAAAGCTATTGAAGATTAAAACAATTATGTTACCTTCTAATATCAAGGCCTTTTTGATGTACCACATAAGTAAGAGTCTTTAGAGCATATAACTTTTTTCTCCTAATCTTTCTGAAAGAAATTTTTAATCTAGGTTTGTTTAAAGGTTTTTGGACTTGAGTCAATTACATAAACCATGAGTTGTGGACTAAGGTCAGCAAGGAGGATATTTGCTACAGCAAAGCCACCACTGTAACTCTGCCTTGGATTTAAGAGTGTAAAAATACCACAGTGGACTCAAGTTCTGCAGGAAGGTCAAGGCTCTGGACCTGCGTGAATCCCAGGCAATATGATTCAGCACCCACCCCTGCTCCCCCAAGGTGTACTTTCCATCACCAAAGTGTCTGGACATTGGTGATTATTCTAGGAAGCATCCTCTTAGTGAGGCTTTAACTTTTAGTAAAATGATATGCAAATGGATATGTGCACAATGGTGGAGACAGAGGAAGGAGGTACTGCTTGAGCTGAGCTGGAGCTTTCTGATGATCAGGTGCGGAAGAGACATAGGATGATTGGGAAAGAGCCAATGAGGAAATATTCTTGGAGACAGAAAACAGACACTTAAGATGTTCAAACTTTGACCAGCAACAGGAGAGGAGCACAGATTTTAGAGAAGCAGGCAGAACACGTTATCTATCAGTTATTCTTTTTCAGTAATTTCTAAAAAAGCAGTCATTCCAAAATATCTGACAAACTTGACTCCTTTAAGGGAAGCCTGGAATGAGTGACAGTTATAGAATTTCTCTCCAGAATATCATGGTTGAGCTTCCATTTTAAGGCCTCCTTTTGTACACTTTGCATTATTTTTCTGGATCCCCAAAAGAAGGGGGTCAAAATATATATGGATGTTTTAAGTATGATCTTTTCAGGTTAGATTTTTAGGAAACATGCACACACAATAACAATCTTAAGTTCTTTCTGAGATCTCTTTATAAGCAAAGTCACTTGCTGACTCTCCATTTCTGCACCAATTCAAACGAGAGCCAGGAAGGGTGCTCCGGAGGGACTTGGGATGATGTCTATGTTATCTGTGCTTTTTATGAGGTTTTATGAGCCATACTGAGATTTTGAAACTATCTTCTAAAACCCAAACTCACTCATAACCAGTAGTTATTTTGGCTTAATTCATACTCAGTTTTCAAACCAACAGACACTGTCATTAAATATAACTCAGTACTGATACACGATGATGTAGTATGAAGGCCAATGGTCCAGAGCTAATCAATTAAAAGGGTCCAAGGTCACTCTAGAGGCCCTGCGCCAGTCAAGCAAAGCAGAGTGACTGTTGGTTTTTTGAAAGAACGGGAAAAGCTGATTAGAAATCTCGCTGATTGTGGAGAGCCTGCCTGAAGTTCAGTTATGCCAGGAAAGAATATTTGCAAGGATTAGTTTTCCTTCAAATTACATTTTAATTCCAAACAGTGAACATTTCTGTCCATACATCAGAATGTACAGGGCCCACATGAAACCTACCGTTTAAGCTTTTTCTTGTGAAGATGCAGAGTTTGACGGTGGGCCTATCAAACCTGAACATGCACCAGAATCCTCCTCAAGACCTTGTCAAAACCCACATTGCTGGGCCCACTTCCAGAATTCGATTCATAGGTCTGGGCTGGGGTCTCTGGTAGAACCAGAGAAGTTGTATAAATAACAAATTTGAAAATTGTTGCTGATACTGTTTTGTTGGGGACCAAATGTTAAGTGTCACTGTATAGCTTATTCTAGAACACGCTACGGTTTTCCAAATCACCTTAATTGTGCTCCCAGGACAAAGCTTTTCCATGTGGAACGTGAAGGTCGGTATTGGATTTTTTCCCCCCGATGTTTTTGTAATGTAGGTAAGGGACAGATTCGATAGATGCTGATTTAATATTAAAGAAAGGATCTGAAGTTTAAGTGCCTTATCTGCTTATACAACAAACCTGTAAGTGAAATGTAACCAAACTCTAACCTATGACCTCTGAAGGGAATGTTTTTCCATATCATCAAGTTTGAGTCTCTAAAAGGCTTTTTGGAGAAGACTCTACAGTTTCTCTTCTGAGGGTAGTGTTTTAGCACTACCATTAAGTTCGTCACCACACAGGTGATATTCCCTCTATTATTTCAGGGTGGTTAACATAGTTTTTTACTGAACACAAAGGTTGATTGTTTTTTTCCTAGTAAAATCCTCTTTAAAGTATATCAAATCTATGGGCCTATATGCATGAGTACAGAGAGGGCAAGATCATCAAGGGAAAAATCCGAGAAATTCATTTGATGGGGAATTAAATTGAACAAGATGTCAGCACACTTAGAGATTTGCAGTTTGTTTGACAAGTGGAGCTGGGTCAGTTCAGGAGGCTGGATTGGTACAAGGACTTGAGGAGGAAGAGACGTGAGGGTCTGAATGAGCAGCCGTCTATGCAGAAGGGGGACTCAATCTACTCACAGGCTCTTTCTGCCTTACACCAAGCACCCACCACTGATGGACGGAGCTACCTAGATGGCTTAAGGCAGTCATCTTTGGAAAATGCTTCTGGTGCAGATTTGTGTAAAAAAGACAGAAAATCCTACCTTTCCAATTTAGGATCTCCTGATCAAATATGAAATGGGGGTCAAATTCAATGTGAGGGACTTATCAAAATATAAGAATCCCATGCCTACTGCAACTGAACAGCGGCTCTATATAACAGTGATGAGAAGGAAAAATAAAATTTTATCCCTCAGTGGAAGTCAGAGCTACTAATATAGTTATAAAATAATGTTACCTATTTTAATTTTTTTTCTCCCGACAGGCTCACAAGATCACTTGATCTGTTACAGTGTTGGGAACATTTGTTTACTTTTCCCCCGACAAATTTGGCCCTGTGCCTCAATGCTAATAAAGCTGGAATATACGACTTATGATGTTGAAATGGTTTTGCCATTTCTAATGACATACTAACTGGGATTCCTTCAAGAGAAAGCTTACATTTATTCCACTAAAACATCCTTTGTTTATGTAAGCAGAGTTCACCACGGTTGCTTTTTCTCTTCCCCCATGGCAATGTCTATTGCTTCTTGCTATGTTTTCTCTGTGTGCAATTTCAGATTGCTAATGAAGCATGTGGGCTGTGGGCAAACCAGATGATTGCTAGGGGTGGGATTTAAGTCTTTGTGAAACCTTTTTGAGTAGTCATTTTCTCCACAACAAGGGAGGCTTTTAAAAAGACAGTTGAATCTGTAGCATAGCATGAAATTCTGTAGCATGAAATTCCTTTTTCATCTTCCTTTACAGTCTTAGTATCTTTTTGTCCAGTCAACACGAATCATGTTTGTATTCACTCCCTTTGGTGTAAAATGACTGCTCTCAGTCTTCCTCCTAAAAGATTGTCATTAAGTACAAAGAATGAAAAGTAAGTGGGATTATTATGGGAAACTGTATGAACTTAAACTTTATGTTCAGAAAAAGAGTGGATTCAGCCTTACAAAGGTCACTGGTGTGGAATCCGTTCCAATCTTGTTAAATTTTCTATTGTAGGTCTACCGCAAAGGGAGAAACTTTTCACTCCCTGTTTGGGAAGAGACATTTTTTTTTTTTTTTTCCAGCAGTGCACAAAGAATTATTTCAGAAGAAACTTTTAAATTCCTGTCAGACTTAATGTGGTTTTATTGGCTTGACACTTGCAATCAAGAATTAGGAGGAAACTTGTTCACAATGGAAAGCACCTTCAACCCATACCCAGTAGATAACAGGGAACTACCAGATCACATAGGGCTTGATGTATTGTGGGAAAGCAAGCTAGAGGTAAAGTCGTTCCTTTAATGATGAGGAAATCCAAGTTCAGAGAGAGCCAAAGATTCATAACCCTCTGAAACAAATACTAATTTTCAAAAGAGGAAAGCCTTCGGGTCTCCTCTCTGATGGCTAGTTGATGTTGAAATGAAGAGAACCTTGTGTATTCAGACATCGGGACTGAGGTCCCTCCTAGTTGGCTGTTAAAATGTGACAACTGGAGTTGTAACTCACTGAAATGTATATAGCCGGATACCTCAAGAAGAGCAACAGGCAGAGTGAAGAAAATCCAGTGATGATTTAGTATCCACACTTAATAGAAAAAAAGAAAAATTCAGGAATGGGAGGCAAATGATCTTTGAAGTCAGTTTTCCCCAACTTGAAATGTTAAAGACCGTATATCAACCTCACACAGAGTTTGGCTCATTGTACACTCAGGATCTGTTAGTGGAGTCTAAATTCATTTGTTTCATTGGTGAAAGACTATGAAGTTAACAGACTTAGTATTTCTATTTCTGTTAAAGAAAAGCTTCTTGATCGGTTTCAGGATGGCTGCATTAAGCAGTCTCAAATTGATAAAATGCCTCGACCAAAATGGAAGGTGACTTTGAGTGCCACAAGTGGCCTCTTCCTGACTGAATTCAGGGCTAGTGTTAATTTTCTCGAAATTACTGTGTCTTGAATTCTTCATATCCTCTTAGAATGCCTAATACAATACTTTGCACAAAACGCTTGAGATTTATAGAATTATAGGATTGAAAAATATAATAGACTCTGGCATTTGATTTAAAAATGGTTCCACAGCGCTGACTGTATAGATTTTTAAGTTTTAACTACATACAAAATGAATCAATGGTTTTGGAAAACATACTTGCTAAATTGACTAATTTCCTGTTCTCTTTGGTTTAGCTTCTGATTCTTTTTCCTCCAATATTGTGCCATTTGATGTTTTTCTGGCCTCAGTAACCAGATCTGAATTTTAACTGATCATCACTGTCCACTCTCTGCATCTCTCAAGTTTTATTGATTTGTGAGGACCAGCAAGGAAGATAAAGTGGCATTAAGATCCTAGTGTCAAAGCAATTTCTGACTTTTGATTAGGAGTTGGAAATATCAAATCTTTTTATTGGATTACAGTCACAGTCATGTTAAAGATACTCTGAATGGTCTGTGCTTTTGTAAAAACCTTCTGGATCAACCAGTGAGGCAGCTATTCTTTCTGTTTTTCTTTTATATTATGAGCTAAGGAATGGCTGTTTCTCTTGGGAGAATTAGGAAATAAAAGGCAGACTCTGGAATTATGTCAGTGTCCTCCCACAGAATGAGTATGGGGAAATACTCCACTGGGAACCCTGACAGATAAAAATTTACAGGGAAGAGCAAAACATTAAGAGAGCCTGTCACAAGCTCTGCCCTCCTCTTTAACCCAGAAGCCTGTACTGAACCCTTTTCATTGTTTTCAAATATTATTAAATATCTTGTCTGTTGTTTTAAAGGGACCCAAACCAGTTCAGGTTTGTTCACAACATAAAACTCAGTCTTTGGGTAAAGTCCTAATACTACCACCCATGGATCTGGTTTTGGTTAATGGAAGCACTAAGCTCTAAAGAGGCATGATTTCTAACAGCGACAAAGCAATTATTATTTTCATTTTACTAACAGAATGACTTCAGAGTTGGGATGCTAGCGTATTGGCCAGGAAGAAAAAAAACGCAAGCTTGGACTCCTTTAAGGGTAGACTCCTTGCTAGGTCCAATCCACTTGGCTCTGCTGCTTTTGTAGTGTTTTTAAAAATTGAGTCCATGGAAACCAGTTTGAAAAGATGGGTTCACTCTCCAGGCAGGCGACAAGTACGACTCTAAAGATCTGAGTCAAAACGGCCTGGCTCAGAGCAGAGAGGAATAGCAATAGGTAATATTCATATTAAGTGAAAATAATACCCTGGCATTGTTCTAATGTTCATAGACCATATCCATCATGGCGGTGAGCAAGGGTGGGGTTGGGCTCGAGACTAGGTTTGGACCCATGTATCTTGTATAGTTCCCGACTCCACCTAGTATTTGAATGGTGATGTGACTTATGACGTTGATAGTGATTTGTCTCCCCTTCCCCAACTGCTTGTTTGCCTCTAGAGACTGTAAGTAGATGGCAAGGGTTGAATACTGATGTTACTAAATCCTATGTCTCAATAATTATGTTTTCTTTAAGGCTTTGCCATAGAGATCTTGCCTTCAGAATGGGCATTTAAAAGCATCTCTATGGGTGTTTAAAGTTTGAAAATTTTAATTTTTTCAAGGTGATAAGCAGATTTAGTCCATTTTGAAAGTGAGTGCAACCCTTTCTTTTGGCTTTCTCTCATCATCTACAGTTGGTGCTGAAAGATGTGCCATAGAGATTGAGTCAGAAGTATGAAAAGGGGCATAGAAGCAGAGTCGTTGATACAACCCTAGCTTCTTTGGGTGCTAGACTCTTTTCTCAACAAAATGAAACCAGTTGTTGGGAAAATTCCCAATCTATTTTGATGAGAAAGATACTCATTTTTTAAAATGTAAATCTATGCAGGATCTGTGAAGACAACCTGAGAACTTCAAGAATATTTTAAGCCACTTGCATACATTTACCATAGTATCATCTGTCTCTAAGAAGGTTCGAAGTGTCAAATTTCCTAAGGGATTACTGATGGCAGCAAAAGTCTTGTTGTTCTTAAGAGTTTTAGGCTAAAACTCAAAGATAATATTTTCCTACAAAATGTAACAATAGGAGAGCTAATAAAAATGACTTTCAGTTTTTGCATGATGTTATCCTTTGCTTAGATCCAATACCGCAAAAATTTTGTTGAAATAGCAATAAGATAAAGTCCTTCCAGTATTTCTAATATTGGGACAATAAGTGTCCCAAATAAGGTCCGGTATGCAATGAAGCAGTTGGTTAAATAGGCTCCAGTGACCTGATGTCAATATTACTACCCCTCTCTGTACCCACTCCTTACCCTGACTGGACCCCTTGGAGAAATCTCATGTACCGGTTGGTTGAAATGGTTAGTTTGTCTGTTAGTAAGATCTTGGAGGGAAAATGCTAGTCACAACACAGCCAGTGTATATGCAAGTTGACGGTTGCTTGAGTGAAAATATCTTAGTTAAATTACAGCTAGTGGAAGATCTACATGGTTGTAGATGATTAAGTTTTTGTGGCAGAACTGGGTAGGAGTCTCATTCATGCTTTCCTATTGTGCCAAAACATATTTCTAGAAAATGTCAAGTGATGTATGGGAGCCTGCCTGCTCAGTGCTATGTTTCCAGGGAAAATATAAAATCTCATTCTTTTAATCCCTCAGGATTTGACCTAGATGAGCATAATTTTTTTTCAAGAGCTGTTTTCAACACCCTCCAAATAACAGAGGGTAATTGGAAAAGTCAGAAAGGTGCTCTAATCGATCCTAAAGACTGTCTATCAAAAATGCTTGCTAAATGAAGGGAAGAAAAGTGAATTTCTTTCTTTTAAAGATCTACTCCTGTTTTTAGAAGGATATATATGATTAACATTCTAGGCAGCTTTCAAACAACTTTGAATTTGCATCTTTAGCAAAAAAAGAAAAGAATCAGGAAAACATTTCTTTCTGTATCTCTCTCCCTGTTCTCATTTATAAAATTTTTTTAAAATCTTTATTTTTGAGAGAGAGAGTGTGAGCAGGGGAGAGGCAGAGAGAGAGGGAGACTGAATCTGAAGCAGGCTCCAGGCTCTGAGCTGTCAGCACAGAGCCCAACGTGGGGCTTGAACCCACAAGCTGTGAGATCATGACCTGAGCCGAAGTCGGACGCTTAAGCGACTGAGCCCCCCAGGCGCCCCCTCCCTTTTCTCATTTATAAAAAATTCTGATAAAAATGAATACTAACCTGACACGGGCTTTTAGGGTAATCTTAGACATCCAAAAACATAGTTCAAGTTATCTGACATACGTTGTGTGTTTTTGTATATATATATATATATATATATATATATATATATATATATATATATATATATATATACACACACATACATACATACACACACACACACACATACACACACTCTAGGGAGAGATGGGACAGAGGAGATTTAATGCTGAAATTGTGTCTGATTCATATCGAATTAATCTTCAAACCACCATTTCAAATGTTTTTTTACACTGGCTGAAATGGCAACTTTTGGTAGAAAAAAAAGATTGAAAACAACTCTTCTATTTGCATGAAAAGGCCAGTGTTTCAGAAGCCTTTCAACTACTGATAAGTCTGTTTGAGCGTTATTGTTTATTTGGGTTAGACTCAAGCTCAATAGCCCATCTGATGATTATTTAAAATATTAAAATTCTGAAATGTTAACATCAAAATGAAATCAGCCTTTTATAAATTAAATTGTCAAATTCTGAAATGCAGAAACTTCCTGCCCTCCCCCACCCCCCCCCCCCCAAAAAAAAAGAAGAGGGAAATTATTGAAGGCATTTTTATGAGACACCTGTATAGATCCAGTGTATTCCATAAAATAACTCGATAATATGGAAAAGGCTGCCCAAAGCATACTTTTTGGGGGTTGCCAAAGCCAGAAGTTATGTATGCCCAGCTTTGATTTCCATATAAAAACAATACAAGCTGAAATTGTCCTGTTTTGGGAAACTGGAAATTTATCTTCCTTAAAGTTAATGACTTTCAAATATTTTAGACAAGAATAGTGATGAAATCTTACACATTTTATTCATGCTAAATTCTCTCATTTTTAAGTACGTCTGTCAACAACATAATTAACTTTCACCTAAAACATTATTTTATCCATATTACTCACTTATGGAACATTAGAATGTAAAATCTCGAGATTTCTTCTTTGGAGCATTTTTCCAAGTTTAATGGTAAATATAAGAAGGCAGAGAAATGTACCTATAGAGAAAATTAAATTATTTTTCTCAGAACTAGCTATCTGGGTCATAAAACTTTTATCTTAAATATTTATACAGTTGGTTTTTTAAGTGAAATATTTTGAAAAGTGGTTATATATTTGGTTATTAGAATTGTTCCTTCCACTTGGAAAGAATGGAAACTTCATATTAGAATATAGGTCAAAACAAATAGTATCACATTTTTAAGAAAGCTCTCCCTAGAGAATTTATCTCTTGTCCTACCATGTGGCTTCAAGAAGGGTCTAACAAAAAGTTCTGTAAATTAAGTGGGTTATTTCAACTTGGGAATGTAGGGGAGAGGTCTTTGGAAATCTCTGGGCCAGATCCTTCTTGGTGGGTAAACAGCTTCCAGTACAGAGGGCTGCCTAAGAATTCCAGCACATTAATTCCCCTGTCACCCCCAGTACACTCCTGGATTTGGCTAGGTAGATCTGTCTTTGCAGCCAACAAATAAGGAGAGCTGGGCTGTGCATTAACTGTCAAAATCGACTCAGGAACACTGAAGTTAGCTAATTTCTTTTTTGGTGTGTTTGGTTATTGTGAAATTTTACTATCCTTTACATGCCAGGAATATAATACCCACAGAGAAACTTTTTTACCCACTCAAATTTTGGGGGAGGCATGAAAGCTATACATTAGGGTTTTCTAGGTTTACATGCTTCACTTTTGTAGAAACTTTCACAGAGGTTGAGTGTGTGTGTGTGTGTGTGTGTGTGTGTGTGTATGTGTGTATGTTTGTTGGGGGTGAGCTCCTTAATTCTCATCCATACCTACATATTTTGATAGAATAAAAAGCTAGGTGGATGACACTGAAGCATGAAAAATTCAAAAGGAAATAAAATCAATAATACTGTTGCAGTGTATAGCTGTAGGGTATAATCTGTCCCAAACATTTATAGAGATACCTATTGTAATGATTGTTTTCGAAGTAGAATGCCATTATATTGGTTTCTTCCTATGGTAAATTCACTTTCAGAAAAACATGCCCAGAGGACTTTATCATAAGCCTCTCCCTATTGCTGATAGGTAATAGTGAGCAGTACTAAGGATGATGAAATATGGGAATAGCCTTGGAAGAAATACAAAGGTTTGGAATTAGGGAAAAGAAAGACTAAGATTGCATATTTCCAAGGGAACACCTCTCTGGATCTTTGATAAAGGTTAGGACAGCCTGATTCTAAAGAATGTGAGCAGACCAAGGAGCTGTGAAGACCTGCACTGATTACAGATAAGGTGATTCTGGGCAAGCAAGTCTTCCTGTAAAGCTAGGAGTCGTGGTTTTAACTACAAAGTCATATTGCCTTTTGAAGTTGTGAAGGAATGTTCTTTCCTACAAATAAATCAAAATAATAAATACAATGACTGTTAATTTAAATGTCCCTTAGGAGATTAAATCAGAGGAAACTTGGCAAAATTGAAAATTGGTAGAGCCTCTGAGGAAATCTTTTGGGACATCTTGGCAGGCAGGGAAAAAGTCACAGAAAGCTACTCACCAGTTCTTGTGGGCTGGAAAGCTTAAGTGCTCTCTCTCTTGGGAGACCCAACGCTCAGTGGTTGTTCCTTCTATAGGTAAGACATCTCTGCCTTGGGAGATGATTAACCATGGCCTGATTAAGCTCCAAAAATGAAATATCTAACTGTTGGAATTGTTTCCCCTTCCTTTGTCATCCTTGTAGGTGGAATACCATTTGCACCACACAACACTTTAAATGTGCTGGGTGGAAGACCATGAACATGGCTAGAAGTGATAGGAACATAATATTGAAAAGAAGAGTAGAAGTGCCGTCCATTAACAAAAATCTGTAGGTAGATCTGAAGGAAAGCTAATAAATGCACTCATAACAGCATCTTTTTAAGAAAAATATGATTGTGTAAAGCTCTTCTGCCTAGTGCACTCACTTGTTTATCCATTAAAATGCTCAATTTTGCCCATAGCTAGAATGCTTTCAAGTGATTAACAAAAGCTGTGAATGCCAGGTGTAGGTCTGGATGAGATCTAAGGTGGTGCATTGTCAATCACGAAATGGCCATTATACAGTTATGAAACTAGACACAAAACTTGCTCTGAATGCAACTGCCCAAGATCAGAGACAGAAAAGCAGAATCAAAAGAGACACTCAACATCATGAGCCAGGAAATGCTTTTTAGAAGAAGTCTTAAAGGAGCTGACTTACATTCTTGAGGAGGTAAAGTTTTGAGTGTTTGAGAATGGAGGGCTTCATCATCTACCGGAGGAAATTTTTTTCTAATTGCTTCCACAAAATTCTCAGATATGCGTAGAACAGACCAGTCAGATTGACAGATCAGTATCAGGGATCCTGGGTTGTGGAATCAACAATGAATTTCCCTGTGTGGAAAAGGCAATGTGCTTCTATTAACTGAGACCACTGGGGGAAAGATGCTGTGTTAGGGATTCTCATTGCAAATGAGATCCACCTATCAGAATGCCTGCAGGGTGGTTTAAAAGAGCAAATTTTATAATTTTTTCTTTGAAAAGCAAGAAGAAAAAGTGTGTGTGTGCTATATAGAAAGCAAAGCTCTCTGAAATCTTTACTGGTGGTAGGCTTGAATCATTATGTTTGAAAGAATTAAAATTATCTTCTAAGAGGTTGAGAAGAATTGAGCCAAGGCATTTCCTTGAAGGGTAAACAGTCAAGACTACTCTGGTCATTGAATTACTCTTTGTTATTTAAAGAAATAAATGTCGGCTGCTCATTTTGTGTTAAACCAAAGATTGGTAACTGGGAGACATTAATTGCTGATCCAAGAAAATACTTAAATTATACCTTATTTCCTTCACATGTGAAAGTGTGCCGCATTATATACGGACATAATGAGGAATTCTAAAGCAAATTTGAAAGACTATCAGATGAATATCATTTACATGAACACAGTGGATTCTATTGTAAGAACTAAATCCACTGATAATTTATGTGGGCTTGCAAATAAGTACACAAACTAGAGGTCACATTTTTCCCCCTGCAAATGCTTATTTCTGGTGTCACCTCTTCCTATATTATTGATTGTATGACACATAAAGTCACTAGCATGTAATTAGTCAGAAATTAATGCAAGGAAGTTCTATTAGGGATCAAGAGGAATATAATATATTGATACCAGAAGACTATCGCTTGGACCAGTTTTATCAGAACTGATTTATTAACTACAATATTCTGTTAATGTTCTTGGATGCAGAAAGGAGGCAAATAAAGGGTACTAAAAGATGTAAAAAAATTAGTGAAATGGAGAAACATCCAACATTTATCTCCGTACCATCAGATAGATACATATTCTGACACTGTGCTCTCTTGGGACATTAAAAAGGAAATACTGTATGACCAAAGGGTTGACATTTGCAAGAGTCTGAATACTGGGTATCTATTGTCTTTCTTTTGGATGAGGATACCAATTGCACAATAATACCTTTTTGGTCTTTATTTCTTCAAAACATGAAAACAAAAATGAAGTAGATGACAATGAGAGAAAACATTCCATACAGAATATGCTGTATCACTAGTGATTAAGTCAGAAACAATTAGAAACTTTATTTGTGCCAATAACGTGTACCATTTATAAGGAACAGCACAATTAGTGCACTTCCCCCCTAAAGCTGTGCACAATACACACAAAATAAAATGAAATAATTTTACACAACTACAATTATTAACAACCCTGAACAATCAGAATCATATTTTCCCTATAACAATGAAACTTTAAAAAGCAAACAAACCAAAAAGCTTTGAAATTAAAATTCAGTGGCAAGAATTTCTGAAAGTCCTCTGTGAAAATCTGCGGGATTATTGACATTCCAAATATGGCTAAAATTGAGTGCAAAAATCTAATATTTAAACAACTCATGTCCTTTGACTATATTTACTTGGTGTTTCTAGGCTAGCTTTCCATTTACTAAATCTTAAAAAAAAATGGGTTAGAATGTGCCCCCAAAAGAGGCCACCAATTTTGGACCACGGCCTGCTGGGGTGAGTCTCCTGGAGATATGAGGAACAGTAGAGGTGTGGGGCATAGAAAAGTACTGTTGTCCAACAGAGATAAAAACTGGGATTAATTGGACCCGTTCAGTCCTCTGGATCACCAACATGATTGCCTTTCTTGGCTTACAATGGGGAGATGTACAGATCTGTAAGATTGGCCAAGGATACATAGGATGCTTCCCCTAACCTGTGCTTTATCTCTTAAGTTAAAATCTTAGATATTTGGACAATTGTATTTGTACAGTTTCAGTGTGTTTATGTTAAGAGTTTTATAATTGCTTTTTCCCTGCAAGATAAAACTGTTTTCATATGGCTGTGATAACTTTTACCCACCGAGAGAGCAATCACATTAGCTGTGAGCCCACTGAGGGCAGGGATCTGGGCTGTCTTGTTCATGGTTTAGTCCCCAAGAGTAGCACAGTACCTGGTATATTGAGTAGTAACCAGCATTTAATTATTCATTCATTCGCTGGATGTTTATGAAATGATGAGTGATCACGATTAATGAGTGGAAGAAGAGAAAGTAACTCTGAACAGCTTTTATCTCTTAAGTATCTTTGAATCGATACAGAGGGCCAGTGGTGTCTCTGGCCTGGGATGCTCTATAGAGAAGTCTCGGAGACAGGACCAAAGTCATTGCATTTTTCCTCCTTACTAGACTCACTACTTTGGAATGTTGGGTTTATCCATGCTCTTTGGTATTCTGAAATAGAGCCATTCCTTTTCCAGGGTTAAAAACCTCCCAGTGCAATCCTCCTGGGAGGAACTAATCTCATTAAATTGCTTCCTCCTTCGTCACAAGTACAGAAGATGCACTTTTAAAGGCCCATTCGTCTCCCTGGCTTCATTCCTACTCGGGAACTGCAGGTACAATCAGAGGAGTCTGGATGTTGAAAGTAACAGGGCTCAAAATAGCCTTTTACATAAAAAAAAAATAAAACGAACAAACCACTATCTACCATCTGTCCCAGACAGAGCAGAAGTGAAATAAATACTTTGGGGGCAGGGCAGGGGTGGGTGTCGGGGAGGTGGAGGCTCTCAAAGCCTGGGCACGTCGAATCTGGCCACTGCTCTACACCTTTCTCCTTCGCCCTCAATCCTCAAGAGGTGATTCTTTAGAGGCCTCTGGTGTATTCCACGTGGCTAATTTTCCATGAAGATAGTTGGTAGTTTGCCTGCTGTCCTCTCAGTAGCTTTAACTTCCCAACGAACTGTTATTGCTTCTTAGAAACGAAATGTGCAAGTCCATGAACAATAAGCCATTTTCTCCTTTTATCCCTAGTAAAATCAAACTCACTAACAACACAAACGTTACAACTCAGGTGAAAAGGAGACTCACTTATATCTTCAATGTCCAGTCAACGTTGCTGAATGGGAGAACAGTATACGCTATACTCTACTATATACAGATACGCTTATTTTGTTTTTCATCCATGCACTGTGTAACAGGTATCACGACAACATTCCCCAACAGGCACACGAAGAAGGAGCAAATGTTCAGTCATGACTGGAACAGGATTGTGCAAGCCATGGATACTTTCAAAAATAAAACTGACAAATGATCCCAGGCAACAGCAAACATGGGACTGGGACACACATGATGCAAATGGAAAACGATGATGTGCTTTTTTGAATGGGGTTATTCCTGTTTGCCTGAGAGATGGTGGGCAGGAGGAGGAGGGTTGGGATGGGGGACCTGGGGGTTAGCCAGGCTGGAAAATCAGAATAAGGGCCTTGCTAATCATAGTCCAGACCTGAAGAGATAAGAAATAAATGATTTTGCACGTTCTTGGGAATCTAGGCACGTTATTCCTGTACCTGTTAAACAAGACTGTCAGGCATCATATCTTTAAATATCAGACTGTATCTAGAGCCATCACTTCTCCTGGCTCCATTCAAGTGCCCATGCTGCTTCTTGGAGGCAGCTTTATCTCTGCTCATGTCCCAGAGAGAAGCACGAAATTTAGTGATCGAGCGAAGACCTGCCTCTTCTTCAGCGCCCATGTCCTTTCTGAATCCCAAATAATTTGTCAAGTGTTTGGAAGAAAGGGCAATTGTAACGATTTAAATTTTTACCAAAAAGCCATTTGCACTTAGATTGGTCATCACCTCCCACAAGGGAAACAGAAACTTTGACCCTCCCAACAAAATAATACAAAATAAAAGTCAAACGTCAGCCACCTCCCAGCCCCCACCAAAAACAAGCGGAAACAGAAAACAAATCAAAGACTTAATGATTTATGAACCTGGAGAGAACACAGTCCTTCTAGGCTGAGCTGCAAAGATGCCCCTGCCTCCGTGCCTCGTTCAAAGTGGCGATGCCCCTGGGAATAAGAGGTGATGGTTTCTCACTTCCGCCCTAGTACAGAGTATGCTCTTGAAGCTGGGTTCCATCAGCAGGTAAGTGAACATGACAAATGTCAGTTTCCTCTGTTCATTATACATAATATTTTATGTATATATATATATATATACGTATATATATATAAATTTACTATATCTGATTGTTCCTTTAGAAGCCTTTTATGTGGCAGTAGGCCTCCAGGGAGGAGAAGAAAATGTACAAGAGCCATAGGAGCACGAAGAGGCAGGATGTGAGGAGCTTGGCAGTCCGGGGCCCACCCAGCTCACCTCCGATCTCCGGCCTTCGCCGATACAGCAGCACCCCCACATTGATGAAAGCAAAAATGGTGAAGAGAGTGACAGAGAAAGCTAGCGTGCCAGGGGACACTTTGAACTGTTCCCCATTGGCTGCGTGGTAGATGGCAGCGATGGACCAGGCCACGCCGATTCCCAGGAAGACGTTCACTGCGTTGCTGCCAGTGACGTTACCTATGGATGCATCTGCGTACTGGTCCTGGGTGGCGGCCACTTTGCTTGCAAACGTATCTGTGGAGGAAGAAAAAAAAAGGCAGTGACACTCAATATTTTAGGTCCGTGGAGCACTGGAAGCTTCCGCGATGCTCAAATCCCGGGGTCAAATCCCCTGACGGAAACCTTGTGACCAGGAGGAGGTTTTCCTCTTCTCCGGAGTTCCCCTCCTGTGGTCAGAACAATGGGATCTAGACATCAGAAGTCAAATGTTTGGTGTTGGCTGTGTTACTGACCAGATGATCGTGGGTCAAGTTCTTTGCCCACAGGTAGCACAGTTCTTTGTGAAACTGAGCTTGCAGGGCAGCATTTTTCAGAGTGATCACGACCCATCTACATTAGAATCAGGTGGGGTCCTCAAGCGTGAATGGTACAAGGTTCCATCCAGCTGGGCTGCATCACAATCACTGGGGCCCAGGAATCTGATTTAACATCCCAAGAGATTATAGGTCACTAAAGCTTGTGAATGGCTATTGGAGGGAATTGCTAAAAGGTTCTGTATCAACAGCTCTAGGTTACAGATGAGGAAGCTAAGGTGTCAGGAGATCTTTCCAAAGATTCAAGAGCAAATCCTCAGTGGAACTGAAGCTAATTGAACCATAATAATAGCTGGCATTGGCCTAGAGCCTTAGGAATAGGAAAGCTGACTCACCTACATTACTGCACTGATTGTGACAATTCTATGAGGGGGCACACTTTATAGGTGAGGACACTGGGCTTCTGGAGAATAAGTGATGGGTGCAACATCACGGAACAAGGGAGAAGCCATCTCGGGGCTTGCGCTGGGACCTCCCGCCGTCACTGCAAGTACTTGTTCACTGCAGCATTGTACCTTTCACTATGCCATGCGTACCAGTGGCCATTCTCAAAGCTTTGTTCGCCAGTAATCCCGAGTGCATCTTCTTCTGAAGATAGGAAAATCGTGGTCCATACAAGGAGTAGGACAAGTGACTGATATTCTCGATGAGTAGAGCCTAGGGCGTGTTTGTGCCATCAAATCCTGTCGTCACAACTGAATGTGTGACCCCAGATGGATTAATTTCTCAAGCCTCAATTTTCCAATCTGTGAAATGGGGATAGTGACACCCACCTCAGGGTGCTGTTGAAATGCTATAGGTAAAATGCTTATCTATCTTGGTAGAAAGTAAGAGTAGCTCTTTTTGTTCTTTTGCAAAGACTGTGTGGGTAAAGCTGGCTGATCAGTTTACTAAAAGTTGAGGCAGCATCCGAAATCGCTCCTTTCTTAAAACACATAAACAGAACTTGCAAGATACTCGGTTTCTTTTCTGTTCAGCTCCCTTGTTAATATCGAAGTCCTCTCAGTTACCTTGGCAGAATACCTTGCACAGTAGGCTTATAGAAGACGTGAATAACTGTGAGATTGAACTCCTATTTGCAAGAGACAGTAACGGCAGGTGTGATACTACCGTAAGGTGCCGTGTCATCTGCTCTGGTCCTCCGGAGGTTCCTGGGATGCTCTGGGCAGGCATGGACTTGTGGGATATCTGGATCACTTTCCCCCCTCTTTTGCTACCCTGTTGCCACCATCCTCCTCCTGTAGATCTCCAAGGGGGATGATACATCAAGCATGCAAGCTTCTATCAACCTGTAGATTTTTGCGCTTTACTCTGGGTGAGTTGGTTATTTAGGTTGCTCAGAGGATAGTTCCCCAGCAGCATCCCTTTCTTTTTTGAAAGGAAGTCAACATGGAGGGTCCATCTCATTAATCTTGACCTTTCTGGTAGAAAGCAGGTTTTACTTAGTTTTATAATTAGACAAACGCTGCCTGCTCTGTACCAGGCACTATCCTACATGTTACACGCGGATTCTCATTCAACCTTCTTAGCTTTAAAGATTTTATGGTTTGGGAACACCTCTTGGACATGTCAGTAGAACAAGGATTTTTAAACCAAATTTTAAACCAAATTGTTATAACTTCAGAGCCCATTCTCCGTACACCCTGCACTGTCCCTCCCAGAAAGGCTAAAGTTTTCCCTTCCTCATTTCAGATGGCCCTGTCCCTTCCCCCCAGAAACTCTGAAACCGGTTATCCCAGAATGCTCTTTCCTGTCTCAGAGCAAAGGCTGCAGGAGGGGTAGGCGGTTTGCTCAGCCACCCGCCTGTATTTGAGCCGCTTTGTGTATTCAGATCACACACCGCAGCCCCATCAGGACTATCATGGAGACTGGCGAGTGAAAGCCAAGCGAGGCAAACCTTAATGGTCTCTTGCGATTCATCATTAAGAGTTATTAGGAGCTGCAGCCTCCTCAAAATGAAGTCGTTTTGCTTTTCTCTTTCAAGGACAGAGAGCTGAGCAGGGAAAGTGAAGGCAAAGAGTGGAAGGCAAGGGAAAGTAGCTCATGGCTCAGCTGCTTCGGAGGAACACTTGAGATGTTCTGTGCTGACATGGCTGTTGGCACCAGCTGGTGGTGAACAGATGGCTGTGTTAGGCTGGGCCCGACGAGGTAGGGGATGATCCCTCCCCCATGCTGCAGGGGCAGGCGACCTGGCACTCACACCTGCTGACCTCCCCTGGCCTGTGGCACATGGCACACAGGACTTCCTGGGTGCTCCATCTCCACTCCAACCCTACACTTTTCTGGAGGCTTCTGCCACTGTGCCAGAAGGGGATGAGGGGTAAAATTAAAGATTCCTGAGGCCCAGGGACCCTGAACACCCAGACCAGTCCTTTTGCCGGAAAGACGTCCCTGGGTCTGCAGGGATGTCTCCCTCTCTTGTTTTTCAATAGCCTATTGTGAATACTGAATTGGAGTTCTTGTAACAACAGGTTCCTGTTTCTTCAAATGCCTTTCTCTGGATTCCCTACAAGATGAGTAGTGGAAGTAATTAGCTGATCAAAACAGTGAAGCCTGTTTGGGGCCTATTTGAGTCTCGTGGGTTTTATTTACCTGGGTTATACATCAGGCCTTTTATCTGTTTTAATTCAAAAGCTATGTAAAAATTACAGAGACACATGCAAACCCAGACCAGTAACCTTACCTCCAGCAGAGACGACTCTGTTTTCCAAATAAAGTATGATGGGATCTCCCCAAATTGCCTTCTGTCGCTACTCTGCTTAGTGCAAAGAGCAACGCATCACCATACGTTAGACTGCCAAGCCTTACCCTGGACACTAAGCTCATACCTTGCTTATGGCTGAGCAAGGCAAAACCACTCAAATGCCATTCCCCAAAGTAAAATCCAAGAAATAACTACCGCTGTGGTCTCAGAGGGGTTGTAATCATATTCAGAACTTGGCCCATTTAACAAACACATGAATCAGGTTTCCCATGTGATTGGCACAAACTAAGACATGTTGATAATTACATATATGTGTCTTCCTATCTATACAGCTTAGGTCAGATTTCTAGTAGGAATTGTTGCTTTTAACTTCACCTTGAATTCTGAGGCATTTTGGATTAGTCCTACAGTCTTAGACTTTTGGTTCTGCCTCCTGGTACCTATGACTGTAAATCAACAGGGAAGATTCAGTCGGGAGACAGTGTGGCTGGAACTAAACCATACATCACAGAGTCAGGACATCACTGTTCTCTGCAGACCTATCCTGACTGTGTATAACCTTGGCCAAGTCATCTGGTCAATGTGCACAATAGGTCAGCACATTCTCCTTTCCTCCAGGAATTGTTACCTGAATCTTGCAAACTTTACAGGGACATACAGACCGAGCCTTAAATGTCTCTTCTGTAAAAACGGATACTTATTATATTCCTGTAGGTCACACACAAGGTTTATTATCTAGAGCAAGGGTTTCATCCCAGACGATTTATTCTTGACTTTTAGCCTATTTGGGGGGCCAGCTGTTCAACCCTCAAGCACTTTGTGCCTCAGGAACTGACACCGATGGTGATTTTAATTGGAATCCAGCCTGCTTGTCAAGGCATGGTTACTTCCCCAGCACCTGTGAATTACAATATAAGAGACCAGGGGGTACAGAGCTTCATGATATAGTAGAGAAGCTCATTAAGGAGACAATCGTAGCTCTTATGTGCGTTGTTGGATAAGACACTTCACTTTTTTTTTTTAGTTAGTTTCTTCATCAAAAATAAAAAAATTTAGAATATCTCTAAGACTCTCCCTGAGTTTACTGTTTGGGTGGTGTGCGGAATACATCAAAATACTAAATTCATATGTATGATTTTGCTGTGTTTTTCTTTTTTTGTAGGAGTTTGTACATGAGCACCCATCTTCATTAGAACCGATTAATCTCATTTTAAAGAATGGCCTAAATGAAACATTCAAAGATCCTAGGAAGAAAGATCTCTAGACCCAAAGATATTGCCATTGATCAAATTGTGGCCATATTTGAAACTAAGCCACACAGCCCAGAGTCATTTGCCTTTTCAAAATAGATAAACGTTGGCAAAATTATTTACTTGAAACCCCTCTGACCAGCCAGCCATTTATATGCGTGACCCATGGTATAAATGGTGGCAGTGACGACCATTGCAAACTTGGTGCGTTATGTCAAGTTTGCACACCACTGGCATGGGAAATACTGGGAGAGCCTGGTTCAAAGATCTCGGGCTCCACCCTCAACCCACTTAATCAGGCTGTCTTAGGAAAGGACACATTTTAACAAGGGCCTCACATTATTCTTCTTTATACCAAGGTTTGAGAACCATGGCTCTGAGCCAGGGAAATGGCTGTTGCTCCAAACACCCATTATTTGGGGGGCTTTGCTGAGAGGGATAGATGTTTCAGTTTGGGGGAAGCAGCTAATTTCTCTTGGAAACAGTGATGTCTAGTGGTGGTTTGACTCAGACAAACACTTGGGTGGGTTTAATGGAGGCGCTGGGGCTGCCCCTCCAGTTCTAATGCCCTCCAACTCTTGAGTTATGCTATGTTCTTATTATTTTTAAACCTTGTTCCAGCACGGATGCTATGAAAGACCAAAGGAGGAAGGAAATTTACTTAAATTCATAGAATTCTGGCTCCACCATTCGCCAGGTAAGAAGCTTACCTACTTCAGAGGGTTTTGAAAGACACGTGTTAACGTGACCAGCATGCAGATTAGGGCCTGAGACCTAGTGAGTGTTCAGCATTATTGGCTATTTTTATAACCCAGTAGCACCAGATCCTAAGAGAATAAGTGGTGGGGAATTCTGACTTAATGTGATAATTCTAAACTTTCAGGGAGTTATAACATCCTTTAAAGACTGCCTAACTTTATGATCATGTGCATTTAAAAATGCGATAAAGCATAAAATTATTCTCAAAAATCAAAGCGATTCTTTATTTTGAAAATTCCATATAGCCTGAGTCATGGAATGGCATTGGAGCTCTTCTAGTTTTAAGGCCCTAATCTCACTAGTGACTGAAAGGCAAGCAGGCAGGCATCCATTCTCCTCTAGGCGCTTTTTGTCTTGCTTTTTTAGAATTCAAATGAAAATCATTTACATGCGAATTCTTCTGTCACTGAGGACTTTGAACAAGATTTTGTCTTTAGTTGTGACATTTACCCAAGTAAATACGAAAACCACACTGCCTCACACATGCACTCCATTGGTTCATCTCAAAAGAATCCTTATTTGACTTTCAGGTGAAGTGCAAGAGGTCAAGGAATTACTGGTGTTGATGGATTAATGACCAGTTAGGAGTTGTAAAAACAGAAAAAGGGAAGAACACTTCAATGAGATTTCTGCCCATAAAAGCTCCCTGAAAGAGTGTAAAAGAGAAATGGAGATGGCGACGTGACTTATTTTTAGAAGGGAACAGAGGTAAGTAAGCTCCAGAGGATTCGTGTTGGCACATCGGAACACATGCTTCTACTCATTTTTATCCCCAACTGCAAATCAGAAGCACCAGAGCAACATTTGAAAAATACTAGCTTCCTAGCCCCACCCAAGCTTCTGTTTAATTTGTCTGGAGCACCAGTATTTTTTAAAGCTCCCCCAACCAGACTGAGATCCGCTAACCACTCAGAGCCTTTGTTTCTTCATCCGTGTGAGGACAATGGCACCTCCCGGATAGCGTATGGAATAGCCCTGACGCACAGATCGTCGAAAACCAGCCTTGTTTTGTTACCAAATGACTGTTTTCATTTTGATATCTTTGCAAGGGTACCCCCGGGACTTTGTTTTCCTGTTATGTATTTGAAATCCTGGGAGATTTGAAATTCAAAGAGATTAATTCTAATTAAAAGGGAAAAGTAATGGGGGTTTATTTTTCTGAGGAACACAAAGTGGAGGAGAGAATGAACACAAACCAACAGTGCTATTTGATCTGCCTTCCAAAATGTAATTTGATCCGTGCTCTCAAAAGAACATGATAATACTCCACTCTTAAACACACCCATAATGGGATGATTGTTCAGTATGATGTCCATGAAGATTCGAGAGAGGATCCAAGGTTCCCCTTCCTTGTTTAAACGTCTAGCTTCATGAGGTTTGCTGAAATTTTCTCAAATCCCTGGTTCTAAATCTTTGAGGTCAACAACAACTTTTGAGCCTCTCAAAGAACTCTAAAGGTTTGTCTGAAATGGGGCTAATTCAATTAAATTCAATTCATTCTGTTCAATTCTATTCACTCCTCCCCATGCCCACTCTTGACCTTGAAAAAAGTCCCAAACCAACTAGCTGGGTGTGGAGCAAAGAAGTGGTATTCTGACCTGGTTGTCTCCTGAGACTTGCATTAACATGGTCTTGGAGTGGATCAGATTATGTATGTTAAGTGGGTTTGGTACTTTCACTTTGGGGGTCCTGCTTGTCTATTTCCCCACATAAAAAGGTTCATGCAGATTATCGTGGTGGAAGTTGCAGAGTGCGCCTGACAAAATAAGGGGTGCAGGGTTGACTGACTTGAGAGAAGTCTCCTGTCTCTGTTCAAGTGGTAAACAGGCAGCTTGATGATGACCATAGTATTCCACAGTTCCCACTGGGTTCATGTGAATCATTGGTTCTGCTTGGCATTGAGAACCTTAGTAAGCAGAGGTCACTGTCCATAGTTCATTTGGTCACCTGGTTCCATGTTACTCTGTGGTTAACCACTGTTGTTACTGAAGAATGCCAGTGCTGATTACTGTGGACTGCATAATGTCTCTAGTTATAGTAGGAAGGAGCTTAAGCTATGGAGTAAGACCTGGTCCTGGTCCCATTTACCATGTACTGGGTGTGTGGCCTTGGGATAACCTCTCTTTAAGACTCATATCTGTAAAATAGCGAAAATAAAAATCCCTATTTATGTAGCCATAAAGATAATCAAAGGAAGCACTACAAAAAGGCTCAGGATGGTGTCTGGAAGTTAGTAGGTGCACAGCAAATATTTCCTATTTCAGAATTCTTTGTTCTGGTGATAACAAAGGGAATGTTAATGATATTAACCACTTTTTATTATGGTTTCCTTCAGCTAGGCAATTTAAGGTTAATAAACCTATAGGATTTAGGGAGAATGTGTTTCTGTCTTTGATGTCCACAAATGATAGTGGTGATAAGGGCAGTGATGGTTAACATTTATGAGACTCCTAGGCAAGGCTCTATATATGGCTTCCCATCAGGGCACCTGGGTGGCTCAGTCGGTTGAGTGTCTGACTTCAGCTCACAGTTCGTGGGTCTGGACCCCACATCGGGCTCTGTGCTGACAGCTCAGAGCCTGGAGCCTGCTTCGGATTCTGTGTCTATCTGTCTCTCTCTCTCTCAAAAATAAATAAACATTAAAACAATTATATATGGCTTCCCATGTAATCTACAAGACAATCGTATGAAGTAGGAACTTTTATTATCTTCATTTGATAGACGAGAAAATTGAATCTCTGAGTATAAGAAAGTTGGCTAAAGTTATATAGCCAATAAGAGGTGAAACCAGTATTCACAAACTAATGTGCTCCTAGCCAGAATTCATGTTCTTAACCACAAGTGCACTGTGTATTGACTGACTTTATGCATAAGAGCGTGGGGTGTTGACAAGGACTAAATGACATACCTGAAATTTGAAAATGGGCAAAGGGTTCCAAGAAAATATCCAGAAACCTTATAATGTTCACCTCTGACTATAACTACACAATACTAAAACAGCTTATCAGTTGAAAGAAAAGGATTAAAATGGTTGTACAGAGAAACATCAGCCTGACTCCTTTAGAAAAATATTTGTACGGGTCAGAAACAGATTAAGAAGGGGCTATTTCCATGGATGCCTTCATACCTTTAGAACAATATTAGAGATCACTGACAAAGTAATTTTTTCAATTCCTAAGTTCCTGGCTTCTCTTGCTATTACATTATAGTACATAAAAACAGGCTTGAAGGAACCTACTTTTAAAATAACATCAAGGTTCTGATATTTTCAATTTTGAGCCAGAATTTTATTACTTTTATAATGAACCTTTATTAATACCAAGTCCATGAGGGTAAAACATTGTTGAGATTTAGATCAGCAGCATTTTGCTAATTTTGAAAAGGCAAAAAAAGGGCAGGTTTGGGGCTACAGCAAGTAGCTAACTGTCACTTTCCCAAGCCATTTTGTTATTAGATACAACTGGAACTCGTTGCCTCCAACACAGTCCAGGGTTGCCCTGCGTGAAACAGTCAGTGTCTTCCACCTTGCTGTTCCTTCCTTCCCCATAATCTCCCTCTGTCCCTCAACCCTTCTTGCCTTTGAAGCCTGGTTTGTTCTTCTATGCTTTGTTCTATTTCTGGAACATCTGTCTCCTGTCTGAATCTTCTCAAGTCCTGCTCTAGAGATGGTAAAGCCATAGGTGCCCCAAACCTTGCTAGAACTACAGGTAGCCGAGTGGGACCCGACAGAAAGACTGTACTATAACTTGGAGAAAACAGAAACGCTTACTACCACTTCCGGATAGCCTTAGTAGGTTACAAGAGAACTTCCCTTTCAGCTGGGCTATACTGCTATAACTCAAAGTCTACAGATCTAGATAACACGCTGAAGACCCCCAACATGTGCCCGTGTCCTGTGGATGGTTACCCAGTTATTTATTCCTCATAAACCTTCTTTTTTTGAGAGGGGTTGCTTTGTGCATTATGAGTTCAGGAAAGCGTGTACACTACTAAAAGTAGGCAAATAGAGTCATCTCAATAAACAGTAAAGGTCACTTTCGGTGATCAGGGCTATGGTAGTGGGATCCTAAGGGGGAAGGCATCATAATACTGCACACACAGCAGGTGCATCTCAGCAGGCGTCAGGGTGAGGAGGGGGGCGAGAGTAATGAGATTTCCTGGCCATCAGGGGTTTCCTGGCCTGGAATTTAGAGTTAGGAAGGTGCTCAGGACAGACCATAGAGTGGAACAAGAATCTTGAAAAACAAACCTCATCCACTATAAAACTTTTCTGAGGACGAGCTGTGAAGGGGAGAGATCTATGGGTCCTTGTTTCCTTCGAACCATTCTTGTCAGGCAATGATGGACTATATGACAAGGCCAGAATCCTCTCTTAATTCTGTATCTGTGTTACGGTAACATTATATTGTATTTACTAATAGCGTATTCCATTGACTTCAACCCACAAAATTACTTCGCATATTCATTGGTTAAGAGCTCTGTGCCCTTAACATTTCTGGGAAGGGATAGAATACCCAAGTCTTCCATCATTTGTACCTGGGCTCTTACTAGAGATGTAATTTGGAATGTGGAGACTAGAAAGTAAGGTGTAGAGCTCCATCCAGGCTGCTAAGGATACGTGATGAGGCTGAGCTCTAATGTCATATTCTGTTCTTGTCTCTTTCCCAGGCACCTAGCACTGCTCTTGGTAGATAATTTTTAAATGACTTTTGACAAAAATTTCTTATTTTTACACCTGAGAGCTTTCAGAGCTCTTCCATAGATGTTCTATTTGTTCTTTCTGACAATTCAGTGGGTGGGTGCATGGATGGGTGGGTGCCGTGTTGGTTTTTTTTTTTTTTTTTTCAGGGGAGGAAGCTGAAGCCCCCTAGGAGGCAGAAGGAACGTGAATGCAGGGGTGGGTTTAGAATCCACATTTTGTGATTTCTGGTGCCCGGGTTCTCATGCTGGAGGCTTGTTTCCAGGATCTCTCATCAGATTCCATTCTTGCCAGATATTATCCCACGCTCTGAACCTGATGACACATCTAGATTGCCTAACTTCCAGGGCTGCTGTGGATATCAAAGAGATAATTTATACAGATGTACTTTTAAAGCAATGAAGCTATGCAAATGTGGTTACTGTTGAAACACTTTTTGTGTTAAGTGCAAATGCCCTGCCCTCATGAAATCATCATTCACCACTGATGCCTTAATGTGGATCATTTGTTGGATATTCCAAAGTAATAACTAACACGGAACATTTAGATTGGGAGGGGAAGAAGTATTGGGAAGAAAAACCCAGGGCAGTTGGGTACTATCCCCTAAGAACAGATGTTGGTAGGGGTAATAAGAGAGTCACAGCTGCCAGAGAGGAAAGTAAACCACCGAAAACCTCAAAAGGGTTATGTAATGGAATAGGTCAAGAAAAAGTAATGCCTTTTCATAATTTCTAAGGTTAGAACTGCTGGGATAAGTTTGCAGGGGGATAACCAGAGGTTTGAGTGAGTAGGTAATTTTCCAATGATTGGTGTATAAGGAGTCATACTACCCTATTAAAATACCCCCTGTGTGTATAGAGTATACATGCTCTTGAGTCCAGGATTCCATGATCCTGTTTTATTTTCTTCTCAAGAATGTTCATCTCATTGCTATCTGAAACTTTATCCTATTTTTGTTAAGTATCTGTTTTCTTCCCCTGGGGTATACACTTTGTGGGATTAAACATCCGTCTCGTTTATCCCTCTGTATCTACTATGTCGAATGGGGTATACTACTTAGTGGGTACTTAATATTTGTAGAACACATGAATCAAAACACATGCAAAATGGCTCTGAATCCTATGCCTTGCTACTGTATCAGACTGCTTCCTTTGATCTGTTGTTTAAAAAACGGTTTTAAACTTAACGTCTAATGACTCGTGTAGAGGGAAGATGTCTGGAATATTTGATGATTGAGAATGCCACACTGTCTCACACTCAGTTTGTGCTTCCTGGCATCATCTGTCAGAACACAGTTTTTTATTTTGAATATTACTTCTCACTACTATTCCTCTGTAGACTGAGCTCAGGTGTAGAAGTTGTAGAAGAAAGGGCTTAATCCATACTCTCAGGAAAACAAGGCTTGGTCCTGAAGTTATCAATGTCAGGTTCTTCTAGGTGGTTTGACCCTTGTCTCCCTACATGTGGAACTCTGGAAGCACAGACGGAAACAGACAAAAGGACGAGCAGCACCTGGGAGCATTTCTGGTATGGTCTCACACTGGATGTTGACCCCTTTCTGAGCACCCTGACCAGCTGTTTTCTAATTGGACAAGTGGGTTAGTTTAGGGTTTTTGCTTTGCCATTTTTCAGCTGTCTGAAGCATCATCATACAAAGAATCCTTCCGAGAAGGACATTTTCGTGATCTTTTTGCACATTTGTGGTTAGTTGTTGTTTCACAACTCTAACTCAGGAATGACAAGGTATAATTTGTCCTCTGCTGGCTCCATTTGCGTACCCCAGTGGGGATCATTTCAGTTTGGAACCACAGCAAGTCTCGCTTGTTGTCTCAACCCATGAGTTTTTAGGGCGATAACCTAATAATAGCTTACAATTTATGGAGGACCCTGTCAAAAAGCCTCCGGGGCTCCAGAACAGGAGGGAGAGAGGGGAAAGGAAACAAACACGGCACAGCATTTCCTGATTGTAAATAATAGAACCAAAGTGGCTATTTTCTCCTTAGCACGAAACGTAGGATTTATAAGTGCTGAGTTAAACAAAGGTTATCTAATATGGCCACCAATAGATTTGGCATTTCTGGGTCATGCGCCAGAGAAGGTGGCTGAAGAATGTGAGGCATTTTATGGATTTAAATCCTTTTTGTGGAATGAAGCGGAGTATAAACTGGTAATATATAGCTTAAGTTTCAGTCCTGGGCAAAGGCAGGATGTGAGGTCTGTGCACTGAGGAGCATTGATGGCATTCCAGCTGGCTTTGTGCTTAAATGCCAAGCACCATGATTTCATGTCTGTGATATGCACTATCCCCAACAGGTATTAAAATTCTTTACAGTCACATGTAAGATTTGGTTTTTAAATTGAATTACCATTTTATTTGCCTTCTCTTCTAAAAATAGCAATGAGCCTTAAAGTCATTTTGTTGCTCATGCGGTGCCCATGACACGGCAATTAGGTTCTGCTTTTTCTTGTAGCCCGCTTTTTTTTTTTCTTTTGAATTCAGTGATAATATTCTGTGTGCAGGAGACAATGTTCACAGCCTGTGTTCTAGGCCCTGGTCTCTACTCTCTTCCTAATGGTTTTCATGGATTTGTATTGATCCAGGGGCCAATGACCAGTGTCTACAGGGTGACAGCTAGGGCTGGGGATAAGAGTAAGAAGCTGAACTCATGAGAGTTGCCTCATTTTCAGTGTGTTATGATTACCTGACTGAATTGGCCATGGATATTTAGCCTCTATAGATCATTAAACGGGGGTTTTACCCCAAGATTCACAGTGCTAATTCTAAATACCATTGTGTGATATTTTTCCCCAGCGATTTCAAATATATGAGCCAAGGCTACTGTTGTGGGGGAGGGTAGTGGGATTGTTTTAAAGGGTGCACATATCTCTATTCACAAAGCAATATCTCATATTTGTAGTTTGCAAATGACTATAGAGATGTTATGGTGAATGAAACAAAAATTATCTTAAAATTTTACAGAATCTGAGGTAAATCCCTACATTTATGTATTACTAAAGTATAGTTACCATCATGTGGGAGGATCCATGACATTTTTACATTCAAACTGGTCCTTGAGAAACACTGAAAGAAGCTGAATCTGTGGGGTCTTCAAAGTTACATTAGTGGCTGCCTGGGGCAGGAGGCAAAGGTGGGGATTACCTGTCCGTAGCCAAGAGGGAAGTTACAAGAGGGAAGAAATTCATGTGGGTAGAGGTGGGGATTACCTGTCAGTAGCCAAGAGGGAAGTGATGAAATGTTCTAAAGCTGGATTAGGGTAATGATTGTAGGGCACTGTAGATTTGCTAAAAAAAAAAACAAAACAAAAACAACAACAACAAAAAAAAACAACAAAAAAACCAAAAAAACAAAAAAACCAAAAAACTCCCTTAACTACATTTCAATGGGTGACTTTCATGGTATATAAATTATGCCTACAAGGTTGTTTAAAAATGCAGCCTGAGGCCTGAATTTAAAAGAAAAAAAAAAGCACAACAGTGGTTCTTGAAATTTTTCATTTTCATTATCTAATTTTCACATGTGAGAAGGGAGAAATGAAAGTTATCACCTCAACATTATTTTCAAGTCACTTCTAAGAGACCCAGGCTATTGTTAGTCCTGTTGGAGCAAACAGGCCTAAGGTCTTCACTTGATGTTTTTTTTTTTTTTTCCCCTTTGGAATATACCTCAAGACTAAAAAGGAGAGGAAATCTACATTCATTCGCATTGCACATTCATAACACCAGCTCTCTGAATACAACACCACACACACACACACACACACACACCACTGAACGGCGTGATGTTTCTGCCAATATCCTTGCTTTGTCTGACCTAGACTAGGCAAGAAGGGCCCAGAGAAGACTAGGATGAAACATTTTTAGTTTCCCTTCTTTTACACCATGATTTTTGTGGGACTGAGTGAAGGTGGTTGGCGTGGGATTGGGGCACTAATCCAAAGACAGGCTTATGTCACATTGGGCATGACACGTGCTGCATTCTCAGCTCCCCGGGGCCACCTCCTGGTAGATGACATCATTGTCAGCATCCTGGTCCCCCTCCAGCCTTGTGCTCCATTCCAGGGACCCCATACAGTGCTACCTCTTGATACAAATTAAAGATTGCAATTGCCAACAAAAAATTTGTAAGTACTAAATACAAATTCTTCTTTTGGGCTGTAAGAATAAGGGATTCAAATAGTTTTGAAATGGGTGTTTCCCAGGTTTTTACAAAAATGCTTTGGGTCCGCTGCACTTAGTCTATTCCCCACTGTGTTTTAGTTTAGAATAACAGGCAGTTCTTGTGCCATTTGTGGAGCAAATCTTGTGAAATCTGGTATCCAGCCTGCCTTTGTTTCGCTCTGTCCTTAGAAATGCTTGCTTTTGTAAGCTTCCTTCAAGTCCTATGACATCACCTATTCATGAGAAAGTGTGCTGGAACATTCCGAGCGTTTTACCTCCAGCTGGCTGGTTACTGGCGTGAGGGTGAGAGAAGGTCCTGTGGAAAGCCCTCTGAGTGATTAAGGGTTGCCCGGTGCTGGACCTCTGGCCGTGTCCCTGGGTGGCTCTGCCTCTTGGCCTGACTGTGATCAGAGGGCCCATTTTCAGCAGTCCTGACCTTTCTTGGTGGCGAAGAAACTGACTGCTTATTCAGGTATCTGGAAATAAAATATACCTGCCCTTTCGGATCTTCCTGGGGGAACCAACATTATAGCCATGGGGAAATCCTGGTGCAGAGTAAAGCAATTCTGTTTTCATTCCCATTTAAGCTGTTGTGAAATGTTAATCACCTGATTAAATTCGTATACAGATAATATGTAGCTATGGTACGTTCTCTTCAACCGCGTCTGAGTTGAAATGCCAATGTTGAGTGTAAAAGCTCGGGGTAAAATTGCAGGAAACAGGAACACAACTGAGAATGTCCACTGAACGTGAATTCCTAATGTAGGAATTCCTAACACAGGATCTCGTAATGAAGATGGGCTGCAAACTTACTTGGTTTGCTATTTTTCACTTGCTGTGATATAGCTGAGCTAACTACCGGGAGGCCTAAGCCTATTTATCAGTACATTGAGGTAGAAAGGAAAAGAGATCTAATATTTTTTTCGAGCACCAATTATATGCTAGGCCCTGTACTGGGTGCTTGAAAAAGGTGCTCTCGTGCCATCTTCACTACGACTCTGAGGTAGATTTTCATGTCCCCATTACTGTTATTCAGATTAATGAACTAAGGTTGACAGGAGTCAAGCGATTTGCCTCTACAGGTGGGGTGGGTGGATTTGAACTCACGTTTACCTGACTCTAAAGCTCATGTTCTTTTATACCGTCTTGTGGAGAACCATGAATACCCCACTAAGAGATGATTTTGCATAATTCTTATATTGAGGCTGTTTCCCAGTTAATCCGTGAACCCAGAAATGAACACACCACATCTATCTGAAGTAGGATGGAGGGAGAGGAAATGGTTGTCTCAGTCGGATTCCTCGTTATTCTCCAGGGTAGATCAGATGGCTGTGGGATTTCGGAATGGCTGGATACAATTTACCCTGAGAAGAGTATCTGAGTGTGCTGTGTTTCCTTCTGACCCCATCTCTGTTGTTAAGTAAGGGGGAGGCTGAGTGGAGGTACTGATAGATGCCTCGGATACTTACTTCTAGTGATTCTACTCCCAGGCTCCTACTCCTGCTCAGAGACCTAGGAAACGGCTTGATTTCCAGAGTTTCCAGTAAGTCTGCAGAACGTGACTGCTGGGAGAACATCCCTGATATGCCCTTCCTGATCCTGACCCCCGTGCCTAGTCAGCCGTGTATCACAGCCGTGTATCACAGGAAGCTTTGGTCTCGGCCCAGAATGACCAAACCTCCTTTAAATTTGTACAGGTAGGAAATGCTAAGTGTTTATGGGTATAGAAATAGGCCTTTATCATTTCTGTAATTTTTTGAAGCATGTACCCTACTAGGTACTTTCCATGCCAAAGGAATAAGGATATAAGGTGCCTGACCTCAAAGAGCTTGAATATAATTCTACCGTGGCATGCTTTAAAAGTAGGAAATACTAAATTGAAGCAAAGAAAGAAGTAATTTCCCACAAATTATAAGATATGTGGGAAAATATGGAATCCTTTAAAAATAAATCCACATAAAAAAATAGAGTGGTTGAGTACCAGATTATGATAAGGAGAGACAATTTGTCATCGACTGAAACTTGGACTGAATATGAGCAAATCATTTATTCTCTGTGGGCCTTAATTTCATTATGTAAATGAGGATATTGGTGCTCTCTTTACGCGATAAAGGGACTTTTAAACAGAGGCACCACTTTTAAACAGAGGCATAACCTGCATGACTATACTAGTTATGTTAGGATCCCCTGGGAAATAAAGCAGCGGGATTTAATAAATTGTAATGTCTTTGTTACTCAAGTATACTCTATAATGTTGTAGTTTTCAGAGTTTTTAGAAGTTAGGAAAGTAAAAACCAAAACATGTTAACCATGAATAAATAATATATTTTATATATGTTATATATATGCATTATATATATATACACATATACATATAGTGTGTGTGTGTGTGTATATATATATGTGTGTGTGTGTGTATGTATATATATATATATATATATATATATATATATATATATATATATATATCAGCAATGTTTTCTAGCACAATGCCAAAGAGGTAAAAAAATAAATTCACTTTTAGAGAATGGTTGGGTCTCAGGGACAAGAAAATCTCAGAGGAGACAAAAATCACTTCACGTAACTTAATGATATGATCTAAATGAAATAATAGATAATATAAATACAGTGTGTCTGCCTAACACACAGTGGAGTGGTAAAGTTTTAAAAGTTTCCTTCCCTGATCATAATATTTTTCCTATTCTTTCTCATTTTCTGATGGTTTCTATTCCTTTTGACATTTTGAGAGTTGATGTCAGTGTAGAGAATGTTATTTCCTAGATTTATAGCAATTTTCAGTTGACAAAGTGCTCTGAGATCCATATTACTTTAATCCTCCCATCAACTCTGCTTACATTGCCATGTATCGGGGCTCCTGGGTGGCTCAGTCGGTTAAGCATCTGACTTCGGCTCAGGTCACGATCTCGCTGTCTGTGAGTTCGAGCCCCACGTCGGGCTCTGTGCTGACAGCTCAGAGCCTGGAGCCTGCTTCGGATTCTGTGTCTCCCTCACTTTCTGCCCCTCCCATGCCCGTGGTCTGTCTCTCTTGCTTTCAAAAATAAATAAAACATTAAAAGAAAGTTTAAACCAATTGCCATGTATCATCATGCCTGTTTTACAGGCAGGAAGACCAAGGCTGAGTCAAACAACTGATTCCAGTCATACAATGAGTAATGGTTGGAAGTCCAGCTTCCTGGATTCAGTTCTAAAGCTCTGTACCTATAGTTCTAAAACTCTCTACCTCCTTGGTGCATATTCATGACACTTCACTAAGCAAACATAGTGAATAGCTAGCATAACTAGTTTTTTGTCAAATTCTTCCTATGGTGTTTAGAAACCTGGAAGTAATGTAACTTAAAAATAGCATACGTTTTCTCTAAAATAAGGTTTTATTTTTTTAAAAAAAGGTTCTATATACAGAATGGGAAAAATGCCTAAGATCATCTCTTTTCTTTCTCTTCATGATTTAAAGTGTCCACAATGAAATAATTCCTACTTGACAAAACTCAAAGGATATTCAAAACACTGGAAGTGAACAGAGAAATCTAACAATGCCAGAGGCTAAGAAGCAGCCTTAGAATGCCCAATTTTAAAACTGTTGTGGTCCTAGGAGTAAACAGCTCCTAATGGGAAGATACAAGGGGCAGTAGGCCAGCTTCAGGCACAAGCCTAATCAAGATGTATGGACCACGACCAAGGTAGACTGAGTGAAGTTAAAATATTCCCAACTCGTTAACATCTAAGAGTTTTCTCTGTAAGGAAGAATGCTTGCTCCTACTTGATTCCAATAGAAGCAAGAGATGCAAGGAACCCCTGTGTTTGGAATGTGATATAGAAGCTGGAATATTTTGGCCCAATGTACCCAATTCCATCCAAGTAAATAATTGTACGCAGAAAGAGTATGTGCTGTAGGTGGTGCCTCATACAAAAATGGCTGGCTTCTAAACTTCTTGCATTAATTTCTTTGAGATTTCGAGCCTATTTCCCATAGAAACAATCTGACATAACCTAGTTATGGTCCCAAGTCAGGCTACTGCAGAATGCCTAATTGGTACTACACAAAATATACCTAAAGTTTAAAAAGTATTGGCCTGAGTTCTGGATCTGAAAGTCAGGGATGATAGAGAAGAGAATGAAGAAAGAGGCAAAAAATATCTTGCCCCTCATCACCCTTCCCATCATAGCCACATTATGAAAGAGGAGACTCACTGCTCTCTAGTTATCCTTGCCCTTCTTACTACAATAACCTGCCCAAATATATTCTTCAAGAATAATCCACACTATAAAAGTATCTACTGCTCATCTCCCTCAATCATAACTTTCTTACTTGTCTCTAGAAGGTGTTAAGAAAGTCATCTAACTCATAATAAAGTGTCAATGGATGATTTGTCCATTTATAGACACAACACATTCACATACACGGCCAAACACATGGGCACATGCAATTGTATTATCTGTTATCTGGGCATCATTTTCGAAGCCAAAAATATGAGAGAGAGACATTAAAAGGGCAAGGTTTCTGCTCCCATGAAGCCTACATTTCAGTGGGAAGAGGTAGACAATAACATTCAAAAATAAATAAACCAAAAAATCCAGAAGGTAATAAAGACTCTATGGACAAAGGGTGATATAACACAAATGAATTGTTTGAACCACTTCACATTGTGTGGTTAGGAAAGGTCTCTTCGAGGAAGTGGCATTTAGGATGAACTATAATTGAAGACAAAGAACCAGTCTTGGGTAAATGGAGGGGGAAGAGCATTTTCGACAGCTAGTGCAACCTTGAGAAAGGAACGAACTTGATGTGTGGAGGACAATAAAAAGGCCAGTGGGGCTGAAGAACAAGGAGGAAAACAATGGAAAGACAGGCAAGGGCCAAGTCACATAGGGCTTTCTTTGTAAGCCAGGAGGATACTTTTGAAGTTTATCTTCAGTGAAGTAGGAAGCCCTGGGAAGATGGTAAGCAGAAATGCGGTCTGATTGCCATCTTAAAACAATCCCTAGAAGAAGCATGGAGACAAGAAGCTACTGTAGGAGTCAGAGAGAATGGCCTGTCTGGACTTGGTTATAGAGAACTAAGTGGTCCCATCATGATGTGCCGTAGTGGTAAGATCTGCAGGACCTAAGGATGGCTTGACTGTGGGGACAAGGAAAAAGAAATCAAGGACACTGGGTAGATGATGATACTGTTTTCCTGAAAAAAAGGCAAGATCTGGAAGGAATAGGTTTGGTTGAAGGATAAGGCAGCTGGGCAGTGGAAATAAAGCCGTTCCACTCTGCACACGGTGATTTGGAGCCCCAACTTCCACATCCAGCATCAATATAGGGAGGGCAGTTGGCATATGAATCTAGAACTCAGGAAGGTGGAGACTGGAGATACACGTTTGGTAATCATTGGCACGTTGGCGGCATTTAAGCCATGGAGACTGGTGTGATGGGCCCAGATGGGGAAGGGGGAACTGGAGACTAGGCTCTGCCTATGCCACCATTTAGAGGTGGGAGGAGACTATTCAGGAAGCCCCTCTTCTCTGGAAAAGAAGGCTCTTGCTCTGCTAGCAGGTGTGAGTCCTTAAGGTCATCTCAGCATACCTAATGTTGAGGGGGAGTGCAGACCCTCAGGGGTCCTCCTCTGCCAATAGTCTAGAATGAGTATTTGATACCAGTGGCATGAGGGAGAAGCTCTTTTCCCCCCATAGAGTTTGAAAAATATGATAAAAATATAAAAAAAAACCCAACTTTGAGATATTTAAATATTTAATCCTGCTTAGGGCAGGCCATCCCAAGCTGAGAGTTCAAGGGTCTCACCACAAAGAGGCAAGCAGCCCATCGAACACTAGCCGGGAACCCTTCTGCTTTAGGAAAAGTGTCAAGACATCAGCCTAGAGAAAAAGCGGGGTCTCAGGACCAGTGCCGATTAATGGTACGCTTTCGGTGAAAAGAACTAGTCTCTCCTTTATTCTTCTACCTGTACCAACGGGGCTTTGTCATCTGGGAACAATAGCATCTTTTTTTTTTTTTTTTTTTTTTTTTTTTTTTTGAGGAGTCAGAAGCTATAATAAGGCACTTCTCTGAATCATCAGGGTTGAAGAATCAAGTCAGAAATATTACGTTTGCTCAGCATCTCGTCCAATTTGCACAGCTTTTTTTGGGGGGGGGATGTCTGTTTATATAAATATGATGAGATTACCTGTGAATATATTGTGTGCGGAGCATGCTGCGCAGCTAATATTGCAGCAAATTACAGGAATTCTCCAGGTAGCAGAGCGAAGGAATCTGTTTCCCGATGGGAAGAATTTTTGGCGGTGAAGGGAAACCATTCTGACAGCTAATGATTCTGTTGGATTCTCCCCAACAGGCTTTCTTACCTCTTGACGCCCCTACCTGGGTTCTGAGCTGGTTTTAAGTGGCAGAACAATGACCCCTCCAAACACTGAGGTTTAGTGTCATCCACATGTCACGTTCCAGAAAAAAAAACAAACTTAATGATATGGTAATGGCTGCCACACTTTTCAGGAGTTTAAAACGAGAGGCACACAAGCACGTTGGAAGACTGGTGTATAGGGAAAGGAGCCAGTTTTGAGGTATTGAAATGAGGAGCTGGGAGATTTTTAAAAAATGTAAATATTTAGAAACAAGGATTTGACTTAGTAAAATCATTTCTTCTGATCCTTTCGAAAACAGGAGATGCGTTTGGTAGGACCACCTGCTGCGTTTCCAGAGAGGTAAGCTGATTTTGAGTAATGCTGACGAGAGACCTAAGTTTTGCTTTCGTTACCCTAATTTGCACATATTCTCCTCAAGGGTTAAACCCAGGGCCAACAGTGCGTGCTAACCTGAGCACCAGCCTTAGGGAGAGTAGCTTCCAAAGCATAGTTTCCTATAGTAACCTGAGATAGAGCAACGGATAGCCGTTATGTTTTGTTCCTTTTGGTACAGTTGTTCTCTAAACAGAACAACTCGCAATAAGAATATTTTAAGGTTCTCCTCCTGCTTGCTAAATTTCTGGTTATTTTCGGGAAAAAATTCAAAGTAAAGATCAAAACGGAAACTGCTAGAAACAGCTGGGGTTGAGAGGGTGTCTGCTTCCCACCCCCCCCCCCACCACCCCCACCCCCGAGGATCAGCAGTCAAATGGAAGACTGCATAGTCCTGCTCCATGGCAGGAGTGAAAGTACCCCCTAGATCCTCTGGCGTCACCATCATCTCAGTTGGACACCGGAACTACACCGGACCCCTTGATCAGGACTCCCAAACGGTCGATCAGTTGGATAATACCGTGTGTAATATAGCTCACCAGTGTAAATCTGGACAGTTTATTCCCAGTTACTCAAAGATGAATTGTCCAAACTTACGCTGGTCAGACCGTCCTCGGCCGTTCATAAATAACTAATTAACAAAAGCTGCTGTTTTAATCAAATTCCTTCTATGTTTCACATGTTTTAGTAGATGCGTAATTTATAGGTGTCTTCTCCAGTCCGTGCCACAATTCTGCACGTTATATAGGACTCTCCCAATTTTACGAATGAAGGCTCAGAGACTTGTCCCCAGTCACTGAGATGATAAATGTCGGAGTGCAGAAGAACAGCTAGTAACTTCCAGTGAGGAGATATATACATGATTTAAGCCGTACTTGTTTTCAGACTCAAAACCAAAAGCCAGGGTTAGCTGTATATCTGCCATGATGTCAACTAGGGCTGGGGACTGGATCCAGAACTTCAGTTACAGTAGGCTCTGATGTGCACCAGAATCACCTGTGAACTTAAAACACACATTTGTCTGGGCCTGTCCTCCAGATCTTCTGACTCCTCAGGTTGATGGTAGGTTCAGGGTATTTGCATTGTTTTAAACAGGCTCCCAGGTAATTTTGATGCTCACCAAAGTTTGAAAATTACTGCTGTCAATGTCAAGTTTGGGAGGAGGATTTCTTAGAAGTCTGAGCAAATATAATGAACTACAGTTGTAGGTGGGAAGAAAAATTCAGCTTATAAGGAATGCACGAAGGGACATCCACGAAATGTGTAGCTGCCCTGCTCGCTTTGGCCAGAATTACTTTTTCCCTGTCCTGCTCAATGTCGACTTTTTTTGTAAACTTATTCCCATTAACATTTGGGTCAAGAGAATATTGTATCAGGTTTTCAGTAGGTATTTATCTCAGGTATCCAACCATACAGTTTCATGGAAATTATCCAAACATTAGTAAATATCTAAAAGACAAATTTTGTGCTTGAATATGATCCTGTAATTTCGTGTTTTTGAAAGTGCTAATTGTAATGGGAAGCTGATCTATCGATCTATCCATCAAACCAATGTGCTCTCTCCACGCAGGCCAGGCAGTCCCTCTGGGAATGCTTTCCTGTCACCATGATGATACTGGCCAGCGTTCTAACCTTGAAAACTGCCATGACAGTTTTCTGGCAGTGACATTATTTATATCTCTGGGCTCTTGTCTTTCATAAGCCTGGTTTGTTAGCACAGTCCTTGAAATTGTGAGAAAGAAAAGGTCAGGAAGCCACATGGGCTTCCACGTCTGGGGGAAATCATATACGAATGCATTCTCTACCTGGTACCGAAGTTCCAAGCGCGACGAACACTACCGCAGTCACAGAATCTTTCAGGCCAATGGTGCATCCGAAGTGGGAAGCCAGGTCTCCAATGAAAGCTGTCAGTATGCCGATCATGAGGATGGAGACAATGAAACAGGCCCAGCCGTTCCAGTATTCTGTAGGGGGGACGAAGGCGAAGAGGACCTTCCAGAACACAGTCAGGAAATGCATCACATAATCGAAACAGGAGGGTAGCTTCTCCTCCCCACATTCATCGTCGTCGTCATCTTCCCCTGGAGACAGGAATGAAGCACATTTCATCACAACCTGCACTACTTGGGCTCTTCCTCTCTTCAGCTGCCTCCTTCCTAGGCCTGAGTAACCAGGAGGTCATTAGAGGTGACTGAAGCCTAGGGTTTTCCAAGAGCCAATCATAATTAGTCAATTATTAAACTACTGACATACCCCCTCACTGTGGTTCACCGGTCACTGGCAAATACTTAAGCCCCACCCAGTTCTGGTTATACTCCATCAACACACCCTTTCTACTGTCCTATCACCTTCAGAGAAATGAAAAGGATTTCTTCCAACAGACTGGGAAGCCCTGTGCCAGGCTCAGAAAGAAGCTTCTTTTGATGCAGGGTAACTACGACAGAGCCCTTTGGCCAAAGTTCCTTCCTTCCAGATGAAGGCTGGCTCTGGAGATCCACGGTGAAATAATCACCTACAGGACAGTGTTCAAACAAGGCCCTCAATCACAGCTCTGGGCCCTACACATTTCTTCAGCTTTATCTCTTGCAATTACTTCAAACTCAAACTTCATCCTAGCCAAATGGAATCATCTGCATTTGTTTTCAAGCCATATGTACTTTCTCCAACTTTTGTCCTTTAGAACTAAATGTGTTTGGCATGTCCTAATCCCTCCCTCCCTACCCTTCCCCACTCATCCCTTAAAACTCACTTCCTTTGTGAAACCTCTGATGGCCCCCTTGCCCTCCAGCCAGTACTTCCATAGCCCCCCCCCCCCCCGCCCCCCGACACTTGTGACACTAGATCAGGGTTCTCAAACTGTGGTCCCTCAGCCAGCAATATCAGCATCACCAGAGAACTTGTTAGAAAAGCAAATTCCTGGCCCCACAAAATCAGAAACTAGAGGACTGGGGGTGGAGTGGAAGGGGGGTGGCACAGGCGATTCTGATGCACACTCAACAACCAGTCTCTCTCCAGACTGTCCATTCACTTTCTTTTCCAGTTGACTGTGAGCCTGTCGAGGGCAAGAGTTTGTTCATTTTTGTGTCCCTAGTGTTTGGTCCCATCTGCAGCATCTGTGATAAGCTGGCTAAGTGCTTGTTAAATGAAGTAATGCATGCATGAATTTCCACTGACTTTATATAACTACTTAATTACATAATATATACACACACTGCACAATTGTGCCAATTACATCCTACAATCAGTGCATAAAGAAATGCACCAAGCTTATTACTTAAAGGAACCAGGAAATCAATAATAGCATTCTAAAACAGACTTCTTCTAGAATGGGATACAGTTCTCATTCTCATGTTTGAAAATTGGGATACTGAATGTCAACTCTTCTTGAAGTGGCGGCCAATATAATTTCATGTGTTTTGTGCCATTTTGGGAAGAACTCCTTGAGGACTTTGTTCATCCCCAACCCCCACAAATCTTGTCACCGAAGATCCCCTTTGTCCAACTAATGCAGTTGGCAGCAGCAGGTGAGGCTGTCAGACTTCCCATCTGACTGTGTGACCGGAGACTACCAGAAAGGAGCAAATGCGTGTGCACTCTGTGAGGCACTCCGGTGGTGAAGCCATCTGGTGCAGATCATTACTGGGAAGACCCTTACAGCAGAGGAGCTTTGAGGGAAGAGGGTGTCTCACAAAACACGAGAAGAAGAAAGTCTCCATTTGTCACCTGTCACCTCACAGAAGAGAGACGAGGCAATGGCTTGCTCTCTCTTCGATGAGCACATGCTCATCATGCAAACAACCTTTGGGGATCTGTGGAGAAAACAGACTCCCCTTGGAGGCTTTGGACCATCTCCAACAAAGTGTTGGGAGGAAGCTCCCAGCAGATGAATGGAATCACCTTTGGAGACTAGGTAGGTAGGGAACTCAAGTCAACCAGCGGGTTGTAAAATGTGTGACTAACTAGAGTAAGAAAGCATTATTAACCATGTTAAAGTCACTGAAGGAGGCCCTTGGGCTAGGGTGGCTCTAATGCTTTGGTTACGTAAGCAAATCAAAACCTAAACCAGATCAATTTCCATAAATGCAGTCTTGTCTGAGAAAACAATTTTAGAGCAACCAATCACAGGCGGCCACCTGGGCTTTACCAAATAAGGCAACCACTTAAGCAACACCCAGTCAAGTAATTTCCTTGCTTTGCTTCCTCCTCTGCTGTATAAAGGCCTTTCTCCTAGCTCCTATTGGCTGAGTGCCCCTAAACCACTTTGGGTTGGCTCTGCCTGATTCCGATACATATTTGCTCCAATAAACTCTTGAAATTTTTAATGTGCCTCAGTTTATCTTTTAACACCCATCTCCTTCAGTGTCATGTTGTACACTGATTACATATTTGTAACATCTTGCCTGAAAGGAGATGATTTTAAATAAAAGCACGTGTTATGGGCTGAATTATCTCCCCCAGATTTTTAAGGTGAAGCCCTAAGCTCAGAGTGTGACTGTATTTGGAAATAGGGCCTTTAAGAGATGGCTAAGTTAAAATGAGGCTGTGAGGGTGCCCTCATCTAATCTAATCTAATCAGACTGGTATCCTTTTAAGAGGAGGATATTGGGACATACACCGGGGATGCATGCGAATAAAGACGACCATGTGAAGGCACAGCAAGAAGGCAGTCCTTCTCCCCAGTCAAGGAGAGAAGCCCCAGGAGAAACCAAACCCACCAACACTTTGGTCTTGGACATTTATCTTCCAGAACTGTGAGAAAAGAAATTTCTGTTGTTTAAGCTACCCAGGCTGTGGTCTTTTGTTACAGCTGCCCTGGCAAACTAATACAGTCCCTTCGGAAGCCTCCTGGGTCATGACACTGATATTTAAGGATAGCCACTCAGTGTTTCTATTACCCACTCCTTTCTTATTTGCTTATCCATTTCTTCTTTTTTCCCCTCTAACTTTTCTTCTCATTTCCCTTTCACCCTATGCTTTGGGTCCAGAAGAACTCACTGTGAGAGCAGCTGTTGTTAGGGCTTATTGGAGAGAAAGAGGAAGAAGAGAATCCTGTTAATTTCTCCCAACTCCTCTTCTTCTCAACTCCCCATCCCAAAGATGGGAGAGTTGCAAAAATACCCCACGGAAGCTCAGGAAAAACACTGGAGTTTCTGGTTATATTTATTTTGTATATGATCCTCTATATTTTTGGACAGTTTGTAATTTCATAGGATATATGATTAAAGCAGTTTGGAAAACATGGATTTTAATTATTTATAGAAACATTATTCTGCCTCTAATTCTACAAAATTACTTAATTTGGGGTGTCTCAGACTCATTATGAAGAAAAAGCAAATAGTGAAGCTTCTCTGAAGAAATGACACTTGTAAATCGAGAGTAGACATTATATTTGTCTTCAGGATGGCAATAATAACACCTTTCCCATGAGGGATGTGCAGGGGAGTAATTAGATCATCTCTTCAAAGTGAGGATATTTCAAGATAATAATTATCATGGTAGTTATCATTATTTTCCCACACTTGGGATTGTACTGCGTTTCCTTGCCATTATTTAATTGGTTAGTCAACATGCTGGGTCCTAAGGTTACTTTCTAGGCTTTTAGAAACAAAATTGAATCTTGTCCTCTGGAATTATCTTCATGATGTATAAGTGTGCAATGCAAAATAAGTGTGTGTGTGTATGAGAGAGAGGGACAGAGAGATAAATTTCCTTCTGTAGGTCTCCAGCATTACAAGGTATCTGAAATATATATATACACACACACACATATATATATGTGTATATATACACACATATATGTATATATACACATATATACATATATAAAACATATACATGTATATATATATAAAACGTGTGTGTGTGTGTGTGTGTGTATATATATATATATATTTTTTTTTTTTTTTTTTTTTTTTAAGAGCAAGAACATGAGCAAGGAGCAGAGAGAGGGAGAGAGAGAATCCCAAGGAGGATCTGCACCATATGGAGCCCAATGCGGGACTTGAACCCATGAACTGTGAGATCATGACCTGAACCAAAGTCAGACGCTTAACCAACTGAGCCACCCAGGCACCCTGGTGTCTGAAATATTTTAACACATAAATCTGGAATGGGAGGGCCCATCTGTTTTATTGCATTTCTAAGTAGAAGTGCCTTCCCATCCTTCTTCCTGGGATCACACTGCTCTTTATAAATTTTAATCTCCAACTCAGATGCCTAAATATTAAAAATGACCACTAACTTCCATGTATGAGGCACAATTACCATGTCTTGGAGAAGGAAAAATACGATGTTTGTCCATCACCACCAGGACTGAGAAGTTTGTTTCCTGCAAAGAGCAGTGGAACATTAAAAAACAAAAAAACACCTGGAACATCTTTTCTGTGATGGCAAAAGTGATAGCAATGCTCCAGTTCTGTATGTTTGCCAGCTTAGGCTTACTGGAGGCTACATAATTCTCTCAAGTCCTTCCTCTGCATTAACAAAGAAACAGGCAGTTTGGTGGGTTCCCTTTTATAGGATCCCAAGCAAAGGATCTTCTTATGTTCGAATCCTCCTTTTCAGCTTTATGGATTCCACTAATGGAAAGATAACAAGCTATATTCGATTAATCCTTCCCATGGCCCTTCACATGATTTCCTTGAGACCTGCTGGACTTCCTAAATATAGGTACAAAGATAGCCAAATCATTAAAACCACAGAGAAGAGAGCATCAGTTCAACTACTGACATAACAGAACTTGAACTGACCCTGCTCTGGAGCATGGGAACAAGGTAGCATTAGCATAATTGATCATGATAGGGAATCCTCACCTTGGGACCTGCAGATAACTTAGCATCTAATGTAGACCAGGTGTTAGAGTGCATCCCTCCAGAGGTACCCAGGATTTGGCCTCGGTAAGGGCTTTATCAACCAGAAAAAGAGGTCACTGGGGTATAGGGGACACTTAGGTCGGAAGACTTAAGACAACTTCTAATTCTCATAGCTTCTTTGGGAGCAAGACTTGACCTTCCTGAGCCTCAGTTCCTCATCAGTCAAATGCGTTTCCTAACTCCCACATTACAGATCTGTGGTAAGGACTGGAAGAGGAAATGTTAAAGTCTTTTGTGAAACTGTGAACCCCTTTACAGATAGACGTCTATGTTCCTTCTCTATTGCTAGTCAGAAGGAAGGTAGTAAATCAATATGATCTGAGGATCCTGATTTCACAGAATCTATATTCTGTTTGAGTGAGTCATTATCACCACAGCTTTCCCAAGTTGCTTGAGTGTAAGAAAAGAAAACCGGAGAGAACATGATAGTGTCTACTAAGGCACTAAACTTTTTCACATATCTGATCTTATTTAATCCTTACAATAATGCTACAAGGTAAACGTCATTAATCCTGTTGTACATACAAAAAACCCTGAAGTTCACAGGGTTTAAGTGATTTTCTAAAATAATCACACAGTTGGTAAGTGGCTGATTTGGGATTTGATCTAACAGCCCAGGAAACATTTTACTACACATGATGTCTTTTTGAAGCAAGTTGAGAAGTATAGCATCTATTACATATTGATTCAAAGTTTGAATCTGAGAATACTTCTAATGCTTAGTGCTGTATAAATACAATTTTGCCTTTTTTAGGAATTTGAAAACATTGATGTACCCTGTTTGTATCGTAATTTATATGGTTTCTTTCCTAGATCTGATACATTTTTGGGTCAGGTCAGCTGTATGATCTTTCCCAAGACCTTGGGGACCAACTAAACATAGAAAACAATAAATAAAGGGAGGGCATCATGGTTATGACCATTTCAAAATTTCTACTTGAGTGTAGCCAGTTCTTATTTCCATTTCTAGTTGTCAAAGGTCAACCATGTCGTTCTGAATCAAACACCCTGCCTACATCTGGCTCTTCTCTCTAGAATTTGGGAAACTGGCCTATGTTGTCACATAGGGGACATGTGTGCTGTTGTCACATAGGGGACAGTTTGGGGAATGTGTGCTTCTATTAATCTGAGGAAGGGTCTGTCTTTCAATTACTTCTAGGTATTTACCTATCGTTAGTCTATTTTTCTTTTGCAAGAGTATCCTCCAATTAAGGGAATATGAGAATGACCCAGATGCTTTTCAGGAGTATGACAGAGTGGATTTAGGATGACATCTGCCAATTGCACCGCCATCCATATGACCTGAGCCCCACATACATTACTCCACAGCCCCATGTAATATAGAAACCAATAACTGTGAAGCTTGATCACCCTACAGTGGTTTTCTATATTCAACACACATTGTTTTGAGCCTAAGTTCTTTATGAAATTTTATTCCTTTTTTTCCAAGTGGGATTGATTTGATTTGGTGTCTATCTAGTCTCTGAGCACAAAGATGTGTTGCCTTCAAACCAATGAACAGGCTCATTTGATTGAGCTTTCTCTTCTGTAGCTATCACTTTTTTTTGCAACATGATACACAGGAATTACCAAAAAAAAGTTCTCTTCAGTTGTAGATTTCCATTTTTCTTTGCTTTCAAAGGTTCTGACAGAATTGTAAAGCGTTAAGACAAAAGAAACCTTAGCAATCTGTAAAATCAACCCTCCCCATTTTAAGAGGAAAAACTACAAGTGGATTTGAAAATTTTTTGTTCTCTTGCTTTCCTGTATCTCTCTCTCCTCTATTCCCCTCCCCCCACCCCCATTTGATACATAAGGTTTTGAGTTAAACCCAGTAGCTTTTACAGTCTTGCTCACTCAGGGACCTAAAAACTTTTCTCTCCATTCCCTCCTCTTTTTTCCCCCCTCAATTTTAATGTTTATTCATTTTTGAGAGACACAACATGAGCAGGGGAGGGGAGGGGCAGAGAGAGAGGGAGACACAGAATTCGAAGCAGGCTCCAGGCTCTGAACTATTAGCACAGAGCCCAATGCAGGGCTCGAACTCATGAACCATGAGATCATGATCTGAGACAAAGTCGGACGCTTAACCAACTGAACCACCCAGGCGCCCCTCCATTTCCCCCTTTAAGTGTTTGTATGTTATTTCTAGTGAGAAAACATTTATTCGTCTCTTTCCATTCTTAACAGTTTCTATATGCCACTAAATTCAGTGACCCAAAGATTCATTCCCAAACAAGAATTTGTCTCTTGTTCTGGATTTTGAAGAAGTGCTATAAACATTTTCCTATAACGTAATGGCTAGGAAGTATTTACTTTATGTATATTCTCTGATGACAAGTAGAAGATATCAGCCATTTTTCCACTAAGTACACTGCAGGATAACTCCTTACTAAAAGAAATCTCAAAACACAATTTACTCAGATTACTAGATCTGTGCATTGTCAAAGCACAGAGGGAAAAAATGCAGACATTTGCTTTTATCAAATGAAACATGTGAATATTAGAAAATGCCTGGACTTAAAGCATTGAGAGGGTTTCAGAGCTTTCTCAGGTCAATTTTCTGCTTAAGATGAATTCCTTTAAAATCTGTCTACCAAATGGTCAACTGTGCCGCACTTGAGAGTCTTAGCTACTGGACAGTTCATGATCCCACAGTCCTAAGTTTAGAGGGCTCTGGGTTAGGTTCCGTTCATTTGCCCAGGTCCCATAGGCTCTCAGGCCATATGGAATAGGTCCATCTTGCTCCGTATGCCATTCCTTCAGGCAATTGAAGCTGGATACTCTCATATCGACCTCAGTCTTTGCTACAGGTTCCTTTGGCAAGCTGGCCGTGCTCCTCGGAGCACTAAGTCCTTCTCCTGTTTTAGAATACAGTACGTGGAGCTGAGTGTAACTTCAAGAGGCACCTAACTCACCTGCACTGTGGGAAGGTCTTTCACCTTTCGCATCCTGGACGCCATTCACTTTCATTAATGTACCCACTGGGCTTTTGGTAGCCACCTCAAACACTGTCCTACATAGAACTTACTCATACCTATATGTCAATAACTCTTTCAATGCCATTTCGAGGTCATGACTCCCATTTCCCATACTAGTATAACTGATCTGGGGGGACTAAAACTATACAATGTTTTATCTGTCCTTATTATGCTCTTTAAGAGACATAATTCCTTACTATCTGTTCAGTCCACTAAAACTGAATATTATAATACCTGTACTTTTCATTAGAATACCAGGTATTAGAATACCTGTACTTTTGACATCATGCCAGCTCTTTCTAAGAACTTTCCTTCTTGAAGCTTTCTTCAAAATGTATTTGGATTATGAAAACGTCCCTGGGAAGCTCATTGTCCTTTGGGAGAGTGTGAGGCCTGCTGTTCATCTCTAGTCTGCCTTAGTCCCTGCAGGCAAAGGCCTGAGAGCAAGCCTAGGGGAGAGAAGTCCATCTTCACAAACTAGTGGGGATTTGAATTAGCGTGGAGACTCGATGTCTAGAATACAGTGTGCCTGCACACCCACATCTAAGTGTACTCCTAGAGACTTGACTGCTCTCTAGTTTTTATTCTATGTCCCTAGATAAGTAAATGCATTGGATATCAACACCACTGTGCATGAAGTTTGAGTTCAAGATTGCTATAGATTTGTAACTTGGACCTCTGGCCTGTTCTGAGATGGAGAGGACACCTACATAGACCTTGTTAATCGTCCCCAACCCCCAATTCCAAGCCAGAGACAGCTATGGGCGATTCTGCCCCGTAGGATCAGTGCTAATTTCAGCCCATGCTTGGGGGGTTAGGGTCATGTGATGTGTGACAGTGCTGGAAGGGACACAAGGCAACTCGCTCCCTGTGAATATCTTTCAACCTTGTCTGGAATAAATGAACCCCTGGGTGACAGAACAGAATCCCTACCAGCTTAGGCCATCATGGACCTTATTAGGACAGTTGGCTCAAGAAGTATCTCCCGTGTCAGAAGTATTTTTCAGCAGATGTGGCCAGTGTCAAAATGAAAAGCGATCCACTAAGGAGTGCTCGTTCCAAGTAAGTTTGAATATTAGCAAAACGAATCAGTTTAAAGCTGAAAACGGACTGTGTAGCTTCACCCCCTTTCTCTTTGTAAAGAGTTCCTTAATGTGAGCTGAGTGTTCCTAATGATTGTAGCTTGACATAATTAGTCATGCAATTATGCCCCAAGCTTTGTCTTTGCGAAATAACTCCAAGTCAGGCTAAATATCTTGACACTCAGTGTACTCTTACCCTTTAGTGACTGTAGGATGAACAGAGTTCCAGGCTTCTGCAGTAGAGAAGCATATTCCCTATAGACTTGAGCACCTACGAAACAAACCTTCAACAAGCGGAATTGATACTCGGCAAGTGTGGATGCCTCCTGCCAGTTTAGATGGTTTAGTTACAGTGGGTGGATTGTGAGCACACCAGGTTCTAAGATTGGCCTGAGGGCTCTGATAACACTTTGTAAATATCAGCAGCTGAGTCTGAATTACCCTCTTAGAGTGTCAAAGTTGAGCTTTGGAGGAACTCTGGGCAGCAATAACCCTGTGATTTTCAACAAACAGCTCAATGTTATGTCCTAGGAAAATGCTGAAATTTATGTAAAGGTAGACATGTACCAAAGCCGGCCTCACATGCAGAGCAGCATAAAGACTGGATTCTCTTAAGATACTGCTGTGATCAAGCTAGGAGTTCAGGTTCACTTACTGAGTGCGTACTCTCATGCACACGGGTAAACAGATACATCCCATCTAATCTTCGTCCTTGTAGCAATCTGGTCAAGGAGGTATTATTTTCTCCATTTTAAAGGTGAAACCAAACCTCGAAGAGTTTAAGTGACTTGGTTATGAAAGCTGAACCTCTTTCCACCACTTCACTGAGATTAACTTGACCCAATGTTTCCAGTGGAAAAAATTCTCTGTGGTTTGTCCAGCAGAAATCCAACCTGATAAAATCTAAGCTCATTAAAATATTCTCCTTAAATACTCCTAAAAATACTCTCCTTAAAATAACCCTCTGCATACATCATGTATAAAATACTGAATGCTCTTTGGGGGAATGGATGGATGGCCCTAGTTTCTTCTTCTGCGAGAGTCTGATTTTCCTTTCATCTTCGGGAAAATCCTCTACTGGTGGTTTATATTGGCCCTGTTGAGAAGTGGGAACCTTTTCATTCTGGTGGCAAACATCTATCTCTCTGCATAGCAAACAGAAGGAATCCAGCTCTTCAGGAGCTCTTGCCCACCCCTACCCCCAGCACCCCCTGCCCCCTGCCTGCCTTCCTGGTCTCAAGATCACTCGATGAAACTTTGTTCTTTTTGTTTGTTTGTTTTTTAATTTTTTAATGTTTATTTATTTTTGAGACACCGAGATAGAGCACGAGTGGGGAAGGGGCAGAGAGAGAGGGAGACAGAATCCGAAGCAGGCTCCAGGCTCTGAGTTGTTAGTACAGAGCCTGACGGGGGGCTCAAACTCACTAACCGTGAGATCATGACCTGAGCCGAAGTCAGACGCTTAACCGACTGAGCCACCCAGGCGCCCCAATGAGATTTTGTTCTGATCTCGAGGTTTGTGAGTTGATTTGCTGGCAAGGTGGCGATGTACACTTAGTATCTAAAATTAGAATCATGGCTTTGGTTCACACAATACAAAATGATTGCAATTACTTAGCACCCCTCATCTGCTTGCCCGTGTTTCCGTCTCTCTGTTGTGATTTTCAGCGAGGCCCCAGTAAATAGGCCTGCCGCTGACAACTAAGGGACTTCATGAAGTGATTTACATGTTCTTGGGCACAGATTCTCCATGTGCTTCAGTTTCCACTCCTGGAAATTGAGGATAGCTATTACTAATTTAATCCTTAGTGATGAGAGAGCATAAGGCAAGTTGAGGGCAAAGCACAAGCTAGCACACCCCCCTCCCCAGGGGCTGTCCAACAACAAAGGAAAGGGGAAAACAAATGGTTAAAGATCACAGTCATGCAAGACATCAGTCTCCATCAGTTTACAAATACATTAGTAAATTATAAGCAAAAGGCAATCTTATCAATAACCTAATCTCCAGAAACCTGTAGACTCAGTTTCCAGGAGCCCCCAAAATCACCCCTCCATAATGATATGGGGAACAAAGGCAAGAAGGAAATTGCAGGTAAAATTAAATTTCCTTATAACCTGCAGCTCATTGACAAATACTTGAGGCAAATAAAGAGAATGACATTTCCCCAGTAACTCTCTACTGTCTTAATGTTAATGCTTTGCTAGAGGGACAAACAACCTTAGCTTGACAATGCCTAGGCCTCCCACATCCTGTGAATCTGCTTCGGCATATGAAAATCCTTTTGGAAACTACCTCTTGACGTTATCTCCCCCAACTCCATAGTATATAACCGGTCACTCTTCACAACCCCAGTGCAGCTCTTTATGACCATGGGTCTGTCCCCATACTTTAATAAAATCACCTTTTTATGCTAAAGAAGTCTCAAGAATTCTTTCCTGGCTGTCAGCTCTGAACCCCTACCGTTCCAAAACCCCATCATTAGTTCTGATGACAAGATAAATGAAGTTTTTAAAAGAAGCTGTATGCTTCTATGTAGTAAAATCTGTTTTGGACGGGAGGATTAGCTCATCCAGATGGGGTACCTCCATTCCCACTGCTTGTGTGCACTTTCCATAAAGGGGAGGCTGGTTACAGTGGATGTTGACAATCAAGTTTGTCTGCCAGGAGCTTTTTAATTTTCCATAAATAATAGCTCTGATGGAGCTGTGGTGATGGTTTTCTTCAATATAAACCATCTTAAAAAGATCTCTTTCCCTCTCCTTATCTATAAGTCTATAGCCTGTTTTTCTTTTCTGGTTAAAGCACAGAACAAATGCGATTAAGTTTATGGGTCGGAACTCTAAGAATATTTTACGTTGCTGTTTTGTACGCAACTCTAGGCCAAACCCCTAACCTGGACCAGTATCTGTAGTCAATCTTTAAAGGGAATGGAGTGGTTGAAAGAGTGACTTTATTTGTACCATTCATTTTTTTTTTCGGTGAATATTTAGTAATAACTTATGTGTCAGGGAGAGTTCTAGGCATTGGAAATATACACGAATAAAACCCCACAGAACTTCCATTCTGACCGGGAGAGATAGATAGCAATCAAGTAAAACAAATGAACAAACCTCATGATTTCAGATACTGATATGGGCTAGGAAGACAGTGAAGTCAAGTAGTGTATTCGTGTGAGAAGTAAGGGAGGTGATTCATTTTCAGAAATATCAAATAAAAGCTGTGCTGTCTAGTTAACAATAGGTTTCCAACCTAATGAAAATATGTATGAACCCTGCTCCCACCACAATGGAGTCCCAGATCCTTGGACACTTCACTTTTTGGTCTTTTCCTCCCTCTCTATCTCTTGGGCTTATTTTCGCAGGCTTTGCAATGAGCATGCACCGAAGAACAAAGGAGGGACTGTAAATCTCTGAGTCACCTCAGGAAATGTACATTTGTTCCAGTCAGACTACTTGTTGCTTTACATGGGCAGAGGTGACGTCCAGGTAAGGCTGTAACCTCTGTAGAACTCAGCCAATGAGGAATCAGGGGAGGGGCTTATATGCTGGGGGATAAATTGTCTGCTGTAACTACCCTGAGTGTGCCTGTCCATCAGATACCTGCTCTTGCAAGAACGTTGATTGAAGCCTCACTTCAGTGTGCTCTAAGTCTCCGTGTCCCTCCTTTGATTGGATCAGTGGGCTTATTCTCACACTAGTGACTGGGTAGTTGAGACACTCCTCTGAAGAGGTGACCTGGAAGCTGATACCTTAATGGTGAGAACATCCAAACAGAGGGAAAGCCTTTCTTGTGTGTGTGGGGAAGCAGCTTGTGCCAAGGCCCTGAGGCAAGAGCATAGTGTGAAGAAAAGGACTAAGCCTATGCCTACAGGCATTAAACTCTGGAGTCACAAGTGTGACAAGATGGAAGGAGGATTGAGTCTAGAATCAGAACCTATAGGTTGGGGTCTGAATCCTAACTTCTGTTCCTCCATCTCATAAATGGGTTCATGGATACATACTGCACAGGGTTGCTGTGCGGCTTGTGTGAACAGGAAACTGTCCACCATTGGTGAGATGGTTCACTCATTCAGTGCTGCAGAGTTGTTGACTCAGGAAAGTTTTGGTCTTTGCTTTGTCTAACCCTAAAGTATCACATCATCAAGAGACTCAGAGGTCCTTGGGGAAGATCAGGGGCCAGGCATGGATGGAATAAGTGCTAAGGTGCTGGTTCTACAAATACCAACTCTAAAAGAAAAAAATGAGAGCAATAGTATAAAGTTTGGCAAGAGCCAACAATTCTAAAACAGGCTCTGTGTGACCTTGGATGAGACACTTTCCCTCTCTGGTCTCAGTTTCTTGTTTATCAAAATAAGGGGAAGTTGGAATAGCTGCTCAGTAAGCTCCTTTTTAGCTCTGGGCGGATTCTGTTCTAAGATGCGCTTAATAGGACAGAAGACATAACACCAAGCCAGACGTGTTCAGACAACGGCAAGGCAGGAGAGCTGAAATGGGGTGGGGGTGGGGGGTGTGTGTGTCCAAGCCTGTTGCTTCAGGTAAGTGGCTTTGGTTGCAAGAACCAGAATGACACGGTCTTTACCAAGAGAGCAGACTGAACAGCAAGGGATAACGCTGCAAGTCACTTTTATGAGGCTCCCCTCTGCCTTTGGGGTGTGTGTATGTGGTGGCCGTGGCCACGTTTTCTCCTCCTTCCACCTCTTTGGATTATGCTGAAATGTTTCCCCCACTGAAAACAGTGTACGAAGGCTCTCGCCTAGGGATGAAATGCCCCCCCCATGCCTCATGCATTGGTTTGTAAGCAACCACTAGAACTATCTTCACGTCTCAGCAGCCAACGCCAACAAAAGAGTTACTGGATCCAGTGATGGAGCATTGTTTGCTGCTGCCTCTCCAGACGAAAGCTGCATCAGAGACGTGACTTCAGGCTTACAAATAAGAGCCGCTGAATCATCCTGGAGCCCTTCAGCACTGTGTTTTCCTGAAGATTTTGTAATAAGCAGTTTAAGAGAAAAACAGCTCAACAAGCCAGTATTCTTTTCAGAAATATCAGCTAACGCATATCCAAGGGACAGAAGATAACTGCTTATTTCTCCCACCCTCTCATACTCCCGCCCCTGTGTAGCTGGCCTGCGTCGTTCTAAAGCAGGGTCAAAGCTACCTGGTTCAACATTTTATCCTGTCACCACTGACATTTTTAAGATGACAGATATTCTAGATTTGCTTTGCCTAACCTGCGAATAGGGCCCCAAATAGTTTTCTCTCTGGAAATTTCTGTAACCCTTTCTTCCTCATGCCCTGTGCCTTTCCTCTTTCTTAGTTAGGATCAGGATTATCAGCTAAATACCGGTAAAATTCCACTAAGAAAACTGACAGAAAAAAGCCACTTTAAATATACATTTGTACATTCAATTTGCAACATACAAAAAATATTTTCTGTGTACAAACACATGCATATGAGTAGCTGCATGTTCTATGTATTTGTATTTATTAGACAAGAATTATGTATGCCTGAAAGTTTTTGAAATATGGCATCTGTCTATATGAGAGTCTGTACGTATTTATACAGATTTTCTTGTAGATCAGACATAGCTGTATGATGTAGTGAAAACAGACTTTTAATCCAGTTACATGTGGATTGAAAAACACTGACTCACACATAAATTCATTCATTCTTTTTCCACAGTTATCATCGCTTAACATTGTCCTAAGTGCTAGACAAATAATGGTCAACAGGACAGATCTGCTGTTATTTAAAACTAAAAAGGATTTTACTTTAGATTCTTACTACTAAGAGGATCTGGGCGGATCTGTATCTACTAACAGAGCATAACATACTTTAAAATAAAATAGGACCCAAATATCCAAAGAAAGCATAAATAAAGGAGGCTTTCAGACACATGAATTGAGTGAATTTTGACCAGTTGGGGAAAAAACATCAAGTGAGCTTTCTGACAGCCAGAGCAAATAAGGAGACATCGAATTATACAGTTATGATTTTCTAACTGCAGAAGTGATAAAAGTTAATTTGCTGGGAAAATGTCTTTAAAGTAGGAATTTATCATGCTTTCTTTATAGTGAGTGACATCATGAAGAATTATTCTAACTCTAAGGAAAGATAAAACAATACTTTTCAAATAGTATACTTTAAAGATTAAAATTATAACTAAATTATAATTCAGGGAAGGCAGTTTTGAAAAGGACGCTGATAAAAAGGTAAAGAAGCTTTATTTCTTAATATCTAATTCAAAGCAAGGAAGAGCAGCTACTGAATTTAGTTAATGTAACCATCAGATGGTGTGTCTTAAACATTAGATGTCTCAAATGAGCTTCAGCCACGTTGGTGTAATTACCCAGTTTATCAAACGTGTACTGTAAGGCAGATACTCCAATTGATTAAAGTCAGAGCTTTAAGTTTCAAGTAGTAGGACCAGGGAAAGCAAGTTGACATTTATTGCTGAAAATGAAAGGCCCATCAGGGGACCCTTTCATATTTCCATGTTCCAGAGACTGAGGTCACCTATTCCAATCCCCTAATTTCACAAGTGACGTTAGAAGATTTGTCTAGAGCCGTCCAACTAGTCGGCGGCTCTTTGACCATTTGAACTCAAGTCTCCAGATAAGCCAGAGATTCCAGTGGACGATTTTTACATGAAATGCTGTCACCCGTGTTACGTGCACTATCGCAACGCACGTGGATATTTTAGCTGTATACTAGAAGAAGGAACGAGAACCAAGTTGGAGGGCAACAGTGTTGTTCACATCTCCTGTTAGAGTTTAAAATAATCATCCTTCTGGGGCGCCTGGGTGGCGCAGTCGGTTAAGCGTCCGACTTCAGCCAGGTCACGATCTCACGGTCCGTGAGTTCGAGCCCCGCGTCAGGCTCTGGGCTGATGGCACGGAGCCTGGAGCCTGTTTCCGATTCTGTGTCTCCCTCTCTCTCTGCCCCTCCCCCGTTCATGCTCTGTCTCTCTCTGTCCCAAAAATAAATAAAAAACGTTGAAAAAAAAATTTTTAAAATAATCGTCCTTCCTATTAGTTCAAGCATGCTTGTGGTGCAGAGCATGAAAAACCTGCCTGAATTGCTGATCATACCACCGGGAAACAGCAGGAGCTGGAAAAAAAGAATGGGCATTGATTCTGTTTTGTTTCTGAAGACCTGACATGATTTCTAGCAGGAGATATAAATACAATTCCAAGATCACAAAAAGAATGTGGAAGCCCTTTGGGTTCCTCATGATGGGATTAGCCTTGCAGTGACTGAACCTGTCCATTCCTGCACCTGGTATTCTTTCTGGTCCTTCTGCACCTCTGTCCAGTGCTTGCAGACTCATTTCTAAACACTTCACTCGCTGTGTGTAACCAAGAGTAAAGGACTTATCAACTTTGTCCCTTTCTCTTGCGTTAACTCATTTGAAATCTAGCCACTTAAGACCTGAATGAAAACTGTAGGAGGGACAGGGCACCTAGGTGGCTCAGCCAGTTAAGCATCCAACTCTTGATTTCAGCTCACAGATGGGGAGATCGAGCCCTGCATCGGGCTCTGCGCTGATAGCGTGGAGCCTGCTTGGGATTCTTTCTCTTCCATTCTCTCTCTGCCCCTCCTTCTCTCTCTCTGTCTCTCAAATAAATAAACCTTAAAATTTTTTTTAAAATTGTGGGAGGGACACCCAGGGTTTCACTGAAAGCTTATCAACTTTGAACTCAAAACAATGGGGCTTCCTATTCTAGCTGGCCACTTGCTAGTTGTGTGACCCTAAGGAAACACATTATAGAAGCAACCTCAGGACGGTAAACTCATGAAAAAAAATACTTACCTCAGGGTATAGCTGTGAGGATTAGAAATAATAGAGGGCATCGGCCATGTAGAAGACAACCAATAAATGGTAATATTGTTTAAGCAGATGTGAGCCACAATTTCATACAGAGGTATAGGCTGTTGTGCCTACTTCTCATGAAACCAGCACACCCTTGTTCATTAAATGAAAAAGCTTATCATTTGTAGGTAAAGGATAATTAAGAATCTGTATAGTCACACAAGAAACAGGGCAAAATGGAAACTCCCAGTCTCTAGCACCTTCTCCCTCTACTTTGCCAGCCCTTCCTTCCTTCCTTCCTTCCTTCCTTCCTTCCTTCCTTCCTTCCTCCTGATTGTCTTATAGTTATGCTGGGGCTGTGCCAAACTTGACCCAGCAGCATTTTTTTAAACTGCTTAAATGGGATTTTCAAATGACCCAGGGTTAGCACATTAAGTAATGAGAGTGCCTCTTCCTTAACGGTGTTCAGTAATAGGAGAGATGCTAGCATGATTCCTGCTTAGACCAGATTGCATGGCAATCCCATGCCCACTTGAGGCACCATTTTTATGATTTTCATTTAGGCCTATGGAGTGGGTCTGTCGTCAAGTTGACAGTATTTTCAAGTGAATTACTGTCTGGGGCACCAGAGTTGACAGTTTTTGCTATGAAATAATTCAATTTAATTGAGAACACTTATTTCTCCACATAGCATGCATGGATGATGAGTTGATGACGAAGCGTCCCCCAAACCCGAACTAGTTTCCACACTGGCTTGGTAGGCGTTGGGAGAGCATGCCCTCCTTCTGTAGCTGAAGTCGGGTCTCTGGTTGTAGTCTACTCTGAAGTGGAGTGAGTGTGGACAGGCCAGCCGCATCCACCAGCCTGGCCGAGTTTTGAATGTCTGTCCTACAGATTTCACAGACATTTCTGATTTCCCATTAAGGAGCAGGAAGAAAATTCAGCACTTTCAAAGCATCATCTCACTTAGATTCTTTGAGGCTACACTTTAAAGACTATCTTCCCGTCCCTTTCCTTTTGGGAGAATGGGTGTGGACCGTATACTGTGACTGTGCAGAAGAGCTAACTTAAGCAAGCCGGGTGGGTGGGAAGAATAGAGGTTTCCATTGCCGAAATCAGGTGGGCCATGAAACACAATGCTGTCAGGGGTACTCTAACACTATGCCGTCTGCTGACAGAACTCCCAAATTTCAATACTGGATGGGGTCTTTCTTAGAACTTGCCTAGTCCGACCCTCTCATTCCATTGCTGCTGAAACTAAAATTCAGAAAGGTTAAATACTTCGTCAAGGTTTTACAGCTGGTAAGATACAGAACCGAGACCACAAGAAGGATTTTTTTTTTCTTTTGCCACGTTGGAGTGTTCCTTTGTTATGAGGATGCCAGCAGATAGTATGTCGGATATGCAAACTCTATGTCAAAAGTAGTAAAAGCATTCCGGAAAAATCCCTAGTGCCAGATCCCCAAAATTACCAGATAAGAGAGAGGGCAGCGTGCTGACTTTCTTTAAAGAAGGTCACAAATTACGAGGCAGGAGAAGTCTATGGATGCATGTAGGCAAACATACTTCTTGTTGTTTGGGGAACTGGCTGGTGTATTCTCCCTATGGGCCTATAAACTAGGCTTAGGGAGACTTAACGAATGTTAAAGGGAAAAAACCCTTCATATTTTAAGCTGTGGCTCAATTATCCAAATGACGAAAGATACATGCTGTGTAAGATACACGTGCGTATCTGTGTGTGCACACGTCTGCGCGTCCCTGTGTGTTCATGCATGTGCACACGCGTGCATGTCTGTGCATATCAGATATCCCCTACCAGATGTGTGTTCCATACGTGTATCCGTGTGTGTGTGCACGGGCACAGACTCAGTCCCCAGGTACAGCGAGTGAGTGAGCCCTTCACACTGGAGAGAATCCTGGGTTGACCTGTACCCTGGCGCTGCCATTTACCAGCCTTGCTTCTTGAGCAAGTTCTGTTGCTTTTCCGAACCTCAGTTTTTTACCTATTCAGTGGTGTGCCCGATACTCACTACAAAAGGGACAGTGGTTTTTAGTCACTTCGCCATTTTAGCAATTAAACTGAAATCGACTGTATTCACACAAAATTTGGTTATGTTGGAGACTCTTCAACAAGACTTGTCTCCCAAACAACCGACTCTGGTATCTAAGTGTAGAGACAGCCCTCCTGAAAAGATGAATTGCCTTGACTAATCCTTATAGCAACTCCATAGGTGAGGACTAGTTACCTCTGCTTTACGTTTGAGGGAACAGAGATTTAGAGGGGAGGTAATCTGTCCAGAATCACCCAGAGAATTTCTGGAAATCTGGGACACAGATCCATATCTGACTCCGAAGCCAGGCTTGCAACCACTCTCCTTCACCTCACCATGGCCCAGGACTGCTGCGCAGAACAACAATATGGTGGCTGTGGAGTTGGTAGCATTGGCATCTGGTTCTCTTCACCCAGATGGAGTCTGTCATCTTCCTTGACCTAACCGTTTCTCCTCTATATCCCAGCTGGTACACATTTTCTTAAGGTCGGCCCTCCATTCTGCCTGGATGGAGACACTGGGAAGAAGGAGGACATGGGGACAGTTCGTACTGGACATGCAGTGAGTGCTAGCCTCTCGTCGAAGAGCATCTGTCTGCTGACACGTCTTAGAAGCACCCGACAGTCGCTTAACTGCTTCATGCTACTGCTCCTGGTATCCTACCCAGGAGGTGACAGAAGGACCACCACGGGGACGTGACTGTCTAGTCCCTACCTCATCTCTGGAGTCTTATGAATCCTCGAACTCTTCAAATGTCAGACTCTAAGACCTCGGTTCCCAGAAACAGTAAGGTTATGGGAAGCCCAGGTACTGAGCCCAGGAACTGAAGTTAAGGAAAAGCAGGGGAACAAAAAGACTGCCGGGGGGGTTACCTCGAAACTAATTTAAACATAATCATTGAGAAACAGAAGTAAAATCCTATTTCCAAAATTATTATTTGTTTGGCAAGATAGATAGACTCAATTTTGCACAGAAAATTGCATAGGAAAAAGCGTCTCAGTAGAGCCGTTTAACAGCAATTTAATATTTTAATAAGGCAAACGGTTCTGATTCTCAACTCTTTTGCAATGAAATCTTAAAATCCAATGAAAGTCTGTTTTCAATACCGCTTTACAAATTTTATTGTCCATTTAACAACCGAAGAACATTAACATTCTTTAGACACTTAAATTTAATCATAATGACAAATATTGAGCTTTCTAACTGCCCTTCTAATAATCTAGTGCTTAAAAAATATGGGTTTGCTTTTCTGATATTTTGTCTCAAAATTGTAAATAAGGTCAATTTACCCAGCGGCCTGCAAATGTCTGAGCAATTTTGTGTTATTCCCAAGCAGTCATTTAGTAACATAAAACACAACATGCTGCATGACAAGTAAGAACACTCGAGAGGTTTTTTATTTCATTCATTAACAACAGTTCAAAGGATCTGGGCAGGAGTCGGTCCCATCATGAGAGTGCCGAAACCATGGCACCAAGAGAGGGGACAAAACCAGAGTCCCTCAAGCAGACAGAGGTGCGGAGGGAGCAGTTTGACTCATTTTGAAACTTCTCTTTCTTAAGGGTAGTAGAGAGCCCGCTGGACTAGCATTTGGAAGACTGGGGTTCTGAGCATTGTTCCAAAGACATTGCCTCACCAAGGCTCAGATTCTAGAAGATCAGGGTAATCGTAATACCGCTCACATACGATTTTGAGAGGATTTAATTCAACGTTATAAATGAAAGTGTTTGCAAACCAAATATGCCCCTTGAAAGTAAGGAAGCATTAGCGTCTTTATAGTTGGTTCGCTGTATACCTATTCTGACCAGGATCACAACTTTGGTCTTGTGTGTGGCAAAATCTCTCTCACCGTTCTAAGCTGCCCTTTTGCCACTGTGAAGGACTGGCCATTAAATGTGTGTGCTGGTCCCTGTGAATTACAAAAATGTGTGAATAAACGAACACAAACCCACTCCACTGCTCGAAAAGAAAATGCATGGCTAATGTGTCTATTGATGGTGTCTTCTTGGCCACAGTCGAGTGCGGCCTCACGTATATTTCTCATCTCTCTCCACAGCTTTGTTGCTCTCCATGATAAGCTCATCGTCATACACACACTTGATTTTGTTTGCCTTATTTGCTGCCTCCTTGGGTAGAATATAAGCTCTGCTTGGGCTGGGGTATTTGTCTGTTTCCTGTGCTGTCCTATCTCTTCCACCAAGAACAACGATGGACGTGTAGAAAAATGAATTAATGATGTCCAGCTTGTGACCATTATATAAATGCTCATACGTCTGCAGCCAAAGGAGACCTGTGAACCATTGGGAATGGTTCATTAAAGTTTATGCTACTTTTAATGGTTTTAACGTTTCAATTCTGCTATAACAAAGCCCATAAAACAATTTCATTATTTTTAATGTTTTCAACTGGTCTCATCAGCAATTTCTTATTCAAGCATTTTTGTCCTTTTAGTTTTTGACTCTGTGAAGAGGGAGTATATAGCTCATGCCTCAGATACTAATGTTTGGTTTAAAGAAAAATGTAAGACATAGTGAGCGAGTACTGTAGACTGTGCCCCCCACCCCCAAATTCATATGTTGAAACCTAATCCCCAATATGATGGTATTAGGAGGTGGTGCCTTTCGGAAGTGATTAGGCCATGAGGATAAAGCCCTTATAAAAAGGACCCCAGGGGTGCCTGAGTGGCTCAGTCGGTTAAGCGTCTGACTCCTGATTTTGGCTCAGGTCAAGATCTCATGGTTCATGAGTTTGAACCCTGCAACGGGCTCTGTGCTGATGGTGCAGAGGCTGCTTGGGATTCTCTCTCTCTCCCTCTCTCTGCCCCTCCCTTGCTTGATCTCTCTCTCTCTCCCTCTCTCTCTCTCTCTCTCTCAAAATAAATAAGTAAACTTAAAAAACAATAAAAAATAAAAAAGATCCCAGAGAGCTCTCTTTCCTGTTCCTCAATGTGAGGACAAGTCAGAAGACAGAAGTTCCTGTCTGTGAACCAGGAAGCAAGGTCTTACCAGACACCAAATCTGCCAGTGTCTTGATCTTGGACTTCTCAGCCTCTTAAACTGTGAGCTTGTTTGTAAGACACCCAGTCTCTGGTACTTGGTAAAGGCAGCCCCAAGGGGCTAACACAGGGAGTTTTCCCCTCCCCCGAGGAGAATTTGCATGTAAATTCCAAATCTACTTTCCAAGCAATTTCCCATTATTTAAGGTTCATAAGTTTCCTTTATTTACTCAATTGCAAGAAACCAAAGTGTGATTATAAACAGCATTAATAACAAAGAGGCACAAAAATCCTACCACCCTCTGTTCCCACAGCACTTTGGATATCTGTCAGATTATTCTATGGCAGATTGGAAAGAGGGGGTTGTGTTAGCAGTCACGACCTAACGGCCAGTGATGTTGGTTCCATACTTTTCAGTGGGAATCACTATTTAGAACATTCTAGTCTTGTTCAATAGCTGCAACAGTAGAAGATGGAGCTGTGGGGAGTGCTAAAGAGAAAGAACCAGTCAAGATGGAACGGAAGGATTAAGGGGGGAAATCCCACAATGGTGTTGCTTTCATGCATCTTTGAGAGGGGCTTTCCTCTGTCTTTATACAATCATACAGACAGTGGACACGGTTTGAGAAGCCAAGAAAAAGACCTTTCTTTCTATATTTAATTCCCTCGGGTCTCTGACTCCTTGAGTTTGAAAACAACTTCATTTTGGTAGGATTTTCCTTTGCACTTCTAGAGCCAGTGCAAATGCCGATCTGTTAGATAGGGTTGAAGAGCGTGTAAAACGATACAGATGGTAGTGATAAAGTGTCTTAATGTCACCTTCTCCCACCTAGCATTTTGCTCCTTCCTTAGTGACCTTCATTTGGCCACTTCTCCTGCTTCAGGGAAGTTTCCGGACAAAGACTCGCGATTGGCTGTCTGCGAATTAGAGACATAAAAGCCTTAAACGCCTTTACGTTTATCTTGTCTATTTCCAGAAAGAAAGACAGTGTAGATGAAGAAGAATGCCATGTTTGAAGACATGTGCTTCATCTAGAAAGTCCAAGGCCGTCTCTGAAATGTGCAGGTATGCCACCAAAACATTTATTCCTCTTTTAATTTTACCCTGGAAGGCTGTTGGTGCTTTGACCTAGACCAAGTGGTCCCAGTAGGAAAAGCAAGCTCAGTGTGGGCCGTTGTCATTTACGGCATGCAGAGAAAGGTACTCACCAGCGCTGACAGTGATGGCTTCGATAAACTGCTCTCTCCAGCTGTTTGTCCCAACCACAAGGGCTAAGTTTGTCTTCTTAATAAGTTTGTCCACGGTACTCTAGAAGGGTTGGAAAGAATAAGATAACTGTTGGGTTGGCTAAAGCCTTGGGAAATCTAAGACCTTGGTGATTTTGAAACCCCAGAGTTCTACGAAGGGTAGGGGATGTTAGGCTCAGAACAACAGTATTGACATCAAACACTGTTATGATTATGCAAACTAGCATAGCCCTTGGCTGGAACCATTTGGAAGTAGAAATTGCTTCATAGCAAATTTGAGCCTCTTTCACTGCCTAATGGCCAGTGAAGAATGGCCTCAGTGTTTAGAAGAGCAGACGTTGCAGAGGCCCATCCCTTCTCCTTGAATGCTTCATGAACTTGCTTCTTTCTTGGCTTCAACTGTGGCATCCTGTCTATAACTGAATTAGTATACGGCCTGCTCAGCATTACACGTTTCTGAATAGCTGGAATTGGCAGATAGATTATGGAACTAAAAACTGGTATTATTGTGCTTTGGTTTATCAATGAAATGCAGCCAGAGAGCAGAGCCCCAAGAATTTTGCTGCAGGATCATCAATAAATGGATTTTTCTGTGGCTACTGATTTTGTCAGCCTGGCGGCTGTTAGAGAAGCCACTCTAACGCTACTTCTGTTGCAAACAAGAAAAGGCGAGACAAGAGAAGTTTAATGCATATGGTTTAGGGCACGTTGCAATTGATGTTGCACTAGATTTCCCTCTCTGTTACTTTTCTCTTTAGACTTCTTTTTTCTCTCTTAGACTTCTTTTTAAGCACTTGGCTTTCTACAGCGAGCGCCCTCTAACTTTCTAAATGTCAGTTAAGGTAACAACAACAACAGCCAAACATTCACAGGAGAACCAAGCAGGCAGATACACCCAAAGCACTACCACCAATCATAGCGACTACAGGGAGAAGGGTCACTCCCAGGACATGAGGGTACCCTGCCCAGAGAGACTATCGCGTGGACTAGTCTACCACACATATCCACACTTACTGTCAGAGCATCCTCGAATCCCCACTAATTGCAAAGAGGCAGAAAAGACACATTATTTGTCTCAGGTCAACATCTGTACACGTTTAATTCAATGCACGTCAACTGACTATGGCTTGGGAGAGAGAGAGAGAGCGAGCAAGTTCTCAGCCAACTGGGAGTGAAGAAAGTGTGATCTGAGCAGCCTGTACAGAAGGCCAAAGCTCAGTCGGAATGTCAAGTGTGTTAGTTCAACGAGAGTCATCTGAACATGGAGATGATAATGAGCATGAAAGGGCCCACCTCCAACTGGCCCACTCTGTATTTTCAACATCGTTCCTTGCTAGATGTTTTCCTTAGGGTGGTGACCTTTCTGCCCTAGCCTTGTGTCTAGAACTGCTAGCACCCCTGATAACCGCTGTAACCGTCACTGCTCTTGGCCACAGTATCTTCAGGCACAGGACAGGCATGTCTTTTCTCTCTGGACTCAGCCCCATTTTATCAAGCACACTGAGTGTCTTGGCTGATGCCAACTCACAGTTCTGTGCAGGATATGACAAGAAATGACTTTGATTTTTCCTAACTGTAATGGAAACTTGGGGAAGGTCTCGCCAAAGGAGCCCTCTGTTCTGATGCCAAGGCAGAGAATCCCATCACCTGAGAGATAAACAGTTCAAGAGATAAACTGCTGTGATAGTTAAACACACAGAGTTGCCTCAAGAAACATCTCTAAAGAACAAAGTTTTAAAATAAATGAAAGTTAAAATTTATGTGTATGAAAAACCCAGGGTAGATTGTAAACTTTGGTTCATGTTGACTCTGGGGGACTATGGGACAGCCTGGTTCCTCCGAGGGCTTAATTTGTATACGTGTCCTTCCTTGATCCACGGGAAGAGGGGACACTAAGTAAGATGAATTTGAACTCTCACTGCACTGGGCCTGTAGGCTATTGTCATAGCCTCACCATCAGCAGTGGGTGTCAGGAAGCCAAACCCTTAGTCACAAAATAGTAAACAGGAACCCAGCAGGCAAACGCAGAGTGGGACATTGTGAGGTGCCACCCAGATTCGAGTCTCTCTTATAGTTCTAAGAGCTCTGAATAGGTTCTTTAAAAACAGCTATGGACCTAGAAAAATAAATTTCTTAAAAGAATAACATCATATTGATATTCGAGGGCACTTCAGGAACATGCCCTCAACCTCCCTTTCCTTTTAATAGTAACTACTGGTGAACTTTGAGGAGACGGGAGGAAATAGCCTATGGAAGCTATTCTAGAAAGATAAGAACCCCGAACAAGTGGACTTCTGTAAAGAGACTGGGGAGCTTTCAAACGTCCAGGTCATTGGAGTGGTTACGAGAGAGAGCTTTGGACCCAAGAACGCTTTGCCGCCTGGAAGACCGTGCCCTGCCACACCCAGTGGGATGCTTCCTGCAGAAAGTTTCTGTGACTGCTCTTCCTAGTCTTGGGTGCGTGGAAGGGGAAGGCCGGCTGTCCCATAAAGCCTGTCCCATAAGGCAGGCTGTCCCATACAATTATTCCCCATGAGAGCCCTGGAGGGATGGAGGGCAAACTTGCCCAGAAATGCCAACTAGTAGAATCTCCGTTATAGCAGGTGGCACCAGGCGCTCTGATTCCAGGTGAAAAGAGGGGGCATGAGGAAGAGTGAGGTTGGCTACATCTGGACCGACTGGTCCGTGGAAATGGACAGTCTGAGGTATCTGCACCCCTGGGATCACAGGGAACCTGTGTATGTGTGTGTCAGTCCGCAGGTTCTAGATCAAACAACAGGTGAGCTCCGATACTTGAGGTCTGCCCAGAAAGCACCGGTCCCAGTGTTTACCCCTGTTCCTTTGCATGGGAATGAGTGAAAGAAACAGAGATTTGCAGCAGCCTGAAGGGGAACGTTTAATTGCATTTTTTATTTTTTAAAAAATTTCACTTCAATTGCAAAAAGACATTTTCCCTTCTACCTGTCTCCTCTCAGGCACCTCTGTTTGTGAACTAATTTTAAAAAATAATTAATGGATCCAGCTAAAGGAAAAGAGGCCACTACTGTGAAACATCGAGATAAAATACTGAGGCTTCTAAGGTCCTGGCCTGATTGTCCCTGTTGGGATCCTCATTCTGGTTTTCCAAATAGGAGCAGGGTCTGCTTTTGAAAAATAATTGGGGAAAATGCAGCTGCAGCGTGGGTGCGTAGTTCTGGAAAACCAGAGAACGAGGTTCCTTTTCATGTCCCACTCCAGAATTAGTGTGTGGCTCTCCTGGGGTCTTAGCTGTCAGGGCTGTGTGAACGAGACGGGTGGGAGGTAGAGTAGGGACAGAGGGAGCAGCCAAAATGGACAGCGAGTTTCACCGCAAAATTCTAAGCTCACCCTAAGGCTCATCTGCTTAACTTCTGAAAAATGACTTTTCATCATCCAGAGGACCAGGAATTCAATTTTATCTGCTCGGTTGTAAACTCTCTGGTCACAGGCACCATATACCTTTAGTATGTTGACTGTGCTAAAATGTCCTAGGATCTGAAGAGGAGGACTAATTATAAATGAGAACGTGTCGATGGGGTGGATGTTTTATAGGGAGAGCTTCCCATTCCCCCTCCAGAACAAAAGCCTCCTAACCGTCTGCAGTGTGAACGGTGCGCTTCTAATGGATTTACTGGCTTCTTCAAATAGAGCTTGGTTTCCTCCACACATCACAATCTCTTGGAATCCACCTTTGCTTCTTCCTTGCTCTCCCCTCAGACAAAGTCCTCCCGTTGGGGCACCTCTGACCCTGGGCAGTGACAGATGCCACCCACTGGCCCCTGGTTCTGATACTGTTCAGTTTGCAGGACCTCTTGGTTCCCTACCTTTCTAATTCTAGTTCTGCCCTGAAAAGATTCTCAGTTAATGAGCCAGTTCCTGACATTGATGACAGTCTGGACAGGCTGGGTCCCGAGATGGGCCTGGCCTCCCCTGTGCGCAGCATCGGTGAGCATACCTTGAATTCATAGGATTCTTCAATGATCACTTCCAGCTTGGTGTGTTCTCCCAGAATGGGGCGCCCCATTTCTGCAATGCGCCTCTCCTCTTCCTCTTTGCTGGTCAACGGCTGCTTGTCATCACATTCCTCTGTGAAAGGGAAGGGCAAGAAAGTTAGCCCTGTGCTCAATTTTCTTTGGAAATCCCTGGGTTCTGCTACAAGAAAACCGAGAAGGAAGGAAGCCCTAATGACCTACTAGAAGTCCCTTGGGTGAGATCATAAGGCCGGAGGGGAGAAGTGGTGGCATGTCATCACTTCACATCACATCACGGTTAACAGCAGGTGACTGTAAATGACCCACAACCTGAGCACAAGCCAAAGCGCGGATCAGGAAAACAGCTCGTATGGGCATATCACTGGGAAAGACTCTGCCTGCACGCCGTCTGTGCTGAGGGATCACCCAGCTGTCCCCTGTGATGCTGGTTCACCTGGCTGTTTTTATACCTTCCTTTAGCAGGTGACCAAAGGAACCGTAATGAAAAGTGCTGGAGTGACACAAGGGATGGAGGGATCTGGCCTCCTCCTCTCCACTCTCCAGAGGCAACAGAAAATGCCCCAGCGCCAAAAAATTGGTTGAAGGGAAATTCTGATCTTAGCCAGAGCCCCTGTTGCCAGTTAAGAAGCAAACCATCCATTCCGTGTTTCACAGCGATGCCTGTGTCCTAGTGCTATCGCTCTGTGGTGCAAAGTTGAGATTTGTTAGGAAGACCTTGACCACGCTCATCTTAAAGTAAACAGGGGGGGCAAAGGTGAAGCCTTTGGGAGTTAATACCACTCACCATGTGAGCATGATTATTTCCAGAACCACCAGGTTCCTTACACTCCAGGAGAGGCTAGTGGGTGTTAAGAAAATGTTAATGGACTTGAGAGTCCACTAATGAGGGGAAGCTCACAGTTGGCTCCTCGCTATGTGAAGGTCATTAGGATAAATTTCAGACTGAAAAAGGCCATGCACATGGCAAACACCATTCCTATAATCACTTTACCTCCTTATCCTTCAGGCCCAGGATGCTGGAACGAGACAGGCTACTTGAGTCAAATGTACCTCATCTCCAAGGGAGTTGTATGGGAGGTATGGAAAGACCTCTGCCCTGATGCCTTTGCTTCTAGAACTTTCCAGGCAAACTGCCTGTGGTAGGAATCTGTTGACTGAGGAAACACGAGGAAGGGAGGGACTTCTAGCCCAGTCTTCTTGCCTTTTGTGTTTATTTAGGCATCAGCTTCTGCAGGAGTCCATACCTCTCATTCCCTCCAAAGACAAGTTTTCCCTCTGCTGAGGGCCCTGCTGTGGTGGTTCCATTTGATGCTCTAGCAAATTTTGTAGAGAACCAGTTCCTAGGCCAGCTCACTGCTAGGGCACAGAGAAGATGGGCTAGGGATACTGCTAGCTAGCATTTTAAATACCAAGTGTCAAAACCAACCCAAGGCAAAAGCAGGATGTAGCATATTAATGCTTTAGTATGTATTCAATAGTGTCTTCCCAAAAGAATATTTTAGAATCTGCTTTTCTGTCCCCAATCCTTACGTGGCCTCAAGGAAATTAGACGGAGACTAAAAAATAAGTGATTTTGGACTGGCCAGAAAGTGCCAAATGTTAAGAGATACAAAGGAGAGGGGCAAGGAGATTAATTTTAACTGCAGAAGTAGTAGAGATTTTTATAGCAGGCTTGGGAAGTTATGACCCAAGAGAAGGCAAAGGGTTCCAACTGGTGTCCTCCAGATTTGTCCTTGAAATTGTGTACGTAGTCAAGGAAGTGGTCAGCTGAGATATGTGATGTCTAGTCTACCCAGTGCTCAAGTCAATCGTATTTTGATTCCTTGCTTTCTGATCCTTGAACTCAGGATAATGTTATTGGTAGTTTTCGTAGCAGTGGGTTCTTTTAGTGTCTTTGTTCAAAACCTTGGCTGAACATGGATGTCTTAGAGACTTACAGCAAATAAAACTTATTTTTCCAGAAGAACAGCCAGGATTATTATTTGAATTGCAAAACCATGGAGAGAGAATATTTATTATGGCTTCCTTTTCCGTAGTTTACTTATAAGTGATAAGTTGCTTTAAATGGGACTCAAGGCACTTTATGTAGAAAATTGGAGAAATTACAAAAGAAAGGTGATGTGGTCACATTGTTTAATGCCACATTTCACAAAATGAAATTATTTGGAACATGGCATTAAACAAATGGACATGGTAGTAAATGAAATTGAATTACAGTGATTAAAAAGGGTTATTTATTCCCTTTTTAGTCATCTTTCCATCCTTCTGATCAGGATGAAATGCTTAGTTCGGTGCTATTATATCTGTAACTAGTTCCTGACATTTGCTGTATATGCATATAAAAATTCTGTTTGTTGTTCACATGAGAAGTGAGGTATAGAGATGGGAGAGCTTAGAATGCAGCGAGGTGAGGCTGAGAAATCGGGGTGGGGAAGCAGCTTGCTCTGTCTAAGGGAGTCAGGGAAGCCTTCAGAAAAGAGGAAATATTTGAAATTGGCCTTGGAACCTGCAGAGCAGCTTGCCAGGTGAAGTTGGTGGTAAGGTTGGCTAGAAGGTGGTATAGAAGGGGGCATTCCAGGCAGACAGATGTCCAAGCACAAAGGCATAATGCCATGGAAAGGTCAGGGCTATTTGCACTTAATAAATGTCATGAACATTTAAGAGAGAATTGTATGTGATAGAAAGGAAGCAACTAGATAAATCCTGGTGTTGCTCTGCAACGATACTGATAAATTAGTATCTGTGGTACAGATTTTTGATGCTGGCAAATAGTGGTCTGTTTTTTTAAAAAGTGTCCTCTCTTGGGGTGCCTGGGTGGCTCAGTCGGTTAAGCGTCCGACTTCAGCTCAGGTCATGATCTCACAGTCCGTGAGTTCGAGCCCCGCGTTGGGCTCTGTGCTGACAGCTCAGAGCCTGGAGCCCGTTTTAGATTCTGTGTCTCCCTCTCTCTGCCCCTCCTCTGTTCATGCTCTGTCTCTCTCTGTCTCAAAAATAAATAAACATTAAAAAAATTAAAAAAAAAAGTGTCCTCTCTTTGGGGACACCTGGATGGCTCAGTCAGTTAAGCATCCAACTCTCAGTTTTGGCTCAGGTCATGATCTCACGGTTTCCTGAGTTCGAGCCCTGTATCAGGCTCTGTGCTGACAGTGGGGAGCCTGCTTGGGATTCATTCTCATTCTCATTCTCTCTCTCTCTCTCTCTCTCTCTCTCTCTTTCCCTCACACTCATGCTGCTCATACTGTCTCTGTCTCTCTCAAAATGAAAGAAAGTGTCCTCTCTTTAAAAAAAAGCCTCTCTTGAGATATCTTTTATTGGTTGGGGGAAACAGTTTAACATCATTTGTTTGGATGGTCTATTATATTTGTTTCCTTTTCACTTGGTTGGTTTTTGTTTTTGTTTTGATTTGTTTCCTTTTCATTTTGAATGCTGGATCAAACACAGTCCATTTTACTCTGGCCAAGTCAGTTTCACCTCCTTACTTATGCACAGTGATAACATACTGGAGTTTTAGTTTGGCTTGTCAGAGAATTCATTCTCTGTCTCTGTCTCTGCATACATATACAAGTATACTTTTAAAATTCACCATATTTAATTGAGAAGTTGATAGTAAATCACATAACATCATAGGCTTAACCAACCACACAATTTAAAGATCAAATGTGTATTTCATACCCACTGTAAAAATCAGTATTTTTTTAGTGTTTATTTTTTAGAGAGAGGTTGAGAAAGGGCGAAGCTGAGAGGGGCAGAGAGAGGGGGAGACAGAGGATCCAAAGTAGGCTCCGTGCTGATATCAGGCAGCCTGATTTAGGGCTCAAGTCCACAAACTGTGAGATTATGACTTGAGCCGAAGTTGGATGCTCAACTGACTGAGCCACCCAGGCACCCCATAAAATCGGTATTGACAGGACATAAACCAAGCCTGTGATAAAACCACCAGTCAAGTCTGGGTATCATGATTATTGAGTGGGTAAGTCTGATGTGAGGAATAGGAAAGTCCTACTGGGGCAGGAGGAAGTGTTTCTACCACAGTGGCCAGTGATGGCGATGATTGAGGAATGGATATCCCTGTCCTCATCCAGAGACTTGGAGATGATGCCTGGGCTCTATGCTTATGGCAGATTTGGGATGACTGCGTGGTCCTCTGGTCACCTTGGCAATGTTCCCTCTAGAGAACCCCCCACAGATGTATTATCATCAGTGTGTATGTGGCTATCATCACATTGCCTGGAGGCAAGGAAGGCAGGCTCTGGAAAGAAATACAGCTTGATTTTAAAGAAACTTCATTATACTTGGAATGTAAGACCCATTTTGAGAAGCGAGACTTGTGAGAAATCTGGAATATGTTGAAACTTGAGAGGGAGAGGCCATGGGGTCAATCTTCTCTTCAGGTCCATTTGCTCCCTTGACTATGCATCCTGTCCTGTGTGGATATGCTTGTGTTATTGTTGATGACCCACCATACTCCCAGCTGCAGAGAAGCCACTGTATCCTTTAGCAATGTTCTAGAGGGGACAGGGGCCAAACTGTTTCATGTCTAAAGACTTCAAGAACACTTGAAGGCAGTCAACTTCAAGCTAACTAAACTGTGGTTTTCAAGAACCATGATGCAATGAGTACCTGCAAAGGTGATTACAGTAGAAGGGATCGGATGTTCTCTAGCATGAACTTTCCGGAAGACAGGCTGGCCTAGCAAAAAGGACAGGCAGAAAATCAGCAGAGTGGACGTACTGGTTTGCTACCAGAGCTTTGTGGAATTAGTAAGCTAAACATCACATCCAGATGCACACATCACAAGCAGTGTTAGTTTGAGGACTGAGTTACTCCTACGGAGGTCACAGAAGTGAACAAATAAATGCAGTAAGTGTTCTAGGAGCCAAGCCAGATTATGTGAATGAACCACACCCTCCTCAGTAGGGGGTGCTGCTAGATTCCTGCAAGCGTCTGAGGTGGAGTGTCCATGCCCTTCAAGTGACTGCTTCCAGAGGCCTCACAAAACAACGGAAAGCACTTGGTGTGATGACAGGTAACCTGGTTTTGAAGCCTACTGGTGCCAATGACATAGCCAATAACCTCGAGCAGGTTATTTCCCCGTTTCCCCGCATGTAAATGGGGATAATAGTACCTGCTCCATCCACAGCATAGGTTTGTTTGAGGGTTTAGTGACATAGCATCTGGGAACATGCTTATTTATTTCCTGGGCAGTCTGAATAGGAGAATGTTTTATCCACTGGTAGGCTTTGCAAGGGTACACCATCATCACAGTAACTCTTGGGTTATTTGGGCCTAGGGTTTTCGTTAAACTTCTGGCTCAATCGACTGCCAAATCCACCTGCCGTTGACTTCTACCAAGAGCTACCTAGAACTGATCTGAGAATTGATGAAATCGACTTGGTGCCAACTTTTGCCAAAATGCTTGCCATCTAAGTTTGGGCAAAGCATTCTCTTCTTTGAGACTCAGTTTCCTCAACTGTAAAGGAAGCTAAAATTGAAGGGGGTTGGTTCCTCTACCCTAGGTACTGCAGTGATTGAAGTGTGTTACAATGTCAGAATTTTCATACTTTGGCTTTCTTAAAAAGCCACGTACCTTGTTAAGTCTACTGTATTATGAGAATCATCTAACTGGGAGAGCCACTTTGAGAGAAGTATATTGACTTTTAATATACAACTCTATGGCTGCCTGTTTAGGGAATCGCACATGCCTCTCTCTTCTCCAAATTGAACCAGAATACTTAATTTTTTTTAAACAATCCAAATTAATGTGCTCTAGTTTCACATCACAAGCAGTGTGATGCACACGCAATGAGTCCCCCCTCATTGCTCATTTGACTGGAAGTCACACTGATGGCATTTATGAGACATGGCTGGGCTTTGGATTGCAAAGGGGTTAAGATGAAGGTAGGAAAGAAGAGGTTGAAAGGGAGGAAATGAAGGTGCTAGGGTTAGAACACCCATCATTAGAGGGCCAGGCTCTGAATCCAGATGGGTGATTTGGGGTAGATTGATTAATCAGTTGATTAATCTCTTTCAACCTTCGTTTCCTTCATATAGGTGAGAACAATAATATCTTCATAAGGTTGAAGATTAAATGGTATACCAAATTACAAACTCTAATGAGCTATAACGTATAGGAGGTTATCATGTTTTATGCCATAAAGGTCAAGGGAGAATGAGATCATAGGTCCCAACAAGGGCCTTTCAATGAGGCAAGGTCTAGGAGCAACACATAAAGATTTGCAAATTCCAAAATCACCTCCAGCACTTAATGTCCACCACTAATGAAATCTCTGAAATATATTGGGCTGTGGACCAAATGACTTTTTTCAATTTCCATATATTCTGCTTCAGATTTAGATTTTCACACTCAGCTGCACAAGACTACAGAAAAGCTGCCGGCGGAGGCCAAGGGCTAGATTAATTCTTCTCTACTGCCCTTGCATCTCAAAGCCTTGACTTCAAAGCCTCAAAGTGACTTCAAAGGAAAGTTCTTTAGGCTTAAAGCTGCTTTTCACTGTGTAGACCTAAATTTTAGAACCTTCCCCAGGGCATCTATAGCGTGTGGATCCCAGGTATTCTGACCCAGCTCAGGAGAAGAAGGGTCATCTAAAGTGAGAGGGGCCTGCCAATGTGGAGATTCCCAGAGAGTTTTGGAACATTCTCTTGTTCTAACTGTATCAATTTCAAGTGTTGGGAAGAGGGGGGCAAGAACATAAAATCTCTAGTTCAAATTAAAGCCTTAAGAAAGATTTAATGAAGTAAGTACATGAAATGATAGAAATCTTTGGAAGAAGTGATTCTGTTCTCTTGAACGCAAGATGTGTCCAAGGCAGGGAATGTTGGGCATTGCTGGACGGATATTCTAGAACATGATATGAACAATTTCTGGGGAAAGAAAACTAGGATCCTGTTATTACCTAGATATTTAAAAGGGAGGGTGCTTCAAGTGACACAAAAGGAAGGCCCGAAAAGCAAAATCCTGACATAGTCAATGAGCAGGAAAATAGGAAAATAGCTAAATACATCAATGTATTTTAACAAGGCAACATGTAGCCAGTGATTTTCTAGTGAAGATCTCATTATCAGGCTGCACAGGACTTAAGATGCTGCTAGACCCTACAATATTTCTCCAATGGTTGACTTTTTAATTTCTAATTATTTCAGAATCCATGAAGGCTACCTTGCCCAATTTCCACCTCCCTCACATCTCACAAGGACAACCACCTTATTGGGTGCCAGGAGCAGAGTATTTCCAAGAAGACTTCAGTGAGTTCAAACATGGGATGAGAAAAATAAGATAAAAGTTTTAAAACTAAATGCAAATTCCCATGCTTGGATTCAAAACCAGCATCTTCAGCAGTGCACAACTGGGGAGACTTGACGGGGCGGGTGGGGGGAGCTTCACATGGTTCAGATTTTAAAAACCCTCTGTGAGGACTTGCCCTGTTTTAGCATTTTTATCCTTTTCAATGTCTGTGTCTCTGAGAGTCTATGGATTATTTCATCATTAAATGCCGTGTCCGGGGAGGAGAAGCGGAGAGCAAAGACCCCCTGTGAAATTGCTCGCATTCAGAAAGTTCCACTTTGGACAGAATCATATTGGAACGACCTGATCATGAGTTTATATGAACAGTGGTTTAATTAATTCCCAACTCCCCCACCATAGCATTTGCAAAATGGAAATTTTTGGAAATATTTCCCCCCTTAAATATTTTGGTTCAGCTGATTTCAGGAAAAAAAGAATGCACTGTTGGTATCTGCACAACATATTGAAAATGCCATGGCCATTAGGATGCCTTTAGAGACATCTTCAACCTGCACCTTCACACAGATCAGACCTACCATTTATTATTTCTGTCCCTCTCTAAATCTGCATAGATGATTCTGAAAAAGTGAGAAAATGCTTAGGGTCAAAAGGGAGGGTGCCGTAAGGAAACATCTTCCTTCTGTACACAAGAAAATAGCTTTAGAGTGTTTGGAATAGTTTAATGTAATCAACACAGGCTGGACACCAGTATGAATTTGAGAGTTTTAAACTTTTTGACTGGCAGTTTGGGTTTTTATAGAACACTCTGTAATGCACCCGAAGAGGCCATGATTATAAAGCTCAAACTGAAGTCCCCAAACAGGGGCTCAGAATGGTGCTGTGGGGTGAGGGGAAAGGACTGCTCTGTCCTCTGCTAACCGGGCATCATGTATTAGTAGGGGCCTGAACTTGGGCCATGGAGCGGTCCTAGATGTCAATTCCTCTGTTTCCTTAAGGCCAGCAATTGTCTTATTTATTCTGGCACTCTGGAGCATCTGGCAGGGGTACACAGCACATCATTAGTGCTACGTGAACATTTATAAATCGACCAGTATCAAAATGTGAACAATTACAGGTTCTCCATACAAATGTGCATATACAGAAACACAACACACACGTTGTTAATGTGTAAAACGTTAAATGTGTAAAGTCAACAAGAGCACACCATGTGCCACGGCTAAATGTTAATGCAGGTTACCTAAAATGTGGTTTTGGTTTGATTTTTAAGGGCATTTGGGGGAAAATGAAGAACATTAAAAAAAAAAAACTGTCTTACCGTACAGGTATTTTCCTTCATAAAAGCAAATAAAAATGAGAAGTGATTTTTAAAAATGTAAACAACACATGGTGAAAACAGCAAAAAAAAAAAAAAATTGACGTCATTAGCTTTAAAAATTCATACCTGTTATTGTGAAGCCACCTAAAAAAGAAAAAAGAACAAATGTTACAATTTATTTAACTTACAATCTAAATAACAAATACCAGTGACATTGGCTGCCTGACCACCCATCTAAGATACAGAAACTTGCCAAATTATATTCACAGTTAAGAAAAAACTGAAAACATCTGCACATGATTTAATCGCTACTCATTCTTTTAAGATTACGGGGCTTAGTGCACAAATTTAATTCTTGTGCATACCTAAGCAACCGCTGGTTTTTAAAAAGACTGCACTGAACTAAAAATGGAATATAAACTGAACTACACAAAAATGAGGCCAGCGGTCCTACACAACAATATGGCTAGTAAATCAACAGAAATAAAAGAAGAGTCAGAAAGGTACTGTATCACCTGACATTCATGGAAAATAACTTAGAAAAATGGAAAGGAAATGCAAGAAATGAAATGCTTACCAAGCTCATTCAGTAACAGGGCTGTGAAAGAAACAGACAAAGACAAACACAGAATAAGAGACCAGATGAATAATGAAAGTAAGAGGAATATCAGCAGAAAGAAATCCAGGCAGATTTGATTCAGTGGTAGGGGGCCACTGCTAACATGAGTGCACCCCAAGGAAATGTGGCATTGGGAATATTTTCAAATAAACAATCCCAACGCTAATTTTTGCAAATGTGTGTGGTTGATTATATATGTGTACAGTTCACCTGGGGACTTCATAAAACATTTCTACTGTATATGTTTACATATACTATACGTATCCAGTTTACCACACACAGTAGAAATATTTTACAGAGTTAATCTTAACTTTATTTGACTGAGTCTTCCTCATTACATATTGCCAGAGAGTTACTGAACTCAACATACGGGAGCCTTAAATCATCCAGGATCTCAGGTATGATACCTGTCGTTCAACGACAATAGATAGAACATCTCAGGAAATTCTATTTTGGCTGCCCTGCCTGACGGAGACTTTGGCACAAGGTAAAGCCCTCTCTGGAGGTTCTACTTATTTGGTATTCACTGGCCATCAAGGGATGCTTATGTTTTTTAAACCTTCAAAACTTGAGTCCCAGGAATTAGCACTTATGTGTGTGTCCTTATCTATGACTTCTGCATATTATAAGTGCACGATCACACTACTTCTTGTGGACCTGTAACTTCATGGAAACCGACAAGGCAGGTGGAGGTGGGGTGGGGTGGGACATCCGTGATTTATCTTCCAGGTTATGTGCTTTAAACCCAGACTATACAGTGGCGCTTCATTTTGGTGAAAGCTACCTAGCTAAACATATACCAATTACTTCGGGAGTTGTGGAGGAGAATGCTACAATTGTTTTCAGCCCTGTTTTCCTGCTAATGGTAGTGGCATTAGAGGATACTTTCTAAAACAAGTCAGTAATTTCACTTATAGTGACAAGAATCCACTTGGAAGGGTGCGAAACCAGATAGTGCTATCAAGGAATTTTAATTTGCTTTCACATGAGGGCATATTTTACTAAAATGGCAATTGAAAGAGCTGTATCTAAGATGCTCTTCCTTTAGATAAAGGACAGTGTTTTGGAGGAATACATTTAGAAGTAAGTGCTTTTTTCCCGTATGTTAATGAGGCATTTTTGATCCCATCTTTGTAAGAAATCAGCTCAGTTTTCTAAAGTGTCTTTTCCTTCTGCCTACTGCCTATGGAGCATATTAAATAGACCGCATTAAAATGAGTCCCCAAAATATTCCTTTGGGACATGATTAAGTCAGGACATACACTTTTTTTTTTTTTCTGATGGACTCTGAAGTCTGTGAGTTCTTACAAATGTGAGATCAAATTCCCCCAAATGTTGAGTCTATATAGGAATAGACTATATTTGATTTTTTTTTCTTACATGTAAAAGTATAAATTTCTTACCAAGTGGTCTAATCATCTCCTATGCTACTGCATGCATGTTTGTATGCAGTGAGTAAGAGCTATTAATGTGTAGAATGCTCATTTTACGTAATCCCTTTAAAATGGCCACTAGTAGAGGATAATTATATGAAGCCCTTGTAATAATTCAGAACAAAATATTATCTTTAAGGGTGGTATAAAATTCCTGTCCTTCCTTTTGAAAACTAGGCCGTGGAAATAGATATAAAATCAAAGAGCACAAAGAAATTGGCTTCTTTGTTCAAATATTTTCTAAAAATATGTAAGTACAAATCAACTAAAAAAAAAAATCTAGCTTTAAGGATACTGCTATTTATTTTTCCTTTTTACTATATATATTAGAAAACTGTCAATTCTATAAGGATCAAAACATTTTGGAGCATAAGGCTGGCTAGGCCTTAAGCAAGGCCTAAATTCGTGTCTACCTCTTGTCCCTTGGAAATGTCATATTTGATGAAATGAAAAATCTTAGGCCAAATGGATGCTACAATGCGTACAACAGTATTCTTTAAGGGTCTTTGCTCTTATTAAATATCTATTTTTTTGAAAACTGGGTTGTCGAAAGCAGCCTAATTACTGAATTATCTCAAAAGTTCCTATTAGTTGCCATTAGACTAATGGCATTAGTTATAAGTCATTACTTATTAGTCATTACTAATATGCATTATCACTAAGTTTTTATGACTAATGTTCAAGGGGAGATTTGGTAGTCAGAAGCACATTTTAGAACAATCCCTGAATAGTGAATAACTGAACACAGAAATCATGCTTTTAGATCATCACTTCTGATTTACAGAAATCTCTTACGGTATTTCTTAAGTCTGCGTTTCAATCCAGGTTAGTGGGCGTTTCCTGAAGAGAGGGGGCATTTCTTGGTGCACTTGTGAATGAGGGAAGGGGATGAAATTGCTAAAGCTTCCAAGGAAATAAAGGATAGTACTTGGAGCCGAGGAAGAGGAGAGAGTTAAGTGTGAGAGTAGGAGACACGGAGAGAGAAGAGTACAATTTCTCGCTGGTATGTCTTTGTATACTCTCACACCTGTCATTCCTCTTCTTATCCATTTTGGTTCCTCAAGCACAAGGGAGAAACTGCACTCTTTCTCATATTCCTCACGGTCAAATATTCTAATGGTAATGATCTTCCTGTGGGAACACAAGACAAAGGCAAAACAAATGGTTGGCGTCACACGCTCATGCTAGGTGTTCACCAAGCTGCATGTTACTGTGATGTTATGAAGGTTGAACTGGCAACACATGGACCTCCAGAAGTATGTAAAAGGGCATCACGGCTACTCCCAGCTGGCCCCGGTGACGTTTTCTTCCAATTTACCACTTACACCATTTCTTCCTGCTTCACTTAGCTGTCAGGAAGTACCCCAGCTTAGGAAGAGAGATCAGAAAGTTGGCTTCATTTTGGCCTGGCAAACATTAGCACCATCTTTCCCAGAAATGGAGGCCTGATTGACTGCACTGAACATTCGTTTCTCAGCCCTGCAGCGTGCAGAGTGGCCAGAATTGGCTGATGGAGCTACAGGTTGGGACCGCTGTGGCCCCCGGGGGTGAGATCTATGCCCTGTTACATAGGTGGAGGGATGTGTGTGTTGTGAGTCACGTCTGAAGAGTGCAGGCATCCAGGGGTGGCACAGGCCAGCAAGAAGCTGTTGGGCTCAGCCCTGGAGCAGCTCCCCCACCTTTCTTCTCACTCATCTCCACCAGGCGGGGCTCTCCAATCTCAAGGAAGAAGGTCTTGTTTTTCTCATACTCCTCATCATCAATTACCTTGACTGATATTGTTTTGCTGAAACAGAGAAGAGTAGAAATTGACGAACAAGGGAAAGAGAAGAGAAGGAACATAGAGAAGAGGAAAGCAAGGTTAACGAGCTGCACTTCGACAAACTTCTGTACTTCCAGAGAACCTTCCGTACTGTGACTTTGTTCTTCCAGAATGGGTGTGGGGTAGGTCTGTAAGATTATAGAGGTCACCCAATGCATAGCTCCCCTGCCCAAGGCCATGGAATGATTTTAGGCAACACGTAGCACTCAGGACTAATAGGTTTATCATCATCATGAGGAGGAAAAGCAGAAGAACACAGATCACAATAATAAGAAAATAAATATTTACTTAGTAAATGCCTTAATCACAGGATTGTCTGAGCTGTGCCCCGGAAATCAATCCTTTAGAACAAATAGGTAAATCACATCAAAATATCAACAGAGGTTATCTGTGAGTGACTGGCTTATGGGTCATTTTTTAATTTTTTTACCTTCATTCTGTTTTACTGTATTTCCAAACATAATATTTTTATCATAAAGTTTTATTAAAGTAATAAATGTATAAGACCATCACAAAATAAAATCAAACACTTTTATGTTACCCCACCCAATGTCCTAGAATCAGACTCTTATTCAAGTTAGTCAGATTTTCTACCTAGATCTCAAGGGGAAGGTGTTCATGTTTTATTTGTCTTTCTGAAGAAGAAAGCTGAGGCCTCCCAATAAGCTGTTTTGGAAGGTGGGGGATGGGGAACCATGATGTTATAGTTATTTTCATCCCTCCAAAGTTGAATTTCAACTCTTACAAAATATACCATTTATACTATTTCCAACTCTAGCAATACACCAAGGCATTTAGTTAAGAATTCTTCCTGTAATCCATCCATTAGCACTTCTAGTCTTAGGGTCCTCTGGTTGAGAGTGACTGACAGACAGTAGGACAAATACAAATATTATGCAAATGTCAATTTCCCATAAGCCTGATGACTGTGAAAAGAAATCTAATGTTACCTTCTAATTAATAAGGGCTTAATCACTTCCTATATTGCAACTTACTCAGAGCCCCCTAAACACTTGTTTGTCCTTGAAAAAAAATTTTTTTCAGTAACATTGGCCAAGAACATTTCTTACTGAAGTTTTTGAAACAATGAATTTACATAGACACAGTTTTAATGTCATGGACGTTATTTAGTTTGAGTGGAGTTTTCTAGATCTTCTGGAACAAATTTTGTTTATAATCTTTTTTTTTCTTCTAGTTATTGATCAAAGCCATCAAGTTTCATTTAGACCTATGTATGACAACGAGCTTCAGTGTTCTTTCCTAGTATTAAATAAAGGTAGAAGTTGCTTTTAATTTTCTGAAAATCCTAGTTCCTAATGCTAAATGCTTTAGTCTTACTTTCTGGGGTTAACATTGTGGAAATGAGATCAAATGATTGCGTCTGGTCCTTTGGAGCCCCATAACCGGCTTTCTGCTCCTCAGCTAAAGAATATCCCTGAATGATGCTCATATCTAATTTCTCATTACTGAGGAATTGGGGTTCATAACAGGGCCTTTTCTATTTCAGCTGTGTTCTCAAAGACTGAAATACTAAGGCCAGATGAACATCTGTAAATGACTAAAACAATAATTATTTTTATTTTTATTTATTTTTTATTTTTAAATCATTTTTAAAGAGTAGTTAGGTATTTACAAAACTACCAACAATGTGATGAAGTCCAACTACATGTATACAGTGAACAGTTCCTGTCTAACTTCTAGAATTGTTTTCTGGAAGTGACCCATTTACTTAGAGAGAGAGACAGAGAGAGAGAGTGAGAGAGTGTGTAAATATATAATAAAATCAGCCTGTCCTGACTATATTAAGATATCTGATCATTCCTCAATCTCCAAAAGTTAAAAATTATTAGAGAGAGCACAAGAGATGTAAGCCATGATGATACATGAACTCTTTATTTCAGAACTGAATTTGATGTTATCAGTGAAATCAAGTTTATTTTGCAAAACCTGCCAAATGTCTATCCTCTTTGTCATTGAATTTATGCATTTGGGGTATTAATTTCCATCTTCCTGCCTTATAGTCATAAACTACAGTTGTACAATTCCACTAAAGAAATCACCCATAAGACCAAGTGTGGCAAAGTGCCGATGGGCATTAGAAGGGCCCTGCCACCATCTTCTGGACTTGATGGTCTAACATGCCTTATCAAGGCAACTTCATGAAGTTGAATGAATGTAGCTTAATGTAGTTCAGCTACATTAAGCTGAATGTCATGTTGTAATGCTCTTGCTTATATTACCTAAAAACATTTGACTTGTCTTTCTGCATCTTGCAGTCCCAACCCATCCTATGTGTAATCCCACGTTTTTTTGATTTGCATAAATAGAGCACCATACAGACGACTGGAGTAGCCTGGCTAACTGGGTAAGTCTGTTAAGAAAAAACTACCGGTTTTCTTCCCCAAAAGCAACATGATCACTCATTCACAAATGAATGGTAGTAACCAAATAACATTGTTTCATATCCTTTGTGAATTTAATCCTCTATTGTTGTAGCAGCTTTATTTTCTATACTCTGGAGTATGAGAAATATAAAATCCCACACAATTTGTATAATAAAATAAGCACTGAAAATTTACCTTTAGATTATCAATATTTACTAGGTCCATAATCCTTAGAAAATGTTTCAGGATTTGATAACTTGTAAGACTGGAAAATCAAAGATGAAGAAAAAGAAAACAGTACCTCTGTAGGTGCCTGGCAAAGACACCTAAAATAGATGGGATTTGCATAATGGCATATTATTTCAAAATCATTAATAATACCATCAATAGTATCCCTGATAGGAGGAACCATTAAATTATAAATTGATTTTGGTGCTCTTGCATAGTAAAACTATTAATAGGCAACTTGATTATTGAAGGACATTTCAGTCCATTTAAAGAGGCAGGATAAAGTTAATCCTTATGAATTAGCCCTTGAAATCAAGAGAGGCAAAAATCAGAAGAGATTGCTAATGTTCACCTTTCACTTCTCCCCCTAGCAAAGGTAGCAAAGGTGAAAATGACTAACGTAATTTGAGAGAGAAAGAGAGAGCGAGCACGAGCAGAGGAGGGGCAGAAGGAGAGGGAGAATCTTAACCAGGCTTCATACTCAGCGCAGAGCCCAGCCCAGAGTCTGACTTGGGGGCTCGATCCCAGGACCATGAGATCATGACCTGAGCTGAAATCAAGAGCCAGAAGCTTAACCGATTGAGCCACCCAGGCACCCCCTAACCAATGTAATTTTTAAGGGAACTTATCCTTAGGCTGTCCTTTGCTCACTTTTCAGAGCCTAATGCCACTTCTTCCATCACAGGGGAAGTTACATGAGATGGGGTGGATTTGGTAAGGACTCCAGTTATTCTAGTTTGATAATCAGCAGAAGCACACCTCTGTTCCTCATAATTTTGCAGTGGATATAGAATCTCAAGGACTGAAAAGATTAAAGGCCCTCCCATTTGCACCTCACCCCCACCCCCCATTGCCACACCAATCCCATATTCAAAGGGCTTTTGCTTTATAACAGGACTCCCTCTCCCTGAGAACACAGATTCGTGTTGGCTGTCCTTTTGTTCTCTTTACCGACAGGTAGCAGTCAAGTTTTATTTCTTTAGACTGAAAGGTTAACCAAAACAAGACTGGAAGACTCAGGTAGACATAGCCCTTCAACCAAGGACAACTCTTGTACTCTGATTGCCCTGATAAGGAACAAATAGAAAAGCTGATATCGTGCAATTTTCATCTACCATAATTATGAAGAAGGTAATGAGAACTTTTCACTTGATTTTTTTAAAACATCTCTCTAAAGTTGTTGAGTGTACTATAAAAAATATGTTTTCTGGAAACTAGCAAAGTAGTTACAAACCTTATGATAACATTAGATGATTTCTCAATATGGCCAAAATTTTTATAGTAATACACCTTGGTTCCATTTCTAGGGGGGAAAAGATTTTAAGGAAGATCAATTTGTTTAGTGGAAAAATACGGGCCATTCCTTTTGATTTCTTTGTAGTGCTTTTTCTCTGATAATAAACCAACAACTATTTTGACTTCTCAGTCTCTCTGGTATCTGATGGGTCTCAAAAGACCCAAACACCTTATAACATTCGACCAAGGAGTTTGTATATCTGGTGGTGACTCAGGCAGATGGTGGGAAAGGAAAGAAAGAGGTGGCTTTCGTAGCAGAGGTTAAAAAAAATAAATCTCTGTAAAATATATTCTGATATCTCATCAGTAAGTCAAAGTAGCATCAGGGCCTCTTTTTCTATGTCAACCTCAATTTGCCCTTCTGTGGTTTTTCTCAAGACTGTTCTTGATGTTAAGAGAAGTGAGAAAAAGATGAGTTTGGGAGGTAAGAGAAGAGACTCTACTTTTAAATCCCCATGTAAAAGATTTTAGTGAGTATTTCACATATTTGGATACTGCAATGGCTATTTTAACATTTATTTAAAAAAAACCCTAAACTCTCTTTAGGCCTACTGAGAAGTCAATGAACCTATGAGCACTTTACATTTCTTAATTCACCTGTCTTCATAACAGCCCTAGAAGTAACTTCTGCTGCTTAACATTCACAGAGGAAACAATGACTCAGAGAAGAAACTTCCAAGGTCACAAAGTGAGACTCCTATGACTGGCTTCAAAGACCAATACCTTCAATTGTATGATGCACAAAGTTCCTTATTCATTCAGCTGTGCAGTATTTTTATGACCACTTTAAAGGATCTGGATCATTATTATAAATTAATATAGAGGTTTATTGTTTTATCTTTTTGTTAAGGATTGCCTAGATTAGCAATAGTAGAATTTCAATTCTATTTTTAAAAGGAGAGCAGCACATATATTTTATGATGGCTGTTCTAAAAAGTGGAATCCCTGAGGAGATAGAGGTCCTATTAGAAGTAATCGAAAAGTGCCATGAATAGGTAGGGACTCACCAATTCTGAGAACTTTGAGCCACGGCTCAGTAGCCTCAGCCTCATAGGGAGAGGTGGGGGGCTTGTTAGAACTTCAGAATCTCAGGCCTACCCCCCGGGCCCACCAAATCAGATCTGTGTATTAACAAGATACCCAGATGACACTATGCATGTTAAAGTTTGAGAATCACGGATCTAGAGAGGACAATGCGTTCTTTTATTAAGTCAGATGACAAATTAAGAGGCTGGTAATAGCTGGGCTTGTGTTTCGGTTCTGTCTGCATATTAGAATCACATGTGGAGCTTTGCAAACTTTAAGTGGGGGGCTCGGCTCACTCGAAAGCAGTGAAGTCAAACACTCTGGTTGTGGGGCCCCAGCAAGAATACAGTTTTTAAAAGTTTTCCGGGTGATTCCAATATGCAGTAGGGGCTGACAACTGGCTAATGGGGAGCAAGACTGTATGCCTGATGTTTAAAAGAATGTATTAAATAAAGAATAGATAGAATTGTGAGAAGGTCAGAGTCAAAACTAAATTGCAGGTCTAATTAGCAATCTAGACTGAAACATGGGAGAAACATTTTGCTTTGTCCTTCACTAAAGTGGATTATATAGACTATTTAAATTGCTCTTTTCTCCTCTGAGGAAATGCTGGTCTCCTCAGGCCACCCTAATAGTATAGGTGAGAAAACACCTTGAGCATTCAGGCAGCAGGGTTTACACTCATACAGAGTTATTTCCTTCCCAACCAAGTGATAGGAACTCTGGTGATAGGCTTTTACACAATGGAAGTTCTACTGGGAGAGTAGGAAAAATAAGGATTTCAGTTGCCACAGAAGATAGTAATGCCTCATATCCCCACTCTCAGCTTCTGAGCCATGTCAGTGAAAGGCATGTTGGTGGAACTGAAAACTTTCCACATTAGGGCTACCATACTTAGACTCAAGAAAGAAGTGACCCAGGATTGATTACATCTGAAGGGAAAACATCTGGCAACTTCTCCCACCACAGCGTGATGTCATCAGGTGAGGCAAATTTGAAATTTAGTGTTAAAAGCTTTGTTATAGACTATTACTCAAAAGGACAAGCCAGCTGGAAAATGGGCAAAGGACCTGAATAGACACTTCTCCAAAGAAGATCAACAAATGCACAATAAGTATGTGAAGAGATGCTCAACATCATTAGTTAGTGGGGGAAATGCCAATGAAAACAGCAATGGGCTACCAATTCAAACCCACTAAGATGGCTAGAAGCAAACACACAGATAATGACAAGTGTTGTAGAGAATGTAGAGGGGTTAGAACTCTCTTACGCTGCTGGCAGGAATGCAAAATGCTGCAGAAAAGACCTAGCAATATCTCCAAAATTAAAAAACAGAGTGACCGTATGACCTAGCGATTCCACTTGTAGGTCTTCATAGCAAGATTATTCATGAAAGCCCCAAGGTGGAAACAACCTAACTATCCATCAACTAATGAGCGAATAAACATAATGTGGTCTGTCTACACAATGGAGTATTACTCAACAAGAAAAAGAAATGAAATTCTGACACACACTAACTGAGGGATGGCAGAACATGTCACGTTGGTATGCTGATAATTTTGAGTTATAGGCACTCGAAAAACAGCAAATGCAGGGACAGCCTTTCTCTGAACCGCACCCCCTGCCCCCCGGCCCCCCGCCATCTGCCTAAAGACAGATACTCTAAAAGGAGCTTGACTGTCACAGATTCCCTCCCTGCGAGTGTCATCAGCCATTACCACAGGAGACGAGAGTACAAGTGGATGTCACATCCTGACAAACTTTGTCACAAACTGTCATACTTCCCATCTGTTCTTCTAAGGGTCTAATCATCTTTCCTAAAAATCATCTGCTTTCTTCTCAGAGGCCTACATTCCCCACCTCTTCCCCTACTAAGATGGTATTTAAGCGTGCATTTAAGCTACCTTAGGGAATAACTAATTTTTCCCTGGGTGTCTCTCATGTAGACATGAAGTATACATGTTAGTAAGTTTTATTTCTCTTATTTATCTTTCTTTTAGTCCATGGTCTCAGCCAAGAACCCTAAAAGGTAGAGGAAAAATTATCTTTCCTCCCCTACACTTCAACAATGGATGAACCATGGAAACATTATGCTGAATGAAAGAAGCCAGACACAGAAGTTCATATATGGTATGATTCATTTATATGAAAAGTCCAGAATAGGCAAACCCATAGGGGCAGAAAGTAGATTAGTGGCTGCCTAGGGCTGAGGTTTGGCGGGGGGGAGGGGGTTGTCAGTAATTGGATGGTGACTATTCATGGGAATGGGTTTTCATTTGGGGGTGATAAAAATGTTCTACAATTGATTGTAGCAATGGTTACACAATTCCAAAAATACACTAAACCTCATTGAATCACATATTTTAAATAAGTGAATGTATGACATGTGAATTGTGTCTTCATAAAGCTGTTATTATTTTTTCAAAGCAAGCTTCAGGATAAATCCTAGTCTTTAGAAAGAACTGTGTCTTGGGTGAGAAAATGCTGTGAGGATGTTGAGGCTTTCTGGTACGGAGTTTCAAATTTCGCTGGTCCTGCTAAACAGAAAATTAGAGTGCTGTATGCCAGAGACAGGGAGGGCCATGTGCCCCAAAGCTAAGCACCATTGCTCAGTCCATCAGCACCATGGGCCCTCAATCCATCCCTTTCCCCAGGTTTCCCCACAGAATCCTTCCCTCCAGGATCAAGGGTTATTGATGTTGTACTTTGACATGCTAAGCATTTCTGGTGGCTCTTACCTCAGGCCTAGCTTCCTTGGCTGGTTTCTCTTCCCCAAAGTACAAAGTATTATGAAATGTCAGAAGTGGCATTTCCCTCATGGCATTTATTTAAAAAGAAAAGGAAAGGACTGTAATCATAGGTCATGCTGCTGCCCCTTGCTGAGTCCACAGCTCTCTACGTATCACCTCGGGCATTATCCAGCACCGTTGTTGACATTGATTTCTCTCTGCCTACAAGGAAAGATGAGCTTGCTATGGATTGCCTTTGTATGCTTGGTTTAAATTCCTGGCCCATTTTAAGCTTTGTTTGTTTGTTTTTTTCCTTCAAAAATTGATTTGATGAGTTAGTTGGGGATTTGGAGTAACAGAGAGAAAGGGGCAGTCAGAGAAGACTCACGCATATATTCTCCACATTTTCCATAAGTGACCCAAATCCACTCCCCTAATTAACATTCCAAATAGGATAAAACACACTGCTATTCATATTATTTCTAATAATGTTTTCCCATCATCTTTAGATTAGGAGAAACTCTGGGTATAGATCTACTTGGGATTTTGCTCAAGTTTCCATGCTAAGATGGGTCATAAAGGAGGGGCCAGGCCATGACTCAATCTGTTGTTTCCTTTGTTGACAGGTCGAGAGCATCAAACTGGGATGCGGATTACACAAGTTCATTAGTATCTTGATTCAGCCACTTTCTAGCCAAGGTATTTGGACCAGTTCTGGCATCCTTCTAAACATCAATGTTACCGTCTATCAAATGGGGATAATAAAGCTCACTGCACAGTGACTGATGTTCACAGTGTCGTGATGATCAAATAGGGGGTGTCATCATTCATCAACTGTAGATGATACAACTTCACAGGTAGTCACAAAGATGAAATAACACAATGCATGCAAAATAATTTTGCAAAGTACTCTAAAATGTTATGAACAGTTGTTATTATTAGTTGAAAAGGAGTGGCTTACTCTGTAGTTCTTACTTGCCTGTTTACCCAGTCACCTCAAAAGGGGCAGTTGGCGGGGTGCCTAGGTGGCTCAGTCACTTAAGCGTCTGACTTCAGCTCAGGTCATGATCTCGTGGTTTGTGAGTTCTAGCCCCAAGTCGGGCTTTGTGCTGACAGCTCAGAGCCTGGAGCCTGCTTCAGATTCTGTGTCTCCTCCTCTCTCTGCCCCTCCCCTGCTCATGCTCACTCTCTGTCTCTCAATAATGAATAAACGTTAAAATTTAAAAAAAAAAGAAAGGCAGTTGGCAGATGGTGGAGGTGGGGGTCAGGAAATATTTGATGGAGTCATGGGCCATACCCTCAAATTCACTCTCCTGTGTAGCTTGGGATCACATCCTATATAATGGCCTACCTAGTACAGAACCCTGAAATCAGAGAAGCAAGTGGCATAAAGGCTAGTAGTGTTCAGCTTCCCAGTCCCAGCTCTGCTAGGTCCCCTTTTACATCAGCTAGTTACACAGAGGGGACTGAAATCATGCTTTTCCAGAGCTCCTGCTCTGAAGAGAGGTTGACAAACAGGGATAGTACTATTCTGGCACTTAAATAGACTCTGAGGTTGAGAGTTGCTAAAGTAGCTAAATGAAGGGAGTTTTTCGGGAGGCTTGTCATCCATGCCCTGATCTCCACATTATCAAGTGGTAATTGAAATGATTGCTTCAAGCAAGGCAAGAGGCAGGGCCAGCTAAAATCCTGCTATTCTCTTGGGATACCCACAGAATTTTACAGAGCACTGGATCAGGGTTTTTCCAATGGCAGCTTACCCTATTTTATTTTTTTCTGCTTACTTTTGTAACTGAAAGGCAACCAATTTATTTTTTCCAAATGCAAAATAGGAACAAATGTAATTCATTTTTGATCTTTCTCCTTTCAGCAAGGTCAGCTTTAGTCTCTAAAGAAAAACCTGTGAGCTCCCTTCCTGTCCTGTGCTGGTTGACCACTTGAAAGAAACATTGCCGGGACCCTAGAATTATTGCTCTAATAAATAATATGCTAAGAATTCTAGTATCCCTCAGGGTTCTATTCTATTATAGCAGGCTAGTGTGAAAACCACATGAGTAAAGTTTTGAAGAGAAAATGGTATGAATGTGTTAAAGTGATCATAATTTTGTGATATATAAAATCTATACCTTACCATTGCCTCCTTGCTGTACAGTCAATAAACTTCAGTCTTAAGGAGGGTAAAGTCATAAAGATCCTGGGTTTGTTACCTAAATGTACATGCTGACAATTGGTCAGTATAGTGAAAAATAAAGTGGATCAAGCATTGGACATCATGTTGAAATACGTGAAAACAGATCTTTGTCTAGATGTTTAAAGACCGTTTAAAATTATTGGCGTTGCGCAAGTTCCATGAGAGAGAGACTTTTAACCAAATGGTGGAGGGTTCTCAGCATCTTGAAACTGCTCCCTTAACTTGTCAGGACAGCTTAAGCGTCCACAGTCTGAGATCTTTGCCGTACTCCATACAGGGAATGGGAAAGGCCAAATTCTGTAGAAAATGTTGTTTTGACAAATCCCTCAAAGTTGAGGATAATGTTCGATACTTTGTGGCATCAAGGATAACACATAACACATAAATATCTTTGGTTCCATTTTTGAAACTTCTGTCAAGTCCTCAATTTATAATTTTTTTTTTTTATAAAAGGCCACTGCCCTTAATAAGAATTGGGAATTAAGTGAAATTGATGCTGGTGAATTGCAACAAAACTTTTGAGTTCCCATCCTTTTCAAAAGCTCTCTTCATATTGGACATTTCAAACATTGCTGGGTTATTACTGAATCTCTCTCCAGAGATTATTTCTGCCTTTGGACTTTCTTCCTCTGTCAAGATTCTTTGTTCAATGTAGAGTTTCCCTGGAAAACAGTGGAAGGATTTCACTCCTAGAATGTTACAGAACAGCAGCTAGTGTATGCTGAAAGCATCTCTATCCAAAAGAGTCCAGCTTTAAAAATAGAACATCATGAAATAAAGCTGGGCTTTCTTACATTTTTTTATTTACATGCTTTCTCTCTTTTTCTTCTTTCCCATCCTTTCTCCATGGCCACAAAATAATCAATGGCAAATCAGTCTCTCTGCATGCGTTCATACAAAATATTCTAAAAGACAAGATGCCAGATATTTTCTTGAACAGAGCCAATAATCAATAATGAGTGAATTGTTGTTGAGTTTTGTACTTTGCATTTCTATTGCATGTCTAATATTTTATTGCTATTTTACATTAGATTAAGCAATCAATCCTTATGTGTTCATACTACATATTCTACAAAGATGTTTGGACTTTTGTTTTGCATCTCACAATGGGGGCTTATTGATTTACAAAAAATAAAACAATAAATAATAATATTTATTGACTACTCACCCCATGGGGTATAATGTGAGAAATGCAGGTGGGGCTCTGGTTTGTTTCTACTGGAGGTGTCATGTAAGAAGCTCTCCAGGAAGTCTGTTAAACTATTTCAATGTTCATTTATTTCCATAAATAACATAATTATTAAGGCTAATCAGGACACTGTGACCGTGACCATGGCTCTGAGTGACTCCACAATAGGGGTGCAAAAAAATGACCTTCTAAAATGCTTTCTTAGGAAAGGGAATCAGGTTGCAAACTTCTCCTTCTGTCATTTATTAGCTGCACCCGTGTGAGTTACTTATTCTTTCAAGTGCCTGCTCTGGAAAGTGGTTATAACGATGGTATTTATCTCATCTGATTGCTGCAAACAGTCATTGTGATAATACATACAAAATGCTTAACACAGAGCCTTAACACAGGCATTATAGGAATAGGAATATTAGCTATTCCTATTATGACCATGATCAATATTATGTCAAGTTAAGAACTGGGACTTTTGGGAATGAACCGTCTATAACTCCTGCAAGTGACTTAATCTATATATTTGTTTTCTTGTCTATAAAAATGGAATAATTATATCTATGTCATAAGGTTGTTGAGAGGATTATATACAAAAACAGAATAGTAAGCAATCAACAAATGATGGTTGTCAAAATTATTATTATGGAAACCAAGGAGAAGACAGACTAGGAACTAAAGTATTTCAGTAAGGCTTATTTACTGACATCAAACTTAGTAGAAATCGATGGGTTAGTAGTAGAAAACTGATAGGTTAGTAGAAATCAATAATACAACCCTTTTTCTTTTAAATCAGATTTTCAGTGTCTATCTTTAGCTTCTGCTTTCTCTGATAATCTAGAAAAAAAACTTGATTCGGGACAGAATTCTGTCCATCTTCATGTGAAATATCAGCTAGTCTGTATTTCATGGGTTCTTTTCCACTAAATACAATTAAAATAATATGAATTACTTTCAGTTATTCTGTGTTCTTTCTCTTAAATTGTTTTTCCTGCCCATCAAGGTAATACTTACTCGTTGTTGAGAATTTGACAAATGCAGAAATGAAGAAAAATGAAAATCACCCATAAGTTCACCACTAGAGATCACCATTTAACATTTAAAAATGTTTACTTTTAGCTTTTAAAATATACAGCTACACAATTTGGACTATATATATATATATATATATATACACACATATGTATACATATACATATACATATATATATAGTGTGTGTGTGTGTGTGTGTAAATAAAAATTGGTATCATGATTTTTCACTTAATGTTCAACATTTTGAACATTTCCCATGGCATAAAATTTTTTAAAACTTTTCTTTAGAATGGGCATAACATATTCCATGAAATGTCTTTACAATAATGTAATTAACTCTTTATGAATGGATTGTGGGCCATTGTTTTTCTCTCTACTGTCCCTATCTGTCTAGACTGATCTATATTTTATAGGGGGAAATAAATAAAACAAGCCAAAAATATTATGAACTTTTTATGTTTTCCTATGGATGCATTACTTGGGATCAGTTCTGTTAAGGATGAATGTTTATTTTCCTTGTAATCTTCTTTACATGCTTGGGTCCCACTCTGGACTCCTACCACAGGTGGTAACCTTCCTCAGCTCCGTTTTCTATTGGCCCTTTTTGAAATTCTTGTCTGGATTCTGCCATGTAGAAAATTCATACATCAATTTTTAAAAGGGGAAATTCTCTTCTCAGTCATTACTAATCTTCTGGCTAGTCTTGTTGGAAAATTTTTTCAGGAATCATCTGCCAATGTTGTTTCCCTAGAAGGCCATTCTGGCTACCTCACTAAGCTCCTGTTCATTTCGTAACAAATAATTGCTCATGCTAAATCACTTGCAAATACTCATGGTTATAGCCTTCTCCTGATCACCCACTCCCGTTGTCATCAGAATAGTATTAGTCATTTTCCACTCAAATTCGGTCCCTGCCTTCACCAACACCCTACCCTCCAGTCTAGAAGCATAATCTCCCAATGCTCCACCACAGAAATCTCCCTCTTCACCTCTCATTATACAGGTGAGCAAACTGAGACTCACTGACATTGGCCAGCACCTCAAAAGTAGAGGATGCCAGAGTCAGGATTAAAACTCATCTCCAGAGTTTGAGTCCACATCTGGTATTTATCTATTCTGCTATCATCCTAGTGTTTTTCTTCTCTCGTGCTGCTGGAATCCAATTCACCACTCTTTGTAGAAAACCTTTCCTTCCCTCCTCTCTTTTTAATGAACTAAAAACTGATGCCGATAACAAAAGGAAACGACTGGTTTTGTTAACTTCCTGCCTTTTTAAATCATTGTCTGTCATCCTGATGAATGCTTTATAAATTAAAGGGCCCATCCAATGGAAACATGGACTTCCTGTAGTAAGGATGACTGTGTAGAGTGTGACCTAGTGAGTCTTTGACATGAAAACAGTCTGAAACATCCACAGAAACACTAAAGAATAAATCAAAACCAACCCATAGTCTTATTTGTATCCCAAGTCTCCTGGGCATCATGTTTAGCAGTTGTCTATCTTTGCATTTTTCTCTGCTTCCTTCCTTCTTCCCCCAGAGTCATGGAATACCCCTATTAGCCACTAGATAAGGAACCTGAAGATCTACTTGGACTGAGATGAGAATGGTCCATAATTATGTGTAATTTTTTTCCACTTAAGGAATATAATTCAATTTTTTAAAATTTATTTTTAGAGAGAAAGCACAAGCAGGGGTGGGGCAGAGGGACAGGGAGAATCCACGCTCAGTGCGGAGTCTAACGTGGGGCTCGAGCCTAGGACTGTGAGATCATGACCTGAGCCTGAAATCAAGATTTGGATGCTTAACTAAGCCACCCAGGCACCCTGATTATGATTCAATTTTATGGGGACTCCATTTCCTAATTCAAAGAGAGTAATTTTGGAAGGAATTAGCTTTGCAGCAATGTAGGGAGCCATAAATGCTCTGGGTAGTGTACCTCTATATGGTGAAATACTTCCTGAGTGTCTAATCACGACCAGGTAAACATTAAAAGTGATATAAACTATGAATCAAAAATTATTACCAGCAAAATATCAAGGGTCTCAGTATGCCCCCTGCTTTCTGCTGCTGCTTTCCACTCTGCAAAACACAGTCATTCACTGGCTGTGGACTCTCGCTGAACTTTACAGCACAGCACTTGTTTGGATCTTTAAATCTTTTTCAGGTATTCTACTTGGTTTAAAACTTCACCAAACAGTTATTCTTTTGGAGCTCATATTCTTAACAGAAGGGACCCAAGGCACTTTATAGGTAATCATCGCAAGAGAAAATCAGCAAGAAGACAATTTAGCCTCCTGTGGATGCCAGCAGTTTAAAGCTTAAAATCAAAATTAACCAAAACCAGAATAGAGTTCATTGGCTTTGTACCGAAAATGTGTTTTGCCTTTTTCCCTTTTATGTTTTATGTTTTTAATGGGAGTTGTCCCCAGTTAGACTTTACAGAACCAGAACAGGTTTATAGAATGCAAATAAAGCCATTGTTTAACAAAAAATTGAGCCACTAGACCAAACACAGTGAGAAAGTACTTGGTGAGCCATTCTTGGCTTAATTACAGGACTTCTGATGAGATGCATTTAAAGTGTGCATTGATTTTAGGAGGAAATATGTAAGTCAGCTTTTAAATTTTTTATTTTGTTATGGGTTGTATGATGTACACAGTTAGGACACAAAAAGCAAATCCTCACTATTATTTTTGCTTTTGACCCAGACATAATCTTCTTACAGGGAAAGGTTATTATTGTTATGACTTGTGCTATTTGACAAATTCTCTAAAAAGTCTACACTTTTGTTCAGGGAATCTGGTAGGTCGAAGGGGACATATGATATCTAGATTGGCATTGGCATTGACCGATTTGTAGCTTATAGCTGTAAATATATAAATGTAACAGCTCTTACAGTAGCATGACCTTGGTCAAGCCACTTTCCCTCTCCAAATTTCAATTTCATAAAATGTAAAGTAAGAACCCCATAGACCTGACATGAAAAACTAATGAAATAACATATATGAAAGAACTTTTCATACTTAGAGTATTTTCAAATGCTGCTGCTTTATTATTCCTATCTAACTCAATCTTCTCATTATACAATTGAGCAAACTTTGGTCTCTTGAATTTTTTTTCATGTTTATTTGCTTTTGAGAGAGAGACAGAGCATGAGTGGGGAAAGGCGAAGAGAGAGGGAGACACAGAATCCTAAGCAGACTCCAGGGTCTGGGCTGTCAGCACAGACCCTGATGTGGGGCTCAAACTCTGGAACCATGAGATCATGACTTGAACCGACGTCGGATGCTTAACGGACTGAGCCACTCAGGCGCCCCAAGCTTTGGTCTCTTGATTCCAACCATCTTTCCATTAAAGCTTCCTCAGCTCCTCTCTAAAATATATATGGTGTGTTAATCCTAATATTCCAATATTCATTTTGTAAAATAAGAGTTTACTCTGTAAACAGAAAGTCGGTAATATCTGATACGTATCCATGGATCTCCTTTCAGAGTTATATTTTATGTTTATATCACTAAGACTTAGAAATTATAGGGGCGCCTGGGTGGCGCAGTCGGTTAAGCGTCCGACTTCAGCCAGGTCACGATCTCGCGGTCCGTGAGTTCGAGCCCCGCGTCAGGCTCTGGGCTGATGGCTCGGAGCCTGGAGCCTGTTTCCGATTCTGTGTCTCCCTCTCTCTCTGCCCCTCCCCCGTTCATGCTCTGTCTCTCTCTGTCCCAAAAATAAATAAAAAACGTTGAAAAAAAAAAAAAAAGAAATTATAGTAGCAGATATAATTGACTTCTAGAACATGAACTAATACTTTATTAACTATGTATTATGATACTATCCTATTGGATTTTAACTCTTCTATTAACTTTAATCTTGTAGAATTGGATTTAACTCATATTAATTATAATAACTGGTTCATTTCATAAAATGAAGAAACAAGGGAGACATAAGAGTACATCTCACGGACTGGTTTATGTATCCTGAATAAATGCTACTAATTCAGTAGAAATAATAATTTTTTAGTATTTTGTACCAAAAAATGAGACCAGAAAAGGCTTAAAAGTTTATTTATGGATTTTCTTATCTATATTAACTTGCTGTCTTGGTGTAACATTCATAGGGCCTAAAAACTTTTTCTATTAAATCATCTTTTCGTTTCTAGAATGATCAAAATCCTCTCCATAATTCTAGCTAAATTTCTTTCACAAGGTCAGCCTTCCTGATACAGATATTCAAAGGTTAGTGAAGCCATAAAAATACAGTTCTGGGTCTTCAGAGCCCCAATAATGTAAAATCTTCTGTCTAGGCCATCCATACTCAATCGTAACCCAGCTGCCAAGAGCCAGGATACCACGAGGTACGCCATGTACATTTCTTATGACAGTGGACATAATGATGGCACAAGGTATTTGCTTCATAGACATCTGTGATGATACAGCTATTCTCACTGTCACACTTTTGTACTTGAGTTTGTGTTGCTTTACCAAGGTCTTGGAGATTTTTCGGTAAAAAGCAGCCCACATATTGTTTAGATGAAAAGATAGGCTTCTTAGTGTAGGTTTGGCCATGAGAGTGAGCAAAATGAACAGTGTGTAGGTGATTCAAGCTCACGACTTGGACCTCACAACAAAAGGCCAAATGAAGTAATCAGGCACACTCTGGATTCCTACAGCATGTTATTCTGTACAGTCATTCCACAGACCTTCACCTAGTATCCACCTATGCATCAGGCCCGCGTTAGGTGTCAGGGATAGAAAGAAGAATACGAATCCACAGCTTAGAGGGGTGACAGACATGCAAACTGAAGACCACCTACCCCCTTACGTGATACTCATTAAACAAGGGCTCTGTGCAGAGAAAGCTCAAAGGGTGGGGAAGTTTAAAATGGCAGGAATAACTGGGCTGGGTCTTGAAGGAAGAGCAGAGGTTTGTCAGGCAGAAATACATTTAAAGCTCAAAGACAAAAACAGGAAAACAAACAAACAAACTTGGTGCAAATAACAGAGAAACGAAAAGGTGTGAAAAGTGTGAGGTGCTGTTGGGCTCCTGTTTTTGTGCTCAGGGTTGATGGAAGATGAGCCAGGAAAGAGGGCTTAGGAGAAATGTTTAGGGTTAAGAGAAATGCTAAGTCATGTGGGCACAATCTTGTAACAGAAAGCCAATGGGCCACTTTGATTATGGGTTGTCATGATCAATTTTGACCTTTAGGACAATCGATATTACTGAGTAGAGCTTATGTTGTAGAAGAATAGAAAGACAGTGAAGGAGAGGGCAGGGAAGCAGCCATGGAGAAAATGCTGTCTCCCGGATGGGCAGAGCCTAATGTCCCTGCCAGAATAGCTGGCCAGGTACCCCGCCAGCAGCATGTTTTGAGAAACTGTTTGGCCCCCAGCCTCCAATCTAGATCTGTCAAAGCTTAAGAAATAGAAATTGCTTTAATGTTTTAATTTCTTTTCTGCAACCACTTCTTCCTGAAAACTTGTCTGTGGGTTAGAGAAAACAAATTGAAATTCCATGAAATGGTCTCTTTGAGCTCCTGCTTTCTCTTGCAACAATCAGTTTCTTAAAGCCAGGTGAAGGTAGTAAAATACAAATTCTTCTGGAGAAAACATCAGGTTGTAAAGCTGACCTGATTTTCATGAACAGAAAATCTAATTATCTGCCATCAATTCAGGTCTGAGCACATATTTCATTTTACTTTTATCAAGTGTGAGTGGTTTTGGCAAGCATTTTGACAAAATATCTAGATGTACACACTGAGTTTTTAAATGAAACTATCAAAAACTGAAGTCTCAGGCTAATGAATTACATGGAAAATTGCTATCACATTACATTATCTTATACAGTATTGGCAGGAGGACTGGTGAGAGAACTGCAACCAAAATGATGTAATAAAATGGAAATTTACAAGTTGGGGTGTAGGAAAGGTTAAAAAGAATATCATTCTTCTCATAGAGTGAGCAGAAAAGTGATTGATTCTTAGGTTACTTAGCAAGCTGTGTGTGTGCATGTGCGTGCGTGTGCGCGCACACACGCATACATGGCAGAGAAAGAGAAACAGAGAAAGAAAAAATAGAAAGAATAGTGTCTTGAGGTCTCTGATGAGAAATAGCAATTTGCTATAGGAGGTGAGTGAGATGTAAGAAGATTGAAGGCATGAATAGAATGACATCTGCTCCTTGCTCTTCTTTGTTTAGGTAGACAAGAGCGGTGAGCGGTTAAAGGCAAAAGAGATAACAAGAGTTCAACAGCAGCAACTGCTGTTATGTCCAAGAGCCAGCCCTGATTCATCACAATGGGATGAACCAGACTGAACGACGACGAGGCTGGAACAAGATCTAGCCCACTGGACCAGAGCAGCGAGCTGGAAATGACAGACGCTGTACAAACCCACCCAAAGGGAGGAGGCCCATTCCAATGCAGAAGAACATGGCACCCAGAAAGAATGGAAATGGTAGATGGAAGCTAGGTAAACCACTGTGTGGGATGGGCAAGAAAGCATGGAGCTGAGTGATGTAGACTTAAGGATAAAACAAAACCGAGAGGTCAGGCAAAGCACTGCATACAGCATCACGTGGCAGAACCCTGTTCTCCTGAGAGGTACCAATCCTCCAAGGGAAATGATTGCAGTAATGATGGGCCTTCATCAGGATGAGGTAAAGTCTTAAAGTCAAGACAGGAAGACAGAAACTAGATAGGAAACCAAACCTGACTTTCAGATAGATTTCAGAAACCTAGCAGTTTATTGGGTTTTTTTGGTGTGTGTGTGTGTGTTTGTGTTTGTGTGTGTTTTTCTTGAGTGCCTGGAATAATTTGTAGCAATTTCATGGTGTTTGGTAAATTACAGACTGGACTATTGGAACTGGAGAACAGGTCAGAATCTGATGATCAACAAGCTTATTGTGATGCTGAGGTCCAGAAGGCTAGGAGGGTTTCTAAAATCCCTCCTACTTCAGGTCAGGGTGGGGTGGGGCTAAGAAAGCTGGGTGGGATCAGTCCAGGGTGGTGGAGAACTACAGGAAAGGGATAAAGCAGAAAAAAATTTTGGAGAAAAAAATCGCAGCCACCACAATGTCTTTCCTTGGGCTCTTTCTACCTGCTTCCTCCAAAATCTCTTCTGTATGGTCATATCTTTCCTTGTGATTGTGTACAATTATAATATATTTAAATATTTAATATACTTAATGTATTTAAATAAATACAACTATAATATATATAAATATATATTATTTTCTAAGGAGATAGCTGACATAATAATATGGAAGGCTAAGGAATTTTGTGCAGAGGAGATAAGAAACTCTGATCTTGACATATTTAATTTAAGCTATGATGGGAAATGTATTACGCTATGTGTGGAATATGGGCCTTCAGTGAAGATGAAGTGTCTAGATGAAGGCTGTCTATATATTTGCCATGAATGTTGAAATGGAAATTGAAGCCATTCATGTGAGTTGATAGACTCTTTCCAAAGGAGTGACCTTGGGAAAAAAAGCCAAGGAAGATAGAACCTGATACTGTAATGTCTCTGGTAACAGTGTGAAAAAGAGGACACGTGCACGCATGCACACACTCACACACTCACACACTCATACACACACACACACACACACACACACACGCACCCCAAGGCACCAGTCATGGGAAGGTGAGAAATTGAAGCTCAGGGTAGGATGTCTTTTAATTTGAAGAGGGAGGCTCTCACATGTCAACATCAGAACCTCCACAATTGTAGAGAAAAAAGAGGGGTCGTGGTTTGGGCCAAGGAGAGACTTTTGGAAATAAAGCCAAAGAGCTGGTTTGTGTAGTGATTCAAAAGAAGATAGGAAAGATTTTTGAGTTAGTAATGTTGTTGTTGGTTTTTCTTTTCCTTTTTTTAAAAAAAATTCAAGTTTATTTATTTATTTGAGAGAGAGAGAAAGCACAAGCAGGAGAGGGGCAGAGGGAGAGGGGGAGAGAGAATCCCAAGCAGGCCCTGCTGCCAGCACAGAGCCCAATGCGGGGCTTGAACTCACAAACCGTGAGATCATAACCTGAGCCAAAATCAAGAGTAAGACGCTTAACCAACTGAGCCACCCCTGTGCCCTATTTTTATTGGTTTTAACACAAAAGAGAAAGTAAACAAGATGGCCTATAGTATGGGTAGTCATAGTGAATGGCGACTCTCCACATAGGAAGTGACCAGAGCATGGATTCCTAGTAAAAATAAGATTTGTGCCATTTTGAGAAATCAGATTGTAGACTTGTGTGGTCCTGAGGCTTATGGAAGGAACATAACATTAGACCAACAGGTCCTCAGATCCAGCTGACCATTAAACTTTCCTGCAGAGCTTTTAAAAACAAACACACAGATTTCTTGTCCTTAACATAGACTCAGAATCTTTGGATGTGTAGGGGAATGGTGAGTGGGGGGCTCTCTCGAGTTAAAAATCTCCTCTAAGAATTCTAAAGCAATGATCCATTCATTGTCATGAGGAAAATATTTTACTCGCCCTGCACCTATCCCCAGCTTAAGAGGCTCAATAGCAAATATAATTAAGAGAAGAGCCTTTATAAAAACCCATCTTTCAGGGGTGCCTGGGTGGCTCTGTCAGTTGAGCGTCCGACTTCAGCTCAGGTCATGATCTCATAGCTTGTGAGTTCAAGCCCTGCATCAGGCTCTGTGCTGACAGCTTGGAGCCTGGAGCCTGCTTCAAATTCTGTGCCTCCCTCTCTCTCTGCTCCAACCCACTTGCATTCTGTCTCTGTCTCTCTCAAAAATAAATACACATTAAATAAATTAAAAAAAAATCTTTCATATTGTCTCACTTCTCATATTTAAGTAGTTCCTGAAATTTATCCTTTTCCATAATTTCTTAGATTCATCAGATATGACATTAGCTATTGTTTCAGGGTGAAAGCGGAAGGTGGTTCTTCACAGCCTTTGTGGATTCTACCCACTGTAATGTAACAGGCCATTTTTCTATCAAGTCTAATCTCAGTACATAGATTAGTAGTAAAATCTATTTGTTATCTCATTGAGTTACTAAGTCTATAAAGCATTCTGCAGAGGGGGTATTCTTTATGGTAGACCAATTTGTTCTGTAACCTGTATAATTGTCCCCTTAGAAGAGCTCATGGAAATGACCCTGGACACATCACATACATCAGTGGCTGCAAATAAAATGAAGTCTGGCATTTATCATCGTGGAATTGCACCAACTTGGTCTGGCACGACTCCACGCAGTCATTTGCCCCAGTTCCTATTTAGGGGCCAGATGAAATAATATTCAGTGTGTTTCAACAGTCATATCCTCCCTGATAAATTTAGCATTTACTGAGGGATCCACTTTCCATGCACGCGGTAACTGCACTATTGTCTCTGAGCCCAGAGATTATTGGCAGAAGTAACAGCTGGTGCCTCAGGACGGAGCTACAATTTTACGGTGTGGTGGCTAAGGCTGGAAATGGAACTAGTAAACCACAAATGCCAAAGACATCATAAAGAAAAATGTTCCTTAGGAAGCACTCGCCAATTTCTGGGCAATCAATTATTCCCTAACCTACACATTGACTTTTATGAATAAAACAGCCCAGGAAATGCATTTAATTTAGCAGACAGTTTCGATAAGGTGAGGTGCTTTCCCTCCTTAGCAAGAGACTTCTCCTCCACACCATCCTCTGGCTTGCACCCTTGCCCTCTGGTAGATATACTTTTGGGTTCACTTCTATTTCTCAAACTCTTTTGTAAACAAGGATGGTCAAGCAAAACTAAGTGCTCTTTAAATAAAAGAGAACTGAGTATTGAGAGTGAAACTGATTGTCTCCAAGACTCTTTCCTGTTTGGAAATTTTCTCATCTGGCTACATCTTTTTTTCCCCACCTCTGTGGAACCAAGAGAGTGTGTTACCTGTGAGGTTCAAAACTGCATCCATTGCTAAAGTTCCAGGAGAGAATGCCTGCCCAAGAATGTTCCTTGGGGATGGCTTTAGCAGGGGAAAAGCATGCCTCTCTCCTGTATCTTCAGTTCTCTCACTTGCCTCTAGTGCCAAATAGAAGTCAGGTTCAGAAGGACCCTCATGAGTGCCCATCAGAACCATAAAATTTAGGTTAGTTCCAAACTTCTAGAAGGACGTGCCAACTCTAGTTAGGCCTTTGAGAAGAAGGAAATATTGAGGGTCTTTGAGTCTATTTCTCTGTGAAAGCATAAGGTGAAATTATATAATTAAAATTTATTTCTACCTTAAACAACTGACAACATTGTGTGTGTGAACTTCTCAAATGAATTTGTGATAGCTTAAGTGAAAGATATAGGTACAAAGAAAACATGGGTAAAACATACAGATTAGAAATACAGGAGGAGTTAATGATAGAGAAGATAATGATAGCAAAAACCAAAGCAAAACAAAACAAAAAAAAAACAACCCTTTTCTTGGGAAACAATTGAGTTTGAAATGTAGCATCAGTCACATGCACACCAGCTTACTGACTGAACATTCTTTCAGGGAATGCTACCAATCTGAGCTGGTACTTGAATTTCCCTAGCCTAGAAAGATGATAAATAAATATCAGTATTATATATTTATGTAGGGATAATCTCTTAAATCCCCAAACACTTGGTGACATATCTAACTCCTACAAATTCTATAAAATATTTCAAGTGTTATTAATTTCATTTGCTATGAGAAAATTATTTATTGATTTTTTTTTACCAGACTGCATTTAGTAAAACTGACTCAAACTGTAAATACAGAATGTAACTCACAATGAAAAATGAATTCCTCAGCGGTATGGAAAGTGAGGAGAATCTGAAGTCAGAAACCTTGATATCTGATATACTCTCCAGTTTTCCCAGAAGCAATCTTTGGAAGCATGTAAATAACACTGGCAGAATACTGGGTGGTTCCTTCTTTTAGCCACTAATGACCCTGAAGTTTAGACTGATTTTCAAGTGGAGTTCCCAGGCCCTTATTATAGTGACAAAATTCATATTAACTCAATTGTCAGTCCTTTTCATTATGGATACAGAGTTGAAGGGATCTCTCGGCACTCAGTTCTTTGAGCTTGTAGAGGCACTGCACAGCTCTCTGGAAAGCCAATTGAAGAAAAAATGTAAAAGGGGTTCAACTAGGATCTGTTTTAGGTCTCATGACATGATTGCTCATTAAGTTTCCTGATGGAAGGCATTATTTTTTAAGTTCTGTAGAAATGCACTTAATAAATACAGAAATTGGCTGCTAATATAATGGAAAATGGTTCAATTTTAAGACTCCCAAAATTAACATGATCCCATTTCAAAGTGGAGTTAAAAATATTTCCATATTTTTCAGTCATCAGATTGAAGGTATGTGATGAGGCCTCCTTGGAATCCTGGAAAACAGAGGAATTAAATAATATAATATGCATTATACAGCTCTACTTGCTGTGGTGGAAAAGGAAGCCACTCACTCTGAGACCCCTGTCTGCATTAATGTTGGCTCACTGGTTTGCTTAGGATGGGGCTTAGGGTACAGGGCCATATCTCCTGAAGTAGGACTCCTCTAGACCAACACGTGATGCTCTTAATGCATCACACTACAGAGAATAGGCCTCCACAAGGATTCTAAGTAGAGCCTGTCAGTACTATACCACAAGTGATCTAAACACTGGCAGCCAGTAGGATTTATTTTCCAATGGATGGAGTCTACTCCAGAATAATGATTAGACGACAAAGGAAGGCTTTAATGATTACGCAAAATTGTTCAAGGTGCAAATCCTTCTTTGTATTGCCCAGACCATATGAATTAGGATTCTGGAAGCAAGCAGAGCAAATTCTCCTATACTACTTGCCAGGAAACTATGTCCTCAAAATTCCTCTCCTTATTTAGAAAACCACAACTACAAAAATTCAGCTTCAAAGTTTGTGCATTTTGATACATGTTGATGATTCTACCTGGTAATTGATCACTTGGAAATTGACAGGACTTACATTAGGCTCTTGTTCTCAGTTCCAGTCTTAACAGGGGAACAAGGAGACGCATAAAGCATTACTCATCAGTGGCCGTATTTGGCAAAGGCAGGTCTCTCCCCCCTACTGTTATCATTCATCCTGATAGAGCCGTGACACAGACCAGATGTCATTTCAATGTTAAAATTACATTGTTTTCATAACAAAGTCAGCTTACATCACTCTTAAATAGATCACACTAAGGTTCTTCTGTATACTGTCATGGAGAGAGTGAGCTAGATCTTTCCAGAGGACTTGCCAAGCACAAACTATAGGAGAAGTTAAGATTTTCTCAGGGCACTCACCAGCTGGCTCACAGCCTATATATCTCCATATCTCTCTGCAGCATACTTCAAGTCATTGCAATATAGAATGCCCTTTCTACTGATTTCTTTGATTCCTGGAGGAAATGACAGGTACTTGTTCTTGTGGGAGGTAGAAGGCCAAAGATGTCATTGGCTGGAGCTCTTTTCTTGCCTGTTTTCCTTGCCCTTTCTTCTGAAGCCCTAGTGACTTTGAATTAATTTACAGTCCACTGTGTAACAGTATCATGTGCATTACTTTTCCCATTGGACAGTGGGAACTTGGAAGATAACAATTTCGAACCCAAGGTCAGAATCCATATGGACTCAGCCCATGGCAGCCATGATTTTGGAAGCTTAGTTCCTCCTCTCTCCCTTATCTCTGTTATAGCCCCACTTGCCTTATCACCTCTGTGGCACTGATGATATGTTCGGGGAACAAGGGCTGCAGGCACTAACAAAAAATCATCCTCAGGGGACTCTCATGGTAAAATGCCAAATGAGGACATCCTGTGCTGACCGAGTCCCTGAAACGCTTCAAACTATTGCGATGAACCTAAAGAAAGAACGTTTTCCTTTTAGTTTTGGAGATATTGCCCTTAATTGACCTCACGCATCTAACTATTCACAATAGACATTTTTATATGAAAGGTCATACTGGAAAAAAAATACAATCCACTTAGATACCTGCATATGATTATGCAGATAGATCATCTGCCAATGACTATGAGCAGGATTGGTAAAACAGGCTAATATGTTGAATATTCTAGGGAATGCTAACATGTCTTTAGTTCCTCGCCATACTCCCTTCTCTTGTTTTATTTTCTCCCCCCAGTTTTTTTTTTTTTTTTGCCTTTTAAGAAAATAAAAAAACTCAAAGGTAGAGTGTAAATTACCAGATGAAAATACCCAGAAATATTCTATCCTTGAATGGGGACCCTAATCCCTCAAAAAAAAGGTGAAAAATTATTCATAAATAATATACTTCTCCTTGAAGATTGCTAGCACATATAAGATAAACGCCACCATTGTTTCTCATGGGTCTTAGTGAAATTTTGTGGTTTTCTGTTTCTCAGTTCCTTTTGACTTAGTTAAGGTATGACAGCTTGGGATCTAATCGGTGTTTCCTAATTATTCAATGCCCTTTAACTCTATAATCAAAACAAAATTAAATTTACTGACTTTTTTTTTCTTTGCTGTATATTTGAGATTATCTATCCCCCAAACCAGAGCTTTTAAGGCAAGTATTTTATTTTGAGGAGAAATGACCATGAAGCTTGATCTAGGTGATCAACCTCAGTAAAGTCATCCCTTGCTGAGAAGCACTGCCGTTGCCTGAAGGCACATCTCCACTTTCCCTGAACGACTACATGATATTTGACTGAGGTCTGGCTCTGAATATTCAAACATAGAGGGTCCTGCATACTCTGGTTTGGAGAAACTTATGCTGATATGGATCATGTAGACCAAAGGGCTATGCGATCTGGAACATGTTTGGTCATAAGAAATGCTGAACATTTTATGATTAAGTGTGTGTGTACATGTGCGCTTGTGTGCGTGTGCACACGCATGCCCCAGACTTTTTTCTGCTCTATTCTCTTTACAGGATGGGTTTCCAGAAATTAGATCAGCAGCATGCAAAGAGCAAGGGATAAAGATGAAGCCAATGTTGTTAACTCAGTGTAGTCGGGTGAACAGGTAAAAGTGTCAGAATTCTCATCAGGATCTGACTGTATTTACTTTTTGATTCCATTGCCCCCATCTTCATCCATGCCTTTGTAATGTCCAAAGCCTATTCAGTCTTTTAAGATAAAGCTATAAGGCCACCTCCTCCACAAAGCCATCCGTGCTTCATCATTTAGAATTCCCTCTTTTCTGAATTTACTGTCACAGTTATTTTGTAAATTCACATGGAATGTGTCACTTTCTGATTTGCAAGGTGATTATGTTCCTGCCTGATCACGAATACTGGGCTAGAAACACTTCGAGAACAAAATCTCTCGCTACTTCAACTTTGTATTTCTGAGAAGGGAAAACAGTCAAGAAGTATTTATTGAATCAGAATATATGACTATAGCCATACATATGTATTTTTTCTTCTACGCTGATACCATTCCCCACCCCCACCCCCTCACCATGCCATTCTAAAACAAAAACCAAAACAAAACATTTACAAAAAGCCCTGAGGCTCACAACTTAACGGTAGCAAGGTCAGGAGTACCACCGGAGCAAACTGTGGACACCCACACAAGCAAGGAGAAGCTCACCTGACAGAGTCATTGGAGTCATGGCTCTGGGCAACCAATATGTCACTTCATTAAAAAGTCACTGTTCGTGAATTGCAATTACCATTTGGTTTGAAAGCATATGTTCATGACTAAGAAATTGTCTCTAGGCCCAGAGAAAGGATCTTGCTGGCTTTTCTAGAGGAAGTGAATGCCAACCAGAATGGCATCTATGTAAGCAACATTAGGCATGCTTTAAAAAGTGCCCCCGTGATGAGCCATGAGAACTGACTTGCTATGTGAAAGAACTCAGTGACTCTACCCCCATGCTACGCTCCGTGCCCACTCAGACAATAAGTTGGGATGGCTGTTTTATGCTAACTCTTCACATTCAATAAAACAAAGGGAAAGCTTTAGGCAGCCTTCCCTTCTTCTCAGTAATTGACGTTATTAGCGTGCTTTGCTCGCCCCCCCCCCCCCCCCCCTTAAGCATGTTTATTTGCAACTCCTTCCAAATGTCACTTATTAGAAATTCCGCCTTCCTGATCCTGGAGGTAACAAACCTGGACACGCAGCTTTCAACAGCAAATGGAAAGAGGCTCAGTGTGTATCCAGAGATAAGCAAATTAAAGGGCATAAAAGACTGGGGCAGTTTACAGCTAAAGAGCATCAGTGTAATGTATGTAGAAATCACGCACTCTATTGCCTCATAACATTGCACTCCTACTGTCTCTTTCCCTTTACCCAGTGTGGTTGCCAGCAAAACCTAAACACGAAGTGTTCCACAGCCATGAACTAGTCCCAAATCACTGGACTGAAAAAATGCCATTCTGTAGTATGCCTACTGCTAAAGCTTCCATTAGTTGCCCAAGAGAGTGGCAAGAATAGCTCAGAGTAAGTCTTAGCCAAAAATACGTAATGACAGCATATGGAGAAAACCAAAAGAATTATAAATGGAAAAAGATTAACAAATTCAGTGCTGCTAATGGGGCGGGGGGAGCTTTATGAGTTCTTTATGAGCTTAATGAGTTCTTTCATTCTAACATGGTGAGGGTTAAAAGCAATTTTATAAACCTAGTTTAAGAGAGGAAGGAAAAAGCTGCAGAAAGATCTGTGTGTTCTTTAGATGACATTTGAAACACACTTACATGCTTTTAAAAGCCATTTGTTGCTGTTACCATTCAGGTGGTATGCTTGAATGCTCAGAAAACAGCTTAAATTTGGGATACAGTGTTCTATCCTTAAAGGTTGGTTTAGATCGCTACTTTACAATAATTGGGGAATTATTCCAGGTGTAATAGGTATATAGAAAATTCTAAGGTCTGAAAATTCCCATATAAAGGCATTTTAAATTTGTCATATTTCCCATGATCCTTTAACAAAATCAACTACAGATTTTCCGATTATTTTCCCATCCCGATTAAGGGTAACCACAATAACAACTACGTACTTCAGTGTTTAGCAGAACCGACCACACATTTTTGCCCTTAACTGAAGGGAAAACAACCATATGGACCTTGTTCTTAGCCAGGGCTCCATTAGCTAATTGAATTGACAAAGCCCAAGCAGTGAGAGACCATGGATTAGCCACATGTTAATGATTCCATTCCTTTGGCAGAGCTAATGGTGTCTTGTTTCAGAGCAGCCTAGAGAAGCTTGCCTCATTTTGAACAGGTTAGACAGATCAGCGCAATAGGAGTACCAAAGCGCACCAAATATATCATTGTTTTGAGGAACAAGAAAAGGCAAAGGTAATTGCAATCCCAGACCTTAAATGCCCGATACAGCCAAAATATTATCATTCTAGCATACAATCAATATACAATTTGTGGAGGAGATAGTTTATATTCTTTTTTTCATTCTCGATCTTTGAAATCCAGTATATATTTTACAGTTGCAGCATTTCTCAATGTGGATTGGCCACATTTCAAGTATTGAGTCCTTAACAGCCACATGGATTGGTGGCTAGGATATTGGACAGCGTAGGATTGAATGGTGACATGTGTCACTCCCATGTCTTTCCATTGTTCATACCCATAGTCCTTTTAAGAGTTTAATGCTTCACGTTTATTCCTAAACACGAGCTGGACACAGAGCCATTCATAATGGTAAATTAACCTAAAGATAAAAGAATAACAGCTAGCTTGCTCCCTATTAAGGAAAACTGGATCTCTAATGAAAAACACATAATTTGTTAAGGTCTAAAAAGTACTAGGGGTAGAATATGGCCATTTTGATCCGTTTTGATCCACTTTGAAATAAGTGATCACATAATGCTTCAAGCCCCTTAAGGCATGATGTGAAAGTGTGGGTGTGAATAAGCCTCTTCCAAAATTTTGTAAACTTTCTGCTTCAGTTGTGTTGTGTACAACTAGCCTAGGGGGTATAGTGATCACATTTTCCTATCTGGAAATAGGGAAACACGATCTGACAAAGGAATGAATTGTGCCTGTGTGATTTGTTGACACAAAAATCCTCATCCAGTCATGAGACTAAAATATGTTTAATGGAAAGATTGGACTGGAAAAAACAGAGTTATAGAAAATTCGGTTGTCTTCAGAGAGTTCACCAAACTTAGGAAGAATAAATAACTAAGGTTCTAGTTGGCAACGATAATGGGACCAACGAAAAGATTAGGGCTATGAAGAACCAACAGAGAATCGATTAGATTGCATCCTTACCTAATTTCTGGGACGCCAGTGTGAATAAGCCAGTGTTATTACAAATAACCAGAATTTTGAAAAATTGCTGAATTTTATTCCTAAAGTCAGGGTATCTGCCACTTCCCTCAATATCTACTTCTAGAATTAAAGGGTGTCATTTCATCACCTTGGGACATTTATTTTAATCTGTCCTGAATGTAATTATTCCATCAAGCTATTGTCACAAAATCCTATTAACTCAAAGAGTGATTGCATTATTCACTCCTTACTCATTCCTTGATTTCAGTGCCTATTAAATGCAAGTTTCAGGCAGCCAATATGAAGGATAACCTTAAGGGTTCTTACATCTTTTTGATTTTAGGCATTGTTTTCTACCTGGTATTATGAACATTGGTCTCAAAACGAGAATGTGTTAATATTATAGTTCATCATAATGATGCATCTAGGCTTAAGAAATTCAGAGAAGGCCTAATAAAATTTATTAATTTTAATAAGAATTAAAAATAAGGTTCATCAAATGACTGAAATGCTTCCTTTGATTATCCCAAAAGGCAATCATCAAAAGCACCAGATTAGAACCAGTATAATGATGGATTCCTACACAAACAGTGGGATTCTACTTCTTGAATAACCTCTACAGAAATCAGGATTACAGTTTCTTAAACCTGAACATGTGATCCAAGGTAAGACAAAAGAACTTTTTATCTTGATTTGCGAATTTAATTACTCGAAATGACTTTGAACACTTTACAAAATGGATTATATTTATACATTGAACAAATCCACTTCACTAAAAAGATAAAAATAATATGAAATGATTGCTCAAGAAAATATGAAGTAGGAGGTCCCCATATCATAGATGCTGGTTACAAGTTTCTAAATTAGAATATGGAGTCATGACTTCTGGAAAGTTTGGTTTAATCATCTATGTGGTTGGCCCTAGAACATGTCTTAAGTTGGTGAAATGTAACTTCTCTCCCCCTTTTTTAGCATCAGTGGGGTGCTCCTCTTTGGAACTCCCACTAGTTGCATATCCAAAGATATGACCCTAAAATATATCTCTCTTCAAATTCAAAGTATGCTGCAACTCTTTGAAAGTGGCCAGATTGAAGTAACCTTAAGGTTTACGAAGCAGACCTCCTTGATTGCCATATCACTGGAAGGACTTCTCTTTCTATAATTCAAGCTATCCAAAAGAACTACTATAAATGTTTTATGCACCACGAGTACCCACAGCCAAGGAAGAAGAGAACATAGAGGGTGAAAGGAGGGGCAGGAACAAGAAAGGACAGTCGTAGTGTCTAGCTTATAGAAAGAACCCAATGTATGCCTTTACCCAGTGAGTATTGAAGCACTTTCCTAAATTGATCTCTGGGGCCTCTCGCTTTCTAGGTCTAGACCTCTCTCCCTGGTCAAGGTTCCAAAGGCCCACCTCCTCCTTCTTGCAAGAATAGATCTAAATATCATTTACACACACATGACAGGTAACTAGTTAAATCTCTCCTGGGAATCAGTAGGCACTCAATAGGGAGTGAAATTGAAGTCAAGTGAATACTGTGAATGTTAGTTGTTCAGGTACCACCGGGCAGGAAGGAAGGCATGGGGAAGAGATCTTAACACTTTGTTTCAGAGAACATGGCAGTTTGTCTGGGAATGCATCTGGAACCCTTTTATTTTTAATTAAATTAATTAATTAATTAGTTTGTTTTTTAATCCTGGGGTTTGGGTTACTATAGTTGGAAGTAAAATTAAACAGAGGGTAACAGTTTTCTCTTTGGCACATTAATCAATTGCTCTGCTTAGGAGGTCCCTTAAACAGAAAAGAGTGAACAAATTTGGGCACCAGAGGAATCCTCTGGGCCTTAGCAATCACCTCCTCTTACCTGATGGAAAGCGAACAAAAACTGAGCCAGGGGGCAATGATGGTCTTTTTCCCCTTCTCTTCTCATATGCCCATTTAGGCTTAAATGTTCTTTAAAGAATTCAGAACTCTGTGCACTACATGAAGGCTTACTTTTGAGGGGAAAAGAATCAGAGAATGTCAAATTTAGATTTTTTTCTAAATGTTTATTCATTTTTGAAAGACAGAGAGAGACAGAGCACAAGCGGGGGTGGGGCGGAGAGAGAGGGAGACACAGAATCTGAAGCAGGCTCCAAGCTCCGAGCTGTCAGCACAGAGCCCGACGCGGGGCTAGAACCCACAAACCCTGAGATCATGACCTGAGCCGAAGTCGGGCACTCAACCAACTGAGCCACCCAGGCGCCCCCAGAGAATATCAAATTTAGATTGTTCTGTCCAGAGACCAATGATTCCATTTTTCCTTCCCCCACTCATGCCAGATATCATTCATTTATCATTCATTCGGCAATTATTTACACACACCAATTATGTGCCATAGAGACTGTTCTTGGAGCTAGATATAGATTAGTGAAACAAAACAGGAAAAGGTCCTTGCCCTCTCCTTGAGGTAAGACATATGTATACAATATATATATAATAAATAATGTATAGAGTATGTTAGAAGTGCTACGGAAAACATAAAAGGAGAGTTAGGGAGAGGAGTGCTGGGTGGGGGGTGGCGGTTGTAATTTTAAATAGAACGTCAAGGTGGGCCCTATTGAAAATTTTGCACTTAAGACTTCAAGGAAAGGAGAGAGTTATCTATACAGATTGTTTTTTCAGTGGGGGTTAGGGGGAGGCAGTGGTAAGGAAGATCATATGTCCTAGGGAAACACCTGTCTTTTTATGGTTTAAGGAGGTTACTGTGGCTGCAGAAAAAGTGATACAGAGGTAAGAGCAGGATAGGGGAGGAGGGTGGTCGGTGAGGCCAGATCAAGTGGGCCACATAGACTCTTTTTTTTTTAATTTTTTTTTAATGTTTATTTATTTTTGAGAGAGAGAGAGCGAGCACGAGCAGGGGAGAGACAGAGAGAGAAGGCAACACAGAATCTGAAGCAGGATCCAGGCTCTGAGCTATGAGCATGGAGCCTGACATGAGGTTGGAACTCACAAACCGTGAGATCAAGACCTGAGCCAAAGTCGGATGCTTAACCAACTGAGCCACCCAGGTGCCCCGGCCACATAGACTCTTGAAAGGACTTTGGTTCTGAGTGAAATCAGGAACATTGTTTTGAGCAGTCAAGGGATTTAATTTGACTTGAACTTTAATGGATCACTCTGGCAATTTGTTGAGAATAGATCCTTGAAATAAGAATGTAACCGGGAGGCTACTGCAGCTAATGTAGATAATGGTGCCTCTGATGGGAATAGCAACACTTAGGAAGGCAAATTTGTAGCTATAGACACTGGCAGATGGGTTGATGTGATGGCAGGAATCTGTGGAAAGTCTATTCTGATTGCTTCTCTTTCCTCAGGGAGCTAGGAAGCCAGATCATCAGCTGAGAGTGGGGACAGAGGAGAGGAAGTGCTGGCCCTAAGAGTAAAGAAGAGGCCGGGCTGAAATAGCTGGATAGCGAAGAGGAAATGAAAACTAGGGAAAGACAGCATGACTAGTGGCATCAACAGTGCTTACTGCTCGGTATTGCCTCCGTTCCCACAGGTATCAAAATCTTCTTCCGCCCAGAGCCTCCCAGCAGCCCTATTGATCGATCTGAGTTGGCAGATGAGAGAATGTGTATTTCCCAGTTCTGATCTAATCTGACCTACTCCTACGGTAAATTGAAGTGCAGAGAGTGTCTTTTAAACTGCCATCTTTGAGGATCATTTGAATTACCAATTAGCAAGTGCTCTAGTAAGGAAAACAGTTAGAATGCCTATCTAAATATCATGCACCACGAGGGCCTGATAACTACGGCTCCTGGGAATTCATGCTATAGGATAAGGGTACCAAGGGCTGCAGCTGAGTGTCTGAAACATGAATCATATTAATGCAGCGGGAATAAGACACCTGCTCAATGGATTTCTAATTAACTCTTAGATCTTTACATTCTGGCTCAAAGTTATATCTTCTGCACATCCTGGCTTTAGTTTTCAAAAGGTTCCAGGGAGATCAGCCAGAGTTTGTCTTTTGAATAGACTGGCATGACTTTTCAACAAGACCCAACAGAATCACATTTGATTTCAAGAAATTGAGGAGATAATTAAGAATGTGCTAGTCACTACTGAATGTACTTATGTATGCTTGCTTCTGCAATTTAGAAGGGGGAAAAAAAAGGTCCATTTAAGTCATCTTAAAAGGGTTCTTGCTATAAAATAAAAGTTAGAGGAGGGGTAAATCTGCATCGCCAATGATTTTCTTGCTTTACCAGTAACTTAGTATTACATAACGAATGCTGAATTATCGAAGCATTTATTGACATTTCTTCACACACACTGGGAATTGGTTTGTGGCCTTCAGAACTCTCCCCTCTTCCTAACTGCTTCTCAAAGTTCTCTCTCTCTTCTCCTTCCCACTCGGTTTACTTCTTGGAAGCCTTGTTGACCTTTACAATCATTTCCTCTCTCTTACCTGATCTTCGTCTGCTCGTAAGTCCATCCCTTTTCTCATGTTCAGCATCTTAGAATGGAAAAGTTTATAAAGCACCATCAACACCACAAAGCCATATGCAATTATGAACAGGTGCCCAGGGCTAGCTCACACATGACAGAGTCCTTGTGGGATTTTATCAAGACTCTCATTTTCAAGAGGGCTATCCCTTTTAGAAAAATCAAGCCATTCTTAAGCGGATCTTTTCTTTGTTTTTCCAGTCCAGAAATAATTGCTATGTCAAGTTCAATAATAAAATGAGTGGCTGCTGTTGACTGAGGACCTACTCTGGGGTGTGGAGCTAGCGAGAGTCTCCTAGTTATCTCACAACAGCCTTGTCCCTTTTCATTTTTTTTTCCTGTGGATACTCATTAGATCTGAAAGTCCTACAGATTGGCATCTCTAAACTAAAGCAGTTTGTCCTATAAAATTTTTTTAATGATGTTAGGACTTTTAAATTCAGTTTGTGACATTTTGTTTGTCATTTTAAGGAGCCAGTGGAACCTCCAGTTGGGTTTTTTCCAATAGGCAGCCACTAATGTGGACCAGAAGTTTACAACAAAGATACAGATGAGAAAATCATCGATGCTGAGATGCGAGTGATAGGCACAGGTCTAGCAAAAGAAAGAGATCCTCGGAGGCACAAGAAATGGCTGACAGCAGCATCTTGGGAGATTTTCATATTTTGGTAGTGAGAAGAGAAAGACAACCCATAAAAGGACCCAGTAGGGGCAATGGAAAAAGCTAAGTAGCAGACTTCTGAAAGAGTTAAGGAAGTCGAAGGAATAACTCTTTAAGGTGCTTCAAGTTGTCAGGGCTTTAGAGGTCAGCACTATAGAACTCTTATAGATATGGAACTTAGAAAAAAAAATCATGGAACTTAGGAAGAAAATAAATCATCCTTAAGAGGGTTAACTCAGCAATATGGTGGGTGAAAAAGACAGGTTCCAAGGGACTAATAATACTCTTATTTCATGGGAGTGGATAGAAACTTGGGGACAAATGGAAGAATGTTACTTTTAGAGTGAAGGGTAGAGTGATTCATGGGTATCACAATAAAAGCCTAAGAAGTGGTACATGAATTGAATAGGGGACTGTATATGATACCATAATTCTATACTTAATAAACGCTCAATAAGCAAAATGTAAAGCAGAAATAAAAGAAGAATGAAATACACAATGCAAAATGATTTAGCCATAAAAAGAGGGTATAATGCTAAGCAAAATAACCCAATCAGAGAAAGACAAATACCATATGATTTCACTCATATGTGGAACTGAAGAAACAACACAAATGACCAAAGGAAAAAAAAAAAAAAGAGACAAACCAAGAAGCAGACTCTTAACTACAGAGAACAAACTGATGGTTACCAGAGGGGAGGTGGGTAAGGGATGGGTGAAAGAGGTGATGGGGATTCAAGAGCACATTTATCATGATGAGCACTGAGTAATGTATGGAAGTGTTGAATCACTATATTATACACCTGAAACTAATATCCCACTGTATGTGAACTATACTGAAGTTAAAATTTAAAAAAAAAACTTGAAAAAAAATAAAAGGAATTTAGAATAAATTCATAATATATTCTCCAGCACACTGCATTTCTCTTCGTTTTTAAAATATATAAATATTTTATGTAATTTAAATAAACAGTGAAGAAGAGGAGGAGGAGAAAAATAAAGAATCTCAATATGGCCCAGAAAAGGGGGCTGAGGAGGGGACATAATTCTTAGGCATCCTAAGGGAGGAGATGTAAGTGATAGTTCCTTTTTCTGGTGACTATCTGATACTTATCATCAAGTGCTAGTCAGATGAGATGCAGTATCTTGAAGACATCATGAACACCTCAAAGAAGGAAGGATAGAGCACTAAAGAGTGAAGGCTTTTGAGTCCCCCTTTTCCCTCCAGGAAACATTAAAATGTTTTCAAATTCTAGGCCAAGTGGCTTAGTTTCAGAGTTCCTCTTATGCAGCCGTGCTGTCTCCTTCCAGCAGCCACATGTCCTATGGATGGATCTATAAATTCGGGACAACAAAGGGAATGTGTAGAGGCCGGGTTGGGGGTGGGCAAGAGAGGTAAGACTAAATCAGGGCCAGCGGCTGCCTACAGGCAACTCAACGGAACACTCATGTCTGATTTGTGGAAGTGACATCATCATTAGCTTCAGATCAATACTGGCCAAAATTGAAGAACTCAACTGTGGTGTGGCAGCTTTAAATCTTTAAAATAGATGACCAAGTTGACTCTTCTCTGTAGCCCCCCTCTTGGACTTCAGAACTGATGGCACATTTTCATTTCTAATTTTCAGCCTCATCCAGTTCCTGGTTGATACTAGCCTGCACAGATGATTTGCTGGGGCAATCACAGAGTGACTTGGGAATAAAACCTGCTGCTTTAGGTTAAAGATGTCTATTCAGAACTGCATTCCTTGCTTTCTCCCCAACCCCATCCTCCTGTGCACATGGTCTATAGTCCAGGGAAATAAAAGAGCCTTTTCAAGACGAATGTGTTTTACCAGTAGATGGAGTAAATGCTTCCCAGAATCCTGTACCTGCTAGTTAATGGACTAGTGTCTCAAAAAGAGACAAAGCCACCACCAACAACTGATTCTGGAACTTAATGTATAATGGCAGGTGGCGAACGTGATCAATGACATGGATGGCTCTTGCCTGAAATGTTTTGTAAGAGAGGAGACACTTATTCACACATACATATATGAATAATGAATAAATGAATATGTGAATAAATATATGGATATATGAATATATATGAATATATGAATAGATAGATGAATAAATGAAGGTAAGCAAGAGGACACAGAGGAAACTTGGAGTACTCACAATCCCTTCATTTCTTCACAATTTTGCCTAAAATGAGCCCAGCATCTGGGATACGATCCCAAGTGCAATTTTTCCCCCCTTCATCTTAAATGTTTTTCAAAAGGGATCGTTTTACTCTGTGGTTTGGTGAAAGGGCGGGATGGGGGGAAGTCCACTTTGCAGCTGGTACAACACAGAAGAGAGCTGCGTCAACTCTCAAAGGCTGCCAAGCCTTTCTTTTGGCAGAAGCACTGGGGATATTACACTGGGGATAATTTATCACGCTTGCTTTGGATGTTCCAAATTTGCAAGCCGTGGCTAATTTCCAGAGACAGCAGGGCAATAAACTCCACTTTCCTAAGAGAAAAACAGTAACCGCACCACCTTTCAATTAAATGGGCCATGGAAAACGAAGAGCCACCCATGATCATGGATATTCAGAAATCCTCAGAAAGCCTGAGTGTGGCCACTAGTGGTGGGAATAATGACTGTGCACCCGGAGAGGCCTGGCTTCACGGATATTAGGAATTGGCATGTGCATCTGCTTCCACATTTGTCTCTTTCTGTACATTTTCCTGTATGAACACACAGGCACCCATGAACCCTCACGTGTGCAAGACCAAAACACAAGTATTGGATGCTCATGGAGGAATTATAGCCTCTTCTGTTATGCATCAGGTGAAGTTTTCCTCACAGTCTCTGGGATCTCCTTTTCTCTGCTCTTTTCTTCACTTGATCTTAGCCAAAAGGCCGAGAAGCGATTCTGCTCTTTTCTTAATCTCCTGGTGCCTCCTTGATCATCCAAGGCCCCTTGGAGCAGGAAGCAAACAGCTCCTCCCTCTAGATCAGTGAGCCACACTGGACGGTTGTCCTCAACCCCTCAACGCTTCCTAAATAGGTCTGCGGTCTTTTATGTTTCCTGAGCCAGGTGTTCAGAAACTGTGTATTGTGTTAATGAATCAGTATTTTACAGGGGGTTTCCAGGCCACCATTCAAAGGAACGCAGATGGTGGGCATTTTGAGTGGGTGACTGGGGGGTAAAAAGGATGGATATTTTGGGGGTGAGAATCTCATCCTAAGTGGGAAGCCTACTTTCAGATGGTCCTACTACTTTTGTGGTCCAGGATCATGCCATCTGATTACATTAACATCTCATGTGTTCATTACAGAATCCAGACCAGGACCACACGGTGCCTCTAACTTCAGAGAAAGGGAAGCAACCCCAATAGTGTGAGGTTTACACAACCTTTGACTCAACGGTCAGTTTCTCTCCCCTCTCCAGTTCCTGCAGGGTAGGCTGCCAGCTTAATTTTTGTCTCCTGATTTTTGTTTCTATGGATATGTTAATGGTTTTACAGGATCATTTCCTATGGTGCAGAGGAACACCTTGGGCCAGTCTCTGTTTTCAAAGTCAGAAATGCTGTGAAGTCAGGCAGGATCTCGTGAATTCTGTAATACGCTAGAAATATCTTCTAATTTCTTTTTTCGCACTAATCCGTAAAGGTACCTCAACAGTTTCCCTTCTTTGCCCTGCTGAACATTTATAAAAAAATATGCATCTAGAAAGAGGCCAATAGATGTTAGCTCTTATTATTTTTATCCTATAATTGCTGAAGCTAATCCTATTTCATGGTTTGCAGCCCCCAAACCAATGGATGTTCCCTTTTGTCAGGATCCTAACAAACTTCTCTGCCCTGGTCTGATACCAGCAACTTGTGTTTAGGTGTTTATGGCTGGTGGTGGGTTGACATATATGCCTTCCTAGTGCATGTTATTTCATGACCTGACCTCTTCTTCGAGCTTCAGCTGCTTTCTGACTTCTACTCTGTCCTGTATGGTCTCTCAGATGCCTCTCTTCCAGACCCTGTTGAGGCAGGTAAAGGTCATCTTCTGAGTTCAGAGAATTCTCACTTTTTAGTGAACTGTGATCCCAATCTCCACCCTAGACCACGTACAGGAGCCAAATTAACCACAAGGTCAGGCTTTGCTAAAATTATCCCGTCTGTCAGTCTCCTGGCAAAGGACTAGTTTGAAGATTTTAATCACAACATTGACACACACAATGCTAATTTCATACACTTATGTAACTTAACTGATAAGCCCATCTAAGCTTTACCTGCATGGTAAGAGACCTGAGGTTAAAAAGTGAAACATATTAACTAACCATATGCTTAATTTATATTTACCCAACAGCAAGCATTTCTGGAATCTGAAATAAACAAACATGGGGTGAAGGGATTGCGTGAAGGCAGGTCTTCGCATCCAGAACCAATATTAAGAGCAAGAGAACAACTAATTTGTCTCAGTGGGGTAGCAAAGGGACACAGCCTTCAGAATGTCGTGGGAGATTATATTTCAACGATTTACAGTTAATTTGAAAACTGACTTAGCTCTGGCCCTATTATTAACGACAGTTTCAATCAGTGACCATTTTGTATCTAAATTTCACTTTATCTGTATTTCTCCTCTCTTCTACCTATTAGGATTCCTGGACTACTTGACTCACATTAAAAATGTTCTATTTTCTGTGGCTAGTTGTGTTTTGCTTTGATAAACTCATTGCAAAGTGTGTGTAATTATTGCATTGCGAACAAGGGAATGGCAATAAATTTAGGCATAGCATTTTTGAATAAAATACAAGCAGCTTGAAAAACTGTTTCTGAATGACAAGAAATTTGGCATGACCAAGTAGGTGAAAAGTACCATTATACATCTTTATGTGTTGAAGTTTATGTCTATAGAGCAAAGGGAGAAAAAAGAGGAAGCATACTGGAGGTATTAGCCTGTGTACTTTTCTGATTTTACGGATGATCACATTTATCTAGGGCCTATAATACTTTATAAAAGATGAAAACATTCTTGTGGGAGGAAAAAACCAATTAACTTCTTTGCTTTCAGAGATGGGTAACCTTGTTTCTTCTATCTTAGATTTCAGTAGGACACCCCCATCTTTGGATGAAAAATGCTGACCGGTGTGTTCTGGGAATCTTGGCTCACCCCGAGGCTAATGAGCACAGTGTCCTGGCTGTGTGCCCAGCTTTTGTGGCAGGGAGTTACCCCCAGTGCTTTTTTTAACTTACACTAAAGTTTTGACTTAGAAAGCAAGATCTGCCAGTGCATCAGAGGAAAAAGGGCTTTCCCTCTATAACCATCGACATCAAATTCTATTTCTACCTGCAGCCCTGGAATCAGCCTCTTTGGTCTGATTTAATCGCCATATTCACACCCATCTCTGTTGGCGAAGTTAAAGAGGGAAGAGTGCGGGTAGGACTCTTCTAGTTTGGGGGAACCCAATCTATGTGCCCCTTTCAATGGGGACACAGGAGAGGGGTTGGGTCGTGGGGATGAGTCCTAAGGAGTGTATATATGCACCGAGGAGGAAAGGCAGAGCATGTGACACAAAGGGCAAGTGCAGAAGAGTAGCTCTCACTTGACCTTGTTAGGCTTCCTGCATGGAATTAAATTTCAGAAACTGGCGAGGCTCGCAAGGAGTAATTACTGTAATTGCCTCACCCCCTGCTGTCAGCACATGGCAAAGTTTGCTGTGGGTAGGACAGCAGGCAGTTCTTTCCGAACATTTCAAAATATTGGTAACATTTTCTTAAATTTCTCACCAACCCACAGAGATGATTTGGAGGCACTCGAACTCTTCTGTCCAAGTCAATGCTCAGAAAGTATCCCAAAGCAGCAGGACTAGAAATGCAGTGACAATGTACGTTTGCATTGATGCTCTCTGATATACAACGTGACCGAAGGGCATTTTTACAAAGGCCCCAAGCACCAAAATTACAAGGTAATTTTTCCCCTTCAACCTTTCATTTAGTAAACTGTTAGCCTAGCTCACGAGTAAAATCTTCTGAGATCACTTCAGCCTATAGCCGTGATGTTTTTATTTTTATTTTTTTTTTTTAACGTTTAAAAGTAGCCATGAAGGAGTCAAATCAGTATCTTCACTAGTTTTACTGAGTCCATAGGAGAGATATATTACAATTCAGTTTCCCATCCATGAGATGGCTTGGAAAACGATGCAGCCCAGTACAGCCACCCCTACCCACCCCCGCCCTCACCGCCCCCCCCCCCCCCCCCCCACCTCCGGAGAGAGTGATTTTTTTAAAAGCGGTATGTCAAGTCCGGTAAGGCAGAATTTGACTGAAATTGCAAGTAAATAAGATGATTTTTGTCTTGCCTGAGAGAGGTGGATCACTATTTCTTATGTTTCTTTTCTTTCTTTCTTTCTTTCTTTCTTTCTTTCTTTCTTTCTTTCTTTCTTTCTTTCTTTCTTTTTTTTCATCTCAGGCAAATGAAGCCAAAGTCTCTTGGCTCTTGTACCTTTGAACCTGTGGCCTTACATCTGGCTAGCAATGAACCTGAAAAAGAATCATCATGGCTATGACTCTACAGGTTTTTCTTTGACGAAAAAGAGGGAATAGGAACAAAGAAGAGGAGAGAGAGAGAGGCAGGGAAAGAGGAAGAGGGGGGGAAACAGTGGAGAGAAGAGGAAATGGAAAGGAAGGGAAGGTCAGAGAGGTAGGTTAGAAAGGAGGACAAAAAACAATTGACGCACCAGGGCTCCCCGGGGAGTGGAACTCTGACAGCTGAGGCATCTCTTATTTGGCTCCTTCACCTGCCTAGAGAGAGAAGAGCGCTGTTTTGAAAGGGGTTCATTAGTGAATCAGGCTCAGGCTTGATGCTTTAGCCATCAGGGTTTGGGTGCTTGTTGCGAGGGCCCTGCTTGGGCACAGGTCTTTGCCCTTTTGCTTTGCCGCTTGCTGGCCAGCTAACCAGCGGATCCAGAGACTGGTTTCATCTCACAGCTCTTCAGTTTTATTTTCCTGACAGTGCAGTACTTCATTAAGAAAAAGGCACTCAGCTATTAATTTCTGCCAACGCTTCGCCTGGCCAATGAAATAGAAGCATGTGCCATTCTGTGTCTATTTTAGGGTAGGGATGTGGGGGAGGTTAAACTCTGCTTGGCTTACAGCTCTCTGCATTCACCTCATTCTTCCCGGCTCTGTCTTCTTTGTTCATCCTTCTCCTGACAGGCTGCCTGATGGTTACAAGAACGGTGCAGAACTGTAACAGGCTCAGACTGGATGAAGGAGGGAAGGCGATCAGGCGATCTTAATAGTTTAAAACATACATATAACCTTTTCTTAAGAGAATATCTGAATGCTCTGAAGTATTAGTCACTGCTGTTTGAACGTTTTATCTTCCTAGGGGGAAAATTAAAATTCTCCTGTGCCCACCTTCCATCTTCTCTCTCTTCCTAGCTTGTAGAAATGACTGGGGGGATCGGGGGGTGGGGTGGGGGTGGGGTGGGGGAAGACCCATTTGTAACTAGTCTCTGGTGCTGTATTGATCACTACTTTACAATATCTAATGTACGAAATGTTGGCCTCAGGAAAGCAAGCAGCAATTAATGGGTTAAGTATACAAATGATTAAATATCTGTTGGATTCACTTCCATTAAGTAAATATTTTTATCGCGAGAACAACTTTTTTCTCTCATCTGTTGGATTGTCAGTGTATTAGAAGTGAGCATACCCTGGAGGCGCCTGGGTGGTTCAGTCGGTTAAACGTCCAACTTCAGCTCAGGTCATGGTCTCACGGTCTGTGAGTTCGAGCCCCACATCAAGCTATGTGCTGATAGCTCAGAGCCTGGAGCCTGCTTCAGATTCTGTGTCTCCCTCTCTCTCTGCCCCTCCCCTGCTCATGCTCTGTCTGTCTCTGTCTCAAAAATAAATAAAAACAAAAAATTAAAAAAAAAAGTGAGCATATTCTGATTTACTATAGGAAAGGGGGCAGGGGAGGATGAGTGAGAGATTTGCCTTGTCTTGTAACCATCAGAGACAAAGCAGGAATGAGCCTTCAAGAACCAGAGCAGGTCTTGCCTAGAAACTACACAGGGGGCCACCTAAGTGGGCCCAGTGTAGCTCAGCTATACATATGCCCACCACAAAGGTATTAAAGGGCCTGAAATTTTCATTTCATCAGGACTCATGTGAAATTTGGCAGGGAAATGACAGCGAAGTGTCTAGTGATATAACCATCCCTTAGCATCATACTATTTTAACCGAACAGAAAAGGTATGGGCTTAGCATGAGATAAAGCGGTCTCCTAGAGTCTGGTTGGAGTCCTGGGGAGGTCAGAAAAGATTGGGATGCTGCTAATGAGAAGTTTCAAGAGGCAGAGGCAGAGAAGCCAAAGAGGTACCTCGCCTCTTTTGCAGATATGATGGGAATCAGGCCTTCCTAAAAGCCCCTCATTAACTTCACTATTTAGAACTGGAAGATACTAAAAGCTACAACTCCATCCTTTTATGAGAAAGGAAGCAGAATCTCATGGAGGTGTTAAAGAAGTCACAGCTGGAGAATAGGAATATTTTAGTATGTGCTTGGCACTCCGCTAAGTGGTTTGAGGTGCGCATACCTCATCTAATCCAATGATTACCAGCCATGGCTGCGCATCTTAATCACCCATGGAAACGAGAAAATACATAGTTGCATATGTGTTCCAACCCACCATCCACTGGACGCTCAGATTTCTTACGCTTTGGGGTAGAGCTAGGTGAGTGTAGTGTTGAGTTTTCTGTTGGCTTTTTTTTTTTTCCCTTTCTTTTTTCTTCTTCTTCTTCTTCTTCTTCTTCTTCTTCTTCTTCTTCTTCTTCTTCTTTTTTAGCTGCACAAATGATTCTGAGTCACCGCAGGGTTGAAGACTATTTGTGTAATTCTCACAATTTTTGACTCAGGAATATTACTCCGTCTTCTCCAGAAGATGAAAGTGAAGTTCATGTCTTCAGGGGACTAGAACCCAGGTCTATCCTTTCTGGTTCCTTAGTTTTTTTCCGTTTAACACAACTTGCCCGGAGGGCTGAAGTCTTGGGTTTAGAGTAGATGAGCGCGGTTCCTCCAAGTGTATTCCACTTTATCCTCTGAGTGTTCCATGAGAAACCAAGGAATATATTTGCCGGCAGCAGGGTGTATGGAAAAGAGCACAGGGATTTGCACTGCAGTGCTTTTAATGTTGGTTAATTGCGCGACTTATGGGCATGCCGCCTTGCTAAGCCTCAGTTGCTCATTTCCATGATGGGAATCAAACAATATCTCAAATTGCATATGAATATGAAATGAGAAAAAAATCTATACAGTAGTGAAGCGAGTGCCTGGAACACAGTAGTAGTGTACGAACAGTTCACAGTACTGAACAAGCAGCAATTCTTTTTGCAATGTTTATGGCTACTAATAGCTTTCTCTTTGCCAGACCATGGCATTTATCCCGTTTTGCAATCCTTTCCCCTTTTCTGTAAACAAAAGAAAGCAGTGACTGGGGAGATGGCACTAGAGGTGGGATAGAGTCAAAGATTCTAATGAATCACGCAGAATCTCTCTCGCACCTCGTGTAAGATGCATAATTTCTATACACGGGGCTTGATGGGAAAATGAGGTTGGAACAGGGGATGTGTCGGGAAGCTGCATTTATGCCTATCAAACCCTCTATTTTTTCTCAGACGGAGACGGGTGGGAGGAGGGGAAGGTCCCTCCCAGAGATGACACCACTACTTAAGCATCACACTACCTTGGCCTCACTTGGATAAGCACATTTGTCTGGTGTAATCCTAGGAGCTGCTAGACATAGACAGGTACTTCCATCACTTGAACGGTGAGCTTCAGTGTTAGAGCTGCTCTATTTATACTTTGCTCTGCAGGCAATCCTGATGCTTTTACATAAGTGGCAAGCTCCACCACCTTAGCAAACAAGTAAATAAGGTGGTAAACAGTACTCTCTTTTCCGTATGGGCGTGTGATGAATTCCCAAGCCAGCTTCACTTCCCATTATTCTGGCCAACTTACCTATTTTAAATCACTTGAGATAACAGTGGGTTTTATTGTTTTCCCCTCTCAAAGTCGGGCCTTGATATGACAGTTAATTTGCAAACACATGGGAGCTGGCTGGGTGACAGGCAGGGCAAGGGATGGCGAATTGGGCTGGTTCAACTCTCGCAACGTAATTGCTCAAACTTAGCCTTGCTGGGTCTATTCAGCACTTCTGTGATTACATAATGTTCCAAGACTCAAGAAGATGACGGTTTGGAAGCACTGCATACCATGTGTATTTTCTCGGGACTGCAAACTTCTCTGGTTTCAAGGGTCAGCTTTCTGATCCATACAAAATTGAAACAGAGGCTTGGGAAATCAGAGATTGCATGGGGGAGCCACACACCTGCTCAGGCACAGGAAAGGCCTGGAATGCCAAGGCACTTGAGCATAATCTGGTTTCTGTATACAGACCTGGATCCTTCCTCCACGGATGAGGCAGTTACAGACACTTAGGATTCTGGGAAATACCTGGATGCTCCTACCCTACCCCTTCTACTCTGAGGGCATAGGAGAATCAACAGTATAGGTATTAGACTGATTTACATTTTGTTTCCTTCTTAGAGATGAAGTGGAAGCACCCTTGATTAATGTGTCCACACTTGAATGTCCATAAAAGTAGCAAATGCTGGCGTCCAGCTGTTAATGAATGATCTAGAAGATTACTTGGTAGCTTTTAGTATAATCCTGAAATTAGTTAATGGAAGTGCCACTAATGAACATCTATTAATAGAGGCAACTGATGTTAACACTGCTAATGTAATGGCCAGGAGGTGTAATAAAACGTGTGGACAGAGCAAACCTAATACTGTTCTATATCAAAGTAGCTCCCTTGAAAAATGTAAAGCCAGATAATGATTACAACTAGGAGGCATTTTAACAACAGGGTCATTGCTGGCAGGGCTCACCATCGAGTTTTAAATAGAGTAGCAGACAGCTATACTTTGATACCTTCATTCTCTGTGGGACCTTTCTTGATTACTCTTACTGGGTGTCAAAGCTCTGATTATTTCTCTGAACTCTTATTACATAACAAGGAGCCTTTTAATTTGATATTTAAGTTTCTTTATGGTTCTTTGTCTTATGGGTGTTGTAAATTATTAGCAATAGAAAACAGGGACTCTCTATCCATAATAGGATGGCTTTTTGTTTTTAACTTTTTTAATGTTTTATTTATTTTTGAGAGCGAGAGACAGAGTGTGAGTGGGGGAGGGGCAGAGAGAGAGGAGACACAGAATCTGAAGCAGGCTCCAGGTTCTGAGCTGTCAGCACAGAGCCCGATGCGTGGCTTGAACTCATGAACTGTGAGATCATGACCTGAGCTGAAGTCTGACGTTTAATCGATGAGCCACCCAGGTGCCCCAAGGATGTTTTTCATCTCACCCGGGGCTGCGTGAGTCCCATACTCTGTGACCTCTTAGAGTGTTTTGTTTCTTTATATCCTAATCATACCAAGGTGCAAAAAAAGAACCATTAATTTCTCTCCTTTACGAGGTTCTTTGGAATTAGGCATTCTGTCTTTTATCTCTGATTCCCTACCCCCGGCACCAGGCTCTGCAACAATGCCAGGGCAGTGCTGATTATTGTGTCCAAAGAGATAATTGTGTCGTTTGGACTCAGTTTGTGCCTTTGTCTTAGGAAACTCAGAAAACAAGGGGCTGCTCCCTGCCTTCCAAGGGCTCACAGTCTAGACATACTTATGTAGAATTCAGCTCATCTTGGGAAATGAATTCCTGCAAGAGGAAATGCACTTAGCATATGTGTAGTGTGTGCTGAAAATTGCTTTTTTCTTTCCAAATGAAATCATTTATTTCATTAAAAAAAAAAAACAAAACAATTTCCCTTGATTACTGCCCTTCGTAAATAAAATTATCGTCAAGGCCCTGACACAGCTCTCTGCTATGAAATACAGAACTCTTAAAAGTCAGTTACTCTCTACCTCATCGCATCTCAGTGTAAAGGATACCCACGCTCTAGTATCACACACGTGAGAGCTTTTCTTTCTTCCCGCAGTAGATATTAGCGTTCACTCTGCCTATGCAGAGACGACATACACAGATACGCCTCCGTGGGAATTCACGTACATAAAAGCAGCAAGATGGAGCTAGTTTTAGCTTTGGGGGCTATGGGATGATGTGGAAAAGCCTGCCGTCTACACCGGCGTGGCACTGGAATGACAGCCAAATGGAAGCAGCTGCAGCCGCCTGAGAAACAAAGCTGGAGAATTTGACAGCAGAAGCAAGCGGCTGCAGCCCAAATCCCCGGGTGTCAAGAGCCCTGCTGTGGGGCCTGGCGAAGGCAGTCGTGGATTGGCACCACTGAAATCATGGGCTTCGCTAAATGGCTTGCCTTTTATGAACCTTTGAGAAAGGGAAAGCAAGTGTTCTCTCATGTATTCAAGCCGTTATTTGTTGAAAGGCTACTATGGGTCAGTCACGATTCATTTCATAATGGTTATATGCTAAAATGCTCACATGTTATCACATGTTAATAAATTGTATTTATTTTTTAATGTTTATTAATTTTGAGAGAGAGAGAGAGAGAGAGAGAGAGAATGCTTGTGAGCAGAGGAGGGGCAGAGAGAGAGAGAGAGAGAGAGAGAGGGAGGGAGGGAGAGAGAGAATCCCAAGCAAGCTCCCTGCTGTCAGCGCAGAACCTGATGTGGGGCTCAGTCTCATGAACCATGAGATCACGACCTGAGCCAAAATCAAGAGTCAGACACTTAACTGACTTAGCCACTCAGGCACCCCAAATTGTATTTATTTTTATACGTAATCTAATAACCATAATCATGATGCTGACTGATTTCAACCTTTCATTTTGACTATGTACTAAAAAGCTGTTTACCTGGCTGCTATTCACATATAAACCGAATTTCTTCCATGTGCAATTAACATGGATAAAACTTGAGTAGAAAAGGTGCCAACTGGAGAGAGCTAATGACCTCTGACCCCACTGAGATGCATGAATACCATTTTCCAAATTATAAAAAAATAGAAAAATAACAATGCAGTTCAGAAAAATATATTTTCCCATAAATAAAGATAATTTGTATTTAAGAACACAACTTGGGAACTAATTAAACAGAGAAAACACTTCAAACGATCGCCAGAGAAACCCCTTAATTCTTTTCAAAGTAGAACCTGTCCTCGTATTTCTCTCTCTTTTGTACTCTCTATTCAGCTACAACACTTCATTTGTTTAGTCAATCAAAAGTTGACATTATCTGCAGGATGCTCTGCTGACAACTCTCCCAAATACTTCTAGATCGTTCTATTTCCACAGCACTGCACCACTGTTGTTGATGTGCTCCATCTCCATGTCCTTTCCTGGAAGGGACTGTGATCTTCTGAGCATCAGCTGATGACTATGTTTTTCTAAAAATGCTTTGGAAACAGCCCAGCAACATTTATGTTGTGTGTCATACACATTATCTCTTTACCCCATTGTATTTTGTGCTTGATTCCTTAAGGAGCAGTTATTCGTGTGTAAAAGAAAGACTGTTAGGAAGGAAACAGTATGTAGGCTGAAGCTACGAATGACGTACATCTACAAGAGTCAAGTTACTAATGACCATGACGTTGGTACAAAAAGCTAGGTTAGTTCCTGTCTCATTAGATGGATTCAGATACTTTTGCGGTGGTGGTGTTGATCTGTGAAAAGCCCAACCAAAACTCGGAACTAAGGTCTAGGAAGATGAACTGATTTTTTAAAATACAAGTTCCAAATCTGGCGCTAGAACTTCAGCTACCATATATCTCTATATCCCCAGTTTGGAGCTTTTGTGCAGACTCCAGGCTCGAGGAGAAGCCACTGTATTATGAGAAGGCTTTGTGAGCTTATGGCTTACGTGAGCCCCAGCCGGTCCGGAGACATTATGGGTTCCCCTCAAGATTAAGCTTTTGTCAGTTTGCCTTGGTTCCTCAGTTCTGTATACAAATCCTCAGCTCCAGACAAACCCTGGGCACTTGTGCCTTCTTGCTATTCTAACTTTGTGCCTTTCCCGCTTCTTGCAATGCTCTGACCCTCATTACTTCATTCAAGTTCCCTTAACGTACATTCCAGAGGATGGCTTTCATCCTAACAACTCAGGCATTACATCTCAGGTCAGATGAGAAGCACTACTTAGCTCTACACTGTAAAACAAGATAAACACTTGCCCTTACCTGTTTTATAATCTTAGTTCAACAAAGGAGATGGTTTCAATTTTCCATCTCAGCTTTTACTTGATTGCTAAAAGGATGCAGGAACACAGTATGCATGGTTCGGTAAATGGGAAGTGTTTATGTATTGTTCAATTTTCCGTTAAAATTATAATTAATTGAATGTTGTTTAGAATTAATGAGCCTAGGCAGATATTTCATATAAAATGTAATGCAAATTTTGTATGTAAATCAAAGTCTGCTCTTTACCATATTTACTTTACAGCCTACAAGAACAAGACCTAAAAGTACGTTTGTCAACAAATTAAAAGGATGACTTTTGCTCTCCATTTAGAAGAGTCCTTTTGTCTTTGTTTGAAAGCTTCCTTCATGTGGGAGGAAGTTTTCCCTTTGCAGCTACCTGCTGCCTTATACGTGGAAGGCAGAAATGATGGATATGGCTGACAGCAGTTTAAAACAAACCTGTCTCGATGCACCAGCAGTTAAATGCTCAGACTGTATCACCAAACTAAGAGGGAAGGGAGAAATCAAGCCTGACCTTTAATAATCCACCACCTTTCTCAAGCCTTGCTCAATTCTCTGAACGGGCCCCATCGTTGCTTGCTAAAATCTTCCTGGTCTGCTTTGTCTTAGGACACACAATAAGGAACACTCAGTATTTCCACAAGAATAGTAAATGCCACATATGCAAGAGAGGTACTACTTCTTGGCAGTTTTTTCTTTTATTCTGAACTGAAAAAGGTAGTATGCGAAAATAAGGCAAAAATCAAGTTAGATTTTGAAGAGTTTCATATCCATATCCGTGTAAGAAATCAAAAATATCCATCACCCTTTTGGCATTAACATCAAATTTTGGTGGGTATACCTGATATACATCTATAAATCTTTTTTTTTTATTTTTTTAACGCTTATTTATTTTTGAGAGAAAGAGACAGAGCATGAGTGGGAGAGGGATAGAGAGAGAGGGAGACACAGAATCAGAAGCAGACTCCAGGCTCTGAGCTGTCAGAACAGAGCCCAACGCGGGGCTCGAACTCACGAGCGGTGAGATCATGACCTGACCTGAGCGGACTCTTAACTGACTGAGCCACCCAGGTGCCCACATCTACAGATCTTTTTGATGGCTCAGGACTCCAAACCTTCCCACTTATTTTCATAGGTGACACTTTGGAGGAGTGACTATTTCTCTCAAAATGGTTGTATCGGTGCTATGTTTTCACCCCCTTGTTTTTTCTTCTTGATTTGAGGTCAAAACACCCATTCTTTTCTTCAAATGGGTTTTCCCATCGATGGTGGTGAATCCAGCACTCTTACTTTTCTCTGAAAATTAATTCTTCTGCAGAGCTCCTTACACGGATCTCCTCCCCTGAGCTTTGGGCAATTACATTCTCTCATGTCTTTCACATAAATCTCACTTAGAAGACAAACCCCTCAGGTTAAACTGCTGTCGGGTGTGTGCATTTCTCATGGAGAGCCAACAACACCTACATCAACAGCAGCCACCTTCACCGCTACCTGTGAAAGCGTCTTACTTTGGGAACCTATTTTCTTTTTTCAGCATTCTTGTCTGAATGTGAATCCAGCCCAGGACAGGGACACTGGAGTCAGGCTGGCCATCCCTGGACTCTGGCCTGGGACACCTATAATGTGGGGAGGCACTGGACTAGGAACTAGAGGGGTGTGGTCAACAAGAGGGAGATGAAATTTCTGAGATGAAGAAGCCTACAATCTAATAGAATGAGGCTGTGTCCTAAGACAGAGCAGGCCAGGAAGGTGTTAGCAGGCAATGGGTCTGGTTCAAAGAGGGAAGCAAGGCTTGAGAGAGGTGGTAGGTCATTAAAAGTCAAGTAGACAAAGGGTGAGAATCTACTTAGGAGTCTGTGGAAGCAGAAACCCGGAGGAGACCTTGGATATGATCCAAAAGACTGTGCTCTTTTGAACCTTTAATTCTGTCTGGGCACCTAAGTCACTGGATGGTCATTAAAGGCAAAGAAGATCAGGGGCATGTAGGTAGGGATGTCCACGTTAGGCTGGCACATAGATACTCCAATTACAGTGTGTTATTTTAAGAGAAATGGAACATGTGAATGTGGCACAGATCACTATTTTTTTGGTCTCCAACTGTTTTCCGTGGAATGACAAGGTATATATATTCAGAATGATGTGCTGTTTAGACGGCATCTATCTACACAGAGAGACTGGAGATTAGAAGAGTAGGATTGAATAGCAAAGGGGGGGACTTAATGCCTATCTTCGAACTCAACGGCCTTTGTAGAAGGAGTCCTAATCACTTTTTGTTACTGTCCAGCTTCCTCTTCTGTTTCACACTAGCAATACCCCCTAAGAGCTATGACGTAAATCTTCCAAATTCCTTACAACATTTGCATATTCTAGGAAGTTAAGTACGAGTTTCTGTTATATAAAATAACTCAAATATTGTTCAAAGAATTTCTTTTGTGGACTTTTTTTCTTCTGGAGGAGATTAATGTATATTATTATCTATGGAAGCCATTCTCTCCTAAGAGCAACAATGTAGATACTTGGATGTTTGCAATGGAACTTACCTTTACAGAGATAATTACAGTAACCTTTCAAACGAACATATGCATATACCAGAACTTGCACCTGTCACTGTTGCCACGGAAACGGTTCCAAAACATAAGATACGATTCTATTATTGAGGCCGTATAGTTTCCCAAATAAATCTTAATGGAAGTGTAACAGGAAAAAAAAAAAAGAATTTTATGGAGAATAATTTTAAATTATGTGGTGAAGTTTGTGACCACATCTTACTCAAATCACATCAGTAACCTTCATCTGAATAGGAAACAACAGTCAGTAAATGTCAAGCCTACATAAAGAAACATAAAGGAGGTTTATTTTAAGGTAAGTGAAGTGCCCAAATGCTACCTCTCTAATGTTCATCTTCATCATTGTTCATTTTCTTTCGATCACTATTCCTATCGTTGGCTGAGGCATAGCATTAGCTGTCTGGGTGGCGCATCCTGAGGTCACGGAGTCATCTGATGATTTTTCCAGTTTCTGGCATCTGTGGACTTTCTGTTGTTATGGTAAACGGACTTAGATCTACAAAGTTTTTATAGCTGAGAGACCTAAAAGATGTCTGTTCCAGCCCCTTACTTTGCAGATGAGGGAACCGAGGTCCAAACAGATAAATGCTTTGTCCAAGGTACAGAAAGAAGTTCATGTGGCTGAACTAAAACTCAGGTCCCTGACTCTCCTCCCCACACACAATCAGTGTGCTGCCTTGGGAATGCTGTCCACATCCCTGCCAGTTAAAGCTAGTGCATTCTTTCCTGGAGAGAGGAGTCAAGCTCTGGAATTGAATATCTGGACCTTCACTGCCCACGTATATATTCAAAGGAGCTAGTCCAATTTGCTAAGTGAAATAAAATTTTAACTTCTCCCTGAAAGTATGTATCTCCTCACAAAAATCTATTGATTATGTGGGGATTACTGCTTTGCACCTTAGAAACTGAACTAATGCCTTAATATAATAAGAGAAGGAAAGTGTTTTCAACCTCTTCTGTACTTTGATGTCACGCGAATCAAATGACCCAGGCTCATAATAAAGCCAACTGTGAAATCGGTGTTCACCTCCAAGTCAAGCGCCTGGGAAACCCATCGGTGGGGCTTAATTTAAAGCTATCTGATGATGGTTGGGGTTTCAGTGTATTATTTTGAGCACACAGTTATGGCATTATATGTGGGGAAAGAAAGCCCTCCTGGTCATAAATCATGACTGGCAATGGGTTCTCCCAGGGACAGAGAATACTTATTATGTAACTCTCGTTAAGGGTTGACGGGTGGCCGACTCTGGGCTGAGTCTCTGGCAGAGCCGAGGACTCCCCAAGCTCTAGGAGGCCCCCGAGACAGTGTGTCACGGAGCGATGATGGGTGGAAAATACTCTCACTGTTCAAGATGTGATTGTTTTGGCTTCCTCTGGCGTAGGCTTTTGGCGCTTGAACTGGCCCCAATGTAAGACCGCAGCTGGAAAATGACATTATTTGGATTGGTTAAGAGGAGTTTTTGAACTGAACTCCACTGTAGCATTAGGGAAGGAAAAACGTTCCTGCCACATTCCGCAAGTCTCAGAGGAGCCATCTTCCTACCGTTCATGTCTCTGCAGATGAATGGGATTATAAACACTTTTTTTGGGTATAGACACACAGGTATACAAGACACTCAAAGTTATGGAAGTCTAGAGTACTAGAGTAATCCATTCCATAAATACGTATTGGGCACACACTAAGTACCAGGCATACGGTTCCAGTATGGACACATGTATACACACACACGTAGACACGCACGTGTGTCACTTTTAAGACAGAGACAGTGAATTCCTTCCTCACAGGCATTAAAAGACATAGCATGAGTAAAGCACACGGGGTGGGGAAGGCTGCCATAACTATTAATTCCCCTTACACCTCTTCTTCATCATCCCCCAGCTTTGGGATATCAATAACCTTCCTGCCCTTCCAAATTCTGCAAACGACCCTCAACACGGGAGAGACGGAAGGGTGCAAAGGTGATCTGTTGTTGGCCCAATTCAAAGCCTGTGACACCCGGGCTAAACCTTCTGCTTCTATATAGGGCGCCCACAGACTCTAGCTTGTTACCTTTCGGGTCTGGAAGGGATGGGAGTTTTTTCATCATGAATATCTGCTGATTTGTCTAAATGCAGTGAGACCAGACACATAGACATAGGCGTGTTTCCTAACAATAAAATTAATACATTTATGTTGCTAAATATTTGGGGTAGAAAAAAATAATTATGCATAATCCTACAATTCAAGCAATGTTACCCCAGACAGTTTGGTGTATTTCCTGTAGCTTGCTACTTGCTTTGGGGCAGACTCCCAAGAAACGAACACAATGGCACCATGTTGTTTCCGTTTTGACTGCGTAATTGTTATATACAGCAGCAATGACTTATGACTTCCTGAAGCAGAGGAAAAGACATGTAGTGTGTGAGAGAGAGAAAAAGAGAGAGAGGAAGGTGGGGAGAAAATGTATATGTGAATATTGAGGCGAAATGAGTCCGCTAGAATTTCACTGTCGGCCAGAACTGAAAACATCCGCGATATTTAAGTAGGCCTGTCTAGTTCTTTGTAAATATCATTGTAGAAAAACAAGCTAAAACCTAAGGGTAAAAAGTCTCCATTTCATTCCATATTTGCAAATAAAGCCCATTCCATCAATAGTAAAATTGCTTTGTGTAATTTGCAATCTCATTGTCGTCCTGGCTATTCCCCCGTCAGGCTGCCTGTGTTTATGTAGCTTCTCCCCATGGCACGTGCTCGGAGCAGAAAAGGATATAATTATAGATCTCCATCCACTCACAAGAACAATGGCTGCGCCCAGCCACTGGACTCTCCCTTCTCGAAGCTCTCCATAGGAAACAGAATGGCGTAGCTACTGTTTTGAATGTCCAAGGCCTAAAAATGTTAGGAAGACAGCTGCCGCTAGTTCTTTGCGCCAGGCGCCTCTTTGAACGTTTACCCTCACTATCGCTTTATTCATCCTGTCAGGAGCAGACCAAAGACCAGAGATTTTAAGATACCCTGCCTATAATTACTCAATAATAGCAGAAGACCAAGAGGGATACAACCATAACGCGTTTCAAGACTTTCTACGCTCGCTTAGAAAAAAAAAAAAAAAAAAAGGAAGCTAAATTTGTGTCTCTGAGCAAAGTTAGCCCGGGCCATTTCAGAACCCTCAGTTTCTACGTAAAGTAGCTATGATGCTTTGGATACTAAGGAAACCCCTAAATGTTTAGACTAAACTAAGTCAATACTTACTGGAGTGATTTCCCACTCATGAAAAGCAACTGGAAAAATTTCTCAAGTCTAAGTTTCGCTATCAAAATATTAGTGACGTCATGGCTTGAGAGTTGGTTTTACCTGTTTTAGACTAAGAAACCCATTCAAATGGAGTCTGTGGGCCATGACCTCACTCTAGGAAAATGAGAAAAGGAATGCAAAGTGACATCAGCACCGTATGTCTTCTGAAGGGTATTGCACTCCTCCTCTGTGATGGATTGGCCTGTGCACTCCAAATATATTCACTGTGGCAAGGGCACCAACTCTGCTGTGCATTTAGAATTGAATATGTTTTTTTCCCCCCATGACAGATACAAAATATTCAGACAGTATAAGGATATCTATGCTGTAGGACCTCCCCCGTTAAGTCTACAGAGGAGGATAAAGAAACATGTCTAAGACCTCGAGAGGACCACCTGAATCAGGAACAATGTAAAAGGAAAGGAGGTAGAATGGGGACAGCTTGTAGACAGCTTGTGACATTTCTGAGTAATTACTGAGTGCAGAAGGTTCTGGAGTTGGAGGGCCAACTCTCCATCAGCAGCCCGCCTTCTCTGATACGAAAAATGAACATTTGAGCAATTTAATGGAAAGCCGTGAAAACGCAGCTGCAAGCATTACATTCCAGCTAGATTGCTTCCTCTAAGCTTTCCTATTTAGAAAATTTGAAGTCTTCCAGACCTTCTCCCTAGGATATTAGGAAGTAAGCAGAAGCTCTGGATTCTTGGATTTAGCAATGGGAGGTGAATCAGGAAAGACTCCGTGCAAATGAAGAGGGCCACAGGATAACCACCGCCATTTTGTTTATTGAGCACCTACTACGTGAGAGTCCGTCCTGAGCGTTTCACATCTGTTATCTCTTAAATTTCCCAACAACGCTAAGGTAATGACAGCTTTTCCTGCCAACCTATGAAACCCAGGCTGGGAGTTGTCCAGTGACTTTTCCTGTATAATCTCGCCCTAAGGGAAGACGTTACTCTGATTTTTCCACCTCATGTTTTTCCCTGGCAATTGCTGTGAGAGAATGTTGTTTTTGGAGTTGGGTAGGCAAGTGTTGTGCATGATATGAAAAACCGAAAAAAAAAAAAAAGAGAAAAAAAATCCGACACAAAGCACTAGTCAATTTCAGCCCCTCTCCAAATGATCAAGGCCTTTTCCTACTGCTGGATATTTTGAAACGAACAGGTTTGCCTCAATTTTCAGCCGGGCTTTTGCTCTTTGTGGAGTGCAGCCCCAGCCCGCCTCAGGAGAATCAGTGAAAGAGGATCAGTTACACTCTGGAGCAGCCACACGGGGGCACTCCTGAGATCCTGAGGCGTCTTCCTACTAAGGAAAGAGTTGCTGGAGTCCCAAATGATCCCGCGGGTGTTGAACAAAGGGAAGGAATGTCTAGAGGATAAGACTCTGTGCACTCACTCTTTGGAAAATGTCTGCTGTATATATTTGCCAAGTGATAAGGAATCTAGTAAATCTAGTAAATCAGAGGCCGTTTGATGATTTACAGTGTTCAAAGGTAGCTTCCTAGCTCTTGAAAGAATTATATAAATGGCTATTTAAAAATAGGCAACCAATATAATTGAGCAAGCTGAAATGGGCTATGATACAAACCATGTGTTACGGCCATGGAAAATCAAAATAAAAGTAACTCAGTATAAATTGAGAATCATTCCCACTTGAATTGACACAGTTTCATGGAAGTGGCACACAGCTTGGAATTCTAACCCTTGTGCTATTCGAGATAAGAGATCTTTCTCCCCAACATGACACCCTCCTCTTTAGTTTTGAGGGTCTATTCCTGATACCCCTTTCTGCCCAACACACGCTACACTACGTGGTCACACGAAGTGCCTGTAAACGAAGAGATATGTTCAAGCCATTTTTATCTTGTGACAAAATTAGCAGTAAAAGTAAACAGGAAACAGGAAATGCCCACCTGGAGAGAATAATGTGTAAACCTCAAGTAGATTGGTGAGAATTTCTCAAGACAGAGTGCTTGGGAGGACAATTTAGCAAAGCATGGAATTTGACAAGGTAAAACTTCTGCACATTCTGACTTTATGCTGTACTCATCTGTTTGTTTCTGCCTAGAAAAGAACCATTAATACACAAGGCTCACTGGAACCATCTAGTTCAGCAGAAGAAACCAAACCAGAGAAGGCATGTCGTTGCATTAATATTTTCATTTGATTTCATCTTATTTGTAAAGTTGACTCTTTTTTAAAAAATCACCTAGTCTTATATACACCCCTATGTTTATTACAGTATTGTTTCTAATAGCCAAAATGCAGAAGCAACCCAAGTGTCCATCCACAGACGAATGGATAAAGACGTGACATATGTATCTATCTGGAATATTACTCAGCCCTAAAAACGGATAAGCTCTTGTCATTTGTGACAAAATGGATGGACCCAGAGGGTAGTATGTTAAGTGAACTAAGTCACACAGAGAGAGATAAATGTCGTGTGATTTCATTTATATGTGGAAGCTAAAAAGCAAGGAAACCAAAAGCAGAATCTGACCTATACAGGCAGAGAACAAACTGATAGTTGCCAGAAGGGAGGGAGGTGAGGGGACGGGCAAAATGGGTGAAGGAAAGTAGGAGATACAGGCTTCCAGTTCCATTATGAATAAATCACAGGGATAAAAGACACAGCATAGGGAATACAGCCAATGATATCGTAATGGTGTTGTATGATGACAGACGGTGACCACACTTGTGAGCACAGCCTAATGTATAAACTTCTTGAATCACTATGTTTCACACCTGAAACTAATGTCACATTTGTGTGCCAACTACATTCCAATTTTAAAAAGTAGACAAATCGCTCCTTCCCTGCACTATTTGCCGCTCTCTTGAGATGCCTATGGTGATAAATGCAAACAAATGTTTTACGATAATGGCAAATGTCCCCAAACAGACATCATGTCCAGTTTCTAAGCTGCAATGATAGCTTACATTTTATTATAATCTTTAATAGAACTATATACAATTATGTATTCTGTGTCAGAGAGATGTTGCCTGTTTTATATATATTACATTATTTTATTCTCTAAAACCTCTTTTATAAATGAGGAAACCGATGTTTAAAGAGGTCAAGCGACTTGTCCAAGTTGGCACAGTTAGGAAGTAGCTGCACTGGGACTTGACAGGTTTGTCTCAGTGGCCTATGATTTTCGTTGTTATACTATATGATCTATCTTGGACTAGTTGATAAAACAGCTCTTTAGTTAACCTCTCTTCTTTTAAGAGTTTTAGCAGATTTTAAATATTTCTTTCCTAGCTAGTCAGTAACTTAATTTTTAAGCTGCACACATACACAGACAAGTTCAGATGAAGAAAAAAAAAACCACCAAAAAACCAAACACAGGCTCCAGATAGAGACTATAGTTGCATTTCTTGTGCATCCGTGGTTGCACCCACACTACAAGCTCACGATACACATCCCTCCAGACCTGGCTGTAGAAACCCATTTTGAACAGGGGAAACTTGAAATATGCAGACCGCGGTCTTGACTCCCCTGAAGAATGCCTGCTTTTATTGGGTTTACCCTGTAATCCTGCAACTTTTGGCCAGGGTCAAATAGGGCGACGATGTTTTTCTACTTGGCTTCTACACAATCCGGTTCATTTCAAAATGCTTCCAACTAGTCCCCACTGCAGACTTTGTTCATTGCAGTACTCTTCCTTGACTTTCATTAAGCAGAACCTCAGATCAGAGCAGCGTGGCCCAGACATTGGGCTGGTCGGTCCACTCAGGAGTCGATCCTTCTGTGCATCCACCTTTAAGACCTGCCAGTTGAGTGTGTTGTGTTTCCAACACTGCATTCCAAAGAGACCTTTTATAAGGAAAAGTGGCTGCTGTTTAATTCATTTCAGAAAGTAGATGGTGAACCCATATTGCTTTGATCTGCTTTCACACTAAGTCCATTTGTTCCCGGGAGGTTTGCATTCTCTTCAACATAAAATTGGTTTAAAAAAATTCCGACTCCTTGTTCCTGGGCTTCCATAATGACATTTGAGAGAACTTTGTTTAATTCGGTTTTAATTCTGTCCCTTTCAAGGAAAATGGTCAGATGCGACCAGGACATGGAAACATGATCTTGCTGTCAGTGCCTAACAAAGCTTGCAGTCTAACAGACTTCTATTAACAAACAAACAAACAAACAAACAAAAACAAACAAACAGAGCTTTTTCCATTATTGCCTCATATTCTTCCTTCTTTCCCCACATTCTCTGAAATGTAATTTCTAATGGGTGGGAAACAGTCATTTTGTTGTGAAAACTTGCTGGAGTGGAAAGGCCACTGTGTACTTCCTGTAGACTATAACGCCAGAGGAGAATTTGCCAAGGAGAATCCTTGGCAGAAGGGGGGAGGTGGTACCTTGGAATCAGCTCTTAACTATGTGAAGGCTTTGGGTCTTGGTGAATTTTCCAAGCATGGGGTATTGGCTTTCTGGAGGCTGGACTGAAGAAGTCTACTGCCCCCTGAGAGCATGCCAGGGGCACTGCTCAGCCGAGGCCCACCATTGTGCTGACCAGTCAACTAGGCCACAACCAGAAGGGCTTTGCTTCACATCACTTGACAGGTGATCGAAAATGCTTAATGTCAGAATACAGAAGAAGCCTGACCAAAGCAACTTTAGAACACAGCAAAGATGTGTGGACTTGTGTATGTGTGTGTTTGGTGTGTGTGTGGTGGGTGCGTGTGTGTGTATAGAGATGGGCCTGAGGCATGGATTTTATTAATGTGATTATTTAAATAGACTCGCCCAAATGCGAGAGCAGCAGATGTTGCCACAAAAATGAAGAAAAAAGGCTCGGGGCATATGTGTCACATTAACTATATTGGACAGCATTCAAATGATAAACATTTTAATCACTCCAGGTTATAGTTCTGCTTTAGATTTTGTGTTAATATGTTAATAGAAAAATGCAAATTTACACATCGGATTCTAATAAATATGCATAAATAATTAGATTTTACAAGAGAAAAAGACCTTAGGGATTATCTCCTCCAGTCCTCGTGTTAAAGGTGAGGTCAAGACTTTCACCAGACTGCAGAGAAGTTCAGTGCCTTGCGAAAGGTCTTACAGGTAATTAAGGGCAGAACTGTGATTGAAATACAGACTCTCTGACTCCAGGTTTAGTGCTGCCTCCTCTATCACCTGTAATAGATTCAGAGGCAAAAACATAAACTTGTGTCTGCTATGCTCAATTCCCAACAAAATGTTGCAACGATATTTTGTGTCTATTTCCTGCCTTGAAGCTTGATGGAAGGTAGTGATTGTGAGTTCATTAAAACAGATGGCTTGACTTTTTTTAAACCTTAGTTCTCTATCACACTGAAACTATTTATAGAATTAAAAAAAATCACTTTCGAGGGGATAAGTGAATTTAAAAATTCAGTGTTTGAGGACATTAAGGCATATTAAGCACACTAAATACTCCAGATTGTATATTAAACATCAAGTACCCACCATAGGGTGCATTTTTCCATAGTCATTTGAAATTTATTTTAAGGTTTTCCTATTGACATCCTATTGGGGGAGATACTAAGATATGTCAGGTTTGGTTTTGTTTTTTCCCTAGGTTTAATAAGTCTCCTGTGAGTGACATATAGCTGGGAATAAATGGATTACATTTGTAACCAAATTAAGGTGATGGTAGACAGGAAGAAGCCAGAATATGACCTACTGCTTATTGATAGAGAAGATGTAGCTGCAATCTTGAGAATCTTAGGTCATTTTTGGCTTTGATATTGTTGTATTATTTGTTCACTGTAAAGTAACGTTTTGCCCATAAGCAATTTCAAAACAAACAAATAAGTCTACACCCAATGATGTCTTCTGTCTTGATTCCCCATCCACCAGGGGCAAAATGGATTTTTATTTCTAGGCACATTCGGTGAGAACGGGATGAGCCGAAGATGGGGTAAGCCCGCCAAATGTCACAGGACTGTGTCCTTGAGCCCTTTGTGTCCTGCTGCAATCCCTTCTAGGAAACAAACTGATGAAAACCTAATTCCACAAAACTATATCGCTCTGGAGATGGTATTATGGCTCCTTCCAATTTTCTTCATGATCTTACAGGCAGGTGAATAAGAAGTTTACTTAATAAAACAATGACTCCCTGAAGGAGACCAAGCTAAGAGCTGCATGTCACCGTGACAACTAAACAGATGGATTCATTTGGTGTGGCCCCTCTCAGGGCTGCCATTAGCCCATCAGAAATGTCTCCATTACAATGCTGACCAAATGGAAAACAGGCCTGTTGATCTACAAATGCCCCTACAGTCTTGAAAGTTGTTCTCTCAAAACCTTTTGAAATAAATAGAATGCCAGTTACAAAATTGTAAGTACCTTTACTTGGGATGAGTGCTGAAAAACAAACCAATGTGTCCCATGACATCAGTGGTTTTCAAAATTCAGTGTCTGTATGATTCATTCGCATAATTTACCACGTTTCACATTTTCAAAAGCTTTCGTGCTTCTCAGGTAAGTGGGGAAGCCTGGGCCTTTCCCTGCCAGTCTCCATCAAGGTGGTAAGAGGGATGGGGTGCCTGGGTGGCTCAGTCGGTTGAGCATCTGACTCTTGATTTCAGCTCAGGTCATGATCTCACAGTTCGTGAGTTCGAGCCCTGCGTTGGGATCTGTGCTGACAGTGTGGAGACTGCTTGGGATTCTCTCTCTCTCTCTCTCTCTCTCTCTCTCTCTCTCTGTCTCTCCCCTGCTCACTCTCTCTCTCAAAAATAAATAAATAAACTTTAAAAAAAAAGGTGGTAGGAGGGAAAGGAGGTGCTGACTTTTCCATTTCCCACCCTGAGAAGCATTATTCTCCATGAATCCTCAAGAAATATCCATGCTTTCCAATATCCATGGAAATATCCATGCTTTGAAGAACTTTTTTTTTTTTAAGAAATTTTTAATGTAAAGTTGGGAATATTACCATTGTTTTGTTTCTCAGGTTGTATGGTAGTAAAAATTGCCAAAGAATCATTTAAATAGTGAGAGTACTGACAAACTATAATGTATTACGTGGCTCAAAATGCTTCCTGATCTGATTAGCTACCAAGACCTTATTTAAGACAAGGAAGGGTGGAGATTTCACTGGAAATGACTCATGGATGTTCAATTTGTGGATTTTATTTGTGGAAAAAAAAAGTATTTTGATAAGGAGCGATAGCTGTTTCAAAGAAAAGTGTTGAGGCTATATTAAGAAGTACACATTCAAATCTATTCATCTAGATACCTAGTCTCAAAACGTGTATGTATGTGTGTGTATGTGTGTGTGTGTGTGTGTGTGTGTGACATTTTTAAAGTAATTTAAACCAAGCCATTGTTTCATACCCTGAATTAACAACCCATGAAACAATTCCCTAATTGTTAAATGGATATTGTGATGAATAGTAAAAATGTTAGCAGAATAAAAATTGTCTGGAAATACAGAGAATCGTGTCTTAGGTATTGCTTTATTATTAGGGGGGAAGAAATTTAGTATGGTGTAAGGAGAATAGAATTTTGGAATTAGGTTGAGTTAAAATTCTTGCCTTATCCATAGGTGGCATTAGACAAATCACTTAACATCTTGCAGTTCCCTTTCTTGATCTAGAAAATGAGAATAACATATGCATTATGAAGAGATTGTAAGTACTAACTGGATAAAACAATCTAGCTCATGCTTGGCAAATAATTGGTGCTTAACATCACTCTCATTAAAGTTGGTGATTATTAACTGGCACTTTACAATTAAAATAATCTGGAAAAAAATAAATAAGAATGACTGGTCCAATTAATCTTTTCAATAGAGGTACAGACAGAATATATATTTTATATTTTTTTAATGTTTATTTATTTATTTGTAGAGAGAGAGAGAGCATGATAAGGGGAGCGGAGGAGAGAGGGAGAATGCCAAGCATTCTCAGGCTCAAGCAGAGACTGATGTGGGGCTCAAACTCATGAACCGTAAGATCATGATCTGGGCCGAAAACAAGAGTCCGACACTTAATCGACTAAGCCACCAGGCACCCCTGGAATATTTTTTGGGTCACCATTGCAGTGATTTGCTACTGAAGAAACCTTCTTTCTCCTCACCAAGTCTCTATGGCCCATATTTAATTTGGGATTTGGAGAAGGACAGGTGGGATGTTTTCCCAGAGTACTTCAGTGCTATATAGCTGAAAAAAAACCTTAAGTATGTTAACATGCAAAAAAGTGCCTATGAATATTCAGTAGTTCCGCTAATGGGCTCGTAGAACTAAGGGAGGTAGGAGTTTGATTCCCACTCGGGCCTTTTAGTTTTCTTGGCTTCTCAGCCTCTGGCCCCCACAGGCCATTGCCATGAAGGTATCAGGCAGCAGCGTGTGTATGGATCTACAGAACCTCCTGAAATTACAGAGCAGAGTTCAACGTTAGCAAGTTGTAATAAAGAAGACATGTTTTGTTCAATAATCATACTGAAGGTTTTGCTTCAGAGACCCCGCTAAAATACGGGACGTCTGAACGGCATACTACTAAAATATTAGGGTGCGAAAATCATTCTTCTTTTTTTTAGACTGCATTAAAAAAAACTCACTACAAAAGCTCAGTGTGTGAGGTGGATAAACTTCAGACAAAGGAAAAACCAAACGTGCTAGTCAGCGGTACAAAAAAATGTCAACTTCTACTTCATGTTGCCAAAGAGACCGGGTAAACAGACTTAAACAAAGAGAAGTGGCTGTCTTGGCAAGAAGGCTAATGTGGAAAACCTCTTCATTGTTGTATGGCATGCTTCTTTTCAGAAGAGCAGACAGGGAGAGAGGAAAAACAAGAATAGAAGCATCTTTCTTCCAAAGAGGGGCATCTGCGTCCCTGAGAGATGAACTTAGCCGCCCAGGGACGACATCTTAGTAAATCACTTGGAAACAAAGCTTGAAAGGCCTATGGATTGTCTCACGATTCCCTCACTACTTTACCCTCTGTTCTTTGATCAGCTGTGTGAGGAAGTGGTCTCATAGGAGATCTTTTAATTCAAGCTTTCGGCCTGTGTTTACTCTGTGTTTTCCAGGCAGGGCAATGCCTGGAAGTTGGGGGAGAGGGTGAGTAACGGAGTCTGTCTGACTGATGAAGGTCACCATTTAACAAGTAAATACAGAGTTAAGTGTCATCTGACTTACATCCCTTTCCTCTTAGAAGTTTATCCAATCCAACCACATATCCAGATGCCATTATTTCCCCCGCATTAGCTTCAACACATACGAGGCATTACAGATAAATGCAGTGGCGTTTCAAGTGATCCCATTCCTCAAGATATTTACAGTACATGGTATAGAAAAATGCTCTCATTATAGGCTTTGGTGAGAAAAATGTTGTGTTTTTACACCACCATATATGCAGTATGATTATACATCTCTGTAAAGCTCTTCAGCAAATGATAAATAAGTCAACAGTGATCATTAATGATGGACACAAAAACTAGAGGTTACTGTTTTCTTCCTTCTATTAATGTCTGTCTCCAAATTTTCTAGAATATGTCCATATAAGAATTTATAATTTATTAATGTGAATCTGGTTTCAGATGTTGAACTTTGTGGTTTATTCTTTCATGCAGTTTGAGGCGAGCACAATGAAGTTCGCCAAAACCAAGATATAATGAAACAGTTCTTTCTACATCTGCAAGTTTGTTTGCAAGTTTTTTAAAAAAAGAAAATGCCTTTCTTTTAATGTGTGTCTTCAAACCTGTCACCATAGAAGTTGCTTGTTTTGAAAGGGAATAAAATAAGATTGCAAACCAGCTCTAACTTCATTGGGAAGCTTCCACCTAAGCAGAAGGCAAATGTTAGCACTGGTAAGTTACACATTACAAGAAAACGAGTTCTTTCCAATTGCTAAGTCATCAATAGGTTAAAAATAGAAACAAGATTGGGGTCTTAAGTCATTTCCCTACATTGTAAGGGTCAAAAAGAACACCACTTTGTAAGAAGTCAGCCAGTGCTCTGTGCCCAGACTTGGCATGTGGAATTCATAACACTGCCTATCAAGTTGCTCTTAAGGAGTGATGTTAAACATGCATTCTTTGCAGGCTGTTCCAATGCTGCGTCACACAGATACAGCCTCTTCCTCTTCCGAAAGGTCATCAGAAAACATGAAGTTCAATGCAGCAAAGAATTACTGTTTGCAACTCTTAAAAATGTCATTCTCTTTATAGAACTGGGTTAAAAATCTACTTGTTTTTTTATTTCAAATTTCACTGCAGAAAGTGGCGTCTTAACCTACGAGACACCCACTCCAAGGTAAGGCCATCCTAGTGAGGTCTAGCTGGTCTGAAGAGTTGGTCAACTTGTCAGATCTACCAAACTCTTGGGAGATTGTAAACTTTTGTGGGCATATTGGTTTCTGTTCATTTTCACAACATTGACAGGCTCATTATGGTAATATGGACATCTCTACCTGAGAGCTCATACTGTGCAATTGTAATTTTGCATATGCTAATGAGAAGACAATTCTATCAGAGTGAACATTTGGGCTGAGGTGCAAGGCACCATTTAATTATAAGAACAGTATGGGATTGAGCTCTGTCATGGATTCTTCCATTCCTTCCACCTTGTCTCTTTCCAAATTCTTCTATTTCTTCCTAGATTTCCTTCCTCCTCTGCTTTCTCTCTCCTTAATAAATGACAGATCCTTTTTTTTTTTTCTTATGCCATTTCTATGGCTGCACTTGAAACAAGAATTCTTTCCCCCTAGTTGTTGGTTAACATCTGCAAATGTGAGAGAATTTTAACATGACAAACAACAAAGAATTAGAAATAAACTAAAACGAAACAGTGTCTCTTCTCTCCCCCACCTCCATGGTGGAAATGATGATATCCTCACCATCTGCACATTCGCAGGCTGTGAGTGGGCAGAAAACCAGCTGGAGACACAGCCCATGGCAGGGATCCAGAGCCTCAGCTTCTGGGAGGTCCTAGAGGCTCAGGATGCCTCCCAGCTATTGGATTATCTCTTGTCACGTACATTCAAAGGGACAACGTAAAACACTCTTCCAACCAATTTTGTGTAGAGAAGATCTCCACTAAGGTAGAGTAGGGGACAGTGTTCTGGAGCTAGTGTCAGGGAACCGAGTCCTTGAGGGTCATCCATTTGCAATTGTGGGATCTTAGGTCTGTCACTTTACCTCTCTGGAGTTTGGTTTTCTCACTTAAAAAGTGAGAGCTTCTGGCTTTACCATTCTATAATTTTGTTATGGAAAATATGTGCAGAATTAAGAGAAGAATGAAAATAGTTTAGGGATGCCTTCTTTACCTTGGTTGACAAGTTACATTAAGAGTAGAATATTGCTGCGCTCCCAAAATATATCTCTGAGGCAAGAATTGTGGTGGAAAAGTAAATAGAGTGCCATACTCTTCCCACCAATTAGGCGAGGAAATGTGATTACTCTGAGCCCAAGAGACTTCTGCTAAAAAAATGGAGGCAATGATTCCATTTAGTACCCTCACTGGCACCCACCTGTGTCCATGTGTGTGTCAGAACTGAAGTTGGGGCCATGGTAAGGTCATCCCTGTTTGCAAACTGGGAGAATGGGGCTGAGAGACCCGAGGAGCTGTTCCTGGGGCTGTGCTGGAACACAGAAATCCAACATAAGCCGCAAGAAGGATAACCACCAGGAGGCAGTGACATGACCATATTTCTGTGAAAAGCTACCTTGTGACCTTGTAAGTAATTTATAAAACCATGAGATACACAGTATTTTAATATGATTCCTAAAATGAACATCCAGTGAAACTGGTCCCTCCCACTCCTAACTGAATGTCATGTCAACACTGTCTTAAGGACACTTTGCAAATTCTGTGGAAGAAGACAGGAGAGATATGGAATATAAATTTACTTTTGTGGGGGTGGCTCCTTGAGATTCTAAAGGTTTAACTCTAATATGTTTTAAAACCAAGGCTCATTGGCCAGGTATACTTTTGTGAATTTGAGAATATATAGTGGTTATGGTACAGCCCTACACGTGTGCATATATTTATATATGACAAAATTGTCAAAGTGAATGTGAAAGTTCTCTTTTCAAATGCTCTTTAATGGAAATAATTCTGTTTTTACCATCTATATAGTCTTTTACTGCATATATTTAGTATTCATGTTTCCTCTAATTAAGTTATACATTCCCTTTTGGGCACATTTTTGTTCTATACATGAGCTTGATAAGTTTATTTTGTTTGTTTGTTTTTCTTTTTGACATCACTCAACACTTCCTGGTGCTTAAGCCAAGCAGTCAGGGGAAAGCAAATAATCTGTAGAGAAGCCAGAAAGCTTTTCCTCGGTCCTGAGGTGGGCTTTCCCCAGAACATATCCGGGCCTACTGTATGGGTGAGGCCAAAGGCACTTGCTGCATCCACAGGCTTGGGATGCTGGATCTGTTTTTCCAACAAGTCACCTGGGAGAGGACGGCCTATCACACCACCTCTGGTGTTTCTCCCTCTGTAGTTGGGGGTAACAACATGGGGTGGAGGGAAAATACTGCTGCAATTTAAAACAGCAGGTGAGCCCTGGGGTGCCTGGGTGGCTCAGTTGGTTAAGTGTCCAACTTCGGCTCAGGTCACGATCTCATGGGTCGTGAGTTTGAGCCCTGCATTGGGCTCTGTGCTGACAGCTTGGAGCCTGGAGCCTGCTTCAGATTCTGTGTCTTCCTCTCTCTGCCCATTCCCCGTTTGCTCTCTCTCTCTCTCTCTCTCTCAAAAATAAATAAACATTAAAAAAAATTTTTTAGAAAGAACAGTAGGTAAGCCCATCGCTAGCCCAGCCCAACAATCTCTGCAGCTCTATCTGCCCCAATATTGGACAATGTCCATCAAGAAAAAAATATATTATCTATATGTATGTGTATATGTATATATGTGTACATATATTTCATATATATGTGTGTATATGTGTAAACATATACATATACATATATTCATAGTTCTCAGCCTAGATCTTATAGTCAGTTACAATCTTTGTAATTGCATTTTAGCTAAAGGCATGGTGAAAATTGCTTGCAGATCTTAGCTCATTTGAAATGAACCCCGGTGTGCTATGGAGGCTTTCTAACACATCGACACTTTTCCATATATTTCAGAAAACCTTTTTAGATACAGTACAGGGGAATATCTTTTAAACAAGCTCCCTTCATGCAGTTCCTAAACAGATGATGGCATTTGACTCACTATGTCCCACTCACTCGTCATCAGCTACTGGGGGAGAAGTAGATGGGCCAGAGTCAGAGGAAACCTGAGAAATGATAATGAAACGCCTGTAAAAAAAAAAAATCAATGACACTTATGGAAATGAGCTATTTACCACCCTTTCTATGACCTTTCCTTCCTTCTTTTTTTTTTTTTTTTTTTTTTTTTTTGACGCTTCTCATAGGCAGCCTTAGTTTACAGCAGGAACATCATCCAATGAGGTTCCAGAGAAAGAAAAATGATTACAGAGATAGCCACTATTTGCAAGAGCATATCAGATCATGGCAAAGCACATCATGTCAACACTCCCCCTGCGACAATCTAGTTTTCACTGGAGTTAATTAAAGCAATTAATTCCCTTCCCTTGCAAAGCAGGGTGATTACATAAATAGATAATTTCCCAATCCATACCCATAAGGCAAGTGATTTCTCTGCCCTTCCCTCGGTATATCAAAGAACGTAACTGAAGTACATTATCCTTTTTTTAAAAAAATATGACGTTTCAGAAATTCTCCATCAACTTTCTCTGCTTTGTTTTCCTATCCGGTTGGATGGTGGAACCACATCTCCACACAGACACAGGACTCCAAGGTTAATTAAGCCTTTCAGATAGCAAAGATCGGTGATGTCCAAACTGTAACCCCAGTGACAGGAGCAGAATGACAGATGAACACTCCGACAGTCACCACTGAGTCCTCTTCAACAACAATTTACCAGTGTGGGTGATGCTGACAATAATTAGGCAAACAAAATGCCAAACAATTGTAAGAAAAGCTGTCAAACATTTTGTGTTATTATCCCCTGCACAGGCCTGTGATTTATCATCACAGAAAAAGTACGTTAAAAAAAAAAAATCTCTAAACAGTGACATTTTGTTCAAATTACAACCCCCGGCTTTCCGGACTGCCTGCAGACTGACATCTCCAATGTCAGATGCAACGCTCAGCAATTTGTTCCCTCATTCGTTGAGCGGGTCGCTGGGGTGGGTTCCTGCCACTGTCGGGGAGAGCTGGTGTGCCAAGAGCAGGAGCAAAGCACCTCTCAATGCATGGGAAGCCCCTCGCCTTTCAGATGTCAAAATGAAATACAACAACTGCCATCTACATTTCGTTCTTCGATTCTTTGGGTCATGCTGGTCCCAAAATTTGAAATATGGTCTTTTGCACCAAATCTCCTACCATCACCTCTTCCTCCCTTTCTACCCAAGACCCCATTTGGGATTCTGGACTTGGTTGAAGTATACTTTAAGGGCTTTGATCTTTTCAATATAAAATCGAATTTCCAGGTAATGTCCCCGATGGCTGTAACTGGACCAAAAAGAAAAAAAAAAAAATGGAAACAATACTTTTCTAATTCAATTTCTTTACAGTTTGGCACAGTTCTACAGATAAATTCGGATACACTGAGAAGTACTGCAAGGAGACCTCCTTCCAGGGATGCCGGGCCAATGAGACAGACGTAAGGTGCTAATATTACGATTTTGTAGAGAGTCCACCGGCAGTCTCTAACTTAGATGTCTGGGTTGCTAAGTGTTGAAGTGGACCCTGGAGGTCACGTAAAATACCTTTTCAACTAATGAGAGAATTCCTGTCTATGATACTTCTGGCTGAGGTTCTGAACTGGAACGCTTCCAAGGATGGGGGTGAGGCAGCCTTCTGCATTACAAACACCTGAAAAGCCTAAAGTTTGGGTCTTTGCTGTCTGCAACAGCCCCTCCTACCCTGTCCCGACATCAAGATCCACTCAAGGGTAAGAACCCCTACTCCCTATATATCGCCTCGTTTGAATAGCCATTTCTTTCTATCCTGGTGAAAGGGCTCCTTCTCACTCCTTCCTTCATCCTTTTCTCAATCTTTACACACACAAGAGAACCTTATCTTCTGATGACCCTCTTTTGTGACAGTTTGGTTAGTCATTGAGTCTCATCAGTAGAGTAAATCTTCATTTTATTTGGGTTTTGGTTTTTAGAAAGAGCCAAGAGTCATTTTAGTTGAAATATGGCAAATCATGTAGGTTAGCACACAGATTAAACAAGCTCTAATTTCCCCCCGACCATGTATCTTCTTCTCTTAATCTTTTCACAAGGCGTTCAATAACTCCATGCTGACTGCTGGCTACCCAGGGACCCTCTCTCTAGAGTAAGCCCTGGTGGATGGCACTTAGAACCTTTTCCAACCATCTTTCCTACCAAAATCCACATGCCCTATGTCTCATATCCGAGAAAGGTGATAGCAAATTCCGTGGAAAAATGTAAACGAGGGTGTTGACAGCTTCTATCAGAACACTTTGATGTGTTGCAACCTAACGTTTACACATCAATGGTGACTCACTTCCTTAGCCCAGCAAAGTAAAACTAATGTTTTAGTCTCTCTTTTTTTTCTTCCTCTCTCTCCTTTTTCTCTTTCCTCTTTCCCATTCCTCTTCATAGACAAATGTAAGTTATCCCCCACAACCTGTTCATCTAATTCTGGAAGCTGTTTCTCAAGGGAAAACCCATAAGGAAGGGCTAGGTAAGGGATGTGCAGAACTCACTGAAAAGTCACTTCAGCTACAGAAGGAACAACTCAAAGGTCTACCGTCTGTGGAAGGCAAGTCTGTGGTATCCACTTTGAAGATAAAGAACAGTTTTGACCAACTTTACCAAATCGATGTTAACACCCTTTGGTCCTGTGGACTTCCACCCTACCCTGATCGATCTAGGCTGATCAGACACAAAAGCATTAGCAGTAAAGACCAAAATAAACGAGCTTTTAGAAGTCTTCTCTCTCGTTCAAGAACATTTAAATTTATATGAGTTATACCCACAGTCACTGGAGGAAAGGTAGTGTGAATTCACCCTTCCAGTAAAGAAGAGGCTGAAATAATAACTTTGAGTTCCTTTAAACCCAATTGTGATGTAGTCTAACATGTGACATGGCTGAAATATATTATCTTTCCTTTCTGACATGAGAAGTTGAATGTGTGTATGCAGTTTTATTTGTTTGTTTTAGATCTTCTACAGGTAACCACAGTCTTTGAAACAAAGTGGCTCATTTTATATATCTGGACCCTTGCAGGCAACAAAGCTAGGTATACAATTTTTTCTCCCTCATAATCAGACCTAGGATATAGGGCAAACATTTCAGAGTTCAAAGTTGCTTCATAAACTTTTCATCTTGTTTCCATCTAGAAACTGAAAGGGGTGGAATTACCCAACGGAGTCACAGATGGAAATATAGTTTGGTCAAGAAACAGGAAGCAATAGAAATGGAAGGACTCCCATATATTTTTCTTTACAGTCTAAATATGCTGCACACATGAAGACTGCAACAGATCCAGATCAAAATGGCCCTTGCTGTGCTTTGGGAAATCTGGGCTGTGAAGATCTTCTGCAGTAGAAAGGGTGGTTCTATCACGCTACCTGGAAGGCCAGTCTGGGGTGTGCTCACTGGATGTGTTGAGATCAATTACCCACAAGTCCCCGTGGAGCCTCTCTTCAGTAAGAACAGGGGAAGCCCGAGCCATTGGTATTCTGTGCACACATACTAACAGCTTGTGTGCAATCATTTCTTGCAGAGGCAATCATTTCTCAGCTGCTTTCAGATTCTATTTATTGTTTATTTTCCCCTTGGCTGAAAAGGTTTCTCCTTCATACTAAGCAGAGGCACCAATCTAGGAGAATGCATTAGAAACTGCTCTATTGGTATCTTGCTGGATTTCCCATGGGGTTGAAATGCTCAAACAAAACGTGATGAAAATTTTAGGGTGTTTTGGGTGACTTCAGTCCCAAGGTGTCACTAGGGTGACTTGATTTCCTGCTCTTCGAGATTTAGTCAATGCTCGTTTCAGAAGGGAGATCTGGCAGGCCTTGAAAATGAGGCAGCTTTTACATCAGCCTTTCAGTGGTGGAAAAATCCATGTACTTGCGATGTCAAGATACTATGCCCTCGTTTGGGTGCAGGTGTGAAGGGTGAATGAATTCCTTGAAGAGGAAAATGTGGCCATGGGCACTGTGTAGTGGTGCAATTCAGTCTTTGCATTGGGTTTTTCAAGAAGTCCAAAAGGAAGTACAAAGATTTTCTTCTCACGTCTTCCTAAGACAAACAGATGATGACGGGGCAGATATAAGGGAAGCTTTGGGGGTAGAGAAGAGAAGGTCATTCCTTTCCTACTCTTACCAAAGTTTACAATTTGTCTTCCTTTGGGTAGTGTCTATTTGGTGCTTGGCCCACAATTGAGTTGTAAGCTCCATGGAGACAGGGAACGTGTTCCTGCTCTGTTCATTACTACATTGCCAATACCGATCACAGTTCTTGGCACACTGCAACAAAGGATAAATAAACACTTAGTCTCTTTTAAACCATTGGTTCTCCTTCTCCAAGTGTGACGTTGGTATGGATTTTCTTGAAGTTTGATGATGACCAAAGCCAGCAGTGGAATGAAAATCAGCTGGAAAGCGTGGTCTCTGATTCACAGGGAATTCTAATATTTCCTGGTACATTTTGGTGTACTGGTCTGTAACCCATTTTTAAGCCATAAAACAGAAACACCAACGCTGTCTTTTTTAATGATAAGATATAATAGCGGTCATTTATACAAGTCAAGAAATATTTTCTGAGCCCCTATATTGTGCCAGGAACTGTTCTTGATTCCTGATGAACATGGCACATGGTTGTTCATGGAGCTTTCAGTCAAATAATGCCTATATGATTGGAACTGGTGGGTATGGAGTTCAAAATAGCTGTTCTAAGCCAAACTGCTCTAAACAAATGATGTGGATATCATCAGGGACTGGCTACAATTTTGGTTATATTTAGCTCTCCTGACACCTCTCTCACCAGCTAAGTTGGGTAGGAAGAGGTCTACCTGGGAAGCACAGAATGAAGTGGGAAGAGGGGTACCCAGGGGTCAGTGCGGTAACACTGTTCTTAGCAAATGGTCCCCTGGTAATTTTCAAGAAGGTAAGATATTGAAATATTGAATTGATCTCATGATATGGCCACGCCAGCTCTAAAATGGTTCTATAATGTAAACCTGCCTTCAGTGAGTGATCTAAAGTTTGAACAACTTACGGAACAGGGTGGGGAGTCCGTTGGCACAGATAATTGAAGTCGTGGCTCCAGACCACTTGCCGATTGATTCATGAGAAATTTACTTGACATTTCTAAGCATCAGTTTCATATGTAGAGAGGAGATAGCATTATATACAGGGTTGTCGTGAATACAATATAAAATGGTATAGTGCATTGTTAGCATGGTAAGTGACACATAAGAGCAGCTGAATACGTTATTATTCAACAGAGATTGAATATTTCAACGAATCACAATATTCATTAATCACCACATTTCATTAATTGCAACACTCAGAGGAGAGGAGCGCAGGATATATGACTGGCAGATAAGACAACTGATGCTTAAAGGGATAGAACATCAATACTTTCACTGCTCTGGGCACAGGGGAGGCTTGCACTTCACTTTCCCATTGACATTAGATATGGCCATGTGACTTGCTTAGGCTAATGAAACATGAAGAGAGAGGCAGGTGTTGGTTTTGGGTGGAAGCCCCTAAAAGCCATCTTCCCTTCCCTGCACCACCACGAAGAGTGATGTTTCAGGAGGCGGACCGTCCAGCATCTTGTGTCCTGAAGTGAGGACAGTGCAGAGCACAGCCCCCAGCTAATACTGATGGAACGCAGCATGAGCAAGAAATAAATGCCCGTTGTTTTTGCCACTGAAATTTTCGGAGTTGTCTGTTATTGCAGCAAAACCTCGCTTATCCTAGTTTGCCCAAGATTAAAACTATTTGGATCCAGGATTCAAACTCGGGTCTTATGAAACTAAGGCCAATGCTTCTTGTACCACCTTACAGACATCCTTATCACTTATTAGTAATAAAAAGCCCAGTGGATGTGACTTCATCAAGAGAAATTTGACTTTCCTGTTCCTCTTATCCTTGACTTGGAACAAAATTAATTTTTCTTGCCACAGATGCAGGGAGAAAATTCTCAGATCCAAGGTCAATGGAAGGTAACAAAAAAGTTGGAGAGAGGTGGGAAGGTAATAAAGCTGGTTGAAAAGATTCATTCGTTTTGCAGAACTCTCTGTTGCCCGCAGGTTCATGACCTGAAGATTACACAGGATGAAGGGAGGTCCTTATCAAAAGCCTGCAACTCTGTAGCAACTAAATCAATTTTTAAATGATTTATGTGATGTTCTTCGGGACCAAAGGCAGTAATTCATTCCCCATGTGGCACTCAGGCTGCTGCTTAGTTGTTGCAAAATGATTAATTTTTATTTACAGCGTGCCTCCCCTCCTACATTACTGGCACCAAGATTCGAGAGCATGACATTTCTATAGCATGGAATTATTTACTGGGGGAATTCCTAGGCAAAAAGAAAAACAAAAATCTACTAAAAGCCAAAGATCTCAACATACGCTAAAACAACCACTGTAAAAACTTTCCAAGGCCAATTCTTCCAATCTGTTCAGTTCAGTCCATTTAAGGTAAACAGGCCAAATTAATTTCCCAAGGGGAGCCATTGTTACATCAATTCAAACTTAGCACTAACTTCAACAAGGAGAGGATAAAGACCCTCGAATTCCTATGGTTCTTATTTCCCTAGAAGACTGAGTTCAAAAAGTTTCTAGAATTTAGAGTACATAGCATATTTCAACTTAATTTGAAATAAATGTGGCATTTACAAAATGCTACAAGGATGTCTCTTCTGGGCCACCATATGTAGGTATGTCTTTTTTTTTTTTTTTTCAAAACTGCAGAAGAACTATATTCCCAGGCTTCCTACTCTTTAGCTTGCCAGTCTGAACCCAATATGTCTATCACTAGCTGAGAACCAACCCCCTCAAAGTAAGGTTCAGATTTTTCTCATCAGCCATATCCTAACTTGAAACTCCTAACCAAGGGTCCACAATAAGTTGATAATGAGGAGTTACTTTGTATTTCCTTTCCACATGAGATTTTTAGGTTTGGGGTAAGGACCTTATACAGCAAGGAGGGAAAAATAGAAACTACCCTGAAACCATTAGAAAGAAGTCTGCGCATCGCTCCCAGACACAAGAAAATTAGAAGGCCTGGAGAATTGTGCCTGCCATTTTACCTTCTCCCATCTTCTAGGACAAAATTTCCCAAGGGAACAGTTAGGAGAAGTCAGCTTGGCCAATTACCAGTTCCATACCAGAGACTATTCACAGATTCCTGTACATTTCATACCACATCCTTCTCCTTGGATCATCTCACACTTTCGCCTCATCAGGCTAATGATACTGGTTACACTGCAAGCTGATGCCTGTGGATCACTATTTCCTGAATCATGATGCATGCTGTATCCCACAAGTAGATTATGGATCAAATTAGTACTCTGCATCTACTCTAAGTTGGATTGTTTAAAAGACATGGCTAGCTCATCGGCAAATGGCTTGAACTGGTATGATGAAGGATGAAATATCTTGTCAATTTAGGTTATTTGTTAAGCCTTCTAGAAATAAAAGCTGTGAAACCAAAGGGCCAAGGCTGAGGGTTTTTCTGGCTTGTAGTTTGTTTTGTGCATCAGCAAACTTTGGGAATCCCAGTTCATCAGGTTTGCAAAAAGGTGGGCAAAGTTGTTGAAAATAGAGTAAAAAAAAAAAAAGAAAGAAAGGAAAAGAGGGCTCTTCTATCACCACTCTACCACCACTAATGTTGAAGCACTTTCATTAACTGGAATATAAAACAGGAAAACAAAAGAGCAAAGGCTTTGCTGACATATTAACAAGACCCTAGATCCTTCCCCTGTAGGACCTAGGAGTCCCCTAGATATATCTTATGTCTCCAGATAACTTCAGCTGTAACCCTTATCATTTGAAAGTAACAGAAGTAAAGGGATGTAGACTGGGAGAATACATGGATTGATATCCTAGGAAGTTAAGAATATTTGCTTAGTAAGCGAGCTCATAACACATACAGTGACCAATTTTTTCATTAACATTTTCCTGTCATGTCACTTTTCTGCATGCTATGCGTTTCTTCTCCTCACGTCCTGGACTTGCTTCCCCAATTACCAGTCCAGAGAAAGACACTAAGAACTCAACCCCCAGTACTTGCCTACTTCCCCCCATTCAGTTGTAATCTCTGTGAAATTTACATTGACTGTCTATCCCAGCAGCCACGGGAGTACCTGATGTGCAGAAGGTTTTCAGCAACTATTTGTGAAATGAATGAATGGATGAAAAAAAAGAATGATAAAAGCTGCCATTTACTAAGCACCTATTACGTGGTGGGGAATGCTAGGCATATCACTAACCATGTTTTGAATTCTCATAACAACTCTACAAACTAGATGTTTTTTTGTCTTGTATTATAGAAGAACAGCTTCAGTGACTTTCAGGTGTGTGTCCGGTATATAGGGAGCCATTTGTACAGTGATGCCCTCCTCTGTGACAATCGGGGCCCTTCCCACATATTTTCCTGAGTATATTGTGTCCAGTCAGCAGGATGGCATGAAGAAGATGGTTAATGACAGCTTGCCTTTACTGTTGAGCACGTGTCTCTTGGTCAGCGGGATGGGAGGGAGAAGGAAAACACAGTCATTGAATTGCGCTGGGTGTTTTACACATTTGATCACATTCAATCCTGAAAACAAACTTACCCTGCTGACATTAGCGGTCTTGTCATCAAATGAGCGATCAAAAGTGAGGAGAGATGGAGTGACTTTTCCCAGACTCTAACCCTTAGTGCACAATCTATGGGTGCTGAAGATGAAGGATCCTGGGCCCTGCCTGATTCACTAAAGTGGAATTTCTCAAAACGGGGCCCCAGAACCTCCTTTTCTAGCAACTCACTAAATGGTTCTAATGGCAACTAAAGTTTGAGAAGTGCTGGCCTATGTCCAGCTGCCTCGAAATGCATATTCTTGGGGCAAGAAATTTTTCATGGACTTGCACACCACCAGGAGCCAGATGTTCTATAAACGGAAGAAATGTCCCTTTAGCAAGCATCAGGGCTGCATTTGCAGCTCAGAATATGAAGAATGCCTTAGTACTCCCCATTAATGTTAATGGGAATCATGTGGCTCATTCTCTATATTCCACGCTGAAAAGTGTTCCCTTTAGAACCAGGAGAGGCTATATTTAATCAAACCATCTGGATTCCTATGCACATGTATAAGGGCAGAAAATAGGTCACAGTTGGTAAGCTACTTTCTGGAAACAATTGCATTGTATCAGCAAACTCCAAAGTCCTGAAAGGGTCCCTGCTCTCCGGGCTCCCTCAGTGAGTGACAGCCCCACAGCTAAGAGGGGTCAGAGAAAATCCAAAAGTTAAAGAGATGAAGTTTGAATAGCAAGACAATGCATAAAGCAAATCATCCCCAAAGGATAAAGTGTGGAATAAACTTGTTAAAAGCTATCAACCTCCCCCAAATAACACGTTTCTACTCCAAAGAACCTCACTTGCAGCTTAGAGAACAGCATGAAATTAAGAAACATAATTGGGACAGCATAAGAACTCCAGATACGAACTATGGTGGCCATCAGGTATACAGTCACTCAAGTGCCTATGAAAACTATAAACCCTGAGAGAGTCAGAGAACCTGGTGGAAAAGAGTAGTAAGCATTCACAAGGCTTTAAGGACTCAACTCTATTATTGGATATTTCTATTAAAAGAGAGAAGTTATAGAACTGGGTGAGGAATCTGAAGACAAGAAGAGGACTTACCAAGCTCAGTCTGGGTATGAACCTCAGTCAGGTCTTGGAGAAGGAAGCTACTGATTACTATGGAGTGTGAGGACTGCTGAGTACTGGGTTCAGCAGAATTTACAGGTCGTTACTCCCCGTCACCACGTTGCCCTTAGGTTACTTCTTTAAGTTTATTTATGTTGAGAGAGAAAGGGAGAGAGAGCGGGGGAGGGGCAGAGAGAGAGGGAGAGAGAGAGAGAGTCCTAAGCAGGCTCCGTCCGCACTGTCAGCACAGAGCCCGATGCGGGGCTTGAACTCACTAACCATGAAATCATGACCTGAGCCAAAATCAAGAATCAGACGCTTAACCGACTGAGCCACCCAGGTGCCCCATGCCTTTCAGTTACTTCTTATGGCTCATTTTGACTGTCACTCTTTGGAAAGCACCAAATAAGCAGAGGCAGGAGAAGGTGGAACACCGAAGTCTCCCAAGGCCTGTGGCATGGGGGATGAATGGCAAATCTTACACCATTTGCCTTTTGGTGTGTCTGAGAGCCTGAAGCTCCCTAAGAGTCCCAAGACTAAAGCCCCTAGGCTACAGTGAGCAATTGAACAAAAACCCACATGATAAATGATCAGTAGGCTTTCAAGCCAGCACTCGTGGAAGCCATGCCATCCTTGAGGTATTGGGAAGAGAGCAGAGCCCCATAATTACCACTACTGTGTCTATGGGGAAATTCAAGAGCCCGAGTTATGCAAGAATCTCTTCACTTTCTCCATCCTAGGATCAGGAACCTTCCAACTCCAGCTTCAGATCCAAGGTGGTGCCAGGAGCTCTGACGAAGGGGATGGCATAGGAGGGTGTCTTCATTTTCTATTCCTGATGTAACCAATTCCCGAAATGTAGGGGCTTAAAACAACACAAATCTATTATCTTACGGTTGTGTAGGTTGGAAGTCCTAACAGATACCACCAGCTTGAAATCAGAGTGTCAGCAAGGCTGTGCTCCTTTCTGGAGGGCATAGGGGAGAATCAGTTCCATTGCCCCTTCTACCTTCTAGAAGCCACACATTCCTTGGCTCGTGGCCCCTTCCTTAAAGCCAGAAACACTGTGTCTCTCTGACCTTTCTTCTATAGTCACCACTGACTCCAGACAAAAACGGTTCTCCGCTTCTAAGGACACATGCAATTAGACTGGACCCACTGAGAAATCCAGGATCATTTTCCCATCTCAAGTTCCTTAACGTAATCACATCTGCCAAGTCCCCTTTGCCAAGTCTGGTAACACATTCATAGGTGCCAGGAATTGGGACATGGACATCTTTGTGTGTGTGTGTTTTGGGGGGGGCATTATTCTGCCCATCACAGGGGTAGAAAGTGGTGAAGGAGAGAGATTCACAGAGAGTCAAAGGATCCTAGATAAGAAGCTCTCTGGAGGAGGCTCCCTTTGTGGGGCTTCAGATTGGTGCTATTTTTCCAGGACCCTTTAAATAGTTCAGGCTGCTTTTCCAAAGTCCCCGCTTTTTAAAAAATTACCTTCAGGGCTACCGTTATCCTTCGGGTCCTTCCCATCTCGCCTGGATTATACGCCAATCCTTCCTCACTGGTCCCCTATGGCCCTACATGCAAATTTGCCCTGCCCCAGGCTCACTTTCCACACAGCAGCCAGTTATCCTTCAAAACTCTGTCTTGTTATGTCACTCCCATGTTTAAAACTTTTTAATACCTTTCTCTCCTACTTACACCAAGACCCCCAGGCCCCTCACCATGGCCAACAGAGCCCTACCCGGCATGACCTAGGACTCCTCTTCCATCTGCCCTCACCCTACTTCCTCCTGGGGTCACCGGGCTCCACCAGCACGGCTTCTTTGTTGTCCCTCCAGCTCCCCAAGCCAGCTCTCGCCTTGGCCCCTACGGCACCCTTTGCCTGGAAGGGTTGACTCCATATCTTTGTGTGGTTTCTTCCCTCCCTTGTTTCCAGACCTAGTTGAAATGTCACTTCCTCAGAGAACTCGGACCACTCTCACTCCCTCTGCCCAACCCCTTCCTTCGCTCTCTATCCCCCTGACTGAACATATTTATTTAGGTTTCGTGTTCCTTACACTACCTGACATTACATTTTTGTGTGTGCCTGTTCTCCTTGTGGATTATCTGTCTCTGCTACCAGAACGCAGAAGGTACCTGAGGACAAGGAAATGCCATGAGCTAAGAATAGTGCCTCACACGTCAGAGGCACCCAAATACTTGCCAAAAGAATGAATTCAACACATATCTGTTGAGGACCAATTTTAGGGAAGGACACTGTAATATAATGATGAAAATGACGGACATGGTCTACCCTTTTCCCCGAGTGTCCCCCTGATTGACCGGTTTTTCTGTCCAGAGTCAACTGTTACTGATGACCTACGGTTATTTTTAATTCTCATGTCCATCTCATGGCTCTCCCTGTCCTCATTCATTCTTTTATTCATTCATCTAATCAACACGTATTTATTTTGAACACCTAAGCTAGATCCGTAATAGGTCCCCTTCCCTGAAGTAAGATTATCAGTTAGGGAGGTTACTTTTGCTGGTGGCCATGATGGGAAGCAGATAAGGGATAGAAAGGTTCTATGCACACTCCTCTAATCCTTCCCCTTTCTCATATGAATTCATTTGCAGACAAAGACGAAAGCATCTTAAAGTGGTAACAGAGACTCCTTAGATAATCAAAGGATTCCAAGGATGTAGGAGTCAGGAGACATGATCCCAGCACCGACAATGCAAAGACTGTGCCATGTGGGTGGAGTCAGGTGACTGAGTCTCTGAGGATCCTGCTGCATGGGTCTAGAAGGTCACCCTAGTTTACCACTGGCCAAGTTAGAATAGGTGTGTAATCCTAATCCCCAGCCCAGCCTAGGTGGCAGTGCACCAGGAATTGCCCTTTTAACATTTTCCACTCCTTATTCACCATTAGGCTTGTAATTTCTGTGTTTTACTTACAGAATGCATGCTAAGTAAGTGGTTCTAAACTAGCCTGAGTTAATTTCAACTTCAAGCTCACTCTGCTGCCTACGGCAAATCAGATAGGGGATATTGACGCATGCCCTATGTGTCCTACAAGATGCGTTATGCAGAGTTAGTTTGGGCTCTGAGTGGGAAGATGCACATGTTTCAAATACTCTTAATAATCAAGACACATAAGGAGATGCTTCCTATGAACAGATGAGCCAAGAAGAAGCTACACAAGGTACACAAATCCCAGTCCTGCTCACTAATTTGTGGAGGAGAACAAAGAGCTGGATGTCAGAAACTGTATTTTGAAGTACTCTGCAAGCATAGTTCTTTCCGGAAACATGCTTGTAATCCAAAGCACTCATATATCAAAGCAGATATCAAGAACCATTGGCTCAGTTGTGATCATGTGACATTCGGCCTCACGTACTACTTTGCATTGCAAGACATCGCTCGTTTATCAAGTTAATCTTGGTCAGAAATATTTGCTCGTCTTGTGGAACACTCGCAGCACAAGTTGCTTGCCACCTAAGGTTTTACTGAACAAGCAACGTGGAAAGCCACAAAGCACTTTGCAGGGTGTCCAAAATTTGATGCTATTTACTATTTCTAATGAGGACTGATAAGGGCTAAGTATAAGCTTTTACTTTGAAAGCGAGGCTCAGTAATCAGAAATTACTTAAATAAGTTTGTTAAATAACACTTTAGCATTTCAAGCTCAGTCTGAACTTTTCTTCTCTCTGATTTAATGCTTCAGGATGGGGTGAAGTTCCTAAGTCATTCAGCCAGGTACGCTCACACAGCAAAGAGGAGGCGGAAGAAATAATGTGTCATGTTCCTCTCTTCCTTTCAGCTCGGCTGACAGACAGTCTTCTGTCTTGGCCAGAGTGCAGAGAGGTGGTCCTGCTTCTCTGCCAGGCTCTGTGTATCCCAGGGCAGCTGGGTGTCGCTACTCAGGCCAGGGTCTGCGTACCTCTCTTACGATCCTGCCCTTCAGACTCTTATAAAGAAAGCACCACACTGCTGCTTCTAGATTTAGTTACTTTTGTGCATTTCCTTCACTGAGTAGTCTCGGATGAGAAGACCTTGGAGGATGCAGGCCAGTCCTTCTGGATGGAAGAGACTAGGGGCCCCTGCCTTCCCAGCTGTTTGCCTCCTGTGATGACATTCACATACCGTCTTCCACCAAAGAAACCCAGGGCACAGCCGCTTATGTGTATAGCCCCATCTACATGGACTAATTTATCCAAATTTGCCCCTTATGTACATAAACATAATTTCGAGGATTAAAAATAAACTAGTAACACCAAAGCTAGGCTGTCTAGCTTCCGTGCTAAAGGGCTATGGAAACTGCGCCCCAACACTTTCCAACCACAGCCACATGAAAAGCCACAGAGTGGAACTGTCTGGAAGATGAGAATATCAGAGAGGCTTAGGAACTCTGTGTGGGGGAGGATGTGATCAAGAGATGGGAAACTGTCCTGACCATTTGACTTTATAAATGCTCATTAACAGTTTTGCAAAAGACTTGGTAATGACGCAGGCATATCAGCAGGCTTCTCCTCGTGCTGTAGGGAATCCGGATATAGGGATCCTTGTTCTTTTTGTCAGAAAACTACTTTCACTACTGACAGTAAATCAAAATGCTACATGGCCACCTCAATAAAGGTAAATGACTCTAAGTTGCATGTCTCCATAGAAAAAAAGAATAGCAAACACTTATAAAAAACGGAAAATACTCCTACATGTAATCTGACTGTTCTGAGTGGGGACTGACTTATCAAAAGGTCTCTCTAGAAATGGACCAGAGTTGAATCTGTGTTGTGCGTCCGCCATTTGGTTTTTCCTTTATATTAAATTGAGGCTATATATAGATATGAAATTATAATGGCACAAAGTGCCTGTTTTCCATAAGCAGTCGGTAGACTCTAAAAATAAGAATTCATTCCTCTCTTTGCTGCAAAAGGGCACCAAAGCCTAGGCATTTTTATTTAACACCAAAGTTAATCAAATCGGTATCAAAGTATGTGGCAAATGGCTAAATCCCCCCCAATTACCTTATTTTAAATGAATGGACGGGGAAATACACACTTCGGTTTTGTAATCAGAGCTTATTATGATCAGGCCGAAACTACCGTATTACAGTTTTTATTACCTTGGAACAAATGAATAGACTGAAGGATCCGTCCACACCACTGGAGTTAGGTCACTAATTCTGACCACGAGGTACCTACACGCCATGCGACTCAAATTGTTATCTGAACAAAGGAGAGAACTGTTTTATGTTAAGGGTCCACAGAGTTGGCCGTCGACGACAAATGTCACTCCAACCTGAAATGCAGTATACAGGTCGTTGCAAATAAGCCAGTCTACTAACTGTGGAGAAAAACCCTTAAAGTTAATTTCCAAAAGCAACAAACTCTATGCTGGCTGGGGGAGACCCCGCTTTTATCCACAGTAGCAGATTGTCTGGAAGTCTGGAAGGAGAACAGGACCTTAAGTCAGAGGCCTGGGTTTGAGGCCTTTCTTGTCAGTTGGCCTTTATGTAAGCTCGGGTAAACCACGGTCTTCAGTAAACTGGTTTTCCCTGGATTAAAAAAATGACCTAGCATTGGGGCACCTGGGTGCCTCAGTCAGGTAAGCGTCCGATTCTTGACTTTGGCTCAGGTCATGATCTCACAGTTTGCGAGATCTAGGCTCTGTGCTGACAGCGCAAAGCCTGTTTGGGATTTTCTCTCTCTCCTTCTCTCTCTGCCCCTCCCCTGCTCTCTCTCTCTCTCTCAAAATAAATTAAAAAAAAAAACAAAAACAAAAAATCCTAGCACGGTCTACCTCGAAAGCCTGCTGTCAGGATCACAGGGGATAATTATGTGAAAGGTGCTTTGTAAAGTGAGAAATACTCTCCTAAGGCAGGGCACCGGGCCTTCCACATTTGAGTGAGGATGTTCTGCAGGGAGATCGGCCTGGATAGACGTGGGGTGAGGGGCACAGAGAGGGATACAGTAACTTCTCTGCCTGATAGTTACCTCCTTCGAGCCGTGGAGGCTGAATCCCCCTCCGGCTAGACCTGTACACGGCACCTTCGGTTATCGCGAGAGCTGAGCACCGAGGATGTCTCTATTCTAACTTCTGCACGGGTCTATACAGCTGGTCGTAAAACTCAAACAGGTGAAAATCTGGCCTAAATTGTGCCAACTCGATGGCTTCGTATTGGCAAATTTGGCAAATAGTTGGGAAGGTGACCTTTGGGAGCTAATTACGAGCTGCTTTCCCTTCCCTTACACATTCTTGCACCTGTGCTAAAGCCAGAGCGAGGAGAAGAGAGAGCAGAGAGCAGTGGGATTTGCCGCCTGATGATCTTCGGGGCCTCGCTTTGTGACGGTCTGTTCCTTAAGTGGAGGTCTTTGTAACAGAAGTCGGTTAAGCTGCTTCAGCACGTGGGGAAGACCCAGGATACAACACTGAGACTATGTTCCCCTTCAAATCTCCAAGGCTTCACGAGACGATGGGTGAAAACAAAAGGGCCTTAAACAGATTTGATGCATTTTCCTCATTTCAGACAATGTCTGTTCCTTACACGTTATCCTCTAGCCGACAGCAAAAACATGCCAGCTCATCCTTACTTTGTGAACACTGTGGCTTTAAAGGGCAGAAACCTGCAGCTCCCAAAACAGTCTAGTGAAGTCAACTCATATCAAGGTCAGCAGAGTGGATGATATAAAATATTCAGGGATGGGTGTGGTGAAGAACAGGGCTTTCTTTCTTTGTCTTAGTATGTTGATAATTCTACTTCATTAAACTTTCTTTTTTTTTATTTTTTAACATTTATTTATTATTGAGACACAGAGAGAGAGCATGAGCAGGGGAGGGGCAGAGAGAGGGGGAGACACAGAATCCGATGGGGTATCCAGGCTCTGAGCTGTCAGCACAGAGTCCGACGCAGGGCTCGAACTCACGAACCGTGAGATCGTGACCCGAGCCGAAGTCAGACGCTTCACCGACTGAGCCACCCAGGCACCCCACTTCGTTAACATTTCAAAATGCATTTTAAAGAAGCCATTGTTTTCATTGGACATCTTTATTCCAAAGTGGACCCATTTTTTGTTTCTCTGCTTTGTTATTATCTATAGTAGGCATTTCCCATGGTTAAAGTGATGCACATTAGAGGATTTATTCTGGACACTGTCAATGCACAACTTGCCTTGAGAATTTTATGGGGGAAACTTAACCTTTTGTGGTGGTTCAGCTTAGGATGGTTATTGTGAGTGCACTGGTCTAGGTTATAAAGTCTAGACAGTGAGATTCTACCCAGTGGCCCAAAGTGATTCACCTAAAAATAATGTGACGCACAAATTAAAAATCAACGATGGAATCCTGCTACATGAACTTCATTGCACAGGGTGCAAGGATAGAGGAAGAGGAAGCTAATATAACAAACGTAGAAACGGCTTATGCTGTTAATAACAATGACACATATGGGCGTATTCTGATTCTGCTATTACCACTCACTAGCTTTGTTACTCCGACAAGTTGCTCTCCCTCTCTGTGCCTCATTTGTAGCTTTTTTTTTCTTTTTTTATCTTTAAAAGAGGGATAGTGATAGTAGCTACCTCATGAAGTTGTCATGAAAATTAAATGAAATAATCACTACAAAGTATTTAGCAGAGTGTCTGAAATATTGTCAATACTCAACAAACACCAGCTGTAATGAGATCAGTAATGCTTATTCATTTGACTACATGGATAGATTAAAAACTAGGAAGAACTAGGACAACAATAAGCATGTACACAGTTTGTTTACTACATTCTGGGCACTGTCCTAAATACATACAAGCATTATATCTATTAATGTACTTAATTCTAACACCAACTTCATGAGGTAGCTGTGTTATTATCCTCATTGTACAGACAGGGAAACCAAGGAACGAAAGGCAAAGTGACTTACCCAAGTCTCCATGATGGAGCTAGGATTTGGCCGGGCAGTCTGCAGGTATCTCAATGTTTCCCGAAGTTAATTAGCACATTTTTGTTTTTATAATCTTGTTTATTACATCACGAGTTTCTGTCTTTTAAAATGTGCAATGGTTGGGGCACCGGGGTGGCTCAGTCCATTAAGCGTCTGACTTTGGCTCAGGTCACGATCTCACGGTTTGTGAGTTCGAGCCCCGCGTCGGACTGTGTGCTGACAGCTCAGAGCCTGGAGCCTGCTTGGATTCTGTGTCTCCCCCTCTCTCTGCCCCTCCCCTACTTGCACTCTGCCTCTCAAAAATAAATAAACATTAAAAAACTTTAAAAAATAGATTCAATGGTTATTTTATAGCAGCCATCAGCTCTCATTTATTTACTTGTATCTCTCAAAATAAAGGCATCACAAAATGACGCTATGGGGAAATTGGAGTTACTTTGTGTATTATTCATTCACACGTGGGGAACAAAAGGTATCTCATGCCAAATGTGGGCAAAGCAATATACTTTTGGGCTTGGAGAATGAGATCTGGAGCTTAAGGGTTTTTTTATCTCTCTTCTAATTTTTCTTACAAGGCATAAACTGATAGGATGCCCGGATTTATGACAAGATGGCCCTTTATCTCCTCTTTTCTTTCTGTATATTGAGCTCCTATTCTGTAACCAATGCCTGTATAAGAAAACAGAACCCCTGCCACTGCTCGCCATCAGAGCTCTTAAAAATCTTGTCCAATTTCATCAATATTCCTTTTTTACAGTTTTTCCCCCTTCTTATTTTATAACAATTTCCCCCTACATGTTTTTCAACTTGTCTTCTAAGCCCAGATGCTTAAATATTGGTTGCTCTGGGTCTTAATGGTTACTCCAGAGCCATGGAATTTTAAATTTGATCTCAGACTTTTAAGACGTGACAGCTTGATTATTTTACAAGGCCAAAACCCTGAATCAAGTCTGTAATTGTAAGAATCAAAACTGTTTTCCCACTGATGTAGACATTTTGAAATGTGTGGTCCACAGCTATTTATGAGTGGTTTACAGCTGTTGTCTCTTTGTGCCCGAGATCACGGAGAGTCCAGAGTTGATCCTCTGGGACTGCTATCAATTTAGCTCTCATTTGAGACAGCTTTTCCTTCAACTATCAGTTTTTGGCTCTCTTATGCTTACTGTAGTCTCATGCCATTCAGGCATTCACAGGGCACTTGGACAATTTAGCGATGATCTATAATACAGGCTTTTAAAACAAGTGACTTATTCAAATGCCAGTGAAACAAAAAATGACTCTTGGATTAAAAAAAAAAAAAAAAAGCAAGTGCCAGCAACTGAGAAAAAAATTACAGAAACTAGTGTGAGGGGTAGGTCACTTCTTTAGTATAAGGAGATGTGATTAATACGATACCAGTTTGGGGCATCGTGATATCTGAGACCCAATGCAACGATTCCTAATGTTGTCACTGAGGAACTCAGTGGACTGAGGAACTCAAAGGAGGGCTCTTCAAGGCAAACTTACTGACTTTTTATTGCACTTGGACATGATTTTGCAAGTGCTCTATCAGAGGCCATGTTTGATAGGGCCCGGCACCTCATTTCCCAAGCATGTTCTGGAAATCCTATTCCAGTCCTTCTTCTAAGGGAAAAAGTCATTATATCAGCCTTGAGAATGGGATAAACCTAAAGTTCACAAGGTAAAATCTGTTACCAGGGTGAAAAATGGACACATTCTGGTTTTGGGCTTAAACATGCCTCCCGTGGGCAGACTTCACTAAAAAGCTCTAGATCTTGACCCTCCTATGGCTCACGTTTGCTTTTGGTCCTTGATCACTTATGCCTCAAGCCCCCTACATTAACATTTTATCCCTTAGTTTCCTTATCTATAAAATGTCAGTAATAATAATACTATGGGATTGTTACAAGCGTGAAATTCACTTATATTTGTAAAATGTTAGAATTATGTCAGGCATAGAGAAAGCACTATATAAATGTTTGATTATAAGAATTGTTCCCTGCTTCTTTTCTATTGTGATAAAAAGTAATCTGATTAATACACAATTATATCTGAGTATGGTAGACTGTGCAGACCATATGATACTTGAAATCATGGAATCCATTTTTTTTTGTTTTAAAGAATGAAACGTTGCTGAATTGCAAACTCTGGAGAGCACTGAATGCCATATTGAGAAGTTGGATGAGGAAAATAAAGAATTGGAAATACTAGACTTTTGGATATTGGTTGCAGCTTTTTAGGATTATCTCTGGCCCATGTAAATTGCAAAAGCAGACGTGAACATCGACAGTGTAAACTCAACTAAAATATGACTCTAAATATGAATGTCTGCTATTATAAAAGAATCTACTGATAATAAAACCTGAGGAAATAAACAATTAGAAAATAGCAGGTTATTTTCTCTTCCTTAAAAGTCCTGAAATTTTAATTTCACCATGCATGGTCACAGGATAAAACATCTGTTCTAATGGAAAAATAACAAAAATCCCTTTCTGAAAAGCCCCACAGAGAATTTTTCACATGAGTAGATGGAAATATGTATTCCATTTTTAGATAACTACTCTTTCTTGATGCAAAAAATTTGGTGGTTAAAAAACACAAATATCACATTTGCCTTCAATCACGAAAGCCTAATAAGCACCAGAGTCGCAAAACCGTCATGCTTAATGAACTCATTCATTTATTCATTCTTTCCTTTCGAGAAGTGAATGGCATCCAGGCACTGGGAAGGCTGAAATAAAACAATTAATCCCTGCTCTTAGGAGTTCACACTTGAGCCAGGAAAGTCAAACCCCAACCCCAATTAAAGATGATGTCATTAGCTCTGAGATAGAGATACACACAAGAGTGACTTGAGAAGGGACAAGGAATCCAGATCAGCAGTATCCGGAAAAGCTCCTAAGAAGAGGTGACATCTGAATGGTGTCTTTGAAAGTGCTATGAGGACAGCCAGGCAGAGATTCTCTAGACAAGGAGGAATGATTTGTGCAAAATCATTGATGGGTAAAAATGCACTAATCAATCTCATACACGGCACCTGAGCGTGTTGCCTATATTTCTGTTAGCATGAATCTTATGCCTATTTTTATGGACTTTTATGTCGCCCTTGGCAAGCAGTACACTCTTAGAAATGGGCCGATCCATCTCCGTGCTTCCTATTTTGTCTTGCACTTACAACTCGTCAGCATAGGTTCGATGCAATGAAAAAATGAATTACTGTGAGGTTTAATAAGATCATTTGTGAAACATACACTTCACCAAAACGTCCACAGAACCACTCATTAACAAGGGCCACTCTTGGGGTTTTGCAAACATGGCCCCCTTCCCAGGGCAGGGGCAAGGGAAAGTCTCTAGTCTTTTCAAAGAATCTCATCCCCAAGGCATTTTTGTGGTCATGTGGAAAAAGGGTCTGGGAAATGCGCTCTCAGATGGCATGGCTGGAATGAGGAATGGGAACAGTTTTGCCTTCTACACAGTTTCTGGAAGAGGCAAGAAGAACAAAAAAAAAGCATCAGTGTGGGTCAGCATTCTCGGTGCCTGAGTTGAAAGGTACTATAAACAGGGGCAAGTCTGATAGACCATCTCCACCCCGGCCCCATGCCAAGAATAGCTACAGGGTGGCAGCTCAAATCAGCCAGGGCTGGTGAGCTCTGTCTCACGACTTTGGAATCCCAACCAGTGTCTGGGAAAGTCGCTCTGAAGAGACAGCCACCTTCCCCGGCACAACGAGCGTCGTGCCCAGGTCCCACACAGAAAGACGTTCATCTCAGAGCAGAAACAGGGCTCTGCTCCCTTCAGGCAACTTACGAAATAAAGCTTTAAGTATGTGGAGCTGGGAATTTCTGGAAAGAGGGAGGCCTATCATCTAAACCTGAGTTCTTTTTTTAAAGCAAGTAAAGCAGAGAACAGCAATTATTTCCATGCCAGTTCTCAGGGGAATTTCTGTAGCCAGAATCAGCTAATGATGGTTATTAAAGGTAAATGTTCCCTGATCCTCAGGAAGTGATTTTTCATCCTGGTGCTTTTGAGGCTTTGTCTGCACTTGAATCCTGGGTAGAAGAAAGCCCTCCTGGATTCATCCTAATCTAATACTCAAAGTGGGTGATTCGCAGGAGTCTGTTTCTTCTTCTAAATATTGTGGTAACGGGAGATTCACTCTTGGCTTTGACTCTTCAGCCCCAGCAATAGAAGAGTACAGCTTTAAGACTAGATCTGGTACATTGCTTTTTCCCTTTTAATTTTTTTTTTAACGTTTATTTATTTTTGAGACAGAGAGAGACAGAGCATGAACGAGGGAGGGTCAGAGAGAGAGGGAGACACAGAATCTGAAACAGACTCCAGGCTCTGAGCAGTCAGCACAGAGCCCGATGCGGGGCTCGAACTCACAGACCGCGAGATCGTGACCTGAGCCGAAGTCGGACGCTTAACCAACTGAGCCACCCAGGCGCCCCTGCTTTTTCCCTTTTAACAACAAAATAATAAAATGCAACAAAATGCCACTGTTTCTGTTTTTTCTTTTTTCCTTCTCCGTCTTCTAGGGTATTTATCTTTCTTACCTAATTCAGAAGCATGCTGGGAAGTCTAACTACATCTGAAAGGGGATGTTCTGTAAATCCTTAAGATCGGAGTAGTAACAGGGAGTCATTTCTAATCCGGGATAAACTCCACTAATCGGCTTTCTTACCCCAGGTACAAAACACAGTAAAGCCAACCAACATTTGGAAGAGGAAGGAAGAGCTGTTATAGTTGCCCAGTGAAGTCCTTTTCACACTCAGCAGAGGGCAAATACTATTTCCTCTGTATCTCTATGCTAGCCAGAACATCGCGTGTCATGTCGTCAGCAAGCATGATGCTTCCTGAAATGCAAAAGCTGTCTACTTTTGAAGTTCGTGTGTATACGTTTGTTCGTGCACTCAGGCACATGCAGGCTGCTAAACTTATTACTACCCAAGATTAAGAAGCATAAATGGAAACTGAGTGACTCTGCTCTTAAGAGACCTTCCTTCCACCAACTGCAGTGCTAGGTGAGAGGTATCTGTTTCATTTTCACACCCTGCTTTGTTTGATTGGGCCTCGTACCAAAAGAAAGACATGTTATAGCTTTGGGGGGAAGGGTGAGGTCCAGTTCTTGCTGGAATCAGTTACCAGAAATTTTATTTATTTATTTATTTATTTATTTAAAAAATTTTTTTTAAATTTATTTGTTTTGAGAGAAGAGAGAGAGCCCAAGCAGGGAAGGGGCAGAAGAGAGGGAGAGAGAATTCCAAGCAGGCTCCAAACTGCCAGAAGAGAGCTGGATGCGGGGCTTGAACTCACAAACTGCAAGATCGTACCTGGGCTGAAACTGAGAGGAGGATGCTTAACAGACTGAGCCACCCAGGCGCCCTCACCAGCAATTTTAAACGGGATCATCCCTTTTAAACCCCGTGTTCAGTTCTGCCCAATAATAAAGAATCGCTGTTAAAACTATCCAAACACTGGCTGCAAAGGGAGCCAGTATAAACCCAACAGATGCAAACATCCTTCCCACATCCCTGACCGTGCCCCTCCCCTGCCAGAATATTGAAAACCCTAGAGTTAGCTTTATTTTTTGTCGCTGCAGACATGGCCTGAGCATATTCCTGAGGAGTCCTGCCTCATGAAAGCTTCTTCTTGGAAGAATCTTCTTTTCATCAGCGTTCTCTCTCATTCACTCATTCTCAAGACAGCCTGGATCATTTATCAAGTCACTAGTTTTGCTTTATTAAGTTAAATAGTCTACCAGATCAAGACAATTTAGGAGCTACTGAGGTGGGAACATGATGGCAGACAAAACCGGTCCATTCAATGAAAACAAAAGAAACTCCAAAACCTTTAAACACTTTTCCGTTTCTTCCCCCAGAAGAAGGAGAAGGATGTCTCATCCAGTTGTACTGGGGTCATAGGAAGAGCTGGGTGCTCATATTACCTTTGGGTTTTGTGATAAACCTGAGGAGCAGGCAAGACAAATGGTAAAACATGTGGATCTCTGACGGGCAATGACATAGAAGAGAATCGCGAACAGCTCTTTGGAGAGTGGTACGTTATCTGGAGAGTGTTATATGGTTCATCGGGGACCCCTTTAAAGGTGTTTGTTCAGAGTCTACCTCTCGAAGACACCTACACAAGAGCCATCAGCTGCCGATTACACGGAGGAAGATTTATACATCATCCCAAGAGTCTTTACGACTGCCCTTTCCAAAATCACGAAAGGAAACAAAGACACAGAACAAAGAACCACAGTGGGTGCTGCTTCATTTTCTCTCGCACCCAGCCCTTGAAAGTATCAAAGCAGAGCTCCTTATCAGGGCTACACTTCAGCTCTCCTTTTATTTTTTAATTTTAATTTTTGAACGTTTATTTATTTTTGAGAGAGACAGAGACAGAGCGTGAGCAGGGGAGGGGCAGAGAGAGAAGGAGACACAGAACCCAAAGCAGGCTCCAGGCTCTGAGCTGTCAGTGCAGAGCCCTACACGGGGCTAGATCCCATGACCCGTGAGATTACGACCTGAGCCGAAGTTGGACGCTTAACCGACTGAGCCCCCCAGGCGCCCCTCTCCTTTTTGCCACAGGCGAAACAACTCCATCTCTGGAAGAATCTGAATGCCACACTCTATCCTTAAATAGCCTTCCCAGAAACAGACACAAGATGGGATAGAGTTAGACTTTCACTGACAAGGAGGGCTTTGCAAATAGAGAGCTACAATCAGGCAGAAGGAAAATAACTGGAAGAGTCAGTGGTTTGGCATATTCACCCACCCCTCCCCCACATTTTTTTCTTTTCCTGAAAAGCAAAGCTGTATGACCATTTACCCCAGGGATTCTGGCCAAGTCCAGGAAAAGTAAGCTTGTAATTGTTCATGTAATTCTAGTGGTTTAAGAGAAGCAGTGGTCTCGTCCATATTATAGACGATTTCTGCAAACATGTATAGCCCAGATGCTCAGGAGATTAATCTTCAAAACACATTTTTTATCTGTATGAAGCCCTGCACACGATTCTTATTTCCATTTCTTCTGAAGCTTTCAAGCTTTCAATTAAATAGTTCTTTATTATAAATATATAAATATATATATGTGTGTGTGTGTATGTGTGTGTATGTGTGTGTGTATAATTTTTTTTTTCCAATTGAAAGACTTGACCGCACATTAATGATGGGTTTGTAAGATGGGAAGTCTGACTTCTAAGGCAGCTGGGCTGAAGTAGCCGTCTAATAAACTTTGTATCACACAACTTATACTGGTGTCTCTGTCCACTGATGACCTTCTGTCTAGTTCTGAGCTACAATGGCCAACTGTGTTCACGCACAGTCCATTGAGAACCAACCTTAGAGTAACTTTCAGTTGAAAACGAATAACCGTGGACCTACCATGTGCAACTTAGAGCGGCGGATGATTCTAGGGCTGCATGGATCACGCTTTCTAAGTCACATGGGCTTAATTGGTCAGACCAAAGTTATGACTGCACCAGCTCTGCACATGTGTTCTTCTGTGGACTTTCCACTTAGACATCCCTTGACAATGGGCAGGATGGAATCATGCCCTCAGACCAGTATGAGTGCAATTGGGAATCAGACTTTAAAAAGTGACCCCCTAGGTTCCTTAAGTAATGTCTAGCCCTCTTCGAGAAGAGTAATTAGCCATCAAGTTCCCTTCCACCCCCACTTTCTAAAAGATATTTCAAACAATTTAGAACTGAATGAGTGATTATTATACTCAACTTCCAAGTCTTGTTTGTCTGGCAGAGAATATTTAAAAGGATGTAACATTCACCTTGTTCCCCGTCTGTCAGTAAATATTTATTGAACAATACCACCTCGAGACAAGAGCAAAGTATAACATGCAGTCCTGTCGTGTCTAGTTGAATAGAAAAGACCAACACAAATGCAAAAATCATAGAACAATACAAGGCAGCCTAGGTGTAGGATTGGTGGTTGTTGGAGGTGTCAGTGGGTCAAGAGCTTATAAAACGGTTATGTTTCAAAACATGTTTGTGAGTTGGCAGCAGTCTCTATATGTCCTCAGAAAACTAATGGGAGTCAGGCTCTTACAAAAGCTTACATTATATATAACGCCCCTGAACCAGAGACTTAAGAATATGAACTCATGACGTGTTATTGTTCCAAGAGGAAAAATACCTGGAATATACCTGGTCCAGGAGCTCGCTGTAGAGGATAAGAGGATACTTCTTTTCTTGGGGGGAAGGGCAGAGAGCGAGGGAGACACAGAATCTGAAGCAGGCGCCAGGCTCCGAGCTGTCAGCCCAGGGCCCCACATGGGGCTCCAACTCAAGAACCGTGAGATCATGACCTGAGCCCAAATCGGACGCTTAACCGACTGAGCCACCCAGGCGCCCCTGTAGAGGATAATTCTATTCCTGATTCTCTCAGCTGGCCAGGCAGTGGAAAGGTCGGGTGTCGGTGAGCACGTGTGTATACGGACAAGGACAAGGGGACTCGCAGCTCCGGCTCACGACACCGGGAGGACAGGGGCATGGGGCTGGAGTGAAGGTCAGGGAGGGGGAGCAGGGATGGAGGCTGCAGGATGGGAAACGAAAATGGGGGCTCTGCAAGGTGCGATGATGAAGAGCCATCCTGGCAAGTGGGAGGATACAAGTTTGTCTCCTCTCCTCCCACCTGCTCTACATTCGCTCACTGTATGACTCCGAGCCAGGTACTTTGTCCCTCTGCGTAAAGACAGAACAGTGCAGCGGTTAACTAGTACCCTGCTGTTGACTTCCTTAACTCCTGGCTAGTGCCAGAGGGCAGAGAGGAAAGACAGAAACAGAAGGCACTTTCCCTTTGCTTCCCTGCTCATAACGGATCCCAACTCTGCCTCGCCAAGCCCCGCACCCGATTATCGCTCCTGCAGGGATGTTGGAAAGGGAAGAAACACACACCAGGTTATCAAACCTTAGTAAGTTGTGGCCTGAAGCAACGAGGAAGAGAAGAAGTGGATTGCAGTCTGAAAACACTGCCTGATCCTCTGGTTTAGGAACCACTTCTGCTTTCCCCTCCGCTGTCCCCAGCCGCACTGCCCCCTGTAGACTCCGCAAACCGTAGGTGGTGCTTAAGGCAAGGTGGTCTGTTCTGTTAATAAAACTGCCTCGGAGACGGGATTCATGACAGCGTTTCCACGAATTTTCATTTCAAGAGCAAATAAAGACACTCCCAGAGAACGATTCCTAGGGCCTCGCACACGAAATGAACTTCTTATCTGCTTTGTTTTCATTTAACAGAATCACAATGTAGGAAAGCTAAGTCATTCGTCGTTAAAAAATCTGACGCAGAGAAAGGGTTTTAGGAATAGCCCTCCCGGGGAATGTCCTTTCAGATGAAGAAGAAGAGAAATGGCAGGAGTGCACCGGGGAAGTGTTGGCTTCAGCGTGGCTCCTGAGGAGGAGGAAGTTCTCCCTAACTTGGGCCAAGTTCTCCCCCACGTCCCAGCCCCTGACCTCTACTCCTAACCTCAGCTCAAACGCCGATGCTGAGGAGGCCTTCACAGTGAGTATAACTCCTGTGCTGGGCAGGAGAGACTCAATTGTGCATACACCCCTTCCAACTCTATGGTCAGCAAATTCACGTTGGTAGTTTGAAATCATCCATCGCGGAAGTGTTTACATCATGGGAATAGACCAATTCCACAAATCGGGACTTTTCTTTGGAGGGGACAGTCTACCAGCACACCAGTGGGTAAAAGCAAATACATTTCTTCCCCCAGAGAACCTCAAAAAGTACTTCACTTCTAAAATATCTCTGCCAGATGACCCTATATTTTGACTTAGAATATTATCACATGTTCTATAAAGCCGTGGTTTACGAGCTACATTTAATGCTCAAGTACAGTGATTATTTTTTTTTTACTCAAATGTGTTACAAAATCCTAAGCGATATCATTTTTCCTCTCTGGGTAAAGTATGGGGATGTAAGCTATAAAAGAATAAAGAAGCAAGGAGACTGACCAAACTGTATGTTTTCAAAGAATAATTTGACAGAGTCTGATAAAAATGTCACATTATTTGGAATACTGTTTCCGGTTATACAATTTATGAGTATGGCTTGTGTTACAACATGAAGGGCAAAATTTTTCTTCTTTAAGTTACAAATATAATTTCACATGCGGGGTAGATGAGGGAATCCCAAAGGTTTCCTAATGAATATTTTGCCTGTGTGCTTTAAAGCCCCAAGTGTCTTTCTTACAGTCTATCTGCAGCATTGAGCTACTCTGTCCAGACAATCTCATTAAAATACACATTGGTACCCCGGATAGGTAACATGGCAACAGAAGATTATCAAAAATTGTATATATTTTTTTTTTATCAGATTAGTGGACAGACATAGGGTTTGAGGAGTGGGGTGAAAGACAACCATATTTTGGTAGGTAGCTCGCTGGACCTATGAGGAGTCTTTTTTTTTTTTTAATTTTTTTTTTTAACGTTTATTTATTTTTGAGACAGAGAGAGACAGAGCATGAATGGGGGAGGGGCAGAGAGAGAGGGAGACACAGAATCCGAAACAGGCTCCAGGCTCTGAGCCATCAGCCCAGAGCCCGACGCGGGGCTCGAACTCACAGACCGCGAGATCGTGACCCGAGCTGAAGTCGGACGTTTAACCGACTGAGCCACCCAGGCGCCCCTATGAGGAGTCTTGAGTAAGCATTCTCTTGGAGGAGTAAGAGATCCAGAATAGTGAATTTGGGACAACATAAGGGCACTTGGAGGACCTGAGGGAGGGAGAATTTCTGCCCATGATTCAGTCTCAGTGTATAGGCTAGACAGCCGGCTCCAATAAATCAAGGACTCTCTGATGGCACCTGGATCATATTAAAGTTCAAATATCCATTGATATTTGATATTGAATGAGAAATGTGGTATGGGAGTTAAAAAATCACCGGTTTTCAAATTTTTTATATTTTTATCTTAGTTTAGAATATAGGTGAGATAACACAGTTTTAGGCAGATCCTACTACGTCTTCTCTTTGACCCATACGTGGCATCGATTCTCACCAGGTGTGGCGAGAACATCGGCTCTTAGACGTCCGTTCTTTCCACACTGATTACCTCTTTCCTTCCAATAGATGAGGAAGCCAAGCTAATGAACTGTCAAAGAGAAAGACCATGGCAGAATCAGGGCTACATTTGCAATAATGTATTTCCTGGGATAGTCTGCTACTTTCTCATTATCCAGGTTTACTGCCCTATGAGGTTTTGTTAGGTGCTCAGAAATAAGAGAATTACAGCAAAGGGACACTGCATCCCTAAAAAAACAACAAGGCATTTTTTAAAAACCAGGAAACAAAGCAGATTTTGGTTGCTGTGCGTGATTTTATGTTTTAGTCATCAGGATTTGAAGGACCCCAAAGATCCCATTACTATGTTTTATGATAAGCAATGACTTTCCCTCCATTTCCGCAGACATTTTAAAGCGGTTCGTATCAGTACCTCCCTCTCTTCAACTTTGATACCCAGCAGTTAAATAACAAAAATAAAAATACCAATGTCTCAAGCAACCTGGTTAAACTCTAATTGACTCCCCTGACAACTTTGATATTGTCCCCCTGGTTTGCGCCCATGACCAAAATGTATAACCACTGGGCATATTTTCTAGACATAAAAATTCAATGTAATAGACGGGCAGGCAAAGTTTATGCCAACTCAACGTCTGTGTTTTTTTATTATAAGAAGTGCTTTCTCAAACAAACTTGCCAGACTACAATGTAAAGCCATAGATGAAACAAAGAGAAGGAAAGTCCAGAGTGTTAAAATGAATGGCTTCGGGAGCTTATGATTCCACGGCTTTATATCCGAGTGCCTTACTGTGCTTAACAAAATTTTGAAAATGAAAACAAAGTCTGTCCATTAGCAATAGGGAGGTTAGTTTCCCGGCTGAAGTTCTGGAAGTTACCAGGATCCCAAACTAAGAGGCCCTTGATGAAACCCAGGGGTCTACTGTCACAATATGACCCACCTCTGTTTGCAGATGAGTCACTGGGGTATTTCTTCAAAGAGGCAGGAAAGTGGGGGCACCCTTCTAAAAATGGCACAATGGGGATTTGCATTTTGGAATGGTCTCCAGGTGATTCTGCCCCCCTGTCACTGCAGAGCAGTGTTACTTCAGGCACCTTTGAAAGAACCATATGACCTCACATATTTAAAGAGGAACTTTCCATCTCCCTCAAAAAGCCCCTTGTTAGTTTACATTAAGGTACTGATCCGCTGGATCTTTCAGTTAATGTAAACTTCTTGTCTTCATAAAATAAGCTAAAATGGATTCACTCTTAATTTTTACTGTGACATTGAGGTCTTACTGAGTCACAAGAATGCCCCGACTATTGGGAAAGGTCCCTTTATCTCTATCACCACCTACCAACTCGCTTTTAAAATCTTACACGTTGCAAATCACTAAAAACACCTGTACAACCAATATACGTCAACGCTCTAATATCACACTAACCCCCGGCAACACACGGTTAGCGGTTTCATTATTTTATTTTTAGTCATTACATGTACTTATGAGTTAAATATGAACTACATACAGAGTTTTACATGTGAAACAGTGGCAAACAATCAAGAAGAGAGGGAGGAAAAACTAAGCATGAAACCAACATACAGAGTTTTCTCTTTCTATGACATGTGTGCTCCCATCAAGGCAATGACAAAAGAAAATACATTTTTTCAGGACTTTTCTACCACGACACTAACACACACCAGAGGAGGCTTCAAATGCCACCTACTGACAAGTCAGACTATCGACCCATCGTCTCTCTCATTTTTATTTTCCCTGCATCGTAACGTGATGGCCTTTGGAGAGTGAGGCAACAAAACCGCCAAAGAACCAGGGACTCTCATGTGGGGCTTTGGGCTTTGTCTTCAGTGTCTGAGTTGGATTTGGAGTCATGCTCCACAGCTGTTTCCGGAGACACCCCTCTAGGTATGTCCTAGAGACATACCTGGTCACGTGCCATGGTTTACGTGATTATCCGTTATGGGGGTAAACGCATCCGACGAAAGCTCCTTTCAGAATATAATATGGTATGGATTGAAGACCTAATAGAGAGAAGTGTACCCAGAGGGGTGATTGTGATCTTTTAAGTCAATAAAACCTTGGAAGCCTTCTGTAAATTGACTTAAAAAAAATGGCTCCCTTCTCAACACCCCACTGTAGTTTTTGATTTGTCTTTGGTTAAGTCATTCTGAGCAAAAGGCCAGGCCAGGGTATTTTAAACCTTGAATAGTGTCACCAAGGGTTACAAAGAATGTTCTATTATCTTGTTTATTGTCTTACCAAACTTAGTAATACAAGCTTCTCTTCCTTCATCTAGTGGATTTTCCACGGATATGAAAGCCTCAAAAAAGCAGAGAACATGTCTGCTATCATATAACAGGAGCTAAGTAAATGTTTGCCATATATAAGATTTTTTTTGAATAATTGAATGAATAGAGTTTCTGAAAAAAATTGGGAGCAATAATTGTGGATTTAAAAAAAAATTTTAATGTTCATTTATTTTTGAGAGAGACAGAGATAGAATGTAAGTGGGTTAGGGGCAGAAAGGGAGACACAGAATCCAAAGCAGGCTCCAGGCTCTGAGCTGTCAGCACAGAGCCCGACATAGGGCTCGGACTCATGAGCTGTGAGATCATGACCTGAGCTAAAGTCGGATGCTCAACCGACTGAGCCACCCAGGAGCCCCAATAATTGTGGATTTTAAGTAAAGCTGTAGCTGTGTCATTGTGTTCAATTAAGTAAACTTTAAACTAGGAATGTAGAGCTTGTACACAAATCAGTGGAACTTTCAATAACACATATTTAAAATTTCCATTTTTCTGAATACAAAAATGTCCTCTAGGTGAAATTTACACACTTCTCTCTTCCCTCAATATCAAAGATTTTTTAATATCTACCTTTACAGGGCTTTAGAAGTACAAGAAAAATCACTGTATTGATGCTAAGTGAAGGGTAGAGAAAGCAATTCTATTAAGCTGTTGACCTAGTTTCTTTCTCTCTGGTTTCTTTAAGGCAATTGAAAAGTCCTCAACTGGGTACAATTCGAGGGTGGCTATTCCACTGCTGTCCAGTCAGACGCATATAGATAGAATGGCTTTTATAGACTTACCTGTTATATTCACTTACATAATTTTCTGTCATCAAGAAGAAAAAAAGGTCAAACTCTGGAGATTACTGGATCCATTGTAAAACAAGGTATCCAGATGTTATGTTAGAAACAGTACTGATTGGTACAGAGTTCAAGGCATTTTCAATTATTATATGAATATATATATTATATAAATGTCACATATATATATACTATATATATGTCACATATATATATATACTATATATATATATAGTATATATATATATGTCACATGTATATATATTATATGTGACAGGTTTAGTAAATCTTGTGTATAGAAAGTATTGGGATTAATAGAATCCATGACAACCTGTTTAATGTTTTAAACAAAGCACTGAGTGGTGTGACAGAAACCAACCAGAATCTGCTACTGTTCACCTAAAACTGCAATGAGATATCTTTATGGTCGAAATTAGCAAAGAGATTACTTATGCATGCCCTTTATCCAGCAATTCCAGTTCAAAGAGTTTATTTGACAGATTGTTTCACAGGTATATAAAAATTCTCATGTACCATTACTGTTTATAAAATAAAAACCCTAGGAAGCACCTGGGTGGCTCAGTTGGTGAAGTATCTGGCTCAATTTCGACTAAGGTCATGATCCCAGGGTTGTGATTTCAAGCCTCATGTTGGGTTCTGTGCTCAAAGTGTGGAGCCTGCTTGGGATTCTCTCTCTCCCTCTCTCTGCTCCCCCACTCTCTCTCTTTCTCCCAAAGTAAATAAATAAACCTAAAAAAATACCCTAGAAACTCTTAAATATTGATCGATTCAGGATTTTTTCTTTCTCTCCAACATACACTGTTTGCTGTCTGCCAGAAATTGTTCCAAGTATTTTTCACACACTCAGTTAATCTTCAGAACAACGATCTTCTGTCTCCACTTTACAAATGAGATAAAGTAGCTTGTGGGAGGCCACAGGGATATTAAGTGGCTAACCTAGGGTTTGAACATAAGCAAGTATTGTAAAAAATAAGGTAGACCTAAATTTAGTGAACCAATATCAAAGACATATTTTTAGGTTACAAGAAAGAAGCAAGTTGCATATTAAATATAGTTCTAAATAAAGAGCACATTCTCTCTATATACATCTACATATGCATACAAGTGCCTAGAAAAGGTCTAGAAGTATCTATCCAAACCAATGACCTGTTAACTCTTATTTCTAAACAGAATTCTAAGGTGGGCTTTCACCTTTTACATTTTTTACACTTCTGAATTGTTTTAATTTTATATATTTAAATGGCAAAGAAATGATGTATTTATTGGGTTATTAAAATAAAGTTAAATGCCACCCACATTCCCATCCTTGCCCTAAAGGCAGTGATTAAAAAGGAAGAACACTAAAAATAAACAAACAAACAAATAAATAAAGTATAACATTTACTGGTTGTATTTTTGTTTGTAATAATGAAAAGATGTTATTAAAGAATCCAACTTTATACAGTCTATAGTCACAAGTACATGTATTCTGCATGTAGCAAATGTATAGTCCGGAATAGAGGACTTTCATGGAAGAAAAAAAAAATATACAAGGAAAATTAGATTATTAATGTTAAGTTCAGAACTATTCCCAAATTTCTTTAGACACACAGCACATATATGAGAAAAACAATGACAACAATGAATCCATAAATATAACAGTATTACTTAATGATAGATTTAAAAGAAACAAAGAAATATATTGAATGTGAAATCATAATGGGAGTTGTAATGATTTGGTATATACTATACTCATGCTTAGAAGATTCATGTTCAAATTTTCAAATATTTAATTTTTTAATTTATTAAAAAAGTCTGACTATAAACATGACTAAAGAAATGGGAAAATTATTTATCCTGATATTTGTTATATTTATTTAGTGTTAGGCTTTGAAATCCATCTATAAGATGAATGCTGGAAGGCAAGATTACAACCCATTACAAGATTTTAATCACAACAAGGAAATGTGGTACATGTAACACCCAGAACAAACTGAGGGTTGAAAGGGGAGGGGAAAATGGGTGATGGGCATTAAGGAGGGCACTTGTTGGGATAAGCACCGGGTGTTATATGTAAGTGATAAATCACTGGATTCTACTCCTGAAGCCAAGGTTACAATGTATGTTAACTAACTTGTGAATAAAAAAGAAAGAAGAAAGAAAGAAAGAAAGAAAGAAAGAAAGAAAGAAAGAAAGAAGACCTGTGAATCGTGACACATTGGCATGGAATTTTGATTAGTCTTACATAGCAATAATGTGATCAAAAGATTATTAGCCCTGTAAATTAAATTCAATAAGCTCCTGTGAACCCAAGCAATTTACTATCAGTCCACCCACAAACAATACACATTTAGAATATATTACGTCTAGAGACACAGCTACACTAGGACTTAATGGCAGATCCTCGCTCTTGTGAGAAGGAGATGGAGGAAAGACAGAGAGTGTGCCTGCTGGTGGTGAAGAGAAAACGGAAGTGTCCAAGCGCCATATTGAGAATTCGTGAAGTGCCCTTACTACCTGTAGAACTAGTCACTGCTCTTGGATTTTGGCTAGAAAAATCTAATCTTTTTTTTTTTCCATATGAAATTTATTGTCAAATTGGTTTCCATACAACACCCAGTGCTCATCCCAACAGGTGCCCTCCTCAATGCCCATCACCCACTTTCCCCTCCCTCCCACCCCCCATCAACCCTCAGTTTATTCTCAGTTTTTAAGAGTCTCTTATGGTTTGGTAGAAAAATCTAATATTATACCCAGTTTTACAAAGATATGAGGAACAGGCCTCAATCCACTCTCCTTAATCCATTTAGTCAGATCCGATTTGCATTGTACATTAATACTCATTCCATGGCAACTGAAGAATATTAAAAGTGATTCCAGAAAAAAAATATGCAAGGAAGTGCTTCAGGTATTTTCCCCTTACCTGAGAGAGCCCAAGGGCAGAATGAGTAGGTCCCCAAATTTCTAGGAATGACATCTCCTTGTTGAGAGCAACCTGAAATATGCAGTTGCTGTAGCCTAACTCCTAAGAGACACCTCCAGTTATTTAAAGAGTAACGATAACACCAGCCAAGCAAAAGCAGTAAACTGATTTCTTTTTTATGAATAGGTATGCCTCATTTAGGAGATCTATTAAACTTCTAGCTAAAATGAGATTTTTCTACCTTCTGTAGCTGTAAGAAACACTAATCTATTTTCTCCTATTAACCACACGGGTGGGGAAAACTAGTTGGTGGCCTCTTCAAACTCTCCACTAACGAAATGACCTTTTGTAAGCGGACATTTGAAATTGGACCTGAATGGTAACCTGAATAATTTCTATACATGAATGCATGCTAATAAATGAAACTCTAGGAGTATAGCTACTATGTACTTAAAATGCCCACCGTTTCCTCTACAAATGTGTTGAGACAAAATACTGAGTATAAAAGATTCACTATCTAAGGCACAAATTCCTAATTGTTGCTTTAAGGCACTAAGAAACCCACCCCTTGATATATACTCATAGTAGAGTTTCCTAAATCTTCCTGATTCTTTTTTATTTTTCTTTTTACCAAATAAAATAAAGACAGAACTCTGCGAAAAATATTCACTGGAAATAAAGTAGCTAAGTCATTTTAATTAAATGTATTTATCATCAAGCTAGATGGTTCCATGCAGTATTTTGTATTTATTCCTGTTACTTTTCCTTATTTTATTGTTAACTCATTTTCCATCCTGTGGGGATTGTTAATGCTGAGACTGTCACGTAGAGTTTTTGCTCTCTTTCTTTTATGTCATCGTCAAGTTCATTAATCACCCAGTGATTACTCAAGTAATTGACAAAGCAGTGGATGGACCTCTCTGAGAACTCTTCTATGTGTCTCCACGTGAGACTCCCTTTAGGCCAGGTTGAGACCAAGCATCACACTTTGGTATGGTTGTTCCTTAATAGTTCTATAATCCAGCCCTCTTTGATCTCAGAGTTCTTTGTGTTGGTCACATGACTATAATGAAAGCTTTTCTTAAATGTTTCGCTGAACTAAAAGCACATAATATACACGGTATTCTCCTGGTCTCATCACTAGGAACTAGGTCAAAGACATAGAAATAGCAAGTGGCTTCCTTGATGTTGCAAATGGCAGACATTATATCCTATCCATCTCTGAATTCCCAGTTTCAGACCCAGTGACTACATGACATTAAGTATATAGGTTAAATAATTTTTTATTGGGAGAATCTCAGATTTTTAAAGAAGTGTTTTTGTGGTCCTAACTATGCCATCTTCACAACTCTTAGTCTCTATGGATCTGGTTCTAACTCTGCTAAGAAATTCTAAGATCTCTTTCAGATATGAGATTCTTACCTAGATCGAACATTCTTTAGCTTATAACTTATACCCTATTTCCCTAACTCTATGCATTCTTCTGAAAGAAATTTTAAAAATTTATTTTTAGCTTGTCAATACATACCAAGATAACAGCAACTATGTTTAATCTCCACATGTCTAAGGCAAATATTTAATCACATGTCTAAAGACTCAACATGGTGCCAATCATTTGTAAGCTTGCAAAAATAATGCAGTCTGATTTTTGTTCCAGCTATTTAACATATGTAAATATGAACTTAGAAACCCTAAAACACTTTACTGGAAGTGTGATAATCTTAGCATTAGATTGGTATAGATTGATCATGTCAGGGAATTAGTGAACCCTTAATGACTCACCTTCAATCAATCTTCTAAAGAGGAGGGGGCTACTATTTAATTTGTTAAAATGAAGAATTCTGGGCACAACAAAGAGAAAGATGTATGATTTAAGTATGAACTTCATACAGAATGGGTGAATTGTAAAATCCATATTCTAAAAATCCCTAGTGTCTGTTTACTATGGCTAATGAGGGGGTGGGTGAGAGAAATGGAGAGCACACGCCAAATAGAAATTGGCTACTCTGTCCAGTAAATTGCTTCCACCTGCCTCCTACTGGGAGCCACACTGACTTCTTGGCTACTTTCTTCCTGTAAATGATTGGGTTATAGGTTTGGAAAACTCGATATACTTTATTTTCAGCAGCTTTAGTTAAAGTGGGTTTATGAATGAAATCTACTGTTTTTATTAAAAAGAGAGTTTTCTAAGGGATGGGGGTGAGGCATATGGGAAATGGATGGAGGTGTTACTTTCAGGGAAAAAAAAAACTATACACAGATAATATTCACCAACATTTTGCTGTCCTTCAAGCTGATAAACTAGTTTAATATTTTTAGAATAGTTCCAGAGAAGTCCTGACATTTACTCTATGTTGAAAGAAGTTAAAAAGCTATGGGTTCAACATTGTGGTCAACATTTAACTTGTAAAATGGTAATAACTTACACAATCTGGGGCACTATGGTAAGGATCATGTGGAGACGCCACAGGGAAGCTGACTGAAAACTATAGAAGGTTCTATGAATATTAATTATAATTGCAGAGTACTGTTATTGATGGTGAGATATCATAGATGATCATTTACCTAGAATTTAAAAATGTTTATGTAGACCACTCAGACTAAATGGTTTAGATATTTACAGCAACTATTCAGTTGGTCCATACCCTGCCCTGGGTTCATCCTTCCTGCCTCCCCCACTCTGTCCTGGCCACATACAGGGAGTAAGAAGAGTGGCCATGAACCTGGATCCACTGGGGGGTATAGGCTATTCAAAGAGTAACGAAAAACAAAGTTCCAGACTCAGTTCTCCAGCAAGGCAGCTACTCGGACACCTTGCCCCCAGTGACCTGGGTTTGGAGCTGGTGGGCATTACCCAGCCCAGCTCTCCGGACAGCAGAACCACGTGAGGAGGCTGTACAGCACCTAGCAGCTAACGTTTCCATGGCTCTGTGTCACAAACAATTTGTTTCTACATCTTGTGCCATCAGGATCCCGGGAAAGATGTCCATACTCATTATCCATGAAAGGAGTTGATTGCCTAAGTGATTTGCCTGCTTTCCACAGGGTGGGGAAAAACTATTAAAGGCACTTTTAGCCGTAAGATTGCACCATCAGCAGCCAGGCTCTCCCTCTTTCTTCCTCTTTCTCACCCTCATTCTCTAATAGAAATTGTAGATCAACTCATTCCCTGCCTGGATTGTTCATCTCGGGGTCAAAAGCCCTGGGACATCTGTGAATCCTGTCCTGAAACCGGATGTGACCAGAAGAAGGGGAGGGACACGTAAGAAAGTTAGGAGGCGCTGCCTCACTTCCCAGGAAGGGGTGCTGAGAGGTGGTTAGGAAACGTTTGGGCTTGTGAGAGTGATGATCCAGGGAACTGGAGGACTGGCTTCTCACCTACATCCTCCCTCACCTTCGATTCCCTTGCTCTATATTTTCGCCTACAAGAGTTGCCCATCTGTCTCTGCCGAAACATCCTCTGAGGTGAAAATGCATTTGGGTGGAAGGGGGTTTTAGCACAGTAAGCCCTAAGCCATAGTCTATGCTCACGAGAGAAATAACTCAAATGACTTTCCAAGGAGCAGATCTTTCTTCATACTGGTCAGTTTGGGGCAGTGGGAATGAGGCAGTGGCAAAATCTCCAGAACAGTCTCCCTGTGAGCATCCCTGAGACTCCTGAACTCCTGAGCCCCAGGCACGCATACATTACTCCCATCACAATCCTGACCCTTGGGAAAGAAATGAGCACATAGCACTAATACTTCTAAAGGGAAAAGACATAACACCAACTACTGGCCTTGGTGACAAACATCAAACACAAGCATAGTTTTACATTCCCCGTGCACCAACGGCTCTCTGAGTAAAATCTAGGACACTTAAGTTCCTCTGGCAAATGCCAGACGTGTGCCCAATACGACCTCATTTTGTCCTCACAGCAATCCTACGAAGCCATTATTATTATTACATCCATTTTACACATGAGAAAACAGGTTTTGCGAGGTCACATAACTAAAAGAAAATCATGCACTTAGTACATCGTGGAGCCAAGATCTCCATCCAGCCCTGGATGATTCCAAAGCCTTTATGTTTCGCCGCATTAGAGAGTTGGCTGCTTGAAATCTAGGATGTTCTATTCTATAGAGAAGACAGTGTACATTTCCTATTTGTTTCCTAGACTGGCTCATGATAAAGTATTGTTTCAGCGCCTCGGAATAAAGCTGCGGCAAGAGATGCACGGGAGCACAGGAGACTAGAATTCTTCTCGGTCCTATTGTACCCCAGGGACAAAGGCATTTTCTGCAGTTCAAACCTAAGACATAAGCTGTGAGGTGCAGCCCCCTGAGCTTTGAATTTTGCCACAGCCTAGAAACTGAGCTCCAACTTGGGACTAGAAACCCACCCATCCTGATCTCGGAGAGAGACTGGGATATTACCACATGTGACAGCTATCCAGAAGCAAAGTGGGCTGAGCAGCCTACTCAGGGAAAGGCTGAGGACAGTAGCCTTCTAAGAACTTACACCAGCTCCAGCAGGGCTCATTCTTTTCTTTTCTTTTTCTTTTTTTGTCTTATAGAGAATCTTTTCGCTTTGATGTTCTTAAAAAGCCATATGGAGAAGTATTTAACCAAATCTGTAGACCAAAGAACTGAAAAGGGGTTACCAACATATGCCTCACGCTGGTGGGTTAAGGCAACTCAACTCACATTCAGGAAAAATCAACATTTAATCATCCTTTTTGGGGAACAGTTTTGCAAGGTAAAGAGAAATGGGAAAATGTGATTAGGCAGTGCGGTTTTGTAGGCACAGAGGGAGGAAGGCGGGCGGGTGGTCAAGTTTGCACCCCTGGGAGTCAGTGGTCCGGGTCTGTGTCCTGTCTCTTGCACTACCTAGCTCCATGACCATGCACAATAACAACAATACAAATAGTGATAACCTTTGTTCCCTGAATTCTACATGTTGAAATTTTGCTGAGTGCTTTATATGTATTGTTTCATTTCGGATTTAGAACAACCCTATAAACTAGGTGTTGTAAGTCCTCTCTGAGGGATTAAGGAACTAAGTCAGGAGGAGTTGATATAACTGGCCCAAGGTCACAAAGCTAGTTAGCGGCGAAGCTAGTAGTAGAACATAATGAATCCAACATTCAAAGTCATGGCCTCTAGGCTACTCCGTCCTTCAAAGCCTCCATTTCCTTTTTCCACAAAATTGTGAACTTGGGCCAAAGGATCTGAAAGCTTGCCAGCCTAGCTCTGGGAGTCCATGGAGTTCTAAACATCTGAAAGAGGCAAAGCCAATAAGGCATTTTCAAATTCTTCCCTCCTTGCAGACTGTAAGCACTAGCAAAAAGAAGTGAATCTGTGCACCGTGTCTATACTCTACCAGAATCTGAATTGTTTTGGACAAGCGGCTGTCTCCAGAGGTACAATTCTCAGCTAATGATATGATGCCATGTTCATTCAGTTTAAAAACTGCACCATTACAGGCTTTATACCTCCAACCCCCACACTCATTTGCAGGAAACAATCCTCCCAAAGAGGAGGATATTCTACTTCGGTGACCATTACCTGCTTAGCTGAAAACATGCTCCACACTTTCAGAGTCTAACCAGTGGCCAGAGTTCTCATGGGACCAACACTGGGTGGGGTGAGTGGAAGGAGGAGGTATTGTTTGGGCACTGAGCACTTTTGTGGGCAGAGAGCACTGACTTCTGTCAAGTATGACCCATGCCAAAGTCACATTAACTTGACTTTGCTTTTCTTGAACCATCGCCAAGTTTAGGGGATCCCTACGTGTCTGGTCACCTCCTAAGTTCCTGTGTGCTCCCAAAGGTATTAGCAGAAGAGAAAAGCATATACGGCAATAGTTACAATCTGAAATGAAGTTATGGACACAACACAGAAGTATCATTTGCTACTAAAACATACTCAGAGGGATCACTGGTGAATTTCCAGAAGATTAAGCAACTTGTCCTCTTGGCAACAAGAAGGGATTCTGGGTTTCCCAGACTTCGTGTTCAAGTCTGAGGTAAGTCTGACACATAGACAATTGCCATAGCTAATCTGGGGCAGGAAAAGGAAGACCCTTAGTCTGCTAAAGTCCTAAAGCAGTCCCTTACTCTACTAAGGGACATGGGTCTTCAGGCCACAGCCTGGGCAGCTGGCAACTTTCTTTCATCTTCCAGAGCAACTAAAATGTCCAGGCGATGGTTAGGCTGTGACAGAAGCTCTGAACAGCAAGATGTCATTTACCAAGAGAGCTTAGTTAAGTCAACATCTCCTTAAAAAAGGGCTCCAGTGGTTTGTGAACAGACAATATCAAAGTCTTTTAACATCTGTCATACGCTTTAATAATGTCACAATGTTCCAAAACAATGGTTGTATTTTGATCACAGGCAAATACAAAAAGGCTGCTGGGAAACCTGACAAATGCTACCAGAATGAGATTTCCTTCGTCTAGTTCATATTTGCCCTTTCGCTCAGATTTTTCGTCCACTTGATTCTTCGTGAAGGAAATAAGGAGGATGTTGGAATAGCAATTTCCAATATCCAGATTCCAGACATATCAGCCTGCTACAGACAGAACTCAAATCCAAGGCATTCCTGGAATCCCCATGTTAATTACCACATTATCAGGTCCTGGAAGGACTGTGAGCTATTGTATAAGGATTCTGAGTAACTCGATTCCCCTAATGAACTCAAGCCACCCAGACGATGGAATGAACAGCCTGTAGCCAGTCTGGGCCGCTGCCTCTCACCCCCGCAGTCTCAGAGCCTTGGCCTCTCCCGGGTTTGGCACATGGCCGGTCCTTTCCCACTGTCAGCCTCCTTGGTGCTGCCTGGCGGTCTTTCTCTTCTACACGGACCGCCCAGAGTCTTGTCCCACCCCTTTCCTTGACCCAGCCACTGCCACTCGTGTTGCAGTGTCTTCTCATTCATCACCACCACTGCCTTCTAGTCTACTGGTATTGCACCGTTTCTCCTGGGTTACCAGTTATCGCTCTGTCCCCAATTCCAACTGTATTCTGGGCTGTACCCGTGCTCACCTAAACCCTGTGCTACACAGATAAATCCACAGATCAATCCCTGGGCCCTCTGCTGCCAGGTGAACTTGGACCATTGCTTCTGAAGCATCTTCAGCCTATCCACCTCACCCATGTAACTGTAAAACTCTTTTGGTCAGGGTTTCTCCACTTTGATGTGCAGGTGAATCACCAGATGGTTTTGTTAACATGCAGATTAGACTTTAGGAGGTCTGGAGTAGGGTTTGAGATTCTGCATTTCTAAAAACTTCCCAGGTGACAGCAACCTGACTGGTCCAGGATCGAACTTGAGTAGCAAGTCTTTAGAAAAGGGGCTTTGTTCTACTCCTCTCTGCATTCCTGGAATTTCAACCTTAGTCTCACAGCCACCACTTGAAAAAGTCCTTCTACATATGTGGTAGCAGAGATACAAAATGATTATGACACACGTTGATAGATGAATGGATAAAGAAGATGGGGTGTGTAATACAATGAAATACTACTCAGCCATAAAAAAGGATGAAATTCTTTGCAACAACATGGATGGATCTAGAGAGCATAATGCTAAATGAAATAAGTCAGAGAAAGACAAACTTCATATAATTTCACTCATATATGTGGAATTTAAGAAATGAAACAAGGGGTGCCTGGGTGGCTCAGTCGGTTGAGCGTCTGACTTCGGTTCAGGTCATGATCTCGTGGTCCATGAGTTTGAGCCCCACATCGGGCTCTGTGCTGACAGCTCAGAGCCTGGAGCCTGCTTCTGCTTCTGTGTCTCCCTCTCTCTCTGCCCCTAACCCAGTCACATTCTGTCTCTGTCTCTATCAAAAATAAATAAACATTAAAAAAAATTTAAAAAAAAGACATGAAACAAACAAAGAAAAATAAAAAGAAACCAAAAAACAGACCCTTAACTGTAGAGAACAAATGGATGGTTACCAGAGGAGAGATGGGTGGGGGGGATGGGGGAAATAGATGAAGGGATGAAGAGTACATTTATCGTGATGAGCCCTGAGTGATGTACAGAACGGCTGAATCACTACATGGTACACCTGAAACGAACAGAGCACTGTATGTTAACTATACCAGAATTAAAATTTTAAAAATTGATCATGACACAGTCCCTGCCCCCAAGACCACATAGTCGGGGGCGAGGTTCTCAACCTCAGTATTATTCACATTTTGGGCTGATCATTCTTTGTTGTGGGGGCTGTCCTATGAATGGTAAGATGCTTAGCAGCATCACCAGCCTCGAGCCACAATGTATCAGCAGCACCTCTACCCACCAGATATTGAAGCACCTACCTAATTGTGACAATTAAAAAAATGTCTTTACGTATTGCCAAATGTCCCCCGCGGGGCAAAATTGCCCTGGCTGAGAATCCCTGGTCTAGGTGGGAGACAGACTTGTAAAGAACAATTGAAATGAAGGATCAAGTTACAGAGCACAGTTTAAGAAAAGGGATTGCTACCATTTCAGAGTGTGTGATGAGCGTTAGGCACATAGTAAGTGCTCAAGAAAAGTTTGTCAGGTAAACAAGTGAACTGCCGATGTCCTCACATCCCCTGGTAACTGTAACAATTTACCTTTCTGGCCTCAGTTAGTGGAAAGGACATTTGCACATTCCAAAGATAAACATCTAATTACTTCCCCGACATCATGAATTTCCATGGATATATTTACCAGGTGCATCACAAGGGAAGAAAGCAAGCTTATCTTTCAGAATAATTCAAATGGAGCGTGGCTATTCGGAAAAACATGAGACCCTTACCATAATAAATCACATTTTTTTAACGGAAGTTGGTACTGTTTTCTTTGACATTATAAGCACACTCATACTAAAAAATGACAAAAAGGAGTGTGGGTACATGTAACTCTGTAAATGAATTCAAGCAGAATGGTGGATTTTGTAGCTTGGCTCACCTTAATGCATTCTCTTAAGCAGCTGCGTCTTTTCCCCCTCCAGGTTTTGTGAGGATGAATGCATTTCCAAGACTATTCTGAGATGCTCATATTCGTACACAGATGCATCTGACATCTGACCACGCATAAATAGGAGGGCGAGTCAGCAAGCAGATAAGCTTAGGGAACCCGAGTCAGAGGGAAGCCAGGAAGAGTCCACATTTCGGGAATGGAGACCTCAGTTAGCATCAAGTGGCAGAGCAAAGATTATGTCAGCATTTGGATTCATTAACAGGGCCGCACAGTCAAGATGTTTAGGTGATTTATCTTAATAAGGTGATTTATCTCAATAAGGAAGCAGGAACAGAGAAGAGTCTGATTTGGAAGCAGAACAATGAGTCTGTGACTGGAGAATATGGAGGTGCAAGGGCATTTGAGGACAAATAAGAGGAAGGGACAAGGGGGTGCATAGCATGGAACATTTCAGTGCGAACTTTCAGACAACGTCCTTGGTAGATGTTATTATCCCTTAACATTTTGTAAATGGAAGCCAAAAATAGGCCCACGAGGAAAGTTCTTGGAAACATATACCGATTGGACTGGCATACCCATAGTTGCCAAAGGAAAGTGTGACACTTGGTCCCATTGCCAAAGTCAGTAAGCCTTGGCCCAGATAATGGCAAACCTTTCCTTTTAGAATACAGTTTCTTAATTTAAACCCCAACTTCAGTCCCTGCACAGAAGTGGAAATCAGCAGGTCTGATGCTGAGGCCAGGGCTCCATGGCTGGTTGGCTATGTGAACCAACCTTTTTGCTCCAATTTTCCTATCTGGAAAATGGGGAAGTGAATACTTTCCACCAATCTATGCTAAAGGAATATTGTGATAAGTCAGAGGACAAATCTCTGATTGATTTTTTGTTGTTATTTCATGAAGGGCATTCCTGCACTTAGTATGATAACGGCTTCTGTTTCAATCCATAAATTTAAAAAAAAAGCAATAAAATAAATAATTCAACCTAAGAAAACCAAAAACTCTTGAATAATACCCTTTGGTTTTTCAGACATTAAATGGAAGGATACAATCTCTGGCTAGATTTCTTAGCAAGGGCAGTTAAGGCCCCTGTTTACCAGAAGCATCTGGTTAGTAACACCATTCATAGAAAGGAAACACATTCACAAATGTCAATTTAGGACTATTATCCCATGTTCTGTCTAGTTTGTGTCTTTCAGTGGCATGGGGTAACAGCAAAGCCTCTGGAACCATCTAGAGGGGAAAGTGGACAGTCAGTACCAAGTCTGGGTTGGCGGCCATTGACAGCACAGAGTCATAATTATGTAACATCCAGAGCGACCAACTCTGAAAACAATTGCCAGTTCTGCGTCATTAGGAGCAAGAAAGAAAAAAAAAACACTAAGAAATAATAAAATGAAAAAAGGAATAATGAAATGAAATGAAATGTCACAAATCAAAACAAACACTATTCAAGAGTGTTCTGTTTCTCAAGCCTAAGAAACCCATTCTGGCTCAATACACCAGAGGATTTCTGGTCCCTACCAAAGCACAGAGTGGCTCTTTTTTGGTGGCAGCTGCCTTTTGCTAGTTTCAGAGCAGACAATGCCTATGATTTGCTGCCGCGATACTATCTTAATAATTCTTACTGTTGTGAAAGGAGCATGAATCTAACTGGAATGATGGGGACCTAACAGAATGGCAGCGTGGCATGCTGGGAATAGGGAACCACTCAGCTAGTGCCTCAAGGTCTGGACTCTCAGTCACCACCTTACTGGATTGTCTCGGGCAAGTCTGTACCTCATCTTAGTTTCTTCTTCTGCAAACGGACAAGACTGAGCTCAATACCTCGCTAATCTGCCAGGAAAAGATGGGGGGTAAAGTGGAAGGAGTCAGAGGATACACTGAGGCAACATGTGATGGAAAGTAACCAGCGACTGCTCAATTTGGGTGAACGTGGGTCATTTGTGTGGGGCGGGGAACGAGAGGCAGCAGCTTGGGAAATGATGCTGTAACGCTCCGAGCCACCGGGGTTTCTGGGGATCATCACCAATATCTTAGTGCTGTACTTTACTCTGGAAGCAGAAGGAATGTCTCTGTTGGAAAAATACTCAAAACAAAGATAACAACAAACCCCTAACGGTGTGTTGGGCTCACAGTTATTTCTGATAGTGGTTCGGTCCCGTGGGGGAGGAAGAAGCCAGGTAGAAGCCATGGAGATCAGACACCTGGCCAATTAGCTCCACAGGGAATGCTGCATAGGGCAAGACTCTGTCATCCCATCTCTTTGAAGAAGCATCTTCTCTGGAGGCCTTTAAAAATAGGACACACTCTCAGCGGGTAAGATGACGAGGTATAAACCTACCTGGGGGAAGTGAATAGGGAAGACGGCCTTCCATAATATTTGGGGCATTGGGTCCTATAGGCAGACTCCAAAGCTAACTGAAAATACTGGCATGATGTTTATTCAACAGAAAGCTCCCAGACCCAGTGAATTATCCAGCTGAATCAATTCTTTTGAAGAGAAAAAAAAAAAAACTCTACCAGTGAAATCCAACTTGTTTTTCTTATTGTTGATGTTTCCATATCTATCTATGTATCTATGTATCTGTGTATCTATGTATCTGTGCATCTATATATCTATCTATCATTATCATCTATTTATCTAATTTGCTGAATTTAGCTTTTGAAGGGACAGATCCTAAGGAGACAGTGCTTCAGGCAAAATCTCATTTCTTCCCTATTTACCTTCTTAGTCAAGACGAATTTTTAATGTTTTGGACAGGAACTACATTAACAACTCAGAAACAAAGTTTACAGACGTTTGCTGTGCTCTCTCAACAGTAACCAAGAGAATCACCTCCCTGTGGAAGGAGGGTGTTAGGCCTTGGAAGGCACCCAGGTAAAAAGCACCTGTGTTTTGGCTATATCTACATGGTCTTGACCACCTCACTAAAATTGGTTACTGAAATATTTCCAAATGCTTAAGCAATTCATGTCATATAAATAATGATTACCTGAATATATTAATCAAATATTTTTGAGATATAATTTATATACCTTAAAATCTACCTTACTAAAGTGTATAATTCAGTAGTTTTTAGTGTAGTTCACAGTGTGCAACCATCATCGCTCTCTAATTCGAGGACATTTTAATCACCCAAAAAAGAAAAACACCTTGTACCAATTACCAGGCACTCCTGTTTCCCCCTCATCCAGCCCCTAGAAATTAATAACCTATTTTCTGTCTCTATGTATTCGCCTATTCCGAATATTTCATATGAATGGAATCATACAATATCTGGTCTTTTGTGATTGGCTTCTTTCACCTAGCACAATGTTCTCAAGTTCATGTTGTAGTATGTGTCAGTACTAATATCTTGTAAGCAATTACTATGTACAAGACAGCTAGGTATTGAAGTTTTCCTTCCAGACGTATGGAATTGAAACAAACCCAACTCACCCTCACCAACCTTGGATGCCACAAGTCATAGACCACATGTTTGTGGTGCAGGCCAATGGTTACCAGGGCCAAAAACAAGTGGGGTCACCCAACGAGACACAGCAGGATTTCTCAGTACACAAGCAAGAGACAGAGCATAAC